>NC_138167.1:5142500-6342500 GCF_964165515.1 Mesoplodon bidens | reverse complement strand
TGCATGGTGTTCATACATGTTTTTTCTAGTTCTTTCAGACACCGTCAGGTAAGTCATTGTTAATTAAATACAAAAACATAAAATGTGGAGTAGACACTATATTGTATTGAGTTTGGTTGGGTGAAAGGAAAAGCAAATTGTGAACATAAACTGCTTTCTCACAAAGAACTCTTAAAAGGGAAAAGCTGAAATTTCAAGTCTTAACTGAAGAATATTGCAGAACTCAAATATCAAATGCTGAGGAATGTCAAGTACTAAAGTGAAATCTAAGCTACCAGGGATAAAATTGGAGTCCAGATTTAGAGCAAAGGGTTTATATTATGGGAAACATGGAGAAAGAGCAAGAAAAGATTGAGAACAAGAAGAAAGGTCAGTGTCGGATTATCCATAACATATTCAATAGCTGATGTGTACAAAAAGTGTAGTTGTGTTTGACTAGCTTAAAGAACAAATGCAAGGCTAAGCAAATGATAATTTTCAGGGGGATCGTGAACATGGAGGGGCATCCATAACGTTACTTGGTAGAGAAAAATAATTTATACTCAATATGGGTGTAATCTAGGCAAGCTGTAAACCATAAAATTGTGATATTAGGTAGGTTAGCCATAGCAATTGTTGGATGGAGTAGACAGAAAGATAAGCAGTCTGTGGCTGGTGATAAAATGGTACAAAGACAACATATTGCTTTTGTCTCATAAATATCTGTTGGAAAGGACCCCCAGTTTTTTGTTTTTTGTTTTGTTTTGTTTTGTTTTGTTTCACGGTATGTGGGCCTCTCACTGTTGTGGCCTCTCCCGTTCCCGAGCACAGGCTCCGGACGCGCAGGCTCAGTGGCCATGGCTCACGGGCCCAGTCACTCTGCGGCATGTGGGATCTTCCCGGACCGGGGCACGAACCCGTGTCCCCTGCATCGGCAGGTGGACTCTCAACCACTGCGCCACCAGGGAAGCCCAGGACCCCCACTTTTGAAGCACTCATTGATTTGGAGAGGAAGTGAAGACAGTAAGTGATGCACAAGGGGATCATCCAGAACAAATGACTGGAACTGGTACATGACAAAAACTATCACAAGGACGAACAATAGCAGAAGTCCATTTACTAGAATTGAGGGAAAAGAAAATCGGTGTATGATGGAATCAAAGCCAACTATTTGTCAATTAGCAGCCTGTAATGAACTATTTATACACAACAAGCATCATACTGTGCCACCATCCACACTTTATACGTTCAATGTAAATGGCTGGTTTGCAAATGTGAAGCTTAAATTTATACTTGATGTGCTAGAACATTAGGCAAAATAATCTGAGAAAAAGGACATATTGAGTTAATTAAGGTGAAGAGCATAAAGGAGTCAGAAGACATTGCATTCTGGGGATGTGAGGAAAAAATATGTATGAAGGACAAAGAAATTTCCAGAAAAGTTGAAAAATAATAGTTGAAGAATTTGAAACCAAGGGAGTCCTGGCACTCTCTATCACAAAGGATAATTAGGTCTAGGTGGCCATTCTCCATAAAGGGCAAAAGAAGACTAGACAATTAATGCGAGCTCAGTCTAATTCACTACTAGTATAACCTTATATATCTATCTCCTTTTAAACAAATTCTGACAAAAGTTATATTTTCTTAGTAAAGATTATTTCTTATTCACTTAACATAATGTATGTGTTACAATCATCAAAAATATTTGTGAATGTTATTATTGTCTAATGATATATTTCAAAAAAATAACAAAATCTTTATTCACAAATTAATGTTTCCCTCTAATATAATCCAGAAAATATTTTTATTTTATTCAATATTTTTCAGCTTTATTGGGATATAATTGACATATATCCCTGTGTAAATTTAAGGTATACAGCATAATGGTTTGAATTACATATATTGTGAAAGGATTCCCACAGTAAATTTAGTTAGCATCTATTATCTCATACAAATATGATTTAAAAATCAGAAAATGAAAACATTGTTTTCCTTGTGATGAGAACTCTCAGGCTTTACTGTGTGAACCACTTTCATACGTGGCGTCATCAGTGTTAACCATAGTCATCCTGCTGTACATTACATCCCTAATTCCTACCTATCTTATAACTGAAAATTTGTACCTTTTGACCACCTTCCTCCAAAAAATATTTTAAAATTATGTATCACAATGTTTAAATTCATGCAACCTAAATCAAGTTATAAAAAAATAGGCCCATTGATAGCTAAAATTCATCAATCACTAATGGTTATAGTTTCAAATTTTGGGTGTATAGAATAATTTAACTATATCCAAATAATAATAAGCAGCAGCAACTTTTAAAATTTTTTAATTTTATTGGAGTATAGTTGATTTACAATGTTATGTTAGTTTCAGGTGTACAACAAAGTACACAAAGATTCAGTTATACATATACATATATTCATTCTTTTTAAAATTCTTTTCTCATATAGGTTATCACAGAATACTGAGTAGAGTTCCCTGTGCTATATGGTAGGTGCTTGTTGATTATCTATCTTATATATAATAGTATGTGTGTGTTCATCCCAAGCGCCTGAATTATTCCCCCATGCCCCGTTTCCCCTTTGGTAACCATAAGTTTGTTTTGGATACCTGTAAGTCTGTTTCTGTTTTATAAATAAGTTCATTTGTATCTCTTTTTAAAAATTAGATTCTACATATGAGTGATATATTTGTCTTTCTCTGTCTGACTATTTCACTTAGTATGAGAATCTCTAGGTCCATCCATGTTGTTGCAAAGGGCATTATTTCATTCTTTTTCTATGGCTGAGTAATATTCCATTGTATATAGGTACCACATCTTCTTTATCCATTCCTCTGACAATGAACATTTAGGATGCTTCCATGTCTTGGCTATTGTAAATAGTGCTGCAATGAACATTGGGGTGCATGTATCCTTTAGGATTATGGTTTTCTCCGAATATATGCCCAGGAGTGGGATTGCCGGATCATATGGTAGTTCTATTTTTAGTTTTTTAAGGAACCTCCATACTGTTCTCCATAGTGGTTTTACCAATTGACAGTCCCACCAACAATGTGAGAGGGTTCAGTTTTCTCCACACCCTCTCCAGCATTTATTGTTTGTAGACTTTTTGATGATGGCCATTCTGGCCGGTGTGAGGTGATACCTCATTGTAGTTTTGATTTGCATTTCTCTAATGATTAGTGATGTTGAGCATCTTTTCATGTGCTTTTTGGCCATCTGTATGTCTTCTTTGGAGAATTGTCTCCTTAGATCTTCTGCTCATTTTTGATTGGGTTGCTTGTTTTTTCAACAATAATAAGCAACTTTTAACATCCTTGTCAACTATGTTCCAGATCCACTTCATCACATTACCTTTGATCCAATCTCACTGCTACATACACCCACTTGAAGGCTCCCAAACTGTTCCCCTTAAAGTGTAAAATATTTTTATAATTTTTACTAACTTTTTCAACAACAGTAATTGAAATATCCTGTTACCTCATTTACTGATATAATTATTTTTTACTACTGTAACAAACCCGTGTTTTTCAAACCAGTGGTTGGAAAAAGTTGCTCTCTTCCAAATTTCCTAAAGTTTATTTATTTACTTATTTTTAAAAATTAATTAATTTTTTTTTTTTGGCCATGCAGCACGTGGAATCTTAGTTCCCCGACCAGGTATCGAACCCATGCCCCCCTGCAGTACAAGTGCAGAGTCTTAACCACTGGGCCACCAGGAAAGTCCCTCCTGAAGTATATTTCATGAAATATTAGAATGCGAAAAAGACCTTACATATGATCTAGTTCAGCAGTTTTCAGACTTGACTACCTGTATCTTTGGTGGTATTTCCGAAGGTCATGCTGGCAAAGAGGGCTTAAAGGAAATCATTGCCCAGATCTTCAATTTCATATGAACTTTGCTAAAATTTCTCCCTTCCAAATTCCCCCATCACAACTGCTTTTCTCTACCTCACGAAAGAAAGAAATATATCTTTCTTTCCTCTCAATCTGATCAAGGTACACTTCCCTGGAGTGTAGTAAACTCCAATGTGTCAATTAATATAACATGAAATACTGGTTCAGGTTTAAAAGAAAATTTCTCTACTTGTAGGTGACAACTACATTTGAAAGAATGTTTCCATTTATTTGCTTTTAGTAAAATTGTAACCGAGCAGGACCCTATGAGGCCTTCCCAGAATAGACCCCCATTCATGTCCTCCCCCTGCCTTTTGAATTATTCTATATTTGGATTTTAACTTTATACATAACAGGAGCTGTTGGCCATTATATATGCCTCTTGTCTTCTTTTTTTTTTTCTCAGTTTAGGTACTACTAATTGAACCAAGGTGGTAGTCTCCTTCAATGTGGGCTGTGTTTATATTTCAAGGACATGATAAGAGTTAACTTCAAGTTTTCTTCTAAGAATATTTTTGTGCTCTCAGGGTTAGTGTTCTGAAAAAAAGTATTTTATCATGCCAGCTTTCTCTAACTGCACATGCCAAAAGAACAAGTTTTGGAATTTCAAGAGAGTTTCATCTTGACCAATTTTCTCCAGAGTCTAAAGAATATTGTGGCCACACAGTATTAAATCATTTTTTTCCTTAGTCATAGACTCATAGCTATAGGCACTTCTGGGAAGCACGCAGTTAACTTCTTCCACCTGGTAGGGGTTTCAGTATCTGCAAAACAGCTCAAAGGACATGGCTCAGAATGTTATCTATAGTGCTTGAGGAAGAACTAAAAGTCCTTGACTTTTTTGAATGGCTGAAGTATTTTTATTTTGTCTTGATTGACTGTTTTCCTTTCTGCATTTTCTCACTTCTCTGATTAAATTTATTCTTTCACTAAAGTTTTCTATAGACAAAAAACAGGCAGAGGACATGGGTCGGGGTCTATTCTGGGAAGGTCTCATAGGGTCCTGCTTGGTTACAAAATTGAAGGAGTATCTGTTAGAATGGTTGACTGAGTCATCATTAGTAATAATTATTAATCATATTTCATTACATGATTTTTTATTAGAGTATAGTTGATTTACAATGTTGTATTAGTTTTTGCTGTACAGGAAAGTGAATCAGTTATACGTGTACATATATCCACTCTTTTCTAGATTCTTTTCCCATATAGGTCATTACAGCAAATTGAGTAGAGTTCCCTGGCTTACACAATAGGTTCTTATTAGTTATTTATTATATATATAGTATTGTGTATATGTCAATCCCAATCTCCCAATTTATCCCTCCCCCCTGCCCCCCCGCTTCCCCCTCTCATCACAATAAGTTTGTTTTCTAAATCTGTGACTCTATTTCTGTTTTGTAAATAAGTTCATTTGTACCATATATGTACCACATCTTCTTTATCCATTCCTCTGTAGATGGACATTTAGGTTGCTTCCATGTCCTGGCTATTGTAAATAGTGCTGCAATGAACATTGGGGTGCATGTATCAGTTCATTACATGATTTTTGGAATATACCTTAAAAGGAGTTAAACAAATCAAATGGCATTGCTATAACAAAAATTTCTCCATTTCTATTTCCATTATTTATCTGAACAAGATTTCACAGCATTTTTTTAACATCTTTATTGGAGTATAATTGCTCTGCAATGGTGTGCTAGCTTCTACCCCACAACAAAGTGAATCAGCAATACATATACTTATGTCCCCATATCTCTTCCCTCTTGCATCTCCCTCCCTCCCACCCTCCCTAACCCACCCCTCTAGGTGGCCACAAAGCACCGAGCTGATCTCCCTGTGCTATGTGGCTGCTTCCCACTAGCTATCGGTTTTACATTTGGTAGTGTATATATGTACATGCCACTCTCTCACTTTGTCCCAGCTTACCCTTCCCTCTCCCTATGTGCTCAAGTCCATTCTCTAGTAGGTCTGCATCTTTATTCCCATCTTGGCCCTAGGTTCTTCATGACCATTTTTTTTTAGATTCCATATATATGTGTTAGCATATGGTATTTGTTTTTCTCTTTCTGACTTACTTCACTCTGTATGACAGTCTCTAGGTCCATCCACCTCATTACAAATAACTCAGTTTCTTTTCCTTTTTTTTTCTGCTTTATAACAAATTTAATCAGTTATACATATACATATGTTCCCATATCCCCTCCCTTTTGCGTCTCCCTCCCACCCTCCCTATCCCACCCCTCCAGGCGGTCACAAAGCACCGAGCTGATCTCCTTGTGCTATGCGGCTGCTTCCCATTAGCTATCTACCTTAGGTTTGGTAGTGTATATATGTCCATGCCGCTCTTTCGCTTTGTCACAGCTTACCCTTCCCCCTCCCCATATCCTCAAGTCCATTCTCTAGTAGGTCTGTGTCTTTATTCCTGTCTTACCCCTATGTTCTTCATGACATTTTTTTTTCTTAAATTCCATATATATCTGTCAGCATACAGTATTTGTCTTTCTCTTTCTGACTTACTTCACTCTGTATGACAGACTCTAGGTCCATCCACCTCATTACAAATAGCTCAATTTCGTTTCTTTTTATGGTTGAGTAATATTCCATTGCATATATGTGCCACATATTCTTTATCCATTCATCAGTTGATGGACACTTAGGTTGCTTCCATGTCCTGACTATTGTAAAGAGAGCTGCAGTGAACATTTTGATACATGACACTTTTTGAATTATGCTTTTCTCAGGGTATATGCCCAGTAATGGGATTGCTGGGTCGTATGGTAGTTTTGTTTTTAGTTTTTGAAGGAACCTCCATACTGTTCTCCATAGTGGCTGTATCAATTTACATTCCCACCAACAGTGCAAGAGGGTTCCCTTTTCTCCACACCCTCTCCAGCATTTATTGTTTGTAGAGTTTTTGATGATGGCCATTCTGACGGCTGTGAGGTGATACCTCATTGTAGTTTTGATTTGCATTTCTCTAATGATTAATGATGTTGAGCATTCTTTCATGTGTCTACTGGCAATCTGTTTATCTTCTTTGGAGAAATGTCTATTTAGGTCTTCTGCCCATTTTTGGATTGGGTTTTTTATTCTTTTGATATTGAGCTGCATGAGCTGCTTGTAAATTTTGGAGATTAATCCTTTGTCAGTTGCTTCATTGGCAAATATTTTCTCCCATTCTGAGGGTTGTCTTTTCATCTTGTTTATGGTTTCCTTTGCTGTGCAAAAGCATTTAAGGTTCATTAGGTCCATTTGTTTATTTTTATTTCCCTTTCTCTAGGAGGTGGGTCGAAAAGGATCTTGCTGTGATTTATGTCATAGAGTGTTCTGCCTATATTTTCCTCTAAGAGTTTGATAGTTTACGGCCTTACATTTAGGTCTTTAATCCACTTTGAGCTTATTTTTGTGTATGGTGTTAGGGAGTGTTCTAATTTCATTCTTTTACATGTAGCTGTCCAGTTTTCCCAGCACCACTTATTGAAGAGGCTGTCTTTCTCCACTGTATATTCTTGCCTCCTTTCTCAAAGAAAAGGTGACCATATGTGCGTGGGTTTATCTCTGGGCTTTCTATCCTGTTCCATTGATCTATATTTCTGTTTCTGTGCCATTACCAGAGTGTCTTGATTACTGTAGCTTTGTAGTATAGTCAGAAGTCAGAGAGCCTGATTCCTCCAGCTCCGTTTTTCTTTCTCAAGATTGCTTTGGCTATTCGGGGTCTTTTGTATTTCCATACAAATTGTAAAATTTTATGTTCTAGTTCTGTGAAAAATGCCAGTGGTAGTTTGATAGGAATTGCACTGAATCTGTAGATTGCTTTGGGTAGTATAGTCATTTTCACAATGTTGATTCTTTCAATCCAAGAACATGGTATATCTCTCCATCTATTTGTATCATCTTTAATTTCTTTCATCAGTGTCTTATAATTTTCTGCATACAGGTCTTTTGTCTCCTTAGGTAGGTTTATTCCTAGGTCTTTTACTCTGTTTGTAGCAATGGTAGATGGGAGTGTTTTCTTAATTTCACTTTCAGATTTTTCATCATTAGTGTATAGGAATGCAAGAGATTTCTGTGCATTAATTTTGCATCCTGCTACTTTACCAAATTCATTGATTAGCTCTAGTAGTTTTCTGGTAGCTTCTTTAGGATTCTCTATGTATAGTATCATGTCATCTGCAAACAGTGACAGCTTCACTTATTCTTTCCTGATTTGGATTCCTTTTATTTCTTTTTCTTCTCTGATTGCTGTGGCTAAAACTTCCAAAACTATGTTGAATAAGAGTGGGGAGAGTGGGCAACCTTGTCTTGTTCCTGATCTTAGTGGAAATGCTTTCAGTTTTTCACCATTGAGGAGGATGTTGGCTGTGGGTTTGTCATATATGGCCTTTATTATGTTGAGGTAAGTTCCCTCTTTACTTACTTTCTGGAGGGTTTTTATCATAAATGGGTGTTGAATTTTGTCAAAAGCTTTCTCTGCATCTATTGAGATGATCATATGGTTTTTCTCCTTCAATTTGTTAATATGGTGTATCACGTTGATTGATTTGCGTATACTGAAGAATCCTTGCATTCCTGGGGTAAACCCCACTTGATCATGGTGTATGATCCTTTTAATGTGCTGTTGGATTCTGTTTGCTAGTATTTTGTTGAGGATTTTTGCATCTATGTTCATCAGTGATATTGGCCTGTAGTTTTCTTTCTTTGTGACATCTTTGTCTGGTTTTGGTATCAGGGTGATGGTGGCCTCGTAGAATGAGTTTGGGAGTGTTCCTCCCTCTGCTGTATTTTGGGAGAGTTTGAGAAGGATAGGTGTTAGCTCTTCTCTAAATGTTTGATAGAATTCATCTGTGAAGCCATCTGGTCCTGGGCTTTTGTTTGTTGGAAGATTTTTAATCACAGTTTCAATTTCAGTGCTTGTGACTGGTCTGTTCATATTTTCTATTTCTTCCTTGTTCAGTCTTGGCAGGTTGTGCATTTCTAAGAATTTGTCCATTTCTACCAGTTTGTCCACTTTATTGGCATGTAGTTGCTTGTATTAATCTCTCATGATCCTTTGTATTTCTGCAGTGCCAGTTGTTACTCTTTTTCATTTCTAATTCTATTGATTTGAGTCTTTTCCCTTTTTTTCTTGATAGTCTGGCTAATGGGTCATCAATTTGTTTATCTTCTCAAAGAACCAGCTTTTAGTTTTATTGATCTTTGCTATCATTTCCTTCATTCATTTTTCATTTATTTCTGATCTGATCTTTATGATTTCTTTCCTTCTGCTCACTTTGGGGTTTTTTTGTTCTTCTTTGTCTAATTGCTTTAGGTGTAAGTTTAGGTTGCTTATTTGAGGTGTTTCTTTTTTTTTTTTTTTGCGGTACGCGGGCCTCTCCCCATTGTGGCCTCTCCCGTTGCGGAGCGCAGGCTCATTGGCCATGGCTTATGGGCCCAGCTGCTCCACGGCATGTGGGATCTTCCCGGACCGGGCCACGAACCCATGTCCCCTGCATCGGCAGGTGGACTCTCAACCACTGCGCCACCAGGGAAGCCCTGAGGTGTTTCTTAAGGTAGGATTGTATTGCTATAAACTTCCCTCTTAGAACTGCTTTTGCTGCATCCCATAGGTTTTGGGTCGTCATGTTTTCATCATCATTTGTTTCCAGGTATTTTTAAAACTTCCTCTTTGATTTCTTCAGTGATCTCTTGGTTATTCAGTAATGTACTGTTTACCCTCCATATGTTTGTATTTCTTACATATTTTTCCTGTAATTGATCTCTACTCTCATAGCATTTTGGTCAAAAAAGATACTTGATATGAGTTCAATTTTTTAAATTTACCAAGGCTTGAATTGTGACCCAAGATATGACCTATCCTGGAGAATGTTCCATGAGCACTTGAGAAGAATGTGTATTCTGTTGTTTTTGGATGGAATGTCCTATCAATATCAATTAAGTCCATCTTGTTTAATGTATCATTTAAAGCTTGTGTTTCCTTATTTATTTTCATTTTGGATGATCTGTCCATTGGTGAAAGTGGGGTGTTGAAGTCCCCTACTATGATTGTGTTACTGTTGATTTCCTCTTTTATGGCTGTTAGTGTTTACCTTATGTAATGAGGTGCTCCTATGTTGGGTGTGTAAATATTTACAATTGTTAAATCTTCTTCTTGGATTGATCCCTAATCATTATGTTGTGTCCTTCTTTGTCTCTTGTAATAGTCTTGGTTTTAAAGTCCATTTTGTCTGATATGAGAATTGCTACTCCAACTTTCTTTTGATTTCCATTTGCATGGAATATCTTTTTCCATCCCCTCACTTTTAGTCTGTTTGCGTCCCTAGGTCTGAAGTGGGTCTCTTGTAGACAGCATATACACAGGTCTTGTTTTTATATCCATTCAGGCAATATATGTCTTTTGGTTGGAGCATTTAATCCATTTAAATTTAAGGTAATTATCGATATGTATGTTTCTATTACCATTTTTTTAGTTATTTTGGGTTTATTATTGTAGGTCTTTTCCTTCCCTTGTGTTTCCTGCCTAGAGAAATTCCTTTAGAATTTGTTGTAAAGCTGGCTTGGTGGTGCTGAATTCTCTTAGCTTTTGCTTGTCTGTAAAGATTTTAATTTCTCCGTCAACTCTGAATGATATCCTTGCTGGCTAGAGTAATCTTGGTTGTAGGTTTTTCTCCTTTATCACCCTAAATATGTCCTGCCATGCCCTTCTGGCTTGCAGAGTTTCTGCTGAAAGATCAGCTGTTAACCTTATGGGGATTCCCTTGTGTGTTATTTGTTGTTTTTCCCTTGCTGCTTTTAATATTTTTTCTTTGTATTTAATTTTTCATAGTTTGATTAATATGTGTCTTGGCGTGTTTCTCCTTCAGTTTATCCTGTATGGAACTCTCTGTGCTTCCTATACTTGATTAACTATTTCCTTTCGCATATTAGGGAAGTTTTCAACTATAATCTCTTCAAATATTTTCTCAGTCCCTTTCTTTTTCTCTTATTCTTCTAGGACCCCTATACTTCAAATGTTGGTGTGTTTACTGTTGTCCCAGAGGTCTTAGAGTGTCCTCAATTCGTTTCATTCTTTTTTCTTTTTTCTGTTCTGCAGTAGTTATTTCCACTATTTTATCTTCCAGGTCACTTATCTGTTCCTCTGCCTCACTTATTCTGCTATTGATCCCTTCTAGAGAATTTTAAATTTCATTTATTGTGTTGTTCATCACTGTTTGTTTGCTCTTTAGTTCTTCTAGGTGCTTGTTAAACTTTTCTTGTATTTTCTGCATTCTATTTCCAAGATCTTGGATCATCTTTACTATCATTCTTTTTCAGATAGACTGCCTTTTTCCTCTTCATTTGTTAGGTCTGGTGGCTTTTTGCCTTTCTCCTTCCTCTGCTGTGCATTTCTCTGTCTTCTCATTTTGCTTAGCTTACTGTGTTTGGGGTCTCCTTTTTGCAGGCTGCAGGTTTATAGTTTCCATTGTTTTTGGTGTCTGTCCCCAGTGGCTAAGGTTGGTTCAGTGGGTTATGTAGGCTTCCTGGTGGAGGGTACTAGTGCCTGTGTTCTGGTGGATGAGGCTGGATCTTGTCTTTCTGGTGGGCAGGTCGATGTCTGGTGGTGTGTTTTGGGGTGTCTGTGGCCTTATTATGATTTTAGGTAGCCTCTCTGCTAATGGATGGGGTTGTGTTCCTGTCTTGCTAGTTGTTTGGCATAGGGTGTCCAGCACTGTAACTTGCTGGTTGTTGAATGGTGCTGGGTGTTGGCATTGAGATGGAGATCTCTGGGAGATTTTCACCATTTGATATTACGTGGAGCTGGGAGGTCTCTTGTAGACCAGTGTCCTGAACTTGGCTCTCTCACCTCAGTGGCACAGCCCTGACGCCTGGTTGGAGCACCAAGAGCCTGTCCTCCACACAGCTCAGAATAAAAGGGAGGAAAAAAAGAAAGAAAGAAAGAAGGAGATAAGTTAAAATAAAATAAAATAAAATAAAGTTATTAAAAAATAAAAAATAATTATTGAGAAAAAATTTTAAAAAGAGAAAAAAAGGGCAGACAGAACCCTAAGACAAATGGTAAAAGCAAAGCTATACAGAAAAAATCACACACAGAAGCATACACATACACACTCAGAAAAATAGAAAGAGGGAAAAAATATATATTGTTGCTCCCAAAGTCCACCTCCTCAATTTGGGATAATTTGTTGTCTATTCAGGTATTCCACAGATGCAGGGTACATCACGTTGATTGTGGAGATTTAATCCGCTGCTCCTGAAGCTGCTGAGAGAATTTTCCCTTTCTCTTCTTTGTTTGCACAGCTCCCGGGGTTCAGCTTTGGATTTGGACCCGCCTGTTTGTATAGGTTGCTTGAGGGCGTCTGTTGTTTGCTCAGACAGGACGGGGTTAAAAGAGCAGCTGATTCGGGGGCTCTGGCTCACTCAGTCTGGGGGGTGGGAAGGGTACGGAATGCGGGGTGAGCCTGCGGTGGCAGAGGCCGACGTGACGTTGTACCAGCCTGAGGCACGCCGTGTGTTCTCCCGGGGAAGTTTTCCCTGGATCACGGGGACAACTCCCAGGAGGCTCCCAGGAGGGACAGTGTGGATAGTGACCTGTGCTTGCACACAGGCTTCTTGGTGGCTGCAGCAGTAGCCTTAGCGACTCATGTCCGTCTCTGGGGTCTGCGCTGATAGCCGCATCTTGTGCCCGTATCTTGAGCTCCTTTAAGCGGCGCTCTTAATCTCCTCTCCTTGTGCACCAGGAAACAAAGAGACAAGAAGAAATCTCTCTTTTTAAAAAAATTTATTTTTGGCTGCGTTGGGTCTTTGTTGCTGTGCGTGGGCTTTCTCTAGTTGCGGTTAGCAGGGGCTACTCTTCGTTGTGGTGTGTGGGCTTCTCATCGTGGTGGCTTCTCTTGTTGCAGAGCATGGGATCTAGGAGCACGGGCTTCAGTCGTTGTGGCACATGAGCTCAGTAGTTGTGGCTCGTGGGCTCTACAGTGCAGGCTCAGTAGCTGTGGTGCATGGGCTTAGTTGCTCCACAGCATGTGGGATCTTCCCAGACCAGGGCTCGAACCCTGCATTGGCAGGCGGATTCTTAACCACTTTGCCACCAGGGAAGCCCAAGAAGAAGTCTCTTGCCTCTTCGGCAGCTCCATACTTTTTCCTGGACTCCCTCTTGGCTAGCTGTGGTGCACTAGCCCCCTTCAGGCCAACCCCAGTCCTCTCCCTGGGATCTGACCGAAGCCGGGGCCTCAGCTCCCAGCCCCCACCTGTCCAGGCAGGTGAGCCGACAAGCCTCTCAGCTGGTGAGTGCTGGTCGGAACCGATCCTCTGTGCGGGAATCTCTCCGCTTTGCCCTCTGCACCCCTGTTGCTGCACTCTCCTCCGTGGCTCCAAAGCTTCCCCCCTCCGCCACCCACAGTCTCCACCCGCAAAGGGCCTTCCTAGTGTGTGGAAACCTTTCCTCCTTCACAGCTCCCTCCCACTGGTGTAGGTCCCGTCTGTATTCTTTTGTCTCTGTTTTTTCTATTTTCTTTTGCTGTACCCAGGTACGTGGGGGTGTTTCTTGCCTTTTGGGAGGTCTGAGGTCTTCTGGCAGCATTCACTAGGTGTTCTGTAGGAGCTGTTCCACATGTAGATGTATTTCTGATGTATTTGTGGGGAGGAAGGTGATCTCCACGTCTTACTCTTCTGACATTTGAAGCTCCTCCTCTCAGCATCTTTATCTATAAAAAATTAAGATGGAATTCATGCTGAATTCTACAGATTATGGTAATAAATAGCGTTTATAATTTATAAGTACATGCTACAATTGTTTTTAACATCTTTATTGGAGTACAATTATTTTACAGTGGTGTGTTAGTTTCTGCTTTATAACAAAGTGAATCAGCTATACATATACATATGTCCCCATATCTCTCCCCTCTTGTGTCTCCCTCCCTCCCACCCTCCCTATCCCACCCCTCCAGGTGGTCACAAAGCACGGAGCTGATCTCCCTGTGCTATGCGGCTGCTTCCCACTAGCTATCTATTTTACGTTTGGTAGTGTATATATGTCCATGCCAGTCTCTCACTTTGTCCCAGCTTACCCTTCCCTCTCCCCATGTCCTCAAGTCCATTCTCTAGTAGGTCTGCATCTTTATGGCTGTCCTGCCCCTAGGTTCTTCATGACCTTTTTTTTTTCATTTTAGATTCAACATATATGTGTTACATGCTACAATTTTTCAAACTAATTTATTTAATTAAGAGAGGCTTTTCCAATAAATTTGTATTTTAATGTTTAATAATTATACACTGACATTTCAGTACAATTATGTTGTTTTGATTGTTTCTGTGTTAAAAAAATGTAATCACAACTAAATGCAGAAGAATTTTTTTTTTTTTTTTTTTTTTTTGCGGTACCCGGGCCTCTCACCATTGTGGCCTCTCCCATTGCAGAGCACAGGCTCCGGACGCGCAGGCTCAGCGGCCATGGCTCACGGGCCCAGCCGCTCCGCAGCACGTGGGATCCTCCTGGACCGGGGCACGAACCCATGTCCCCTGCATCGGCAGGTGGACTCTCAACAACTGCGCCACCAGGGAAGCCCCCAGAATTTTTATTTAGAATTAAAAATTGAGGTAAAATAAAATTTTAAATGGAAATGAACGAAAAAAGTTATAGGCTTTTCTCTTCCAGGCTGGAATCAGCCATTTATCTAAGGAATCCTGGTTCTTTTTGTAGAGAATGGTATTTAGAAACTAATATCTCAGCATTAAATGAGTTTACTGCTTCTGGGGTGTCATTACTTTTAGGTTCTCAAATCAGTCAGAGCCACTTACACACACACACACACACACACACACACACATCTATGTCTCCATGTCTCTATTTATCTGTCTATTAAAATCTATGAATTCATACTGATACTTCCAAATCCAATTCAGTATCCCAGGGTTCACTTTAATGGCTCTAACCAGCTCTACAACAAATGCTAAAGGAACTTCTCTAGGCAGAAAACACAAGAGAAAAAAAGACCTACAGAAACAAACACAAAACAATTAAGAAAATGGTAATAGGAACATACATATCGATAATTACCTTAAATGTGAATGGATTAAATGCTCCAACCAAAAGACACAGGCTCACTGAATGGATACAGAAACAAGACCCATATATATGCTGTCTACAAGAGACCCACTTCAGGCCTAGGGACACATACAAACTGAAGGTGAGGGGATGGAAAAAGATATTCCATGCAAATGGGAATCAAAAGAAAGCTGGAGTAGCAATACTCATATCAGATAAAATAGACTTTAAAAATAAAGAATGTTACAAGAGACAAGGAAGGACACTACATAATGATCAAGGGATCAATCCAAGAAGAAGATATAACAATTATAAATATATATGCACCCAACATAGAAGCACCTCAATACATAAGGCAAATGCTAACAGCTATAAAAGAAGAAATCGACAGTAACGCAATAATAGTGGGGGACTTTAACACCTCACTTACACCAATGGACTGATCCTCCAGATAGAAAATTAATAAGGAAACACAAGCTTTAAATGACACAATAGACAAGATAGACTTATTTGATATTTATAGGACATTCCATCAGAAAATAGCAGATTACACTTTCTCCTCAAGTGCACACGGAACATTCTTCAGGATAGATCACATCTAAGGTAACAAATCAAGCCTTAGTAAATTTAAGAAAATTGAAAATATATCAAGAATCTTTTCTGACCACAGCACTATGAGATTAGAAATAAATTACAGGGAAAAAAACATAAAAAGTACAAACACATGGAGGCTAAACAATACGTTACTAAATAACCAAGAGGTAACTGAAGAAATCAAAGAGGAAATCAAAAAATACCTAGAGACAAATGACAATGAAAACACGATGATCTAAAACCTATGGGATACAGCAAAAGCAGTTCTAAAAGGGAAGTTTATCACAATACAATTCTACCTCAAGAAACAAGAAAAATCTCAAATAATCAATCTAACCTTACACCTAAAGGAACTAGAGAAGGAAGAATAAACAAAACCCAAAGTTAGTAGAAGGAAAGAAATCATAAAGATCAGATCAGAAATAAATGAAATAGAAACAAAAAAGCAATAGAAAAGATCAATAAAACTAAAAACTGGTTCTTTGAGAAGATAAACAGAATTGATAAACCTTTAGCCAGACTCATCAAAAAAAGAGGAAGGAAACTCAAATCAATAGAGTTAGAAATGAAAAAGGAGAAGTTACAACGTACATTGCAGAAATACAAATCATCAAAAGACACAACTGCAAACACCTCTATGCCAATAAAATGGACAACCTGGAAAAAATGAACAAATTCTTAGAAAGGTAAAACCTTCTGAGACTGAATCAGGAAGAAATAGAAAATATGAACAGACCAATCAAAAGTAATGAAATTGAAACTGTGATTAAAAATCTTCCAACAACAGAAGTCCAGGACCAGATTGCTTCACAGAGAATTCTATCAAATATTTGGAGAAGAACTATCACCCATCCTTCTCAAACCCTTCCAAAAAATTGCAGAGGAGGAGCACTCCCAAACTCATTCTACGAGGTCACCATCACCCTGATACCAAATCTAGACAAAGGTACTACAAAAAAAGAAAATTACAGACCAATATCACTGATGAATATAGATGCAAAAATCCTCAGCAAAATACTAACAGAAAGAATCTAACAACATATTAAAAGAAGCATACACCATGATTAAGTGAGATATATCCCAGGGATGCAAGGATTCTTCAATATATGCAAATCAATCAATGTGATACACCATATTAACAAATTGAAAGAGAAAAACCATATGATAATCTCAATAGATGCAGGAAAAGCTTTCGACAAAATTCAACACCCATTTATGATAAAAACTCTCCAGAAAGTAGGCATAGAGGGAACTTAACATAATAAAGACCATATATGACAAACCTACAGGCAACATCGTTCTCGATGGTGAAAAACTGAAACCATTTCCACTAAGATCAGGAACAAGACAAGGTTGCCCACTCTCACCACTATTATTCAACATAGTTTTGGAAGTTTTAGCCACAACAATCAGAGAAGAAAAAGAAATAAAAGGAATCCAAATCGGAAAAGAAGAAGTAAAACTCACTGTTTGCAGATGACATGATACTATACATAGAGAATCCTAGAGATGCTACCAGAAAACTACTAGAGCGAATCAATGAATTTGTTAAAGTAGCAGGATGCAAAATTAATGCACAGAAATCTCTTGCATACCTATACACTAATGATGAAAAATCTGAAAGAGAAATTAAGGAAACACTCCCATTTACCATTGCAACAAAAGAATAAAATACCTAGGAATAAACTTACATAAGGAGACAAAAGACCTGTATGCAGAAAACTATAAGACACTGATGAAAGGAATCAAAGATGATACAAACAGATGGAGAGATGTACCATGTTCTTGTATTGGAAGAATCAACATTATGAAAATGACTATACTACCCAAAGCAATCTACAGATTCAGTGCAGTCCCTAACAAACTACCAATGGCATTTTTCACAGAACTAGAGCAAAGAATTTCAAAATTTTTATGGAAACACAAAAGACCCTGAATAGCCAAAGCAATCTTGAGAAAGAAAAACAGATCTGGAGGAATCAGGCTCCCTGACTTCAGACTATACTACAAAGCTACAGTAATCAAGACAATATGGTACTGGCACAAAAAACAGAAATATAGATCAATGGAACAGGATAGAAAGCCCAGAGGTAAACCCACACACATATGGTCAGCTTACCTTTGATAAAGGAGGCAAGAATATACAATGGAGAAAAGACGGCCTCTTCAATAAGTGGTGCTGGAAAATCTGGACAGCTACATGTAAAAGATTGAAATTAAAAAACTCCCTAACACCATACACAAAAAAAACTCAAAATGGATTAAAGATCTAAATATAAGGCCAGACACTATGAAACTCTTAGAGAACCACATAGGCAGAACACTCTATGACATAAACCACAGCAAGATCCTTTTTGACCTACCTCCTAGAGAAATGGAAATAAAATTAAAAATAAACAAATGGGACCTAATGAAACTTAAAAGCTTTTGCACAGCAAAGGAAACCATAAACAAGATGAAAAGACAACCCTCAGAATGGGAGAAAATATTTGTAAATGAAGCAACTGACAAAGGATTAATCTCCGAAATATGCAAGCAGCTCATGCAGCTCAATATCAAAAGAACAAACAACCCAATCCAAAAATGGGCAGAAGACCTAAATAGACATTTCTCCAAAGAAAATAAACAGATTGCCCACAAACACATGAAAGGATGCTCAATATCACTAATCATTAGAGAAATCCAAATCAAAACTATAATGAGGCATCACTTCACACCAGTCAGAATGGCCATCATCAAAAAATCTACAAAGCGGGCTTCCCTGGTGGCGCAGGGGTTAAGAGTCCACCTGCTGATGCAGGGGACACGGGTTCATACCCCGGTCCAGGAGGATCCCACATGCCGCAGAGCGGCTGGGCCCGTGAGCCATGGCCACTGGGCTTGTGTGTCCCGAGCATGTGCTCTGCAATGGGAGAGGCCACAGCAGTGAGAGGCCCACGTACCACACACACAAAAAAAAATCTGCAAAGAATAAATGCTGGAGTGTGGAGAAAAGAGAACCCTCTTGCACTTTTGGTGGGAATGAAAATTGATACAGCCACTACGGAGAACAGTATGGAGGTTCCTTAAACAACTAAAAACAGAACTACCGTATGACCCAGGAACCCCACTACTGGGCATATTCCCTGAGAAATCCATAATTCAAAAAGAGTCATGTACCGCAAAGTTCACTGCAGCACTCTTTACAATAGCCAGGACATGGAAGTAACCTAAGTATCCATCGACAGATGAGTGGATAAAGAAGATGTCGCACCTATATGCAATGGAATATTACTCAGCCATAAAAAGAAATGAAATTGAGTTATTTGTAGTGAGGTGGATGGACCTAGAGTCTGTCATACAGAGTGAAGTAAGTCAGAAAGAGAAAAGCAAATACTGTATGCTAACACATATATATGGAATCTAAAAACAAACAAACAAACAAATTGTTCTGAAGAACCTAGTGGCAGACAGGAATAAAGATGCAGACATAGAGAATGGACTTGAGGATACGGGGAAAGGTAAGGGTAAGCTGGGACGAAGTGAGAGAGTGGCATTGACATATATACACTACCAAATGTAAAATAGATAGCTAGTGGGAAGCAGCCACATAGCACAGGGAGATCAACTCAGTGCTTTGTGCCCACCTAGAGGGGTGGAATGGGAGGGTAGGAGGGAGATGCAAGAGGGAGGGTATATGGGGATATATGTATACGTAAAGCTGATTCACCTTGTTATACAGCAGAAACTAACACGACAATGTAAAGCAATTATACTCTAATAATACTTAAAAAAAAAAACCTACAATGAGGTATCACCTCACACTGGTTAGAATGGGCATCATCAGAAAATCTACAAACAACAAATGCTGAAGAGGGTGTGGACAAAAGGGAACCGTCTTGCCCCGTTGGTGGGAATGTAAGTTGATACAGCCACTATGGAGAACAGTTTGGAGGTTCCTTAAAAGACTAAAAACAAAACTACCATAGGACCCAACAATCCCACTACTGGGCATATACCCTGAGAAAACCGTAATTCAAAAAGACACATGCACCCGAATATTCATTGTAGCACTATTTATAATAACCAGGTCATGGAAGCAACCTAAATGCCCATCGAAAGACAGTGGATAAAGAAGATGTGGTACTACATATATACAATGGAATATTTCTCAGCCATTAAAAGGAATGAAATTGGGTCATTTGTAGAGACATGGATGGACCTAGAGATTGTCATACAGAGTGAAGTAAGTCAGAAAGAGAAAAACAAATATCATATATTAACACATATATGTGGAATCTAGAAAAATCATACAGATGAACTGGTGTGCAAGGCAGAAATAGAGACACAGGTGTAGAGAACAAATGTATGGACACCGAAGGGGGAAAGTGGGGGTGGGGGGTGGTGGTGGTGGGATGAACTGGAGATTGGGATTGACATGTATACACTAATATGTATAAAATAGATGACTAATAAGAAAAAAATAATATACTCAAAGACAAAGATGGCAGAACTACTTCAGATTAAAGGAGACTAAACAGACATTGCAACTAAATAAAATGACATTGCATAATAGACCCGGTGGTAGTGGAGTGGATGAAGAGAATATTTACATATTCTCCAAGCATCTTTTCACAAATTACTTAAGTACACAGTGGAGAAACCTGGGAGACATCACTTAACCAAGTGATCAAAGCAACACCTGGTCTGGGATTTTCTTTTGCTACAGAAGATATTATTGAGAAAATTAGCAAAATATGATTAAGGTTTGTAGATTAAATAAGAGAACTGTACCCATGTTAATCTCATGATTTTGTACATTTCTCTTGATTTTCACAATTGTACTGTGGTTGTGAAAGAGAATGTTATTATTTTTAGAAAACACACACACACACAAAACAGGAAATACTTCTCTGTTTTATGGAGATATTTAGGAGAAAATGAACAGCATGTTTTCTACTTCACTTTCAGATGACTGAGAAAATAAAAT
Source organism: Mesoplodon bidens (assembly GCF_964165515.1). NCBI lineage: Eukaryota > Metazoa > Chordata > Mammalia > Artiodactyla > Ziphiidae > Mesoplodon > Mesoplodon bidens. The sequence goes on along the minus strand of NC_138167.1, from coordinate 6,322,015 downwards.
GTGTGAGAATATATATACCCAACTGAAAACATGTAAATGTACATTCATTCTCCAATTTTTTGATAGAGGGCCAAGGCTATTCCTTTTTTATTGGTTTCACTGACTATAGTTATGCCTCCTTATTCTGGAATACTCTTACATCTATACAGTCTAAGATAACCAGTTTTAGATTCTTTCAAATAGAGTCAGAGCTTAAACACATTTTTCAAGCAATCTGTATGTAGGGTCTGTATAGATTTTTAGGTTTTTTGTTAATCTTTTTCAATTCCTATTCACATTTAATCCAATAACATCTTTTTAGTCACTCACTTTTCCAAGATGATTCACTCTTATAGAATCAACTCTTCATTGAATTCATATTTCATCCATTAGTGAAATGTTTGTTAACTATGTAGAGAACGTAAGGGTACAGGGCCTAAAATGTATTGACTAGTGACAATGTCTCTAGATAAATATTTTTGGAAGAAAGTTCCAAGGGATATTACTACTAATAAAATGAAAATAATGACATTCACACCCACCAGCGCTGTGACGTTTCCAAGGCTGACCATAAAAGGCCAAAAAGTGGGCAGTGGCCCAATTCCTGGAAATCTTGACCCCTTCTCCAAAACAGTTGGAATAATCCTCCAACTTATTACCTATGAAATTATCCAGCCCATAAAAACTAACCACCACATATTTCAGGGCCTCTTGCCTTCTGAGATGGTCAATACTCTGTGGAGTGTGTTTCTCCCAGGGCCTCTCTTACCTTTTGAGACGGACTGCATTCTGTCTATGGAATGTGTGTCTCTCTAAATAAATCCACTTCTTACCTATAAAAATTAATTAATTAATTGATAATGTTCCAAAAATGAAGTAAGGTGCAATGTTACATGAATCTCCCCATCACTCCCAACCAAGTGATAATAACAATGAACAGCATCAGTTGTTTTGTATACTGGGCAGACTGTTATGAACAATACTAATTAGAATATTTGGCACTAACCTATTAAGAAAAAGTTATAATTGAATCTCATTAGTCTACTCAGAAAATGTACCAAGCAGTTTTCTTTTTTCTTTGTTGAAGTGTAGTTGATTTCCAATTCTGTGTTAGTTTAATGTGTACAGCAAAGTGATTCAGTTATATATATACATTTGTTTTCAGATTCTTTTCCATTATAGGTTATTACAAGATATTGAATATAGTTTTCTGTGCTATACAGTAGGTCCTTGTTTATCTATTTTGTATATAGTAATGTATATCTGTTAATCCCAAACTCCTAATTTATCCCTCCTTCTGCTCAAGTAGCTTTCTAAGTGCCGGGAATATATCAGAGAACAAATTCTCTCCTCATTATGGAGCATATATTCAGATGTGGCAAGTGGGGGAAGGGAGATACTGACAGCCAGGAAAAAATATGCCAAATAAATAAGTAAATTATACTGTATGTTAGGAAGTGAAAGTTATATAGATTAAAAGCAAAGTGAATCCAGCAGTGGAAATATAAGGATGGAAAACTATTTTTTAAATAATTATGGGAAAGACTCGCTGAGAAGCTGACTGAGTTGCGATTTGAAGAGGGTGAGGGAATTAATGTTCAAGACAAAGGAAACAGCTAGTACAGTGGTCCCAAGAAAAGACTATGTTTGGTGTGCTTGAGGAATAACAAGGTGGGTGAAGATTAATGAGTGGAGAAGGAATAGAAGTAGATTCAGAGGACTAAGGAGGGTGGTGGTGGTGGGAGCTGGTCAGCGCCCTGCAGACCACTTTAAGTAGTTCAACTTTTACTCTGAGTGAGATAGAGAGCATTTGGAGAATTTCAAGTAAATGAATGACACATTCTGATTTAAACTGTAAAAGATTTACTCTAGTTATCTTGTTTAGAATAGATACTAGGGAGGGGTAAAGAGAGTTAGAAGGCTGAGGCAGGATTCTAGGCATCAGATAATGATGACTCTGACCAGGGTCATTGTAACAGATGGAGATATATTTCTAAACTAATGCAAATAGGAATCCCCAAAGAACTGGGTATAAGATATGGGAGAAAGAGAGGAAACAAGGATGACTTCAAGAATTTTTGTCAGAAGAACTGAAAGTTAGTGGTGTTTCCATCAAATATCTTTACTGTGACAGTGAGTGCTTGCTTTGGCAGAACATATACTAAAATTGGAACGAAACAGAGAAGATTAGCATGGCCCCTGCACAAGGATGACACACAAATTTGTGAAGCATTCCATATTTTTGGTGAAAGACTTGTACTCAGAAAACTATAAAGCACTGATGAAAGAAATCAAAGGTGACATAAACAGATGGAGAAATATACCATGTCCTTGGATTGCAGAATCAATATTGTGAAAATGACTATACTACCCAAAGCAATCTACAAATCCAATGCAATCCCTATTAAACCACCAATGGCATTCTTCAGAGAATTAGAACAAAAAATTTTACAATTTGTATGGAAACACAAAAGACCCCAAATAGCCAAAGCCATCTTGAGAATGAAAAATGGAGCTGGAGGAATCAGGCTCCCCAACTTCAAACTATAATACAAAGCTACAGTAATCAAGACAGTATGGCACTGGCACAAAAACAGAAATATAGATCAATGGTACAGGATAGAATGCCCAGAGATAAACCCACACACATATGGTCACCTAATTTATGACAAAGGAGGCAAGAACATACAATGGAGAAAAGACAGCCTCTTCAATAAGTGGTGCTGGGAAAACTGGACAGCTACATGTAAAAGAATGAAATTAGAACACTCCCTAACACCATACACAAAAATAAACTCCAAGTGGATTAAAGACCTAAATGTGAGACTGGATACTATAAAACTCTTAGAGGAAAACAGGAAAAACACTCTTTGACATAAACCACAGCTCTTTTTTGACCCACCTCCTAGAGTAATGAAAATAATAACAAAAATAAACAAATGGCACCTAATGAAACTTAAAATCTTTTGCATAACAAAGGAAACCATAAACAAGATGAAAAGACAACCCTCAGAATGGGAGAAAATATTTGCCAACAAAGGAACTGACAAAGGATTAATCTCCAAAATATACAAACAGCTCATGGAGCTCAATATCAAAGCAACAAACAACCCAATTAAAAAATGGGCACAAGACCTAAATAAACATTTCACCAAAGAAGACATACAGATGGGCAAGAGGCATATGAAAATCTGCTCAACATCACTAATTGTTAGAGAAATGAAAATCAAAACTACAATGAGGTATCATCTCACACTGGTCAGAATGGCCATTATCAAAAAATCTAGACAATAAATGCTGGAGAGGGTGTGGTGAAAAGGGAACCCTCCTGCACTGTTGGTAGGAATGTAAATTGATACAACCACTATGGAAAGCAGTATGGAGGTTCCTTCAAAAACTAAAAACAAAACTACCATATGACCCAGCAATCCCACTACTGGGCATATACCCTGAGAAAACCATAATTCAAAAAGAGTCATGTGGGCTTCCCTGGTGTCATAGTGGTTGAGAGTCCACCTGCCGATGCAGGGGACACGGGTTCATGCCCCAGTCCGGGAAGATCCCACATGCCGTGGAGAGGCTAAGCTCGTGAGCCATGTCCACTGAGCCTGCGCATCCGGAGCCTGTGCTCTGCAACGGGAGAGGCCACAACAGTGAGAGGCCCGCGTACCACAAAAAAAAAAAAAAAAAAAAAAACCTCATCTTTTTAATATAAAAATAAAATATTTAGTATAGATCAGTCATAAATTAAATACACTTCAATTTTTGTTTTATCACTTCAGAGCTTTAAGTATATGCATAGATGTATGTGTACAAATACAAGTATTTTCAGATATTTGTAAAATTTTATCATATTGTATCATAATATTCCTGCTTCCCTCACTTATAAAATAGTATGGATTTTCCCAGTCAGTACATAGAAAGTGAATTTTTATTTTTAACAGCTACATACAATTCCATTGAATGGATGTTCTAAATTTTATTGACAATTGTCTCTTGTTAGACATATGCTTATTTGAAAACTTTCACTATCCTAAATGACTATGCATATTTACATTTGCATACTTGTCCACTTGTTTCCTCTGCATCTATGCCTATGAGTGAATTCGTAAATATCTTGGACTTAAGTGTTTAATAGTAAACACGGGGGAAAGTCTGTGCTGTGTACATTTTGTACCCTTCTTACGGATATAAAAGGCTGAGGTTTTCTGCAAGTAACTGGGTGTGATGTTCCTGGTTTTTGCAACAGCTGCTTTCAAAAAGGGAAGAACATTACACTCTTCCGAAAAGAATCCATTTATGAAAACATTCATCTCTATGCTGACAAAATATAAAGCAATTTTACCAGAATGAACTTAGCTCACATACCACTTTTGGAATTCAACAGGAAGAATAATTTTGGTTGTCACCTAACTTACTACTCTTTTTTTTTTCTAGAAAGAATAAGAGAAATGATTCTTTTAACCATAAATAAGTGACAACATCCTTACACAGGGAATATTAACAATAAAAAAAGATACAGAGATCTCAGAACCCCACCAAGTTATATTTGCCCACTTGTACTGGCACTTTATTAAGGATTTAAGTTTTGCTTGAAATTCAAATTTTCCCTTCTTTCCAATTTCTTCATCCGAAATGCAAGTTTCTGACCTCTGGGTTTATGTTCTTCATGATGGAAAGGCATTGTATGATTTGCTTTCCCTTAAGGATTTCTGGGATCTCTTGATAAAGAGTTCAAAGAGTTTTCTACCTCTGAAGTAGGATATGCTTAAATGGAAAGGAAAGTGGGCATGGAGTAAAAATGTCACTGTGTCAATCCTTGTTCTTCTACATAATAAACAATGTTGGGTAAACCATTTAACTTATTTAAGCCTCAGTATTCTTATCTTCAAGATGAAGAAATTATTAATTATTTCACAAGGTAGCGGGCAAGAGTAAATGAAATGTACAGCACATTACCTGAGTAAAGAATGAGTCGTTTGCGACTGTTAGTAGACGAGATTAGCTTGCCTTTCACAAAAGCCTTAGTTTCCTTCTCTTTGATCTTTTGATGTCAGAATTCAGTATTTAGTATTCCTCTTTGTCCCTGGGAATAGGTTTTCCTTCCTCATGTTCAATACCTGGTTTTTAGGGTAACTTTTCCTTAATTTTAAAAGAAGAAGTCTAATTCTTTCCAATTTTGATACCCATTTCCCAGACCTTATGATTTTGCAGAAAGGAAAAATACTTCTGCAATGTCTGCTTTCTGTTCTGGATATCCTATTCTGTAGCCCCCTCATACTGGCAATCCTGCTATTTTGTGCATGTATAACAGCACCAGCAAAATTTAATAAACCAAAGGAAGTGCCCTCTTTCCTGCATTCTTGCCTAATGGCTACAACTGGACTCTACTCCTGCCTCATATCCTATGTTTCTGTTTTTAATACTCAAGGGAACGCTTGCTCTGTCCTGTGTCCTAATCCTCTCTCATTTGGTCAGCCTGCTTTTATTCCCCACTTTGATCATTCTTATACCTTCACTATTTATTGGACCTAATTTTTAAATGACCTACTTTTATATCCTGCTTTTTTATTCTTTTAAATTTAAATCGTATATGCCTGAGTTTATTATTGTGTGCAACTTGACCACAAAATAATCCAGCTGTGAAAGCCAAAGCATCCAGCTCAGAAGACACTTTAGAAATGCAGTGAAATTCTACTATCTGGGAGGGTCTCTGGGGTCAACTTCTAATATAATAATATCTTCAGCATAAATATTTTCCATTTTTTCCATTTTATTACTTATGTACTCATATAATTATTTAAAATAGGGTTATCTTACATTATTGGACTGGAATTTGTTTTGAACCTCCAAGTAGAGTACCAAGAACAGAGTTAATAAGTTCTGCTTTTTTAATGCTCTTATAAAACTTTTTTTGGTAACTCTCTAAGTTCTAAATTAGATAGTAAATTCTTCGAGGGCAGGGATCATATTTATTTTCATTTTACACTTATGACAGATTCTGGCATACACTGAGCTGCATTAACTAAATTACGTGGACTAATAGATCCATTAAATGAAAATTTTCTGCATGGTATACTCAGACATTATCTTAGAACAAGACTCAAATGAGAGACTGTATAAAAAAAAACTTTTGAACAAAATATTTTGAAACTGCAATATATTCTTTTATTCATTTACTCAGTAAACATATTTTCATTTCATGCCCAGTATTATGTGCCAGGCTCAAAAAAATTACTTACACTGGAGTGGTTTTTAGCTTTATCCTGTGACTTGTTTTGTTAAACTAAACTTTGTTTTTGATAATTTATCCTAAGATTCATGTTCTACATGTCTATTGATATTTTTCTATGTCTCGCAATTTTCCTTATGGGCCTTAATGACACAGTTTTACCTAGTATTTCATTCCCAAATCTTGACATTTTTAGAACTATGTTTTCCTTTACCTTTCCTGGGAGTTCCACATGCTATTACCTATTTATTTGGTAAAGAAATTTCTGCTAGATTGATTATTAACAGATCTTAATGAGCTCATATGCAATTACTCTCTGATATGATGTTTGCGTTTTTGTCTAAGAATCATCTCATTCAGTTTTTTCACCATAATAGTTCATAATTCAGATATAGTTTTCCCCTATGTCAAATTGCTTTCTGTGCATACATATTTTACTCTTATGTTTGAAGAAGTAAATTTTGATACATATTTCAATAATCATTTGATCCAGATGGTTAAATTTTATAAATATCTTCTCACCCAAAGGTGAAATTTTCAACATCTGAAAGTAATTCTAGTAAAAACTGTTGAAATGTATTTCTTACATAGTCATAAAGTAAATTGTAGGAAATGCTTTGGCAAAAAGTGACTAGAAGGTAAAAATTCATATATGATTGGAAACTTTTGAAAGGGGCTGAAATCAGAGAAAAAGCAAATAAAAATCAGTGGAACTATTTTTCTAAATTAAAAATAAAAGTAAACAGTCAAAACATTCTAGAATATGTTTCTCACATACTGAGAACTAAGATTTACAGTGTTGCAGTGCCAAGTATAAACCTCAAATATGCAGGAAGATTTAAAAAGGTGTTTTTTAAGATGCAAGAAACTTGAATGAACTTTCAGGTACTGTAGCAGGATAGCAGGGCTCACACTTCTCCTTTCTCCTCTTATCAGTTCAACCGAGAAGGTCCTGAATTCAAACTCATGTTGACGGTGATTCCCTTTACTTCTCAGAAAAGGAGATTGGTTAAATTCATAAATTGTTTCTTGTTTCTTGGAGCCATATATGCATGGGCTATGTCAATAGAGTACTGAAATTAACAACCCTGTAGGGCTTTCATCTGCTCTACATTGCTGTTTTTTTTCTCTTCACTTGTCTAGTGTCAAGTTAAGTAAAAAATTATCTTTCTTGTCTAATTTCTAAGACATTACAATTTGAACTTTTTTATGTTCCTTCAAGATACATATTATTCCTGTTTTTGAAACCACTAACCTTTAACTCTCCTTTCAGTCAAACTTTTACTGTATCTGTTACTAGAAATGGCAGTGGCCAGTTGCAGGATAAGAGAAGTGTCATCTATCACATTTCTTTAGGACATTTTCACAGGGGCTAGAAGAAAATATTTACACAATAGTCTGGTGAAAAAAAAAAGTGGGATGGGAATAACGGGAAGTGGCCCCTTTCTTGTAGGATTGCAGTGTAATTGCTTCTGAGATTAGTAAGAATGATGAATTGTTACACAATGGTGGGGAAGTTCTGAGTGGGTGACCCAGAGAGACATTGTCGTTGGATTTTGTTCTGCTCTAGCTTATCTCCCCTGACAGTGATCATTGCTGAAAACAAAATGAACAGATAGGAACCATTTTAAATGATCTCAGTCCTCACCTGGGCCCTCAGTTCTGTCAGTAGGCTCATTCTACCACAATCTGTGCTATGTCACTTTCTCATATTTCACAGGAAAAAAAAATCACTTCACTGAAGTGCTTCTCACCAAATTCCTTATCGCCCTCTACATCACAAATCAAAAACCTCTTGCCAGTCCTCATTTTATTTGATATGTCAACATTATTTGACACATGGACTATTTTCTTTTTGTTTGTTTGTTTCTAATATTTTATTTTCTTGAGTATAATGTTTCATTCTCCAGGATTTTCTCGTATATACCTGAGCATTTCTCCTCTCTTTTTTTTTTTTTTTTTTTTTTTTGCTGTACGCGGGCCTCTCACTGCTGTGGCCTCTCCCGTTGCGGAGCACAGGCTCCGGACACACAGGCTCCGCGGCCATGGCTCGCGGGCCCAGCCGCTCCGCGGCATGTGGGATCTTCCGGGATAGGGGCACGAACCCGTGTCCCCTGCATCGGCAGGCGGACTCTCAACCACTGCGCCACCAGGGAAGCCCTCTTTTTTTTTTTGAAAACTTTTCCTGCTTTATTTAACCACTCTATACTGGAGTTTCTTGTATGTTCATCATTACCCATACTCTCGTGGTAAGTGACCTCTTTGATTTCTGTGTCTTCAGTTGCCATCTGCATACTCCCAAGCTTACATCTCCAGTCCAGATTTCTCCTCCATGATTCTTAATTGCACATGTATTGTTTACTCATTGCCTCCTCTTGGATTTTTCAAAGAGATTTCAAATGTCACACGCGCCATTTTGAACTTGCTACCTTTCATTCCAAATCTGCCCTTTTTCCATCCAGTGTCTTTATCATAGTTAATGATAACCTTATCTGTTGTGCAATCCATAAGCTTGAATTCTTTCACCCCTTCACCATCAATCATCAAAGTTTATCTTTTAGACTACCAGAATGTATTTTGCCCATATCCACATGTTTTTTTCTCCCTCTATTCTTGGATCTCAAGAAGACGTAATAGAATCACTGATATCCTTGAGCTATGGCACATTGTCATTATCCGTACATGTGTACACCTTATTTATTTAGTCAGTCAGTTGTTTATTTCTAGGAATAATGAAATGCTGTTGAACCCACCACTACATCCAACATCCATACCACATGTCATTTATTACTGAGCATCATTAAAGCCTCCTATCTTGCATTATTACATCTACTTTTGCCCTTTTGCAAGCTCTTTTTATAATGTAGCCAGAGTAATTGTTGAAAATAGAAATTTGACCGTATTACTATCTTGTTGGCTACCAATCAGGATCTTCTTTATGCCCTTAATAAAAAGTTCTTAACATGGCTTTGAGTGTTCTGTGAGATCTGTCCCTGCTCTGCCTCTAAACTCATCAAATGCCAATCTCATCCTCAGTTTCTATGTTGCAGCCATACTGCATTTGTAACTCCTTCAGTGAAACAGTCTATTTCTTACCTCATGAACTAGAAACATGCTTTCCCTTCTGCCTGGAGAACGTTCTGTTCTCTTACGGTAGCTATATAACTCATCCTTCAGAGCTCACCTTATAGGACGCTTTCCCTAGGTTGTCATACAAACCCTCTAGAATTGGTTGTAAGAGGTTAAGTCCACTTGCTATGTTCTTGCCCTCTATATCACGTAGAACAATTTATTTGCTTATGTTTATGTCTATCATCCCTCCTAGACTATATGCTCAATAAAATGAGAGGCCTTGAATGAATGAATTCCTACTGTATCCCAAGAAGCTAACAGTATTTAATACAAGTAGACATTTAAATATATTTGTTTATTAAATGCAAAAATATAAAATATGGAGTGGAAACCATATTGTATTGAGTTTAGCTGGGTGAAAGGAAAAGCAAATTGTGAACAAAAACTGCCTTCTCACAAAGAACTCTTAAAAAGGAAAAGCTGGAGTTGCAAGTCTTTGCTGAAGGATATTGGGAAACTCAAATATCAAATGCTGAGGAATGTCAAGTACGAACATGAAATCTCAGCTACCAGGAATAGATCAGAGTCTAGAGTTAAAGCAAAGAGTTTATATTACAGGATGTGTGGTGGGAAAAGAGCAAGCAAAGATTGAGAACAAGAAGAAAGGTCAGTGTCAGATTATCCGTAACATATTCAATAATTGCTGTGTACAAAAAGTGTAGTTGTGTTTGACTAGCTTAAAGAACAAATGCAAGGCTAAGCAAATGATAATTTTCAAGGGGATAGTGAACATGGAGGGGCATCCATAACATAATTTGGTAGAGAAAAATAATTTATACTCAATATGGGTGTAATCTAGGCCAGCTGTAAACCACAAAAGTGTGATATTAGGTAGGTTAGCCATGGCAATTGTTGGATGGAGTAGAGAGAAAGATAAGCAGTCTGTGGCTGGTGATAAAATGGTACAAAGACAACATATTGCTTTTATCTCATAAATATCTGTTGGAAGGCAGGACCCCCAGTTTTGAAGCACTCATTGATTTGGAGAGGAAATCAAGATAGTAAGTGAAGCATAAGTGGATCATTTGGAACCAATTACTGGAATTGGTACATGACAAAAACTATCACAAAGCATGAACAATAGCAGAAGTCCATTTACTAGAATTAGGGGAAAAGAAAACCGATGTATGATGGAATCAAAGCCAACTATTAGTCAATAAGCAGCCTGTAATGAACTATTTGTACACAACAAGCATCACATTATGCCAACATCCACACTTTATATGTTCAATGTAAATGATGAGTTTACAAGTGTGAAGCTTAAATTTGTACTCAATGTGCTAGAATATTAGGGAAAATAATATGAGAAAAAGGACAATATTGAGTTAATTAAGGTGAAGAGCACAAAGGAGTCAGAACACATTGCACTCTGGGGTTTTTAGGGGAAAAAATCAGATATGAGGGGCAAAGAACTTTCAAGAAAAGTTGAAAAATAATAGCTGAAGAATTTGAAACCAAGGGAGTCCTGGCACTCTATCACAAAGGATAGTTAGGTCTAGATGACCATTCTCCATGAACTGCAACAGAAGACTAGGTAATTAATGGACTGTTTATTCAGTTATTGGTAGTGCCTAAAAAAGGAAAAATTGATAAGCATTACAAAGAAACTATAACTCAGGCAAATTAGAAAGAGAACACAGATATTCTCAACAATTGGGTGGTGGAAAGCTGAGTAAGGCATGGGTGTGTTCCATGATTTGTATAATAATACTATAAATTTGTAATTTGTATGTAGAGATTTTTTTAAACAGCAATACAGAAGTTTATTTCATTGTAAAAACACTAGGTGATTCTAACAAAGCTAATGACTTCATTTAGAGAAGGAATAAATGGGAGAAAGGACACAAGGACTTTGCTAACAAGCCCAAAATCTGTTCCAAAATCCAAAATGAGTTCCAAAATCTGGTACCACCTCTTTCTCTATTCCTGTTCCTTCTTCCTTTTGCCATGCACAAGCCCATATAAAAATATAAAAGTTTTCCTACCAAATTATCTTCTAACTTTCAGGTCCACTCAAAAATGTTCACATCTTCAGTTTTCCCCAAAATGGTTCTCATTGAAGGGTTTGCCTTGCACCATGTATTGCTGTAAACCTGAAAGATGGGGCTAATGCTAGAGTTTTCCTTTTCTTTATCCTCCATCAAAAAGCATTCACTGCGACTTCTCTGTTGGTGTAGTGGTTAAGAATCCGCCTGCCAATGCAGGTGACGTGGGTCCGAGCACTGGTCCGGGAAGATCACACATGCCACAAAGCAACTAATCCCGTGCGCCACAACTACTGAAGCCTGAGTGCCTCTTGCAGAACAACTAAGCCTGTGTGCTGCAACTACTGAAGGCTGCGCGCCTAGAGCCCATGCTCCACAACGAGAGAAGCCACCACAATGAGAAGCCCGCGCACCGCAACAAAGACCCAATGCAGCCAAAAATAAATAAATAAACAAACAAATAAGTTTATTTTTTTAAAAAAGCTCACTAAGTTTTTCTAAACAGCTTTATTGAGGTAAAATTGATATACACTACTCTGCACATATTTAAAGTGTTCAGTTTTTTATTTTTGATAAACAAGTGTGTACCTGTGAAACTATCAACACAATCAAGACAATGAACATATCAATTACCCTCTGAAAGTTGTGTCATTTTTACCCCTTGGTGTAATCCCTCCTTTTCACCCTTCCTAATCTATCCCTAAGCAACCACTCCTTCCAGTCACAATAGATTAGTTTGCATTTTCCAGAATTCTATATAAATAAGATCACAAAGTATAAGATTCATTGCTGTCATAACACGTATCAACAGTTCATTCCTTTGTAATGCTAAGTAGTAGTCCCACTGTTCGTTTACCCATTCACCAGTTGAAGGACATTTGGTTTGTTTCTAGTTTTTGTCCATTACAAATAAAAGTGGTGCAAACATTCATGTACAAGTCACTAAATGGATATATGTTACCATTTTTCTTAAGTAAAACCTTAGAAGTTTGTTTAGTGTTCAAAAAATAATTGCCAAATTATTTTTGAAAGTGCTTACATCATTTAAATTCCATTAAGACTGTAGTATCTAGGAAGCCTTTGCCTAGCCTAAGTTCACGAAGATTTTCTCCTCTGTTTTCTTTTAAAAGTTGTGTAGTTTTAGGTTTCATATTTATGTCTATGATCCCTTTTAAGTTAATTTTTGTATATGGCTTAAGGATTGAAATTTACATTACTGCATATGGATAGCCAATTGTTCAGCACCATTTGTTGACAATATTATATACTTTGTCAAAAATCAGTCATGGTTATGCTAATACAACAGTGTCTTTATTATGACAGCTCTATAAATAAGTCTCAAAATAGGCTAGTGTTAATCCTCCAATGTGTTCATCACTTTCAAATTTGTTATGGCTATTCTAGACCCTTTGCAGTTCCAAATAAAATTTAAAATCAATTTTCCAGTTTTTATGAAAAAATGCCCACTGGGATATTGGTTCTGGTTACATTGAATTTAGAAATCAAATTCTGAAGCATTGAAATCTTAATAATATCTTCTAACCCAAGAATGCAGTATACCTCTCAAATTATTTAAGTCTTCTTTAATTTCTTTCAGGAATATTGTGTAGTTTAGAGTGTATAGGACTTTCACATTTTTGGTCAAATTTATTCCTAAATATTTTGTATAATTTTGATACTACTACAAATGGAATTTATTTTTTCAATTTTAATTTCTGATTTTTTTGTTGCTTGCTTTTTGTATATTGATCATGTATCCTGCAACCCTGCTAAACTCAATTACTAGTTCTAGTGGTCTTTTTGTAGATTCTATTAGATTCTATTCTATTAGATTGTAATCATCCTACACAGACGATTGTGTCATCTGCAAAACAAGACTGTTTTACTTCCTTTTCAATATGGATGCTTTTATTTCTTTACCTTGACTGATTGTACTGGTTAGTATCTCCAGTACCATGTTGAATAGAAATGATTAAAATGAACATTTTTGTCTTTTGATCTTAAGGAGAAAGCATTCAGTCTTTCAGCATTAAGTATGATTTTAGCTGTAAGTTTTTCATAGGTGCCCTTTATGTACCTAGTTCACTATTATTCTTAATATTGGCAATTTATGCCTGTCTTTTTCCTAATCAGGCTAGTTTTAGTTTTAACCATTTTATTTGCATTCTCAGAGAACCAGGTTTGGGTTTCATTTATATTCTCTATTTTTCTGTTCTTTATTTCATTGATTTCAGCTTTGATCTTTAGTAATTTCTAACTTCTACTTACTGGGTTGAATTTTCTCTTCCTTTTCTAGTTTCTTAAATTGATGCCATTAATTGAGACCTTTCTTCTTTTTTAATGTAGGTGTTTGGTGTCATAAATTTCCCCTTAAGTACTGTTTTAGTGACATCCCACAAATTTTGATGTGTTGTATTTTCATTATTATTCATTCCTAAATATTTTTAAATTTCTTTTTTGATTTTTTCTTTTTGAACCCAACAGCACATTAAAAGGATCATACACCATGATCAAGTGGGGTTTATCCCAGGGATGCAAGGATTCTCCAATATACACAAATCAATCAATGTGATACACCATATTAACAAACTGAAGAATAAAAACCATAAGATCATCTCAATAGATGCAGAAAAAGCTTTTGACAAAGTTCAGCACTGATTTATGATAAAAACCGACCAGAAAGTAGGCATAGAGGGAACTTACCTCAACATAATAAATGTCACATATGACAAACCCACAGCCAACATTGTTCTCAATGGTGAAAAACTGAAACCATTTCCACTAAGATCAGGAACAAGACAAGGTTGTCCACTCTCACCACTGTTATTCAACATAGTTTTGGAAATTTTAGCCACAGCAATCAGAGAAGAAAATGAAATAAAAGGAATCCAAATCAGAAAAGAAGAAGTAAAGCAGTCCCTATTTGCAGATTACATGATACTATACATAAAGAATCCTAAAGATGCTACCAGAAAACTACTAGAGCTAATCAATGAATTTGGAAAAGTAGCAGGATAAAAAATTAATGCACAGAAATCTCTTGTATTCCTATACACTAATGATGAAAAATCTGAAAGAGAAATGAAGGAAACACTCCCATTTACCACTGCAACAAAAAGAATAAAATACCTAGGAATAAACCTACTTAAGGAGACAAAAGACCTGTATGCAGAAAACTATAAGACACTGATGAAAGAAATCAAAGATGATACAAATAGATGGAGAGATATACCATGTTCTTGGATTGGAAAAATCAACATTGTGAAAATGACTATACTACCCAAAGCAGTCTACAGATTCAATGCAATCCCTATCAATCTACCACTGGCATTTTTCACAGAACTAGAACAAAAAATTTCACAATTTGTATAGGAAAACAAAAGACACCGAATAGCCAAAGCAATCTTGAGAAAGAAAAATGGAGCTGGAGGAATCATGCTTCCTGATTTCAGGCTATACTAAAAAGCTACAGTAATCAAGAGAGTATGGTACTGGAACAAAAACAGAAATGTAGATCAATGGAACAGGATAGAAAGCCCAGAGATAAACCCATGCACCTATGGTCACCTTATTTTTGATAAGGGAGGCAAGAATATACAATGGAGAAAAGACAGCCTCTTCAATAAGTGGTGCTGGGAAAACTGGACAGCTACATGTAAAAGAATGAAATCAGAACACTCCCTAACACCATACACAAAAATAAACTCAAAATGGATTTCTTCTTTGACCACTGGATTATTAAAAGTGAGTTATTTTGGCTTCCAAATATTTGAGGTTTTCCAAAGATATTACTGTTATTGATTTCTACTCCCATGTGATCAGAGAAGATATTTTGTATGATTTGAATTACTTTAATTTGTTGAGAATTCATTTATGCTCCAAAACATTATCTTAGGAAGTGTTCCATATGCACTTGAAAAGAATGTAAGTTCTGTTGTTATAGGAAGAAATATTCTATATATGTTGTTCAGGTTATGTTGATTGATAGTGTTGTTCAGTTCTATTCCTACTGATTTTCTTCCTACTTGTTTTACAAATTGTTGAGAGACATTTTGAAATCTCCTACTATAATTCTGGATTTGCTATTTCTCCTTGCAGTTTTATAAGTTTTTGCTTCATGGATTTTGAAGCTCTGACGTTAATTTCACAAACGTTTAGGATTGATACGCACTCTTGATAAATGCACCATTTATCATTATGAAATGATTTTCTTTATTTCTGGACATGTTTATTCTCTGAAATCACTTTGTGCTAATTTTAACCTAGTTACTCTGTCTTCCTTTAAATTGGTGTTAGCATGGCATGTCTTTTTCCAACCTTTTACTTTTATTCTACTTTTTCTTTATATTACTTAGACATTATATAGTTGAATTTTGATTTTTAATCCAGTCTGCCAATTTCAGCTTTTTAATTGGGTGTGCTCTATTTACATTTAATGTGATTATAGATACAGTTGGGTACAAATCTACTATCTTGCTCTTTATTTTCTACTTCTCCAATCTATTCTTTGTTCATTTTCCTTCCTTCCTTTTATGCCTTCTTGTGGATTAATTAAATACTTTTTATGATCTCATATTATCTACTTTATTGGCTTATTAGCTGTAACTCTTTGTTTTATTATCTTAGTGGCTGCTTTAGGTTTATAGTATACGATTTTAGCTCACCATAGTCTGCCTTTGACTACTTTACATAGAGTAAATAAACTTTATAATAATATTCTTTCATTTGTGTTTTCACCCTTTGTGTTATTTTCATACATTTTCCTTTTACATGTTATAAGCTCACCTTGTATAGCTGTTATTCTTGTTTAAACAATCAATTATTTTAAAAATAATAATGATAAAAACCACATATTTACCTATGTAGTTACCATTTCTGGTGCTCTACATTCCTTGTGTTGAACCATATTTCTATCTAATGCCGTTTTTATTCTGCCTGAAAGACTTCCATTAACATTTCTTGTGGTGTGGGTCTACTGGTGATGAATTATTTCAGCCTTTTAAAGTGAAACAAAAAATCTTAAAATTTGTATGGAAACACAAAAGACCCCCAAATAGCAAAAGCAATCTTGAGAAAGAAAAATGCAGCTGGAGGAATCAGGCTCCCTGACTTCAGACTATACTATAAAGCTACTGTAATCAAAACAGTATGGTACTGGTACAAAAACAAGAAATGTAGATCAATGGAACAGGACAGAAAGCCCAGAAATAAACCCACACACCTATGATCAAGTAATCTATGACAAAGGAGGCAAGATTATACAATGGAGAAAAGACAGTCTCTTTAATAAGTGGTGCTGGGAAAACTGGACAGCTACATGTAAAAGAATAAAATTGGAATGCAACTTCTTAACACATTGATTGAAAGTCTTACCTGAGCAGGTAACTTCTTGTAAAAGAATAAAATTAGAACACTCTCTAACACCATATATAAAAAATAAATTCAAAATTGATTAAAGACCTACATGTAAGACTGAATACTATAAAATTCTTAGAGAAAAATGTAGGCAGAACACTCTTTGATATAAATCACAGCAATATCTTCTTTGTTCCATCTCCTAAAGTAATGGAAATAAGAACATAAATAAACTAATGGGACCTAATTAAATTTAAAAGCTTTTGCATAGCCAAGGAAACCATCAACAAAACAAAAAGGCAACCTACTGAATGGGAGAAAATATTTGCAAATAATATGACCAACAAGGGGTTAATATCCAAAATATATAAACAGCTCATGCAGCTCAACATAAAAAAAAAAAACAAAAAAAGCCCCTTATTTAAAAATGGGCAGAAGACCTAAATAGACATTTCTCCAAAGAAGAAATACAGATGGCCAACAGGCACATGAAAAGATGCTCAACTTCACTAATTATTAGAGAAATGCAAATTAAAACCACAGTGAAATATCACCTCACACCAGTCAGAATGGCCATCATCAAAAAGTCTACAGACAATAAATGCTGAAGAGGGTGTGGAGAAAGGGAACCCTCCTACGCTGTTGGTGGGAATGTAAATTGGTACAGCCACTATGGAGAACAGTATAGAGGTTCCTTAAAAAAATAGAGCCACCATGATCCAGCAATCCCACTCCTGGGCATATATCTGGAGAAAACCATGGTTCCAAAGGATACATGCACCCCAATATTCATTGCAATACTGTTTACAATAGCCAAGACATGGAAGCAACCTAAATGTCCACCAACAGATGAATGGATAAAGAAGATGTGGTACTTATATACGATGGAATATTACTCAGCCATAAAAAAGAATGAATTAATGCCATTTGCAGCAACATGGATGGACCTAGAGATTGTCATACTGAGTGAAGTAAGTCAGATAGAGAAAGACAAATATCATATGATATCGCTTATTTGTGGAGTCTAAAAAAATGGTACAAATGAACTTATTTACAAAACAGAATAGAGTCACAGATGTAGAAAACAAACTTATGGTTACCAGGGGGGAAAGTGGGGGTGGGGGGAGGCGGAAGGACAAACTGGGAGATTGGGATTGACATATATACACTTATATAAAAAATAGATAACAAATAAGGACCTACTGTAGAGCACAGGGAACTTTTCTCAATACTCCATAATGACTTATACAGGAAAAGACTAAAAAAGAGTGGACATATGCATATTTATAACTTATTCACTTTGCTGTACACCTGAAACTAACACAACATTGTAAGTCAACTATACTCCAATAAAAATTTTGAAAAAGAAAAGAAATGCAAGTGCTGTCTGTAGGTAATCTGCACAAAATTATTCATTAGACACATTTGATTATGCAAATAATATTAAAAGTTGTTATAACAATCAAGCTTTAGTGATTTAATTATATTTTGCCTATTTTACTTTAATTTTGACATAATTTAACTACAAAACAATAGCTATTTTATGCTTCTAATATATTAGTCCAAAACAAAGTGCAGAAATTTAAAATATTCAATCCAATAACAACAGTATATGAGTCAATATTTCCCCTTTAATTTTTATAAATCTGTAGTGAATGTTTCTCAGTTTTCTTTGGTTGTTTCATGTCCCAAATGGAAGAAAACACCAGCACGAAAGAGAACATCCCTCTTTTAATTACTTCCCTTTTCTGGTTGACTCCACCTCCATTATGAAGTCTTTCTGTTTTTTTGTGGATGTGAAATGATTTTTAGAATTCTTAGTGGTCCTCTTCTTTAGGAGACCATTCCTAGGGAATAATACAAGAAGATTTAAGTATCATAAAACTTTGGAATGGACAAACTCAGAATGGTGCTACATGAAAACTCTGGATGTGCTGGTAAAAGCTTCTCATTTGTTCTATTTACCCTTTAATGGAGTATAGCAATATTCTGGCAGTCAGTGGATCTGATTTTATAGTGATGGGCATCAGGAGGGTAAGTTATAGGAAAAGGGCAATAAGCCTATAAGGCAGTACGTTTTATCTTCCATAGATTCGAAATTGAAGATGTGAGATAAGGATTAGATTTGGCATCAAGTCTGTAAAACTGCTGAGGTGCAATTAAGTAAGGAACTAAAATTAACTGAATTGTATTGAGTTTGAAACTAACAGTCGTTAGAAAAATAGAACAAGTAGGAATGCATATTGATTGAAAGTTGACTCCCTAGAGGACATTTAGAATAACACACCTGAGTGTTGAAATCTACTTCGTAACCTATGTGGATGCATTAAACTTATTTAGCATTCTTACTCTTTTTTTTTTCAAGCGTTTAGACTGAGGTATAACATACCACATGAAAGCATAGGTCATCAATGCACAGTTCAGTGAGTTATCGCAGAGGTGACTATCATAGCATTTTTACTTTTAAATTACTGTTGGGTGAGAGTAAGAAGGAGAATTGAGTGATAGAGCATTTTATGCTATTTTTGGAGATAAGGCCCAATAGTGGGGTTTTCAAATATGACCTTTGTCGCTTTTTCCTCCAATGTATGGTTCAACTACTATTTAGCAGGCACTGTGCCTGGTACTGGTGAAACTGGTGAACATGATGGATATAATTCATTCCCTCATGGAACTTGTCATCTAATAATGTGGATCCGGTAGGCTTGGAGATGAGGGTGTCAGTGGTTGAATATTGCTCTGTGCCTGAAGGGAGAACTGCCCGCTTCTAAGTTTCATCAATGCCTTTTCCGTTTTCCAGGTTTTAAGGCTCAATCTTGCAATGCTTTTTCCATCCCCAACTCTCTTCTAATTCCTCACCCCTAGATTGCCTATAAACATGAACGTTTTCTAAGCTATTTCACTGAGGCTGTATGATCCTGGGTATGAATTTTTCCTGTCTGCCTTGCCATTTAGGGGGAAGGAGATTCTGTCTTGGTTTGATCTTCTTTGTTAACCTCAAACCTCTGAAACCATCTGTCTCCTCCAAAGCCTCTTTTTGGGAAGACTCTACTTTTGCTCTCTTTTGTCTTTTCACAGAATTTAGAAGATGTTCTGCCCACCTAAGTCCCTTCACTATTGCTGTGGTCTCAGTTCTCAGTGCCTGTTTGGTCACCAGTTCCCTTGGTGAGTACATGGTCAGATTTACTCACAACCTTAGCCCACTGTGGCAAGAGTCACTAAAAAGCAAATAATTCTCCTGAAGGCTAAATAGCATCTAAAAACATGCTTCATGGTTTCAAAGTAGAAGATAATAGGAAAATACCTCCATTTCACTTTCCATTTGAGTCAATAAGTTTCAGTCAGATTTTTAACTAGCATTTTTAAAATTCATGGTATTTCCCATATATGTGTGAAATAGGCACTAAGTGCCTTACAGCTGCTCTTTTCATCCTCACCCTCAGCCTTCTTTCTACTGATCTTAGGATTCTGGAGAAACCTACATAGCTTATCCCTATAAAATTTTGTAATATCTTTTTTTATAGTAAACTATCCATGAGAATATATAAATTGACATTATAAAGAATATCAGCCATTAAATAAAGATATCATACAGTATTGGATTACCCAGATTTACTGGTTTTATGTCATTGCTTAATTTGAAGCCTGTGATACTGATATATTTTTTTTAATTTCTATGAAATAACATTCTCCTATTTTACCATGGATAGGTCCAGAAATATTTCTTGAATCTGGCTTTGAAAAATAAATAAGTAATCTAAAGACTAATAGTTTTCTACTTGCTCTTTGGATCTTGACCAATTGCTGCCTTTACCTATTGTTACAGGAGGAACAGACAAGGAGCTGAGGCTGACAGCTGGTGAAAACAAGTGTTCTGGGCGAGTGGAGGTGAAAGTCCAGGAGGAGTGGGGAACTGTGTGTAATAATGGCTGGGACTTGGCTGCAGTCTCCGTTGTTTGTAGGCAGCTGGGATGTCCAACTGTTATCAAAGCCACTGGATGGGCTAATTCCAGTGCAGGCTCTGGACGCATTTGGATGGATCATGTTTCTTGTCGAGGGAATGAATCAACTCTCTGGGACTGCAAACATGATGGGTGGGGAAAGCATAACTGTACTCACCAACAGGATGTTGGAATCACCTGCTCAGGTAAGACTTGCATAAGTCAAGCCTTAACATGAAATGCTTTGTGAAAAAAAATCTATGGGTTAAAAATTAAAAGGAGCCAGTTTTCTGTAAGTAATCTAGTCCATGTATAAAATTACCCAATCCATTGCTAAAAGACCAGAAAACACATGACAAGGCCCATATTTAAAAAAAAATCAAAAGAGATTTTGAATACTACAATCAATGAGGAAGTGACTAGCTTCAATTTCATATTAAGTAATCCTACTATAACTTTCTACTTCTACATAAAAATATCATGATATCTAAGTTAATTCCTTATCCCCTTTCCCCATAAAATGATGCTTTCATGCATTGGCCCATAAATCATGACCCTTTTGCCCATTAATTGATAATCAACTTACTCTATCAGGAAATAAATATTCTTAGCACTAATCCTTTTTTGTTGGAGGAAGGATGTTTTCCAAAGTAGAATTGCTTCTTCCATTGTACAATGCTATTCATTTACTCTTACAAGGTAGTTTTAATTTATAAAACATTTTATAAGTTTCATCTCACTTGTCCTTACAATAGCCCAGACCTTTCTGCTGACAAATCCCAAGGTCATGTTTCTGACCCAGTTCAGATTCCTGGGCTTCCAATTTCTCTTTGCTCATGTCATTGACCTTTATGCAACTTTATCACCACCCAGCCTTTCTATTAGAGATCATCTCCTCCATAGGACTGATTTTAGAAAGGACTAATCTCTATCCAGGCATGGTGGTGTAATGGGAGCAACACAGGCTAGTATCTAGAAAATTGCTCAGCTGCTCATTAAAGCTATTATTTTGAGCAAGTTGCTAAATCTTTCTAAACTCCAGTTTCTGAGCACCCAATGATATAATACATGTAAAGCTGCTGGTACACTGGTAGGTAATAGGTGTTAAAAATTAACATTAGTTTCCTCGTGGCTCACTGCTTCTCATTACCTAGACAACTCATTTCTCTTTCTTCTTCCTTCTCTTCCTCCATTCTTCTCCTCTTCCCCCTTCTTCTCTTCTTCTTGTCTTTTATTGTTAATCATTTTGCAGGGAAAGATAAGAAATAACAATTGTAACATCTACAGCAAAGTTAAAAATGATAATAAATCTTGCCAGGCTCTTACTGTAACTATTGCTGTCTATAGAGTTGACTGTTTAAGCTAAGACATCAGTGTAGTACTTTTAACTCGTGTTCTGTTTTTCATACCTTTACATAAGGATCCTTTATATAAGGATGACATTAATCAAACTTGGTTTTTGAAGTTTATACACCTAAACCTCCAACTGGTGTGTAATAATAGAAAGGGATGTGTAGCCACTCAGGGACTCATGATTTTCATGAGGTTTCTGAATTCATATTTCTGGGGTTTCAGAGTCTGTATTTCTGAGATTCTCTACCCTGGTCAATGCTCAATCCTCAGAGCATCTACTTGGGAAATTCTATTATTGGGAAATTCTATTATTATCACATGCATAATAGTAAAGAGGATAGACTCTGGTGCTAGATTGTTTTTTTGTTTGTTTGGGTTTTTTTACATTGTCTCTACTGTTTTCTGGGTGTTTGATCCTGTGTCAATTATTTAACCTCAGTTTGCTTATCTGTGAAGTAGAGATAGTGGTAATGACACATAATGCTTAATGTTGTTGTGAAGACTGAAGATAGCATATGTAATACATTTGGAACAGCATATGCACATTTTGATTGTAAGCTATTATTATTATTCATGATACAAAATCTTGTTGAGTGGAGGTCCTTGTCTGGAGTTCAGTGCTTTTAAAATTGAATTACTTTTTCAAAAAAGAACTTCTAAGCATTTTATTCAACCACAAACAGTTTCTGGTTTTTAGGTGTCCCAAAATTTCATCCCAAGTCTCTTTTTCTCAGGTATTTTAGTCATCATAGAAAATCTAAGGATGGCATACAGAGAGAATTTTCTTTATGAAAAAGCCATTCTTTGCTAAAAATGATAACAGGTGCTTCGGGGGGGGGGAAAGAAAGCTTTGATTCAGAAAAAAATTGGTAAGAAATAAATTATCTTGATTAATTTTTCCCCCAATTTTTAATGTTTTAAAAAAATTTTGTTATTTATTTATTTATTTTTGGCTGCATTGGGTCTTCATTGCTGTGCATGGGCTTTTCTCTACTTGGGGCGAGCAGGGGCTACTCTTTGTTGCAGTGCGCGGGCTTCTCATTGCAGTGGCTTCTCTTACTATGGAGCACAGGCTCTAGGCACGTGGGCTTCAGTAGCTGTGGCACACAGCTTCAGTAGTTGTGGCTCACGGGCTTAGTTGCTCCGCAGCATGTGGAATCTTCCCGGACCAGAGCTCAAACCTGTGTCCCCTGCATTGGCAGGCGGGTTCTTAACAACTGTGCTACTAGAGAAGTCCTAATGTTTAATGTTTTTGTATACCATTTTGCAAACTATCATGCATGCTTATGCATTTTTTTTTGCTTTTTCCTGTTTTCTAATTTCAAATTCAACTTCAAGCAATCATTCATGCTCTAAACTGATGGTCATAAAAAAAGATTAAAATAAAAATTTTAACCGTTCAACAAATGACTGGTTTTTCATTTTTGCTTCTTTTTAGTATGAACAAATTTTATTTTTTCAAGCTTTTTAAATAAATACTTTGAGACAAACGTATCTATTTCTACATAGAAGTGTTTATTATGCCTCAGCAATGGAAGGAAATAAAACAAAACACAAAGTAAAGTTTAATCTGTAAAAGATTTTTTTACAGATTAATCGTTGGTTGGTTTTCAAAAGATTAAAGTTCTCCAAAATGTGAACAGGGGCAGCATCCAAAATGAAGCGTCATTTTTAAGGATAAGATCAAATCTCAAGTGACTAGAGGAATATTATTTTCTAAAATCACTTCTGAATAAATATTACTCCTGAATTCTGGTCTTTTCTCCACTCTAGATGGATCTGATTTGGAGATGAGGCTGATGAATGGAGGAAACCGGTGCTCAGGAAGGGTAGAGGTCAAATTCCAAGGACAGTGGGGAACTGTGTGTGACGATAACTTCAACATAGATCATGCTTCTGTGGTTTGTAAACAACTTGAATGTGGAAGTGCTGTCAGTTTCTCTGGTTCAGCTAATTTTGGAGAAGGTTCTGGACCAATCTGGTTTGATGATCTTGTATGCAATGGAAATGAGTCAGCTCTCTGGAACTGCAAACATGAAGGATGGGGAAAGCATAATTGCGATCATGCTGAGGATGCTGCAGTGATTTGCTTAGGTAAGGACTGGCCTGTGTTTTTTTTGTTCTCCATGAGAGGACAAAAAAAGGGGATAAAAGTCTCAAAAGGCTGAACTCCTAATGAAGTCTGCTTCTTTTATCGCCTTATTATTACCTAATTTCAGGATGCAGTTCTGATACCTGTGGAATTTTTACCTTAACTGTAATTAGGATAAATAGGTTAGGGGGGAATGATGACAGTGAAATTGAGATCCAAGTCATGAGGGTAGAAGGAAGTGTTTAGAGAATAGTCCACTCCCCCCATCCCTCCAAAAAAAGGAAAAAAAGTTAACTGTTAAAAACAGGTTAAAATTTTGCTTTCTGAATGTTTTGAAGCACCCCCCTTATCACCCTCTACCTACAAAAGTCTCCTCTTTAGCCATTTTGACCCACCCTTTCTTAAACCCACCTTTTCTTAAATTCACAGAATCAAATGATTAAAAAAATTGGTTTCCTATTAAAACTTCATTCATACTAGTGCTATGTTGTGAGCAGGCACACTGTGTCTGTCTGGAAACTTTCATGTTTCACACTTGATTACGGGACAGGGACATGGCTTTGTGTGTACAAGACTGTCACTCTCCTTTCTTCACTTGAGTGCCGAGTTTGAAGAAGACCTAGTAAGTCTTGAACCCCAGGAAATACTTAGGAAACTATAACTAGGGTAAAAATGTCCCTGTATTCACCAGGTATTTTTTTTCAAATGAATGAAATTCAATTCAAACTAACTTTAAAATGAGAGAATACTGGCTCAGAAAACTGGGAAATCCAGGAGGTACAGTTGGCTCCATCCAAGCACTGTGCGGCTTGCAGGATCTTAGTTCCCCGACCAGGGTTTAAGGCTCGGTCACAGCAGTGAAAGCATGGAGTCCTAACCACTGGACAGCCAGGGAATTCCCAAATTGGCTTTTTTCTTGTTGAATAATGTGACCATCTATAGTCTAAACCACAAAGAATGGGATTCCTACAGAAAAGATGGATTCTGTTAGCTGAAGAAAGTGAAAGGGATTTGGCGTAGAAAAAACACAGTATGTACCTTCTGTTTCCCTTTACCCATCAAAATCTTTCTAGGTCCCCAATCAGCATGTTTCTTCTCAGTGTGTTTTATACATGCTGAGTAATCACAATAAACAGCATTGTGACAACAAAAACCAAAACTGCCTGAGGAAAGAAACAATTTATTTATTATAGGATATTACTTAGAATCAAGTTCTGTTCTTTGAGGAATATTGATTGGGGGAAGTTGAAAGTAGTAATGGTGAGGTCCCTTTTCTCTTTGCTTTGCTTTTAAACTACAGAAGTGGTCAGAAAGGGGTCAGGCATGTAATACAAACAAGGTAGTCTGGGTAGGCAATGAAGTCAGAGGCAAAGGTGAGTATTGAGGCAAACAGGAGTGTTTAGGTCCCACCTAGACACCTGCAAATATATATATTTAAAAGGGAAAAAACCCAAACAATTCCAACAAAAAATCTGTGGTGATCAAACAAGCAGATCTCTAGATAAATTTCAGTCCCTGGGCCTCCTGTTAGGAACTCTTCCTATAATGCATGCTCTCCATAGTGAAAAGCCATGTCTTCTTTTTTGTTTTTTAATTTTGATTGATTGATTGATTGATTGATCTTTTCCATTATGGCTTATTACAAGGTATTGAATATAGTTCTCTGTGCTATACAATAGGACCTTGTTGTTTATCCGTTCTATATATAATAGTTTGCATCTGCTAGTCCCAAACTTCCAATCCGTAAAAAGTCCTATCTTCTTGCCTGATCCACTCCTCCTTCCATCTTTAACGATTTTCAGTCGTAATATATCACTGTTTTCTCTATCTCTCCTTATATCTCCCCCCTTAACTCATCTCAGGTACAGCTGTTTAGAGTGCCTTCATTCTTGTTTCTTTATCACTGACTTGTTTTGTTTCCCTCTTACAGAGGGAGCAGACCTGAGCCTGAGACTGGTAGATGGAGTCACTGAATGTTCAGGAAGATTAGAAGTGAAATTCCAAGGAGAATGGGGGACAGTGTGTGATGATGGCTGGGATAGTAACGATGCTTCTGTGGCATGTAAGCAACTGGGATGTCCAACTGCTGTCACTGCCATTGGTCGAGTCAACGCCAGTGAAGGAATTGGACACATTTGGCTTGACAGTGTTTCCTGCCATGGACATGAGTCTGCTCTCTGGCAATGTAAACACCAAGAATGGGGAAAGCATTATTGCAATCATAATGAAGATGCTGGTGTGACATGTTCTGGTAAGTTAAAACAAAACAAAAAGAAAAACAGAGGAGGAAGGACCTGTGTTCTTTAGGAGTAGGAATAGGTGTGAGACGTGACAGAGAGAAATATCTAATAATTTCCTTGTTGGGAATTCTTTTACAGTTGTGAGGAATCTTTAACACATTCTTTATATGACTAGTTTGGTGGGTTGTCTGACTCTATTTTCTATAATAATTTTTCTGACTGCTGTTAGGGACCACACTTCAAATTCTAAATCTACCTGGAGCTCCAAAAGACAAAATGATATAGGTCTTTTCTTTATATCTGATTTGCTTGTGTTTTTTAAGTCACTGACAAGTTTTATTAAGTTTTGAAACTGTAATTCCATTTCTAACCAAATTCATGGTCTATACTGACTCTTCAAAAGGCCAGGAGATGGGTAAGCCAGAATTTCCAGTGTCTCAGTATCTGGGAAGGAACAAGATTTTAAAAATACCCTTTCGGAGCTAACCTCCATATGTATCTATGGCCTAAGTTTATGTTTCTTTTGCAGATGGATCAGATCTGGAACTGAGACTCAAAGGTGGAGGCAGCCACTGTGCTGGGACAGTGGAGGTGGAAATTCAGAAATTGATAGGGAAAGTATGTGACAGAGGCTGGGGACTGAAAGAAGCTGATGTGGTTTGCACGCAGCTGGGATGTGGATCTGCACTCAAAACATCCTATCAAGTTTATTCCAAAATTAAGCCAACAAACACATGGCTGTTTTTAAGCAGCTGTAATGGAAATGAAACTTCTCTTTGGGACTGCAAGAATTGGCAGTGGGGTGGACTTAGTTGTGATCACTATGATGAAGCCAAAGTTACCTGCTCAGGTAAGACTTCAATCAATGTGTTAAGAAGTTGCATTCCAATTTTATTCTTTTACATGTAGCTGTCCAGTTTTCCCAGCGCCACTTATTGAAGAGACTGTCTTTTCTCCATTGTATGTTCTTGCCTCCTCAGTCATAGATTAGATGATCATAGGTGTGTGGATTTATTTCTGGGCTCTCTATCCTGTTCTATTGATCTATGTGTCTGTTTTCGTGCCAGTACCATACTCTTGTTGACTGTAGCTTTGTAGTATAGCCTGCAGTCAAGGATCCTGATTCCTCCAGCTCCGTTCTTCTTTCTCAAGATTGTTTTTGGCTATTTGGGGTCTTCTGTGTTTCCATACAAATTTTAAATTTATTGTTTAGTTCTGTGAAAAAATGCCTTTGGTAATTTGATAGGGATTGCATTAAATTTGTAGATTGCTTTGGGTAGTATGATCATTTTAACCATATTGATTCTTCCAGTCCAGAAACACAGTATATCTTTCCACCTGTTTGAGTCATCTTCAATTTCTTTCATCAGTGTCTTATAGTTTTCTGAGTACAGGTCTTTTGCTTCCTTAGGTAGGTTTATTCCTAGGTATTTTATTCTTTTTTATGTGATGGTAAATGGGATTGTTTCCTTAATTTCTCTTTCTGATAGTTCATTGTTAGTGCATAGAAATGCAACAGATTTCTGTATATTAATTTTGTATCCTGTAACTTTACTGAATTCGTTGATGAGTTCTAGTAGTTTTTTGGTGGCGTCTTTAGGACTTTCTATATACAGTATCATGTCATCTGCAAACAGTGACAGTATTACTTCTTCCTTTCCAGTTTAGATTCCTTCTATTTCTTTCTCTTGTCTGATTGCTGTTCCTAGAACTTTAGATACTATGTTGAATAAAAATGGCAAGAGTGGGCATCCTTGCCTTTGTTCCTGATCCTAGAGGAAATGCTTTCAGCTTTTCACCATTGCGTTTGATATCAGGTAGATTGCCTATCTACACTTCACTTAGTTCTTATTCTGGGGTTTTATCTTGTTCCTTTGTTTGCAACATGTTCCTCTGTTGCCTCATTTTGCCTAACTTGCTGTTTTCAGTTCTACATATCTGGTAGATTGGTTACATTTCCCAAACTTAGAGAAATGGACTTTTGTGGGAAATGTCCTATGCTTTCAGCAGCACACTCCCCTCTGGTCACCAGAGCTATATGCTCTAGGGGTGCCCCCCATGTTGACTGCACAAGTCCTTCTGATGTGTTTGGCATGGGGTAGCTGGCTGCAGAGACCAGGGGTGTCCCAGGACTAGTGCTGTTTCACTGTGGGTTGAGCCAGGTTCTACAATGGGTGATTGCAGAGCCAGGGTTCTCAGATCGAGTGTCATACTGCTGGTGGGTGGAGCTTTTTCCTGACATAGCTGGCTGTGGGTTCCGGGATGTCCCAAAGCTAGTGTTGGCCTGCTGGTGAGTGGAGCTGGTTACTGGGGCAGATGGCTGAGGGGTCCAATATGTCTCAGGGTTGGTGTCCACCTGCTTATCAGTGGGACCAATGTCCAAGGGATCCTGGAGCTGGTGCCCACCTACTGGTGAATGAAGCCATGTCCTGGGGCTAATGCCAGCCACTGGAAGGCAGACAGGTCCTGGGGTCCCAGCTATAGGGCCCAGGAATCCCAGAGCTGGTGTTGGCCTGCTGATGGACAGGGCCAGAGTCCCAGAGGTGCTGGTACTGGCCTCCTGGTGGGTGGGCTGTGTCCTGACAAGGCAGGTTGTGGGGCTACGGTGGTCCTAGGGCTGGGGTCTGTCCACTGGGGGATAAGGCTTGTCCCAGAGCTAATACCAGCCCTCTGGTGGGTGGGGCTGGGTCCCAGGGTCTCTGGCTGCAGGGCCCAGGGGTCCAGGAGCTGATGTTGGCCTGCTGGTAGGCAGGGCCAAGGCCCAGGGTGTCCCCAGGCTAGTGTCAGCTCACTGCTGGGTGGAGCCGGGTCCCAGGGGCTCTGGCTGCAGGGCCCTGGGGATCTCAGGGTTGGTATGTCAGCCCTCTGATGGGCAGGGCTGGAGCCCAGGGATTCCTGGGGATGGTGCCTGCCCACTGTTGTGTGGGGCTGGCTCCTGGGCCCTCTGGTGGGCAGGGCCATGTTCCAGGGTAGCTGTGGGCTCAGGATGTCTCAAGGAAGCCTGCCTGCTGGTAGGGTCCGTAGTGGGCGAGGGGCGTCACTGCCTGATAAATTGGTTGGTCTCAGGTGTCTCAGTACTGGTGCTGACAGGCTGGTGAGTGGGTCTGGGTCCTGGTGCTAATAAGCTAAAAAGAGGATTCCAAAAATGACTTTTTCTAACACCAGTATCCTTGTGGTAGAATGAGCTCCCCCAAATGACTGCTGCCAGTGTCTGTGTTCTCAGGGTGAACTGCAGTCACCTGCCTCTTCGGGGGGCTCTCCAAGATCAGCAGGTGCATCTGACCCAGGTTCCTTTCAAATTACTGCTTCTGCCCTGGGTCCCGGAGAGGGTGAGATTTTGTGTGTCCTTGATGAGTGGAGTCTCTATTTCCCACAACCCTCAGCTCTCCCAAAAGTAAGCCCTGCTGGCCTTCAAACCCAAAAGTTCTGGGGGTGCAGGACCCCTGCGCTTGTCTTCCTGGTGCAGGATCCCTGGGCTGGGGAGCCCGATATGAGACTTAACTTCTCAAGTTGGATGCTTAATTAATTTTGATTCTTTCCTGTTTATTAATATAACCATTTGAGGTTATAGGTTTTCCACTGAGTGTACCAGTAGCTGTATCGTATAATTGATGAATTGATGCTCTGTGAATCTGGGACACAGAACTTCCTATGACTATTATGGGGTCACTGTGAATTGCTCTTTTTAGTATTATAAGGTTTCCATCTTTTATGGTTGTACAATTTTTTTTTCTGGCTGTGCCACACAGCTTGTGGGATCTTAGTTCTCCAACCAGGGATTGAACCCGCGCCCTCGGCAATGAAAGCGAGGAGTCCTAACCACTGGACTGCCAGGAAGTTCCCCAAAAATTTTCATTCTGAATCAAATTTGTCTGATATTAATATCTCACCTGTTGCTTTATTTTCTATTCTCTTACTTTCAATCTTTACAAATAATTTTGTTCCAGGTGCATCACTTGTACTCATAATAGAATTGGGATTTATGTTGAAAAGGACTCTGATAGAGTTACTTTTTTGGAATGGGAGATGTATTTGACCTTAACTTAGTCATATTATGCATTATTATGTTGTCATATTATATATACATAATATTTATTGTCGTGTAATATGCTACAACTGAAAACATATTTCACTCTATGACCTTTATGGGGCCTTTGCATGTGTTTGGGACTGTATAAGCATATTTGTATGTCTGATAATTTCCTTCTAAATTTAGAAAGGGTTGTCTATTTTCCTATTAATTTATTTTATTTAATTAGTTTGAAGTTCAGCTGCAACTACAAGAAAAGCCACCTGAGTGGCTAAAGAAAAAAAAATTTTTTTTCCTCATTTAAAATAAGTCAAATAGGTAAGAAGTTTAAGGCTGTCTGGGTGGTGCTGTGGTCACCAAGAAACACCTCGAGTTGTTCTTCTGCAGTAATTATCAAATCCTACTGGACAAGGATAATGAGTTGCCCTGCAAGTGATGAAATGTGTTGGTGAGCCAGTTTGATAGACCAGGTTCTGCCCTCTGAGAAGCTGCTGTCTGCGCACTGTCCTTCATGAGTCCAGGTGCTCTTCTCAGGGCAGTACTTCCTAGTGCATTTTTCTCATAGTCAATTCTAAGTTCAGTTTGGAGAGTATACCTGTCCAGGGGCTGCACAGCTTTCACAACCCACTTTCTGCTGATACTGATTTAGAGACCCTTGGATTGCTTTTAGGGTTGAGTAATCATTAGCTGATGTCGGCTGTCCTCAAAGTCAGCAAAACATTCTCTCCAAACTTGGTAGGCTTCTAGTCTGTTTGCTTTTTTTTTTTTTTTTACAACTTTATTGGAGTATAATTGCTTTACAATGGTGTGTTAGTTTCTGCTTTATAACAAAGTGAATCAGTTATACATATACATCTGTTCCCATATCCCTTCCCTCTTGCATCTCCCTCCCTCCCACCCTCCCTATCCCACCCCTCCAGGCAGTCACAAAGCACGGAGCTGATCTCCCTGTGCTATGCGGCTGCTTCCCACTAGCTATCTACCTTATGTTTGGTAGTGTATATATGTCCATGCCTCTCTCTCGCTTTGTCACAGCTTACCCTTCCCCCTCCCCATATCCTCAAGTCCATTCTCAAGTAGGTCTGTCTTTATTCCTGTTTTACCCCTAGGTTCTTCATGACTTTTTTTCCTTTCTTAAATTCCATATATATGTGTTAGCATACGGTATTTGTCTTTCTCTTTCTGACTTACTTCACTCTGTATGACAGACTCCAGGTCTATCCACCTCATCACAAATAGCTCAATTTCATTTCTTTTTATGGCTGAGTAATATTCCATTGTATATATGTGCCACGTCTTCTTTATCCATTCATCCGATGATGGACACTTAGTAGTCTGTTTGCTTTAATCCAATGCCATGTGAAAGTAACAAAAAAGAATAAATTACGTACTTTGATCTATCCTGTGACCAGGCCCTTCCTCTTAATTTATTGGCCACTGCCCTAAGGTCACTTGAAACCCTGTGTTTGGAAAGGCAAGACCTAAATCCTGTCTCTGCTGGTAAGCTCATTGTCTTTGTATGCAGAGCATCAATTTTATTTTCTGCTAAATCCGCAGTTTTATCACCACCTTAATTTAGGGGACAGCATACGTAGGGGCTTTTCTTCTTCAATCCTGTTAAGTTCCAAATTATAGGACTCTCAATTAACTACCTATATAGTAGCTGCAGGCAGAAGATGTCTCCCTCACGAAATTAGTATTTATCCTTCCATTTCTTCTTGCAGTCTAGCTTCTTCTAGTCTGAGCTTCTCTCTCTCTTAAGTGTTAAAAGTGGCAAGGAGGATTCATGCCATGTCAACATTCTGATATTTTTCTTTTTTTATACCTTGATAAAAGTATACTTTTCTTTTTTTACACTTTTCCCAATATGTTCTCAAATTTTCCAGCTTTAGTAAGCACATGGTTTTCTTTTCAAGGTGACATTTGTCCAAATATCTTACCATGGATAACATGACTTATTAGCTTTCCAGCCTACAATATCTGAGTCATTAGTATATTCTGCCCATGAATTCCATTCAACCACATCCAAAATTTAGGTTTTATTACTAGAGTACCTCACTTATGATAACACATTCTGAATTATTTAGGATTCTATTAAGCTGCCTATAATAGAAATCGCAAATAGCATAAATCTGCAACTTAAGGTGGGCCCCTCTCTTTACAAAATTATATTTTTGTTTGTTATCTGCCATATGTGCACTTTGCTTCCTTTTGTAAACTCTCTTACTATATTTCTGTAGCTTTTTGGAAGCTCTTCTATTGATACTTATTTGGGGGCCTAGATTTTAGCTCTCTCCTTGTTTTTCTAGAAATAGAGTTTGTAATTTTATTTTTTGATTTACTTGATACTTTCAGAAGATTTCCAGGAAAAAAATTACAGAAATACTGTCTCTGTGCCTGTCAAGTTCAAATTACGAATTCCATAATCTGTTCAAATTCTTAGACTTTTATAAAGCACAAGGCTTTATGGCTGATAGGGGCCAGAACTCAGTAAACCTGGAAGACTAGAAAGACAAAGTAACAATTTATCCCTGACACTTAGTTTAGATAAGCCAGCTACAAAGAAGTCTATGAATTTTGGCCACAAAATTGCTTTGAATCCCAGACATTTTGTTTGTGAAGACTATATTTGCTGTAGAGGACATCTGAACCTAAGAAATGGTTCATTTGAGTTGTGTTTTATTTTACTAAAGTCTAAAAAATAATTTTGAGACTAGAATGATTTATACTTCTTCAGAGTCTGGAAAGGAATAAATGATGAAAATGTATCAATGCTCCTTTAAAGCATATTGTATATTTTATCTATGACTAAACTAAAGGAAGAAACTCTAATTAATTATTTCTTATATTTGTTCTTCATTTCTCCATTTCTTCATTTCTTCAGTTCTACAGAAAGAAATGAATACAGATTTAGTTATTGATGTCAGGGAAAGTTTAACTTATTGATTAAAGGAGCTAAATCCAGGCACAAAAATTCAATTAATGGCTTTTATGTTAAAATGCACTCATAGGTTTAACAGGAAAAAAAATCCCTTAAAGGGGTAAATTACCAATATTCTAACCATGTGCACAGGGTAAATGGTATAAGGAAGCCAATCTGTGGTACAGATTAATGTGTTACAAGCAGATTCATGGAATAAAGGCTGAGGATACAGTCTCCAAGGCATTTCTGGGTGGAAGAATTTCTCTTTTGCCCTGGACTCAAATATTTTATGACAAAGGAAATAAGAGGATACTTACAGAAGGGACTTGTTTTCAAGTGCTTCACAAGTTTTCACCATTAAAGAGAAAGTTATTTGTTTTTGCTTTCTTTTGGTTGGGGGGAGGTTGTTTTTTCACCTGTTGCGTTTTATTTTGTTTGAGATTGATCTAGATGAGAGAGCAAGAGGTTAAAAGAAAGCCGAATTTGGCTGAATCTAAGAAACTGTTTTTATTCAAAGGTTTAGGTCTGTCCAAAAGTGGAATAGGATTATATGAATATTAGCTAATGATATCGTGGAGGAATTTCATGCTCAAATAATGATTCAACAAGATTAAATCAAGGACTTGACTCAAGAATCTTTCACTGTTTGTGTTGTAGAGGCATTATTTGCTTTAAAGTCTTAGCTGTGTTTAGAAAGCAACGTGTTCTTCAACTCAAATTAGGATGGAACTTGCTTTGTACATATTTAATGGATAAGTGGTGAAATTTTTGCATGCTGAGTTATTCTATGCTTCTATAATGGAGAATATAGTCAGATCTAGAACACTTTAGGAAATTGGCGAAGGCTGATAGTATATCTGTGTCATGCTGATAGTAATGTTGAGGGATCGTAAAAATTAGTGATATTTAACAGCAGGCATCTCTAAAAAACTTATGCCTTTTAGAAGGTCCAATTTCATATGCATTTCCTTTCTTCCCTCTCTTTTAAGATGAATTAAAGAAATAGTTTGTATCTCGCACGTAACTTGAATTACCGCTGAGTATGTTAGAAGAAACTCACACTTATCTTGATGAGTGTGCTCTCAACCTGGCAAAGAATGTCCTTAAAACCTGAGCCCCATTTCTTCAGCTTTATTTCTGGTGTGTCTTTTCTTTACGTTTTAAATTCCAACCATGGTAAATTATCTATAATTTCTCAATTACATCATGCTATTTCATGACTGTATTCTTTAAATGCCGTATCACACATTATTTACTTGGCAAACTCCTCATCTTTTTATCAGACTCAGTTCAGGTTTAATAGAGCTGATGACTCCTTCATTTGTTAGTTTTGTATCTAAAATATGTATCTAGTTTTGGACTCAAATTATTATTTGAACATGTGTATCTTCTACTAAATTATGTGTTCTTGAAGGAGAGAGCAATTAATGAGAAACTGAGCAGCCTTGAAAAGAAGTAATTTTTTCCCAGGTACATAAGGCTGGGAAATACATAATAAGTAGAGAGAAAAGTGTCTGCAGAGGTACAGAAGCTTGAGAAAGCATATTTAGGCTGAGGTATCAGGTATGATTGGTAGAGTAATAGATGTTAAGGCTTTTCAGGTGACATCATAGAGTATTTTCAAGTATGCTAAGAAAACAGTGCTTATTATCCCCCCTTAATTTGAATAGATGGGTGATATTGGGGAAGCTGCCAAAGCTCTCTGTGCTGCAATTTGCTCAAAAGAAAAAAATGGTGATAATAATAATATCTACTCCCTCATGGGAATTACACAGCAAGTGATCAATACATGTTAGCTACTTTGGTTATGATTACTATTAGTAGTATTAGAATTATCTATCCTCACTGATAGACTGAACTCTGTGCCCATCCAAATGCCTAAAATATTGTAGGTTCTTAATAATATTTGTTAAAAAAAATAAATTATTATATAAGTAGTAAAGAAACACTGACTTACCTTGAAGACAAAGAAATTACGTGAAAATACTTGAACTTTAATAAGACACTCATGGTCATGGTGTAGATTTATTGGAAAGAGGATTTAGAAGCTAGGAGACCACTTAGGAAGCTATTGCAGAAGTCTACATGACAGGGCTTCCCTGGTGGTACAGTGGTTAAGAATCCGCCTGCCAATGCAGGGGACACGGGTTCGATCCCTGGTCAGGGAACTAAGATCCCACATGCTGCGGGGCAGCTATGCCCGTGCGCCACAACTACTGAGCCTGCGCTCTAGAGCCCATGAGCCACAACTACTGAATACCGCGTACCTAGAGCCTGTGCTCCACAGCAAGAGAAGCCACTGCAGTGAGAAGCCCATGCACCACAACGAAGAGTTGCCCCCACTCACCGCGACTAGAGAAAAGCCCGCGTGCAGCAACGAAGACCCAACACAGCCAAAAATAAATAAATTAAATAAATAAATAAAAAGTCTACATGACATATGATGACAAATTACATCAAAGTAACTATAAATATGGAGGAAAAATATGCTGGAGGACTGACACATACTGGTGGCTTCTACATGTGCAGTGTATTGTAGGGGACCAAGATTCTAGGCTCTCTAGTAGTATACTGCCTGGCTTCAAATCCTGGCCGTTCACTAATTTGCTGTGCGACCTTAGCAAATTACTACAGTTCTCTCTGTTTTAGTTTCCTTGTCTGTAAAACTGGAATGTTATTAATAGTTATATCCTAAGGCAATTGTACGGGTGAAATAACGTTTGTTAAATACTTACTAAAATGCCATATATATATATATATATATATATATATATATATATATATATATATATATATAAATAAGTGATCACTTTAATATTCACTACTATCATTATTACCATTATTTATGGGGAGATAAAAAGGGGGTTCAATTTCAGGTGATTCTAATTTGGTCCTGGATACCATTAATTGAGTAAGGAATACCATGGGCTTGTCAGTACATAATTCATTCAGTTTTGAACACCTTAAGTTCCAGATGTCCAAGTAGATCTGTTTATAAATATAAATTTAAAGAGAAATGTATAGATGAAAACATATTTATTGGCAGTTAAGAGAAGCTGTCCATTGAGAAGATGAGAAAGGAGGATAGAACTTTGGTTGGGGAACACGTGAAAGGTTCTGATAAAGGAGGAGAGAACAGGAGAAAAGGAGCGTCTCCTGTCAAGTGTGATAGGGGAGAAGAGGTCTGCTGTTCATTTTGGAAACAGGAAGTATTGATATATTAAAAATCCTTACCTAGAACCATTTGAAATGGTTGGGGCAGACCACTTGGGTGAAGGACTGCATATAGGGCTAAAAAGTAGAGAGAATGGACACCCATTATCTGTGGTCTCCAATGTGATGCACAATATAGGCAAAATACTGAAAGGAAAGAGTAATCATGGTCCAGGAATTACAGGTTCCAGGAGGCAAAGTTCCAGAATTGTCTCCGATGAAGTGGTCCAATGAAGGATGGGGAGGTCTGGACTCCAGGCAGAAAAGCCAAGAGGAAAGAATAACTTCCCTTTCTCACTTTTCACTCCCTGCCTCACTCTCATCATGAAGGAAAATCTTGGAATCATGTTCTCTCTCACTGAAATATTATTTTTCAGCCCACAGGGAACCCAGACTAGTCGGAGGGGACATTCCCTGCTCTGGTCGTGTTGAAGTGAGACATGGCGACACCTGGGGCACCGTCTGTGATTCTGACTTCTCTCTGGAAGCGGCCAGTGTGCTATGCAGGGAATTACAATGCGGCACAGTCATCTCTATCCTGGGGGGAGCTCACTTTGGAGAAGGAAACGGACAGATCTGGGCTGAAGAATTCCAGTGTGAGGGGCACGAGTCCCATCTTTCACTCTGCCCAGTAGCACCCCGCCCAGACGGGACTTGTAGACACAGCAGGGATGTTGGAGTAGTCTGCTCAAGTGAGACCCAGAGTACAAGTTCAATTGTTCCCATACTGTGAAGAGGGTAGGGTTAGGTAGTCACAGACATCTTTTTAAAGCCCTGTCTCCTTTCAGGATATACAGAAGTTCGCTTGGTTAATGGCAAGTCCCCATGTGAAGGAAGAGTGGAGCTCAAGATTCTTGGGACCTGGGGATCTCTCTGCAACTCTCACTGGGACATGGAAGATGCTCATGTTTTCTGCCAGCAGCTTAAATGTGGAGTAGCCCTTTCTACCCCAAGAGGAGCACCTTTTGGGAAAGGAAGTGGGCAGGTCTGGAGGCACATGTTTCACTGCACTGGGACTGAGCGGCACATGGGAGATTGTCCCATGACTGCTCTGGGCGCATCGCTATGTTCTTTGGGGCAAGTGGCCTCTGTAATCTGCTCAGGTAAGAGAAAAAGAGCAGCCAACGATGAATCTCTCCCATGGTGGTGTGCCTTAAGAGAGGGTGTAACTATAGTGAAGAACAGAAGCAAAAGGGAATGATCCATTTTGAGGGATCATGAGAAGTGTGCCAGAATATTAACTTCATTTATCTTTTTAGAGGGAAAGTAAACTTAATTTGCATGGACCTCATAATTATTTAATGCTTACCATATATATATATATATATATATATATATATACTATATATATATATATATACATATATATATATATATATATATATATATATATATACATATATATATATATATATATATACATATATATATATATATATATATATATATATATATATTCTCAGAGTACCTGATTCATTCCCAGCCTGGTTGACCCATCCACCTTTCTCTAAAGCTATGTTTGTCCTAGCTCACCTATTTAACACTCCAGCTGACCTCCTTTCTTCACTCCAACTTTTTGTATCTCTTGTGATTGATGACGTTTGGTGTTTGCAGGAAACCAGAGTCAGACGCTACCCCCGTGCAATTCATCATCCTCGGACCCAACAAGCTCTATTTTTTCAGAAGAAAGTGGTGTTCCCTGCATAGGTAAGAATCAGTGACCAGTCTATGAAAATGATCTCAAAATCCTTAGAAATGCATTTATATTTTATTTTCTCTTTGCAGGGAGTGGTCAACTTCGCCTGGTAAATGGAGGCGGGCGTTGTGCTGGGAGAATAGAGATCTATCATGAGGGCTCCTGGGGCACCATCTGTGATGACAGCTGGGACCTGAATGATGCCCACGTGGTGTGCAAACAGCTGGGCTGTGGAGGGGCCATTAATGCCGTTGGTTCTGCTCATTTTGGGGAAGGAACAGGGCCCATCTGGCTGGATGAGGTGAACTGTAATGGAAAAGAATCTCGTATTTGGCAATGCCATTCCCATGGCTGGGGGCGGCACAACTGCAGACATAAGGAGGACGCAGGAGTTATCTGCTCAGGTAAGTTCTGCATAATTACAATTGATTATAATTATATAAGAAAGGACTGAGGTGGGGTAAAGGGTAGTGAAGGATATTAATCTGAGCAAATTCCCTAAAATACAGGTTCAGAGGGAACACTTGTGAGATTCAGGCTGCCAGAAGTGTGGATTTGATGAATTAGTACTACCTCATGTGCAAGGTAGTATAATATCAGAAAGAGAAAAATTCAGAAGTGAGTTTGCATATCATGAAAATGACAGCAAAACTAATCATAAGTTCTTTTATAAACATATGTGGAGCTGGATATTGGATAAGGATTTAGTGCACCACTTGATGATAGCTGTATTAATAAAGTAGATTAAAAAGGACAGCAGAAATACATTTGGTGCTACATTCTACAGAGAAAAAGATAATCACCATGCCCAAGTAATTTTTAATGACAGATAAATTACCATAATAGGACACTGCTCTTGTTTTGTATACATGGTAAGATTTTAGAAAGCATTGTGAAGTACAGAAATGTACTCAGTTGTAATGTATGGGGAAAAAGAGTGCTATGACTTAGGGAAGTGAAAAATTCTGTATGCCAGAAGAGATTTTGCTACCACTCACATTCAGTGACATAAATCTGGTAGAGGACATACAAAAACAAAACTGTGAAGTGTCAGAAAGGGAAATATTTCATTTTAAGGAAATGTATATAAAACATTGGTTTTAGTGGCTGAGTATCTCAATAAATTTTAACTATCAAGGACAACTGCCAAAACATGAACAGAATAGGGTTAGAAAGCTAAAATTACAGTAATTTAGGGAGAAAAAATTCCAAACTACATAATTCATAAAAGGCTCTGAGCCTTTGATTAAGATTTAGAAGTCAACTTAGAATCACTGTTGGCATTTTAAAGAGGTCTCTAATTACAAAATCCAAGACTAGAAAACCAGAAATATTTATAGAACAAATACTATATTTTAACAAAATCTACCAAATATCCAGAAGTTTCTGAAGAATTACTAGTAATGAAATTACTAGTGTATCATGACTATTTTTAAATCCATTCTCACATCAGAGTAAAGGGAGAGAGTCCTCTGAATCTTCAGAAAAGATTTAAAACTGCTAACTCTCTATTTCACCCCAGAGTTCATGTCTCTGAGACTCATCAGTGAAACCAGCAGAGAAACCTGTGCAGGACACCTGGAAGTTTTTTACAATGGAGCTTGGGGCAGCGTTGGCAAGAGTAACATGTCTGCAGCCACGGTGGGAGTGGTATGCAGGCAGCTGGGCTGTGCAGACAAAGGGAGCATCATCCCTGCATCTTCAGACAACACGATGTCCAGACACATGTGGGTGGACAATGTTCAGTGTCCTAAAGGGCCTGACACCTTATGGCAGTGCCCATCATCTCCATGGAAGAAGAGACTGGCCAGCCCCTCGGAGGAGACCTGGATCACGTGTGCCAGTGAGTATCCGTCGGACTATATGAAACTTCCATTCTGTAGCTCCACTAGCATCTCCTGATCTAACTAAGCAAGAATGAGTAAACTTTGGTTAATCTTTATTCTACCTGGATAATGTAATGGGTTGTATTTAATTTGGCCTGTAGGTACTCAGGGTCAGTGATCATTTCCCCCAAAACTATCATACTCTGATGGTCTCCTCAAAGTTTTATTCAGTTGCTATCTCTGTGAACAAATGAGGAGAAGAGAATATGTAATTCAGCATTTGACTATTGAATCGCCCCATTTTTCTTTCAAATAGTGTCTCATTACACTTAATATAAAGAGAGAAGCAGTCAGAAAGATGAATCCTGAATTATTTTCCCATTCTACACCTTTTTAAACTGGAAGAAGATTTCTATCTACCTGGCAGTTTGAGAGAATTTAACATGATATATTTACAATGTTAACTTTATCTATTTGACATTTCCTAAGTCACACTAACATTCTTTTTAAAAAAATTTTATTGGAGTATAGTTGATTTACAATGTTGTGTTAGTTTCACGTGTCACACTAATATTCTTATGTCCAGGATGAAATACACACAGTTTGCTGGAGGGACATATGCTTTCATAAAAGATGAATTTTGTAAAAATGTAAAATTTAGGGCTTCCCTGGTGGCGCAGTGGTTGAGAGTCCGCCTGCCGATGCAGGGGACACGGGTTCGTGCCCCGGTCCGGGAAGATCCCACATACCGTGGAGCGACTGGGCCCGTGAGTCATGGCCGCTGACCCTGCACGTCCGGAGCCTGTGCTCCGCAAAGGGAGAGGCCACAACATTGAGAGGCCCGCGTACGGCAAAAAAAAAAAAAAAAAAGTAAAATTTAAAATACACATTAAATAAGCAAAGTTTTAAAACAGATTTTTTAACATTGTAATCCTTTTATTTTTAAACATCTTTATTGGAGTATAATTGCTTTACAATGGTGTGTTAGTTTCTGCTTTATAACAAAGTGCATCAGCTATACATATACATAAATCCCCATATCTCCTCCCTCTTGCGTCTCCCTCCCACCCTCCCTATCCCACCCCTCTAGGTGGACACAAAGCACCAAGCTGATCTCCCTGTGCTCTGCGGCTGCTTCCCACTAGCTCTCTATTTTACATTTGGTAGTGTATATATGTCCATGACACTCTCTCACTTCATCCCAGCATACCCTTCCCCCTCCCTGTGTCCTAAAGTCCATTCTCTACGTCTGTGTCTTTATTCCTGTCCTGCCCCTAGGTTCTTCAGAACCATTTTATTTTTTTATTCCACATATATATGTTAGCATATGGTATTTGTTTTTCTCTTTCTGACTTACTTCACTCTGTATGACAGACTCTAGGTCCAACCACCTCACTACAAATATTTCAATTTCGTTTCTTTTTATGGCTGAGTAATATTCCATTCTATATATGTGCCACATCTTCTTTATCCATTCATCTGTCAATGGACACTTAGGTTGCTTCCACATCCTGGCTACTGTAAATAGAACTGCAATGAACATGGTAGTACATGACTCTTTTTGAATTATGGTTTTCCCAGGGTATATGCCAAGTACTGGGATTGCTGGGTCATATGGAAGTTCTATTTTTCGTTTTTAAGGAAACTCCATACTGTTCTCCATAGTGGCTGTATCAATTTACATTCCCACCAACAGTGCAAGAGGGTTCCCTTTTCTCCACACCTGCTCCAGCATTAATTGTTTGTAGATTTTTTGATGATGGCCATTCTGACTGGTGTGAGGTGATACCTCATTGCATTTCTCTAATGATTAGTGATGTTGAGCATTCTTTCATGTGTTTGTTGGCCATCTGTATATCTTCTTTGGAGAAATGTCTGTTTAGGTCTTCTGCCCATTTTGGGATTGGGTTGTTTGTTTTTTTAATATTGAGCTGCATGAGCTGCTTGTAAATTTTGGAGATTAATCCTTTGTCAGTTGCTTCATTTGCAAATATTTTCTCCCATTCTGAGGGTTGTCTTTTCATCTTGTTTATGTTTTCCTTTGCTGTGCAAAAGCTTTTAGGTTTCATTAGGTCCCATTTGTTTATCTTTATTTTTATTTTCATTTCTCTAGGAGGTGGGTCAAAAAGGATTTTGCTGTGATTTATGTCATAGAGTGTTCTGCCTATGTTTTCCTCTAAGAGTTTGATGGTGTCTAGCCTTACGTTTAGGTCTTTAATCCACTTTGAGTT
The DNA here is from genome assembly GCF_964165515.1 of Mesoplodon bidens. NCBI lineage: Eukaryota > Metazoa > Chordata > Mammalia > Artiodactyla > Ziphiidae > Mesoplodon > Mesoplodon bidens. The sequence goes on along the minus strand of NC_138167.1, from coordinate 6,279,787 downwards.
TATTTTTGTGTATGGTGTTAGGGAGTGTTCTAATTTCATTCTTTTACATGTACCTGTCCAGTTTTCCCAGCACCACTTATTGAAGAGGCTGTCTTTTCTCCATTGTATATTCTTCCCTCCTTTATCAAAATAAGGTGACCATATATGCGTGGGTTTATCTCTGGGCTTTCTATCCTGTTCCATTGATCTATATTTCTGTTTTTGTGCCAGTACCATACTCTCTTGATTACTGTAGCTTTGTAGTATAGTCTGAAGTCAGGGAGCCTGATTCCTCCAGCTCCATATTTCTTTCTCAAGATTGCTTTGGCTCTTCGGGGCCTTTTGTGTTTCCATATACATTGTGAAATTTTTTGTTCTAGTTCTATGAAAAATGCCAGTGGTAGTTTGTTAGGGATTGCATTGACTCTGTAGACTGCTTTGGGTAGTACAGTCATTTTCACAATGTTGATTTTTCCAATCCAAGAACATGGTATATCTCTCCACCTATATATCTTTAATTTCTTTCATCAGTGTCGTATAGTTTTCTGCATACAGGTCTTTTGTCTCCTTCGGTAGGTTTATTCCTAGGTATTTTATTCTTTTTTTTTTGCATTGGTAATTGGAAGTGTTTTCTTAATTTCACTTTCAGATTTTTCGTCATTAGTGTATAGCAGTACAAGAGATTTCTGTGCATTAATATTGTATCCTGATACTTTTCCAAATTCATTGATTAGCTCTAGTAGTTTTCTGGTAGCATGTTTAGGATTCTCTATGTATAGTATCATGTCATCTGCAAACAGTGACAGCTTTACTTATTCTTTTCTGATTTGGATTCCTTTTATTTCATTTTCTTCTCTGATTGCTGTGGCTAAAATTTCCAAAACTTTATTGAATAATAGTGGTGAGAGTGGACAGCCTTGTCTTGTTCCTGATCTTAGTGGAAATGGTTTCAGTTTTTCACCATTGAGAACGATGTTGGCGTGGGTTTGTCATATATGACTTTTATTATGTTGAGGTAAGTTCCCTCTTTGCCTACTTTCTGGAGGGTTTTTATCATAAATGGGTTTTGAATTTTGTCAAAAGCTTTCTCTGCATCTATTGAGATGACCATATGGTTTTTATCCTTCAGTTTGTTAATATGGTGTATCACATTTATTGGTTCGCATATATTGAAGAATCTTTGCATTCCTCGGATAAACCCCCTTGATCATCATGTATGATTCTTTTAATGTGCTGTTGGATTCTGTTTGCTAGTATTTTGTTGAGGATTTGTGTGTGTGTGTGTGTGGTCCGCGGGCCTCTCACTGTTGTGGCCTCTCCCATTGTGGAGCACAGGCTCCAGACCAGTGCACCACCAAGGAAGCCCTCTCATAGCGTTTTGGTCAGAAAAGATACTTGATACGATTTCAATTTTCTCAAATTTACCAGGGCTTGATTTGTGTCCCAAGATATGACCTATCCTGAAGAATGTTACATGAGCACTTGAGAAGAGAGTGTATCCTGTTGTTTTTGGATGGAATGTCCTATAAATATTAATTAAGTCCATCTTGTTTAATGTATCATTTAAAGCTTGTGTTTCCTTATTTATTTTCATTTTGGATGATCTGTCCATTGGTGAACGTGGCATGTTAAAGTCCCCTACTATTATTGTGTTACTGTCAATTTCCCCTTTTATAGCTGTTAGCATTTGCCTTATGTATTGAGGTACTCCTATGTTGGGTGCATAAATATTTACAATTGTTATATCTTCTTCTTGGATTGATCCCTTGATCATTATATAGTGTCCTTCTTTGTCTCTTGTAATAGTCTTTATTTCAAAGTCTATTTTGTCTGATATGAGAATTTACTCCAGCTTTCTTTTGATTTCCATTTGCATGGAATATCTTTTTCCATCCCCTCACTTTCAGTCTGTATGTGTCCCTAGGTCTGAAGTGGGCCTCTTGTAGACAGCATATGTATGGGTCTTGTTTTTGTATCCATTCAGCCAGTCTATGTCTTTTGGTTGCAGCATTTAATCCATTTACATTTAAGATAGTTATCAATATGTACATTCCTATTACCATTTTCTTAATTGATTTGGGTTTGGTATTGTAGGTCTTTTCCTTCTCTTGTGTTTCCTGCCTAGAGAAGTTTCTTTTCTTTTCTTTTTTTTTTTAAAGAAGATGTTGGGGGTAAGAGTTTATTAATTAATTTTTTATTTATTTTTGCTGTGTTGGGTCTTCGTTTCTGTGCGAGGGCTTCCCCTAGTCGTGGCAAGTGGGGACCACTCTTCATCACGGTGTGCAGGCCTCTCACTATCGTGGCCTTTCTTGTTGCGGAGCACAAGCTCCAGACGTGCAGGCTCAGTAGTTGTGGCTCACGGGCCTAGTTGCTCTGTGGCATGTGGGATCCACCCAGACCAGGGCTCGAACCTGTGTCCCCTGCATTGGCAGGCAGACTCTCAACCACTGTGCCACCAGGGAAGACCTAGAGAAGTTTCTTTAGCATTTGTTGTATAGCTGGTTTGGTGGTGCTGAATTCTCTTAGCTTTTGCTTGTCTGTAAAGGTTTTAATTTCTCTGTCAAATCTGAATGAGATCCTTGCTTGGTAGAGTAATGTTGGTTGTAGGTTTTTCCCTTTCATCACTTTAAATGTGTCCTGCCAGTCCCTTCTGGCTTGCAGAGTTTCTGCTGAAAGATTAGCTGTTAACCTTATGGGGATTCCCTTTTATGTTATTTGTTGTTTTTCCCTTGCTGCTTTTTTTTTTTTTTTTTTTTTTTTGCGGTACGCGGGCCTCTCACTGTTGTGGCCTCTCCCGTTGCGGAGCACAGGCTCCGGACGCGCAGGCTCAGCGGCCATGGCTCACGGGCCCAGCCGCTCCGCGGCACGTGGGATCTTCCCGGACCGGGGCACGAACCCGTGTCCCCTGCATCGGCAGGCGGACTCTCAACCACCGCGCCACCAGGGAAGCCCCCTTGCTGCTTTTAATATTATTTCTTTGTATTTAATTTTTGAAAGTTTGCTTAATATGAGTCTTGTCATGTTTCTCCTTGGATTTATCTTGTATGGGACTCTCTGTGCTTCCTAGACTTGATTGACTGTTTCCTTTCCCATATTAGGGAGGATTTCAACTATAGTCTCTTCAAATATTTTCTCTTCTTTCTCTGGGACGCCTATAATTCATATGTTGGTGCATTTAATGTTGTCCCCGAGGTCTCTGAGACTGTCCTCAATTCTTTTCATTCTTTTTTCCTTATTCTGCTCTGCGGTGGTTAATTTCCACTATTTTATCTTCCATGTCACTTATCTGTTCTTCTGCCTCAGTTATTCTGCTATTGATTCCGTCTAGAGAATTTTGAGTTTCATTTATTGTGTTTTTCATCATTGTTTGTTTGCTCTTTAGTTGTTCTATGTCCTTGTTAAACGTTTCTTGTATTTTCTCCATTCTATTGCCAAGATTTTGGATCATCTTTACTATCATTACTCTGAATTCTTTATAGGTAGACTACCTATTTCCTTTTCATTTGTTAGGTCTGGTGGGTTTTTACCTTGCTCCTTCATCTGCTGCGTATTTCTCTGTCTTCTCATTTTGCTTAACTTACTGTGTTTTAGGTTTCCTTTTTGCAGGCTGCAGGCTCGTAGTTCCCGTTTTATGTGGTGTCTGCCCCCAGTGGGTAAGGTTGTTTCAGTGGATTGTGTAGGCTTCCTGGTGGAGGGAACTGGTGCCTGTGTTCTGGTGGATGAGACTGAATCTTGTCTTTGTGGTGGGCAGGACCATATCCAGTGGTGTGTTTTAGGGTGTCTGCAATCTTATTCTGATTTTAGGCAGCCTCTCTGCTAATGGGTGGGGTTGTGTTCCTGTCTTGCTAGTTGTTTGGCATAGGGTGTCCAGCACTGTAGCTTGCTGGTTGTTGAGTGGAGCTGGATCTTAGTGTTGAGATGGAGATCTCTGGTAGAGCTTTCACCGTTTGATATTACATGGAGCCGGGAGATCTCTGGTGGACCATGTCCTGAATTCAGCTCTCCCACCTCATAGGCACAGGCCTGACTCCTGGCTGGAGCACCAAGGGCCTGTCCTCCACATGGCTCAGATGAAAAGGGAGAAAAAGAAGAAGAAAGAAAAATATAATAAAATAAATTAAAGTTATTAAAATAAATAAAATATCATTAAAAATTAAAAAATTAAAGTCATGAAAGAAAGAAAGAAGAGAGCAACCAAACCAATAAAGAAATCCGCCTCTGATAACAAGTGCTAAAAACTATGCTAAAAACAAACAAACAAAAAAGACAGAAAGCAGAACCCTAGGACAAACGGTAAAAGTAAAGCTATACACATAAAATCACACAAAGAAGCATACATATACACACTCACAAAAAGAGAAAAAGGAAAAAACAATGTATATCTATATATAAAGAAAAAGGAATAAAGCAACCAAATCAATAAACAAATCTACCAATGATAATAAACTCTAAATACTAAACTAAGGTAAACATAAAACCAGAAACAAATTAGATGCAGAAAGGAAACCCCAAATCTACAGTTGCTCCCAAAGTCCACCGCCTCTATTTTGGGATGATTATTTGTCTATTCAAGTATTCCAGAGATGCAGGGTACATCAAGTTGATTGTGAAGTTTTAATCCACTGCTCCTGAGGCTGCTGGGAGAAAATTTCCCTTTCTCTTCTTTGTTTGCACAGCTCCTGGGGTTCAGCTCTGTATTAGGACCCACCTCTGCGTGTAGGTCACCTGAAGGCGTCTGTTCTTTGCTCAGACAGGACGGAGTTAGAGTAGCAGCTGATTCAGGGGCTCTGGCTCACTCAGGCCAGGGGGAGGGAGGGGTACGGAGTGAGGGGCAAGCCTGTGGCAGCAGAGGCCGGCGTGACATTGCACCAGCCTGAGGTGCACCGTGTGTTCTCCTGCGGAAGTTGTCCCTGGGTCACGGGACCCTGGCAGTGGCGGGCTGCACAGGCTCCTGAGAGGGGAGGTGTGGCTAGTGACTTGTGCTTGCACACAGGCTTCTTGGTGGCGGCAGCAGCAGCCTTAGCATCTCATGCCCGTCTCTGGTGTCTGCGCTGATAGCTGCGTCTCACACCCGTCTCTGGAGCTCGTTTAGGTGGTGCTCTGAATCCCCTCTCCTCACGCACCCCGAAACAATGGTCTCTTGCCTTTTAGGAAGGTCCAGACTTTTTCCTGTACTCCCTCCCGGCCAGCTGTGGCGCACTAACCCCCTTCAGGCTGTGTTCACGCTGCCAACCCCAGTGCTCTCCCTGGGATCTGACCTCGGAAGCCCCGAGCCTCAGCTCCCAGCCCCCCCACCCCCGCCCGCCCCAGCGGGGGAGCAGACAAGCCTCTCGGGCTGGTGAGTGCTGGTCGGCACCGATCCTCTGTGCTGGAATCTCTCTGCTTTGCCCTTTGCACCCCTGTTGCTGCGCTCTCCTCCGTAGCTCCGAAGCTTCCCCTGCCCACCCACCGTCTCCACCCACGAAGGGGCTTCCTAGTGTGTGGAAACCTTTCCTCCTTCACGGCTCCCTCCCAGAGGTGCAGGTCCCGTCCCTATTCTTTTGTCTCTGTTTATTCTTTTTTCTTTTGCTGTACCCAGGTACGTGGGGGAGTTTCTTGCCTTTTGGGAAGTCTGAGGTCTTCTGCCTGCATTCGATAGGTGTTCTGTAGGAGTTGTTCCACATGTAGATGTATTTCTGATGTATCTGTGGGGAAGAAGGTGATCTCCACGTCTTACTCCTCCGCCATCTTGAAGGTCTCTCCTTTATTGGAGTATAATTGCTTTACAGTGATGTGTTAGTTTCTGCTTTATAACAGAGTGAATCAGCTATACATATACATATGTTCCCATATCTCCTCCCTCTTGAGCCTCCCTCCCACCCTCCCTATCCCACCCCTCTAGGCGGCCACAAAGCACTGAGCTGATCTCCCTGTGCTATACGGCTGCTTCCCACTAGCTATCTATTTTACATTTGGTAGTGTATATATGTCTATGCCACTCTCTTACTTCATCCCAGCTTACTAACACAGAGATTTTAAAAAGGGTTTCAAACCTCTCTTTTCCCCTGTGACCTCCTGGGAGTTTTATCTTCTCAGAAATGATCTAGGTGTCTCTCTCTGGCTTTTCAGACAAAATAAGACTTCAGGAAGGAACCACTAATTGTTCTGGACGTGTGGAGGTCTGGCACGGAGGTTCCTGGGGCACAGTATGTGATGACTCCTGGGACCTTGACGATGCTCAGGTGGTGTGTCAACAGCTGGGCTGTGGCTTAGCTTTGGAGGCAGGAAAAGAGGCGGCGTTTGGCCAGGGGACGGGGCCCATATGGCTCAATGAAGTGAAGTGCAAGGGGAATGAGTCCTCCCTGTGGGATTGTCCTGCCCTGTCCTGGGGCCACAGTGACTGCGGCCACAAGGAGGATGCTTCTGTGAAGTGCTCAGGTGAGTGCAGGGAGTCTGGATTGAGCTTGGAATCTCTGGCAACAAAGAGAGGGTGGGCGGTGACGTGCATTATGGAAGGACTGGAAGTACCAACCCAGGGATCTAGTGGGGAAATAATCATGATGTTTCAGTCTGAAGAATGATGAAAACATGTGTTGTTATACATTGGCCTTCACCGAGGACAAGCACGTAACTTACATGTATCCGTGTGCAGAGAGACGAAAAACTAGGCGCCTCTAGTTTTGGGTGGGAAAGAGTAATTTTCTTGGTTGAGAGGCTAAAGCCTCAGACAGTAAACAGACACAGGGGTTCCATATATCACTCCCAGAACTGAGTCTCTTCTCTTTTCTCCTACAGAAATTGCAAAGAATGAAGGATCACTAAATGCCACAGGTATACAAGGGGTTTATGAGCATGGGACGAATTGTCTGCATTATTTAGAATCCCTCTTATTAAGAGGCTTTGGGTCAGAAGTTCTGAGGATTTGAAATTTACTTCAGCAATCCTGTATCTGACTTAAGAGGGGGATAGTAACTGGTGACCCAGGTCTTTTAGCTAAGACGTGATTACCTCTTGTGATGTTTACCTGTGCTCAGGTCACTCATCCGTTGTTGCATTTGGGATCCTTGGGGTGATTCTGTTCGCCTCTCTCACCGTACTCCTCTTGTGGATTCAGAAGCGAAGACAGAGACAGCGGCTTACAGGTCTGAGCCAAATTATGTTGTCTCTAACATTTCAATGGGATAAGAAGTTTCTTGGGATAATAAAACAAAAAAAATTAGATTCAGGTATCAAATGGCCAGAAGGAAGAAACCTAGTAGAGCTCTAAGCAGTTTCCCAAAAGAGGGGACAAGAATTCACAGAAGAAAAGGGGCACTGCTTGTATTGATGATTGCTATACATTATCTACATGTATAATTGGGACATTATAGATTTGATAGTTTAGAATGAGTATGCTTGTATGGTTCAGGATGACTCCTTTACTGCCCAAACATTTATTTGCTCCTACTATATACTTATTACTAATTTCACTGTTCTGTCAAGAAATGTGCTAGGTTCTGAAGATGGTTCAGACTCAGATAATCAAATGTTTTTGTCTTCGTGGAATTTCCAGTCTAGTGGAAAAGATATATATTTAAACAAATAAATTGCAATGCATTATTGTACAGTAGTATGAATAAGGAACAAAGGGACACAGAGAATAATTTACTGAAAGGGGAAGGGGAGTATTGGAGGCTTCTAGGAGGTTCCGAGACAAATTTTGAAGATAGAGATCAAAGAACTGGGTAAAGTGCATTCCAGGGAAAGAGAAAAAAATGTACAAGTGTAGAGAAGCTTAAAGGATGGAACGTTTATTGTTTTGGGGGGAAGTAAAAGTTGAGTTCAAGGAGAGAAGCTCCTGATAAGGCTGAAGAAGAGGGAAGAAACAAGTAATGAAGTTCTGTATTGCCCAGTAAGAAGGCTAATCGTCATTAAGGAGTACAGTGTAGGGGAGCAAAGTAGTCAGGCAGAGGCTCTTACAAAGTTCTGTTTGGCAACGGGATGTCTGAGGGGTTGAAAGAAAACCACATTACTGACAAGGATAGGATTTTGAAATTGTTGAGATGAAAGATAAAAAGGACTTTATAGTGAGAATGAAAGGGAAAGGATAAATTTTATAAAGATGCTACATAAATCTCCAGTGAATTACAGAAGACTGCTGGCTGCCTTGGGGGAAGAAACTGGGTTGTTATAAGATGGCAACTGGGGACACGGTTTAGCCTCACCCTATTATGTTTGAGTTTGTGGCATCATGAGGGTAAAGCTTGGTAGTAGAATGGAATGGAAACAAGACTAGGGCATGGGTAATGATTAGCTGTGTTTGCACTGCTGGGAAAAAGCACACATAGGGAAGGAAAGTTTTATTATGGCCTTCTGATCCCTAAACTACAACCTCTGTTGCCAGTTTTCTCGAGAGGAGAGAATTCTGTCCACCAAATTCAATACCGGGAGATGAATTCTTGCCTGAAGGCAGATGACCTGGACCTACAGAATTCCTCAGGTCTGTGAGTTCTTTGAGAGTCTGTAGCCCTGGGGTTCAGACCAGTAGCTGCAGTTGAGGCTGAGGCATTCTACTTTACATAGTAGTGGAAAGAAATCTCAGACATAATAGGAAGTCTGTGATGTACAAAAGGAAGAAAAGCAGGAATGAACTAAAAATTATTCTTAGAGAACTTAAAAATTGCAGTCATGAGGAGACCTTTGGGTAAGAGGTCCATGATTATTTCTGACAGAGGAAACATGTAGTAGAATATTATGACTTGGACCTCTTTTTATTTTTATTTATTTTTATTTTTTTTGCTGTACGTGGGCCTCTCACTGTTGTGGCCTCTCCCGTTGCGGAGCACAGGCTCCGGCTGCGCAGGCTCAGCGGCCATGGCTCACGGGCCCAGCCGCTCCGCGGCATGTGGGATCTTCCCAGACCGGGGCACGAACCCGTGTCCCCTGCATCGGCAGGCGGACTCTCAACCACTGCGCCACCAGGGAAGCCCGGACCTCTTTTTATTAAAACAGAAATTAATCTTCTAAAAGTTAAACTTTTCATATCTCTTTCATAGTTTCTTCCATTCCCACTCCCTGCTACTTTCCTTTCTCTAACTTATATTTATTATATTTTTCTAAAAATTTAAACTTTCTATGTCTTCATCCCATCAGAAGCCATCCCTAGTCACAGGACTAGCCTTATTTCCCATTACATAATAATTCTTTCTTTGTCCTCTGACTTCTATTTAGCACCAATTCTACCTCTAGGAAGCGTAACTCTGCTGGGTTGTAAGAAATATCGCAACAGTCACTTACTCTATGAAGGCTCAGTGCCTTCTCAATAGTCCTTACCTTCTGAGAGGCACCTGCCTCACTTCTTCAATCCAAGGGATTTGGTATTTGCCAAAACTAACGCAGGGAAATATATATAAGGCATAGGAAAGACTTTCTGTGCCTCTTAAATCACACTGTTTGTCTTCCTAATTGTGAACATTGTTTTGTTTCATTTTTAACATCTTTATTGGAGTACAATTGCTTTACAATGGTGTGTTAGTTTCTGCTGTATAACAAAGTGAATCAGCTATACATATATATATATATATATATCCCCATATCTCCTCCCTCTTGCGTCTCCCTCCCACCCTCCCTATCCCACCCCTCTAGGTGGTCACAAAGAGCTTCTAAGGCACTTGAGGGGAGGTCTGATTTATTTCCCAGTAATTATTTTCTTCTTTTCAGAAAATTCCAATGAGTAAGATGGTTTTAATGATGCTGGACTAATTTCTGTGTCTAAATCTCTTCCTATTTCTGGATGAAAAAAAGGAGACTACTCTGAGGTACAATGAAAAGGAAAATGGGAATTATAACCCAGTGAGGTGGGTGAGAAGAATTTATTCATCATTGTTCAAAACAGATTCCTTTTGAGGATTGAGAACACCTCTGGTATTAAAAAGAAAGAAAGAATGTATATACACATATATTTCCATCTATCTGTTTATGTTTGTATGTATATCCATACTCAGAATATGCAACAACTTTTTATAAGTATGACTCTTGTCCATCCCTTAGTTACATATATTTTAAGCAATAGCAATTGTACATCATGTTGCTAAGGAGAAGCTGCGTAAGTAAATATGAATAACTTTTCTAAAGATATTATAGGAGTCATTTCAGAAAAGAGATGAGACATATCTACAGTTGCATAATGCCTGCTAGGGTAAAGATAGTATAAGATACTATAGGAGTATAGAAAGCTTGCCTGAGACAGTTTGGAGAGACTGTGAAGATGTGATGTTCAAGATAAACATCAGATGTCTGAAAGATAGACCATTCTAGGGAAAGGACATAGCATGTACAAAATGTGGCATAGAAGAGAATCACACCTTTGGGGAACAGTAAGTGTTTCATTCAAAAATATATTATGTTAAAAAAAATATTGAACATATTTGTGGTGACAAGTGGTGTCCTGAGCCCTGAAGATACAGATATAAAAGATGCTATTGACAATGACATGATTGTTTAATGAAAGATCTCACAGTCTTTGTGTGGGAGTGTGGAGAGGCTATGTGGAGGGAGGGGAGTGATGAGAATCTAGGCGGGGAAGTCTGGGTAGAGCCCAATGACAAATGGTCTTATCTGTTGTATTTCATGTTCATACTTTATTTTAGGGACTGTTGGGGAGATGGTGGGCTTTGGAAGATAAAGCTGGGGCAAGATATGATCAGATTTGCATTTTATAATTTGCTTTCATGAGGAAAGTGTAAAAAAAAGTGAATAAGGCAAAAAATTTAAGTTATACATCAAAAATAAAAGATGGTGAAATGAGTTAGTGGGTACATCTCTATTTTTAAAAATTAATTAATTATTTATTTATTTTTGGTTGCACTGGGTCTTTGTTGCTCCACGCAGGCTTTCTTTAGCTGCGGTGAGCCGGGGCCACTCTTCATTGCGGTGAGCGGGCTTCTCACTGCGGTGTCTTCTCTCGTTGCTGAGCACGGGCTCTAGGTACACGGGCTTCAGTAGTTGTGGCACACGGGCTCAGTAGTTATGGCTCGCGGGCTTTCTTGCTCCACAGCATGTGGTATGTTCCTGGACCAGGGCTCGAACCCGTGTCCCCTGCATTGGCAGGTGGATCCTTAACCACTGTGCCACAAGGGAAGCCCCACATTTTCTATTTTTTAAAACGAGTTTGGGAGGACTACACATTTGGAAATGATATATGGCAAAAGTATGGGGGTTTTTGTAGGGATATTTTACATGACATATAAGAAATACAGATTGAGACAGAAAAAATTTGGAATTCTTAAAAGTATATAAATGTAAAGTGTAATATCATATTTATATACACATACACATAGAGCTGTTATAAATTGTATACAGGATAAAGTGTTAATGTATGTATACAAAACATATATAGTATTATATATATATATATATATACATAAAACCAATTGTTAAGACAAAGACAACATGTAATAAATAATTGGGCAAAGTTATGAAAAACAGTTCACAAAAAAATGAATTTTAAATGACTACTAAATTTTTTTTGTAAATGCTCAGGTTCACAGTATGTCTGGGAAATTCAAATTATGATTAACAATGAGATATTGCTTTATATAAATCAGACAAACAAAAATTTAAAACAGCACCAATATTTCTTGTTGGTGGGAATACAGAGAAAAATGTAATTTCAAACATTGCTGTTAGAAATGAGAAGTGTGGTAGCCTTTGGAGAAAGCAATTTGGAAACTTCTATTAATTTTAAAAAAAGTACTTCACAGATCCTTTGATCCAACAATTCTACCCCTAAAAAGTTCTTCCATACAGATAAAGCTATTAGTATGTAAGAACAAATATACAAGGGTTCCTTTTTGCAGCCTTGTTAGTACTGCCCAAAAGTTGGAAACAAAATGAATGCCAATCAGTGGGGTAGTGGCTGGAAAAATTATAGTGCAGCCAACTAAAAAAGGAAAAATCATGCACAAAATTTAATAATATGATTCCAATTTTGTGTTCATGTTATTGCATACAATTAAACATAATATTTACATCTATAAAATTATCCTGTGTATACATGTAAAGAAACATTTAAAAATTCTAACAGTTTGTAAACTAAGGACTGTGAATGACTTTTTAAAAAATTTTTATTGGAGTATAGTTGCTTTACAATGTTATGTTAGTTTCTACTGTACAGCAAAGTGAATCAGCTATACATATACATATATCCCCTCTTTTTTGGATTTCCTTCCCATTTAGGTCACCACAGAGCATTGAGTAGTTTTGATTGATAATCTCAAATATATGAATATTATTCTGATGTAATAAATAATGATTAAACTACCTTTTCCTTAAAGAGTAATCACTACTGAGCCACTGCTTCAGAATCACATGGGGGTGCTTTTCAAAATGGCATTTCTGCACTGTAGTTCTCTGGAATAGAAATAATTCTTACGCACACTGAGGTTTGAAAATATTTGCATTTAAGTTTTCTGTTCAGGAAAGTAGTATGATTTTTAATATATGTGAGTGAGCAAGCATGTGTGTGTGTGTGTGTGTGTCTGTGTGTCTGTGAGAGAGAGAGAGAGAGAAAGAGACAGAGGGACAGATGTAATGTAATACATTATATTACATTATAATGTAATTCTTCTAGCATGTGCGTATGAAGAGAAAAGTAACACTTTTTCTATTTATGTCTTTAGTTCAGCATTTAAGATACCTTGATGAAGACCTGGACTATTGAATGAGCTAGAATCTACTTGTATACTGAAGATTACAGTACAGTCCTTTGTCTCTTAGTGTTCCAAAGACTGCTGATGAATTTCTAAAAATTAAATTGGTGAATGTGACTACTAAAAATTGTATGTAAGACTTTCAAGGGTATTAAAAGGAATACCCTTTTAATAAATAAATAAAAAGGAATATTGCTGATTTGAATTTGTCTTCACTTCTTGTTCTTGATGTTATGAATTTCTGAATGGGCTTTCTGACTTTTTTAGGATTTTATAAATATGTATTTTTATTTGACAATGTTTTCATTTGCATGTATCTTTTTCTAGTTTGGTTTAAATAATAATTTTCTTCTTATTACCAAATCAAACTTATTTTTCCTATACTTTTTTTAATGAAGGGAAAGTTAATGATTTTTGAAGGTTTTATTAATAACATGGTTATCTCTACAACGCATAACGCTCTTGGGTTCTTTCACTTCTTTCTGTCACTGTAATTCTGATCACTGACAAAAAATGCACAGCAAAGCCTGCTAAAGGTACAAAGACTCAATGGCTCACTCCCTCGTTTCTTAGGGCAGCATAACTAAAGCTGAAATGAATGCATAAATTATGTCTTTTCTATATAAATATACCTCTTATGGTGAAAGTTTATATTTTACTAAAAATCACTTATCCATGTAACATATTAATATAAGGAAAGGTTAACATTTAAAGAAAGATATATAGTAATTCAAGACTGTTTAGAGTTTATTGACTTGTTGACTATCCAAGTGCAACTCGATTTCTAATCCTTTTTCACTATCTGAGTACTGCATGCACCCTTTTCTAGCACTTAGGGCTTCAAAGCAGGTATCATGTAGAAACATGACATTTGGCCCATTTCCCTTTTCTTTTGCACCTCTTGTCAATTTCAAAGACAGATCTTCCTCGACTTACAATAGGGTTGCCTCCTGATAAACCCGTGGTAAATTGAAACTATCCTAAATCGAAATACTTTTAATACTCTTAACCTCCCGAACAAGACAGCTTAGCCTAGCCTACCTTAAATGGGCTCAGAACGCTTACATTAGCCTACAGTTGGGCAAAATCATCTAATACAAAGCTTGTTTTATAATGTTGGATACCTCACATAATTCATTGAATGCTACGCTGAGAATGAAAAACGGAATTGTCATCCAGGTACAGAACGGTTGTTCGCCTTTGTGATGGTGTGACATTGGGAGCTGTGTCTCGCTGCCACCACTGCCCAGCATCACGAGAGTATCCAGCAGCATGTCACTAGCCCGGGAAAAGATCAAAGTTCAAAACTAGAAGTACAGTTTCTACTAACTGTGTATTGCTCTGTCCCATCTCTACACGTGCTTGGGTTCTTTTATCCTTAATCCTATTTCAAAATCAAATTTATAACGACTGACTGGAAAAGATTCAGCGTCACCTTTCCTTTTACTGTTGAGCACGTAATGTGAGGACTTCATCCCTGAGTCAGTTGAAAGAGGAACATCACAGAAATAGACAAAAAGGAGAAACATTTCCACCTACAGGAACTAATGAGTGCTCAGAATGAAACATAAGTTTGATATATGTTCTCCCCAGAGAGAAAGCTCAGAGACTTCGCTGAGAGGAAGGGGAGGTGTCATGCAGAACATGAGGGGGCTGTCCCACTGGGACCACATTTGTGTATGATGTCTCAAACTATCTAGTGCATGGACTGTGGACCTGACGAGAGCTGCCAGCTTATGGGCAGAAAAACCCAAAGGTGAAGGGTAGAGAATACTCACCTGGCCTTCCTAGATGGCCCATCTTTATAATACTGTCATCTTTATCCTTATATACAGCACAGAGAATATCTGTATCTGAGCAAGACTAAGATAAAGTTCTCTGGGTCAGAGACAAATATCTGGAAACTCTTTCACAGATCCTCAGATTCTATAGGGTTTCCCATATCCTTATACCTAGGCATTAACCTCAGCTCTGTTAGGGCCCCAAATACTTCCTCAGGCTCACAGGTATACCAGGAATGGACTTCCTAGCCCAGTCCTGACCTGTGTCCCCCAGGTATTTCTATCATACGTGAAAGTGCGAGTTTTAAGAACTCTTAGCCCAGGGTCATTGAAAAGTCTCTAAAGCACAGAGAAGAGGAATTGTTTCCCCAGACCATGTAGTAAGGAACATATTTTTCAGTACCTCACATGTTAATGGAACCCCTCCCTTCCGTATCTGTATATATATATTTTCTAGGCTCCACATTGAGATAATGTGTTCATTAACCTCACTGAAAAGGGGGGAAAATAAGAAAAATACATTGAAAAGGATGGTCATTGCAGATAGGACATATAGCCAAAAGGCCACATTTAAGGGTACACTGGTGCCTGATTCAAACTCACACATGAAGATGCAAATAAGGTTAAAGGAATTCTCTGCCCCAGTTGTGTCACCTTCTGAGTTATCAGGATGATGAAGCCACAGAAACAATGGGAATAATGAATGTCTCCGTTGAATTAGCCAGGCCTTATCCTATATATATCATAAAGGAAATGTTTAGTAAAATCAGATAGCTTCATTTCTATGAAAGCCTCAATGGTTCCTTAACTCCAGCACATCTTCCTCCTCCAAAATAGCCCTTTCCTCCTTATGCAGAACTCTGTTCAAATATTTTTATCCTTTTTCATATAAAGTCTGTTTATTTCTCCTTGTATGAACATCAGGGGAAGATAGCATTTAAATAATCATGAGTGAGATATTTTTAAAGTATATAAATATTTGCCTTTCCATTTAAAAATGATGTTTGAAATTTTAAGATTAATGACTCAAAATACTAATATAAATAGCTAAAGGAGTAATATGTGGGTTTGTTGATTTTAAATGATATATGAAGATCACAGGGAAAGACATTAATAGTACAATGGAACCATCCATTTTTTATTTTTATACTGCGCATTATTTTATCAAGGGAGTGGCAACTGAGGGGTTTCTGGAAGTTTTAGTCCATAACATCCTTAGCATAAGAAACAACTCCTTTTGACTTCGGAAATTTTTTATACAAGTATAAGGGAAGTAACCAACCACTGTCCATGAAGAAAACTATCTATTCAAGGCTATCTTGAATTTCAATTTATGTCCCAGAGATTGGGTAGCAATGTGGGGTTTTTTTGTTTTTGTTTTTGTTTTTGTTTTGTGGTACGCGGGCCTCTCACTGCTGTGGCCTCTCCTGTTGTGAAGCACAGGCTCCGGACGCACAGGCCCAGCGGCCATGGCTCACGGGCCCAGCTGCTCTGCAGCATGTGGGATCCTCCCGGACCAGGGCACGAACCCGTGTCCCCTGCATCGGCAGGTGGACTCTCAACCACTGCGCCACCAGGGAAGACCAGCAATGTGTATTTTAAAATAAATATATTAGGCATATTCCTTGCCAAGGAGCATCTTTGAAGAGCAATGGTTTCCTGGGCAGGAAATTAAGGCTAGAATGTTGGTGCCCCACATATGAAGATATGTAAGTTGAAGTAAGCAAGATTTGAAGGCAATGAATGAAAAACTATTGTGATGGTAGTATACTTTTAGAAAGTTAAGAGGATAGTTTCCATTCTTGGAATTAATTTCTAGAAGAATGAACTCATTATAGTATGTGACCAATGTTTAACCCTCCTGACCCAGCACCCTGAAGAATCCCTGTGAAGAAAAGAAATAGAAGTAGCTAGAGGAGTCCTGTGGTGTGATCACTAGGTTTTCTGCTGAAGGTAAACAGAGCGCTCCCCTTTGCACTACATAGGCAACAGAGCTGCATTTCCTCTCATCAGTTCCTCACTGCTTCTGTCTCCTTTTATGCTCTAACTGGTGGGGGCTGGAAGACTTACAATTTCCCACAATCACTTGCAGGAAGAAGCTGAGGTAAATTCCACCAATGATAGGTTCTCCTATTTAGGGGAGATTTAGTTTTGCAGGGGCCTTTGCACTTGTCTGAAAATTGCTAGCCTTGGTGTTTGTGCATCCTTCAGAAGTGGTTTCCTGGGGTATTTGAAACTTTCTGATGATGATTTTGTAAGCACTTGATTTCCTGTAGTAAACCACTTCCTGCTTTAAATACCTACAGGGCTTTTTGTCTGATGTCTGATTTTAGAACCTCAGGTCTCCTTGAATTCACTTAACCCTTAGAAAAATTACATTTCAGGAGCAGGACAATCTGGCTTTAGAGTTGTATCCTCTCACTCCAAAGTAGTGAAAGATGAAGAATAAAACAACATTTACAAAGAATTTGTTGGGCAGGTAGACCAATGAGAGAGACAGACAGACAGACAGAGAGACAGAGACAGAGAGAGACAGAGAGAGAGACAGAGTAAAAGAAATTATACTCAAAAAGAAATAATCAGAAACTTAAGAAACAAAACTACAAAAGAAATGCACAAGCCTAGAGATGAAGAAAACAAAAAATAAAACTTTTGAAACAATCAAGCTATTAAGAAAAATCAATAAAATTTAATAAATAGGGACTTCCCTGGTGGCGCAGTGGTTAAGAATCTGCCTGCCAATGCAGGGGACACCGGTTCAATCCCTGGTCTGGGAAGATCCCAATGCCGTGGAGCAACTAAGCCCGTGCGCCACAACTACTGAGCCTGCACTCTAGAGCCCACAAGCCACAACTACTGAGCCCATGTGCTACAACTATTGAAGCCCACGTGCCTAGAGCCCGTGCTCTACAACAAGAGAAGCCACCGCAGTGAGAAGCCCGCGCACCGAAAAAAAGAGTAACTCCCACTCTCTGCAACTAGAGAAAGCCCACATGAAGTGATGAAGACCCAACGCAACCAAGAAATAAATAAATAAATTTATTTTAAAAAATTAATAAATAACATATTTTTAAAAGTACAATAAAAATAAAATGGAAAATAAAAAAGAAGAAAGGTGTCCCCAGAAACTGCAGGAGCACTATGAAGAGAAAAAGAATATACAAACATAGAAAGTGACACCCCCCCCCCCAGAGAAACAGATGCAGACAGAAAAGACCAACATCCCACGGACATTTTGAATATCACCTTAATAGACATCCACACAGTTTTACAAACACCAAAATGAATTGTGATTTCAACAGCTCTTTATCACAAATTATTATAATTATTAGACAATGAAGGGACTTTCCCAGACTATTTTAACTTCCCACTCAATGTGGAAATTCCTCACCTAACAGTTCTGAAAGGTAGCACCAGATTTTTCTTTAATATTTCTACTGACAGTTTGTTTCACCTCAAAACAATCTATTTCATGTCTCCAGTCCAGGTATCTCTCTCCTCTTCGCCCCTCCACTCCTCTATCCTCCCCTCCTTCCCTTCCCCCAACTCCTTCTTTCTTTGTCTCCCTCCCCCTCCTCCTCTTTCTTCTCTTGTCCATCCTTCCCCCGCCCCCTTCGCTTCCTCTGTGTCTCTCTCTTCCTGTCTTTCTCTTTCCGCCTCCCTCTCTCCCCACCCCCCTCCAGTTCCTTATATGCTTCTCCAACTAGAGATTCCAAGTAGATGCCTTAATGACCCATCTGGATGAACATATTGCACTTGGTTAAGAGAGGTGAACAGAGGTAAACAGGTAAACATGATAGGTAAAGCTGAGGGAGAATTATTCTAGGAACTTACATGAAAAGAAAACCTGATGTGGGAGAGGAGTGATAAAAATTAGTTTCACTTGATAATAAAAAAGAAATGTTTGGGGGCCATGAAGCTTTGGGTAGAAAAATAAAATCTATAGAAATTCCTTCTCTGGGCATCTGTCTCTGTGAAACCATGTTCCATTCCAAGATGGGAGAGAAGCATGGCGCTGATATAAGAAAACAGTGCAATGTGGACAGAATATTTCAGAATGTTCAGATGAGTTTGCTACAAGATCATCTTAGATGGAGAGAGCAATGTCTCAGCTATGGTCCTGGATTAAGTGACTGCTTGGTCTTTTAAGGACCATGAGTTTTTCTTCCCCTGCAAGAATGACTATATATGTTGCTTTAGGAGAATAAGATAATGTAAGTCACTCGCCTAGGATTTCACCTGGAAATAGGAAATTCTCTTGAGATTTAAGTTGAGTAAAAACAGTTAAGTGTAAGAAGCTATCAGTTCAACAAAAAATTCCTGTAGCACAGAACTTTTCTGAGAGTCTCAACATATTTATTATCTTTTTTTCCAGTATAAACACAGATAATGAGGGTCTCAAAAGACCTCCCCCATCTGAGATAGGATGTCACAGGACTCCTTGCAGGCTTAGCCACCCTCAAACTGATGGCCCAGGGGCACAGATCTCAGCCTCAGAATCCCTGGGCTCTCTTGTTACCCTCACGAATAGTGGGGGATCTTCTCTCATCTCATCTTCCTGCCCTCCAAGATCTTCGGTCCTTGGTGACTCCAGGGGACAGCCTGAAACACGAAGAAAAGTGTTTGATTCTACCTGTGACCCAGAAGAATGATAACACTCATTTTAGAGAGCAGAAGTAATGGAAGAGACGCAGACTGTAAAAATTTCTGTACATCATCAGACACTTAGAACCATCCTGTCACGACAGGACTTTATGACTCTTGGCCCATAGTCTGGGGAAAACTTGTAACAAGAGACTACTATTTCTCAAGGTGAATACACAAGAAATGGGAAGGAGGAAAACACAGCTCCAAAATAGTCAGTCCTCAGTGACAGACCAACCTTTTCTTTGTGACGTGTCCTGATTTCTGAAATATCTATGCAGATAATCCCAAACTTTATAATGCTTGTTATATAACGGGAGTTGCTACATGAGCTATAAAATACTCCAGTCTTCACCAGAAGGCTTACAACTTTTCACCTTATACAGAAAAAAGAAAACAACAGCTTTCTAATCTGCTAATTTAAAAATATTATGGCTGATATTTTCTACACGAGCTCTCATGCTTCTATCTCTAAGGTCCTATGGGTTTCTAAAGAAATCTGGATTAATGTTCTCCCCCATATAACCCAAGAAACTATATATCTGTAAGGAAGGTCAATCTAGTATATTAGGGACAATGGCCCTCGTAATGTAAGAAATGTCACAAAATGTTCATATTCTGGCATTTCACCAGACACGCTATACTTTGGTTCACATGCAGAATTAGTGCAAAAATCATTTGACAGTGCATGGAACTAATATTCAAGTTTGAGAAGTATGGTCATAGAAGCACAGCATCAGTGACTGAGAACAGGGGTGGAAGGGAGGTGTAACCACAGAAACCGAGATCTAGCCAGCCTCTGTGAGGACACAGAAATGACAGAAATGTCTTGAAAAGGGCAAAGTTGATGTATGAGAGAGATAGGAACCCACTCAGATTTTCTACTCTCAGAAAGGATAGCTGTACTTTCCTTGGTCACTTAGAGAGGCCTAGGTGACAAACCTGTACCCTTCCACGAAGGAGATACCCACTTCACTCATTGCTGGAAAAGGAACACTAATTTGACTTCTTTGAAATCATCACTTGGGGAATTGTGTTCTGACTTCGGACTCTAAGGCAGACAAGGGTCTCAAGGACAGTGGCAGAAGTGAAGTGCAACATGAAATAGGGAAATGGAGACATTTATACAGATGATTGTGAGTTACAGTGACTTCATGTGAAGTTTGGGGCAATTGACTTAAACTTTTCCAACTACAACAATAAAGTATGTATTCTCATTTATATAATGGCAGTGTGGGGTTAGATGCTCTGGTTGCTTACAGTTAAAAGCATGTTCTACTTTATTTTACCTCAGAGAAATCCAATAACCTTTTACAGACCAGGCATTTTAATTTTGTGTGAGGGAAACCTGGTCAGACTATGTGTAGGACATCTGACGTTCATATTGAAGGAGTGATATGGTTGATTCAGAGAACCGAAGGAGTCCTCTCCCAGTGATGTCACAAGAGAGCCATAGAACAGCACGAAGAAGAAAGGAACTGCCCTTACCTGGAGAGGCAAGTCACCTGACATACACAATCTGCGGGAATTATGGCCAACAGGTGGTCAGAATGTCCCCTAGAAAAACGGACTTTCAGTCTCCCCAGGGTGTTTGTATGATGATCTATCCCATCACTTATCCCTATCACAATGACAACTTTATAACAAGTGCCTGGAGAAGAGACACTTTGTTTTTCACTGTCTAGCATGAAAAAAAAAAAAGGTAGCTTAATCACTGAGTCACTTGAGAGGGAACTTTGATAAGAAGAGGAACATCACAAGTATAGATGAGAAAGAGAAACCTTTCCACATACAGGAGCCCCTAAATCATAAACCTATGTTTATTATGAAGGTAATGAGGAGTTAATGAGAGCTCAGAACAAGACATCTGCTTGAAAAATGTTCTCCCTAGAGAGAAGACTCAGAAGTCTTAGGCTAAACAGAACATGAGGGGGATGTCTCACTGAGACCAGATTTGAGTTTGGGATTCTCAGATATCTAGCACGTGAGCTGTGAGAGTAACTAGAGCTGTCAGCTTATGGCCATATGAACCCAAAGGTGAAGGGCAAAGAATACACACCTGGTCTTCCCAGATGATCCATCTTTATGTCATTGTTTTCTTTATCCTTACGGACAGCATTATGCAGAGAATACCTGCATCTGAGCAAGACTAAGACAAAGCACACTGGGTCAGAGATCATCATCTGGAAACTCCATATATTCCCAGGTCCCACAGGGTTCCTTATATCCTTAAGCCTGGGCATGATGTAGGCTCAGGCAGGGCCCCTGATACTTGCTCATACTCCACAGGTACACCAGGAATGGACTTAGCCCAGTCCTGACCTGTGTTACCCAAGTACTTCTATCACATATAAGATTATAATTCTAAGACCTTTAGCCCTGGGTCATTGAGACCTTGGAGATCAGAGAAGAGTAGACATTTTTCCTCGTGTTCCCCGCATTTTAACATATTATATATAACATATATAATATATTATACATATATAATATAACATATATAACATATTATATATAATATAACATATATATAACATATTATATATGTTATTTATTATATAAAATATAATGTAACATATAATAATAACACCTTCTCCTCACTCCATACACACATTCCCTCATTATAGTTGGCCTGTGTCCTAAAGCCCACCATGGCACTTACATTTCTTTACATGTTGGTCTATCTCAAGTAAAAAGGAAGAAAACATGACAAAGAGAAAAAATACGAAGAGCATAGCAAACAAGGCATAGAGCCAAGGAACACCATTTGGTAATAAACTGGCCCCTGGTACAACTTCTGCCATCGAGATCTGAGGACACGGAATTCTCTGCCGCAGCTCTCTCGTCTCCTAGGTGATAAGGGTGATGAGGTCACAGCTTCAGGCACAATAGGAATCATGAAGATCTGGATGGCAATTGGCCAAGCCTCATCCTATAACTGCTAGATAGAAACAAGTAATCTCAGGGAATTTCACTTCCACCACAGCTCCACTGAACCAAAAATATTAGACAATCAGATTAGCTTGCCCAAGGTCAAACAGCTCAGTGAGCAGCTGATGTGGCACTGAAAGCTGGCCTGCTGAGTCCCAGCTCCAGGCCTTTTCTAGTGCCCACAGTGCTGCCTGCCTTGCTGCCTGCCCGGGCCTGTGCTCTTGCCTGGCACTGATCTCAACTCCTCATTCTCTCCCTCAGCCATGCCCAGCTCATTTGTCACCCAGCCCTTCTGTTGCTAGTTTTCATTTTTTCATTCTTTCAAGGAGAACTGCTTCTCTCCTGGGTCTGGGGTCAGGGCTCTCCTAGGGCTGGTAGTGAGAGGCTGGCAGGCCTGATAGCTGACCACTCAGTAGTTACTTCCACTGCTGGGGCCCATATTTGGATACCTCAGCACTGACCCCAGATAAGCCACATGCTGCTTTCACCCTGTGCCTCTCTAGCCTCGAGGCCACCCCTAAGTAGAGGACTCACTTTCCTCTGCTTAGCTGGGCAGTAGGGGCTGCTGGGATGGCAAGAGTAGACCTAAGATTTAGAGGAACCCTGGGTCTCCCGTCTCTGCACTCCCAGGAGAGCACATCTCTTTCCCTAAAGCTTCCTGATTTAGGGCTCTCTGTGAATGCCCAAAACGTAATGTGAGCTTCAGCCCCAGGCCAGCCCCAGGCCCTCTGAGGGTAGATTTTACTACACATATTCAGAATGTCCCTGAAGTGTAAGATAGTAGTCCAGTTTCATTCTTTTGCATGTAGCTGTCCAGTTTTCTCAACACCATTAATTGAAAAGACTGTCCTTTCCCCATTGTATATTCTTGGCTCCTTTGTCAAAAACTAATTGACCATGCAAATTTAGGTTTATTTCTGGGCTGTCTATTCTGTTCCATTGATCTCTGTGTCCATTTTTATATCAATGCCATACTGTTTTTATTAATATGGCTCTGTAATATAGTTTGAAATCAGGAAGAATGACACCTCCAGCTTTGTTATTCTTCCTCAAGATTGCTTTGGTTATTCAGGGTCTTTTGTGGTTTCATGCAAATTTTAGGATTGTTTATTCTGTATCTGTGAAAATTTCCATTGGAGTTTTCATAAGGATTGCAGTGAATCTGCAACTGCTTTGGGTAGTATTGACATGTTAATAATATTAGATCTTCCAATCCATGAGCACTGAATATCTTTCCATTTATTTGTGTCTTCTTCAATATCTTTCATCAATATCTTAGAGTTTTCAATGTACAGGTCTTTCATCTCCTTGGTTAAATTTATTCCTAGATATTTTATTCTTTTGGTGCAATTGTAAATAGATTTGTTTTCTTAATTTCTCCTTATGGCAGTTTGTTGTCAGTGTGTAGAAATGCAACTGATTTTTGTATATAGATTTTATATCCTGCAACTTTACTGAGTTTATTATTCTAACAATTTTTTGGTGAAGTCTTTAGGGTTTTATGTAGTGTCAGTTTTGCCTCTTCCTTTCACATTTAGATGCCCTTATTTTCTTTCCCATCATAAACCATCCTCACACGTTTACTGGAGTTGAATCAAAAGAGAGAGACAGCTGGGGAGACAGGGGCAGGTAAGCCAAACAATGCCATTCTCCTGCATAAAAAACATTACTGGCTCATAATTAGCTACAGTAAATTTTCCAAAATTCAGTTATTTGCATTACTGCATAATGAACGTCTCCACACCTTTATTCTAACTGTATAATCATTTAACCAATATTTTCTTTACATTTACTACCTTTTTAACTTATTTTGTTCAAAAATAAATCATACATTGCTACCAAAGATATCCATGAAAAAATGGAAATTTTTCTAAACAATCTGTACAGTTATTTTTTAAAACTGCCCATGCTCTACCTTAAATCAAAATTTGGGAAACAATAAGCTACATTAGGAAACTCAAAGCCCTTAACTCAGTTTATGAAGCTCCATGTTTGGAATTTTAAATACTTTCTTTCTTCAGCCCCACTATTTCCTTACAGTCATTTTAGGAACAAGCAATATTGACCTGATCAGCATTCCCTAAACACATCAGATTCTTTTGCAATTTTGTGTTTTATACATGGTTCTTATCTCTGTAATGGCCCTCCTTACTCCCCAGTTCTTACCTTTTTCTCCCTCACTTCTCTCAACGTTGAATAAGTTGTAGTATTTTCACTCACATCAATTATCAATTCAATAAGTTAAACTTGGTTGGTGTACTTATCAGATATTTAATGAGGTAGAATCCTACTAGAAAATATCTATGTATTATTGACTTTGCACTGCTTAAAATAATTAAATTTAAAAATGAATAAATTTCTTATTTGAAAGAGTATATTTGTTTTTACTACCTCTTTTAATAGGTGCATGGCTTGAATGAATGTTATCTGATCTTGCTATCACAATTACTTTTTCCAGAAATGGTAAAACTAGAGTTGATTCTGTCCTGTGCACCACATATATCAAATACAAGAGAGAGACAGAAGCAACATTCTCTCCAGCTAACCAACACAAAGCTTTTGGAATCTCTAATGTCATTCAACCATCAAATAAGCACTAAGACAAATTCATTAATTGATGAGCCCGGTCTTTTTGCACATCAATTTTTACCTTTTTGTATATCCTGCCAGAAAAGTTTGCCTGGATCTCTCCAAGTAGTAATAATTCTCTGGACCAGATCTAAGTTTTATTCCCTTGGCAGTTGCCCTAATTACATTATACAGAAAAGTGACCCAGGTTAGAGAACACTCAGTTGCCAATGAGAGGCAATAAGATTAAATGAGAAGGAAGACCTATTTACTAAATGAGGATCAGACTCTCTGCAGCATAAAGCAAAGAGAAACCGTTTGATTGTGATCCAGAAGATCCTTCTGCTCTGAAGAGAGTTTGAAAGAATGACTTTGCATCACCTTCTGTGTGAGGACTCTTTTCCTGTCACTATCTCCTCCAACCTAGGTCTAAACCAACCCATTGATCCCATAGTCATCTCTGTGCCACAGTCAGGTAGATCAATCTAGGACAATGGGAAACATAGAGAAAACCACATTCATTTTCTCTATTTAGGTATAAGGTCAAAAATATAATTTACAGGGCCTCCCTGGTGGCGCAGTGGTTGAGAGTCCGCCTGCCGATGCAGGGGATACGGGTTCGTGCCCCGGTCTGGGAGGATCCCATATGCCACGGAGCGGCTGGGCCCGTGAGCCATGGCCGCTGAGCCTGCGCATCCGGAGCCTGTGCTCCGCAACGGGAGAGGCCACAACAGTGAGAGGCCCGCGTACCGCAAAAAAAAAAAAAAAAAAAAAAAAATATATATATAATTTACAAATCTAAATCAATATCCAAACTAAATCAAAGAAAATGAAGTGGAGATCTGTAGGATAAAATTCTTGTACCTCTACCCTCTATCAGTCGAGAAAAGAACCATACAGGAATAAACGTCTAGCAGTTTTCACAAGATGCTATGAAAATTATGTGATAGAACATAATATGTGATAGGGTAAAAAGGGTAGAAAGACTAAAGAAATGTAGCTTGTTAAATTGAGTGTTGATTTGGGTTTCTTATTGACTACAAATGGGTTAATTATTTGTGGGTGCCCAAAAGTTAGGATAAATAACTCATATCCATTGAGAAATGAGAAAGATTATGTAAATAGGGTAGAAAATATACTCACCACTATGGAATCAGTAAGAGGTTGAAGAAACAAGCAAAGAAGAAAGAAATGTTTATGTACATTTCTAGATATAAACAATAGGGAAGTTTAATATTATGTTTTACTACCAAGTCATCTCCTCTATTAATAAAAGCAAAGTACTGGGCTTCTCTGGTGGTGCAGTGGTTGAGAGTCCGCCTGCCGATGCAGGGGACACGGGTTCGTGCCCCGGTCCGGGAAGATCCCACATGCCGCGGAGCGGCTGGGCCCGTGAGCCATGGCCGCTGAGCCTGCACGTCCAGAGCTTGTGCTCTGCAACGGGAGAGGCCACAACAGTGAGAGGCCCGCGTACCGAAAGAAAAAAAAAAGAAGCAAAGTACTGAGTTCATGCTTACATGAAAGAGTGAAACCTGAAAAATTATACAAAATGAAAGAGATTTCTAAAGTGACCTTTAGTCTCATTTCTGAAACTGTGCTGATCCTGCACCCTAGGTGTCAACGCAGGAGGAAGGTGAAATTGCATTTGTGTGTGCATGTGAGTGTGTGCACGTGTGCATGCATCTGTACACATGTTTAGTTCTATGCAATTTTATCTCATGTATATATTTATGTAATCACAACCAAAATCAAGATATAGAACTAGTCAATCACAAGGAAAGAACTCCTTCATGATATCTCTTTGTATTCACACCAACCTCCCACCTCAACCCTCCCCCTCCCTGTCATCAGGCAGCTGCTACTCTGGTTTCCATCTCTATAGTTTTTGTCATTTTGGTAATGTTATATAAATGGAATCATATTGGATGTAACCTTTTGCAATTACTTTTTTTTTCTAAGTATAGTATTCTTGAGGTCCATTCAGACTGTTGTATGTATAAGTAGTTCATTCCTTTTTATTGCTGAGACGTGTTCCATTGTATGGATGTACCAGGTTTGTTCAACCATTCACACATTGAAGACATGTAGGCTGTTTCCAGTATTTTTTATTACAATGAAACTGCTAACAACACTTTTGTGTAGTTTTTATGTGAACATAAGTTTTCATTCCTCTGTGATAAATGCCCAAGAGTATAATGGATGCGTCATATGGTAAGTGCATGTTTTGTTTTGAAGAAATTGCCAACGTGTTTTCCAGAGTGGCTATATTCCTACCAGCAATATGTGAGAGATCCAGTTTCTCTTCATCTTCATTAGCATTTGGTATGATCACTATTGTTTATTTCAGCTGCTCTAATTGGTGTGTTGTAGTCCAGATATGCCTTTTAATTAGAGGGCTTGGTCCATTTACATCTAATGTAATTATAATATAGTTGGATTTAGTTTTACCAATTTGCTCTCTATATTTTTTCTATTTGTACTATTACTCTTTTATTCTTTTTCTACCTTATTTTAAGTTAATTGAACATATGCAATACTGGCTTTTTAGCTGTACATCTTTACATTGGAACATGCACCATTATCTTATCACAGTCTCCTCCAACTTCTACCTAAATTAGGTTACTCTCCAATATCTTCAAATAGTTGGATTTATATTTCCTCTCATAGTTCATAGTTGTTATCTTTGTCAGGGTTAGTCTAAACTAAATTACTCTGCCTTTTCCAGAATTCCCAAAAATGATTTAAAATCGATGATCCTGAAGATTAAATTGCTCTCTCAAAACTTCAGCACCAAACAATGAAAAGCGTTAGCATTCAGTAAAGTCTGGAGGTTCTCACTTACTTATATCCTGAACATTTAAATAAAGGTGGCAACAGTTGCATCTTTCAGCTTCACAAAAACTTGATTCATCCTTCTAAAAAACTGAGAGGAAAAAGTATGCAAAACTGAGATTCCCAATTCTGGACACACTAAAGAGATCAGTCAATTAAGTCAAAACCCTCCACTTAATGACCATTAACATTGCTGGACAGAGAACACTAAGACCCACTGAGAATCACTGAACAGTTTGATGAAGACTATGATTAACAGTAACTCATCAGCCATACAAATGTCTATACTGAGAACATGGCTCTTCTTCTAAAGACAAGTTTTAAACAAATTTTACACTTTCTGATAAAAGACTATGCTTATTAAACTCAATATATTCCATCCTTCATATAAGAAGGGGGTCTTATGTCCAGAGAGACACGCTAGTTGAGCCAAACCACAAAGGCTACTCCAAATTTAAATATGACCCTCATTCTATTTCATTAAAAACTCAGAAACTAAGAGTATTAAGGGTATAGATCAGATCAAGGACATTGGATGAACAAGCATAAAAGAATCCCAGAATGACAGCTGTGCATGATATTATAGTAGGATCTGGGAAAGATTTTTAAAGATCAAATTGATAGAACATATAACTGTCTGAATAGCTTGTAAAGTAACTTAAAGAATTAACATAGATTTGGGGGTAAAATCAGTGTTTAAGGTGTCAACAAATCAAATAGAAAAGAATATTTAAAAGGAAATTAAAACTGCAGAAAAAGTATTAATTATATACTACTTGAAAACTGGAAATAGAGTGTATAATCATAATAATGTAAATGATGAATGTTAATCCACCAAAATTATATTATAACTATTTTGGAGGCTGGGAATATGGGAAGGGTTTAATTGTGCAGGCAGAGAAGGTATTGGGAGTTAGAGAAGGTGAAAGTTGAATGAAAGTGTGTTAAATCCTCATTTTCCATAGCAGAAAGGCCAAAAATAAGCTGATTAAATAGAAAAAAAAGATATTACATAAATACATTGAGGAACATAGCAAAAAACCAACAAAATGTGTTTTAAAGTGTTTGACATTCTTGGTGAGTGTTCAGAGAAGGCAGAAGAGAATACTAGCGATTTTGGCAAGAAGCCCTATTCAGCTTTTGACTCCGTAATAAAGTTGATATATGAATACGATCAAAATACAAAACAAGAAATGAAAAACCACGATTGCGTGCTTTCGGCTCCATAGTATATCTGTTATTTCTTTAGGCATCATTGACCTAAATCCATATGCCTCTGGCAAGGAAAGAGTTAATGACGGGTCTGTAAATTGTCTGATTCCCTGTTCCAGGACATCAGGGCAGTGTGAACAGCTCCATAGTATATCTGTTATTTCTTTAGGCATCATTGACCTAAACCCACATGCCTCTGGCAAGGAAAGAGTTAATGACGGGTCTGTAAATTGTCTGATTCCCTGTTCCAGGACATCAGGGCAGTGTGAACAGCTCCATAGTATATCTGTTATTTCTTTAGGCATCATTGACCTAAATCCACATGCCTCTGGCAAGGAAAGAGTTAATGACGGGTCTGTAAATTGTCTGATTCCCTGTTCCAGGACATCAGGGCAGTGTGAACAGCTCCATAGTATATCTGTTATTTCTTTAGGCATCATTGACCTAAATCCATATGCCTCTGGCAAGGAAAGAGTTAATGACGGGTCTGTAAATTGTCTGATTCCCTGTTCCAGGACATCAGGGCAGTGTGGACCTCAGATAGACCTCCTTAAAAATCTTCTGATGGGATTCGCTAGCTGGAAGATACACAAGGAAATTTTTCTCTAAAAATATTTTATCAGCATATAAGCACTCAATTAAGATCAGTGATAAAAAATAAGCCTGGATTGATTTATGGAATGTAGCCGACCAGACAATGGAAGTTGATCACTTTAACTACCTACTAATTAACAATGTGTAAAAACTAAGAAACCTCAAATCTAAATGAATTCTTCTGACCTAACTTGTACCACCCACATAAAGCTCATCTGAATCCCGACGTGAGAAAGGGTTATAAGGAAGCTACATCTACCTGTTTGATGTCCCTCTAAAGACCGATTCTCCACTTGTGCCTGCCTTTTCAGTAAATCTTGGCGTTGTTAAGTTCTATGATTCATTTGATGCATTTGACCCTTGTTTAATAATTCAAGCTCTGTGGTACTACTGTCTTAGAAGTTCACATAAAGTCAGGAATGCACTAAGCTTGAAGACTCAACAACTGCAGATTTACCACTTTGGGTCAAGAAATGACTTCATTTAAGCCGTATCACCCAAGCCAAAAACTGGGGCTATAGATTGATAATATCTGGCTGTGCCAAGTTTTATCATCGAGTTCTGACTTTGAAATTTACTTGTATTGAACACCTCCTCTGTACAATTATAAAATCCTCTTAGCCTCACTTCTTACTCTAGATATTGATGAAGTGACCAATTCTATGCAGGGTTTGACTTGCTCTCTGATGGTGATGCTTAGAAATGCTGCCATAATGAAACCTGCAGCTTTTTTTTTTCTCTGTAGAAATCATATCATTACCTGCCACACTAGGTTATTACATTGGAAGTTGCCATGTAACCTAATCCCTGACATTTTCATGTATTTGTAACTTACTCCACTCTGCCCAGAGTAAAGTATTTATAGGTGTTAGCTGCCTGGGAAGTTTCAGGGAAACCTAGGGACTTCCAGTGGGTCCTCCCAGATAACATGGCACAGGCCTCCAAGCTTAATATGTGAACTACACTGTTGATAGGAAAGAATTTTCTATAAATTCTTTCCCCACATGACATTCTGGATGCCTTGTCATAGTTACTACTATACAGAGAAGCTTTCTGGCTTTTGTGGCAGGCCCTGGAATGAAAAACCCTCCAAAAACACCCCTCACAAAAGTCACCTTCACAGGGGACATGGATCACTTGGAATGATTGCCCTGATCTCCCTGGTCTAAGCACTCTGAAAGTCTGTTCACCAATTCCTGGCTGCTTGTTGAGCACCCAAATCCATAACAGCATTATGCTGGAACTCTCCCAAATCTGGCTGGTGAATCTTGTCATACTCACCTCTCCCTTAATTTTGTATGATTTTTTTTTTTTTTTTTTTTTTTTTTTTTGCGGTACGTGGGCCTCTCACTGTTGTGGCCTCTCCCATTGCAGAGCACAGGCTCCGGACGTGCAGGCTCAGCGGCCATGGCTCACGGGCCCAGCCGCTCCGCGGCATGTGGGATTTTCCCGGACTGGGGCACGAACCCATGTCCCCTGCATCGGCAGGTGGACTCTCAACCACTGCGCCACCAGGGAAGCCCAATTTTGTATGATTTTTATCATTAAAAAATGTAGTAACCAGCTATTTTGGCTTCGTTGACACCATGCATCAGAAATAAAATATAAGATTCTTGGTGGGTATACTTTACTCAGTCATTTATTTCATCACTTCCCAGTGGCAAATGGCCATGTGAGCTGCACTGGGAGAAGCCCTGGGCATCTTCCAAACCCCATGCCCAGCCAAAAATTATGAAGATTGCAAACATGAGTGTAGGTTGGACCCCTGGACACCATGCAGAGCAACCAAGTAACAAGTTGGGCTCAGCTCATACACAGGCCACCACTCCCAATTCTTATATTAGTTCAGCAGCCTCTCCACATGTTTATAATGTAATAGGATATTTTGGAAATGTAATCCTTACTTGGCCACTCCTACAAGACAACTTGTTCTTTCCTGAAGAATCACAGCAGGATTATATTTACATTTTGAATAGTTACAAGAGCAAAGCAATCTTGAAACAATATGTTTTCAGAGAAGCCCACTGGTCTGAAATTCTTCCCCTAAGAGTTCAGTCATAGCAGACCCCTCCATCCACAACTGTAAAACTCAAGTAGCCAAAAGTTCCTGATCTTTCTGTCTACATTCCTTCTTACAGTTTCCCTCTGCCTAGGTCTCCACTTTCTTGCCCTCTTGGCCCAGTTGGATACAGGATGGGGGTGAGCACCAATTTTCCCTCCATCAACTTGCAGTGAAGAGAGATATGAGCTGATAAAATTCACTTAGAAGGCTAGAGATTTGGACAGACAAGAAATGACAGCGTCCTGAAGAAATAGGAAGAAGTGCTGGAGAGGGAAGACTGGATTTAAAAGGATTTGATAACCAATGAGGTATGGGAGAAGACGGAGGATGAGTCTGTATGCGCTTGAGTAATACGTGAAAAGAGTAACTGAGGAAATTAGAGAAGAAAAAGGAAGACGTAGTTATGTAGAGTTAGATTTTTAACTGGCCGTGACATTTTAGACAGGATAAGTAAGGCTGTATCCATTCTCTCCCACCAGCCAACCTCCCAGGCTAAACTTTGAAACTCACACCCAAGTCTGGTGCCTGGGAATATTTAAAAACAGATGATATGACATCTCGGGGAAAAGCATACATAAATGTTCAGGACTGGTTTTTTCAATGAGTTCATCTTGCTAGGAATGAGGGTGTGAGTGTGGACCAAGTTTAGAGTCCCTTGTCTAAGTAAGAGTGACCTGGAGCATTTCTGAGCCTGGGCAAAGTCATGCCTACATTAGCCTTTGGGGGAGGTGAGAAAACAAGTCAATTCACTCACCTTGCATTTCCTTTGAGGGAAACTGAAATTGAAGAGACCAATCCTCTAAGAGCATTTGATGTGCAACTTGCTAAATTATCAACAAAGCAAAAAATTACTTTATTCAGAATATTTCATTTTCAGCAATTTCCATATAACACAATTATAGGTCAGCACTACTCTACTGAAATACAGGCAATTAGAATATCTGAGGTTTCATCTCATATTTAGTATAACATCATGGGAAAGCCACTGTGGATGTTCCAGGGACACTTAGTTCAACGTCATCATACCCAGGGTCCCCTTTTTCCACCTGGAGCAGCCAGGGGCTCTCTTCTCCTTTCCCAGGATCAGCCGCCTCTCTAAAGAAGTTCAGAGAAGAGCCTGAAATGGTAAAGAGAAGTTTAATTAGAACTGAGACAAAGGGACAGGACAGTGCCCTGTGGTGGAAAGAAGTCAAGTAAGTGTTCATGACAAAGCATCACTGGGGAGCACAACGGGAGGCTCAGACTGTTTCACATTAGTTACAGTAAGGCTATATCAGGGCTATCCTAGCAGGATCCAGTCCGTGTGGGTCTGGGGCTTCAGCTCTTCTGGAAAACGTGGGATCTTAAAATGTCTGTGCCCAACACAGGAGCTCTGTGAAGCCCTGCTTCCTGGCTGACCCCAGCTGCAGGGAGATAACCCAAGAATGGTAAGAATCATAACAATGAATTTAAAGTCTTCTACTTGCACAACTGACAGATGTGAATTCACAATGAGAGGGAGACCAGAGACTGGAGAAATCGGAGTTCCTCACTGACAACCCAACTCTGCCCTTAGTTGCCTTGACTTGTGTTTGCAAATGCCCACAAACACTGTCACAGGCTGCATCCACAGCTGGCCCCTCCCCAGGAACCACATGGGCCCTCACATGGAGAAATACTCTTTTCTGGAGAATGAGTATCTTCTCCTGGCCACTGAAATGTCTGGAGCAGATTAGCCCTTAGCTGCCCACAAATTCTCAGTCTGTGATCTACCACCATGGCTTAATTTTAAGGCCACCATATATCACAGACACTGTACATGTTAGTGCAACATATGAACACAGTGCCTCTTTTTTTAATATCTTTATTGAGATATAATTGCTTTACATTGTTGTGTTAGTTGCTGCCGTATAAAAAAGTGAATCAGCTATACGTATACATATACCCCCATATCCCCTCCCTCTTGTGTCTCCCTCCCACCCTCCCTATCCCACCCCTCTAAATGGTCACAAAGCACCGAGCTGATCTCCCTGTGCTATGCAGCTGCTTCCCACTAGCCATCCGTTTTACATTTGGTAGTGTATATATGTCCATGCCACTCTCTCACTTCGTCCCAGCTTACCCTTCCCCCTCCCTGTGTCCTCAAGTCCATTCTCCACATCTCCGTCTTTATTCCTGTCCTGCCACTAGATTCTTCAGAACCAATTTTATTTTTAGATTTCATATATATATGTGTTAGCATACGGTATTTGTTTTTCTCTTTCTGACTTACTTCACTCGGTATGACAGACTCTAGGTCCATCCACCTCACTACAAATAACTCAATTTCATTTCTTTTTTTGGCTGAGTAATATTCCATTGTATATGTGTGCCACATCTTCTTCTTCTTTTTTTTTGACGTCTTTATTGGAGTATAATTGCTTTACAATGGTGTGTTAGTTTCTGCTTTATAACAAAGTGAATCAGTTATACATATACATATATCCCCATATCTCTTCCCTCCTGCGTCTTCCTCCCACCGACCCTCCCTATCCCACCCCTCTAGGTGGTCACAAAGCACCGAGCTGATCTCCCTGTGCTATGCGGCTGCTTCTCACTAGCTATCTATTTTACGTTTGGTAGTGTATATATGTCCATACCACTCTCTCACTTTTTCACAGCTTACCCTTCCCCCTCCCCATATCCTCAAGTCCATTCTCTAGTAGGTCTGTGTCTGTATTCCAGTCTTAACCCTAGGTTCTTCATTTTTTTCCTTAGATTCCATATATATGGGTTAGCATATGGTATTTGTCTTTCTCTTTCTGACTTACTTCACTCTGTATGACAGACTCTAGGTCCATCCACCTCACTACAAATAACTAAATTTCATTTCTTTTCTTGGCTGAGTAATATTCCATTGTATATATGTGCCACATCTTTATCCATTCCTCTGTCCATGGACACTTAGGTTGCTTCCACGTCCTGGTTATTGTAAATAGTGCTGCAATGAACATTTAGGTACATGAATTTTTTTGAATTATGGTTTTCTCAGGGTATATGGTCAGGAGTGGGATTGCTGGGTCGTATGGTAATTCTATTTTTAGTTTTTTAAGGAACCTCCATACTGTTCTCCATAGTGGCTGTATCAATTTACATTCCCACCAACAGGGCAAGAGGGTTCCCTTTTCTCCACACCCTCTCCAGTATTTATTGTTTGTAGATTTTTTGATGATGGCCATTCTGACCCATGTGAGGTGATACATCATTGTAGTTTTGTTTTGCATTTCTCTAATGATTAGTGATGATGAGCATCCTTTCACGTGTTCATTGGCAATCTGTATATCTTCTCGGGAGAAATGTCTGTTTAGGTCTTCTGCCCATTTTGGATTGGGTTCTTTGTTCTTTTGATATTGAGTTGCATGAGCTGCTTGTATATTTTGGAGATTAATCCTTTGTCAGTTGCTTCATTTGCAAATATTTCTCCCACTCTGAGGGTTGTCTTATCGTCTTGCTTATGGTTTCCTTTGTTGTACAACAGCTTTTAAGTTGCAGTAGGTCCACTTGTTTATTTTATTTCCATTTCCCTAGGAGGTGGGTCAAAAAGGATCTTGCTGTGATTTATGTCATAGAGTGTTCTGCCTATGTTTTCCTCTAAGAGTTTGATAGTGTCTGGCCTTACATTTAGGTCTTTAATCCATTTTGAGTTTACTTTGGTGTATGGTGTTAGGGAGTGTTCTAATTTCATGCTTTTACATGTAGCTGTCCAGTTTTCCCAGCACCACTTATTGAAGAGGCTGCCTTCTCTCCATTGTATATTCTTGCCTCCTTTATCAAAGATAAGGTGACCATATGTGCGTGGGTTTATCTCTGGGCTTTCTATCCTGTTCCATTGATCTATCTTTCTGTTTTTGTGCCAGTACCACACTGTCTTGATTACTGTAGCTTTGTAGTATAGTCTGAAGTCAGGGAACCTGATTCCTCCAGCTCCGTTTTTCATTCTCAAGATTGCTTTGGCTATTCGGGGTCTTTTGTGTTTCCCTGCAAACTGAGAAATTTTTGTTCTACTTCTGTGAAAAATGCCATTGATATTTGACAGGGATTGCATTGAATCTGTAGATTGCTTTGGGTAGTAGAGTCATTTTCACAATGTTGATTCTTCCAATCCAAGAACATGGTATAGCTCTCCATCTATTTCTAACATCTTTACTTTCTTTCATCAGTGTCTTATAGTTTTCTGCATACAGGACTTCTGGCTCCTTAGGTAGGTTTATCGTATGTATTTTATTCTTTTTGTTGCTGTGGTAAATGGGAGTGTTTCCTGAATTTGTCTCTCAGATTTCATTATTAGTGTATAGGAATGCAAGAGATTTCTGTGCATTAATTTTGCATCCTGCTACATTACCAAATTCATTGATTAGTGCTAGTAGTTTTCTGGTAGCATCTTTAGGATTCTCTATGTATAGTATCATGTCATCTGCAAACAGTGACAGCTTCACTAATTCTCTTCCGATTTGGATTCCTTTTGTTTCTTTTTCTTCTGTGATTACTGTGGCTAAAATTTCCAAAACAATGTTGAAAAATAGTGGTGAGAGTGGGCAACCTTGTCTTGTTCCTGATATTAGTGGAATGGTTTCAGTTTTTCACTGTTGAGAATGATGTTGGCTGTGGGTTTTTCATACATGGCCTTTATTATGTTGATGTAAGTTCCCTTTATGTCTACTTTTTGGAGAGTTTTTATCATAAACTGGTGTCGAATTTTGTTGAAAGTTTTTTCTGCATCTGTTCAGATGATCATATGGTTTTCATCCTTCAATTTGTTAATATGGTGTATCACATTGATTGATTTGTGTATATTGAAGATTCCTTGCATTCCTGGGATAAACCCCATTTGATCATGGTATAAGATCCTTTTAATGTACTGCTGGATTCTGTTTGCTAGTATTTTGTTAAGGATTTTTGCATCTATGTTCATCAGTGATATTGGTCTGGTGTTTTCTTTTTTTGTAACATCTTTGTCTGATTTTGGTATCAGGGTGATGGTGGCCTTGTAGAATGAGTTTGGGACTGTTTCTCCCTCTGCTATATTTTGGGAGAGTTTGAGAAGGATAGGTGTTAGCTCTTCTCTAAATGTTTGATAGAATTCGCCTGTGAAGCCTTCTGGTCTTGGGCTTTTGTTTGTTGGAAGATTTTTAATTACAGTTTCAATTTCAGTGCTTGTGATTGGTCTGTTTATATTTTCTATTTCTTCCTGGTTCAGTCTCGGAAGGTTGTGCATTTCTAAGAATTTGTCCATTTCTTCCAGGTTGTCTATTTTATTGGCATATAGTTGCTTGTAGTAATCCCTCATGATCCTTTGTATTTCTGCAGTGTCAGTTGTTACTTCTCCTTTTTCATTTCTAATTCTATTGATTTGAGTCTTCTCCCTTTTTTTCTTGATGAGTCTGGCTAATGGTTTATCAATTTTGTTTACCTTCTCAAAGAACCAGCTTTTAGTTTTATTGATCTTTGCTATTGTTTCCCTCATTTCTTTTTCATTTATTTCTGATCTGATCTTTATGATTTCTTTCCTTCTGGTAACTTTGGGATTTTTTGTTCTTCTTTCTCTAATTGCTTTAGGTGTAAAGTTAGGTTGTTTATTTGAAATTTTCCTTGTTTCTTGAAGTAGGATTGTACTGCTGTAAACTTCCCTCAAGAGCTGCTTTTGCTGCATCCCATAGTTTTTGGGCTGTCATCTTCATCATCATTTGTTTCTAGGTATTTTTTGATTTTCTCTTTAATTTCTTCAGTGATCTCTTGGTTATTTAGTAGCATATTATTTAACCTCTCTGTGTTTGCATTTTTTACAGTTTTTTTCTTGTAATTGATATCTAGTCTCATAGCGTTGTGGTAGGAAAAGATACTTGATAGGGTTTCAATTTTCTTAAATTTACCAAGGCTTGATTTGTGACCCAAGGTATGAGCTGTCCTGGAGGATGTTCCATGAGCACTTGAGAACTGTATTCTGTTGTTTTTGGATGGATTGTCCTATAAATATCTATTAAGCCTATTTTGTTTAATGTTTCATTTAAAGCTTGTGTTTCCTTATTTATTTTCATTTTGGGTGATCTGTCCATTGGTGAAAGTGGGGTGTTAAAGTCCCCTACTCTGATTGTGTTACTGTCATTTCCCCCTTTATGGCTGTTAGCATTTGCCTTTTGTATTGAGGTGCTCCTATGTTGGGTGCGTACATATTTACAATTGTTATATCTTCTTCTTGGATCGATCCCTTGATCATCATGTAGTGTCCTTCTTTGTCTCTTCTAGTAGTCTTTATTTTAAAGTCTATTTTGCCTGATATGAGAATTGCTACTCCAGCTTTCTTTTCATTTCCATTTGCATGGAATATTTTTCCATCCCCTCACTTTCAGTCTTTATGTGTCCCTAGGTCTGAAGTGTGTCTCTTGTAGACAGCATATATATGGGTCTTTTTGTATCCATTCAGCCAGTCTATGTCTTTTGGTTGGAGCATTTAATCCATTTACATTTAAGGTAATTATCGATATGTATGTTCCTATTACCATTTTCTTAATTGTTGTGGGTTTGTTATTGTAGGTCTTTTCCTTCTCTTGTGTTTCCTGCCTAGAGAAGTTCCTTTAGCTGGTTTGGTGGTGCTGAAATCTCTTAGCTTTTGCTTGTCTGTATAGGTTTTAATTTCTCCATCGAATCTGAATGAGGTCCTTGCTGGGTAGAATAATCTTGGTTATAGGTTTTTCCCTTTCATAACTTTAAATATGTCCTTCTACTCCCTTCTGGCTTGCAGAGTTTCTGCTGAAAGATATGCTGTTAACCTTCTGAACATTCCCTTGTATGTTTTTTGTTGCTTTTCCCTTGCTTTTAATATTTTTTCTTACTATTTAATTTTTGATAGTTTGAGGATTATGTGTCTTGGCATGTTTCTCCTTGGATTTATCCTGTATGGGACTCTCTCCACTTTCTGGACTTGATTGACTATCTCCTTTCCCATATTAGGGAAATTTTCAACTATAATCTCTTCAAATATTTTCTCAGTCTCTTTTTTTTTTCTCTCTTCTTCTTCTGGGACCCCTATAATTCGAATGTTGGTGTGTTTAATGTTCTTCCAGAGGTCTCTGAGACTGTCCTCAATTCTTTTCATTCTTTTTTCTTTATTCTGATCTGCAGTAGTTATTTCCACTCTTTTATTTTCCAGATCACTTATCTGTTCTTCTGCCTCAGTTATTCTGCTATTGATTCCTTCTAGAGAATTTTTTATTTCATTTATTGTGTTGTTCACCATTGTTCGTTTGCTCTTTAGTTCTTCTAGGTCCTTGTTAAACATTTCTTATATTTTCTCCAGTCTATTTCCAAGATTTTGGATCATCTTTACTCTCATTATTCTGAATTATTTTTCAGGTAGACTGCCTATTTCCTCTTCATTTGTTTGGTCTGGTGGGTTTTTACCTTGCTCCTTCATCTGTTTCTCTGTCTTCTCATTTTGTTTAAGTTACTGTGTCTGGGGTCTCCTTTTCGCTGGCTGCAGGTTCGTAGTTCCCATTGTTTTTGGTGTCTACCTCCAGTGGGTAAGGTTGCTTCAGTGGCTTGTGTAGGTTTCCTGGTGGAGGGGACTGGTGCCTGTGTTCTGGTGGATGAGGCTCAAACTTGTCTTTCTGGTGGGCAGGACCTTGTCTGGTGGTGTGTTTTGGGGTGTCTGTGACCTTATTTTGATTTTAGGCAGCCTCTCTGCTAATGGGTGGGGTTGTGTTCCTGTCTTATTAGTTGTTTGGCATGGGGTGTCCAGCACCGGGGCTTACTGATCATTGCGTGGAGCTGGGTCCTAGCGTTGAGATGGAGATCTCTGGGAGAGCACTCGCCGATTGATATTATGTGGGTCCAGGAGGTCTCTGGTGGAGCTATGTCCTGAACTTGGCTCTCCCACCTCAAGAGGCTCAGGCCTGACACCCACCCGGATCACCAAGACCCTGTCAGCTACGTGGCATAGACAACTGTGGTAAAAGTCTGACTGGTGTGTTGGATTTTTCTTTGCTGGGTGATTTATCCGAGCCAGGTTCCCTTTGTCAGAAACACAGCAAGCTAAAACGCTGAGACATCCGAGGTTTGCAGCAAAGACAGGGCTGATTCACAAAGCAGCCAAAGAGAAGACAGGAGAACAAATCTCAGATCTGGCTCCCAGAAGACAAGGGGGTGGGGTATTTATGGGATAAAGAATAACACAGCAGGGTTGTCTGAGGAGTGGGAATTGTGGGGAGCACGGGGATCTTGGGGAAAGGTGATTTGGGGAAAAGTTGTGGTAGGTGTGGTAATCACCCGTTCTGCACAGGTGTAACTAAGCTACAGGACTCTAGTTTAAAAACACCACAGTGCATCTTAAATTATCAAAATGCTTCACAAATTCCAGTACTGCAATATCTTTTTTAAAATCTCGAACTACCTTTCATGTATGAGACAGCACGAAGATGTAATCAAAACAGTTGTTCCGTTTTTGGATTCAGTAAATATGGTCAATTAATCGATAAGCCTTTTTTTCTTTTTGGCTGCACTGCACCACTTGCAGGATCTTAGTTCGCCTGCAGGGATTGAACCCAGGCCCCAGCAGTGAAAGAGCAGAGTCCTAACCACCGGACAGCCAGGAAATTACCTAATCTATAAGTCTTAATGCAGGCTCATCACTCATAAAGTAATAAATTTAGGTTGAACAATTTGGAGACATACATCCCAAGAACACAGAGTGATTCCTCCCTCCCAAGTAGTCTGACAGCATTAAAGATGACATGTGTTAGTGGTGATCCTATCAAACACATGAACTCATCCAAATTTTGAATCTCCAGGAAGGATGGGCGTTGAGGAGCTCAAATTCACCCTTTCCAGGACAGAGACCAAAGATTACAGGAGATCAGCTAACCCCACTCACCTGTCTGAGAGACCCTCACCCCATTCTCCTTCTCTGGGGGCACTTCCCCCTCGCTCCTCCGAGAGGCAGGAGGAGCCCCAGGCACTGGCACCTCTTCAGCATCATCATAACCCTCACCAGCGTCATCAGTCTTCTGCTCTGGTGGTTCTAGGGGCAGAAAAGGGGGTCAGATAAAACCACAATAAAAGGGTTGGCCTGGGAAATACCTCAGAAGATCCCTTCTGACCCAAAGTTTCTGAGCTGCGAAATAGAGGCACCAGTCACTCCTTGTTTCAACAGATTTTTTCTAAGGCCATATTTCATTTTGATGTGCCCATAAACCAAAAAAATGACGTTCAAAATCTCAATATTTCTTGTTTAAAACTACATATCTCAAAGCAACTTTACACCAATGAGCATTACTAAAATATTCCAACAAATTATGCTTTCCAGATATTAATTTTTAAAACAATGTGTGCCTGTTGTGACCGAATGAGTGTGATTCTGGACACAGAGAGCCCAGCCCCAACCTGAGACATTGCAGATCAGCCAGGGAAGGGGGAGGACGGGCCCCATCTGGACTCAAGGGATCCCTCTAGTCCCAGTCAAAGGAAGACTGTTCCCTTTGCATCTCATTTCTATAAGGGAAATTCTCCCTAACCCTCAATACCCATCTGAGGCAGGTCCACCTCTACTACCTGGAGTGGACTTGTAGTCACTATTGTCCTCGCCATCCCCAGTGTCATATGGCAGTTTGGTCAAAGAGTCATCTGACAGAAACCCTAATGTGGAGAAAACCATCACACAAAAAACAGAACGACCCTCCCCACACCCATGGGACCTGTGTGAGCCTGAGAAGAAATGCAGGGACAGGCTTGACTTCTGCAGTTTAGAGGGACGCTGGAAACTCACAGGGGCTCTGGAGCGGCCAGCCTGCCACCTTTGGAGGGGCTGCCTCTGTGAGCCTGGAGCAGATGTGGGGTCTGTGGATGCTGAGAATATGGCTCACAGCCAGTGGGGGGCTGACAACCAGAGGTCCCAGGAGGACAAGGCAGAGATACCCACCTGGCCTGCCCAGAAGATCTTCCTTCGGTGTCACAAGGTAATCAAGCTCCTCATACATGGCCTCAGCAAGAGCATCTTCAAAACCGGATACGGCTGAGAAAACCACCAGCAGGTCAGAGATTGCCACCCTAGACACCAGGAGCCCCCAAGCTAACCCTTCATTTCCCCGATGCTCACATGTGGAAAAGCCCTCAGGGCTGCCAGGACCTCTGTAGAGTCTCCCACCCCAGGTACCACGTCTGCACCTTCTGCCTTTGTCTGACTCTGAGTCCGCAGCTCAGCCCCAGCTCTTTCTGGTCTCACAGAAGAGGCCATGACTTATGAGTGTTCACACCTCAGTCCTAAGAACCTCTGTGTATTCAGCCTTTAGAGTTTAACATGAAGCAGATGGAGTTCTGCAGACTAAAGGGGGAAAGAACAAAGACCTGGCCCAAGTTTCCCCTCCTCCCACCTGGCCCCACTTCCTGCCTCCACGCACTTTCCATGGTACCCAGTACCCCCTGCAGCCCACCTGTGCGCTCTGCTCTCCATCTGAGCAGCTGAGTCACCAGGATGATGAGGACCAGGAAGAGAAGGGCCCCCAAGATGAGGCAGAGGATCCCAGGCAGGGAGAAGATGCCAGGGATAGGATATGAGCCTGGTCGCGTCCCTAAGGATAACAAGGCAAGAGGGTTTGGAGAAGGTCATGGGTACAGAGAAACTCCCTATGCCAACGTTTCCAGGGAGCACTGGACAGTAAAGTCCCAGCCTGAGACACAACTGGACTGACAATGACTGGGCTCCCCTAGGTCTTGCCCTGGGATAATTCAACACCACTCCAGCCAGTGTGGCCCAAGGGAGAGCTGGGGATTAGTAAGGAGCTTCCCTGCTGAGGACCCAGCCTCTGAGTACCCAGCTTACAATTGCATCCCTTCCCCTTGGGCTTTATGAGACCAGAGCATCAAACAAGTCCTGGGACTGGCACCTAGGGAAGGTAGGAAACACTCAACACTCAAGGGCAGGTAGGAAACACTCAACACTCAAGGGCAGGTAGGAAAAAGTTAGATTCTGCAACACAAGAACCAGCGTCCCTTGGGCCTCGGGCATGAGAACTTTCTGGCACCGTGAACCAAGGCACGGGATGTTTTCCGAGGAAAATGCTCTGGTTCCTCCCTACCAGCCAGTGGCTTCTCAGGATCTTTCCTCTCCTGAGTTGGCTAATTCTGCCAGAGAGTCCACAGAACAGGTCCCAAGACTCTGAATATTCTCCCCTACCCAGGGATTGTAGCACAGTACCTGCTGTAGTGGGGGGCAATGTTGTTCTTCCACCTAAAGAGAAAAACAGGAGTTTGGAGCACAGGAATTGGCAAGAATGTATGGGAGCCCACTTCTCCCTCCTGAGCCCTGAAATCACCGCTCAGTCACCACAGCATCAGTGTTGAATCTTCCCAGCTCCCCCTTCCTAGGTCATAGCTACAGTACCTGGATGCTATCTGAATACAAAAACTCCACAGCGGGCTTCCCTGGTGGCGCAGTGGATGAGAGTCTGCCTGCTAATGCAGGGGACACGGGTTCGAGCCCTGGTCTGGGAGGATCCCACATGCCGCGGAGCAACTGGGCCCGTGAGCCACAACTACTGAGCCTGCGCGTCTGGAGCCTGTGCTCCGCAACAAGAGAGGCCACGACAGTGAGAGGCCCGCGCACCGCGATTAAGAGTGGCCCCCGCTTGCCACAACTAGAGAAGGCCCTCGCACAGAAACGAAGACCCAACACAGCCAAAAATAAATAAATTAGTTAATAAACTCCTACCCCCAACATCTAAAAAATTAAAAACAAAAAACAAAAAACAAAAACTCCCCAGCACACCGCAGCCCAGCGCACTGCTCCAGCACTGCCCCAGCTCAAGCAGCGTGGAAGCCAAGCCCCTCCACTGACCAGAGCACCTCACTCCAGCATCCTCCTCGTGCTTGCAGTCGTTCTGCCCCCAGGGCTCCGCAGCACAGTCCCACAAGGAGGACTCCCGGCCCCCGCACTGCACCTCGTCCAGCCAGATGCTCCCATTTCCAGGGCCAAATGCTGCACCCCGCACGGCTTCTAGGGCATGGCCACAGCCCAGCTGCTGACACACCACCTCGGCCTCTGCCAGGCTCCAGGAGTCATCACACACTGTGCCCCAGGAGTCGCTGTGCCAGACCTCCACCCGCCCTGAGCACACGGTGTCTCCTCCCCTGAGCTGGAGCTTCTCTTTGTCTGAAAAGACAGCAGCCCCTCCTGTTACTGCCCCTGGTGGGAAGGAAGGAGCCCCTGGGAGCCACAGGGGATGAGGGAGGGGCTGACGTACCTGTGCAGGGGGCAGCAGTTGGACAGCTCTTAGGTCTCCTTCCTGCAGAAGCAAACAATGGGAAGTGCTGGATCAGGGACAGCTGGGGGTGGTCTTGTCCCCACACAAAATTGTCTAAGGTCCTTGCCTCAGTCCAAATGACAAGTGAAAACACATGCTTCATAATCTAATGGGATGAGGCATTCACTGGATCTTATCACCAGCTGAAATAACTTTACGTTTTTACCTGTTTATCACTCTCCACATCCCACAACAAATACATACACAGACATCCACACACACACAAGCACACTCCTGAATGAAAGCTCCACTAGAGGAAAGACCTTGCATATATTACTCATTTTTTGGCTATTAAGACAGTGCCTTGCACATTGTATGCATTCATTCAACAAGGATGTATGGAGAACTTTCTCTGAATACTGCGATAAGGGCTTGATATTTAATGAGTGAATGAATAGAAGAAATACAATTGTTTTGAATTCTTGCTAATAAGTAAAACAATAAAGGATATACAAATTAAAATTAATGATTTACAGTAATAGAGAAGAGATATTTTAAAAATAATAAGTCCAGAATCACAGAAGTAATTTGTATTCAATATTACATTTATACTTTTAAAAATGAAATTATATAACAGATTCTAAACTTTTCTTATCCATTTTTCAGTATGACATATGGACAAGCAAAGAGATTACTATAAGGAGAGGACATTTTTTTTAAAGGAATAGAACAAGTAGAATTTAGAGAAAGATAGATAAGTAGAAAAACAGCTGGGTAGTAAGTGTCCAGGAGACACAAATAAATATACTGAGAAAAAAACTATATTAAGAGGACGCAGAGATAAAAACCACAGAACCAAAAAAAAAAAAAAAGCACATAAAAGTATTGAAGACAAAGAAAATAGACATACACGCCAAGACACATATTAATCAAACTATCAAAAATTAAATACAAAGAAAAAATATTAAAAGCAGCAGAGGAAAAGCAACAAATAACATACAAGGGAATCCCCAGAAGGTTAACAGCTGATCTTTCAGCAGAAACTCTGCAAGCCA
The DNA here is from genome assembly GCF_964165515.1 of Mesoplodon bidens. NCBI lineage: Eukaryota > Metazoa > Chordata > Mammalia > Artiodactyla > Ziphiidae > Mesoplodon > Mesoplodon bidens. The sequence goes on along the minus strand of NC_138167.1, from coordinate 6,235,216 downwards.
GAAGGGAGTGGCAGGACATATTTAAAGTGATAAAAGGGAAAAACATACAACCAAGATTACTCTACCCAGCAAGGATCTCATTCAGATTCGACAGAGAAATTAAAAGCTTTACAGACAAGCAAAAGCTAACAGAATTCAGCACCACCAAACCAGCTTTACAACAAATGCTAAAGGAACTTCTCTGGGCAGCAAACACAAGAGAAGGAAAAGACCTACAATAACAAACTCACAACAATTTAGTGTAACACACTGTGTGTGTTAATATATATATATATATATATATATATATATATATATATATATATATATATATATATATATATACCCTTTGATCTAATAATATCAACATTGGGAGTAATCCTAAGTAATAAACTCAGCAATATATAGAGATGCATGTACAAAATGCTTACCGCAAAATTGTTTGTTGAGGGGAATAATTTTAAAACAATTGAACTACCAGTAAACAGGCAAATGGTAATATGAACTGGAGTACCAACCTCTCATAATGAAATATTATGCCATTGTTTTACAAAAGAGTTAGAGCTACCCGAAGGAATATCCATGATATATTATTAAGTGATAAGAAACAAATTTAACGATAATGTGTATGGTAGAATCCCAATCTTGTAAAAATAAATAACACTACACCATCAACATCAACTCTTTTATGGGTATATGTGTTTGGATATAAATATGATAATGGAGGAATTTGAAAAATAACATATATCAGTCCGTTAATCTTGTTTACATCAGGAGGATAAGAATGGACAAGAGGTCATGGGATGTGATTCATTTATCTTTTTACATCTTTTTTTTTTTTTTTTTTTTTTTTTTGCGGTACGCGGGCCTCTCACTGTTGTGGCCTCTCCCGCCGCGGAGCACAGGCTCCGGACACGCAGGCCCAGAAGCCATGGCTCACGGGCCCAGCCGCTCCGCGGCACGTGGGATCCTCTCGGACCGGGGCACGAACCCGAGTCCCCCGCATCGGCAGGCGGACTCCCAACCAGTGCGCCACCAGGGAAGCCCTCTTTTTACATTTTATATGTCTTCTCTGTTTACAGTAAATAAGTAATGTCTCTGTAATGTAGATGAAAGAGAAAGGAACTGGTCTTTCTTTAGGCATAAAACAAACCAGTGGAAAGGACACAAATTCCCTAGTGCCAAGCATGCTACAAGTCCAGCAGTAGCAAATGTGGCTGATTCAGGGAAGAGACACAGAGACAGGCAATAGGAGACATAAGGGAAGGAGGGCTGGCCTTCCTTTGGGCCTCCAGTGTTCTTTGACCTGGTAGTATTGTTCTTTCCCTGGGGTATCATCACAGGGGTGAGATTCCCCTACAGTGCTTGTACTGAGGGTGAACCCAAACCTGCCTCCCTGAAATCTCCATCCATCATCAGTGTCCTGCCCCCTGGAGCAGCTCTGGTGAATCTCCTCCCTCTTCCACGGGAAAGTCCTTCAAACTCTGAGGTCAACAATTAGGCTGCATCTACTCTGGCATTCCTGCTAATTAGCCTGATTATAGACTCCCTGTGACATGGTTTCCAGTTGTTTTTGCACTTGGAACACATGCACCTAATCTCTGTGGTATTTTTCACATAAACTGATGTCAGCACAGATTTCTTTACTTTTCCCTTTGAAACAATGTTGGAACATGTGGACTAAATAATCTTGATCCAAAATTCATTTTGTAGACTCAGCTTAAACTCATCACTTAGATCTGAAAATACAAAATCTCACTAACAATGACCTACAAGGTTGGCACCGACACACAGAAACAGACAGTAAGTCACCTGCACACGAGATATAGGCTTCCTCCTTTGGAGAGCATGAACTATATTTCCAAGGGTCAGAAGGACATTGCCAGAGAGAGGTATCAGTTTTCCGACAGTGGATTTCATCTACCCACCGGGGTCTAGAACCTTCCCTAAGGGCAACAGAAGAGTTGAGAGTTCCACTGTCCCCACAGCCAAGCTGACTGCAGATGATGGACAAGGTGATGTCTCCCATGGGGCTGCGGCAGACACTGCCCCAGGTCCCGTTGTAGAAAACTTCCAGCCACCCAGCACACTCCTGGTCCTCGCTCACCATCCTGAGGGCCAGGAACTCTAGAATTGAAAGGGAGGAAACAGGACACAGTAAGCACCCTACTCAGTGCTCTGGGTTTTCCTCTCTTCCAGAAATAGTGACCACTCATCCCTGACCCAGCTGAGGAAATACCCGCCAGGTGACAAGACTGAAATCTTTCTCCTTTTTTGTCCATTTGTGTCTGTCTTTCTATTTCTACCAAAATGATGTAGTGGATATGAACAGAGAGGAAAACCAACCTGGGCACCTGCAGCAGCGGGGAGGTGAATCCTGCTTCCTGAAAAAAGCCTCTAAGACAGTATGTGAAAGGGACGTGGACAGTGAGGTGATAGAATAATGGACCCCAGAGAAGTCCACATCCTAATCTCTGAAACCTGTGAATACCTCATATTTCAAAAGGGACCTTATAGAAATTATTAAGACTAGGACCTTGGGATGGTGAGATTAACCTGCAACATTATGAATTAACAAAGTAAATCCAATCTAATCACATCCTAAGACCCACTATCCGTAAAACTGGAATACTCTTCCTGACTGGATAGAAGGAGATGAGACATGGAAGAATGGTCAGAAGAGGGAATGCTGTCTGTAGAATAAGGGAGCTCCAAGCCAAGGAACGCAGGCCACCATTAGAAATTAGAAAAGGCTGGGGAAAAGGAGTCCTCCCCAGAGCCTCCAGGAAGAATGCAGCCCTGTGGACACCTGGATGTTAGCCCTCTGAGACCCTTGTCAGACTTCTAACATACAGAATTGTAAAATAATAAATTCGTGGTTTTTTAACTACTCAGTATGTGGTTTCATCACAATAGCAACAGGATCTCGAGATTTTACTACCAAAGGTAACGGAAGAGTGAGCCCTGCTTTCAAGTGGAAACTGTAAGAAACAGCTCTGCCAGGAGCTATTGCTGAGAAGAAAGGACCAGAACCTCAGCAGCTGCAGGAGGAAGGGAAAGCACCTCATCTTCACGTCTGCTGGAAGGACGGGCTCCGTGGGAGGAAGTTCCTTCTCTGGCCCTTTCAGGAACTCTTCCTCAGGGCTCAGACCCCCGTCCTCCAGGCTCCCCACCCCCTCCTCCAGCCTGGGGACAATGTGCAGCGCAGACCTGAGCAGATGACTCCCGCGTCCTCCTTGTGTCTGCAGTTGTGCCGCCCCCAGCCCCGGGAAGGACACCTCCACACATGGGACTCCTTTCCTGTGCAGTTCAGGTCGTCCAGCCAGATGGGCCCTGATCCCGCCCCGAAGCGAGCCGACACCGTGGCGTTGAGGGCTTCTCCACAGCCCAGCTGCCTGCACACCACGTGGGCATCGTCCAGGTCCCAGCCGTCATCACAGACGGTGCCCCAGGAGCCCTGGTGAAAGATCTCCACTCTCCCGGCGCAGTGACCATGCCCGTCCACCAGGCGGAGCTGTCTGCTGTCTGAGGAGAGAGGAATGGGACAATGGGGCATTGACACAGGGACTGAGAAGGATCTTCTGGTCTAGTGGGACCCCTCACCTGAGCAGTTGGCAGCAGCGCTCTCCTCTGAGGCTTCAAAGCCAGCTAGTTCAGGCACGGAGTCGTTGCACTGGGGCAGCACCTGGCTCTGGTTTCCTGCAGAAACGGTAATGATCAGAGGGTTGGTAGGGTTGGTGGTTTTTAAACATATCCACAGAATCTTTGATGTTGCCTCCACTGAGAAGTGAGGTCTATGCCTCCTCCCTTTGAATATCTGCTGACCTTCGTGAGTCCCTAGAAAGCAAGAGAAGGAAGTAAAGGTAGCATTGCTTGACTTTCAGCACTAGGTCTGAAAAGTCACGCAGCCTCCTGTGAAATCATAGGCAAGTCTACCCTCTTGAGACTCTCGTCCTGCAGAGACTGTCATGTGCAGGTCTCTGGTCACTCAGTTCAACCCAGCTGAACTTCCACCTTGCCAGGCTTGTTCATGAACCATCCTGGATCCCCAACTCAGTTGGATCCTCAGATGACTTCAGCCCCAGCTGATATCTGACTGCAACCTGATGAGACCCCAAGACAGAACTGCCAATCTGAGCACTTCCCAAATTCCAGCAAATCACGGGCAAAAATAAAAAGGAGTTTTAAGGGAAATTTTGTTATGTAGCAATAGTAACCAAACACTTATACTCACCATATTACTAAGTATTTACTGAAGACAAATGAAGTGTTTGTCTTCAAAAGGACTTGTATATGCATATACATAGCATCTGTATCCATAAGGGCTCAAATTTGGGATGCCACCTAAAACATGTGACATTGCTTTTGGAACAAAGTAAGAGGCAGAAGCTAAAAGTGGGAGAGGAGCTTATTAGCAGAAGCCTAATGAGCTTGGGCAATGCTGTCAATGAGGACTTAAAGCAAGTGAGGAAAATGTGATTGGGAGCTGGAGAAAAAATACACAGTAATCTGTGTTATGCAAACTAAAACGGTTGCTTTAAGTGACTAGATTTTGAAATAATTTGTTATGCAGCAGCAGTAACCAGAAACCACCTTCTATCAGCCTCAGTAACTGATAGAGCAAACCGACAAAACCAGTCAGTAAATATTTTGAATATTTGAATGGTATCACTTAACAAACATGCTTCTCAGAACAACAGAACAGGGCTTCCCTGGTGGCGCAGTGGTTGGGAGTTCGCCTGCCGGTGCAGGGGACGTGGGTTCGTGCCCCGGTCCGGGAGGATCCCGCATGCCGCGGAGCGGCTGGGCCCTTGAGCCATGACCGCTGAGCCTGTGCGTCCGGAGCCTGTGCTCCGCAACGGGAGAGGCCACAGCGGTGAGAGGCCCGCGTACCGCAAAAAAAAAAAAAAAAAAAAAAAAAAACCACAGAACACACCTTATTCCGAGGGCTGATGGGTCATTTACCAAGGCTGATCATGTTATACAAAAATGAGATCCAAAAGTTTTCAAAGGGCTAAAATCATTAAAAATATGGTATTTTACTGAAGTAGAATTAAGCTAAAAACAAAAGACAAATAGTAAACCATCTGTAGTGAGGTATAACTTTCATGCAATAAAATACCCTTATTTTGAGTATGTTTTCATAAGTTTTGACGATTGTTTGTGCCAGTGTATCCACTACCACAATTAAAATTCAGAATATATAAGATTACCCCAAAAGTTCCTATATGCTTTTTGCAACCAATAAAAGCCCCACAACCCCAGCCCCAGGCAAATACTGATCTGTCTTCTATAACAATAGATTAGTTGTGTTTTTCTAGAATTTAATAAAATCATATAAAATATAATCCTTTTACATGGCTTCTTTCACTCAGCATGCTTTGAGATTTATCTGTGTAGTTGGATTTATGAGTAGTTTATTCTTTCTATTGTTAAAGGCTTACAGTGTATGAATATGCCATAATTTGTTTTCCATTCTTTTGCTAAAGAAAATTGGAGTAGTTTATAATTTTTGCTCTTTTAAGTAAAGATGCTATGACTTGTCTTGCCTAAATTTTTTGCGGACGAATCTTTTCATTCCTCTTGGGTAACAGAAATTTTGGGTAACATGGTAAGTGTATGTCTACCTTTAAAAACTTGATTTTTCCAAAAGAGTTGTCTTCTTTCACATTACTATCAGCAGTGTATGAGGGTTCTAGTAAATCAATATGCTTCCCCAGAACTTGGAATTGTCAGTCTCTTTAACTCTAGCCATTCTAGCTTGTGAATTTATATCTCCTTATACTTTAATTTGAATTTCCTTAATAACTAATGATATTGAGTATCTTTTCATTTACTTATTGGCCATTTGTATATCATCTTTGGGGAACTGTCTTTCTTAATCTTTTGCCCATGTTTAAACTGGGTATTTCTTTTCTTATTTTTCTGTTATAAATTCTTATCTTATTCTGGTTACAAGTCCTTTGTTAGATATACGGATTGCAATTAATTTCTCCCTATCAGTTGAGTACCTTTTCATTTGCTTAACGTTTTCTTTCAAAAAGCAAATGTTTTAATTTTGATGAAAATCACTTCTCACTTTTTTAATGGTTAATGCCTTATGTGCCTTAGGAAATGTTTGCCTACTCCAGGGTCATGATAATTTTTCTTAGTTTTCTTCTTCAAGTTTTATAATTAAATTTTACATGAGACTGATCATTTATTTGAGATATTTTGATGGATTGAGGGGTTTTCTGCAGGGTGAGGATGGGGGAAATGGGGCTTATGGTGTGAAGTAAGGATTGTGGTTCATTTTTTTCCCATGCAGATATTCAGTTAGCCAATCATTTTTTGAAGAGATTATATTTTCCTTTGAAATATCTTTATGCCTTTGTAGAAAATCAACTTATTATACATGGGTTTGGATCTATTACTGAACTTTATTACGTTCCATTGATCTATTTATCTATCCTTATTCAATGTCCACGTTACTTTGGATACTTTGTAGGAAACTTGAAGTTAGGTTACTTCCATTTTTGTCCTTCTTTTTCAAAACTGTTTTGTCCATTCCAGTTCCTTTCCATTTAAATTTATAATTGGCTTAGAAAGTTCCATAAAAATATTGCTGATATTTTGATTAGGATTAAATTGATTGTGTAGATCAAGTGAGGAGAATTGACAACTCTATTGAGTTTTCTAATCCATTAACATGGTATATATATATATATATATATTTTTTAGATGTTCTGTGACTTTCAAAGTAAAGACCTTGAAATATTTTGTTTAGTTTCTTCCTACATATTTAACAGTCTTGACACTATAATAATGGAATTTTTCCAATTTTTCCCTAGTTTTTGCTAGTAAAGAAATATCACTTATATTTGATTACACCTCATTGATCATTAGAAAGACAATCTGCATACCTGGACAAACTATATGTAAGTCATCAATCTGCAACCCTAAACAACGTGAACAAGCTGGTCCTGGATGTTACCAGTAGAGTTTCAAATTTTAAACAGCACATTATAATCATTTAGTTATTCCACTTTATTCAATATTTTTTCTGCTACTTTTATGATTCTTTCTTTGTCTTTGATTTTTACGTTTAATTATAGTGTTTCTGGGAGAAGGTCTTTTTGCATTCAGATCATAAGGTGATCTATTAGCTTCATCAGTGTTAATTTTCAAGCCTCTCCCCAAGTTTGAAAAGTTCACAGCTATTATTCATTTAAATAAACTTTCTCTCAGCATCTCCTTCTCTTCTCATAGAACCCTAATTACTCTAATATTTGTGTGTTAGATGGAGACCCATAGATGACATAGGATATCCTTGTTCCTTTTTACTTATTCCTTTGGTTCTCCACTGACTGATTATTTCAAAGATTGGATCCAGTAGTCACTGAATCTATCTTGAATTTGATCTACTCTATTAGAGATGCTCTCTATTGCATATTTTTTTCAGTTCATTTATTAAATTCTTCAGCAGCAGAATTTCTGTTTGGTTCTTTTTATAACTTCTCTTTGTTAAATTTCTCATTTTGTTCATCTATTGTTTTCTTGATTTCATCGAGTCGTCTTTCTGTGTTTTCTTGTACCTCATTCAGTTTCCTCAGAACAGCTATGTTGGATCCTTTATAAGCTAGATCACAAAATTCCACATCATCAACATGTGTCTTTTGTCAGTTTTGGAAGGTTATTTTGACCCTTTGGTGATAACTACTTTCCTTGATTCTTCAAGTTCCTCACAATTTTGCGTTGCTGCTTTTGCTTTAGATGTAACAGACACCGCATCAAATCTTTACTAATTACATTCAGGTGGTATATAATCTTCTCGGACCTTGTATAGACTCACTTGCTCCACATTTCTTGCTCCTTCTTGCAGCAGAAATCTTAAGCTTTTATGTCTCCTCTGGTTCTTACAACTCACCAGGCTGCTGGAAGCCACTCCTGTTTTGCAGCATGTTGTGCTACAGCTCAAGTCTGTGGTTACCTCCTTGCCCACAGACCCTAGTCTGTTTTTTTGAGATCACTCCATTTACTGGAGCTTGCTTTCACCTCCACACTTGGGAACACACAAAAGCAGCTGTCAGGAGAGTGGCAGTACGTGTGAGTTAAGTACTCGGGGAATTGGAGGTGCCCACAGGCCCAGGGAGGGAGATCTTTGGGTGACATTCTCCCAGAGGATTATGGATGGGCTTCCTGCTGAAGCTCTGAGCACAGTCAACATGAATTGCATCCCTTTTACGCCCTTTGACATTCTTTTTTTTAAATTACTTTCTGCTTTATAACAAAGTGAATCAGTCATACATATACATCTGTTCCCACATCCCTTCCCTCATGCATCTCCCTCCCTCCCACCCTCCCCATCCCACCCCTCCAGGCAGTCATAAAGCACCGAGCTGATCTCCCTGTGCTCTGCGGCTGCTTCCCACTATCTATCTACCTTACATTTGGTACTGTATATATGTCCATGTCTCTCTTTCACTTTGTCACAGCTTACCCTTCCCCCTCCCCATATCCTCAAGTCCATTCTCAAGTAGGTCTGTGTCTTGATTCCCGTTTTACCCCTAGGTTCTTCATGACATTTTTTTTTAATTCCATACATATGTGTTAGCATACGGTATTTGCCTTTCTCTTTCTGACTTACTTCACTCTGTATGACAGACTCTAGGTCTATCCACCTCATTATAAATAGCTCAGTTGCGTTTCTTTTTATGGCTGAGTAATATTCCATTGTATATATGTGCCTCATCTTCTTTATCCATTCATCCGATGATGGACACTTAGGTTGTTTCCAGCTCCGGGCTATTGTGAATAGAGCTGCAATGAACATTTTGGTACATGTCTCTTTTTGAATTATGGTTTTCTCAGGGTATATGCCTAGTAGTGGGATTGCTGGGTCATATGGTAGTTCTATTTTTAGTTTTTTAAGGAACCTCCATACTGTTCTCCATAGTGGCTGTACCAATTCACATTCCCACCAGCAGTGCAAGAGTGTTCCCTTTTCTCCACACCCTCTCCAGCATTTATTGTTTCTAGATTTCTTGATGATGGCCATTCTGACTGGTGTGAGATGATATCTCATTGTAGTTTTGATTTGCATTTCTCTAATGATTAATGATGTTGAGCATTCTTTCATGTGTTTGTTGGCAGTCTGTATATCTTCTTTGGAGAAATGCCTATTTAAGTCTTCTGCCCATTTTTGGATTGGGTTGTTTGTTTTTTTGCTATTGAGCTGCATGAGCTGCTTGTAAATTTTGGAGATTAATCCTTTGTCATTTGCTTCATTTGCAAATATTTTCTCCCATTCGGAGGGTTGTCTTTTGGTCTTGTTTATGGTTTCCTTTGCTGTGCAAAAGCTTTCAAGTTTCATTAGGCCCCATTTGTTTATCTTTGTTTTTATTTCCATTTCTCTAGGAGGTGGGTCCAAAAGGATCTTGCTCTGATTTATGTCATAGAGTGTTCTGCCTATATTTTCCTCTAAGAGTTTGATAGTTTCTGGCCTTACATTTAGGTCTTTAATCCATTTTGAGCTTATTTTTGTGTATGGTGTTAGGGAGTGTTCTAATCTCATACTTTTACATGTCCCTGTCCAGTTTTCCCAGCACCACTTATTGAAGAGGCCGTCCTTTCTCCACTGTACATTCCTGCCTCCTTTATCAAAGATAAGGTGACCATATGTGCATGGGTTTATCTCTGGGCTTTCTATCCTGTTCCATTGATCTATCTTTCTGTTTTTGTGCCAGTACCACACTGTCTTGATTACTGTAGCTTTGTAGTATAGTCTGAAGTCAGGGAGCCTGATTCCTCCAGCTCCGTTTTTCATCCTCAAGATTGTTTTGGCTATTCGGGGTCTTTTGTTTTTCCAAACAAATTTTGAAATTTTTTGTTCTAGTTCTGTGAAAAATGCCAATGGTAGTTTGATAGGGATTGCATTGAATCTGTAGATTGCTCTGTAGAGTCATTTTCACAATGTTGATTCTTCCAATCCAGGAGCATGGTATATCTCTTCATCTATTTGTATCATCTTTAATTTCTTTCATCAGTGTCTTATAATTTTCTGCATACAGGTCTTTTGTCTCCTTAGGTAGGTTTATTCCTAGATATTTTATTCTTTTTGTTGCAGTGGTAAATGGGAGTGTTTTCTTGATTTCATTTTCAGATTTTTCATCATTAGTGTACAGGAATGCAAGAGATTTCTGTGCATTAATTTTGTATTCTGCTACTTTACCAAATTATTGATTAGCTCTAGGAGTTTTCTGGTAGCATCTTTAGGATTCTCTATGTATAGTATCATGTCATCTGCAAACAGTGACAGCTTTACTTCTTCTTTTCCAATTTGGATTCCTTTTATTTCCTTTTCTTCTCTGATTGCTGTGGCTAAAACTTCCAAAACTAGGTTGAATAAGAGTGGTGAGAGGGGGCAGCCTTGTCTTGTTCCTGATCTTAGTGGAAATGGTTTCTTTCATATCTCTTCTCTCCCCGTAGTCATGGAGGTCTGGCCCCAGAACTCTGGGTGCTACTGGAGAGAAACTGGCTTCTCCAGCAGTATTGAGTGGACACTAACTCACTGCTCTCCTTTTCCCCCATGGGAGAGGCACCACTGGCTAGTTCAGACTTATGCTGTGTCACCTTGGGGTGAGGGGCAGCACTAACAAAATTCTTTAATCCTCTCCAATCATTCAAGCTTTTTTTTTCTGGCTCCAACAGAGTACTGAAATCTCCTCCCAGGAATCCTGGACTTCTAACAATTTTCATAAGTGTCTGACCAAATCAGCACTTGCCAACTTTCTCCAGGTTTTCCTTGACCATGGCTCAGGGGGCTGGGACAGTTTCACTAACTCCTGTTGGGTCCGCAATCTGTACCAATGTCTATCTGCCTATTACTGGATGCCCAGGTGGGTGATCATCTTCCTGGTCCCTTGGTATAGGATGTTGGATCCCACAACTTTCACAGAGGCACTTTTGATCATTAGTTGTTAAAAAGAGAGACAAAAAGGAGGGACATCTTACACTACCATGATGCTGATGTCACTCCCCCTTTCCCAAGACTTTTAAACATTTAGCTAAAGTGGAGAAATTCTTTGAAAAGCACCAGTTGAAGTGACACAGGAACAAATAGAAAATCTGAATAATCCTGATTTATTAAAAATATTGAATTTATAATTAAACGTTTCTACTATAACAACAAAACCAAATAAAAAACAAACAACTTCAGGTTCTCATGTATTTCAAATAAACAGTTAATAATACTGTGTGAAATTAAAATTTCCTGAATTTGAATGAATGTCTTTGCACTTAAGAAATACATGCTGAGTTACCTAGTAAAGGAATCTGATGGGTATAGTAATTCTCACATGGTTCAGTGGGGAAAAACGCTGACTGAGGAATATACTTACTGCTAATACATTGTTCTCTATGATTATACTTAAATACCTATGTTTATTTTAAAAAATATTATTCCCCTTAATGCTTCTTGCCCTGCTCTGCAAAATGAACAATGACAAAAACCATATTTCACCATGCAATATCTAAGTTTTGAGGTCAGTTTTCCCTCACTCTCTGCTCTTGGGGACGTTTCACTCAAGGAGCATCTTGAGTACAAGTTAGCCCTTCCTTCTCTCTTACCTGAGCAGATCACATAGGCCGTGTTTCCATGGGTACAGTCAGGAACACCCAGGGCAGTCACAGGGCAATTCCACAAGAAAGATTCAGCCCCCAAGCAGTGAAATCGGGCTTCCCAGATTTGATCACCTCCTTCTGCTCCTTTTGGAATGGAGATGGCAACTCCACAGCCAAGCTGACGACAGACAACATTGGCATTGGCCCTAGTCCAGTGGGAGGCACAGAGCCCTCTCCATCTTCCAGAAATATTCATCTCCACTTGCCCCTCACACTGAGCAGTGCCATTTCTCATGAGCCGGACTTCTGTGTATGCTGGTTGGAAAAGATAGAATTTTAGCAAAATCTCATGTTTTTCTGACCTGAACAGAGTATGCAGGGAGGTTAATATCCTGATCTGCATCTCACCTGAACAGACAACTTGAACAGCTCCACTGTGGTGACAAGTCCCCCCTGGACAGGGCACTCTGGGGCAGAACCAGAGCTCAGACTCCTCGCCCTCACATCTGAACTCTTCAGCCCAGACCCGGCCATCTAATGCTCTGAAGGGCACGTGTCCCAGGACAGACACAGCCTTGCCACATCCCATCTCTGCACAGATGACCTGGGCTGTGGGGAATGTAAAGTTCCCATCAGACACTGGGGTCCAGTCTTGTCCAGAACGCACTTCTACTTGCCCTGAGCAGGGTCCATCCCCTCCAACCAGACGCACACGTGCTAAGAGAAACAAACAAAGCCAGTGAGTGTTCATGATCTTGGCTTGACAATTGAAAACAATATATAATAGGCAATGGTGTGAAAGCTTTTCTTTTCCAGGAGTGGGACATGGAGAGAGAATTTGACAGTGTCAGAGTTGCATTTTCATGAGCAAGTTTCTGAAGAGAAACCCAGAAGTATTTGCAGGGTCAGTTAGGAATGACTGAATCCCAGCAACAAATACTTTGAGATTGGTTAGAAATGTGAATTCTTTATCTAGGGGCCAGGAAACTACAGGGCCCAAGACAGATCATCAGGAATGGCTGAATACCAGGAACATATATTTTAGCATTTGTTGGAGAAGTAAGTTTCTCTTTTAGGAGCCTGGGACTTCCAGAGCCCAAGGAAATAATGCATATTGTGTGGGCACTCAAACTTGAGTATAGAGGTATGAAGAACAGAACAAACCAGAGTGAAATGGCTATGAGAGAGCAGAGACCTATCATCCAGACAAAGTTATAAAGCTTTCCTGAGACTTGTGGGGTTCATAGTCTGATCAGTTTTATGACCCAGGAGCCAATCCTCAAGTGACTTGGGGTAGAGAAAATCATAAAGGCTGGATCCATGAGGGCATGCCAACTGTAGATGGATGATGGTTCAAGAGAAGAAATATAGACATTATAACTAATCCACTTTTATGGTACCAAATTTTATTTTCTGACAATTTTTGATGGCAAAAAATTCCAAGAGGTTCTTAGGTGACCTAAATGGGGAAAAAGAGATGAGTCCGGGGGCTTCCCTGGTGGCGCAGTGGTTGAGAATCTGCCTGCCAATGCAGCGGACATGGGTTCGAGCCCTGGTCTGGGAGGATCCCACATGCCGTGGAGCAACTGGGCCCGTGAGCCACAACTACTGAGCCTGCGCGTCTGGAGCCTGTGCTCTGCAACAAGAGAGGCTGTGATAGTGAGAGGCCCGTGTACCACGATGAAGAGTGGCCCCCGCTTGCCACAACTAGAGAAAGCCCTCGCACAGAAACGGAAACCCAACACAGCCATAAATAAATAAATAAGTAAAAATTTTTAAAAATGAGTCTGTTATGTTAAGTAAGCTCAGAGAGTCACAGGAGGGAGAAGGGATGGTCCTAGACATTTCTCTTGAAAACTCAGGATTTGTCAATGAACCAGAGTGAGTTCTGAGTGGAAGTGTACAAGACAGAGGTTGCCAAACAGTTCCTAGAAGAGGTTTTTCTTCTGAGACATGAGTCATAGAAAATGCTCAGGGGTGATATGAATTGATTTTAATTCTACCATTGTGCTAATTCTGTATTCATATCCGATGTCAATGAGATGACAGAAAAGGAGGTTCTCCAACCCTCATTCTCCCACAGAAACAGTGTGCCCTCAGCAACATGCCTGCCATGTTGTTATTCAGACACAAATGTGAACCCCGAAGCTGCTTCACGATGTGGCTCCAACCCTGCACCACCATGGTCCTAGAGGAAGTCCTGCCTTCCCAGAGGTACAGAAGGAGCCACACCATTTGGCATCCCTGGTAACAGGATTGCCAACTGTGGACATGAGAGTGAGTACAGAGTCTAATGCAGCCCTGTGACCTAGGCTCAGCCCCACTCTACCACAGTAGGGAGGCAATCCTGCCCACCTAGGCACCCAGAGGAAGCCACACCCATCCATGCCCCTGCCAACAGGCCCACTGACCAGACACAAAAACCACCCAGCAGCAGCCACATAACCTGAATCCAGCTTTGCTAGACCAGAGCTGTCCTACCTGCTCAGGGACCTGGCAGAAAAGATCTTTATTTGTCAAAAACAGTCTGTAAAGTCTGGAAGCAGTGTCTTCTCCTTCAAGTGCATATTCACCAATGCAAGCTTACACATATCATGAAGAATCTGGAAAATATGATACCACTTAAGGAAACCAGTAAATCTCCAGTAACCTACCCTGAAGAAGTGAAGATTTATGAACTCCTTGACAAAAAATTCGAGAAAATTGTTTTGAACTCAGTGACTGCAAGAGAATACAAACAGACAACTGAACACAAACAGACAACTAAACACCATCAGGAACATAGTACATGAACAAAATGAGAAGTTTAATTTAAAAATAGAAAACACAAAAAGAGACCAGACAAAATTCTGGAACTCAAGTATACAACAACTGAACTGAAAAATTCAATAGTGCACTCCAAGCAAACTGTATGATGCAAAACAAAGAATCAGCAAACTTAAAGACAGATTATTTCAAATTATATGATTACAGGAACAAAAAGAAAAAAGAGTAAATTATACATACATGATATATGGGAAACCATACAGCAAAATTATATATGCATTATGAAAGTCCCAGTAGGAAAAGACAAAGAGAAAAGGGCAGAAAGATTATTTAAAGAAATAATGACTGAGGACTTCCCAAATCTAGGGAGACAAAAAGACATCTTGGTTCATGAAGCCCAAAAGTTCATAAATAGGTAGAATCCAAAGAGGTCTACGCCAAGACACACTATAATTAAATTAGCAAAATTCAAAGACAAAGATAATTTTGAAAGCATCAAGAGAAAAGTGACTTGTCACATACAAGGGAGCCCTTATAAGACTAATAGCAGATTTCTCAGCAGAAACCTTGCAAGCCAGAAGAGAGCAGGATAACATATCCAAAGTATTTAGAGAAAAAAACCTGCCAATTATCAACATTTTACCTGGCAAACTGTCCTTTAAGAATGAAGGAGAGATTTTAAAAAATTAAAAACAAACAAACAAACAAACAATAACTTAGGGGTTTCACCACAACTAGACTTGCCTTTCATTGGTAAAGATAAATATGAAGAGAAATACAGAATATTGAAATACTGTAATCATGGCACATAACTTGCTTTTAACTTTAGTTTACAAATCAAAAGTCAAACATAGTATAACTATAACCACAACAATTTGCTGATGGAAATACAATATGTAAAGAAATAAAATCTGACAGCAATTACATAAAGTGTGGGGGAATAGTAAAATGTAGAGTTTCTGTGTGCTATTAAAGTTGTTACCTTAATTGTACTTAACTTCAGTTATAGACTGCTATAACTATCAAATGTTTGATGCAAGTTCCCAGGTAACCACAATTAAAGTATAGTACAGACACAAGATAGGAGAAAAGAGTCACTTCACAAAGACAGCAACAGAAGAGAAGAACAAGAGAACTACAAAATGACAGAAAACAATTAACATAATGGGCAACAGTAAGTCCTGACCTTTCAATAATGATTTTAAATGTAAATGTACTAAACTTTCCAATCAAAAAACATTGAGTGCCTTAATGGATTAAAAAACAAGACCCAACTATACACTTTAGATTTCATGACACACATAGGCTGAGAGTGAAGAGGTGCAGAAAGAGATCCCATGCAAATAGTAAACAAAAGAGAGGAAAGTCAAGCAAAACAGACTTTAAGTCAAAAACTGTCACAAGAGACATAATGATAAAATAGTTCAACAAGAAGATATAATACATATAATTACATATACATATATATATATATATACATATACACCCAACAGTAAAGCACCTAAATATACAGAGCAAGTGACAGAGCTTAAGGGAGAAATAGAAGCAATACAATAGTAGAAGACTTCGGTCTCTCATGGTGGCCTCAAGAGTCAATTATGTCAAAACTGAGTCTGATACTGCTAAATCATGACGGAATAACAGGCATAGATTAGCTGGTGATGCAAGAGTTCAGCAAAAATCAATGAAAGCATTAGCCATGTGGCTGAAAGGGTCTTGGTGCTCTGGCATGGTGTCAGGCCTGAGCCTCTGAGGTGGGACCATAAGGTTAACAGCTGATCTTTCAGCAGAAACTCCTTTCCTTACACCTAAAGGAACTAGAGAAAGAAGAACAAACAAAACCCAAAGTTAATAGAAGGAAAGAAATCATAAAGATCAGAGCAGAAATAAGTGAAATAGAAACAAAGAAAACACTGGCAAAGTTGAATAAAACTAAAAGCTGGTTCTTTGAGAAGGTAAACAAAATTGATAAACCATTAGCCAGACTCATCAAAAAACAGTGGGAGAGGACTCAAGCCAATAAAATTAGAAATGAAAAAGGAGAAGTTACAACAGACACCGCAGAAATACAAAGCATCCTAAGATACTACTACAAGCAACTCTATGCCAATAAAATGGACAACCAGGAAGAAATAGAAAATATGAACAGACCAATCACAAGTAATGAAATTGAAACTGTGATTAAAAATCTTCCAACAGGGGGCTTCCCTGGTGGCGCAGTGGGTTGAGAGTCCACCTGCTGAAGCAGGGGACGTGGGTTTCTGTCCCAGTCTGGGAGGATCCCGCATGCCGCGGAGTGGCTGGGCCAGTGAGCCATGGCCACTGAGCCTGAGCGTCTGGACCTGTGCTCCGCAACGGGAGAGGCCACAACAGAGAGGCCCACGTAGCGCAAAAAAAAAAAAAAAAAAAATCTTCCAACAAACAAAAATCCAGGACCAGATGGCTTTACAGGTGAATTCCATCAAACATTTAGAGAAGACCTAACACCCATCCTTCTCAAACTCTTCCAAAAAAATGCAGAGGAAGGAACACTCCCAAGCTCATTCTATGAGGTCACCATCACACTGTTACCAAAATCAAAGATACTACAAAAAAAGAAAATTACAGACCAATATCACTGATGAATATGGATGCAAAAATCCTCAACAAAATACTAGCAAACAGAATCCAACAACACATTAAAAGGATCATACACCATGATCAAGGGGGATTTATTCCAGGGATGCAAGGATTCTTCAATATATGCAAATCAATCAATGTGATACACCATATTAACAAATTGAAGGAGAAAAACCATATGATAATCTCAATAGATCCAGAAAAAGCTTTTGACAAAATTCAACACCCATTTATGACAAAAACTCTCCAGAAAATAAGCATAGAGGGAACCTACCTCAACATAATAAAGGCCATATATGACAAACCCACAGCAAATATCATTCTCAATGTTGAAAAACTGAAAGCATTTCCTCTAAGATCAGGAAGAAGAGAAGGATGTCCACTCTCACCACTATTATTCAACATAGTTTTGGGAGTCTTAGCCACAGCACTCAGAGAAGAAAAAGAAATAAATGGAATACAAATTGGAAAAGAAGAAGTAAAACTGTCACTGTTTGCAGATGACATGATACTATACGTACAGAATCCTAAAGATGTTACCAGAAAACTACTAGAGCTAATCAATGAATTTGGTAAAGTTGCAGGGTACAAAATTAATGCACAGAAATCTCTTGCATTCCTATACACTAATGATGAAAAATCTGAAAGAGAAACTAAGGAAACACTTCCTTTTACCATTGCAACAAAAAGAATAAAATACCTAGGAATAAACCTACCTAGGGAGATGAAAGACCTGTATGCAGAAAACTATAAGACCCTGATGAAAGAAATCAAGTATGATACAAACAGATGGAGAGATATACCATGTTCTTGGATTGGAAGAATCAATATTGTGGAAATGACTATACTACCCAAAGCAATCTACAGATTCAATGCAATCCCTATCAAATTACCAATGGCATTTTTTACAGAACTAGAATAAAAAATCTTAAAATTTGTATGGAGACACAAAAGGCCCCGAATAGCCAAAGTGGTCTTGAGGGGAAAAAAAACGGAGCTGGAGGAATCAGGCTCCCTGACTTCAGAATATACTACAAAGCTACAGTAATCAAGACAGTATGGTACTGGCACAAAAACAGAAATACAGATCAATGGAACAGGATAGAAAGCCCAGAGATAAAACCAGGCAACTATGGTCAACTAATCTATGACAAAGGAGGCAAGGATATACAATGGAGAAAAGACAGCCTCTTCAATAAGTGGTGCTGGGAAAACTGGACATCTACATGTTAAAGAATGCAATTAGAACACTCCCTAACACCATACGCAAACATAAACTCAAATTGGATTAGAGACCTAAATGTAAGACTGGACACTATAAAACTCTTAGAGGAAAACATAGGAAGAACATTCTTTGACACAAATCACAGCAAGATCTTTTTTGATCCACCCCTAAAGTAATGAAAATAAAAATAAACAAATGGGACCTAATGAAACTGAAAAGTTTTTGCACAACACAGGAAACCACAAACAAGATGAAAAGACAACCCTCAGGATGGGAGAAAATGTTTGCAAATGAATCAACAGACAAAGGATTAATCTCCAAAATATATAAACAGCTCATGCAGCTCAGTATCAAAAAAAAAAAAAACAAACCCAATCAAAAAATGGGTGGAAGGGGGCTTCCCTGGTGGCGCAGTGGTTGAGAGTCCGCCTGCCGATGCAGGGGACACGGGTTCGTGCCCCGGTCTGGGAAGATCCCACATGCCGCGGAGCGGCTGGGCCCGTGAGCCATGGCCGCTGAGCCTGTGCGTCCGGAGCCTGTGCTCCGCAAGGGGAGAGGCCACAACAGTGAGAGGCCCACGTAACAAAAAAAAAAAAAAAAAAAAAAAAAAAAAAAAAAAAATGGGTGGAAGACCTAAACAGGCATTTCTCCAAAGAAGACATAGAGAAGGCCAGGAAGCACATGAAAAGCTGCTCAACATCACTAATTATTAGAGAAATGCAAATCAAAACTACAATGAGGGGATTTCCCTGGTGGTGCAGTGGTTAAGAATCCACCTGCCAGCTCTATTTACAATAGCCAGGACATGGAAGCAACCCAAGTGACCATCGACAGATGAATGGATAAAGAAGATGTGGCACATATATACAATGGAATATTAGCCATAAAAAGAAATGAAATTGAGTTATTTGTAGTGAGGTGGATGGACCTAGAGTCTGTCATACAGAGTGAAGTAAGTCAGAAAGAGAAGAACAAATACCGTATGCTAACACATATATATGGAATCTAAAAAAAAAAAAAAAGGTTCTGAAGAACCTAGGGGCAGGACAGGAATAAAGATGCAGACGTAGAGAATGGACTTGAGGACACGGGGAGGGGGAAGGGTAACCTGGGATGAAGTGAGAGAGTGGCATGGACATATATACACTACCAAACGTAAAATAAATAGCTAGTGGGAAGCAGCCACATAGCACAGGGAGATCAGCTTGGTGCTTTGTGACCACCTAGAAGGGTGGGATAGGGAGGGTGGGAGCGAGATGCAAGAGGGAGGAAATATGGGGATATATGTATATATATAGCTGATTCATTTTGTTATAAAGCAGAAACTAACACACCATTGTAAAACAATTATACTCCAATAAAGATGTTTAAAAAAAAAAAAGAGGGCTTCCCTGGTGGCGCAGTTGTTGAGAGTCCGCCTGCCAATGCAGGGGACACAGGTTCGTGCCCCAGTCCGGGAAGATCCCACATGCTGCGGAGCAGCTGGGCCCGTGAGCCATGGCCGTTGAGCCTGCGCGTCCGGAGCCTGTGCTCCGCAATGGGAGAGGCCACAACAGTGAGAGGCCCACATACCGCAAAAAAAAAAAAAAAAAAAAAAAAAAAAAAGAATCCGCCTGCCAATGCAGGGGGCACGTGTTCGAGCCCTGGTCCGGGAAGATCCCACATGCCGTGGAGCAACTAAGCCCGTACGCCACAACTGCTGAGCCTGCGCTCTAGAGACCATGCACCTAGAGCCCGCACTCCACAACAAGAGAAGTCACCACAATGAGGAGTAGCCCCAGCTCAACACAACTAGAGAAAGCCCGTATGCAGCAACGAAGACGCAATGCAGCCAAAAACAAATAAATACATTTATTTAAAAAAGAAATACAATGAGGTATCACCTCACACTGGTCAGCGTGGCCATCATCAAAAAAATCTCCAAACAAGAAATGCTGGATGGGCTTCCCTGGTGGCGCAGTCGTTGAGAGTCCGCCTGTTGATGCAGGGGACACGGGTTCGTGCCCCGGTCCGTGAAGATCCCACATGCCGCGGAGCGCTAGGCCCGTGAGCCATGGCCACTGAGCCTGCACGTCCGGAGCCTGTGCTCTGCAACGGGAGAGGCCGCGGCAGTGAGAGGCCCGCACACCACGATGAGGAGTGGCCCCCGCTGGCCACAACTGGAGAAGGCCCTCGCACAGAAACGAGGACCCAACACAGCCAAAAATTAATTAATTAATTAATTAAAAAAAAAAACTCACTCACTTTAAAAAAAAAAAAAAGAAATGCTGGAGAGGTTGTGGAGAAAAGGGAACCCTTTTACACTGTTGGTGGGAATGTAAATTGATACAGCCACTATGGAGAACAGTATGGAGGTTCCTTAAAAAACTAAAAATAGAATTACCATATGACCCAGAAATCACACTCCTGGGCATATACCTGGAGAAAACCATAATTCGAAAAGATACATGCACCCCAGTGTTCATTGCAGCACTATTTACAATAGCCAGGACATGGAAGCAACCTAAGTGTCCATCAACAGATGAACAGAAAAAGAAGATGTGGCACATATATACAATGGAATATTGCTCAACCTTAAGAAGGAACGAAAAAAAAAAAAAAGGGCCTCCCTGGTGGCGCGGTGGTTGAGAGTCCGCCTGCCGATGCAGGGGATACGGGTTCGTGCCCCGGTCTGGGAGGATCCCATATGCCGCGGAGCGGCTGGGCCCGTGAGCCATGGCCGCTGGGCCTGCGCGTCCGGAGCCTGTGCTCCGCAACGGGAGAGGGCACAACAGTGAGAGGCCCGCATACCGCCAAAAAAAAAAAAAAAAAAAAAAAAAAGAAGGAACGAAATTGTGCCAGTTGCAGAGACATGGACGGACCTAGAGACTGTCATACAGAGTGAAATAAGTCAGAAAGAGAAAAACAAATATCATATTTTAATGCATATATGTGGAATCTAGAAAAATGGTTCAGATGAACTTATTCACAAAGCAGAAATAGAGACACAGATGTAGACAACAAACGCATGGACACCACGGGGAGAAAGGCGGTAGGAGGGGGCGGTGAACTGGGAGATTGGGATTGGCATATATGCAGTACTGTGTATAAAACAGATAACTAATGAGAACCTGCTGTATAGCACAGGGAATTCTACTCAGTGCTCTGTGGTGACCTAAATGGGAAGGAAATCCAAAAAGGAGGGGATAAATGTATACATATAGCTGATTCACTTTGCTGTACAGCAGAAACTAACACAACATTGTAAGGCAACTATACTCCAACTTAAAAAATAACAGAATCAGGATAAGTTAACTGCTGCATCTGCTCAGTCATGACCACCACGCTAGCATGTTCACTGGAAGAGTTCATCTCTACCAAAACTGTTCTTGGACCCAAGAAGATGGGAGAGAAGAAATTCTCTTATTGATGAATCTGTTACATGAACATGGATCCTTGCTGGAGAAGATCCAAGTTTGGGCAACCAGAAACTTATATAACGTAATATACAAAATGACAAATATAAAATTATGTACAAAAGTGAGCATTTCTTTAGAATGATAAGAGAAATCATAACAAATTGCACATTTTTAAAAAGGTGATAAATATCACAAATATCATAGAATCCAAAGCATCCGAGGGCCAGAGCAGTGCGGAGCTCCGGAGTTTGTTCCATCAGGGTAAGTAACTCTGACTTTAATCCTGGAGTTCTTTTTTTTTTTTTTTTTTTTTTTTTGCAGTACGCGGGCCTCTCACTGTTGTGGCCTCTCCCGTTGCGGAGCACAGGCTCCGGACACGCAGGCTCAGCTGCCATGGCTCACGAGCCTAGCCACTCCGCGGCATGTGGGATCTTCCCGGACCGGGGCACGAACCCGTGTCCCCTGCATCGGCAGGCGGACTCTCAACCACTGCGCCACCAGGGAAGCCCCTGCCAACATTTTTTAAAAGGTTGTCTGTCTTCCCCTCTTCCATTTCCTCACCAATGAGTCCCTCCCTAATCGCAGGCACTTCATTCCAGTCCACACCACTCCACTGAAACTATCTTCTCAAATGTCCCCAGTGGCTCCTCGTCACCAAATCAGACGGGTTTTGCTCAACTTTTGTGCTCCTGGTCTCTTTTTGCTGGTAGACACTCATAACCGAAACCAAGTCCCCCTAAAATTGAGTTCCCTTACTGAGTTTATGATTAATTTTTCTATCCAACACTTTATTCCCTTTCTTATCCCCTCTGACCTCAACCCTGTGCTAACTGAACACTGATCAACCAGAGTCAGACAACTAAGATTGCTGTTGTCCCTAACATAATGCACTAAAGTTGCTGTTGCCGATTTCATCATTAACATACAAACTCAAGTTGCTTCTCTGGGACAAGGTGAGCTCACAGACCCCTAAGCCATGGAACTGTCTGGCCAGAGAATCATAAACTGGAGGCCTCCTGACTCCCAAAACCACAATTAAGAAAAGTCACAGAAATGTCACAAGAGGATGATTCACCCCAGTTTCTTTGTTCTTTCCCTTTGAAACATCCCTAACTCAAAGCCCAAGATGGAGTGGATCTGAGACTTGTCTCCCACTCCCTTGCTTGGCACCATGCAAATAAACCCTCACTTTGCTGCAAAAAAAAAAAAAGTTCAGCTTTTTGCATGTCAATTGTACCTCAATAAAGTAGCTTAAAATTGAAAATAATTATTTTCTTAGGGGCCTCAACTAGTATCATCAAAGATCTGCTGAGGGTAAGATTGGAAAAATCACTTTTCCTGTCATCTTCCCCAAAAGAGCTGATTGGCTTTGGGTTGCCAGAAACCTACAGCAGGTGTTCACAGGGCTTCCCCTGTCCCACCATCAGATGGTTGACCATTTTCTAAGACTCAAACACCTACGTTAGGAACTCACTGTGATATCTGAATCTGCCTCCAATCCAGCTGTTCTGATGGGATTAATGTCCTGGGCATTTCATCCACCATTGTGAGAACAACTGGAAACATCTCTGGCAGATCCTGTGACCACCCACTCACACTCTAGTTTCACTGCTGTCTTTACTGCATCCACCTTGACACAGGTCGAATACACTTAGGCAGTACTGAGCACTTCTTATGAGTCACTTCAGGTTCTCTTAGCCTCATTGGCCTTTGTACTTGTTTTGCTCCACTTACTGTGTTGTAAATGTTAAAACGTCATGTTTCCCTGCTGCGTGAATATCCCCACAAACAGGATGTGAGCACCCCATCAGGTGTCCACGTGCACCTGTGATGACTAAACCCAGCCACAAATTCCCCTTCTTGCCCTCCCCTGACTGTGACCTAGTGACATTCAAATGCATCAATGAAATCCCCTCATGCCTTTTCCTTGTGTAACTCCACTCTTACCCCTAATATTGTCACTTGTCCATGAGTCTTCACTCCCTCTTATGGCTCCCCATGTTTCGTTGAGCTTGCTCCCTTGGTGCCTCCCCGATGTGGCCTCCTTATGGTATGTGGTGGCCCTGTCTCTCTAGGACCTCTGAGTATAATAAACTATGTTTGCCTGTCCATCTCTTATGTCCTCTCTTGTGGCCGAACCTGACTGAACATCCCATGAAAGAATAAAAAGTAACTGCCATGATGAAGCTAATTCATAAAAGTACAACCCAGCAGTTGTACCTCTTGTAATATTTGACCTCACTTCCCTGACTCTTATGAAACACCACAGAGATCTGAAGGGTCTGATTGTACACAGGTCTGGAGACTTTAATATCCAGGGCCAAGCAAGCCCTTACACCCCCTTGAGCAACTAATGCTCTAGGAATCACTGTGTGGCTGGAGTCTTCCCCCAAGGATGCTCTAAATTCTGTGATCTGGTATTCCCATAGTTATTCTGGGAATGAGACTGAAGCTTTTCCTGCTGGGGATCCCCTCCCAGACCAGACAGGCCTTACCTGAGCAGACTACTCCAATACTTTGTTCATGAGAGTAGGTATGATTATAGTTTTCAAAATTAGAATAAAAACAGTCTTTGATGTTGAAACTTGATGCTGTTTCCTTGCACTTATAATAGACACGCCAAACGGGGCTAAGTCTTGGTCCAAAATAAGCCCCTCTGGGAGCATCAACAGCAGCTCCACATCCCAGCTCTCGGCACACCACATCTGCATCGTCCACGAACCAGTACTTCACATACACCATGCCCCATACTCCTTGATGCTTCACTTCCACTCTCCCCTCACAGCGGTGGCCTCCATCCTTCAGCCTCAGCTCCAGAGCTGCAGGAGAGACAGAGACACAGGACACGGGACACAGGAGAGATTTTAGGAGACCATGTGGTGGTGTGCTGGTAAGTATTAAAAAATGAGCTCTCTGAGGGGAAAAGTTCCCTGTGTATAGCATTTGTTCATTTCTGAGGTGTAAATATTCCCATTGTGGCCAACTCTCAGCTATCAATGTGGTATCACTGAATGTGCAGCTGGGGAGGGATGTACCCAACTATTTCTCACAAGCCTGTAGAACCCACTTTCATGGACACCACCAAGGACAGGCCTTCAGAGAACTCTGGATGCTGTCCAAAGCTACTAAGGGGTAGATGTGCCCAAAGCTACTAAGGGGCTCAGCTTCCCCATCTCAGTTACAGCTCATGGCCCACGATGCCAGGGAGGAATCTTCCCTCTCCTTCTCTGTCCCATAGGGAGCACTCTCGTCTAGCTCAGGAACAGAGGACCATGGTAAGCAGATACTCAAATGTCCCGATTATCCGGCCACCTGGTATTCATGTCCTTGTATAATCCCCACACTTGAATGTATCTAGTAACACGCACCTAACAACTGGAATTTGGCAAAAGTGATGAGATGTCACTTAAGAGATTAGGTTTCAAGACGACCCTGGTTTCTCCCATGTGACCTCTCTTGCTCTCTCTCTTGCTCTGATGAAGCCAGCTACCAGGTTGTGAGCTGTTTATGGAGAGAGCCTCATGACAAGGAACTGAGGAAGGCCTCTAGCCAACCGCCAGCAAGGGACTGGGGCTCTCAGTTAAACAGTCCACCAAGGCCTGAATGCTGCCAACATCCAGGTGAGTAAGTGTGAAGGATACCCACCCCTGGGTGAAGCTTCAGACGACTGCATATTGTGAGACATCATGAGTCAGGTAAACCATGCCAATTCCTAGCCCACAGAAATTATGTCATGCTAGATGTTTGTTTGTTGTTTTAAGCTGCCGTGTTTGGCAGTAATTTGTAGCACAGTAACATATAACTAACGTAGGGCTTCCCTCCAGCGTCAGAAAACAGCAGGATGATCCCAATGCTAGCAAGGCAGGTCTCGTTCTGAGACCTCTTCTCCTGGCCTGCAAGCCAGTGCTGTCTCCCTGGTATTCACATGGCCTTTCCTTAGTGCACGTGCCCAGGGAGAGAAAGAGAGAGAGATCTCCCTCTCTTCCTTTTCTTATAATGCTACCTACTGGATTAGGGCTCCACACTTGTGACCTTATTTAACCTTAATTACCTCCTAAAGACCCTATCTCCAAATGCAGTCACACTGGGGGTGAAGGCTTTAATATATGAATTTTGGAGGGACACAGTTCAGTCCATAGACCTGGGTTCATTATAGGAAGGAAATAAAGATAAATGGGAAGGAGGCAAAGGAGGTAGTAGAAGTGAGACATCCTGTGAAGTTTATTTGGGTTTTTTTTAGAAGTTTGACATCGACCTTTTTAGGATTGAAATGGGATCCTAAAAGCACACAGGAAGCTACTTTTATTAATACTAAAATTATCTATTTTGAGACAGGTCCTGTACTTAGTGCTGTAAATGCAGAAAGCAGGCCTTCATGTACCTTTTACCTAGTTGATGACACAAAACAAATAAGTACATGATTTCAGTACTGTGAAAAGTTCCAAGAGATTATCTCAGTGATGGTAGGCTTGGTTATTGAGGCTATCTCATCTGCTGAAAATAAAGTGGAATAAATTTACTAAAAATTGTCTTAAAAGCATTAAAGACCTGATAAGATAGGAAGAAAAAATAAGGCCAAATCTGAAGGGAAAATGGAAATTCACTAAGATACAAGAGCATGGAATGTGCTTTTGCCTTGAGGGCATTAGCCTATTTGGGGTTGGGGAGGAGTTTCTGCCCTTTGATGGTGAAGAGCCATAAATCAAATCCCAAACCCACACCCAGATGAGACATCCAAAAGAAGGCATTCTCCACAATAAGCCAGGACACCACTTGAAATAGACACGCTATTGCATAAAACTAGATTCAGAGTTTAAATGTACAGACTGTCCAGATAGTATCCATTTTTTGCACTTGTATTAAGGAGATCCACTACTGATAATAGCAGGAAATTATGAAAAAATAAAAATAAAACCCTTTCTAGAGCAAAGTACCTTGTTCAAATTACCTCTATTAATAATTTTTATAAATACAGTGACCAGCATGTTTTCAAAAAAAAAAAAAAAGCAAACACACAAAGAAACAAAGTTCCATTAACAAGAACCAAGAGAAACTACTGAAGCAGACACAGAGGCTTCTCATATTAGATATATCAGATATCAGGCTATAGAACTACCATATGTACTATATTTGAAGAAATAAAAATACACTCTTAAAGAAAGTGCAAGGAATTTTTTAAATGCATAGCAAAAAATTTTAAAGCTAACTTCTATGAATGAAAAATATATTTGTTGAAATTTAAATTTTTACATAATATCAAATTCAGGTAAAGAGTGAATTAGTGAGGTGAATAATAATTAGAATAAATTACCTGGAATACTGCACAGAGAAACAAAATGATGAAAATTACAGAAGAGAAAATCAGAGATACAAAATGGAACTGTGAGGTTTTAATTAAGTTAAAATGAAACAAGGGAAAGAAGAGAGGGAGACAGACACAGAGAAATACAGAAAGAGAGAGTACTGAGCAGAGGCAATATTTGAAAAATACTGAGTGAGAATTTTCCAGAACTGATGAAAGATACCAATCCTTACAGTGAATAAGCCCAACAGAACTCAGTCAAGACATATAAAAAGGAATCCATTTGTAGAAACATCATAGATGGAAACATTACTAGTGTTCAATGACATTTAAAATTCTCTTTTTCTGAGCACATGGAAATATTAATACTTCTTTGTTTGCCTGTTTGAAGTGAAGCATAACCATGTGATCTGGCTCATCCAATGAAGTGTGAGAACAAATGATGTCACTTCCACATAGAAGCATTTAGGAGACAATATATTTTTTAAAAAAGAGAGAGGGGGCAATATATTTTTCTGCCACAGCAAATACTGCAGCCTTGTGTTGAAGTGGTAGCGTAATAAGATGGTAGGGCATTCAACAACCTGAGTAGTTGAATAATTATGATAGCAGAAATCCTGCCAAAGTGAATAGAACATGTCATGTAAGAAAAACTTTTGGTTATTTGGTACTACAACATAATTTCGCTTATTCTTCCTAAAATGGTAAGAAACAGCAGAAACTGACAAAAAGAAAAATATCAAGATATAGACCAGGTGTATAAAAATGAGAAACATCTATACCAACATCTAAGTCCCCAAGAACAAACAGAGATGCCAGTATAGAGTAGACTGAAGCCCTTAGATGTGCCAAAAGGGAAAAAAATTGCCAATCTAAAACTCTATACTCAAAACCATTCTCTCAAAGAATAATGTCCTCAAACATGATATCACCAAAATGTTGATGTAGGAGACAGCAGCCGCCATCCCCCCAACAAAGACCAAAAATTAGACAGCTTTCAGGAATAAAAACAGCTCTGGAAAGATCTGGAGTCCTCTAAGAAGTTTGATCACACCAAGACACTGTCATGTGGTGGCATCATTCCATCCTCCAAGCCAGCATTGCTCAATGCCAAGGGTGCCAAGAGAGCTCCTCTCACCAGGATAGTGAGAGCAGGCTGAGTAACCAGTGTCCCTAGCCTTTGGGGAGCATGATATGAAAGTCCTGCTTCACGGTTATGGTCCCTAGCCACTGGAACTAGAGGCACTGCTGAGGACAACAACAGCCATTCCAGTGACTGCAGACCCCCTGCAATCCTTGCCAAAGACCACAAAGTTGTCAATGCTGTGGACGTCAGCAGCCTGAGCCAAACAGACATCATGCCCTCCCAGACCCAGTGCCACCATATGCCTCTGCACTTGGCACCCTGCAGTACAATCCAGTGTGCCCCTACCCAGAGGCGAAAGGCTTTCCCTACTGAAGTCAGTACATAGAGTCTGGAAGAGGTGACTGCTCCTTTAAACGTGCAGACATCTACTAGAGAGTAAGATATCAAAAAGAATCAGGGAAACAAAATTCAACCAAAGGAATACAGCAAATCACCTGTAACTGGCCCCAAAGAAATGGAGGTCCAGGAATTGCCTGACAAAGAATTCAAAATAACTCTTCTGAAGATTCCCAGGGACTTCCCTGGTGGTCCAGTGGTTAAGAATCCGCCTTTCAATGCAGGGGATGTGTGTTCGATCCCTGGTCAGGGAACTAAGATCCCCCATGCTGCAGGACAACTAAGCCCGCGGGCTGCAACTACTGAGCCGGAACACTCTGGAGTCAGCCTGCCACAACTAGAGAGAAGCCTGCACACTGCAACTAGAGGAGCCCGAGTGCCGCAAGGAAGATCCCACGTATGGTAACAAAGACTTGACACAACCAAACAAATGAATAAATAAATAAATAAATATTAAAAGAAAAACAGTGCTGTTTTGAACATGTGTGCACATTTCTATTGTTCCTCTTTTTTTGCAGGGGTGGGGGAAGAAATTTCTTTATTTAAAACTGCTTTTTTTTTTTTTTCTGTGAAACTACAAGTGTACAAGTGAGGAGAGAACTGCTCCCAGCACATGCTTCCCACCCCCACCCATCACACTCCCAACCTGCTCCCCAGTCCTGCCTGGATCTTTGATGGGAGAAGTTCCCCACTATTACAGTCTTGTAAAATCCTGAGGATATTTGAGGGGTTCAAACAGTAGGATTCAGGGCCGAGGATGGGACAGTGGTGATTTTACCTTCCCTCATACCTGGCCCTTTGCAGCCTCCCTCCTTTCTCTCCCTACCTTCTTGATTTTGGACTGAGAAATTAACAGATACATCATTTCTGGGGAGATTGAGGGAGATACATACACAGACATCCCAACCCATGTTTAACATATTTGGCAATAACCCCCTCCCCATTCCTCCCCCTCCAATCTGCAAATGGTAGTTTAAAAAAAAGATTGTAGACATGTCACTCCCAGGGGAAGGTGACATTTGTTCAAAATTATTGAGTCTAGTCCTGCCCAATGGTGGTGGGAAGAGGCGGGATAAGCTGGCTGAGCAAGCCCTGACTCCCTCCACACCAAATACAGCAGAAAGCTGCCTGTACAAGCAAAGAACACCTCAGTGACTTTAGCAAAGGAGAGCACCTAAGTGATTTTGGGGGGCAGGCGTGGGGCCCTGCTAAATGTACTTCCTGATGGACAGGACTGGATCCAAGCAGGCCTCTACACCAGTTCTATTTGTTCCCCTTTCTCTTATCATGACCCCTTTGGCTATCACCCCTAATATAGGAAAAACAAGAAAATTTTTTTAAATCAACGTATTTATAAAAACATCTACTTCCCCAAAATAAATTAAAAATTAAGAACCACCATGAACAACAGAAAACCCTGAAATAAAATTTTAAAAATACAGATGGATCCCAGGGTTAATTTTTCTTTCCTTAAAAAAAAAAAGTTTCAACCCCAAAGCCCAGTCAACAATTCCCGAAAGTAGCAGAAACTCCCTCTGAGGTAGATATCTGAGTCAGACACTCTCATCCACAGAACAATTCTATTGGTTTAAGATGAGCTGGTATCAGGTAATAAAGCCTTGTGGAGGGGCAGGGGCTGGGGAGGGACAGGGGGCGTGGCCCATGTCCTCTGTCCAGAAGTCATGTCCCCATTTTTGACATCTCTGGTTGGGCAGGGCTGGCATCTCCGCAGATCCCAGAGCATATAAGTGGGGGGGGGGGCCGTGGCGGGGGCGAGTGCAGGAGCCCAGAGAGAGACAGAGAGAGAGAAAGAGAGAGAAAGAAACAGAATAGCTGTATGTGTGTGTATGAGAGAAAGAGAAGGAGAGGAGAGGAAAGATCTGAAAAATAGGATTCTGGGTGTGTGTGTTTCTGTGTGAGAGAGAAAGGGGGAGAAACAAAAAGAATGAAAAAAGGAAAAAAGGGGAGACAGACTTCACTCTCCCCTTAAGGGACCCCATCTTCCCTGCCATGTAGTCATCACCCCCCACCCCAGCAATGAGAGAGTCTGCCCAGGGAGGGGATGACCCCATTTGCCCTTCTCTATCCTGTGCTTCCCCTGTGTCTGGGTTTTGTCCTCTGGATGCCTGCGTCCTCTTCAAGAGTTGCCTTGTGAGCCCCCCACCCCTGTGGCCCTGAGGGGCGAGATCAGTGGGAAGTGTCAGAATGAACGCTCCCTGGTCCCTCTGTCGGGGATGTCATTGAGGATGGGGTCACAGCCTCCGGCCAGCCACCGTTTGCCCTCATTTCCCGAGGGCTATACATCTGGCCTCCCCCGAGGTTATCCCCGTAGCCCCCGGCCCCATCAAGTGATTCCACCTGGGAGGCAGGGTAGGAATCTCCGGTGAGCCCGCCATCCCCAGAAACATGTCACTGGATCCTGAGAGATTGAAAGAGCCACCAGAGCCTGCAGAGGAAGTGGGTGTCAGGGAGCTGGTGGGGCTGTGGCCGCCCTGGGTGACTGACACAGCCGTCTTGATGGCATAGATGTTTGCCTCCTCTTGGAACTTTCCAATATTTTTCTTATAGCGAATCCGCTTGTTGCCAAACCAGTTGGAGACCTGAGAGACAGTGATTCTGTACTTCTTGGCGGCTCCTCCTTAGCCTCCTCACTAAGATATGGGTTACTCAGGTGGGAGTAGAAATACTCAGTCAGGACCTCAGTGGCCTGTTTGCTGAAGTTACGGCTTTTTCATCTGGCCTCCAGGAAGCAGGAACGCAGGATCCTGATGGCCTCGCAGGTGCTCTGTTTGAGTTGCATCGGGATGGCGCTGAACTTCCGGTGGACGATGCTCACTGCGTGCTCCACCTCCTTGGGTACCACGGGCTGCGTGCGGCTCCGCTGCCTCAGCAGGTTCATGACGTGGCTGGTGAATTCGTTACATGCCTGCTGATACTTGTCCAGCTCCGAGTGGTAAATGTGGCAAATCTGGGCAACTTTGCTGCGATCATCGGAGTGTTCGATGGAGGTGTCGGGGACACACCGTCCCTGGCGGCTGCAGCGGTGGCAGCTGCTGCCGCCGAGCCACCCCCTTTCTCAGGCCCTGCCTCACCCTCTGCCAGAAGCATGTTGTCCAAGCTCATCAGCTGTGGGTCCACAGGCTCCTCCTCTTGGGAGCTTCGAGTGCTGAGGCCGGTTTTCTCCTTGATTTCACACAGGACACTAAAGAGGGCAGGCTTCATTCGCTGGCGGTTTGGGGCATGTTTCTTGGCCTGGGCATCATCCAGGCTCTGGTCGGTGATGGTCATTATCTGCTACAGAATGTCCCTCATGTCTTGCTTCCCTCAGCCTCCCGGGACCCCACCCCCAGCCCCACTGGGGTCTCTGCCACTGGGAGGTTCAGCAGGGCCCCCAGGCTCCCCACCCCCCAACCCAAGGCCCCCCAACCCCCACCTGGAGGGGTCGGCCCCAGCAGCCACTTGTCCACAGGTGGGGGGAGCCCTGAGGCCCCTCCCTGCTCCGCCCCTCCCCCCTCACCTGGTTACTACTCCCCCAAACTCGCTGGGGCTGCTGCTCTCCCCGCCCCAACCCCTGCCTGGTCTCCTCCCCCTCCCGGCTCTCCCCGGGGTTCACCGTGGCCCTGAACGGAGACCTGGGGTACCATCTGGGCCCAACACAGGAGACCCCAGCCCCCCGGCGGTGGAGAGAGACAGTATGAACATTTCAAAATAATTTAAAAATATAACAAAGATTCTCAGAGAGCTACAAGAGAACATATATAGATATTTAATGATACCAAGAAAACAATATAAATAAGATGAGAACAATAAAGATATAGGAAATATTTTTTTTAAAAAGAAGAAGAAGAAGAGCTAAGCAGAAATTTTGGAGCCGAATAATATGAGTGAACTGAAGAATTCAATACAGAGGCTCAGCAACAGACTTGACCAAGCAAAAGAAAGAATCAATGAGTTAGAATAAAGATCAATTGAAATTATCCAATCAGAGGAGCAAAAAGAGAAAAGAGAATGAAAAGGAACATAGAAAACCAGTGGGAATGATGGACACCATCAAGAGAAACAATGTATGCAATGGAGTCACAGAAGGAGAAGTGAGGGAGAAAAGGAGTAATGGCTGAGAATTTCCCAAACCTGTGGAAAGATTTGGACATCCAAGTTCATGGGGCTAATAAGTCATCCCAAAATTTCAATCCAAAAGTCTTCTCCAAGACACACATAATAAACTGTCTAAAATCAAAGACAGAGGATTTTAAAAGTCCAAAGAGAAGAAAAAAATTCTGTCACATAAGAGAACTCACATAAGGAGATCAGCAGATTTGTCAAAAGAAACCTTGCAGACCAGGAGAGGATTGATTACATATTCAAAGTGAAGAAAGGAAGGAAGGAAGGAAGGGAAGTAAAGAAAAAAATAAATGAAACTGCCAACCAAGAATACCTTACTCAACAAAGTTGTCATTCAGAAGTGACCGAGAGATAAAGAATTTCCCTAACAAACAAAATTTGATGGAGATCATTACCATTAGACCTGCTTTACAAAAACTTCTGATAAGATGTCTCCAAGCCAAAATGAAAGGAAACTAATTACAACATAAAACATATGAAAATATAACACACACACTAGGTATAGGTAAAGGTAAGCATATAGCCAGATTCAGAATCCCCTAATACTATAATACAGTGGTGTGTTAAATACTTTACTCTAGTAAAAGGACAAAAGTATTAAAAATAGCTATAGGTACAATTGTCAATGAATCCACAATACAAAAATAGGTAAATTGTGACATCAAACACATAAAATGTATGTGGGGAGGAGGATAAGGGTAGAGTTTCGTATGCAATAAAAGTTAATTAGTATTAGCATAAAATACACTGAGAAATATATATATATATGATGTTTTATGTAAAACTCTGGGTAACCACAAAGCAAAAGTCTACAATAGATCCATAATAAATAAAAAAAAGGGAATCAAAGCATACCACAATGGAAAATATGCAATACGTAAAGACAGCAAGAGAGAAGAAAGGAGTAAGAGTAGTACAAAACAGCCAGAAAACAATTAATAAGATGGCATTAATGAGTCTTACCTATCAATAATTATTCTAAAGGTAAATGGATTGAATTCTGTAATCAAAAAACATAGACTAACTGCATGGATAAATAAAACAAGACCCAAGTATAGCTGCCTACAAGAGACTCACTTCATTTTTTTTTTTTTTTTTTTTTGCAGTACGCAGGCCTCTCACTGTTGTGGCCTCTCCCATTGCGGAGCACAGGCTCCGGACGTGCAGGCTCAGCGGCCATGGCTCACGGGCCTAGCCGCTCCACGGCATGTGGGATCCTCCCAGACCAGGGCATGAACCCGTGTCTCCTGCATCAGCAGGTGAACTCTCAACCACTGCGCCACCAGGGAAGCCCTACTTCAGCTTGAAGGACACACATAGGCTCAAAGTGAAGGATGGAAAAAGATATTCCATGGCAACTGGAAACCAAAAGAGAGCAGAGACCGCTATAATTATATTAGACAAAGTAGACTTTAAGTCAAAAGCTGTAGCAAGAGAGAAAAAAGGTCATTAAATATTGATTAAGGGGTCAATTTATCAAGAGGATATAATACTTATAAATATATAAGTACCCAACATCAGAGCGCCTAAATATATTAAGATCAATGGATTCATTATCCAGACAGGGAACCAGTAAGGAAACAGCAGATTTGAACAACATTGTAAACCAAATTGATTGCACAGACATATACAGAATTTTTCAACTAACAGCAACAGAGTAGCAATTTTTCTCAAATACACACATTTCTCAAAAATACACATTTTCTAAAATAAACCATATATTAAACTACCAAACATATCAACAAATTCAAGAATATAGAAATAATGTAAAATATGTTTTGGGTGGGCTTCCCTGGTGGCGCAGTGGTTGAGAATCCGCCTGCCAGTGAAAATATGTTTTGGACCACAATGACAGGAAAGTAGAAAACAACAGGAAAGAAACTGGAAAATTCACAAATATGTGGAATTTAAACAACATGCTACTGAACAACCAATCAATCAACAGAGAAATCAAAAGAGAAATTTTAAAATATCTTCAGAGAAACTAAAGTGGAAACACACATACTAACAGTATGGAATGCAGCAAAAGCAGTTGTAAGAGGGAAATTTATAGTGATAAATGCATACATTAAGAAAAATGAGGGCTTCCCTGGTGGCGCAGTGGTTGAGATGCAGGGGACACGGGTCTGTGCCCCAGTCCGGGAAGATTCCACATGCTGCGGAGCAACAAAGCCCATGCGCCACAACTACTGAACCTACTCTCTAGAGACCACAAGCCACAACTACTGAGCCTGTGAGCCACAACTACTGAAGCCCGTGTGCCTGGGGGCCCATGCTCCGCAACAAGAGAAGCCACTGCAATGAGAAGCCCATGCACCACAACAAAGAGCTAGCCCCCACTCACCACAACTAGAGAAAAGCTCGTGTGCAGCAACAAAAACCCAATGCAGCCAAAAATAAGTAAATAAATTTATTTTTAAAAATTGTATCAAAAACAATAAAACACTTAAGAATACATTTAACCAAAGAGGTGAAAGATCTTATAAAAAGTATAAGACTGGGGCCTCCCTGGTGGCGCAGTGGTTGAGAGTCCGCCTGCCGATGCAGGGGATACGGGTTCGTGCCCTGGTCTGGGAGGATCCCATATGCCGCGGAGCGGCTGGGCCCGTGAGCCGTGGCCGCTGAGCCTGCGTGTCCGGAGCCTGTGCTCCGCAACGGGAGAGGCCACAACAGTGAGAGGCCCGCATACCGCAAAAAAAAAAAAAAAAAAAAAAAAAGTATAAGACTGATGAAAGAAAGTGAAAAAGACACAAATAAATGGAAATCTCTACAATGTCCATGAATTAGAAGAATTAATACTGTTAAAATTCCATACTACCCAAAGCTATCTATAGAGTCAAGTCAATTCCTATCAAGACCAATGGCATTTTTGACAGTAATGAAAAAAAAAAATACTAAAATTTGTGTCAAACCACAAAAGACCTCAAATAGCCAAAGCAATCTTTGGAAAAAACAAACAGACCCCTAGGTTCTTCATGACATTTTTTTTTAATTCCATATATATGTGTTAGCATACGGGAATAAAGACACAGACCTACTTGAGAATGGACTTGAGGATATGGGGAGGGGGAAGGGTAAACTGTGACAAAGCGAAAGAGAGGCATGGACATATATACACTACCAAACGTAAGGTAGATAGATAGTGGGAAGCAGCCGCAGAGCACAGGGAGATCAGCTCGGTGCTTTGTGACCGCCTGGAGGGGTGGGCTGGGGAGGGTGGGAGGGAGGGAGATGCATGAGGGAAGGGATGTGGGAACAGATGTATATGTATGACTGATTCACTTTGTTATAAAGCAGAAACTAATAAAAAACAACAACAACAACAAGAAAAAAAAAACAGACCTGGATTTGTGATTTCTAAATATACTACATAGCTGTAGTAACCAAACCGTAGAGAAATGATATGAAAATAGACACATAGATCAATAAAGCAGAATGAGAACTCAGAAATAAACCCAAGCATATACAGTCAACTAATGTTTGACTAGGAAGCCAAGAATACTCAATGGGGAAAGAGAGTCTTTCCAATAAATGACTCTGGGAAAACTGGATATTTACATGCAGATGAATGAAACTAGACCCCTGTCTTACACCACTCACAAAAATTAACTCAAAATACACTAAAGACTTAAATTCCTTTAGGCTCTGAAACCATAAAACTTCTAGGAAAAAATATAGGAAAGAAGCTCCTTGACATAGGTATTGTCAATGAGTTTTTGGATATGACACCTAAAGCACAAGCAACAAAATCAAAATAAACAGTGGGACTACATCAAACTAAAAAGCTCCTGTAGAGCAAAAGAAACAATTCACAAAATAAAAAGACAACCTACAGAATGGAAAAAATACTTGCATATCATATATCTGACAAGTGGCTAATATCCAAAATATGTGAGAAACTCATGAATCAATGGCAAAAGAAAAACCTCACAAAAAACCAAAAACAATATGATTGTAAGATGGGTAAAGGATGTAAATACACATTTTTCCAAAGAGGATGTACAGATGACCAGTAAGTATATGAAAAGGTGCTCAACATCACTTACCATCAAGAAAATGCAAATCAAAACCATGAGCTATCAACACACACCGCTTACAATGGCTATTTCAAAAAAAGACAAGAGATAAAAATTGTTGGCAAAGATGGGGACAAAAGGGAAACCTTGTACACTGTTGGTGAGAATTTAAATAGGTATGACCTCTATGGAAAACAATATGGAGGTTCCTCAAAAAATTAAAAATAGAGCTACTATGTAATCCAGAAATTCCACTTCAAGTATTTATCTTAAAAAATGAAATCATGATCTTGAAGAGATATCTGCACTCCTATCACGTTGCAGCATTATTCACAAGAGCCAAGACATGGAAACAGCCTAAGTGTTCATTGACAATTATAAGGATAAAGAAAACGTGATAAATATTTGATGCATAGATTTATAGATATATCTATAGATAAAGATGTAGGTTTAAGTCTACATACAGGCATAGATATTATGGATGTAGATATAGATACACACAGTGGAATAATTATTCAGCCATAAAAATGTAGGAAATTCTGTCTCTTGGGACAACATGGATGGACCTTGAGGACATTATGCTCAATGAAATAAGTAAGACAGAGAAAAACAAATACTGTTTGATCTCATTATATGTGGAATCTAAAATACCAAACTCATAGAAACAGAGAGTAAATTGGTGGCTGCCTGGGCAGGGGTGGGGGTGGGAGGAATGCATGAAGGTGGTCAAAGGGTACAAACTTCTACTTATAACATGAATAAGCTCTGGGAATGGAATGTACATGTGACTGTAGTTGATAATACTGGATTGTGTACTTGATCATTACTAATAAAGTCAATCTTAAAAGTCCTCATAACACACATATGAAAAGTAGCTATGTGATGTGATATATGTGTTAACTGACTTAATGATGGTAATCATTTCATAATACATATTTCTTTTTTAATATTTTAATTTAGTTGGAGTATAGTTGATTTACAATGTTGTGTTAGCTTCAGGTGTACAGCAAAGTGATTCAGTTATACATATACATATACTCATTCTTTTTTAGATTCTTTTCTCATATAGGTTATCACAGAATATTGAGTAGAGTTCCCTGTGCTATACGGTAGGTCTGTGTTGGTTATCCATCTTATTTATAACAGTGTGTGTGTGTGTTAATCCCAAGCTCCTGACTTATCCCTCCCCCACCAACATTTTCCCGTTGGTAACCATAAGTTTGTTTTTGATATCTGTAAGTCTGTTTCTGTTTTGTAAATAAGTTCATTTTTATCTTTTTCTTTAAGAATTAGATTCCACATATGAGTTATATCACATGATATTTGTCTGTATCTGTCTGATTTACTGCACTTAGTATGATAATCTCTAGGTCCGTCCATGTTGTTGCAGATGGCATTATTTCATTCTTTTTTATGGCTGAGTAATATTCCATTGTATATATGTACCATATCTTTATCCTTTCCTCTGTCAGTGGACATTAAGGTTGTTTCCATGTCTTGGCTATTGTAAATAGTGCTGAAATGAACATTGGGGTACATGTATATTTTCAGATTACGCTTTTCTCCAGATATATGCCCAGGAGTGGGATTGCTGGATCATTCGCTAGTTCCAATTTTAGTTTTTAAAGGAACCTCCTTACTGTTCTCCATAGTGGTTGCACTAATTTACATTCCCACCAA
Organism: Mesoplodon bidens; assembly: GCF_964165515.1. Classification (NCBI taxonomy): domain Eukaryota; kingdom Metazoa; phylum Chordata; class Mammalia; order Artiodactyla; family Ziphiidae; genus Mesoplodon; species Mesoplodon bidens. The sequence goes on along the minus strand of NC_138167.1, from coordinate 6,197,025 downwards.
CGGTATAGGAGGGTTCTATTTTCTCCGCACCCTCTCCAGCACTTATTGTTTGTAGACTTTTTGATGATGGCTATTCTGACTGATGTGTGGTGTTACCTCATTGTAGTTTTGATTTGCGTTTCTCTGATAATTAGTGATGTTGATAATTAGATTTTTTTCATGTGCTCCTTGGCCATCTGTATGTCTTCCTTGGAGAATACATATATGTATTTCAAAGCATCACATTGTACACCATACACTTATACCATATCTTATGGCAATTATATCCCAATAAACCTAGAAAAAAAAACTATGTATATAGACTAAAACTTTTGCAAATGCAAGGAAAAACTGACAGAGGAATAATAGTAATGGGAGCTTGGAATATATTTCTCAGGCTTTAATACTTGAAATAAACAATTTAAATAAATTACATTACATAAAAGTGACATATACTAGACATGTATGCATACAAGAGTTTATATATTAGGATTTACTGTCAGTACTATAAATTCTAAACTTTAAATAACTTCATTTCTAGAACGCATGGTCTCAGCTTAAAATTTATTTCTTTAGGGACAGGTTTTCTGCTTCTCCCAGCCAGATTAAGTAACCCTACTGGTGTCCCGACTGATGGCACTTATCAGAGTTTATTATAACTTCTTGTTCTGGTGCCCAGCTTCACTAGACTATAAGCTTTATGGGCCAGGGAACTTCATGCATCACCATTAGTGCCTCAGCATCTGGTGAACTGCAAAGGGTATGGATTTCATACCCCACAAGCTCCTCTTTAAATCAATAAATATTGTGGAATGAAAGTCTACATAAATTCCAAAAAGAAGGTATGGAAATGATGTAATTTAGCATGTTTTTTATGTGGCATTCAAATCAGTGAGAAAAGAAAAAGACATGCTACAAGAATGATATATGAAAAAATAAAATTAGAATTTCATATTGGATATAAAATAACTTACACAGTTATTTAATATTGACATATATTTAAATATATTTATAAAATTATTAAAGATAAAATAATTTATTTAAACTTGAAGTGGAGAACATTCTTAAGGCTCTGAAAGCAAAAACAGAAAAAAAGAGAAATTTTAATAGACAATTAATATTATTAGAAACTTCCATGAAACTAAAAACAAAGGAAAGATAAAATTAAAATAATAAACTGAAGGACATATCTTCAGCCTATAAATGGAATAATTCAATAAGGACAAGGACTTGCACCCAAACTGCTTGGGTTCAATTCTTGCCTCTACTTCTTACACCTGTCTCACCTTGGGCAAGTGACTTAACTTTGCTTTGCCTCAGTGATCTGTTTTGGGAGGTAAAAAATATATTCTTCCTTATAAGATTGCTGTGCACTCAAATGAGTTCATATAAGTGAATGCAGTATAGGTATCTGGTGCTGTAGTTTTAGTAGATAGTAAGTAGTAGTAGTACAAAGAGCTTCAATATAAATCATGACAAAAATGACAAACATCACAAGTTTAAAAGGACAAATGTCATGAGCAAGTAATTCACAAATGAAGGAATAAAGTGGTTAATATACGCCAGTTTTTGCCTACAAAACTGGCTAAGATTTAAAAACTTCATAAGAAGACAAAGTTGGTGAGGCTATGTGGAAACTAACATTCTCGTACAATATTTGTGGAACTAAAATACAGTGCAAACATTTCTGGCAGGCATTAGTCTCTATGTATCCAAAGCCTTAAAGGTACTCATAGCCCATAAAGCAGCAACTCCACATTTAAAATGTGATTAAGAGAAACAATCATGGATGATCCTTACATTTAAATACAGGGAAGTTCAGAACAACTTTTTTCAAAATAGCAAAAACGTTGAAAACAACTAAATGCCCAATACTGATGGTTAGGTGAGTATATTGCATTTCATTCATACAGTGAAATAACTGAAGACAATTAAAAATATCAGTACTATCCCTGTGATATCCTATGCTTTTTAATTCTACAATAAAACATTTTAGTGTGTTAAAGCATAGTTAATGATATAGAAAAATGTCCAAAATATATTATTGATTGTAAAAACAGGTTACAAAATCATATATACCAAATTATCTAATCTTGAGGGTCTACATTTTTGTGTATAATGGCATAAATCGCATTTGAGGGATAATTTGATGCCAATGCCCATCATGAATTTCAAGGTAGAGACTGCTGTAATGTGTGCCCAGCTCAGAAATCATCAGATGCTCACACAGGCCAAGACCACTGTTTTACAAAGAGCAAGTGTCCAACCTCGTATGAAGTAGAATAAAATTTTAGTAGGATAACTCTGAACAGTGTTGTTTCATGGAAAATGAAAATAGTGCTTGCTTTGGTGAAAAGTTCTTACTTCTTATAAAACTACTGAGGAAGTTTCCTACAGTTTTCCTAGTAAGCGGAGGGAGCCTTGTATCAGAACATCCATTATCTCTCCCCCTCATAGGACCAAAACCCACGTCTGCACTTCACAGCCGCCAGGAGGAGAATTTTCACTAGCATCTGCCCAGCACTGGAGGAGCAGAGACTAGGAGGGAGGGGGCTTCCCACGGAGAGCTGTGGGACTAGAAGCTGAGGTCTAGGGGGCAACAGTGAGCACTGAAAGGAGACAGGGCTGTACTGAGTCTCAGCCAGACCAAGACCCAAATCGGAAAGAGCCGCGTCCTCCAGGCTGAGGACTAGATTTTCTGCAGCCCATCCCTGATGCCTGTCATCCTCTCACTCAGTGGAAACCAGCCCCCAGGGAGGGACAGAAGATGACATGAGAGAGAGAAAATGCACCCTACAGAATTCACAGCAGATCCTACGGAGGGGAAAGGACCATCCCAGGACCCCAGCACAGCAGGAGGCAATTCACAGGGACTGGGGCAGGGACTCGGAAACATTATATAACTGGTGCTGTGCATCAGCTCATCTCTATAAACAAGAGGTACCCGCTCCTGGCTGCAGGTTTCTCTGCTTCACAAGGGACCTGGTGGGAACAGGTGAGGCCAGGAGGCAAAGCCTCTCACAGAGCCCGGTGCTGGGCAAGCACTGCAAGGAGCGGAGGGGAGGCCCTGGGGCTGGAGGAGAGGCGCCAGAGAGAAGCAGGCAGGTGCACGAGTGTCTATGATCTGGTTACATGCAGCTGACAGGACACCCAGCCGTGTGGGCACCCTGTGTGCTTCACAGACCAACTGACTCAATCCCTCCTCAGCAGCCCTGTTCCTCTCACACAGACAGGCTTCACGCTCTCCACACACACACACACACACACACACAAGCACACACACACAAGCACAGAGCCTAAAGGGGCATAAACGCATACAACATGGGAATCCCAGGGGCAGTGTCTACACAGCAGGCAAATGGAGTGTGTGGGGAACAGCCCAGAGTTCCAGCTGAGGTCAATCGCTGGATCTTCCACACACTGGGAGCCCCTGGGACTCATAGAGACTCCCTGAAAACAAGGGAGACAGTGGAGGGGACCGAAGCTGACCCACCTCAGTCCAGATCAAGCATCATTTCTCTGTAAAACCTGCCGCTACGGCCAGTCGACCCTCCACAGGAGAGGAACCAATATTCACAGTCAGCATGGTTCCTTTTTAGTCAAAAACAGAGGGTCCACACCGAGGCTTCAGCTCCAGAACTCCAGAGACCTTTCCCTTTCCCACGGTGTCCACTCCCTTGCTGTTGACCCCAGGAAAGAGGGGCAACTCTTACCTTGCCCACTCAACAGAGTGCTGAGGAGGAGGAAACTGAGTCCCTGAAGGGAGAGGCATCCGTTCAGAGCCATCCTGATGCCCAAGTCATCAAGGTCACAATCCCAGCTGCAAAATCACCCTGTGACGAGGCACCAGGGCACCAACACAGATCTCTATAGACCCATCTCATGACATCCTCCCTACTGAGAGCCAATAGCGACACACTTTACCATTTCAAATGCTACCAGAGCCTTCATCTGCCACTTTCTGAAGCTCAAACACCAATTAGCTTCTGAATCTTCAACATCTCCTTATATAAGCAACACGGTCCTTTGACCTCCTGCTTCCGTGGGCCCCTGAGAACCAAGCTCCCATGACCGGGGCTGGCGTAGAAAAGTTGCATCAGAAAGCATGAATGGCCTTCTCTCCCCCAATCATCCTAGCTCATCTCTGCAGACTGTGAGATCTCGCAGGGTCAGAGTGCTGGGATCGGTTGGCCCGTGGAGAATATCGTTGGTGGAATCAAGCATTGTTCTTCCCTGTGACAGAGCTCAGGGCCAAAGCAGAGAACTGAAAGGAGGCTTGAAATACAAGAATAATTATCAGCCCAGCAGAAAATGAGGACCAGGAGCACAGGAATTCACAGGTGCACGTGGAAGGCATGAGGTAGGAACCATCAAGTTGGGGGGGGTTGAGATTGTTGGTCTTCCCCCCTTCTCAGAATGATCTGGAGACTGGGTCCTGGAGCACCGAGGGGCTCATAGTGACATGGGGCTTTGACAGACCCTAACGTTTCCCCATCAGGGATCTCTCTTAGCCCCTAAGTCCACTCTGTCCAGCAGGCACAGGTCACCTGGGGCTAAATTCCCCTTCTCCAGGATGAGAGGGGGATGTGGTCTTCAGGATATTTACAGACCCGATCTCCTCCACTCTAGGCAGCTGCCCAGGGTCAGCAGTCCTGCCCTGAGAGGCGGGTGGGGCTCAGGACACAGAGCCACCTGGTTGGTGCACTTTACCATTTTTCTTCCTGCAAAACACAGGCTCAGTGCAGTGATTAGAGTGTGTCCAGGCAGAACCCCCCTTAGACTCAGTCCAGAGAGGCCCCGCCCTGGATGCTGCACTTTACAGGACACTGCCCCGGCTGCCCCCCAGCCAGCCCCCCAAGAGGGAGAGGAGTCTGTGAGCAGAGTGGACATGCACAGCCAGATGGAGTCCATGCCATCCCCCTTCTAGACCAATCTGGGTTCTCAGAACCAGGAATTCCCTGCCCAAAAGGTGCCCAGCCTGCTTCAAAACCAACCTGGGTCTCTTCCCAACACGTGCTCCCAAGAGCAGAAAACGAGTGGTCAACCCTGGTCCTGAGGGTGACCAGGGGCCTGCTGTTTGCTGTGGAGATGGGGGTGCAGTTTAGACCAGGGCTTCTCAAAGCGTGGTCCACCTGCCGGCAGCATCAGCAAGACCTGGGAGCTTGTTAGAAATGAAAGTTCTCAGGCCACACCCCAGGCCTAGCAAATAGACTCTGTGTGTCACAAGCTTCCCAGGGTATTCTTCTGCACATCAAGATTTGAAGGTACCGGTTTATAGGGAACAAAGACACCCAGACTGGGGTGCAGCACCTGCTCACAGGCCAGGCCCCTGGCTGTGTGGGAGGTGAGGAAATGGGAAGAGGAGGAGGGCAGGCCTCAGGCTGGCTCTCCCCGCAAGGCCACACTCTAACCTCGCCTTCCAGCCTCAGATTTCCCCGAGGGGACAGTTTGAAGATGCTTTGGTCACATTTAGGTAATATCCAGCCCACCTGACAGTTGCAGTTCCCAGAGTATATTAATAAACATATTCCTATGATGTAAATTTAAACTGTTGTATGAAAAGTGGCAGTCGGTAGACATCTCATATCCTTTTGAAAATAAGAACATATTAACAGTTAGCTACCTTAATGGTAATAACTTATCCATCATTATCAGAGAGAAATTTTTTACCATATTGCTCTATAGTACCTGGAAATCTATCTATTCTCCTCTGAATCACTCAACCTTCTTGAAAAAGGAAAAGGAAACAATAAACCTCTCTCTCTCATTCCACTCCAGGTCTAGGTCACTATCTCTTCCAGGAGTGGCTGGGATGGGGAGGTTTCCAGGCAATGGAGACTTTCGTGTTGATGATTCCTCCCACTCTTTACCCCTGCTCTTTCCCAGGTCTTACTGCCGGCCCTCAGCTCAAGTAGACATGGACTATTTACAAAGTCCTGATGGGTTCTAGACTTCTGAGTTCCAAATATTTAAATGATTGATCTTCACAGTGCAAGTCCAAGGTCAAATTGTAATCCACTCACTGTATCTGTGCACTTGTCCAACGCATGAAGGTTTCAGCTTCTACACGGATGCTACTTGGCTAATAGTATCAGGTTCCACTTTGCAGGTGTGCAGTTTATAGGATTGCCACAAGGTGGCAGGGCCGGGAATGAGAAATTCCTGGAAGCTAAAGTCAAGTCAAATTTAAGTGCTTGGTTTTTTTTTAAAGATCACAATGAATGTTATTTTCACATTTAAACATCTTAGAATGGTCTATTGTTGAAGACACCAGAGTGGCATTGTTTGGACTATAAAGAAATTAATTAAAATAGCAATATAAATAGACACTAAAAAATAGATTAGATGGATGGGATAATGGATTGACGATGATGGTGATGGTGATAGATAGATATATACATAGACACAGAGACACAATAGCTATATATAAGGGGCTTTTTAGACACACTAAACGCCTTTTCCTTTATCGCATTTCATTTTATGTGAAATATCCCTTTCAGCTAGTCACCGAATGAGGCTTCAGGAAAGAAAGAGATTGCTGTTACAGGAAATAAAGAGAAGGAGGAAGTCCTCAGTCAACTATAGCCCTCCAAAATAGGATTTTCGGATCCCAAGAAGAAAATAAATAGTTTTGAAAGACTAAGCTTTTCTTTTCTTTTTTTTTCTTTTTTTGCGGTACGCAGTCCTCTCACTGTTGTGGCCTGTCCCGTTGCGGAGCACAGGCTCTGGACGCGCAGGCTCAGCGGCCATGGCTCACGGGCCCAGCCGCTCCGCGGCATGTGGGATCTTCCCGGACCAGGGCACGAACCCGTGTCCCCTGCATCAGCAGGCGGTCTCTCAACCACTGTGCCACCAGGGAAGCCCCAAGACTAAGCTTTTCTAAACTTCAAATTTTTCCCCTTTATATACTGAAAGTTTGGTTTGGTAGGACTTAGAACACAATTGTATTATAAATCATAACTAAGGAAGATGCAAAATATAATTTAAGGAAACTGCCCAAGACAGAAAGGGGAAATAGAAGGTCTTCTGCTACAGGGTGGATGCAGGCAAGGGGACAAAGAAGAGGCATGAGAAACAGAAAAGAGATGGGGGTACATGCTGCCTGAAACCAGCAGTGACCCCTCCTCCTTCGTTCTGCATTTAACAGGAAAGGTTGCAGCAGGTATGCAAGCCCAGGTGGGTTGAGGGGAAAGATCAAAGCAGAAGGGACTTATGCCCGGTTTAGTCATTGCTGCCTTGTTCTGGTTTCCACTGATCACAGAAGCTCCCCAGAAAGTAGCCCTGGGTTGAGTAGAGAGACTGAGAGGGGCCGTAGGGGAGGCAAGATTGAGCCCTCACCTCAAAATTCAAGGTCACTAACATGCTACCCCCACTCTTCACACCCCCTCAGGCTCAGGGTTCCCATGATGCACCCCTGCAGTTCACACAAGCCCACCCTGTGGCCCCCTCACCCTAACTCTCTACATTTCAGCACACAGACATGGGAAGGAAGATTTCTGTGACACACGTGCCCCTGAGTCCCCACCAGAGCTCAGAGACGTGTTCACGCCCTCCCCGTCCCACACCTGAAGGTCTCAGTGGGACCAACCCTGAGGGCAGCTGCGGGTCAGTCCACAGCCCTGTCACGTTCCCCACCAGAGGACCCCATCATGAAGGTGAGCAGACACAGCTTCTCTGTTCCTGCCATGCCCATTCTTTCTCCTTGAGACTCGGATACATGAAAAGGGAGAAAAGACAACTGAACACATACATTTCTCTCACTAAATATACTTATATATTAATAATTAATAGATAATTAAGTATATATTACCCTTATACTATAATTAAGTATATATTATAGTATAAGGGTAATATATACTTATCTATTACTTATATGTAATCTAACACCCATTCATTTTACAAGAATAACTTACTTGTCATCCGTTCCTCTCACTCTGAAGCCCCATGGATGTACACGAGCTCCATCTCCTTGTATATCTGTACTCTTAACACATGAATGATAATCACTGATTATAAACATCAGGACTGGAATTTAAACTCAGGTACTAGAGTAGGACCAGGGTCTGGTCAGTCACTTAGAGTTGATGCTATACTCCCTCTGTGGCCCAGATTTAATATTCCTTACCTGCTGTGGATTCCACACCATCACCAGAAACCATTAGCCAGACACCTAGAACACAGGATGTGCTTCCTGGAGTCCAGTCATCCCTTCCCACAGGATGACATAGGGATGCATTTACAGAACCAGGTACACATGGTCTCACTTACCTCGGGATTGAGATCTCACAGATAAGACACTGTTAGGGGTTCCAGACCCTGATCTAGGGAGGGATGGGCTGGAAAGAGGGGCTAACTCAGAGCTGACATGCTTTCCCCAAGCAGCACCCTATACCCCAGAGCTTGGGGTGCAGTATCAACATGGACCAACTCATCCTCTGATGAAGGTAAGTCTTTGCCACATAAGGAAATATCAGTGTACAATCTCAACAAAGATTTGAAAAGGAAGAAAGTTTTAGAGAGGACACCAACCCAGCTGGGTCCCATAGTGAACTTGAGAAAGTGCAGTGCAGTGGTCAAGAGAACAGACTGGGCAGCCAGACTGCCCTGGCTTGACTCACAGCTCAGCCACATACCACGTGCGTGACCTTGAACAGGGTTCTTAAACTCTCTACATCTTGGTTGCCTCGTCTATAAAAGGAGGGTTATGATGGGGCCTAGATGACAGAGTTTTGGTGAGGATTAAGTGAGTTGGCATTAGTAAGTGATAAGTGCTGGCTACTGGCAATACTTAGTGGTAGTAGAGAAGTACTATTAGGGCATCTTTCTCCATCCCATCCCAGGAATCACAGGACTCTAGAATGTGAAATTAAACTCTGTTACATCAAAGCTTGACTGGAGCCTGTAAAACAGAAACTACTGCATTTATGCATATCTTGAATTCTAGAGGACACATTTTCAAGCCCACTACAGATAGATCATTCATAAATTTTCCCATGTTTATAAATGCACAGACCTGTCACCTCTATGACTCTCTTTCTGATTCTTCCAGCCCAAAATTACTGCTGTGTCTATTTAGTCTATAAAAACTTGCTTACTGTCTCCAAAGTGGGAGCTTCTTGAGAGCAAGCATTGTGTCTTATTCTTCAATACCTCTTTAGGACCAAGTAAAGGCACATAGTAAGAGCTTAAGCAATATTGGATAATTTTAAAAAAATGAATGCATGAACAAAGGCTGAAAATAACCCTGCAGTTAGTGAGTACAGGGGTGGGAGGAGGGAGGTGGGGACAGGGGACACACAAATTTGACTAATCACACTCTGCACAGGCTAAAGTGAATGTAAGGAGTCAGAGACACACCAGCCAAAGGAATCAAATAGAAAATGCCTTCAAATCCCACTCTAGGGAGGGTCAGATCACATTTAATTTCTGCACAAAGCTGTAACTCAGAAGCTTCTCCAAGGCAAGAAAAAACTCACAGCACTGCTATCAACAATTTTATTGAAGGATGTGGCATAGACAGCAGTACTCATCAAATATTTGTTTTTCTAGTCCCCAGTGACTAGTTCTGGCCAATGAAATGTGGGTGGGTGTCACCTCTGTCACTTCCGAGTGGGGGCACTGAAAAGCCCAGGTGTGATTCTCTAGTCTCTCTCTTTCTTGCCCCAGAAACTGCATGTTCCAAATAGTGTATGTACAAGCTGGTGGAGCCCCAGTCAGCCTGGGTCCTGAGTTACTATGTGGAGCAGAACCCCCCACTGACAACAGTACATTTGTAGGTTAATGATAAATGCTTGTGTGTGTGTGTGTGACCACTGAGATTTGGGGATTCACCTGTTCAGCAGCAGAACAAAGTCTATTCTGACTGATACAAAGGAGAAAGAAGACTTGGAAAGAAGACAGAATCTGTCACATGAAGAAAGTGCTTCGCAATATTTTCCTGGATCTCATCTTCCTTCTGTGTCTTCATCCCAAGCTGCTCCCTCAGATCTCACCTTATTTCCTCTGTTGCGCTTGGCTGGTTCCCAGTCACCATTTCTGATTTGCCAACAACTAGATCCAGAGCCCTGTTTAAGAGCACCTGCACCTGGTGCATCTCCTTTTCCCTTTATGTCAGTCTGTGCTGACGGTCATGCTCCCATTTACCCGCTTTTGTCTCTTAGCATCTTGACTTTCATCCTTAAACAGCTCTCCTTTCCTCTGGGTTAGTCAGTCCATCGTGTTTGAATTTATTTTTACCTTCCACCAACCCTGTACTAATGAAAAGGCAGCATGTGCTTTCTAAACCTCTTCAGATTCTTCCTGATTTCCTGAACAAATCTGATTCCTGGATTTAGTGCTCCATGCACTTAATTAACTTCTTGGCCATTGGATAAGAAATAATTTCACTGAATTGCTTCTTTTCTTCAATACGAGACAATGACATATTCAAAACCTGTGCTCTTGTGAGCACAGCGCTAGGCTCTCAGGCCTTGGAAGGGGCTGGTGCAATGAGAGGCCATGCAGATGACGCTTCATTCGTGTCATGATTAATCCACCTCTGCTCAGAGTTCATGTAATTAACAACTCCAGAGCTATTGAGTTCTTGTAGGTGGTGATTCTTAAACCATTTAAACTCAACGTTAGTGCCACTGCAGTGACACTCAGAGTTCAAAGCCTGATGCTCCCACATTGGTGTGTGTTGCACCTGGAACTTTGTAGCAGCTGAGTCCCGCCTGCAGACCAGCCTAAAGAGCACTGATAACACAAATAAATTTGTTCTTGCCTTTAACAGTTAAAAAATCTGTGAACAGTTTCTCTTTTCCTTATAAGTGAATCTTTCCCCATCTGGGTATGCCAACTAAGGCCCCTGCAGGCTGCAGGCATCTGCTGAGGCCCTGCTAGGGCCCAAGATTGGCATAATGCCTATACTTGACATAACTCCTTTAATACCCCATTTTACCTCCCAGATACTGCTACCAGAGTGCCTGAAATTGTAAACTCATTTCTCTCTATATATGCCACACGATCTCCTAGACTAGGTTTTGAGGATACTGTCTCTATTTCCACTGTCTATAACTTAATAGATGCCCAACTAATGTTTATTGAATGGCTGAGTGGTACTGAACTAGACATTTAAGAGAAATTCTCTTAAGTAAGAAGAAATATTTTTGAGAACATTATTTAGGCAATTGATATTTTCATTTCAAAGGCATAAGATTTCAGCAATTAACAAGGCAATTTTGATTTTCAAAAACAAGCAGCTTATCACCAACAAATGTGTCACAACAAACACGACAAATCTCTGTCTCAAAAGATACAGAAGACAAACCACAACATACTAACAGGTGGAGGCCACGAGCCTTCTTATTAAGTCTTAATCAGACCTGACAGAGGAGACAGGATATTTATATATGATTTATCATTTGGCAGCCTTTCAATTATAACCACACAGGAATATAACAGGAAGAAAATTTGCGATTAAAAAAGTACAGCTGCACCATCGCTATGACATAAGGAGATGAGCAGAAAGAGTTCTTTTGCTTTAAAAAAAAAAAAAGCTTAATTTGTCTTTCACTTTATGAAAGGAGAGTCCTCTCAAGCAGATCTCGAAGGATGCTGTAGAACCCGGGCAACTTAACGGTTCTGCACAACAGTTAGAAAAAAAGCAGGAGGGTCAGGATGCAGAGGCAGGGTATGTTTGTCCTAACAGATTGCTAGGAGGATGTTCCCAGGAGACTCAGTGACCCAAGAAGTCTGGTCCTCACTGATTTGTAAGTTATAGCTGCTGTCCCAAAGTAGAAAGAAATTAGTCATTAAAAATGACATTAGGGCTTCCCTGGTGGCGCAGTGGTTGAGAGTCCGCCTGCCGATGCAGGGGACGCGGGTTCGTGCCCTGGTCTGGGAGGATCCCACATGCCGCGGAGCGGCTGGGCCCGTGAGCCATGGCCACTGAGCCTGTGCTCTGCAACGGGAGAGGCCACGACGGTGAGAGGCCCACGTACAACAACAACAACAACAAAAATGACATTAAATTGTCATCCACAAACATGTTACTACATTAGCTCAGGTAGAGTAGCAGGACGTAGCCTTAACTGTGAGAGGGGAAGAAAAGAAATCAAAAGAAAGTATGAAAGAGGACCAAGAAACAGGGGCTTTAGGCATCCACCCAAGTAAGACTGCAGAGACAAAGGCAACCTTATAGAAAAGTTAATAATTGATTTGCTCCATCCTCTGGATTTCACAGATGCTTATGATCAAATATAGGAAGTTTGGGGGCCTCCCTGGTGGCGCAGTGGTTGGGAGTCCGCCTGCCGATGCAGGGGACACGGGTTCGTGCCCTGGTCCGGGAAGATCCCACATGCCACAGAGCGGCTGGGCCCGTGAGCCATAGCCGCTGAGCTCCGCAACAGGAGAGGCCGCAACAGTGAGTGGCCCGTGTACCGCAATAAATAAATAAATAAATAAATAAAAACAAATGCAGGAAGTTTGGGTTCTTTTTGACAATGAATTTGCATGGCTTTGCAAATTTTCGAATGCAGAGCGGCTTTTAACTCTTTTCTATAGAGACTTTTCCAGGATTGGTAAACTGTAATATATACATAGTAACAAGAAACCAGCTTAGCCTAGCCAAAGCATTCAGTAAAAATTACCAAGAATATACCACCATGCCATCCACACTGTTAGCAGAATGGTACTTGAGAGGGTTGGGGAGGGCAGTCAGGAAGATGCAGCACAAAAAATTATGGTGCTAAATATAACTTCTCAGAGTGAAGGGGTGCATGGAGGAAGAAAGGATTAAGATACTGAAACCCAGAGGAGAGTTGTTTGTAGAATCCAACTAGAAACCCAGAACCATTCTTTATTATATGAATTTACCAGAATGATTCCTTCAGGAATTTTTCCCATAAGAGAGAGTGGAGGAGAAAGCCCGTGGAAATCCTCACATCACACAAGATACATTTTTTTAAAGAAAGTGGTATTCCTCAAGTAGAAGGAAGGCAGATCCATGAATGGGATGGTTAATATCCTGGACAGACGATAGCTAAAACTGAATCTGCTCCTTCCTACCATAGGCTGCAGCCTGGGTAAACAACACAACCAATGAAACACCTGTACCAAATGGCACCAATACCAAAAGCTCGAGATTTGTTTAGAGGAGGGTAGAAAAAGTGTCAAGTGAGAAGTAAGAAGAATATAAACTGTGTGTTACAGAAGGGGAGTGTTTCCGTCCCTGGAACACAAGTTAATTGTGAAGAATACAGAGCTCTGCCCTAAGAGTGCTTCACTGGATGAAAGCGAGGAAGTTTGGGGGAGGCTAGGGTGAGAAATCTAAGCTGTAGCTTTCTGAAACCTACATGGCTTTGGACCAAATCCATTTCCTGATGCCCCAAGGATTTCTAAATTTTTTTCTGGTGAGATTTCCAGGAAGCAGTCCATTCTGGTCCCCATGCTAAGAAGATTTACAATTTTAATACCTTTAAGGAGAAGGCCAACACCTCACCTTACAGTTCTTCCATGACTTTGTCTCACCCACGAAGAGAGGGTCTTTGACCCTACATGTCCCTTCAGCCACTGTCTCTATTCCCTGATTCTTTTATTTTAATTGAAATACAATTGGCATATAACATTATATTAGTTTCAGGTGTACAACATAATAATTCAGTATACAGGAGTCTCCCCTTATTCTCAGGAGATACATCCTAAGACCCCCAGAGAATACCTGACACCATGGACAGTACCAAATCCTAAATTGTTTTTTCCTATACATGTATACCCATGATAAAGTTTAATTTACAAATTAGGCACAGTAAGAGAATATCTGAATTGCAAACATCATTACTCTTGTGCTTTGGAGCCATTATTAAGTAACATAAGCATTACTTAAACACACGCACGGTAATGCCAGGACAGTCCATTTGATACTTGAGATGGCTACTAAGTGACTAATGGGTGGGTAGCACATACAGCTGGATACACTGCACACAGGGTTGATTCACATCCCGGGGTTGGATGAAGCAGGAAGGTGCAAGATTTCATCACCCTGCTCAGGATGGCACACAATTTGGGAATTACCTGGAGGTCCAGCGGTTGAGGGTCCACGCTTCCACTGCAGGGGGCGCAGGTTCCATCCTTGGTAGGGGAACTAAGATCCCGCAAGCCATGTAGTATGGCCAAAAAAAAAAAAAAAGAATGGCATACAATTTAAAACTTAAGAATTATTTATTTATGGAATTTTCCATTTAGTATTTTCAGACCAAAGTTGACCATGGGTAACTGAAACTCGGGAAAGCGAGACTGCAGATAACAGGGGACTACTGAATGTATATGTTGCAAAAGAATCACCATGAGTCTACTTAAAATCCATCACACTATAGTTACAACTTTTTTTCTTGTTTGTTTATTTAATTTGTTGGCCGAACTGCGAGGCATGTGGGATCTTAGTTCCCCTACCAGGGACTGAACCATTGTCCCCTGTATTGGAAGCACAGAGTCCTAAACACTGGACCGCCAGGGAAGTCCCCAGTTTTTTTTTCTTGTGATGAGAACTTTTTAAGATCTACTCTCTTAGCAACTTTCCAAATACACAATACGGTATCATTAACTATAGTCACCATCCGAATCCATGGGGTCCTCAGCCCTCTTGAGCAGCCTGACTTAGCCCAGTGAAGCCTCAATACCCAGGCTCTCCACACCCAGAAGCTTCTGCCCCTCCCAATATAACATTTCCCCAACCTAAAACAAAACAGGAACTCTTTTTTTCCAGCTTTTTAGACATATAATTGACATATTTGTAAGTTTAAGGTATAAAATATGATCGCTTGATACATGTAAATATTGCAAAACGATTAGTACAATAACTACCATTTTCCATTTTGTGGTTATAACTTTCAAGATCTACTCTATTAGAGCAGCTTTCAAGTGTATAATACAGTATTGTTACTATAGTCACCATACTGTCCATTAGATTCCCAGAACTTATTCATCTTATAAATGGAAGCTTCTATCCTTTTACCAGCATCTTCACGTTTCCCCCAACCCCAGCTCCTGTCAGCTAATATTCTTCTACTCTCTGTTTCTACAAGTTTGGCTTTTTTAGATTCCACATATAAGTGAGATCGTACAGTATTTGTCTTTCTCTATCTGACTTATTGCATTAGCATAACGCCCTCAAAGTCCCACCATGTTGTCTCAAATAGCAGGATTTCCTTTTTATGGCTGAGTAATATTCCACTCTGTGTGTGTATACACATATACATATACATATATATACACATATATGTATATATAGTCCTTACAATTCTTCCAGTGATGGACACTCAGGTTGTTTCCATGTCTTGGCTATTATGAATTATGCTGCAATGAACATGGAGTTGCAGATGTCGCTGCAAAATAATAATTTCATTTCCTTTGAACATATGCCCAGAAGTGAGATTGCTGGATATGATAATTCTTTTTTTTTTTGAGGAACCCCCATACTGTTTTCCACAGTGACTGCAACAGATTACTTTCCCACCAAAAGTGCTTAAGTGTTCCCTGTCTCCAAATCCTCACCAACACTTATCTCTTATCTTTTTTTTCTGTCTTTTTGATGATAGCTATTCTAACAATGTGAGATGATATCTCATTGTGATTTAATGTACATTTCCCTGATGATTAGTGATGTTGAGCATCTTTTCACGTACCTGTTGGTTATTTGTATGCCTTTTTCTGGAAAAATGTCTATTCAGTATTCAGGTCCTCTGACTTCGTTTTTTATTTTTGGCTCTTCTTTGGCTATGTTGGGTCTGCGTTGCTGCACACAGGCTTTCTCTAGTTGTGGTGAGCGGGGGCTACTCTTCATTGCGGTGCGCAGGCTTCCCATTGTGGTGGCTTCTCTTGTTGAGGAGCACAGGCTCTAGGTGCACAGGGTTCAGTAGTTGTGGCTCATGGGTTCTAGAGTGCAGGCTCAGTAGTTGTGGTGCACGGGCTTAGTTGCTCCGTGGCATGTGGGATCTTCCAGGACCAGGGCTCGAACCCGTGTCCCCTGCACTGGCAGGCGGATTCCCAACCACTGTGCCACCAGGCAAGCCGTTTGCCTGGTTTGTTTGTTTGTTTGGGTTTTTTTTGCGGTACGCGGGCCGCTCACTGTTGTGGCCTCTCCCGTTGCGGAGCACAGGCTCCGGACGCGCAGGCTCAGCGGCCATGGCTCACGGGCCCAGCCGCTCTGTGGCATGTGGGATCTTCCCGGACCGGGGCACAAACCCCTGCATCGGCAGGCGGACTCCCAACCACTGCGCCACCAGGGAAGCCCCCTTTGCCTGGTTTTTAATCAGGTTATTTGTTTTTGTTTTTGCCATTCAGTTGTATTAGCTCCTTATATATTTTGGATATTAACCTGTTGTCAGATATATGGTCTGAAAAATATACTCCTCCATCACAGAAGATGCCTTTTCATTTTGTTAATAGCTCTTTGGTTGTGCAGAAGCTTTTTAGTTGGATGCAGTCCCACTTGATTTATGCTTTTGTGCTTCTGCTTTTTTTTTTTTTTTTTTTTTGCGGTACGCGGGCCTCTCACTGCTGTGGCCTCTCCCGTTGAGGAGCACAGGCTCCGGACGCGCAGGCTCAGCGGCCATGGCTCACGGGCCCAGCTGCTCTGTGGCATGTGGGATCTTCCCGGACTGGGGCACGAACCCGCGCCCCCTGCATCGGCAGGCGGACTCTCAACCACTGCGCCACCAGGGAAGCCCTGTGCTTCTGCTTTTGTATCACTTCCAGAAAATCATTGCCAAGACCAATGTTATGGAGTTTTCCCCTATGTTTTCTTTTAGGATTTTACAGTTTCAGGTCTTACATTTAAGTCTTTAATACATTTCAAGTCAATGTGCATGGATTGAATACGATAGGGGTGCAATTTCATTCTTTTACATGTGATTATCCAATTTTCCCAATGACATTTGTTGAAGAGACTATCCTTTCCCCACTGACTATTCTTGGCCTCCTGATTATAGTGTAAAGTCTATTTCTCCCTTTAGAGATGCAAGTACTTGCTTTTATATTTAGGTGCTCTGATGTTGGGTGCATATATATTGATTATTGTTACATACTCTTGATAAACTGAACCCTTTATCATTATATAATGACCGTCTCTGTCTCTTTTTACAGCTTTTGAATTAAAGCCTATTTTGTCTGATATAAATATAAGACCCCTGCTCTCTTTTGGTTTCTATTTCCACGGCATATCATTTTCCATCTCTTTAATGAGCCTATATGTACCCTTAAAGCTGAAGTGAATCTCTTGTAGCCAACATATAAGCTGGGTTTTATTTTTTTTATTCATTCAGCCACTCTGCTTTTTTTGTTGAAGAATTGAATCCATTCACATTTAAAATAATTATTGATAGGTAAGGAATTACTAACGCCATCCTATTGGTTTCTTGCCTTTTTCTTTTTTTTTTTTAGTTCCCTTGTTTCTCTCTTCCTCTCTTGTGATCTTCCTTTGTGAATTGATAATTTTGGATAATGGTGTGCTTTGATTTCCTTCTCATTACCTTTTGTGTATCTACTGTAGGTTGTTACTTTTTGGTTATCATGAGGCTTACAAAAGACACTTATAACTAACAGGCAATTTTATTCTCATAACAACTTAATTTCAATCCTATACAAAAGCTTAACCTTTTGCTCTCCCTCCTAAATATTACGCTTTTGATGTCACAGAAGTACTTCTTTTTATATTATGTATTCACTAACAAATAACACTTTGAAAGATTATTATGTACAAGAAACTATTACCTGTGATTACATGTAAGAATTCATGTAATCTTCACAACAATCCTGTGAGATGGAGTTTTTGTTAACATGCTTATTCTACAAAGAGGAAAACCAAGTTCAAAACTCATTCAAGGTCACCCAGCGAGCAAATGCAGTATTGTGAAGACAGGCAGTCTGACTCTGGAGTCTGTGCTCTTAACCTCCACTCCTTAGCAATCCTGGGTGAATGGTGTGGGAAGCAGAAGGCAATCTTGGAGCTGGTAGCAGAGCTGTTACTAAGGTTCTTTGGCGCCATCTGCTGTTGATCCAGGGTTGGCAGTGGCAAATGGTCTGGATTCTCTCTAGCTGTTTTTTATTCCTCTTACTGGATCATCTGCATATGATGTTTTCTTCTTCTGTTGGATCATTTATTCAAACAAAGAGACTGAGATTAATTGGTTCTCACTTAAACTATCATCCCTTGAACTGGTTGATTAAACTGGGAAGAATTAAAAGGCAGAGGATGATGACTCCAAAATGAGTTCACCTTTCTTTGAGTTTTGGAGCTGGTCTGACTTGTGCTTACCTTTAACCTGATCCAAAAGACTTGGAATTACTTTGGCTTTGAGAACCATCAGCAAGTAAGAGAACTTCAAATATATAACAGTGGTGGTAGTCATAGTTTTTTCTGCACGGTGGCAGTTCCCAGATGTTGTCAGTGGCATCAGCACATATATTTTTTGAACCAATGAAGACTGTGTAGTCAAATTTAGAGGAAACGTGATCTAAGCTCAGTCCTCTTCAAATTTTTCAAAATTATTTGAAAATGTTATCAACTTAGATACACATTAATTCAACTTGAAACAAACAGTTTCTTTCTTTGTGACATTTGAGATTAAGCCAGCCAGCAGGCATCAGGCGTAGGTGTTCTCAAACTGCTTGGAAACTTTTACTAGAATAGAACTTGGAGGAGAACAAAAGATACAGCCCTAGGTGGCAGCCTTTCCTCAAGACAAGGGGCCCACTGCCTTAAAGTGTAGGATAAATGTGTGATATGCTAGAAATCCTAGGACAAGCTGTTTAAGTGTTTTATCCTGAGATTGTGGGTGGGGATTTTTCCCCTGACTGAACTATTTCTTTTCTTTTCTTTGAAACACAAGGCTGCCTGTAATGGTTAATGTGACCAAACTTTAATTATTTTCATCTATTGTTTGAACAACTGGGATTTTGTTTCCCTATATGAGGGCCCAAGAATATTGAAAGACAGTGAGTAGAGAATCTATGATTTCAGGACCCCAAGGGAACTCCAGCCTTTGGATTCAGAAGCAGCATCTGCAGCGACTATATATTTCTGGAGAAAAGAAATGGGTAAATTGAAAATAGAAACTGAATCACAGGTATGAAAAACAAGATAAGGGTACCAGATTAAGAGATAAAACTACTAGGTATAAAATAGATAAGCAACAAGGATATATTGTACAACACAGGGAAATATAGCTATTATTTTGTAATAACTTTAAATGGAGTATAATCTATAAAATATTGAATCACTATGTTGTACACCTGAAACAAATATAATATTGTAAAGGAACTACACTTCAATTTAAATTTTGTTTCTAATTTATAAAAAAGAACTGATAAATTGAACAAAACCCATTTGTGCATTTACCGCTAGAGGAAACTTTGATCTAGATTAGTTTGCCTGTCTCTAGAATATTCTTAAATTTAAAGGCAGGAAAGTGTCTCAGTTGCTATGGATTCCTATTTAAGTTATTGTAAGAAAGACCATTAAGCAGTCTACATAAATCCTGAAAGAAATCTCAAAGGCTACTGTGGTAGATCACTGTAATATTGTCCTCAAAGAAATCATACTTCCTATAGCCACATCTCTGTAATGTGTCACTTCTTCTCATCAAGAGACAAAGTCTATTTCTTCACACGCTTGAATCTGCATTTCACTTATAAGTTTGTAAAATAAATGATTTGCCTTGACCAATAAAATGTGGCAAAAGTGAGATTGTGTGAGCCCCAGAGACTTGGTCATAAAAGGTCCTATAACTCCTGTTGGTTCTCTTTTGACACCCTGACACCACCAAGCTGTGAAGAAGCCCAGTCTAGTCTACTGGAGAACACGAGACCACCTGGAGGAGAATTGAGGATGTGTAGCCAACAGCCAGACATGTTATGCAGACATCTGGGACACCGCAGTCCTAGATGGACCATCAGATGCCAGCTGGCAGTCCCATGAGGGGGCCCAGGTAAGTACAGAAGAATCACTCAGACTGCCAACTCACAGAATCATGAGAAATAATCAAGCGTTGTTGTTTTAAGCCACTGAGTTTTGGGGTGGTTTTTTTTTGCAGCAAGACAAAATTAATACATCTCCCAAGAAAATCCAAATATCCAACCAAACTCAGAATGCTTTAAGTACACTAGCTCTTTAAGAAAAACTTTCCTATTTGGAAAACGAGAGTATAATCTTCATTGTCACCACTCTAATTTGCCCAAATATATTAAATATATTAATATCTCCTATGAACTAATAGTTCATAGGACTAAATCTTAAAATGATGAGATTTTCTACTTGGAAAAGGATTTTTCAAATGAAACATTGAATTGCTTTGAATTACAAATCCCTTGGTTAAAAGTAAATGCCACACTGACAAAAAGGAAAAAAAATTAAATACATATGGATGAGTGTGTATAAAATAAATTCTTAATAAAAAATTAAACATTCTTATTCTCTAAAAAAAATTTATCTACTTTAAAGTGTTTTTGGATGAGAATAAAAGAAATATCACTTTGGTTTAATAACCTCAGGGTCCCTGCACTGTTACCAGAAAAACTACAAAAGAAATGCAAATGGACAATTAGCTAATGATTAGGGATCATGAAAAGGTTGAAGAGAAACTAAAAATAAATACAAAAGATTCCAGGTCTAAATTCCTTTCAAATATATTGTTGCAAATTGAAAGATATTTTAAAACCTTCTTGTCCTAAAATTTAAAAAGCAAAAAAATAGAAGTTATGATGGTAAAAATAAATATGAGAATTAAATTTTAATCCAAGTTCACTCTAATCAAAGTAAACTGATATGTGAATTTTAAACATATAGGATTTCTATATATTTTCCTTCTGATTTTTCCCACATTGTAAAATAAAAATGCAAATGTGGCATTATAGCTTATGCAAGACTTTGGACTTTTCTTTCTAAAAGCCAGGATTAGGAACTTCCCTGGCAATCCAGTGGTTAAGACTCCGTGCTTCCAAATCAGGGGGTACAGGCGTGATCCTTGGTCGGGGAACTAAGATCGCACATGTGGCGCAGCATGGCCAAAAATAATAATAAAATAAAATAAACGCCTAGGGACTTGCACTCGTGGTCCAATGCAGGGGGCCCAGCCTCCATCCCTCGTCAGGGAACTAGATCCCGCGTGCCGCAACTAAAGATCCCTCGTGCTGCAACTAAGACCCGGCACAGCCAGATAAATAAATAAATAATATTTTTTAAACATTTTTTTTAAAAGCCTAGATTAAATGAAACCTCCTAAATTACTTATAGTTGCCTTAGAGATAAAATAAGTTATTACCTTTGCTATTATTAAGAGCATATAAAGTATGTAGGTGTGAACATGGGTGTTTAAATTTTTTTATTTAATTAATATTTAAATTTAATAATTTAAATAATTAATGTCTTTATAAAATGGTTTTCTTAATCTTACTCATCAGTACAAATTATGTAGACTACAAAGTTAGTCCATTTACACAGTCCGAGTAAAACCTTAAGATGCCATATTTCTCTGATAAGTTTGGACAAATCAACAGTAATTGCATGGACTTCCCTGGTTGCGCACTGGTTGGGAATCTGCCTGCCAATGCAGGGGATATTGGTTCCATCCCTGGTCCGGGAAGATCCCACATGCCGTAGAGCAACTAAGCCTGTGAGCCACTACTACTGAGCCTGCGCTCTAGAGCCCGCGAGCCACAACTACTGAAGCACTTGCGCCTAGAGCCTGTGCTCTGCAACAAGAGAAGACACCGCAGTGAGAAGCACGCCCACCGCAACAAAGAGTAGCCCCCACTTGCCACAACTAGAGAAAGCCCACGCACAGCAAAGACACAATGCAGCCAAAAATAAATAAATGTAGGGGCTTCCCTGGTGGCACAGTGGTTAAGAATCTGCCTGCCAATGCCGGGGACACAGGTTCGAGCCCTGCTCCAGGAAGATCCCACATGCCGTAGAGCAACTAAGCCTGTGAGCCACAACTACTGAGCCTGTGCTCTAGAGCCCGTAAGCCACAACTACTGAAGCCCACGTGCCTAGAGCCCGTGCTCCGCAACAAGAGAAGCCACCGCAGTGAGAAACCTGCACACCACAACGAGGAGTAGCCCCCGCTGGCCGCAACTAGAGAAAGCCCACGCAGCAACGAAGACCCAAGGCAGCCAAAAATAAATAAATAAATAAATAAATTTATTAAAAAAACAAAACAGTAATTGTTTTGTTCATTGATGTTAACTTCAATATAATTTCTAAATTTTCAAAATGACTTTAGAGGGACTTCCCTGGTGGTCCAGTGGTTAAGAATCCACCTTTTAATGCAGGTGACACAGGTTCAATCCCTGGTTGGGGAACTAAGATCTCACATGCCGCGGGGCAACTAAGCCCGCATGCTGCAACTACTGAGCCCACGCACTACCAGAGAGCCTGCATGCTGTAACGAAAGATCCCGTGTGCAGCAACTAAAGCCCGACGCAGCCAAATAAATAAACAAATATTCTTTTTAAAAAGGACTTTAGAACTTTTGAATAATACAATATTGTAAAAATTAGTTACTAGTTGGTATTTATCTGAAGATTTCTAAAGAAATTAAACACATACTCATGTTTTTAATGTAATATTCACAATTTTCTGAAAACTCTTAACAAATAGGAAAAACAAAAGCCTTTATAAAGTGATCAATTGTTTTTTCCAAAAAATTAGAGTAAGACATTCTAATTGGTAAAAAGTTAGAAGTATTGTATGTACAAGCAAGAACAAATTCTTTTATTCAATATAGGTTCTAGATAGTACAGTATGATAAGAAAAATATACAATAAAAGTTGTAAGTATTGGAGAGAAAGAAATAAGATAATTGATTTTGTATGGTATAATTAACTATGATTTTAGAAAATCTGAAAGAATCTATTTCCAGATTAATTAAACCTACTGAATTTGTTAGAGAATTTGGCAGTCGGATATAAAATCATCATACCAAAAAAATCGGCATTTTCATATACAAGAAATAAAATGTTAACATATAATTTAATAAATACATGTATTATAATAGCAAGTACCTAGAAGTGAATCTAACAATTATAAAACTTTACATTAAAACAATAACAGGGCTTCCCTGGTGGCTCAGTGGTTGAGAGTCCGCCTGCCAATGCAGGAGACACGGGTTCGTGCCCTGGTCTGGGAAGATCCCACATGCCGCGGAACAGCTGGGCCCGTGAGCCATGGCCGCTGAGCCTGCGCGTCCCGCAAAAAAAAAAAAAAAAAAAAACACACACACACACAAAAAAACAAAGATCAAAATAAATTGAAAGACACTTATACAAGTTTCAATGAAGAGAATAATCATTGTAAAGACTTTAGCTCTCTCCAAATTGATCTACAGATTAAATGCAATCCCAATTAACATCTCAATAGTCTTTCTCATGGAATTTTTTTAAACATCTTTATTGGAGTATAATTGCTTTACATGGTGTGTTAGTTTCTGCTTTATAACAAAGTGAATCAGTTATACATATACATATGTTCCCATATCTCCTCCCTCTTGCGTCTCCCTCCCACTCTCCCTATCCCACCCCTCTAGGTGGTCACAAAGCACCGAGCTGACCTCCCTGTGCTATGCGGCTGCTTCCCACTAGCTATCTATTTTACGTTTGGTAGCGTATATATGTCCATGCCACTCTCTCACTTTGTCACAGCTTACCCTTCCCCCTCCCCATATCCTCAAGTCCAATGATGGCATTTTAGGTCCCTTGAAAATTTGGGTATTCTCATTTCCCTTAGTATACGAGTACTCTGATACACAGCCATACATTTCTTTCGAGAAGATTTGGAGAATATTCATTGAATATATTTGTGGTAGCATTGCAGGAATCCTTTTCAAGAGGACCTAGCCTCCCTTTCAATCAATAACTGACTAAGACCTTGAACCTGAGCACGGGATCATGATTTTCCACCACAGCGACTAACATCAATCAGCCTGTTACATTACTTTCATTGGCTACCTACCAATGGCTCTTAGGAACACCATGGTCTATTAGCCTTCACCCTAATTTCCTATGGGTCAGTGTCCCCTGGTTTCCACCCCAACCTTACCATCTATTACAGTAATTATGGCCACCTTGCTCTTGTGGCTAAGTGTTTCCACACAGCCTCTGCTATTCCAGAATCCTGTCATCCCAATTGACACTAGGGACAACAGTGTTTTAATTAATCTTATGTGGGGCTCAGTATATCTTTTTAATTGAGCCTTGAGCCCCAGGACAATTTCCATTATTTGTTTAATTTACTTATTCATTTGTTCTTCTTTTGTAGTTTCTAAGTTTGATACGTTAGGTTTCCTAGATCTGTCCCCCTAAGTCCTTTGGCTTTCCCCTCATTATTATGTCTATGCTCTTATAACTTTCTATTGTTTTTGCTTGCTTTTCAGAGCATCAATTTGGTTCTCAGCAGTGATCATACTTCTTTTGTTTCTCTATTGCATTTTTACTTAGAAAATCATGTTTATTAATCTTACGGTTACCAGGGGGAAAGGGAGGGAGGGATAAATTGGGAGACTGGGATTGACATACACACACTACTTTATATAAAATAAATAACTAATAAGGACCTACTGTATAGCACAGGGAACTCTACTGAATACTCTGTAATGATCTATATGGGAAAAGAATCTATAAAAGAGTGGATACATGCATATGTATAACTGATTCACTTTGCTGTACAGCAGAAACTAACACAACATTGTAAATCAACTACACCCCAATAACAATTAAAAAAAAAAAGAAAATGTTTATTAGTCCAAAGAAGTCCTTTTGTGCTCTATTGGCATTTTCTTGAGAATCCGTGTGTGTGTGTGTGTGTGTGTGTGTGTGTTTTCTGGAGTTCTCTTCTGATTCTCTTATCAGTTGGCCATGGTTGAGTTCTGCTCCAATACTCTCCTCCTCCCTCCTGCCCGTGTAAATGAAAGCAGGACCGACAAAGGTGCAGCCCCACAAGCACCAGAAAGCAGTTTGTCAGCTGTCAGTGGCCTCTGCAATGTCACTGGTGGTCAAGGCAATCACTGCTCCATCATACTCAGTGTGGTGCCCTGCCACTGTTGCTCTCTCTCACGCTGCTCTCCTGTGATTCCTGGCACCGGGGTCCCTCACAAATCACTTATAAGCTCTGTAGCCAAGCTGCAGTCCCCAAAGCCACAGCCTCAGAGAGCTCCTTCCCACACCACGTGACCGCTGACACGTGAGCCCTGGGCCCCGAGGAGCCTCTGTGCAGGACGGCTGCCCCACCCCCGCAGATCTCCCTCTCCAGGAGCTGTGTTCTCCCTTCCGTGGTACCAAAAGTAGTTAAAGAAGGTCTTTGGCTCGTCCCATGGCTTTGTTCTGAAGAAGGGTGTACCCTGTGTGTCTGTCCTTTAGCAGAGCCCTCCAGAAAAGTACCCGTCCTATAGTTTTGTCTCAGGGCACTTTCTTTTGGAGGAGGAAGGCACGGTGACAAAGGATTTCAGTCCATCTTCTGCAAATAGGGAAGAAGCAAAACATTATTTCCACATGCGAATCAGCTCTTTGGGCATTTCTGGATTCTCTGCCCACATTTCTAGTATATACAGTAAGTCCCCTACATATGAACTTTCAAGGTGCAAACTTTCAAAGATGCGAACTGCGTTCACATGTCCAATCACGTAAGTTAGTTCACGTGTCTGGTGTACATTGTCACGTGTGTGCATCCTCCACAAGTGGTTGTGCTTTTGTGTACTTTACCGTACAGTACTGTATATAGTAGTACAGTATCTTTATTTCAAGCCCAGGATGTCCAGAAGCAAGAGGTTAGCTAGAATTGAATCCAGGAAGGAACGAGAACCTGTGCCATCAACGTCAGGCGTGAGTGAAATTGCAGCTTGCCCTCCGTCTCCTGTTGCTGACGATCCTTCAACTCTACCATCTCCCACCTCCTCTCCCTCCTCCAGTCAGTAACTCTTCTTGCCTGTTCACTCGATGCCAGCCCCTGTATGCCAGCTGTTGTGCTGTACTACTGTACTTTTCAAGGTACTGTACCGTAAGATTAAAAATGTTTATTTTTTGTGTTTTTTATGTATTGTTTGTGTGAAAACTATTAAAACCTATTACAGTACAGTACTATAGAGCCGACTGTGTTAGCTGGGTACCTAGGCTAACTTTGTTGGATTTAACGAACAAATTGGACTTACGAACATGCTCTCAGAATGGAACTCGTTCATATGTAGGGGACTTACAGTATTTGGTTCATTCAACAGGCATTGATTGAACTTTCATCTGTTGTGCAAACTGTGAGAAGTCAGAGGGAAGAGACAGCGTGTCATGTCTAAGGAAGTATATCAGTTTCATCATGAGGAGTTGGGGGTAAATGAAATGAGAAAAAACCAAGAAGTTATCACAGTAATTCACGAGAGGATGAGCCCCTAAACAGAAGTAATAGCAAAAGTACAAAAAACAGAAGACACTTGTGGGCTTTATTGAGGGGGTAGACCCTGAAGAACTGGGTGACTAAGGAGAGTTACAGGAAAATAAGGAGGAGGAATCCAGATCCACTCACAGTTTTCTCCTAATAAGTCTCCAGGAGTGTACAAAATGAGGAGCCACGTTGGGGATGAAATTCCTGTTTTGAATTTGTTGAATTTAGGGTAGCAGGGAAACATCCAAGCAGAGGAGAAAGAAGATAAGTGTGCAATGTATCCAAAGCTGGGGCAGAGATCTAGGCTGGTCTGTTATCACCATTTAAATGGTAGTTACAGCCACAGGTGTGGATCAGGTCGTCAAAGAACCTGCAAAGCAAGGAAAGGCCAAGAACAGAGCCCTGAGGAACATCAGCACTTCAGGAGCAGGTAGACAAAGAGATGCTTAAAGGAGACTGAGAAGCAGCAGCTTAGGAGAGAAAAAAATCACAGAAGCAGGGGAGAGGATTTAGAGGAGAGAGTGGGGGACTTCCCTGGTGGCGCAGTGGTTGAGAATCTGCCTGCTAATGCAGGCGACACGGGTTCGAGCCCTGGTCTGGGAGGATCCCACATGCCGCGGAGCAACTAGGCCCGTGAGCCACAACTGCTGAGCCTGCGCGTCTGGAGCCTGTGCTCCACAACAAGAGAGGCCGCGATAGTGAGAGGCCCGCACACCGCGATGAAGAGTGGCCCCCGCTTGCCACAACTAGAGAAAGCCCTCGCACAGAAACGAAGACCCAACACAGCCAAAATAAATGAATTAATTAATAAACTCCTATCCCCAACATCTTCTTAAAAAATAATAATAATAAAGAAAAATAAAGAAATGAGCTATCAAGCCATGAAAAGACATGGAGAAACCTTAAATGCACATTACTAAGTGAAACAGGTAATCTGAAAAGGCTACACACTGTATGATTCCAACTATATGACGTTCTGCAAAAGGCAAAACTATGGAGAGAGTAAAAAGATCACTGATTGGTTCAGGGAAGAGGGAATAGACAAAGCAGAGGATTTTTAAAGCAATTAAAATATATTATAATAATGGATACATATCATTATACATTTATACAAACCCATAGAATGTGTAACGCCAAATGTGAACCCTAATGTAAAGTACGGACTTCGGGAGACTCTCATGTGTCAATGTAGGTTCATCCTTGGCAAACGATGTACCACTTTGGTTAGTGATGTTGATAATGGGGGAGGCCACGCATGTCTGGAGGCAGAAGGTAAATATACAGGCAATCTCTGTACTTCCCTCCCAATTTTGTTGCAAACCTAAAACTGCTCTAAAATCTTTTCAATTTAAATTTTTTTAAATAATCATTTTTTAAATATTTTTTTAAAAAAGAAAATAAGTATAGAGGAGCCTCAAGGAGACAATGCCCATGAAGCACTTCTTGGAGAAGATGATGCCCCGGGATGCTTACGTGCTGGTTGGCTTGACGGTATCATGGAGATGGTCCATCAGCAACCAGAGTTTGGGGGCACTAGGATGTCCTTATCCAACTAATTGCCCTCATTCACAAAGCAGCCTTTTAATTATTTCACCTCCTATCAGTTTACCTAGAGAGGGAGAATGCTCTGGCCATACTCAAGTAAGCACTCAGACCATCTGCCAGTTACATTTCTTCCTATAAACAGAAAAACCTGAATTAAAAGTTGCTTGTTTCGGGCTTCCCTGGTGGCGCAGTGGTTGAGAGTCCGCCTGCCGATGCAGAGGACACGGGTTCATGCCCTGGTCCGGGAGGATCCCACATGCCACGGAGCAGCTGGGCCTGTGAGCCATGGCTGCTGAGCCTGCGCGTCCGGAGCCTGTGCTCCGCAATGGGAGAGGCCACAACAGTGAGAGAGGCCCGCGTACCGAAAAAAAAAAAAAGTTGCTTGTTGCTTTTTTGTCAGAAGACCTACAACTCAGAAAAAAAAAAAAAAGTCATTCTTTATAGATTCATACCTTTCAGGAACAAACAACTGCCTCAATAGATCCTGTACGCCTGGTAATCAGTGTATTTTACAGCCTTACACGCTCTTCATTTCCATTCTCTCTTTAGGCAAACATATCCAGTCTCGTGGCTTTAAACTCCATCTATATAAACAAGACTCTCAAGTTTATATACCAAGCCCTGACTTCTCCCCTGAGATTTATGTATCCAATTCATCTACTTGATATCTATACTTACAGAGATCTCTACGTCTGATCTAATGTGTCCGGTATAGAACTCTGTATTTTCCTTCCCAAACCTGCTCCGTCCAGTTTCCCCTTTCTCGGTTGAGGGCAACACCATTCTTGCAGTTGTTCAGGCCAAAAGCCTAGAAGTCAGCCTTCATTTCCTTCCCTCACCCTCTACATCCAATCCGGCAGCAAGTTCTAACAGTTGTACCTACAAAATCTGTCCGGCTTCCTCCACCTCTGTGCTACCATCCCTGTCCTCACTCCATCTCCAACTTCGACCAAGCACTACCGTCTCTCTCCTGGCTTGCTTACTGCAGGATCTTCCTAACTGGTCCGCCCACTACAGCTCCAATCACTCCAGTCCCCACACTCGCAGGACCCATTCTTTACACTGCAGCCAGAGTGATCTTTGAAAACTAAATCACACCATGTCACTTTTCTACTTACAACTCTCTAGTGATTTCCTGTGGAACTTAGAATAAAATTGAAACTCTCCACCATAATCAGAACGAGTCCAGTGGTAAAGAATCCGCCTTCCAATGCAGTGGATGCAGGTTCGATCCCTGGTTGGGGAACTAAGATCCCACATGTCGCCGGGCAACTAAGCCCGCGTGCCACAACTACCGAGAGAGCCCGCATGCGGCAAACTACAGAGCCCATGCGTTCCGGAGCCCACGTGCCACAACTAGAGAGAGAAAACCCGCACGCCACAACTAGAGAGAAGCCTGCACGCCACAACGAAAGATCCCACATGCCTCAACGAAGACTCCACGTGCTGCAACTAAGACCCAACGTGGCCAAAAAAATAAAGAAAATTTAAAAAGAACAGAGCCCAGCTGCCAGGCTGCCGTGCTCCTGACCGCCTCCACCCTGTCTCCTGCTGTTCCTTCTCTCCCTACGCTCCGGCCCCCGTCCCGGTGGACTGCACAGGGCTCTTCTAAGCTTGGATCAGAGCGTTTGCTTTCCCCCCTGGGACCCGGACCAGGCTCCCACCACAACAGCCCAGCCCCATGCCCCGCTGGCCCCTCCCACTCAGACCAGCTCACGACAAAGGCCTTTCCTGACCACACTAACTGAAGGTGCTTATTTACTTATTTGTTCCGTTGCTCCTTCAACTAGTACATCAGCCGTGAGAGCAGGGACCTCGTCTGCCTTGTGAACTGCATCCCTGGTACTGGACAGCACCTGGCACGTGATAGGGGCTCAGTAAATACTGGCTGAATTTGATGTGGATTCAAGAGGCGCTTGGACCTGACCATGCAAGGAAAGCATCCTCTTGGACACCTTCACGCCACCAAACACAGACAAAGCAGATCAACCTGGAGATTTTGCTTAAACCAGAGGTTAGCTCAACTCCTAAGCCATTTACCCAGCCAGACTTTTTTCCTTCTTTTATCTCCACTCCAGAAACTGCTGCATCAGCCTGCCCAGCCCACTCCCAGGCCCGTGGGCCCTGCACCACTGGCCTTCAGAGCCCCAGGTGGTGGCAACAGATGCCCTCCTCCCCGTGATGTTTTCTTTTTTCTTTTCTTTTCTATGCAAGTATTACACACAGAGAAAATTTGTAAATTACAGAGAAGTATGACAAAGAAGAGGGAAAATCGCTCATAATCCTGATACATTTAACATACTGGGAATTTCCTTCTTCTCTTTTCAAGGCACTTTCTTCTTGAGATAAAAACTGTAAAAAGTTTGCTAAACTTTCCTTCTCATTATATTGTTAGCATTTATTGTCATTGGAAATTGTTCCATAAACATAATTAAATAGCTTAATAATATTTCACTGTCTGGATAATTACTGAACCAGTTCTCCTTTAGACATTTTAAATTCTAACTTGGATATGGACATTTATCTCCAAACATAAATATTCTTTTTTTTTTTTTTTTTTTTGCGGTACGCGGGCCTCTCACTGTCGTGGCCTCTCCCGTTGCGGAGCACAGGCTCCGGACGCGCAGGCTCAGCGGCCATGGCTCACGGGCCCAGCCGCTCCGCGGCATGCGGGATCCTCCCGGACCGGGGCACGAACCCGTGTCCCCTGCATCGGCAGGCGGACTCCCAACCACTGCGCCACCAGGGAAGCCCCTGTAAATATTCCTACTTTTAAAATTTTCCCCAGGGCAGAGACCCATCTTGATGTGTCTCGAGAGCTCCTGATAAAACCAGGCGGAGCCAGCACTGAAAGGCTGGCATCTCAACGCCCTAAGCACTGAAGAAACTACAAAAGTCCTCCCGTGTAATAATTCGTAATAAAAAATAGCAAACAGTCACATCACACCCCATATCTTCCTGTATAGAAGTAACACAGATGTAAAAACTGCATGATTGTCCAACATCCGTCTCCTGCTACACCATCAGTCCCACGAACACAGGGACCTTGACCACCTTATTCATGTGCCTCGCATACAGTAGGCGCTGAGTAATTACTTGGTAGACAGATGGGTAATCGATGTACCAATGAGAATTTGAAAGATAAATCGAGAAAAACTGTTGAACACCAACCTCCAAACAGCAACTCCCCTCCCACCATCCCAACTGCACATCCAGCAGCAGGACTCAAAGCCATGTCTGTTCCATTTATTCCTCATACAAATATTTTACAGTTTTATTTTTTAAATCATTTACACATATTCATACAAAGAAAAATAAACTTTAGGATGGAACCTTGGGGCCACGGCAGTCTTAAAAAAAAATATCTCTGACCATTAACTACTGAAGACAAGGCAAGAGGCTTCACGGCCACTTCAGTCATTTCTGGGCTTGGTGCATCTCCCCAGCAGAATCCAAGCTGCTCACTCACTTTCCCTCAGCCTTCACCTTGTGGAGGTGATATGGGGGAAGGGGGTTTTTCGACCCTCCCCCCTACAAACATTTCAAGGACAGCAAAGGCTCAAGGTAACACTGAGCCCTCTCTTTGTCAGGAACTTGGCAACACTGCAATTTCTGAACCAACTTTCCAGAAGAGCTAGCTCAATGCCTACTCGCAGGTCTTTCTAAGAGGAGGGGGATGGCTGCACTCAGGACATTCCTCGTCCCACCTGCTGTCCTCCCTCCACAGGCCCCCAGGCCAGAGCCCCTGACCTGAGCCCATGTGGTCCCTTCGAGGCTCATTCCACAATGAGGCTTCCTCTCCCCACACCCAAACACTCTGTAGCAACGTAACCCTGGCAGCCCCTGAGGACCCCTACGGTAATGATGCCCTTGACTGCGTGCAGCGTTATCCAGGGACTCTGAGCTACAGCCAGGGGAGGTCCAAGAACGACAGAACTACGAGCACCCCAACAACCCAGCTCTGCGGAGCCAAACCAACATTTAAATCACACAGGCCAACCCCTGACACGTCCCACCCTAGACACAGTCATCAGAGGTGCTTGATAGAACCTGCCACACACCACTGCGCGAGGAGGCTGTACTATTATCAAGTCCCGGTAAAAGGAGAAAGGTGGGGGGTAGGACAGACGCTACAGATGTGGTAGACCCAATCAGAAATGGCCGCAGATGACAACCTGTATCTTTGGGTCCTTCCCAAAAAGCAGCACCAAGAAAGGGCGTGATGAGCAGAGAGATCTGGAGCTGCACGGACCGCCCTTGAATTATCAAGGGACTCCGACAACACAGCTCATTTTCCTACAATTATGCAGGAACTAGAACCCAGACTACCCACCCCTACACCGAGGCAGCTCCTGAGAGGCAGTACTGCTTGTGGCCATCAGCCCACCCCCTTGGTAGGCCCATTTGGGGAGAGGGGATCACATCCAGAGCAGGCACTGCTCCGGGCAAACACTCGCAGGGCAGCCCATTCCACTGTCACTGGGGCAGGCCGAACATCGCTAGGAGGGTGGACAGATCCCGGGCGTCAGCCGCCCCGTAGGCGTTGCTCTGGCCTAACATGGACAAGGCTAAGCGCAGGGTGCTCCAGATGTTCTCCGACATGGCACCCCCTTCGCCCCGAGGGCCCCGGCTTTTCCTCTGCATGTTCAGGGCCTCCAAAAAGTGTTCCACAGCCTCACTGCAAGGGAGAAGAATGAGAGCTGGTGAGCAGAACGCCAGTGGAAGGAGGTAGGTCAGCTGGCATGCGGAGAAAGCAAGCTGGAGCTCGTAGTCAAATAAGAGGATCAGAGAATGAGGAGCCAGGGCCAAAGGCAGGGAGAAGGAGTTCATTCATTCATTCATTCATTCACTCATTCCTCAGTAGGTACTCTCACCGGTGGGCCCCAAGGTTGATGCAACTGATGCCCAGGTTGTAGCGGGACCGTATATAGCCAGGCTGGAGCTCGAGGGCCCGACGGTATGCAGCTACTGCTTCTTCACTCTGGTTTCCATTGGCCAGGGTGGCCCCTAGCTTATTCCACAGCAAATAGTCCTAGGATAGGGATGGACAAGGGTTAGAAACATGAGCCAGGCTCAGATCAAACTCTGCCCGATCTCCCCCTGGCTCCCCACTCTGTTTCTCTCATGTATGTTACGGTTCCATTCCTGTCTCCACAGGTCACTGTGTGGCCACGACGTAACCACTCACCCCCCGCAGACTCCCCTAAGTCCAGATGACCCTAGACTCCCGCTCTTCCTTTCCCAATTCTCCCAAGGCACCCAGTACATGGAACAATGGAATGAAATATCCCATGACTCCAAAGGTCCCAACAAACGATTCCTCCATAAGGTACAGAGTCCTGTCCTATCTCCCTTCCTCCCCTGAGGCTCACATTGGGACGAACGCTGAGGGCGGCTGTGAAACAGTCCACTGCCTTGTCATACTCCCCACTCAGGTTGAAGAGGACTCCCAAGCCACACTGCACATCAGGGTCAATGGATGTAGGGTCCAGGCGCACAGCTGCCAGGAAGAGCTCTTTCACTTCGAGAAACAGGGAGCTGGACAAGGAAGAAAACAAAATGCGGAAAAGCAGGTGGGTGGATACGTCTATATTCCTACCCCCCCCCAAATAACCCTCTCACTAACCCATCATACCCCCGAGATGCACCCATCTATCCTTCCAATCCTGAGTCTTCCATCCCACTCTCAGACCCTGAGCCTCCATCTATCCAAAATTCCACAAGCCAGGTCCTCCTTCTACTCGGGCTGCCACTCGTCATCCCAGGAGGTCCCCACACTCACTCGGACAACAGGGAGCCCAGGATGCGCTTGCTGGGGCCCAGGCCCGCCCTGCTGGCCCCTTCTTCCCCGGCTGCCACCAGGTGGGCATAGGCCGGTGTGTAGCGCAGCCAGTCTCGCAGGGTCTCACAGGCCTGCCGCTGCAGGGACTCGTTGGTGAAGCTTACAGCCAGCGCCATCAGTGCCGTCCGGTTGTCTGGCTTTAGCTCTAGGCACCTGTTTGGACAGAGGCGGACAGAGCTGGTCTCTGCAGCTGACACTGCACCTATCAGCAGCCTGGGAGCCGAGCCAAGCTTCAGAACGCAGAGTTACCTGCCAACGCCCTCAGTTGAGGTGTAGAGGAATCCTCTACGGGTGGGTTATTAATAAAGTTACATTCCTGAGAAAGGGAACATTTCAGCAGCCAAGGAACCAGCCAGGGTCCCACAAATAAAACCAAAAGCTGAGGAATGAATGGAGCCAGTTATCTGCAGACTCACCCCAAAGCTTAGAGTTTCATCGTGAGAAAACACTCGTGTTAGTAGCCAGAAAGAAGAGTAGGATCTGTCATTCTGAAGGTTATTTGTAGAGCCCTGGGACCACCTTGCCCCCCCTACCCTTTCAGTGTACTCACTTCCGCAGCGCGCTGATGGCTGAGAGTTCTTGCTCATTCTCTGCCTGGGTGGTCCCCAGGTACTGCCAAGCCTAGAGAGAAGTTGCCAGATTTCATCACCCCGGTATCCACCTTCCCACCAGTGCTTCGTCTGCTCGCGCCACCCGCCATCTCACTCTCAGAACCCGACCCCAGGCTGTCGCCCAGGCCCTAATCCATCGGCACAACCCTTAGGGCCCTCCGTCAAAACTGGAGAGAGCGTCTCTCATCTGAAGTCAGAAGAACAAGCTGCTCACTTCCATGTGCTTGGGGTCTTGCTGCACAGCCGCCTCGAAGAGCAGGACGGCGTTCGGCAGGTCCCCCTCCTCGAGTCGCCGCAGCCCTTCCTCAAAAGGCTGGGGGTGGTCACGCAGGGGGTTCTCCTCCTCAAAGTGGTACCCCTACAAGGAAGGGAAGCCAAGTGAGACCCCGTCTCGGAGGGAGCTATCACAGAGCGGCAGGAATGGGAGCTGACAACCAAGACTGAGGTGGAAAAGAAGCTGAAGGCCTCCAGAAAGGTATCCGGATAAATGCTGGCAAATTCTCCGTGGCATAAAGGAGATCACCTACGACCACAGCAAAGAAGTTCCATGTCATGCCCACAGCAGCTGGAAAGCCAGGCAAATTCTGCTCCACGCTGGGATTAAGCTCATTTTAGGAAGTTTTTACCAGCTGGTGTTTCCACATCCTTGATCTCTCATTACTGGACAGAGCACATTTCTTAACAGGATTTGCTTACAGTAATGAGATAAGTTCTCTTTAGCTATTCAAGGAGCATTTCTTGTTATCCTGCAATAGTGTGATAATCTATAAAGGAGACGCAATTTGGAGTCAGAGGCCCTGCTATTCAAATGCAACTCTTACCCAGCTCACAGAGTCCTGTGCGCACTCACTGGACAGCACGTGTTCAAGCACTTTGAAAATTTTAATTTATTCCCCAATTTCATTCTTACAAGTTATTAATATTAATCTGTATCTGATAGTAAATGAAAGCTAGATTCCAAAATCCTGAGGGCAGAAAACGCTTCAGAAAGACCGGTCCTCTTCTAGCTGAGGCTTTCTCGTTTGAGGGAAGTTACGATGCTCTGTGCAGAGTTCTGCCCCCAGGTCTTCCACGTAGGCAGAGAGGTGTTAAGATAAAAGGGGTCCCTAGTAAGCGTGTGACTTGGGACAAGGGAATAAAATGCTCCTTTTTGGAGAGTAGTGGTTACCATCACAAAACAATACCCCAGAATGAAAACAAGATGCTAAATACAGGGCAGGGCCCTTTCTAAATGTAGTTAAGGACAAATCAGAATGAAACTGTACGAAATAAAGACATGAGTGAGGCCCTTCTCCACTATCATTGTGAAACTGCTCAAGGACCAGAAACGCTTAAATCTTGGCAGCAAAGTTCTAAACCATTATAAGTAATCTGCAAATTATTTGTAACAAATAAAAATTAAATAACTACAATGGAGACTTAAGAAGCGAGACATACAGGAGATGGATTTGGGATACATGTATAAAAAGTATATTCACGTTGAGAATAGGTAATGTTCCTGGGGCACCTCCGTGCAACAGGAAAACTCAGAAGACAGAAAAGGACCCTAGAACAAGGATCAGCAAGGGGCAGAGGATAAATATTTTGTCACAACTACTCATCTCCACCAGAGCAGTGAGAAAGGAGCCACAGATGATATGTAAACAAGCACGGCTGTGTTCCAATAAAACTCTATTTATGGACACTGAAGTTTGAGTTTTATCAATATATAATTTTCACATTTCACAAATTGTTACTTTTCATTTTTTTTAAACCATTTAAAAATGTTAAAACCATTCTCAGCTCACAGGCCATTAAAAAAAAAAAAAGGTGGAAGGGTAGATTTCCCATGGGCCA
Source organism: Mesoplodon bidens (assembly GCF_964165515.1). Classification (NCBI taxonomy): domain Eukaryota; kingdom Metazoa; phylum Chordata; class Mammalia; order Artiodactyla; family Ziphiidae; genus Mesoplodon; species Mesoplodon bidens. The sequence continues at coordinate 6,160,811 of NC_138167.1, read as the reverse complement.
CAGTTTGCCAGCCCCACCTAGACTATTAGAGTTCCACAAGATGAAGCCTTCTGCATTCACCCTCGACTACTGCCCATCCTCAATCCATGTTTTAAGCCACCCCGTAGGAAACAGATCATTGTCACCTATAACACAATTTCCTAATGAAAGTAATTCCTGCCTCTCAGAGCTACTGAGAGCATCAAATGAGAATATCTGCCACAGCCTTACCGAAAAGCTTAAAATACTGTGCGTGAATAGGTATTATCCTCAGGAGACAACGCAACAAATCAGTTCCATCATGCTGCAACCGCAGGGTTCTCTAAGTATGCTCTTGTCTGTGTTATCTATCCTCCTTGAGATTTTATCAATTGCTGATCAGAGAGGAATTTTTCAAAAGTAGAATATTTGTTGTATAGATGGGAAAAAAAAAGAAAAAAACAGAGTCCTCTGGAGGAACCTTTAACAACCCACAGGATGCAGGATAAGCTTGGGATCACTGTTGCATCTTAAAAAGTCTAATCCAAGCCATTCATTAGGTCTGATCCATCGTCTGGTCTGCTCAAAATTTCATAGGATCAAACTGCAAAAATAGGATCACTACTAAGTAGAGTGTGTCCCATCACAGAAATTTCTCCTTCACGCTAACAGTATACAGTATCATATCTGCTCCAGCTGTAGGTGTAGCCTTGAAAATTTAAGGATCATGAATAAAAAATACCCATGAATTTACCTGATAGAGTCAGATCAACATTTGAAAAAAAAAAAAAAAACAAGTACTACTGACATATAATTTATTAACAGTTTAACAAAAGGCAGACAAAATCTGGAACATTAATGCAAATGTTTCTAATCCTAATTTTGCAATATCCCAAGGTATCAATGATATCAAAATAGGGTTCAAAGATCTAAAAACATAATTATGTTTTTAAGTTTTGAATTAAAGAATTTATTCCAACTATCATGTCATAAATACAGAAGTAAAAAATGCTAAGAGGAGGTGCTGCTCATATGATATTAGAGCTATGTCTATATCAAAACCAGGGAATTTTTTTTTTGGCTGTGTTGCATCTTCATTGCTGTGCACGGGCTTTCTCTATTTGTAGTGAGCGGGGCTACTCTTCATTGCAGTGCACGGGCTTCTCATTGCGGTGGCTTCTCTTTTCGCGGAGCACGGGCTCCAGGTGCATGGGCTTCAGTAGTTGTGGCACGTGGGCCCTAGAGCATGCAGGCTTCAGTAGTTGTGGCACACAGGTCAGTAGTTATGGCTCACAGGCTCTAGAGTGCAGGCTCAGTAGTTGTGGTGCACGGGCATAGCTGCTCCGTGGCACGTGGGGTCTTCCCGGACCAGGGATCGAACCCGTGTCCCCTGCATTGGCAGGCACAGTCTTAACCACTGTGCCACCAGGGAAGTCCCAGGAAATTTCTGTCTAAACTTTATACCTTGCCATTTATAAGTCGACAGGGCCTGTGCAACTTATCAAGTGTCTATTACAAGTTAATAAAAGTATTATCTCCAGGTATTTCCTTCAGTTCTTCCTCATCACAAGTCTACAGAAGAAACTCTTACTATGGAAAACCCGGAGGACGGCGTCCCAAAAGGTAAGCTCCCTTTTCTATTATATCACAGAACAACTCTCAGAAAGTCAGGCTGGGATAATAAACAAAATCATCTTTTTCCTAGTACTAAGATTTTCATTGGCTTTTAAATACTAGCCTTTTCTAAGTTACCTTGAACTCTGTTCTTCTCTGTCTTCGCAAGATCTACCTCCAGAATCCTGGCCCTCTAGTTCTAGCCCCAGCCAGGTCTGAGCTGAGAAAAAGACACCACTGATCACCTCCCCAGTTCCTGTTTTGCCTTTTTCAAAACCAAGCAATTCTCTCCCTCCCCAATCGCGCTTCAACTCACAGCTCAATTATCACCCACATGTCCGAATGCCCCACAACCCACAAGCAGATTTTTTTCACAGTGATGCCCCGATGTAACATATGCTTCTAAGGCAACAGTATATACTACATGCAAAATTCAATCATTCTTCACCACCAACTTCTGGGAAATCTTCCTAGCATTTGAATTATTTAATATAATTCTTTGAAAATACCCTAAACTGGGGGCAAGTGGTTAGTACCTACAGGAAGAGATCAGAATTTAAAATAAACTTGTGAGTTAAAAGAGTAAATAGATACTAAGGTGGAGGGCAGAGAGATAGCCTACCACCCACCACTCTCTACCAAAGGAGCTGTCAATCTTCTTAAAATGTTTTCAACCAACCTCCAAAGCAGGGCTCCTTCCTCTGCGCTCCTATTGCATCGTGTGCAAACCTCTACTCTAGGTATTCTGTCGCTTATTGTTGTTATTTGACAAGGGTGGTCTATTATCACTAACTTTTACGTCCCAAGAATAAAGCGTACTCTCAATAACTGGAGGAGAGCAGGGGCAAGGGAATAATTCAGGCTGCCTTTCACGGAAAGGGGCTCAAGAAAATAATTACTTAAAAGTGGGTACCCTTCAGATGCAGGATTAAAGGAGAGACAATAAAACAAGGAAATCCGGCAGTCTGAAAAACTAGTTCTTACCTTATCGTAGGAAGCAGACGTGAGGTCGTCATAGTCAGAAAGCCAGGGGTGGGCCTCGGCATCCCGTTTGGCCATCTCCTCCAACTCCGCCTGCAACTTGTCCCAGAAATCGACCTCAGACTGTAAGGAAGGCAAGGCAGATAGAAACAGAAGATTCATCATGAGCACCCCGCCCCACCCTTAGTTCCACTAAGATGGAGTCCCTATGGCAGCAGTTGTTTAATTTCCATGTGTTTCAGATCACCTGAAGAGTTCTTCTTCATGCAGGTTCCTACATCCTACCCCCAGATTCTGACTCAGTAGTCTGTGATGCCCAGGAATTTGCACTTCTGATGGGCAACCACCCCGTCCCAAGCACTCCTGACAAAGAGCATCCAAGAACACTATGAAGTACAATGTTCACCCATCTCTGATGTTAAGACACCCACTCTCTCCAAAGAAGTGTTTTCTCTTGACTGGTTGCACCTGTACTAGCTGCTCTCTCACCTCTATAGCTGACTTGGCTCGTTCAAACTCCATATCAAAGGCAGATGTGTTTACCGGCCTTGTGAACTGGTCAACCCAGGCCTCTGAGGTACCCTGTGACAAAGAAGGACGGTCATACCACCACCACCAACTTTCTACCCACTAAATATCAACTAAATACCCATTAGACACCACCAGCCTGGGCACTTCTGAGAAGAACATTCTCAGAATCTCTTTCCCACCCACTCAGGACCTGGATGCTACCAAACAAGCTGGCAATAAGATCCCTTCCCCATCTGGGACCACTGAACACTGAACCCACGGCCGGGGGCACCAGCCGGCTCTGAGGTAGGACTGGGAGGTCACAGTGTCCTACCTGCTGCTGAATAAACTCTGCTGCCCACTGCTCTGCCTGAGCTCGGCCCGACCCTGCGCCGGACTCCAGGGACACCTGCCCCTCGCCAATCTGCCGCACGAATTTCAGGAACTGGGGCACAGAGACACACACAGGCCACTTGGGAGAGGACTTCCGGGTGTGCCCTCTCAACCACGCCCAGAGAAGCCTGCGCTTACCCCTCCCCCTGACCATCTCTAGCTACAGACAAGATAGGCTAAAGACCCTGGAAAAAGCAGAGAGCAAAAAGAAAGGGATTTCTGGCTCGAGAGATCTGAGAAGGCACAGAAGAGACAAAGGGTCAGTAGGCAAGGAAAGGAGGGCAAGGATACTGGAAGAGGAGGCAGGGTTGGAAGTCTCTGCTCTCTGTCCAGACAGGAAGGAGTGGACCTCGGAGCTCATCTCTTTCGCCTTAAACTAAACTGGGGTAAGAGAAGCAGGACTCCTGACTTCTCAGACCAGCTCTGCTGGGCAAAGCAGCAGCGGGACGTGGCTCACCTCAGAGTTAGCCAACTTTGGGTCATCCACCTTGGCCACAAAGTCGCTGGCCGCGTGCTGCAGGTCCTCCTCAGGCTGGTACTCATCATACCTGGGACAGGTGAGGACTCGCTCATTTTACACACATTTTTTAGTCTGCCACATCCTTCCCCACTCCCAGCCCATGGCAACTACACTTCTCATCGGGGAACAGAGAGGGTGACACTCCTGCTCTCTCTGGTTGAGGACCTACTAATTTCAATTTACATTAAAGAAGGACATTTGGGCCGGAGTGGCAAAGCACTAGCTACGTGCTTTTACCTCTCTCTGTCCCAAACGCGGCTTTCCAGAGAGAAGGAATAGACAGTTGCAGGCTCCAAATTAAAAGGGACACAGGGTGCATAAGATCAAGTTACACACTTTTGGTAGGACACTTAGGATTCTCGACTCGATGATGTTTGAGACATAAATGAATCGGGGTAATAATACAAGCGGAAACCTTAGAGCAGAAAATGAAGGGACTGCAACTGGGTTTAAGAATGTGGATAGAGCAGCTTGGTGGAGGGGAGCAGGAAACCTGTCCAGCGCTCCTTTCACAGGGGGCCACCCAGAGAGAAGTGGCTGGACTCACCAGCGAGCAGTGGCAGCTGTCTCCTCGGGTTCTCCCAGCCACAGCTTCTCCTCTGACTGCTCCAGATATTCCTCAGCCCAGCGGACCGGGGACACAGACAAAGGGTCTGCAAGGAGCAGAGAGGTGGGGAAATCAGCGAGGGATCAGGAAAGGGAGAATATTAACTCAGAGACCACCGGTCAAAAGAAAATACTACTAAATTTTCAACATCCAACCTGCTCCCAAGGGGCCTAGGGCAGGAGTTTACTGAACTGGGGACAGGAGACCAAATAAGGAGGCTCAGGAGAGAAGTAGGGACCAAACCCTTTTGTTTGAAGTGCAAGAGCCCTCACTAAGAAATAGCGGGCACTGGGCCTCCGCCTTCCTCACAGGTACTGCAGGGACCCGGCAGGGAACCAGGGGAGAACACAGGAGCTCCCATTCTTCAACCAAACCTTGGTCTGTCCTCCATCTACAGAGTTCACACCCTCCCAACAAAAGGAGCCTCATAATTGGGAGACTGGGATCCACATATACACACTATTGATACTATGTGTAAAATAGATAACTAATGAGAACCTACTGTACTGCACAGGGAACTCTACTCAGTGCTCTGTGGTGACCTAAATGGGAAGGAAATCCAAAAAAGAGGGGGTATACGTATATGTACTGCTGATTCACTTTGCTGTACAGTAGAAACTAACACAACATTGTAAAGCAACTCGACTCCAATAAAAATTAAAAAAAAAAAAAAAAAAAAGGAACCTCATAGTTCATCCTAATATACCTACCAAGAGAATCTGAGAAGCAGAATGCTGGGCTAGAACTAAAGATACATGGGTCCGCTCTTCCCACTGGGTTTTTTTTCATTTTTTGAGATGTAACATACAAACATGAAGGTACGTAAAGTGTACCAAACTTAGGTGTGCTGCTTCATTAATTTCTACCCGTGAACACACTCAAGCCACCACCACCCGGATCACGACATGGACCGTCTACAGTTCCCTCACAGGCTCCCGCAGGCCCGCACCCCCCGGGATAAACATTATTCTGAATTCTGTCACTTCTGCCTGCTTTTGAGAGCTATGTTTTTAAGTCTAATTCCAGAAATCATCTTAGCAACTCTCATGAAAAAGGGCACTGCTGCAACATCAGAATAAACATATCAAATGAGGGTGCTGAACTTTCCGCAACCTCCAGGACTTCGCTCTTTACTATTCTGGGGCCAGGAAAACAAAAAAGTAACGACACAGATTAGTTAAAGGATTTAAAGGGGCCCTGAAGAGTGAGTGCCCGGAGAGAAGGGTGGGCCGGCGTGTTCCTTCCTTCTACTCTGCACCCATATCCTTACAAATGGTCATCCTGTCTCTGTCCCTAATTTGAAGATCTGCTACTGCTTTTAACACCAAGAAGGCAGGTTTACCGCCTCGGGATTCATATGCAACAGAACTTTCTATTCCATTTAACTGAGACCCTGCCTGAATAATTTCAACAAACTAATCTCAACATCTGAGAAAATAATGTCAAAATCTGAAAAAGAAAGAAAAAAAAAGATCAAGACTCACAGGTTTCACCTAAGCATAAATAATAAGTGATTTATTACTAATAAAATAAAAGATACGTTGACAATTTTTTTGATCACAGACTTGGTCTCTTAATTTCGAGAACTCCTAACATTTATATCAAGATTTCCCTCACTAGCTTTTACAAGCAACATTTGTCTTTCCTTTGCCCCAGCTAGACTGTTAGCTCAAGTCTGGAGACCTAATAAGGAAATGCTTAATACTCCGTCCCGTTCTGCTGAAAAACACCCAGTCCCCCCTCCTCACTCTCCGGTCACTCCCTCTCAACTAGAGTGTTTCACAAAAGCATATTCTGGCCAAAAGTACTCCACAAATTGCAGAGAACACCATTTCTGTGAAATGCTCCTCTAAAGGACAAGCAGCAACAGAAAAAGTACAAAGCACCTGGACTTTAAAACAGACGAGAGGTAGTTTAGAAAAAAGAATCCCAGAGATAAGTCATCCTCAAATAGCTGTAATTTGGTATTTAGCCATATTGGCCACAAGACTCAGGATTTTCTGGCATTGGGAACCTGCTCCAACAAAGAAGTCAAAATAAAATAACCAAAAGAATACTACCTGGCCTTCAAAATATTTTTTGAGAAATTCTTACAGAAAATCAGATTCATCAGGATACCTGTGAGATGGAAGCAACTAAGTCCTGCTGAGTGGGAGGGACTATCCTAAGTCACAGAGATCACAGAGTGACAACCAACAGCCTAGATACCAAACCTCTGATTCAGAGTGTTCACCTGGCCTAGGTTCTCACTGTGTGTTCATTTCATCTAGGCACATCTACCCCAAGCTCAACAGGCAAAAACTCAGAACTTCCCACCTTCACCCATGGAAGTTTCCACATCCACTAAGTAACATAGTGATCAAGAATGCAGGTTCTAGGGTCAGGCTACCTGCACTCACATCCCAACTCCACCACTTATTCACTGTGAGTCTCCAGACAAGTTATCAACCCTCTAAGTTTCCAATTCCTTATCTATGAAGTAGATATAATAATAGCTACCTCACAGGGATCCTTGTGAAGACCAGATGAGATAATGCCTATGCAAAGCACAGCGTAGCAAATATTAGCTATTGTTATCATTACTGTCTGCTCAAGGCAAATCCATACAAAAGTGGAAAACATCACAATGAGATTATTAGTCCTTGTATTCCATAGCCTCTTCCTCTGCCATCCAGGGGAGAGCTACTGCCAATCATCATCTGCTACTGCTGGCCAGTCCTCTTCCTATGCAAGTACAGGTTTATCTCTCATAGTTGTCATATGAACCTCACACACCATTTTAGCTGAGGCTGTCTAAACTCAAAACCCCTTAAAGATGCGTTTCTTCTCTAGAGCTGAGCAATCACAAGATGGACAATTATTTGGCGCAGAAGATTGGGGTGAGAGGGAGGAGTGGAATTCCATCAAGAAATATTTCAGACTAAAAAAATGAGCTTTATGTGGTAATGGAATAATTTTATATCTTGATTGCAGTAATGGTTATGCAAATTTATATATGTGATAAAACTATAAACATACAAATATAGGCATGTAAAACTGGTGAAATCTAATAAGATCTGTGGATTGTACCAGTGGCAATTTTCTGTTGATATTGTACGTAACTAACAAATGCAAAATGTCACCACCGGCGAAAACAGAGGGAAAGACACACAGAACCTCTCTGTACATTTTTTTGCGACTTCCAGTGAAACTATATTTCCAAATACAACATTCTAACAAGGAAAAAACTAAGCTTCAAGGTTCCTTTTAAACTAGATTCTGGAATCCTAACAATGGGGAGTTAAAAATAATAAAGATTTAAAGAATATAACCTTCTCTCAACTTGCAGTCTACTTATCCACAAAGAAATAGGTAACCTGTACCACTACTGTAATAATATCAGCCATAAATGTTATGAGGCTAGTATCCATGGGTTCCACATCCACAGATTCAACCAACTGTGGATGGAAAATATTCAGAGGGAGAGGGGCAGGGGAATTCCAGAAAGTTCCAAAAAGCAAAACTTTGTATTTGTCCCATGCTGGCGACTATTTACAAAGCATTTACATTGTATTAGATATTATAATAATCTAGAGATTTAAAGCATACGGGAGGGTAGGTTATATGCAAATACTATGCAATTTTATATTATTTTATATAAATTTTATATAAAGGACTTGAGCAATTTTATATATAAAATTGCAATTTTATATATAAAATTGCAATTTTATATAAAGGACTTGAGCATCCAGGATTTTGGTAACCACAGGGGTCCTGGAACCAATCCTCTGCAGATACCAAGGGATAACTGTACTAGAAAATCAATCCCCGTTAGCTCTTTCTCCCAGATCTCAATTCTCTCATTCAATAAATTCTGAAGGGCCACTACATACAAAGCAATATACTACTGCAATAGGACATTTATATGAAGGCAGATCCCACATAGCTCAATATCCCTTTCCAGCTTTCCATATCCCTGCCTCTGTGAAGCAGGCACAGTTCCAAAAATATGTACAAAACAGAGGAAGAGAGAGATCCCCCAAAGACAATTTAACAGGTAAGACAGGTCCAACATGTTTTTCTAAAGTAGTTTTTCATTTACAGGTTAAGGAAGATTTCAATGGCTCCAAGTATTCAACTAATTTTAACAAAAATCTCATCAATCTCAATGCTTATAGTAGTGATGAGTTTTTCCTGAATTATCAAAAATGACTGATGCCCATACATTATAACAGAAGTCTCTCTGCAATAAGAAACGGCACTTAAATCTAAGGTTTGTACAAAAAGCTGACTTTCAGTCTGGTGGCGGGTCTTTATTACAGCTCAGATTTTCCAGTTGGGGCAATTCCACACAGAAGATTCTCAATGATAGTGTAATGATTCGAAGTATGGAGCCTGGAGTCAGACAGACATGAGTTTGCATATAATCTCTGTTACTGAATGATTTCAGACAAAGTATTAACCCTTCCAAATCTCAGTTTCCTTGTCTATAAAATGGGGGAGGAATACCTACCTTGTATTTCTGTGAAGCTCAACTGGCTCTGAGAATATAAAGTGCATAGAAACCAAGAACACCCATTGTTCTTCCTTAAACTCCAACTTAAAGGAGGGAAAGGGAGTCATGATAAAAGAGACCAACAGTTTTTATTAAAGGTGAGTTTTAGTTGTTAAGATTTGGGGGGTTTTCTCTTGTGTGTGGAGGAAGCCCTGTCTTTAGGAGAATAAAAATGATTGGGGGCAGGGGGTACCAATTAGGTCCCATCAATCATGTCATGAAAATTCAGAAACTGTGATGATGTGAGCACCCTGTGAGGAAAGAATCTTTGCAACTTTCTCCCTTTATCTCTTTTGTGATTCTTGATTTCTTACACTGGAAACAGGCTAACAGTGCTCTCTTTGAGGGCAATCAGGAAGAGCAAAGAGGAAGAGAATGCCCTTGCCCAGGCCCATAATCAGAAAGGCTTGGGGGAGAAGAATCAGTCCCCCAGGATGCAGTGAGCACAGACAACTCAAAGAGGGAAAATTAGGCTGGGACCCTGAAGAGCTTAAGTTGCAGGCCTAGCAGTATGCATAATGGGTAAGCCCAGACTCTGGAATCATTCAAACGCAGAGTCAAATCCCATCTCCACCACTTACAAAGCAGTGACTCCTTGGGCAAATTATTTAACCTCTCAGCCTCAGTTTTCTTATCTATATACTAGGAATAATAACTACCTCAAGGGTTCTCGGGGGGATTAAACGGACAATGCATTTAAAGCACTAAAACAAAGCCTAGAACATGGTTAAGTAAACATTAGCTCTTGTTATTAATTTTTATTATTATCATCAAGACCATACACTTCAGGCCTTTGAACTCCACAATTCCACTTTCCAAGGCTCTAACCCTGTTCAAGATGACTTAATGCCAGAATCCCAAGGGATGTGTTAAACATTTCTCTCTTCCTGGGGCAACACTGCCATCCATCCAATCTGCGGATCCTCTCCACCAAACTACAGTGCTAAAGTTCCAGATAACAAAGAAGAAAACCTAACTCCTCGTGTTCTCTCTCTCCTCAAAATCTCTTATCCAGTTCAAACTCACGCCTCTGTTTAATATAAGTTTCAATTCCCTGTTACCACCTAAGAGAAATCAGGTTCAGTGCCCTATAGGAAAGAGTCAAGAGTCCAGAAATGTCATAAGCAGCTGAAATCACTCTATATCCTAAAATGAATGAGGGTCACAGTGTAGAACTTTGCATCACAGGCACCACTGTAGATCTTCCCATAAGAAGCCTCCTCACCTGTAACTTCAGAGATGAACTCTTGGGACCAGTCAGTCTCATTGTAATCCTGAGTTACATCCACAGCATCTCCAGCTGCAAGGAACTCCTGGGCCCAGTTCTCCGACAAGGCCAAGTCTGCCACACCAGGGGCTTAAGAGAGAGACAGAGAGAGAACTAAGGAAAATACCTATCATTCTATCATGCCTAAGGAACCCTGAGTGCACATGAAAACACTCTGTTCCTTTTGTCTCCTTCTGCATCTCAGTTCCTCAATACCAGCAGTATCTAAATACGGAATCCCCTTGTCCCTACCTGCACAGAAAATGGTGACCCCCGCCCCCCCCCACCCAGAACCAGACTCTGGACCCACCTCTCTGGGGTGCCTGGCGGAAGTTTGACTGTTCAATCTCCTGCATCTCTGCCAGGAGGTCATCCATCTTGAAGGTCTGAGGGGCACGGGATACAAGTGGTGCATTCTGGTCCTGGAGGAATTCGGCCACCAACTGTCGGAAGAGAGATGGTGAAATGAACCCAGCAAGAGACAGGGGCCCAATGGATGAGGGATACTAACCTCAAACACAAGGAAAGGGAAACACAGAAACTATAGATTTGGAAACACTCGAAGAATACTTAAATCAAACACAAGCAGGAGAGCTGAGGCAAATCTCATTTGATCAGGGAAGTCCACAGACTGAAGTATGGATGAGCCAAGTTTAAAGTAAAAATACAATGGGCGAACGAAAAATGCAACAGAAAAGACTGGCATATTTACCTCATCTTCAGAGGCTACCCCCAAAGGCTTAGAGACCTAAGACAAAAGAAAGGGAGACAATATGGTACAGTGGTGAAGACCACAGCCACAAAACTCAGTTAACCCTGGGTTAAAATTCCAGCTCTTCTATTCAAAAGGCAAGTCACAAAACTTCTCAAAGCCTCAGTTTCCTCATCTATAAAATGGTTGCCTTCGTCTCTATAAAGACATTCAATGTTTAATATAGTAAACACCCATTGCGTGGCAACTGTTATCATTTCCAACACAACAGAGACAGCAGGTATCCCAAAGTGTGCATCTGGACCCTCCATCCCAGCTCACAGCTCGGGCTTTCCGCCTGAAGAACACTCACCGCCTCCGAGGCTGGGGCTGCTGGGGGCCAGGGGCCAGGCCTCAACCCCTCCTGACGAAAGGCCTTGTCCTGGGTGAAGTGCCCGGCCAGCTTCATGAGCGGGTTGGCACCCCCGCATTCCGCCTCCACCAGCTCCCGCATCGCCATGGTGACCGCCGGCTCTCTGATGGGCAGAGGTTTGGAACTGAGGTCCCGGAGCCAAACCCTTCCCCAACCCACAACTCAGCCTGGACCTGGGAGAGGCGGTTTTGGGCCGCTGGCCACTCTCCACCCCTGCGCCTTCTGCTGCGGCCCCCACCTCTGCCAGGAGTCGGAGGGCCGCTGCCCTCCTGCCGCCCCCCTCAAAGGCCACCGCTCTCCGCCTGGGCCTCTCCAGCGGCCTCCACGACGGCGGTCTCAGGCGGCGGGACAGGCGGCAGCCGCCCCCCACAAACGGACCTGAACCCCAGAGGAGCGGGAGGACAATTCCGCAACTGAGCTGTACGGGAGCATTGGCCGGGCAAGGGAGAGCGGACACGCCGCGGGACCGTTAAGCCCAGTCCCCTACACCCGCAGTCACCGGGCGAGCACTGGTGGGGGCCATTCCCTCTCCGTAAGTCACCTAAGCCCCTCCCCCTGCTCGGCCGGTCCCGGCCCACCCATCCGGCGCTCAGAGCACCCAGTCTCCCCGACCCGGGTCGCTGCTCAAGCTCCGCCCGCCGCGACCCGCGAGGACACCGCAAGGGCTGCTGAAAGACCAGGAAGGTGTCCTCGCGCCCCCTCGGGGCCCGGCACTCACCACCGCGCGCGAAGCCACACGACCCGCGGGGGTACCTGGTGCGGGCTGGAGCGGGAGGGGAGAAAAGGGGTTGGGGAGCCAGGGGCGGGGCTCGGGCTTAAAGGGGCCGTGACCGCCGCGCGACAGTCGCGGCCCTGCGGAAGCTGTTTGGGGGGGGCGGGGCCTTAAGTCTGCGACGCAGCGTGGCGGGAGGAGCCGTGGGTCTTAAAGGAGAAGTCTTGGAGCCTCGACTCTGCGAGCACTCGAAAGGATCACGGACGCTAGGACTTGTTTGATGGAAAGCTCAAAGAAGAATGGAGCTAGGAGGGGCTTCCTGGCCTTTGGGGGAAAGCCGAGCACGCAGATCCTGGGCTCAGATCATTCTGCCTCTTCCCGGGGGCGTATTGTGACCCAAGGGGATTCCCTCCCTTTCTGGGCCTCGGTTTTAGAGAAAGGCCCTAATGCGGGAGTGGTGGGGGTCAAATCCGGGGTCTTCCCCAGCCTTCTAGGCCTGCCCCCTCCCAAACTGCCCCTAGCAGGGCAGCGTCACAGTCTCCATGGTGACAGAGGCCTGCCCCCAATCCCTCTGCCACATCTGCGTAGTGGGGGAAATAGCACTGGATGACGACAAATTCCGGTGACTAAAGTAGGGTCCAACGCATCCTGAGACCTCAAGCCGATAACCTACTGGGAAGGTGCACCGTGAGTCACTCCTCTCCCCTCCTTCCTCCCTCACCGCTGGTCAAGGTCACCGTGGTGGCCTTATTCCCCCTGCCCCAGACAGGGAATGCACAAATATGATGCAAGAAGTGATCTTTAATCACGAAATAAGCCTCAGGCCCCACAGTCTGCCACAGAATTGGCTCTGGTGTCAAACCTCAAGGACACTGGGAAACAAACCCTGAAATCTCACCTGCCTCCAAGTCCAAGGGTGTCCCGATGTCATGAAGAAGGGCAGGAGGTGCTCAGGGCTGCTGGTAGATGGGCAAGGACAGGTCTGTGCCAAAAGGACAAAAGTACCATGCCAGCCTAGGGTACAGGAGAGGAGGCAGGTAGTCAGCAGGTGGCACCCTGGGCCAGGCTGGCTTCCTGGCTGTCCTGCAGATTTCACAGCTGGAGGCCCCAGGGGACCAGAGCGGCATGGCTGTGTAAACTCATCCCTGAGATGGTAGAGAAGCTGTTCTGACACCTCAGGGGAACAGAACAGCAGGGAAAACCTGAGACTGTGCAAAATTTCTCTTTTTCCTTACCTTTTCACCATGGATCCCAGCCCTTGCCTGTTTTCTGGTCTCAGGCTGACATTGTAAAGCAAATACCTAGTACCTAATAAACTAAACCATGCCAGTGAGGAAGGGATGCCCTCTGGAAAGTGCATACTTTAAAAAAGAGGATCCCCCGGGGGCTTCCCTGGTGGCACAGTGGTTGAGAGTCCGCCTACCGATGCAGGGGACAAGGGTTCGTGCCCCGGTCCGGGAAGATCCCACATGCCGCGGAGCGGCTGGGCCGGTGAGCCTGCGCAAAAAAAAAAAAAAAAAAAAAGAGGCTCTCTGGAGAGAGCAATGTTTAACTGATAGGATACAGTAGAATGTCAGAAAATCAAGGCAATCAGATCCCAGTACCATTTAAACCATAACACACATATAACCTTCAGCTCTGCTAGGCGTTTAGTAACTGATTAACAATAACTCACTATGTATGCCGCTTGTAGGAGAATCGTAACAATGATAATAACAGATGTTTATTGAATGCTTACTTAAATCCAGGCATTGTACTAAACATTTTATGTCCATTAACACTTTTAATCTTCATAATACCCCTGTGAAATAGGTATTACTAATCCCATGTCACAATTAAGACTTAGCCAAAAGTCACACAGCTAGGAAGTCAAAGTTCAATCCAGACATAACTCCAAATACCTATCCATTACACAACACTGCCTCCCAGTCTTGCTTATAAGCCCTGGAGAGCTTTGGTCTCCTAGGCCATAGCTCTTCACAGAACCTGGCTCACAAGCCCAAGAGGGACTCTGGCACTGGGAAAGGACTACTAGATTTACTTGGGCATTTAATATTTATTGAAGTTCCAGGTTTAAAACCTTAGATTTTGTTATTCCAGATTCAACTTTAAAGTCTTATTCTATTCATAACAAATATTTTTATTAAATGGATATAATTATTTTTTACCTATTCTTTAATTAATATTTTATTTTACTTATTCTTTAATTAATGTTTGATAAATTCAAGTTTAATAAGTTAAGTTCCTCCAATTTTTAAACACTTTTACTATATTTACTATGTGCCAGACATTGCTCTAAAGCATTTTTCAAATACTGATTTATTTAATTCTCACAATAACTTAATAACAACTGTTATCATCCCCACTTTATAGATGAGGAAACTGACTCACAGAGAGATTAAGTGACTTGCCCAAGCTTCTACTAGTAAGTTGCAAAGCTGTGAATTTAACCTACACCAGGGGCATCAAATTTTATCTGTAAAGGGCCAAGCAGAAAATATTTTTGTCTTTGCAGGCATACGTCTCTGTCACAACTACTCAACTCTGCCTTTGTAGCATGAAAGCAACCGTGGATGGTACGTAAAGGAATGACTATGTCTGTGATTCAATAAAAATTTTTATGGACACTGAAGTTTGAATTTTATATCTTTTTTTATGTCACAAAATATTTTACTTCTTTTGATTTTTTTCGACCATTTAAAAATGTCAAAACCATTCTCTGCTTACAGACTGTACAAAAACGGGCAGCTGTACATAGTTTGATGATCCCTAACCTATACAACCTGCTCCCAGAGTCCCTGCTCTTAAGCATTATGCTAGACTTACCCTTTTGAAAAATAAAATTTAAAGATCTCCTTAAATATTTTAAACTACATGGCATTTAATATACATATTTTAAAACACTTTAAATGGCTGACAGGGCACACCACCCCATCAGGCAAAATCTTTCTAAACCCTTATTCAACCCTGTAGGTCTAATAAATCAAATTTATAAACATTTATGAAATTATCTTAGTCCTCTTAAAATCTCAAGTCTAAAACTTTACTTCCCAAATTGAAGGCTCATACATTAGATTCTCTTAAAGATCAAACGTTTTAATTCATAACGTCACTTACACACATCTGGATAGCAAATTTACTGGCTCAGGTAGGTCAAAATTACTGGGTTAAATTTTTAACCACAGTACAGGTACTTAAAGGGTCAGAGGTTTGAGACCAAGACACAACACTTAGGACCTACATACTCCCAAGACGATGCTGTCTGAATCACAAGTGAACACTCTCAACCCATTTTTAGAGATGAGTTCTGTCTCCTGTGTCATGAATCCCCAAGGCCATCTCCTTCAACTGATAATGATACAGAACTCACAAGTTACAACCTTATCTAGTTTTTATTGTCTCATTTAGGTGCAGCTAATTTCTTTCACAGCTTCACTTGGGTAAATGAATGTCTTTACTTCCTAAGTGTTAAGTTACTTTGTAGCTTTTTGTTGGGAGAAAAGTTGGAAATGAGGAATCACCTCATCTGATCTGATTCTTCAGGGTTTTTTGATGATGTTAAGATGCAGTGTAGGGGCTCCCCTGGTGGCGCAGTGGTTGAGAGTCCGCCTGCCGATGCAGGGGACACAGGTTCATGCCCCGGTCTGGGAGGATCCCACATGCTGCGGAGCGGCTAGGCCCGTGAGCCATGGCCGCTGAGCCTGCGCATCCGGAGCCTGTGCTCCGCAACGGGAAAGGCCACAACAGTGAGAGGCCCGTGTACCGCACACACACACACACACAAAAAGATGCAGTGTAATGGAAATATCCATGCTCTGGAAATTGCAAACCAAGGTACAGTCTTCACACATGTACACGTAGAGGGGCTTGTTGGTTATGATGGCCCCTCCTCCTTTCACCCTCAGTTGACATCATTGGCAGAGACAGCTTGACAAGGGAGGAAAGCTGTACGTGAAGTGAGACGCAGCAAATCCCAAAGCTAGGCTCATCTAAATACGCATGGACAAAACTCACTTTGCTTTAAAAGTGTTCAGAGTAGTGAAATCTAGATTTACCCAGGTGTATCCAGAACTACCAACGTAGGTTTGGGTAAAACCCAACATACGTTTGAGTACCTAACTCTATCCCCTGGACACATAGCAGGGAATTCCCCCCAGATAGCAACAAGGACCATCATGCATATTCCCTTTATCCCTGCTTGGAGCGGAATCTTACCACTTTTAGCAATACAGGGAAGATTCAGTCTATGTCACCCTTACCAAAATCCAACTGGGAAACCTTGGATCCTTTCTCCCCCCAAAGTATGGACGGAAGCAAGGAAAAAAGAAATCAAGTTTTTTGACTTGGGAGTACTTCCCCCAATGAATGGTTTTGCTCTCTTTTCAGGATTTTTCACAAAACATCTATAGCATACACAGATATACAATGTGTTTGTATGTTGATTTGTTTGTTGGGGGAAGACTTCTGCTTTGGGAAAGATGGCGTAGACTTGCTTTTCTCTATTGCTCCCATTAAATACAACTGAAAGCCCTGGACATTATATGTAAAACAAACATAAGAAGATTCTGAAAGGTGGAAAAAAGAAAGCGGACTGGCTAGGACCTTAGGACCCGGGACACAACATGGTAGTGAGTTCTGTGGGTTTCTTTTTCCCTCATACCTCCCAGACTGGATGCTAGAGAGGTCAGCAACCTGGAAATTCCAGCATGCACAGACCAAAAAAAAAGCTCCAATAAAAGTCAGCTCTCTAGGGACTTCCCTGATGGTGCAGTGGTTAAGAATCCACCTGCCAATGCAGGGGACATGGGTTCGAGCCGTGGTCTGGGAAGATCCCACATGCCACAGAACTACTAAGCCTGTGCGCCACAACTACTGAGCCTGTGCTCTAGACCCCACGAGCCACAACTACTGAGACTGCATGCCGCAACTACTGAAGCCTGCACACCTAGAGCCCGTGCTCCACAGCAAGAGAAGCCACCGCAATGAGAAGCTCGTGCACCGCAACGAAGAGTAGCCCCTGCTCGCCGCAACTAGAGAAAGCCCACGCGCAGCAACGAAGACCCAACACAACCAAAAATAAATTAAAAAATAAATAAATTTATTTTTTTTAAGTCTGCTCTTTAGCCAAAAGACCAGGAAAGGGGTAGCCTACAAAAACAGAAACTTCCAGACAATAACCACTCTTCTCCAGCCAAACTCCAACTAAAAAACTGTGGCCCCCCACCAGCAAAGGCCAAGAAGGGAGCCTAGACTACCAACCTCAAGAAGCTATAATGAGACACCCCACACTGAGGTGGTGTCAGAGAAGGCCAGGTAAGGAGCCCATCTCCACAGACCAGTAATGAGGCTCTCCCCCATTCCTGGCAATGTTAGTGGAGACCACGTGGGATGCTGAAACTAACCCCCCTGCCCAGCCCAGCAGTAAAGGAGACGTCCCAGCCCCTCAAGTGTCAGTGGAGGCCAAATGGGGAACCTGGACTTCTTCCTCCACATGGTGGTAATGAGGTAGTGCCCCTTCTTTCCCTGCAGGACTGGTGTACAAAATAAGCCATTCAAAACAGAAGGCTTAAATAAGAGCCAGAGTCTATAACAAAATGCAAAAATGTCCAGGTTTCAATAGGAAATCACTCATCATACCCAGAACCAGGAAGATCTCAAACTGAATTAAAAAATGTCAACCAATAAGCTCCAAAATTTACAAACAGTTCATGCAGCTCTATATCAAAAAAACAAACAACCCAATCAAAAAATGGGCAGAAGACCTAAATAGACATTTCTCCAAAGAAGACATACAGATGGCCAAGAGACACATGAAAAGATGCCCAACACTGTTAATTATTAGAGGAATGCAAATCAAAACTACAATGAGGTATCACCTCACACAGTCAGAATGGCCATCATCAAAAAGTCCACAAACAGGGCTTCCCTGGTGGCGCAGTGGTTGGGAGTCCGCCTGCCGATGCAGGGGACACGGGTTCGTGCCCCGGTCCGGGAGGATCCCACATGCCGCGGAGCGGCTGGGCCTGTGAGCCATGGCCGCTGAGCCTGCACGTCCGGAGCCTGTGCTCCGCAGCGGTAGAGGCCACAACAGTGAGAGGCCCGCATACCGGAAAGAAAAAAAAAAAAAAAAAAAGGGAAACCAAAATTGTGAAAGAAATATTAAAAAAAAAAAAAAAAAGTCCACAAACAATAAATGCCGGAGAGGGTGTGTAGAAAAGGGAATCCTCCTTCACTGTTGGTGGGAATGTAAATTGGTACAGTCACTAGGGAGAACAGTATGGAGGTTCCTTAAAAAAACTAAAAGTGGAGCTACCCTATTATCCAGCAATCCCACTCCTGGGCATATATCAGGAGAAAACCTTGGTTCGAAAGGATACATGTTCATTGCAGCACTGTTTACAATAGCCAAGAAATGGAAGCAACCTAAATGTCCATCGACAGATGAATGGATAAAGAAGATGTGGTACATACAATGGAATATTACTCAGCCATTAAAAAGAATGAAATAATGCCATTTGCAGCAACAGGGATGGACCTGGAGATTATCATACTAAGTGAAGTAAGTCAGACAGAGAAAGACAAATATCATATGATATTGCTTATATGTGGAATTTTTTTTAAAATGATGCCTCTGAACTTATTTACAAAACAAACTCAAAGACTTAGAAAAAAAACTTATGGTTACCAAAGGGAAAAGGTGGGATAAACTAGGAGTCTGGGATCAACACGTACACACAACTATATTTAAAATAGAGAACCCACAAGGACCTACTATATAGCACAGGGAACTCTGCTCAGTATTCTGTAATAACCTAAATGGGAAAGGAATTTTAAAAAGAATAGATACATGTATACGTATAACTGAATCACTTTGCTGTACACCTGGAACTAACGCAACATTGTTAATCAACTATGCTCCAATATAAAATAAAAATATTTTTTAAATGTCAACCAATAGATGCCAACACCAAGATGATAGAGATATTAGAAT
Source organism: Mesoplodon bidens (assembly GCF_964165515.1). Lineage (NCBI taxonomy): Eukaryota > Metazoa > Chordata > Mammalia > Artiodactyla > Ziphiidae > Mesoplodon > Mesoplodon bidens. Next base: position 6,141,600 of record NC_138167.1, on the reverse strand, counting down.
TATTTTCAGGTAGCCATGATAACTATGCTTCAAGAAGCAATTACAAACCCAGTGAAACAAATGACATAGAGAACCTCAGCAAACAGATAGAAGCTATCAAGAAGAACCAAATGAAAACTCTAGAACTGAAAAATGCAATAACTAAATTAAAAGCTCAGTGATGAGCTCAAAGGTAGAATGGATAGGATAGAGGGAAAAAAATCCGTGAACTGGAAGATAGGACAATAGAAATTACCCGATCTGAACAACGGAGAAAAATTAGACCAAAAAAAAAAAAAAAAGAAGAAGAAGAAGAAGAAGAAGACAGAAGGAAAAAACAAAAAACAAAAACAGGGCTTCCCTGGTGGCGCAGTCGTTGAGAGTCCGCCTGCTGACTCAGGGGACACGGGTTCGTGCCCTGGTCGGGGAAGATCCCACATGCCGCGGAGCGGCTGGGCCCGTGAGCCATGGCCGCTGAGCCTGCGCGTCCGGAGCCTGTGCTCCGCAACGGGAGAGGCCACAGCAGTGAGAGGCCCATGTACCGAAAAAAAAAAAAAAAGTCATTGTCCCAAGCAAACTAATGTTCCCAGAATCTGGAACAATGCATTATACAATCCAAACCCATATTTGCTCAGGTCCGTATTCCCTCATCTTAAACTTTTGGGACCAGTTATGTTTCAGTATCCAGAACTCTGGGGATCTTACTGAGGTAAATATAGTATATGCATTACAACAGTGTATATGGATTACGTACCTTCCCCAGCCAGGTCTGGGGCAGCCCCCTAGAATCAAGCACACTAATACTTCTTCTGAAAAAATATGAATATTTACTTTGAGATAAAGTCTATAAACAGTTTCACCTGTTCAGGGCAGGATGGATTTTGGCATCAGATTAATTAAAAACACTTTTGGTTTTCAAAATTTTGTGGACTTCAGGACGGCTGGTGAGAGATTGTGTGACTATGCAGCCAAAGCCCATAGTAAAGACTTAGAAGTAACTAGAGAAAATGAATAATAGAAGAAATATTGGTTTCAGGGTCAGGCTATGCCAGTGACTCTGAAATTAAACTCTGTTGAAGGGATTTTCCAATCAGGAGGCTGATGTGGTGTAATGCTCACGTTCCACTGGCTCAGCCTTTCGGCCACCTTAATAGAGAAGGAACCTGAGAAATGTAGTTTAGACTAATGCCCAGAATGGGCTGGACTAAGGTTTGGTGAGTAGCTGGCGATCTCTGCAACATCCACCCTTCTGGTCACCAGTGTCAGGCTATACCAAAGACTATGATATTAAACTCCATAGAAAGGATTTTCCAACACAGAAGTTGTTGGAGCTGTTTCAATCTTCCAGTTTTTAGTTGTTCCCTTATGGACTCTACTACAGCTGACTCCAGGCTCCATACTTAGAATCATTACACTATCATTGAGAAGCCTCTCTGTGGAATTGCCCCAGTTGGAAAAATCTGAGCTGTAATAAAGACCCGCCACCAGACTGAAACTCAGCTTTTTGTACAAACCTTAGATTTAAGTGCTACCTCTTATCGCAGAGAGACTTCTGTTATAATGTATGGGTGTTGCCAAATCTGGTTCCCTATGCATCGATGCTGAATAAAAATACGGAAACAGAGGACTGGAACATAAGAAATAGAGAGGCTTTTTATTTTCTTTGCCAGGCAAAGGGAAGACACAGTAGGTTAATGCCTCAAGAACTGTGCCACCCTCCTAGGGGGATCAGGGAAGAATTTATACATGGGGCTCTCAGTCCGGGGTATGTGATAAGGATCAAAAGTGGTGAAGGTCTTGCATTTCTTTTCTTCTGCAAACTCATGGCCAAAGCTGGCATCAGGTGGCTCAGCAACCCGGTCTGGTGTCCCTAAAGCTATCGGCCCGTGACCTTCTTCCTGAAATGAAGAGTGCTACAAGGGAGTGTAGGGGGAGAAGAAATGCCAGGTGCAAAGGGTAATTTGTATGGAGTCAGAGAGTAATCAGCTTGGTGAAGGACAAGTCTAGCTACGAGTGTCTGTTAGTAGTAACAGCTAAAGAATGACCAAGATGAATTAACTCTTTCAGGCCTGTTTACATTGTTTCCCCCAGACGGTTCATTGTTTCCTTCTTTTCCTTGTTTATCAGAAAAGTCTCATTTCTATTTTTGCTGCAACATGGGCATCAGTCATTTTTGATAATTCAGGGAAAAAATCATCACTACTATAAACATCGAGATTGATGAGATTTTTGTTAAAATTACTTGAATACTTGGAGCCATTGAAATCTTCCTTAACCTGTAAATGAAAAATGACTTTAGAAAAACATGTTGGACCTGTCTTACCTGTTAAATTCTCTTTGGGAGAACTCTCTATTCCTCTTGGTTGTGTCCTGGACAGGAGATCCCTCTTGGCACCCCCTGTCTTGTCTGGGCCATGCCTTCGCCATCTCAGATTTCTTTAGATCCCATCACTCTTTCTGATCCAACAACTGATACCAGCTCCACAAACACTCCATCATTGTGAATATTCGCGATGTCTGATGCGCATAGAAAAGACTATTTCCAGTTACCTGGGGTTTAAATTAATATTTAATTTATTAAAATTGTAAGTATAAAGCATGGTTTTGCTTAAACCTTGAAATTCAAGTTACAAATCCTGAAATTCTATTTATAGATGTACTACATTTTTAAAAATTACTTCCACTTGTTCTTTGATTGATGTTTAACTCAACTTGAACAGATTTAAATTTCCTTAGCAATTAGTCTAATCTACAAAGTTGGTAAAATTTCCGTAACTGTTTTACACCATATTCATACACTTAATATATCTGATTTTTCCCCCTCATGTACTTCAGTTGCCTGACAAGGTTGTATTTAAAATACTCACAGGGCTTCCCTGGTGGCGCAGTGGTTGAGAGTCCGCCTGCAGATGCAGGGGACACAGGTTTGTGCCCCGGTCCGGGAAGATCCCACATGCCGCGGAGCGGCTGGGCCCGTGAGCCATGGCCACTGAGCCTGCGTGTCCGGAGCCTGTGCTGCGCAATGGGAGAGGCCACAACAGTGAGAGGCCCACGTACCGCAAAAAAAATAATAAAAAAAATTAATAAAATACTCACAAAATCTTTCTTATAACATAAGCAACTCTTGTAAGTCTAATTACTTTATTTACCATGTTCTGCTGTTTGATTTCTCTTGAATGTTCTAATACTGTTTATAAGCTTTCGACTAAAAATCATAACTCTAAAATCAACAGATATTTCAAGTTGGAAACAACAAAGTTTAACTTAAATTCATATAGATTTTAAAAAATAAATTTATTTATTTTACTTATTTATTTTTGGCTGTGCTGGGTCTTCGTTGCTTCACATGGGCTTTCTCTAGCTGTGGCGAGCAGGGGCTACTCTTTGTTGCGGTGTGCAGGCTTCTCTTTGTGGTGGCTTCTCTTGCTGCAGAGCACAGGCTCTAGACACGCAGGCTTCAGTAGTTGCAGCACATGGGCTCAGTAGTTGTGGCTCATGGGCTCACGGGCTCACAATTCACATGAGCAGGGCATCTGTTGCATTGTACCTTATCCCGTCTTGGGTAGATGTTCTGCTACTGTATCCCCACCTAGATGTCAGCAAATTTCCTTCACTTATTAAGTCCTTTTGTATTTTTCTTTCTTACCTGATCCTCTAGCCTTGTCGATGACCTCTCTTTTCTAAGCCTCTAATTAAGTGTCATCAGACCCACATAAACCTGCTTTTCCCTTTCATATCTGCCTGGCCTCCCAGACCTTGCACTCCTTCCACATGTATCTAGCCTGTCTTCAAAGACCATAGACCTTTCTTCCAGTGAAATCTACTTCTTCCTCCAGCTTAATCAGCCTTGTATTTTTCCTTCAATTTTCACCTCTTTTATTCCAGAAGAAAGACCAAACTTCATGTTGTTATTTTGTTGTTGTTGTTTTTAAGCAGTTCTTTCTTGATTCCTTGAACAAACATGCTTGTTAGAATCAGAATGTTCCAGACACTGGCCTTCTGAATTACCCTGTTGAGCCCTTGGGTTTGCAGTAAGTTCAATTTTTTCTCTATCTTCACAGGAAAATGATACATCCGCTATTAAATAAGGGATCTTCACTCCTTTTGATCTCTTCACTGGAAAAAATATACCACTCTTGCTAGCTAAAACCACAGTCTAAAATTCAAATTCTTGGCCAAGGATTGTATAATTGACTAAAGGATTATAAAGGTTACAATTCCAGAGCCACCTTGAGATGGTTGTCGGTAAGTCCTGGGAGCTTGTGGATAAGCCTAAGGATCTGAGAGGCTGGCCTTTCACACTTCCTTCCCTTGTCCCTGACACAGTTCACAAGGACAGGTAGAGGCTGCTCACGCATGGCCTACTTGGGCCTACACAGAGTTCACGGACACATGCTCAGGAGTGAAACTCAGCTCCTTTTGAGGTTTGAGTGTCAGCCTAAAAATCTGGCTGAAAAACATGGCAGAACAAAAAGTTATTCCATCCACCAGTGCCTTACCTGGAAAGCCTTTGTAGCTAATATTTTGAGGTAAGAGCAAAAGACCATATATTTGGTGAACTAACCTCTATTTTTGCCTTACCTGTAGTGCCAGGTCACCTTTGCCCATGAAATCGGCACCCGAAAGCCTATGAGCTCTTGTTACCAAGACCCTGTGGTGCTCCAAGGACAGTGGTGCTTCAAGGACAAAGGACGACCCTTCCTGAAAATGTTTCAGCTGTTACACCCCCTACCGGACTCTTACCCGCCCTCCCACCACGTTGCCATGGTTACGAAATTCCTGAGCCCACCTGGGCGACGCCCACCTGGGCGACGGGACCTGTCCCAAGTAAGGAAAAGCATCTGCCCTGTCCCACTCTCACCTGTAGAAGGAAGGTATATGTGCCTCGGCCAATCAGTAAATGAAATTTTCACCTCGGACCATTCCTTTGTTTTCTGGCTGTAAAAACTGATCAATAGCATATGTTCGGGCTCGACCCTCCCAGACCGCTAGGAAGTCAGCCCGCTGTTCTGGCTGCGACACTTCCCTCTAATAAACTCTATCTTCTTTACATTCTGCCTTATATCTGAAAATTCTTTTCCAACCCACGTTCAGAGCACGACAGACCCTAGCAGCTCCTGTTGGTAAGGCCCCCACTTATTAACAAAATAACCTGTGCTTGTCTCAATCAGCCTGGTAACTATAAAAATAGCCAATCTCCTATGGGCATTAGCCCCAATAAGCTTCTGTAAGCTGCCAAGGTAAAGAAAAACCCAGGCATGTCTGGCTCCAAAGCATGTGCTCAAAACCACAAGCCTGTGCTGCCTGGGCTTCAGGGAGAAGGAGCTTTAGGGATCCTGCCATCCCTGAGACTTTGTCACCAGGCTAGGGTTGGCTCTGTCAATCTCCCAGTAATCAATGATAATGATAGCTCACATATAACAAGCCGATTCTGAGTTGCTTCAGAAAAAGTTATCTTACTGAAGCCTCACTCAAGCCTTGGAGTAAACAATTCCTTTTGATACCTGGTGAGCCAACACTTAGAGAAGCTAAAGCCCAAGGCCGAACGCTGAGTGCTGGGATTTGAACGCAGGCAGAACTGATAGCAAAGGCCTCCTGGACCCCTCCTCCCTCCTCCCCACCACCTCACAGTAGGAGGCGCCCTCTGTGCTGTGGGATTTCCTCCAAGCAGCAAGATGGTATAGGAAGAGAAGGGCCTTGAGGTGGCCTGGTGGCCTGTGGGGGGACAAGGCAGCAGAGCAGCTAACTCACCTGGGCCTGGTACCCTGGGGCTTCGCTCTGTGGTCGTCTGCAAATTGTATCACCCTCTGTTCACCGTTCTGTGCCCTTTGGACTTATTCTCCCTCTCTGTGGCGCCCCGGAGCGCAGAAAGGCTCCTCTCCCTTCAGCGGCCTAACTGAAAATCGGGGCTTTTCTCAACTGCTGCTTTGGCCCTTGGACAGCCTCTCCGCAGCCAATAGAGAAAGGGCAGGATAATCCCAAGCCACCTGTTTAAGGGAAAAGACCACATCTCATGGGGATAGGGGAGGGGCTGCAGAGTGGGGATGAGAACTTCAGACATTTGGGTCAGGTCTTTGAGAATGGATATTCGGGGCGGATGTTCCTTTATCCTGTGGATTAGAATCCTGGTCGAGGTGATAAATGGAATATTTATAAGTGGAACGGAATAGGTACAAATGGAATATTTCCTGCCATATCAACAAACAAAGGATGTCACAGCCACCAATGATTGCAGCCCTCCAGCGTGAGCTGGTGAGCCCTGAGGAAACTCAGGGTGTGAAAATACGGGCCCCAGAGAGCTAAGGTGCCTATTAAAGGAATGATTTCAGTGAGCCCAGGCTCTTGCATCTTCCCATCCATAGAAAAGTGCTAAATTCCTTAACTTGAGATGTCTGGTTTTCTTTATTTAACAATAATCTTTTGACGTTCCCAATTACCTGCTCTTTGTCGCAAAACTCCTATATATCCTGGCTCCCCCCCTCGCCTCCCCGGAGCAGTTTTTCAGAGGTACCTGAAACGCTGTCTCCCCGACTGCAGTCCTCATTTTGCCCCCAAATAAAACTTCACTCGCAACTCTCACGTGTGTCTTTGTTTAAGTCAGCTGAGGCATCATGGGGTTCCAATTCCGTTTCTGACAAATCCAGCTCCACCGCATCCCAGAGTCCCCATGCCCCACCCACTGTTGCTAAATTTAAACCCTCATCTGTCCTTTTCCTGTAGGACGGGGGTATTTTAGGGAGCGACAGCGTGGTGCCGCAGGCGATGCCGTGACACCAGCGCTGTGAAAATAAGCGTGCCAGCTCCCCGCGTGGGTCAGAGGCCCCCGCCCGCCCCGGACTCGCAGATCTCCTTCCACACCGTCTCCCTTCCTCCTGTTCCTCGTCTCTCCGGGAGGGGGCGCCCTGTGAGGGAAGCCTCGGCAGGACGCTGGGTGGGGAGGACTCGCAGGGAGGCAAGGTCCAGGACCCCAGAACCCACAGCGCACCGAGGAAGACTGTGGATGCAATCTCAGTTCATTCTACAGACACCCGGGGACATCCCAGGGTCTGCGGATTTCACCCATCAACGCAGTCCAGAGGAGCCCTGAGGGGGCCCAGGGGACATACCTTGGGGGCCAAGGTGGAGATTAAAATCTAAGGGGAATACGAGATCTTCCCCGCCCCCAGGGCAGGGGCTGGCGGCTGGGGAAATGCGAGTTTCAGGATTGTTGCTGATGGCACATCAGCCTGAAGGTTGCAGGGTGGTGGACTCCTGAAGTGGGCAGAGCCGTGGTGTGTGAGCGCGTCTGTGTGTGTGTGTCCGCCCACCCGCCCGGAAGACACAAAGGTGAGCTTTCAGGTCTCCAGTCTGGTAACAGGAAGCAGAACGCCTATGGATCTTGAGCGCTTGGTTACCGTCTCCGCCTCTACAGCCCGGCTTCTCCCAAGGCCTAGTTTCTCCATCACGCACTTTTCAGGAAGCTCGTTAATTTTCACTGCAGAGAGTGGACTGCAGAGGAAAACAGCCTTACAGTGCAAAAGAAAAGACTTGAGTGAGGCCAAAGGAGATGTTTGCTGTTTCAAATGAAATGGGAATAGGGAAATTGGAAACCCTGCCCAAGGCCTGGCATCCTGGGGCTCTGGCGTTGGGGAGAGCCCCAGGGACGTTGTGAGGGACGTTGGGGAAGAACTTTCCAGATCTTGAGCAACAAAATAAAAACCCATTTGGACTCCTGCCTGCTGCCCTTTCTCTGCACGATGGGGGTTGGCATCTTGCCTCATTCCTGATGCCTATTTCCAGTGTGTGGTGTGTACGTGTGTGTGTGTGCGTGTGTGTGAGACAGAGACAGTGAGAGAGGAGGGTGGGCCCACAAGCAAGAGCAGTAATTTGGGGCATGTGTGGCTGCGGGGGCACAAGGGCTTCCAAGTCTTCTCCAGGCACCCACACTCCCGCGGACACTGACCCCCATCACGACACGACCACCCAGCTGTCATGTAGGGAGGGGCTGGCAACCATGGGCTGGCATCTGGAGTGTCAACACTGACGGTGAAAAGGACGGACAGAAGGGACTTCCCTGGTTGTCCAGTGGTAAAGACTCTGTGCTTCCACTGCAGGAGGCATGGGTTCAATCCCTGATCAGGGAAGTTCTGCATGCCTCACGCTTCAACCAAAAAAAAAGGGACAGGAAACGTTACACCTATAAGACACAGTCAGTGCTCGGTGGTTCTGACCCTGGAGAGTGTCTGGAAAATGAATGCAGAACGGCGCATTTCAGAAGAAACCCCCGCTTGGTCCCAGAGACAGATGATCCAGGAAGGCTGGGAGCTGGGCAGGTGCTAAGAGACGGACTCTGTGCTGCCGATACGTGTGTACTCAAGAGAGTGACAGAGGGCCCTGCAAGCTCGCCCTCTCCCGCACCCGAGAGCTGGGGCTTGAACTTGAATGAAGACCCCAGCTCCCGAGTCTCAGCCACGGTGTAGGGGCTCCAAGGGCAAACACTTAGCTTTGGCTCCCCTTCATGGGAAGCTGTGGTCCCCGAGGCCCGGGGTGCCTGAGGACTAGAGGGGACGGTAAGGGTGGGAGGCCTGAAATTTAGGACCATAAATTAAAAGCTCTCTCTCACACCCCATTAGTGCTGAGGCTCTGCCCGCTGAGCCATCACTCTGAGCCTCTGAGTAACTCCAGGTAGAACAGGCAGGGCTGCCCCCCACGTGTTATTGCCACAGACATGGAAACAGGACCTTGGCCTCTGCGGGGGCCCCTCCAGGAGAGGCTGCTGCAGGCACCTGCTGGGCCACCGCTGTCCTCTGTGCACTGGCCCCCCCGGGCCAGAGGGCCATCAGGGCAGCGCCATTCTCCCCTCCTACCAATACCTCTTTTCTCTTATAATCAGTCTGAGAGCTACACACGTCACCTCATTCATCATTTATGGAGCCCCTACTGCATGCCAGGCCCTGTGTGAGTTCTGAGAATACAGCGAATCTGGTGGTGGAGACAGACGCGCACCACCATGTCGTAAGGAGTGCTGTGATGGAGGCGTGAAGAGGTGCCAGAGCACAGAAGACTTCCTGGAAGAGGCAACGCTGGAACCAGGTCTTCAGTGATAAGGAGAAGATTGCTAGGCACACGGGGGGAAAGGCCACGCTAGACAGAGGGAACGGGACGTGCAAAGACAGAGGCGAGAAGGAGTAAGACAAGTAGTGGTTTGTGTGACTGACACCCAGGTGTGCAGGGGTGGTGGCAGAGAGGGGCGGGGAGGGAGGGAGGGGGGTTGAGGGGCCTCTCAAGGTGTCGGGACTTGACCCTGGCAATGATATGGAAGTAGGGAAGGTTCTAGAAGGAGAGCTGCACTTTATAAAAGTCACTCGGACCCAGAGCCGGGTGGAGTGGAGCAAAACATGGGAGGCAAAAGGAGAAGAGTTAGCAGGCAGGGGAGAGGCTCCTGCAATAGACCAGGCATGCATCGAAGACGGCGTGATCAAGGCAGCGGCAGCAGTAGGGGAAGAGAAAGAAAAGACACGTGTGAGAGATTTTAAGGGGTAAAAATGAGAAGGTTTAGTCATCATTTGGACATGAGGTTAACGGAGAGGGAGAAATCCAGACTGGCTCCCAGGTTTCTGCTTAGGTAACTGGGAGAAAGGTGAAAGGGACAGGTAACAGAAGAGAGCAGAATCCGGGACAAGGCTGCGTTTAGGCACAGGATGTCCTAGGGGAACTGCCAATAGTAGTTGGGTGGGAGGTCTGGGTGGGAGATTAAGTATGGACATCAACACATGGCTGGTGGCTGAAGCCAGGGGGAAGAATGGGCGCCTGCCAGAAGTAAGACCAGGCACAGGTGGTGCACGCAGCAGGTCAGTAAGCTCCACTCCCACCCCACTGTGTCCGTGAGAACCACAGAGAAGTAGGGGAAACATTACTGATACTCAAACCCCCATCCCACAGAAAGGAATTAAGACCTGGATCCCTAGTCTTTCCTGGGGCCGGGACAGCACAGGAAGGATGCTCCCCTACAGCACACTCTTCTGAAATAACCCCATCTGGTTTCTGCCCCTTACAGCCTGAGGGACGTGTCTCAGAGCCCGTTCTCTCTTATTACAAACAGCAGGGTTCGGCTTCCCTGGTGGCGCAGTGGTTAAGAAACCACCTGCCAGTGCAGGGGACACGGGTTCGAGCCCTGGTCCAGGAAGATCCCACATGCTGCGGAGCAACTAGGCCCGTGCGCCACAACTACTGAGTCTGCGCTCTAGAGCCTGCGAGCCACAACTACTGAGCCCGTGTGCCACAACTACTGAAGCCCGCATGCCGAGAGCCTGTGCTCCGCAACGAGAAGCCACTGCAATGAGAAGCCCACGCACCGCAACAAAGAGTAGCCCCTGCTCGCTGCATCTAGAGAAAGCCCGTGCGCAGTAACGAAGACCCAACGCAGACAAAAATAAATAAATAGATTTATAAAAAAAAAAAAAAATAGCAGGGCTGTCTGCACTCTCTCCCTAGACTCCCCGGGCAGGGCGCCCCGGAACCCCAGGCTGAAAATTCCAAGGGATGGGGAAGGGTTGACAACGTCCCCCACAAAGCCCCAGCGTCTGCGGCATTCCCTCAGTTGTCTATACTCTTCCCACAGGTGCTGAGGGAAGAAGACAGTGGGAAACAACCAGCCCTGCCCCTTACTTCAGCTCAGAGGCCGAAGGGGCCCGAGACCCCAGAGCTGCCACCCGCACAGCGCCCACCGGGGATCAGCCAGGCCAGAGGCAGCTCACCGAGCTTTTTTCTGGTTGTTTTATTTGAAAACCCTAGGGTGTGTCCCCTTCCTCAGCACACCCATCCCTACCCTAACCCCAAGACGTGACGATGCCACACGCACACGAGGCTGTGAGCTGCACACGGAACGCAGGGGGTGCGCTCACGACGACATGAAAAAATATACATTATATATAATACACCCGGGGCCCCTACAAGCCAGCCACAGCCGGGTCCTGTAGGAAGGGCAGGGGCTGTAGGACCTCAGGCAAGGGGAGGAGGGAGGGGGGCCAAGAGGAGAAGCAGGGATCCCCAGAAGGAAATGGAGAGAGGTGGGCTCCTAAGAGAACAGGGGAGGCCCGGCTGGGGGTCTGGTGGGGGGCTCCGTGGACAGGAGAGTAGGCAAGGGAAGGGTACAGGGTTTCCTTCAGTCCCGCCTACAACCCATACAGCGCGTGGCCGGCGTGGGGAGAGACAGACAGGGGTGAGCGAAGGGGCCGGCTGCCAGCCAAGGTCTGCCACCCGGGGGGAGGAGGAACCCAGAGGCTCGGAGGGGGGTGGGCTGGGGGAGAGGGGGAGGGGGCGGGCTCCGGTAGGGCCACGGGGTTCTGAGATTAAAGGATGACTCTTCCAGGAGCTGCTCCCTCTGGGTCTCTCTTCTCTCAGCGTGTCCTCCTCTCTCTTCGGGGGCGTGTCTGTCTCACCAGGGCGGAATCCTCTCTCTGTCTGGGGAGGGGTGGAGGCCTTAGTAGCGGTGAGGGGGGGTCTCGATGATGCGTCTCTCGTCGCTGCTGGGCGAGTCGGCTGCCTCGGAGTCGCTGCTGTCCTCGTCCTCCTGCTGGCTGCCCGCAGCGCCCGCCATGGAGGCCTGCCGGCTCTGGTAGGACTGGGGGAGGCAGGGAGAGGGCGAGCTCAGCGGGAGTCCGCACGCTGGGAGTGCGCCCCAGCTGCGCCCCGACGCTGCCGACACCCCCTTTCCCCCACCCCGCGCACCTCCATGGGGTTCACGATAATGGTGAGAGCTGAGTCATCCCAGAAGAGGTCGGGATCCTTGGGGTCACTGGAGGCCCCCGGGGGCCCGCCGGCCCCCGAGACGCGGCGGTGCAGCGAGTGGATGCGCACGAGGCCCAGGACGACCATGAGCACCAGGAAGCCCACGCACACCACGATGATGAGGGTCGCCGCGCTCGGGACCACTGCGGGGAGAGCCAGGCGCACCTGAGCAGACTCCGCTCAGGGGCGGAGTCGGGGACCTGGGCAGAGGCAGTCCCCGAGCAGAAGGCAGGTCCATGACGGCCCAGAAGAGGGGTCTGCCCTGCAGAAGCTGGAGGAAAAGTAGAGCTCCCCCCGGGACGGGCAGAGATGGGGAGGGACAGAGAGCCTGAGGGAGGGAGATCTGCAAAGCAGGTAAGGGCAGGGGAGGAGAAGGGCTCCCAGCCCAACGCTGGCCGGAGCAGCCCTGTTCTCAGCGCACAGAGGGCAAGGCCTGGGCCCTGCCGGGTCCTCCTGCCTGTGCCTTCCCTAGGGACCACGTAGTCCAGGAAGGAGGTGCCCAGAGCCCAGCGGGGAAAGGAGAGAGGCGGCCACACAGGCTTGACCGTGCAAGAGGAGAGAATGTTCTCCTGCATCGTAAGAGGAGAAGCAAGCTGCAAGCGCGGCCTGGCACCCAAGCTGGGGACAGGTCCAGGGCACAGAGAGCAGCCCCTTCACGCACCCACCTGGACAGAGCTCACCCCTGCTCCGTGACGCCTCCCATCTCCTTGCGGGCTCGAGCCTCCTGGACACCTGGGGCCCCTGCTCCCCTCGGGGTACACCCACCTCCCCCTCGGCCCTGTCAAGCCTCTGGGCCTGCAGCCACACAGGCTCGGGGGTGTGGACTCTGAAGGGCAGTGAGACGCAGAAGGGCGCGTGGACCCTCACTCGGACCTTAGAGCTGATGGCAGCAAAGCAGACGTGCAGGCGCAGGTACGCGCCCGGGAAGAGTGTGTGGGCGCCCAGCTGGACCGGGCTCACCATGCTCCGCACCTGCACCGGGCCTCTGCCGGCCTGCACAACTGCCCACACCAGCCACCTGGAGACCTGCTCACACGGCAGCATCGAAGGGACGCGCCTGAGGGTCTCTACCAAGGCAAAGGAGAGCCACACGTGCAGTGCTACCCAGCTCCCCGCCAGCTGGGCAGACCAGGACACCCCCTGCAGGAAGGCGTAAACGCCACAGACCTGGGCCCTGAGGGCCACAGGGCCAACAGTCGTGAGCACAGCCTTGCCCACCTCCTGTACACACACACACACACGGCCCCCAGGGGCAGCTGGGCCACTGCACGGCACATGGGTGCGCACCCCTGCCTGCCGTGTAGGCACAGCAGCTTACTAACCACAGAGGCTGCATGAGGCCCACAGCCTCACGGGACCCTGGGCAGTCCCGTTACTGAGGGACTATTAATGCATGCGTCACACACACACACACACACGCACACACGCACACAAATTTACCCACAGCCTCTAAGACTCACACTTTGAAAGACAGAGCAGAGCGCAGGGAAGCACACAGCACAGGAGCTCCCCAGCCCTGTGGCACACCCATCCTCCGGCAGCACACACACGCTGCCATGCGCTCCAGAGCCAACCAGGTGTGGGCGCACCCCCTGCCTGAGCAGCCATACTAGCCTCACAGCTCCGAGGCCGCCCTGATGATGCTCTGCCAGGTCGGTCCCCAGCCTGACCTGACCCATAGCCCACCTGGGGCCAACGAGAGCTGAGTCTGCTGAGCAGGCCAGGTGGGCTCCCGGGCACCGGCTCCGGGGAGAGACAGGGCTGGCTGGATGAGAATTTCTGCACTGTCTGGGGATGGGGGAAGAGGCGGGGGAGGAAGAGTTGCCCTTTCTGCTCCTCTGTAGGCAACAGCCCCTCCCGGGTCTCCGTGTCAGTGGGCAAGCTCCGAGGGCAGTGACCTCACCAGCAGAATGCCCCTGTAGCTAAGCCCAGGCTCTAGAAGGAGTAGAAACCCCTCCTCAGGGTGGAGGCCATAGCAGGTGAACTTGCTCTAGGGGCACAGTGACGACAAGCCAAAGCTTCTGTTTTGTGCCTTAATCAAATGCATTTGTTCCTCTGAGCCCCTGGCCTGGTGAAGGAAGTGACAAGTTGACTGCCAAGAATAAGAAATGACCACAAGAAAGACAAAATGCAGACTCTCTATCTGCAGGCAGACAAGTATGGTTAATTAGTTTCTAATCAGCCAGGAGGCCAGGGAGATGGGAGGATTTTTACATTAGTTACATTACATTACATTAGACAAAAATCAAGAGTTTAGGAAGTACCATCAACCTTTCTTTCTACATTAGACCCAAGCAGTTGATTCTGGCCTTGAATGACCTCCAAGGACAATACGAAGGGGTGTTTTAGTTTTAGCCAGTGGCCCGTGTGAAACTCCTGGCTCCGTGTGATTGTGAGATAGGGTTGAAGCCCTGTCCACAGCTCCACATGGAGCCCCCTTTCTGAAGAGCCTAGAGAGAAACATCCTTCTGCTCTGGGTCCCCGGGCTTCTCCTGAAGCACTGGTTGGTCCCATCATAGGACTTTCCTAACTGCTCAGCTTTCCTTCTGCTTCAGCTACAAGGAAGCTCAGAGTCCAAATTCTGGCCATTCTAGCAACGTCGCAGCATCTCACAGCAGGTATTTTATGAACTGACTTATTCCTTGGCTTCATCGTCTTCTTTCCTCATTGTCCTTTCCTCCTCACTTCCAATTTCATTTTCTATTTGTATCCTATTGCACTGCAGGCCTTTCCGCAAAGCCTCAGATACATGTAGGTAACAAACCAGGAAACGGTTCCAAACTTGGCTGCACGTTGGAATCACCTGCGGATCTTTAAAACCCCCTGATACCTGGCTCCCGACCCCAGACCTTCTGATTGAACTGGTTTGGGTATGGCCTAGGCACCAAGCGTTTTTACTGTTCCCCAGGCGACTGTGATGTGCATCAACGTTTGGGAAGACTGGATAAATGTCTTCATTGCTCATCTTACCCTTCTCAGACAGCCTCATTCTCCCTAAACACAACTCCCCATACCACCCACCCACCCTCAGTTCTCACCCACCCTCATTCTCCCTCACTTCCATCTACCCTTCTACCCTTCAAGGTCCAAGCTCAAGGTTTGAATGCACCACCGGACCTTCCCTGGCTCACTGTCCTGGTTCACACTGATCTCTCTTTCCTCGTGCACTTAGGAGCTTCAGAGAAATGAAGCCCCTGTCTCTTTGGAGGGAATTCTATCTTTTACTCTTTTGCATGGTCAGAGTAATTTGAAATTGCAAAACCACAATCCAGTAAATCCACTCTTGGGGCTGGGAGGGAGGGGAAAGGGAGAGAACACCTTGAAGAGTCAGGAAGGGTACATAGAACAGGTTTGATGAAATGGATCTCCTGATAAGCTGAGGAGGTGTCAATCACCAAGGCCCTCAGGTGAACTATGAACCCTGTGTCCTACTCTGGCCAAAATCAGGGGAAAAGGCAAAAGCAGGCTGCCGCTCTCAGCTGGGATCTCAGAGCAAGCAGAGAAAACAAGGATGAGAGTCTTACCGAGCCCAGCAGCAATGCCAACCTGGATGCGCCTTGAGCCTAACCTGAGTGGCAGAACTCAGTATCCAACCCCGAAGAGGCTGAGTGGGATAATTCCCAAGGAAAGAACTGGAGGAAGAGCTAGAGAGTTATGGCCCCAAAAGCCTATTTAACAAAAACAGGTTTAGTTCACTCACACACCTCTAAAGATCGTGTGAAGCTTCCTAGAACCTTTGCAACTTGGTTACGCCTTATACTCCCTTCTCACACCTATATCCATCTGCTTTGCTGTAGGAATCACAGGAAGAACACTTAAAAAGGCGTCTGCAGTTGTTTTCAGAGAGAGCAAGGATGAAGGGAGCCAGTCCCAGGGAAAGGGAAACACAAGAGACAGTGCAGTGGTGGCCACTGCCCAAGGAGAGGAAAACCGACTGAATTCCGGGGATACCAGGGAGCTAGCCTCTGTCAAAGATATACTGGGAAGCCCTAAGGAGCTCCCCCAAATTAGGTGCACCTATAAAGTAACGAGACTTTTTTTTTTTAAAGCATCAAACATAAATGGATGGTATAGAGCGCAATGGTTAGAGCACGGGCTCTGGAATCCTGCTGCCTGGATTCGAATCCTGGCTCCACCATGTTTTAGCTGTGTGACCTTGGATAAGGTACTTAACCTCTCTGGGCCTCCATTTCTTTGCCTTTAGAGGGGATAATTCTAGTACTTATTCCATCTGTTGTCTGTAATGATTCACAGGGTTAATAGGTATAAAGCCCACAGGCAGGGTGCCTGGCACACCGATGTGTTCATTATTCTTCCAATTACACGGCTGATGAGCGAGTGTCCTTTCAGGGTAGGGTTCAGTGACCATGACCTTCCAAGAGAGCATTTTTGGAACTCTTTAGGGAATTGCCTTCAGAGCCTGAGATACGCCTCTTGACTTTTTTAAAAAGTGACAAATCTCTGCCCTTTGAGAGTTGGTTTTATGTTTACAAACACAGAATGCTATCCAGAGCCAACTCTGACAAAAGTGGATGCTGAAGTTGGGTAATACTGAACTGGGCCAAAAGCAAGGTGTGTACCAAGAGGAACAAAAATAAATGCATCTCATAAAATGACTTTGAAAGCAATTCTAAAAAGAGATTCCAAAAATCACTTCCAGCAACATCAGAATCATTGCAGTTTTAACAATGGGGGAGAAGACTCATTTTAGAATATTAGGTGTAAATATTAGGTTACAAAATAGTTCGATCCCAAGTTTGTTAAAAGAAAAAAAAAACAGGCACAGACAAAAGCTGGCACATAATAACACCGTATTAACAATGGTCAATTGTGGTGGAATTATGGCTGACTTTTCTTCTTTATACTTATAGTTTCTAGTTTTTCTATAATTAAGTAACTCTTAAATTGTGGATTAAAAATTGCATCGTTAGTAAACAGTCATGGCCAGGGAATGAGATTGCTTTGAGAGGCAGCGCTCCAGCTGGATGTAATACTTGGCGTGTTTGCACATTTTGTTTTAGAAACAGTCTTATGACTTTATGGATAGCACATAATTACACATGCAATAGCACCAACTTTCTCCTTGAGGATAGGAACTGTATCTATCCTATAAATTTTGTATTCTTAATTGTATTGTGGACAGTGCTAGTACACAGTAGGTGCTTAATACATACTTGGTAGCTTCACTGTTGAGGACCCCTAGGTCCAGGGCTAACTTGATATTGTTGGGAGAGGGCAGCAGGAACAACAAAGGCTAAACCCACACTGACCACGATCCCAGGCATGAGTGCCCCTGTGATGACCCAAGGCTCGGACTCTCCACTAGGCAAAGTGAATGATCTGGGGGATAAAGGGATTGGATCACAGCCGTCAACTAAGTCAAGTTCCACAGGAAACAGAATCCATGGCTCCACCCCCTTCCTCCCCCCACCCCCACCCCCACGGCCCAGTGGTGGCGGGGAGGATGCCTTGTGCCCACCCACTCCCTCCACCCACCCACCCGGCTGGACCCACGCAGTCTTACGTACTGGAGTTCCGGTGGGAGCTGGCCAGACTGTGTCCAGCCATCTCAGGCGGGGGCTGGTGACCTCGGTGCAGGAACTGCTGGGAGCTGAGCATGTGGCTGGGGTGAGTGACCCGGTTCACGCTGTGCAGGACGCTGACCTGGGGCGAGGGTGGGCTCAGTGGGCACGCTCGCTTCTCCCCGCCCCTCCTCCACCCCCCGAGGGCCCAGCTCTCCCCCACGCTGCCCCCCAGCTTCCCCTTCTTCTCCAGCCACCGCCGGGGCCAGGAGTCCCCTGGGCTGCAATTTCCATCCCCACGCACCAGCAGGTTCAGTCCACCCGACCCTGGCTCCTCGCCAACAGAGTTGGCTGTGGAAGGAAGGGGACTCTGGGTACCTCCACGACGAATTCATTGCTGGAGTAACGCCCGTTCATTTCTGAGCAGGAAAGCCGGAACTTCCTGGCATAGAGGGCAGCCCCGCGTCGCAGCCGGTAACGAGCCAGCCTCAGGATCTCTTCATACACAGTGATGCCCTCCACCCCTGGCGACCAGGAGGCAGCTCAGGGCAGGAGCCAGCCAAGAGGCCTGGAGTCTCTCTCCCAGACTCCCACCAGCTGCCACCCCTCAACAGGGGTGCGACCCGAGTTCTCAGATGGAGAGACGCTCCCCTGCATCCCCACCAGCTCCGACTGACTGGGATAGAGTAACCGAGGCTCCATTTCTGCCTCCGCCCTCCTCTGAGAGCTGGGAGGAGGGATGGAGAGAAGGAAATAGGAACACCCTGCAGGACAGAGGGAGGTGGCAGCGGGGGGAAACGGAGAAGTTCTCGGTGAGGCTCTGGAAGGGAACGGAAACAGGAAGGGACTGACCGCCTCATCGTCTACTCTCCCTGATGGAGGGTCCTTCAGAGAGGAGGAGGCTTCCCTGGGAAGCTACCAAAAAGTCATTACCACCAGACATTAAGAGATGAGCACTTGACTTAAAGCTATGCTGTGTCCATGAGATTAGTGAGACGCAAGACAGAGAAAAGGGCGAGTACCAAATGGCTAGAGGATTAGAAAGCTACTCAGAGGACTTCCCTGGTGGCACAGTAGTTAAGAATCTGCCTCCCAATGCAGGGGACACGCTTCGATCCCTGGTCCAGGAAGATCCCACATGCCGCAGAGCAACTAAGCCCGTGCGCCACAACTACTGAGCCTGCGCTCTAGAGCCCGCGAGCCACAGCTACTGAGCCCACGAGCCACAGCTACCAAAGCCCGCGTGCCTACAGCCCGTGCTCTAGAACCTGTGCTCCACAACAAGAGAAGCCACCGCAGTGAGAAGCCGGCACACCGCAACGAAGAGTAGCCCCGGCTCGCCACAACTAGAGAAAGCCCGCGCGCAGCAACAATGAAGACCCAACACAGCCAAAATAAATAAATAACTTTAAAAAAAAGAAAGCTACTCAGAGACTGAGCCAAAGAAGAGTGGAGACCAAAGCGGAGGTGAGCTGGGCTGGAGAGAAGCTGGGCAAGAACCATCAGAGCCTAAACCCCAGCCACCACCTCTAGGGACAGTCTGGAAGCCAGAGGGCATTCCAGGCAGGGAAGGTGCAAGGGGGCACTTGGCCACATCCCTGAGCCTGGAAGGAGGACCCTCTGAGTTTCCCAGAGACTTGACCACGGGGAGGGGCGCACCCAAGGAAAGAGGACAGGTTCTCGGGCCCCACTGACCGGCAATGGTGAGGTAGGCAGACGTGTTGGTGAGCTCCAAGCCTCGCTGCTGCAAGGACGCCACGTCCAAGAGCAGGCTTTCCCGCTCGGGGTCCAGGTCATCCCCCACCAGAGAAATCTCACAGCCATCCAGGTTGTGCACGATCTCATCCGACATGCGTGTGTCTGTCACTGGACGGGAGGCAGTCAGGAGCTGGGTCAGAGCTGAAGGGCCCACCTCGTGGCCACGCTTCCTCCCCTTCCGGGGTCATCCCCTGAGAGCTACCAGCATCACTGTCAACAACGTCACTACCCATCAACCTTCTGACACCCGGGGGTCTCCCACTGGCTCTCGTTCCTGACAGGGGTTCTAGAAACGTGAATGAGGGGTGAGGTCGCTCTCATGGCCAGCCCCAGATCTTTTCCTTCACTCTGGTTCCAGACACGGACCCCTTCTCTGGACACTATCACTCCTTGAGGTCAGCCTCACCTGTGCCCTGCCAACTCTCATCCTTTTTGGCCTCCACCTGGTGAGAAATGGAGCAAGTGATTTGAAGATCAGGGAACAAAGGGACCCCTTCGGGTCCCTCGAAGTCCACAGCTGGGAGGGCAAAATGAGCAGTGCCACTCAGCAGGATCTGAGGGGCATCAGGCTGGAGCACCACCACGTAGCCCTCCACGTCGGGGATGGAGACACAGGATTCTTCACTGAAGCACCTATATGAGAAGAGGGAGAGAGGCAGCCTGTGACCCCATCACCCCCTCCCTTATAATCTACATTCTGACCACCACTCTGGGCCTCCACCTCCACAGAGAGCACCCCGTGTCAGGGAGGGAAAGGGAAAGAAAGGGGGATAGTGTCTCTGCACGACCATCACCCCCATAGCAAAGCTGGAGGGGGAGATACCCTTTCCAGGGAGGATAACACTGCAGGGAAGGGCCAGCGGCAGAAGGTTAGGCAACCCTGACCTTTGGGGATGATGACATCACCAACGCCCCACCCCAAGACCATGGAACATCTATCAAACAGTATTTTACAAACTGAACTTACAGAAATATATATACATACATAGTTCTTCACCCAAGATGTTAAAAAAAAAAAAGTGTGTTCAGTACACTATCCGGTAGATACGTGTCAAAAAATATTCAACAGGGCTTCCCTGGTGGCGCAGTGGTTGAGAGACCACCTGCCGATGCAGGGGACACAGGTTCGTGCCCCGGTCCGGGAAGATCCCACATGCCGCGGAGTGGCTGGGCCCATGAGCCATGGCCGCTGGGCCTGTGCGTCCAGAGCCTGTGCTCCGCAACGGGAGAGGCCACAACAGTGAGAGGCCCGCGTACCGGAAAAAAAAAAAAAAAAAAGTATTCAACAGGGCTTCCCTGGTGGCGCAGTGGTTGAGAGTCCACCTGCCGATGCAGGGGACATGGGTTCGTGCCCCGGTCTGGGAAGATCCCACGTGCCGTGGAGTGGCTGGGCCCGTGAGCCATGGCCGCTGGGCCTGTGCGTCCGGAGCCTGTGCTCCACAACGGGAAAGGCCACAACAGTGAGAGGCCCGTGTACCGAAAAAAAAAAAAAAAGAAAAAATATTCAACAACAAAAGTGGGGTGGGGGTGGGGAGCATATCAAAGGATGCCCTCAAAACTATAATTCAAAAAGATTCATACATCCCTATGCTCATAGCAGCATTATTCACAATAGCCAAGACATGGAAGCAACCTAACTCTCCATTGACAGATGAATGGATAAAGAAGATGTGGTACATATAAACAATGGAATATTACTCAGCCATCAAAAAGAACAAAATAATGCCATTTGCAGCAACATGGATGCAACTAGAGATTATCCTACTAAGTGAAATAAGTCAGAAAGAGAAAGACAAATATCATATGATATCACTTATATGTGAAATCTAAAATATGACACGAACCTATCTATGAAACAGAAACAGAATCACGGACATAGAGCACAGACTGGTGGTCCCCAAGGGGGAGGGGGTTGGGAGAGGGATGGAGTGGGAGGCTGGGGTGAGCAGATGTAAGCTTTTATACATAGAATGGATAAACAACAAGGTCCTACTGTATAGTACAGGGAACTATATTCAACGTCCTATGATAAATCATAATGGAAAAGAATATTAAAAAAGAACATATATATATGTATAACTGAATCATGCTGTACAGCAGAAATTACAACAACACTGTAAACCAACTATACGTGAATTAAAAAAAAAAAAAAAAAGGATGTCCTCCTGCTTGGAGTGTCTTCAATTCATCCCCTCCAGTATCAGAGAAACACATTTCAGTAGGTGAGCTAATCTGACCATCTTGGACCTGCATCTACCATCCCATGAAGCCTCACTGATCCTGGTGCCAGACAAACCCTCCCTAGAGGACTGAGCCAGCTCAAACCAACAATAGCACAGCAGCTCGGGGAACACGCTCCCAGGATTGCCTCCAGCCAGTCAATAATTCTCAGAGTGCTTGCTGCTTTGTGAAGCACTTTGTCCACATTCTTTCATTTAACCTTCTTTGGCTGCTGTTGCAATAGGGATAAGAAACCAAAGCTCTCGGGTCAAGCATCTTGGCCACATAAGAAATATGTGTCCCGGGCCAGGCTTGAAACCATTCTTCTCATTCCAAGTCCATGACTCTTCCACTAAACCACAGCCACCATGTGGGTTTGCATTAGTCCAATTTATTTGTAAACAAGTGCCCCCTTGGAAGTCCCTGGTGGTCCAGTGGTTAGGACGTGGCGCTTTCACTGCCCTGGACCCAGGTTCAATCCCTGGTCAAGGAACTAAGATCCTGCAAGGTGCACGGCACAGCCAAAAAAAAAGGAGGTGCCCCTTGAACAAGCAGTCTTCACAGGGGAGGTGGTAATTCCAGAGCAGGGCCTATGATGCATACACCTGGGCTAACAGAAATGATTTTGTTGAGAGGACTATCACACGTATTACCGAGCAGGCCCAGCTTGACTACTGTAGCCAGAGGGAGAAGGTGTAACCTCAGCGGATACCATGAACGCAGAGCCCTTGAAGGTACCAAACCCACAGTTTGCTGAGCTCCTGTGCCATAAAGAGCAGGGCCTGAGACAGTCTGCACAGTCGTCCAGCGAGACCCGGATCAAAGCCTCTTGGAAAACAACCCCAGCTAACTCTGGAAACACAGACACCAACAGACACTCCCACTGTGATGGGTGATCCAAAGGGGACCCAAAAGGTACTAGGGGGCTGGTCCAGACCCAAAGGACACTAATGAACTGGTCAAGAGATTAGAAATGGCACGCAAACCTTAAAACAAGAGCCAACATGGTCACCATCACATGAATGGAACAAACACAAACCCACGAGAGTTCAGAGTGGGAGAGGTTGTTTCTGGCTAGGATGGGAGTGGGGCGCTTGACAAGGGAGGGTAGGAATAATCAAGAGAAGTAGCAAGTGAGCTAGCCTTTGGAGGAGGGCAGAAAGTTGACCCTAGAGTGGAGGGTGAGGAATACACGAAGGGGGGTAGAGGAACGTGAGGCAGGAAACGCTGGGCCAGACGGTCACGGGCTTTGAGCGCAAGTTTTGTGCAGTGGGCAGGAGGGAACCGTGGATGTCTTCTTCAGCAGGGAAGTGTGAGGATGGACATTCTGATTCCAGATCACTAACCTAGCCTCTGGGTAGAAACTGAACTGAAGTTAGAATACTAGACATCGTCCACTAGTTAGGAGGCTAGAGCAATAGGCCAGATGAGAGGTAATGAGTGCTGCTGGAGATGGGAAAAGAGGAGACGGATGCCAGACATGGGCACAGAGCGGGATCTAGGTGACCTGGTAACCGATGGGGTGTGGAGGATACAGACGGAGGAATCAAAGGCGATTCAGAAGCTGCAAGCCGGGGTAACTGCGAGGACAGAGACCCCATTACAGAAGCAGAGAATTCAGGGGGAGGGGCTAGTTCAGGCATCGAAGTTCATTATTAAGCTTTAGCTCGTTTATCTGAGGTGCTGGCAGAGCTTCTAGAGGGAGGTTACAACAAGCAGGAAGAAATTCAAGAGTTAGGGAAAGAGAACAAAGCTAGAGAAAAAGGTGTGGTAGCCAGATGAGCTTCCCAAGAATCCAAAAGGTTAAAAAAAAAAAAAAAAAAAAAAAAAAACTTAGGGGAAACCTGCATTGACTGAATGGCTGCATAAATCTGGCTTTAAATGGACAGAGAGAGGTCCAAGCACTGAACACTGGAAGCTAGGGAAGCCACATGGACCAGGGCAAGGATATGCATCACTGGAAGGAAGGTGCCGCTGGGTATCTGTCTCTCCCTGTTTCTCACACACACACACACACACACACACACCTCTATATTTTCTCCTTCAACCTCAAGGAAGTGTTAGGGCAGCACTAACACATGGTAGCCCTAAAGTGGAGAAATGAGACTTCTCTCCTTCTTAACCTCATAAAGGAAAAAGGCCCCTTCCCTCGACTGAAGGACCAACGTCAGGTTCCCAGTCCTTGGATAAGCCTCTTCCCTGGGCAGGAAAGAGGTTGGAGGAATTCAGATAAGCCAGTCAACAAAGAGGGTGTCAACTCCCCCCTTGTGGGGTTGCCCCATGCAGAGCTCCACCCTAACCAAGAAGACAGAGCTCTCCCTCTGACGTGGCTCCTGAGCCTACGAAGGGAATGAGGCCATTCCTTGGTCCCTGAGGGATGAAGCCCTTCATATCTTCGTAGCTGGGTGAGAGCCCTCTAACAGCTAGAGTTCTGACTAGAACACGGTGGGGCGCATCCTCAGCGCAGATCTGCACCCACGTGACCTCATCTGCCGTGGCCTTCAGCTCCCCACCAGGACCACACCATGGACCAGCAGCCCAGTTCCCCAAAGCCCTGCCCCTGCCTTCCAAAGCTCTGGGAGGCCTGACAATCAGGCCCAGTCACTGTCCAGGGCTCAGAGCCCTCGCCTCTCCAAACCCACCCATGCCAGGACAGGGACAAGTCAGAGATGTTTCTCTTCAGACAGCTTTTGGAGAGACTGAGGCCGAGCAGGGGAGAAGGGAACACAGGAATCCTGACCCTTACAGTATGTCATCCACCACTGGATGGCAGTAGCTCCTAAAAACTGCCCCATAAACATAATACGGGGTGAAAATGCCTTTGTATAATAATAGCCAGTGTTGACAGAACAGGCACTTTGCTGGGCATTGGATCTGGATTCTATCATTTACCCTCACAACATTTCCATGAGTTAGATTCTATTGTTATCCCTGCTCTAGGGCATTTTCTCACTGCTAAGAAGCTAGTAAGGGGTTTCCCTGGTGGCGGAGTGGTTAAGAATCCGCCTGCCAATGCCCGGGACACGTGTTCGAGCCCTGGTCTGGGAAGATCCCACAAGCCGCAGAACAACTAAGCCCGTGTACCCCAACTACTGAGCCTGTGCTCTAGAGCCCACGAGCTACAGCTACTGAGCCCGCGTGCCACAACTACTGAAGCCCGCGCACCACAACTACTGAAGCCTGCGTGCCTAGAGCCCGTGCTCCACAACAAGAGAAGCCACTGCAATGAGAAGCCCGCGCACCGCAATAAAGAGTAGCCCCCACTCGCCACAACTAGAGAAAACCCGCGCACAGCAACGAAGACCCAATGCGGCCAAAAATAAATAAATAAATTTATTTTAAAGACTCTGTGTCCATAACTGTTATGCTTTCATGACCTCTCAATCTGTATTTTTAAATACCTAATATACTTAAACCTTGAAGTAATGCACAATTTTTCATTTAAAGAATTCAGAATCCTTCACTTAGAACTCAAAAGTCAGCAAACTTTTTCTATGAAGGGCCAGACAGTAAATATTTTCGACCTTTTGTACCAGTCTCTGTCCCAGCTACTCAGCCCTGCCATCATAGGGTGAAAGCAGCTCATTTCCATAAATAATATGCAAATGAGCAGCAGGCCAGATTTGATCCTGGGGCCATAGGCTGTCAATCCCCAGACTTAGATCATCCTGTTTGATCTTGCAAGAGCTTGATGAATCAAGCAACTAGAGGTCTTTGCCCAAGGTCATCCAGAGAATTAGTACTGAGTCAGAATGTGTCAGGTCTCCTGGCTCCCAATCCAGTACCCTCTTCCGTCCCACTTTACATATCAGCACAGAGACACAGAGATTAAAACCCCCCAAATCCTGGAGGTGTGCTTCAGTGGGAAGAGTCATGACTCTTTATTGGAAAATCTGAGTCTGGTCCAGACTCTTCTCCCAGCATTGCTGTGTCAATTGGGAAGGTCAGTTTTTCATCCCTAAAACGAGGGAGGTGTGCCTAGCCGTCGGTGGTGCCTAAGGCCAAGGAGTCCTGACACTGTCTGGCTCTGTCCCGTGACTTGCCCGCCCACCCAACACTCACCTGACGGCAGTGGTGAGGCGCAGGGGTCTGACGCCGGGCGTGGCAAAGCGCAGAGTGTTCATGTAAGCCACATGCTGCAGGGCATGGTTGAAGGTCTCCACATCATCCCCCTCCAGGGTGAGCAGGGACTGCGAGGGGTTCACGTGGACCTGGGCCCCAGACACAGACAGGGCTGAGAGCAGGACCAGAGGCGGGAGAGGAAGGGAGCAGAGGTGGGGGTGGGGAAGGGCGGGGTCAGGGGGCATGCCTGGAGGGAGGGGGCTAGAGGAAGGGGCGATACCTTCATGCCTTTGCCCAGGCTCTCGAAATCCCTATAGTCCAGCCCCTCCCGACATGCATAGAGGCACTCGATGACCTCACGGCTCTCCAGGCGACCTGAGCGCACGCTGAAACCAGCCAGGTAGCCGTGGAAGTAGTGGTGGATCGGCAAGGGGTCTCCTAGGGCAGGAACACAGGGGCGGACCAGGGGTGAGACGAGACACAAGGAGAGGGGGCTGAGAGAAAGAGCAGCAGGCTGGAGAAGGAAGACGGGAAGGAGCCAGGTGGAAGCCAAAAGAAGAAAAGATGGATGAGCGGCAAGGGAGGCGAAGGGAAGATGGGACAAGGCAGAGCGAGAAGACAGGATAAAACCGGGGGGGGGGTGCGGAGGGCGAAAAATAGAAGCCACAGAAAGGAGAAAAGCTTCCGGCAGAGGCAAAAGGAGAAGGAAAGCAGGACCAAAGGGAGGAAACAGGAGACTCAAGGCAGAAAACGAGGAGGGTGCGCGAGGAGGTCTTCACGGTGCATGCGGGGAGCACCGGGAAGGATGCGCGTGAGCTTCAGGGATGCCCAGCTCTCCCGGCCGCGTGGCTGCCTCCTGCCCTCTGCGCTCTGCCACGCGGAAAGCCAGCACGAGAACCCTCGACTTCACTCCGTGGGCAGCAAAGGACCCTGGCGCCCAGCCCGGCTCCATCTGGCCGCCCTCCCGGGCGAGCCCGCCTGGCTGCGGTGCTCGGAGGCTCTGCCCCCTGGTGGTGGGCGAGGCGGTGAACGGTGAGGCCGGGTAGGACCCTGCGGACGCGGGAGCCGGAGCCCTAAGCTGAGATGCTAGGTCTCCGGCCTCCAGGTCTCACACGCAAGTACCTGCTGTGGCGTCCGTACTGTTGTTGCCTCCCTTTTCCTTCTCTTTGTTCTTCTCCTCTGGGGGAGAAAAAATGCCAGTGAGCTCAGGGATGTGTGGCCAGATTGACAGAGAGGACAGGGAGGTCTTCCAGGCGTTGCCCCTGCCCGTGTAGGACTTGAACCTCTCTGCTGAATCCCAACCCTTCTTTTGTCATGTCTGAGATGATCTCAGGCCTCTGTTATAGACAAACTCCAAATATGCTGCTGAGGAAACACAAGGGCTCTGGTACAACGCACACACACACACACGCATAGATACACTGTACACACAAACCAGATACATCACATACATACACCCACCACATATGCAAATACACCACCCACCACACACACACAAACACTCCACATACACACCACACACACACACACACACACCCTCCCAGAAGGAAAAAATGAAAGAAACAGCTTAAGAGTTAGAAGGTTGCTGACCCTCTGCAGGGTTACTGTCCTCCAGCAGGGGAATGGGCTGTGGAATCATCATCACTGGGATGTTACAAAGTGGGAAGTGACGGAAGTTACAGAAAGAAAGATGCTGGTGATGCCTGAGCAGGAAATTCCTCCAAGTCAGACGTGATGACCAGTCTAACAGGAAGGAGACCTGAGGGGCTGTGGTCTCCTCCCCAAGAGATCTCTCCCAGCCTCCCTGCCCAACTTCAGGGCGATGAGCGCATGAGGTCATGAGCTCCTCCATCAGCCACTGGAGGCCCCAACCATGAGCACCTCCATGGAGAAGCTCAGCAGGACTTACCGGTCCAGCAGGCCCCAATCATGAGCGCAGGCTCCCTTCGGGGCGGGTGGATGAGACCATTGTCGTGGATGAGGGCAGGGTCGAAAGAGATGCCATCGGCATAGAGCGTGACCGTGGGGAACTCGAGGTTCAAGGCATAGTGGTGCCACTCGTCATCGCAGACCTGGGGGGCGGGGAAGGGCAGGAACCTGTCACATCATCCCCAGGGAACGAACACAAGCCTGGGAGGCAGGGGACAGTCCCTCAAAGTCCCTGTCCTATCAACAGGTCCTACTAGTGAATTGCTGCCCACCCAGCTAAAGGAATAATATCCTTGCCCAGAATCTATCAGGCTCCAACCTCGTACCTAAAATTCCACTCTGCAGGTAAACCTTTAAAAGCATCAATATCCCTGGGCTTCCCTGGTGGCGCAGTGTTTGATAGTCCGCCTGCCGATGCAGGGGACACGGGTTCGCGCCCCAGTCCGGGAAGATCCCACATGCTGCGGAGCGGCTGGGCCCTTGAGCCATGGCCGCTGAGCCTGCGGGTCTGGAGCCTGTGCTCCTCAACGGGAGAGGCCACAACGGTGAGAGGCCCGCGTACCGCAAAAAAAAAAAAAAAAAAAAAAAAAGCATCAACATTCCTAAGAGGAGTACGACACTGTCCATCAGCAGGTGCTGTCCATCCCGAGTCCAAACAGAACTAAAAGCTGTGGGTTTCTGTGCCGTTTCTCCATCTCCATTGCCACCCAATCATTCAAGTCCTCAGTCTCTCTCTGGTGCAACAGTCTCATCTGAGCACTTACACGCTTAGGTGTCTCCGATACCTTCCTCCCATAGTTGCCAAAGGGATCTTCTTTTTTTTTTTAATCTTTAAATCACTACTGAATTTAATGTTGTCAAACTTAGTATTCATTAACAGCTCATTACATTTGAAAAGACTGGATTCTCCTCACTTCACAAATGTTCCCAAATATAAATGACAATTGTTGAAAAATATAGCTAATTGCAAATTAAATGAATTACTTGTAACCAAATCTTTTCTGAAGCAAAATTAGAAAAATCCTTCCTATTTTTGCAACAAAAAAAAAATTTTTTTTTTTTGGCTGAGTTGGGTCTTTGTTGCTGCGTGCGGGCTTTCTCTAGTTGCGGCGAGCGGGGGCTACTCTTCGTTGCAGTGCGTGGGCTTATTGCGGTGGCTTCTCTTCTTGAGGAGCACCGGCTCTAGGCGCGTGGGCTTCACTAGTTGCAGCTCTCGGACTCAGTAGGTGTGGCTCACAGGCTCTAGAGCACAGGCTCGGTAGTTGTGGCACACGGGCTTAATTGCTCGGCAGCATGTGGGATCTTCCCGGACCAGGGATCGAACCCATGTCCCCTGCATTGGCAGGCAGATTCTTAACCACCACGCCACCAGGGAAGTCCCAAAAATTTATAGTTAATTTGAGAAATACATCCCAAATTTGGTGGAGCAGCACCTTCAAAATTTAAGATTTTTTTTTAATTGGACTGTAGTTGATCTACAATGTTGTGTTAGTTTCAGGTGTACAGCAAAGTGAATCAGTTATACATATACATATACAAAGGGATCTTCTTACAATGTAAATCTGATCAGGTCATGTCCCTGCTGTAAACCCTTCAAACGATTTCTCATAGGACAAAATCCAAATGACCCCAACTAACAAAGTCCACCATACACCTGATCGCTGTCCAGCTCTCCAACCTCAAATCCAGTCTCTGCCCTTGTTCACTGTGCTCTCACTCCCTGGTCCTCTTTCCATGCTTGCAACAGGTTGATCCCTTTGCTGCCTCAGGGCCTTTGCATCTGCTTTTCCCTCTGCCTGGAACTCTCTCTCACAGCTCTGTCTCATCCTTCAGGATGAACTGACATTTCACTTCTATCAGACCTTCCCTGAATTCCAATCTAAAGTGAGTTCCCTTCTCCTTGCCTCCTATTCTCTGCCTCAGTCCCTTGTTTCTTCTTTCACAGCATTTATCACAACTCATCGTGTTTATATGTCTGCTTACCTTTTAAAAATCTATCTCCTCAACTAAAATGTAAGCTCCATGAAGGCAGAGGTTTTGTTCCGCCTTAGACCCCATTGTATCCCCAGAATCTAACAGAATGGCAGGGAATTGGTATTTACTAGATCTTTGTTGAATAAATAAGGGTAAATAAAAGAAAAATAGAAAGAGGAATGTTACCAGTATTAGCAACGTGGGAGAAAGATCCAGAAGAAGCAAATGTCAGAATATCTCTTTAAAAGAGTGCCACAACAGGACAGGAATAAAGATGCAGCCATAGAGAAGAGACTTGAGGACACAAGGAGGGGGAAGGGTAAGCTGGGACAAAGCGAGAGAGTGGCATGGACATATATACACTACCAAATGTAAAATAGGTAGCTAGTGGGAAGCAGTCACATAGCACAGGGAGATCAGGTCGGTGGTTTGTGACCACCTAGGGGGGTGAGATAGGGAGGGTGGGATGGAGACGCAGGAGGGAGGAGATATGGGGATATATGTATATGTATAGCTGATTCACTTTGTTATGAAGCAGAAACTAACACACCATTGTAAAGCAATTATACTCCAATAAAGATGTTAAAAAAGATAAAAAATAAATTAAAAAATAAAAAAAGAGTGCCACAAAAAGCAGAAGCTTTTGGAGACAGCCCTCAATTATCCAGTTTGTGGGTTTTCGTTCCCCTTTCTCTCTCTTCCACTTCCTGCCTTTTTTCAGCCATTTCCTTACTCAGCCACTCCACCGGGGCTCACAAGAAAAACAGGAGGAGATGGAAACACAGTTCATCCCCACGGTCCTTGTGGTCAGCTTGGAGAATGAACAAAGAAGAGGCTGCAACTGTTGGCTCAAGAGATTTTTCTTTTCTTTTTTTTTGGCCCATTTAAATTTATTCCTCATAACCATGAAAATAGTGAGAATTTATATACATATATGTGTATATATATATATATATGTGCATGGATATATAAATATACAAACACACACACACATATATATATACTGCTTTTTGGTCTATAAAGGTCTATTACATCATTTAATCCTACAACAACCCTGGGATACAGAATTCTTATTATCCTCACCTCATAGGTAAAAAAAAACTGAGTTGTAAACATATTAACCAAGATTTCATGGCTTGGAAGTTCCCCTAGCGGGACTCAAACCTAATCTATGTTCCTCAGATTACTTATTTCCTCAATTACAACATGCTAACTGCTTGAGAGTCAGGGATCTGCACTGGTAAGGTTCTAGATATGAAACAGATGAAAGAAAACAAGAGGGGAAAGATGGTTGGTCAGGTGTGGTGTTCGTAGTCATTTGTTCCCTACTTCCTTTTAATCCAGGAGTGCTTTCTGCAAGAGACAAGCCTTGGAAAAAGAGAACAAGACAACGGAGCCAGGGCGAGGGGGGCGGGGCGCGCAGGGAGGTGTAAACATAGTCAGGAACTGAAAGTGGAGATTGAAAGAAGGGACACAGAGCAACCCAGAAAATGCCCACCCCTGCCCTAGGACCTCCTCCCCTGAAAGCAAGTTACATGCACCCAGCTTTCCCAGCAGCCTGGCTCCAGCCTCACCTGCTCCAGCTTCCAGAGGAACTTGACTGGCCGGGCACTCTCCAGCAGAGGCCAGTAGAGGAAGGCAATTCTGCAGCCATGGACGGTCAGCGAGTAGTGAGAGAAGCCGTCCTCTGAGGGCAGAGGATGGGGACAGAGGTCAAACACAAAGCGTGGGCAAGAACAGCTTCAAAGCACCAGGAGGGAGGGTATGCCGGATCCTCTTCATCCCTTCAGGTTCTCTCTCTCTCTCTCTCTCTCTCACACACACACACACACACACACACACACACACACACACACACAGAGTCCAGTGTAGGGCTTCTCTTGGGCACTGTGACTGGCTGAGGGGGGACACTGACCAGCCTGCCTCCACCCAGATCTTTACTGGTCCTTTGCTTAATACAAACTTCACGGGCAACACTCTTTTCAGTTCAAGAGAGATGAGCTCCGAGAACAGGCAGAAATGAAAGAGCAGGTCAAGGCTCAGCCCCTCAAGAGGGCTGTGCTACTGACATAGAGGGAAGAGGGGTCCTGGGAGCTGGAGCCCACTAGCCCTTAAAGAAGGAGGATGGGGTGGTGGAAGAGGAAGAATGGGGCACAGCATTACTCAGGCTCTTCCACTGCGACAGGAGGCTTTAAGGGGAGCAGGCCTGGGGGGGCAGTCTACTACACGGTGGATGCAGGGTGATCAGGCAGCTGCAAATGGGAAGGGCGGTGAGCAGTTCCATCACTCGGAGAGCGGTAGGATCTCAGCTTGTCATGTTGGGAGTAAATCACAGCAATACGAAACCTAGCACTGCTATCTTACAGATGAAGACAGAGGAGTGACCCGTCCACAGTCACAGACTGGACAGTGACAGAGGCAGGACAAGAAGCCAGTCTCTCCACACTCAGACGGGTGCCCTAAGGAAGGCTCACCATTTGGGACAGTGTTACACACGATGGTTTCCTCTTCCTTCTTGCCCTTGTTGGGAGTTACACCGTGCTTCATCCAGAAGGACAGGGTGAAATGGTCACTGAGGCTGTCCTGGGGCCCGGAGCCCAGCCCAGCAGTGCCACCCAGTGGCACCTGCACAGCTTGGGTGCCGTTGAACCAGTAGATAAGGCTGCTGTCCTGGCTGTAGTGCACCGAGAGGCCCGCCGTCCAGTTGGCATTGGGGCCGGGCATGGGCAGCAGATCCACCTCCCCAGGGGCCGCGCCTGCCGGAGCCCCAGAAGGCACAGGTGTCAGAGCGGAGAGGCAGCAGATGGGGAACAGGATGCAGGCAGGGAGAGAGGGACAAGAAAAGATTTCCTACAGCTACTTTCACCGCCTCTTCTGGCCTTTCAGAGATGAGAACAGAATGGCTAGGAATAGCTCTACAGTGACCTCAACTCCAACTCTTCATCTCTCCCTGCCATTGTCCCATAATGTATCTGGTGCCTTTCTTGGGCCACAATTATGCATCTTTGCCAACCACATATTTATGTGCTCTTTGGACCACAAGAGATAACCACATGCCGGCAGATATATACATCTATGGACGGGCAAAGGGAGATGTAAGACAGATTCATTATTTCTGTTTCTGTTTTTGGCCATAACGCACGGCTTACAGGATCTTAGTTCCCGGATCAGGGATTGAACCTGCTCCCTCTGCAATGCGAGCGCAGAGTCCTATCCACTGGACCGCCAGGGAATTCCCAAGACAGATTATTAAGAAAGAGGCAGGGGAGTTTCAGGCAGAGGCTGGGGGTAGGGGGCACAGGGGACAGGCCCGGGGAGCCAAGGGGGACACACCCACCACAGAGTTTCCGCAGTGCCCTCTCTGAGTAGTTGTCACGGTCACAGCCCTTGGCCACATGGTTGGTCTGCAGCTCTATGGTGGCCTGAATGTTCCAGAGAGGTTCATCACAGGTCTCCAGGCGGATACCAGGGAACAAAGCCAAGCTCCCAGCGCCTGGTGCATATTCAATCCTTTTGTTCCAGCCTGCAGGGGTGAGAGGGAGCTGGCAGTGGAGACGGAGATGGGTAAGGCAGCCCCTCCTATCCATTCTGCTCTGGCCACATCCACGGACAGTCTCGGGCTCCTACGAAAATAGCCAGCCAGGGTAGGCAGCTACAAGCCTTCCCCAAATATCCCTCCCCTGACTCCTAGCCTAGCCCCTGTGGTTGTCAGAAGGGATGCAAAGGGAGACCAAGGTGAAAGATGGGTTACAAGACAGGTCCCAGAGCGGAGCTCTTCACCTTGCCAGCTGGGTTTACAGGTGGGCTTCACCTGGATCTCCACCTCAGCGTCATCCACCGCCCGCTTTTTCCCGCAGTCATAAGCCGTCACCGTAAACTTGTAGAGCTTCTCGCCACTGTACTGCAGCTTCTCCGTGTTCTCAATGTTCCCTGGGGTGGGGGTGGGGGATGGAGAGGGTCAGGAGCACTAGAGAAAGTCTGGGGAGGCCAGGGAGGACTTGTGAGCTAATAGGGCAGCAGGTGAATTAGACAGCGGGAAGCTGGGAGGAAGGAATCTAGGGAAGGAGGCTCCACATCTGGGAAGGACGGCGAGGAATGAGGATGTGAGGGGCAGGAGTGGAGGGCACAGCCCCGAGATGTCCTGAGGGACGCGGGCGCCCAGGGCTGAGCAGCTGCGGTGGCAGGGGCTCACCGTCGTTGTCGATGAGGAAGGGGGTGTTGGGCGTGAGGATCTCGTAGTAGCAGATCTGGCTGTACTGGGGGGAGCAGTCGCCATCGATGGCCTCCACCCGCAGGATGCGGTCGTACAGCTTCCCCTCGGTCACGGCCGCGCGGTACAGCCGCTCCACAAACACTGGGGCAAACTCATTCACGTCATTGACCCGCACGTGCACGGTGGCCCTGCAGGTGCCAGAGCGGGAGGAGGACGAGGAAAAGTCAGCCACAGGTAGGAGTCCAGACCGGGAAGCAGAGCAGGCAGGACCAGCAGGTCCTGGAGCCCGGGGCAGCGGGCACGCTCATCCCCCCCAGCCAGGGCACCAGACCCAGTGAGGGACAGGCACCACCGGGGAAAGGGTGACTGATGTACGGGGTGAGGAACGACCCCAGGGGATACCAGCGGCCGATTTTGATGACTTCTATACAGAATGCTATAGGCTGGGGACAGCCACACGAGACAGAGGATTCTGTGTCCAGCAGGTTGTTCCTTCATGAGAGTCAAATCCAATGGGACAATCAAGGAAGATGCAGGGACTTCCCTGGTGGTGCAGTGGTTAAGAATCCACCTGCCAATGCAGGGGACACGGGTTTGAGCCCTGGTCCGGGAAAATCCCACGTGCCGCGGAGCAACTAAGCCCGTGCGCCACAACTACTGAGCCTGCGCTCTAGAGCCCGCGAGCCTCAACTACTGAAGCCCACGTGCCTAGACTCCATGCTCCGCAACGAGGAGCCACCGTGATGAGAAGCCAGCGCACCACAACGAAGGGTAGACCCCCCGCTCGCTGCAATTAGAGAAAGCCCGCGTGCAGCAACCAAGACCCAAGGCGGCCAAAAATAAATAAATAAATAAATAAGCCTTCTTAAAGAAGAAAAGGAAGATGCAGAATAAAAACCAAATTAAAAGCAACCCTATTCAGGGAAGTGGCATTTGTACCAGAGTCACAAGTCATCTGATGGGTGCAGTGAGCAAGCCGGCTGTGCCCCCTCCCCCGCCCAGGCCCCCCGCGGGGCAAGCAGAGGCTGGGGAGGGGCTAAGCCCTTCATGCTGAGCCCTGCCCCCAGCCCAGATCCTGGCACCCAGGGCCCAGAGGCAAGGGTCCTGTCTCCAAATGGGAAACTGAGTCATCACGAGGAGTGGTTTATCTCTAGTGCCTCGTAGTGGCCCAGGAGTCCTGACCGCCCATCTTCCTCCCATTCTCAAAGGAGAAGTGAGCTGGGGACAGATGTCTGAGCCCTGGGCCCCAGCCTTCTTCCTGCCGTAGCCAGTTCCTGCCCTCCCTCACCCGCGGCTGTGTGTGTGCATGTTCTGTGTGTGAGTGTGGCACACACTGCAGACGGCCGGACAGTCGGAGGAATCTGGGTGTGTGCTGAATGTACCATCTTCTTCCTCGTTCTCTCAGCATCCTGACTCCGGGTATTGAGCCCTTTCAGTGTCAGGCACTGCAGTGCCTGCTTTTTATACAAACCATCTCCTTTCACCTTCACAGTAACCTGAAGAAGTAGGCATCACCATCACCCCATTTTACAGACACGGAAAAGCAAATCCAGAAAGGCTAAGAAGTTGCCCAAGGTCGTAAGAGGCAAAGCCGAGATTAGATCCCACTGAGTTCTACCACATGCTTCCGTCCCCTTGGCTGAAGGCTCCCGGACGACAAGGCCCCGTCCCTAAACCCCAGGAACAGAGAGGGGAGGGGGTAGATAGTCAGTGACCGCGAGGACAGAGGATGGTGAGGGGCCTGGGAGGAGGTGGGGGGCCTGCAGCAGAGGGCAGGGGACAGGAGTGTCCTCACTTGTGGGACTTCTTGGTGTTGGCCCCGTCGGGGCCCTCGCCGCAGTCATAGGCCTGGATGGTGAAGGTGTGTTCCTTCTGGGCCTCGCAGTCCACGGGTTCCTTAGCCCGGATCAGCCCTTCTCCTGTCGCCTTGTCCAGGATCACGGCCTCAAAGGGCACTCCAGACCCATGCAGCCGGAAGCCACAGATCTCGCCTGGCCAGAGAGGGAGGGAAGGACGCAGCTCCTGCACCACCTCCAGGGTCTCCTTCCCACACTCGCCAACGCCCCTCAGGCTCCCACTTCACCTCTCCTTCCAAATCCCTGTCCCTTCTCTTGCACATGGAAAAGCATTAATTATCAGACATTCAGCTCCAACCCCAGCTTCCCTGAGCGGCAACCTCTCAGAGATCCCTGGTCTGAGATCTGGCAAACTCTGACTGCGTTGACCCCCACCTGCCCACCTCCTCCTCTCTGGCCCCCTTTACTTTACCACCTTGCCGTGGCCCGTTTCCTCCTGGAGTCTGCTTCTTCCTCTCCCCCCACGTCCTCACTGCGCTCCCTCCCAGCACCTCCCCTCTCCTCCCTTGCCCCTGCCGTCCCGCCCACTTCTCTCTGTCCTACCCGCCCACCTCTGCCCCAACCCCGTTTACCTGCGTAGCGCAGTGGGGCATCCTTGTCCAAAGCAAAGAGGGGTGGGTTGAGCAGAACCGCGTTGTCGTTCTCCATGACGATGCCCTGGTATTCCGCCTCGATCCACGGCTTGTGCTTGTTGGCTGCCCCCACCCCAGGGAGAGGAGAGGAAGCGCCCTGTGAGCTGGCCCTCCACCTCCAGACAACACACTCCAGCATCACCACCCTGTCCAGCCCCTGCAGAAGCACCTGCAGGAGAAAGGACTGAGGACGAGAAACCAGCCATGAAAGGAGTCAGAGGGTCTGCGGGAGGTCACAGGAGAGACAGTTTCCATGGCCACGGCCTGCCCTGCGGGGAGGGGGACTGCCATGTCCCCTGGGAAACCTGGTCAGAAGATGGAGACTCTCTTGAGAGATTTCAAGAGTTAGAGTGTAGACACTGGGCCTTCAGGGAGCAGTGGTGGGCCATCAGAAGGCCCTGGAAAAGGGAAGAGATAGATTAAGGGCAGAGTTGAGATTAGGAAAAGCAGACTAGAAGCTTCCTGGGGTCCTGATTGTTTATCATCTCCACCACCACCACCCCCCCATTTCAATCCTGATCCCTTCTTCTCCCGGCCAAGCCCCATCCTAAGGCCATTCTCCCAGGGGAGAGGGAAGAGGAGAAAAGAGAGAAGGGAAAATCTATAGGCCAGAGGGAGGAGGACAGAGAGGGCCAGGGATGCAGCAGAGGAATCAATGCCGAACGACTGGGCCCAGCAGAGCCGACATCCTCGGGGATTATCGGACTGGCCTAGAAACACAACAAATCCTCTCCCTGCTTCTCACCCTCACACCCAGAGAACACACTCATAACCAACACGGTCCTATGTCCCCCAGAAGGCCACCAAACCCCACACTCCCTGAGCCCCGCTCTTATACAGACTCATGGCTGAGTCCTAATTCTCGCCTACCCCACCCCTCTTCCCTTCAGCCACCAGCCAATCCACGACGGATGTGGGACTCACTCAGCCTCCACATCTCCCCATCTGCTACCAGACTCAACTCAATCACGTCTCCTCCCCAGGACCAATCTCCCACCAGCCTGGTGAGGGTCTCCCTTCCCCTCACCAATGCCAACCTCCACTGCCTGCTCTACTGAATCCCATCAAGCCAAAGCACATCCACGATGGCCCATCAGCGAGACCTGGGCAGAGGAAGACGTATCATCAGAGGGAAACTGAGTCTCCAAAAGGAAATTCATCCCCAGTATGTCATGGTGAGCAAGAAATCCTGATTTCCATTCTTTCTTCCAGTGACATCCCCCAAAGCCTTCTGGTATCTGAATGCCGGCCCCTTCCTCGCCGAAGACCCACCATAACCCCCTTCTCTAGTGGCGGAGGAGAAAGCCACAAGATGGTGCCCAGAAGGCAGCACAGGAAGTGGCAGGAGGCTCAGAAGCCGGCTGAGGTCAGAGATTGAGCCGAGGATGGAGGGGCTGCGCACAGCTCACGCCCCACCCTGCCCTTCTGCTGCCTTCCTCTTGGCCCCCGACTCTCTCCTTGTGTCCATCTCCTCTAACTGACTCCTGGGCTCCCTGTCTTTTCCCTCCTGGACTCTCCCCCTCCCCCTCTCCTCAACTGTTCTTCCTGATTTCCCTTTCATTCCTCTCTCTTTTTTTTTTTTTTGGCCTCCACCTTGACCCTGGTCCACCCCCTTCTCATCCCCCCCCACACCTCATCTCCCTTCTCCCTTCTCCTCTCACCACTCATTTAGCACTCCAGGACACCCACCTCTGCCCTTCCCTGCCCGTCTCCACCTACCTGAGCCCTCGGCCCCCACCCTCTCCCTCCCTCCCTCCTGGTCCCTCGGAAGGCCTCACCCAGCTGAATTTATCTGCTGTCTGCAGAGAGGGCAGCTCTGGTAACCCTCAGCCCAGCTGTATGCAGACGGAAGGTTATGGATGCAGAGGAACACGCCAAAACATACGTGCTCCGAATTGCTGAGCTGCAGGGAACAGTTTCTCCCCAGGATGGGATGGAGAGGAACCAGATGGATGTGCCACACACCCTCAGCTCCGGCACACCCCGGTGAAAACGGAGACCCGCCCAGAGATGTGTATCGCCCCTCAGGGGCAAGTCCTTCTGAGATCTGAGATAGCTCCAGGAGGGAGAAATTGGGGGAGGGGGAGAGAGAGACCCCAGGATGGGAATGGGGACCAAATGGGAGCAAGAGAAGCACATGGGTAGAGATGGACCAGAGAGGAGGATGTGGGAAAGGGGGTGCGAGGGAGAAGAGAAGGGGGCAGGTCTGAGAAAACGGATGGGAAGGGGGGTGGTCTGAAGAACCACCTGTCATGTGCCAGGGAGCCTTAAGGGCTCCTGCCCACCCCGACCACCCCCCCCCCCGCCCTGCCTGAGACCCCTCCTTCAGTGCCCCCGCCCCCCGCCTCACTCACCTTTGTTGCAGGAGCTGGAGGGGAGCAGGGAGCCGAGCAAGAGGAACAACAGCAGGAGGGTCATGGTGTGGCGCGGGCAGGGCAGGGCCCCGATCGCTCTCCCCTGGGAGCCTCAAGCCCGCTTATTCCACCTTGGGGGAGGGATGCAGGGGCTCTCCAAGGAGGGGAGGGAAGAGAGCAGGCAGCAGGGCAGAGACAGAAAGGAGCCTGCCGCCCACCCTAGTCCATAGAGCAGACCTGAGCAGCCCCCCAACCTGGGTGGCTGAGGTGGGGGACTGGCAGTGGCTTCTTCTCCTTCGCTCTGGAGCCCCGCGTCCTGGCTCTCTCTCTCATGCCCACCCCATCCCCGCTACTGCAGGATGACGTCAGCACGGCCAGGCGAGGATTGATGGGGCCGCTGGCCAATCGGGTGACGGGGGGCGGCCAGGTGCTGCAGGGCGGGGGGAGGGAACCAATGGGACCGGAGAGCAGGGGTGGGAGAAGGTGTTAGGGCTTTTTCCCCTGACTGCAATCTGGGGGCACAAGGGAAGTGCGGGGGTTGGGGAGGAAGCTGGAAAGCCGTAGAGGGGGTGGGAAAAAAGAGGGCCATGGGGAGAACGAAGAAGCGAGATGCTCGGGGGTGGGGAGAGGAGACGTCAACGGAGACCTGAGGGAGGCGAGGAGGGACAGCATCCACGTCACCCCACCACCACCATCACCAACTCTGCATTAACCTCTTTTTACAGCCCATTCCATCAGCAAGTCCCTGCTGGGTGCCTCCTGGGAACCGCGCAGTCAAACCCACAACCTGACCCCGACCTACGCTAGCATTTCATTTCCCAGCCCCAGGTCTCTGAGGAAGCCACGGGGTGGGCAGCCGGGCCGTGGACCCGGCTCTGGGACCGGAGGAAGAGCGAGGTATTTGCGCTCACCCTCCCTCACCCCCTCGCCCCAAATTTCCCACCTTAAACCCTGATGAACCAGCCCAGTTGGTTCTGAAGCCAAGGAGGCTGGTGGGCTCGAGAGGCAAAGAAGAGTGCGCGTCGTCGGGGGAGGTGGGGGGAGTGCGGGGCGGGGCACACAGTAATTGAGGCGCACCGCCCCCCGCAATGGGAGTACATCTGGCCAGCGTGGGCTGGCCAACGGCTGCGGACGCGGGTGGCTGACGGTACCACCAGTGACTCCAAAAGGAGAGGGGAACCTCTGGGTCCCAAGCCAAAGCGCGTAGAATTCTCCCGAACAGCCAAGCGACCCCTCCCTCACCTTCTGCTCCAGCCAGACTTTGTCAGGCTGCTGGCGGCCCCCTCTGCAGTTTCTCTGCTCCCCTCTTAATGGTCCTATAAGACAGAGTCTGGAAAGCCGGTGTCGGGGGCCCCAGCTCAGCGAAGCTGTCTGAGGGAGCTGTAGGGACCAGAGCTGGAGGATTTTCTTCACTGGGGCTCCCGGCCAGCTGGCTGTCCCCACTTCTTTCCCCACCTCCTCCCCCTCATACCTTTCGGGATCCCCGACTCAGCCCCGAGATCTCAGGATATTGTTAGAACTCACCCTTGGGTGAGTCTGAAAGGGCGCCCCCCTCCACCCAGCAAGACCAGCTCCCTCCCAGGAGAGGCTGCCCCTGGAGTCTCAGGATGGTTCCCAAACCTGCCAGAAATGGGCTGGAGGCCAAAACTGACCTTCGGGAAGGCTCAAGTGTTGCCTGACTGACAACCCCAGATCCTGGTCCAGGTTCCCTCCTCAGGAAAAGCCGAGGTCAGGCAAAAACTTGCCAAGTCCCTGCCCCTCTCTGGAGCTGCAGACACCAGCCTCACACTCGTCACGGCGGGTGGGGGAGGGGGGGGAGGGAAGGAGGAAGTGTGGCAGGAGCTCTTACTGCAACAGGGCCTCAGCTCTATAAAAACCCTGGTAGCACAGACCTTACACAAGCTGCCTCTGTGTGTGCAGAGGCTGGCCAGGAGTCTCCCAGCCCCACCTGTCAGATGACACCCGCTCCGTCCTTGCCCTGTCCCCTCTATTCTCCTGAAATCTTGACCTCCACCTTGGCCAGCCTGGACCATGCCTCCCAACCTCACCGGCTACTACTGCTTTGTCTCACAGAAGAACTTGGAGAACTACCTGCAAGCTCTAAGTAATGGCCTCACCCCTCCTGAGCCCTTTCACTCCCGTTCTCCCTTCCTGCCTCCAGTCCCATTGAGGAGGAGGGATGCGAGGGTCCAACATTGTGGAAAGGCTGGGGGTCGGGGGGCTGGGCTCCTTTTCTAGCCAGGGGCATTGCTAGGAAAGAGTAAATCCACAGTCCCAGACTCAGCCCAGGGAATGCTCCCAGCTCCAGGCTGCTGCTGCGAGTGGAGGAGGCCCTGGCCAGCTGGCTAAGAGGACCCTTGTCCTAAGAGGAGAGGCCCCGTAGACATCAACGTGGCTCTGCGGAAGATCACGCTGCTGCTCAAGCCAGACAAGGAGACCGACCATCGGGGCAACCGTGACAGTGAAGATTCTCAGCACCTTCCGAAACTAAGTTCTGGAATTCGAGGTGGGAGTGGAGTTTGAGGAGGACTTGAGGATCACGGAGGGACGGAAGTTCCAGGTACCTTTTCTCAGGCTGGCGGGGAGGGGGTGTGGATGGGCAGGGGGCACTTCACAGAGTGGGGCAAAATACAGTGACCTTTCCCATCCAGAGCCGGGAAGTGATGACCACAGCAGGCTATGGAGTCCCTAGGATAACAGGCTCCTGATGTCACCCACCCAGCCCCCACTCCCTCCAACTTCTCCCCTGCCCCCTCTTAGCACCAGCCAAAAGGGCAAAAGGCGCAGGTCACCCTCAGGCCAATGAGCAAACATGTGCTCACCCTCTAGCCTGTGACCCTGTGGACACCACAGTCTCTTTTCCCTCAGCCTCTTTAACTCCACTCTCGTGCAGTCCTTTCTGCTTCTTACATGTTCCTTTTGGCCTCCTTTGCAGACCGTAGTTCCCCTGTTAATCCCTTAAACTGGGATTTGCCCCCCAGTATTTTGTTCTTGACCTTCTCTCTCTTGTCTGTATACTATCCATGGGCTAAATCATCTACACCCATGTGTTCGGTGGCCATCTATAAACTGCCTTGGACACAGATTCTCCGGCCAGAGGCACCACCTGAGCTCCAGGGCGAAGTTTCAACTGCCTGCAAAATGTTTCCATCTGCATGCCCCAAGGTCAAACCCGAAGTCATGATCTTCCTGCACAAACCTATTCCTGCTTTTATATTGACTGTCTCCCTCAATGTCAACAACCAGCAGGACCAAGTCATTACCTTGTGTTGGTCCTGCTGGTTGCGTCACAGTCATTACCTTGTGTTCCCTTACCTCCATGCTTCCAACACGTGCGCGCGTGTGCACACACACGCATGCACACGTGCACCACATGTAATGGGTCAAGAAGCCTGTATAACTCTTCTGTGCTGTCCAGTATGGTAGCGACTAGCCATATACAGATATTGAACATTTGAAATGTAACCGGTCCAAATTGAGATGTGCTATCAGTGTGAAATACACGCTGAATTTTAAAGACAATACCAAAAAAGAGTATAAAACATCTCAGAAATTTTATATTGATTACATGCTGAAATTATAATATTTTGGATATTTTAGGTTGAATAAACTAGATTATTAAAATTAATTTCACCGGTTTCTTTTTGCTTTTCTAATGTGGTTACTAGAAATTTTTAAAATTATATATGTGGCTTGCATTTAAGACATACTGCATTTCTATTGAGCATCACTTGTTTACATGGCTCTTATCTGTTCCTTCCTAACCTTTCTCTTTGTCTCCACCTTATTTCAAGCCCTCATTTCTCCTGGTGCCCAGTCTTGACCCTCCTCTAATCCCTCTGCCTACTGTAGCCACAAGGATCTATCGAAAATGTAAAAGTGACCACGACACTCCCTGACTTAAACCCTTTCAGTGACATTTTGTTACGTTCCAGGTAAGGTCCATATGCTCCACATTGCATCCAAGGGCCTCCACACAAACATACTGGGTTAGAGCCCCTCACAACTACCTACTCTTCTTTCTTACCTCTACACTGTTTCTATCCTTGCTGGAAAGTTCCCATCATCTCCAATCTAATTCACTGCCTTGAAGACGCACTCCCTCCCCACTCCCACCGGCAACAGTCTTGCCTGGTATCACAGATACCTACCAACTGTTCCTCTATCTGATCAAGATTCTGAGCTCCCTGGGAATTCCCTGGTGGTCCAGTGGTTAGGACTCTGCACTTTCACTGCCAGGGCCCTGGGTTCGATCCCTGGTGGGGGAACTAAGATCCCATAAGCCGCATGGCACGGCCCCCCAAAAAATCCATAAGGTTCTGAGCTCCTTGTTTAGGGGGGCCTGTCCTATTGGGGGCGCCTAACAATGGTAATTGGAAGGCCCAGGCCCACCCAGCTGTGATTTGGGGGGTTGACCCTTCATTCTCAGGGACACTGCAGCTGCCCTTGAGACTGAGAAAAAGGAGAAAAGAGATTCCCTGATTGGAGATTCCCAATCTCCCTTCTTTCCCAAAATCTCCTCCGGGTCAACCAGAAGTGGCAGAGGACAAATTCTCCGTTCTTCATCCCCTAACCCCCAATTTCACCACCCCCCCTCCATGATCCTGCTTCATCCCTGCTCTGCCCAAATGGTCACTGTCACAAACAGTGGCCTTTAGGAGTGGGGGATGGGAGTCCTGCTGAATCACTCAGAAGGAATGGACTGTAGCAAGACAGTGTCTGCTGGATGCAAAGCAGGCAGCCCAGCCAGAGTGAGCTGGATGCATTTGGGGTGTCCTGCCCCCCCAAGTCTCCCTTTATTCCCGCGTTCCCCCATAGACCATTGTCACCTGGGAAGAGGAGCAGCTGGTATGTGTAGAGAAAGGGGAGGTTCCTGACTGGGGCTGGAGACACTGGCTGGAGGGAGAGACGTTGTATCTGGTGAGCAGGGTGAGGGCTGGGAGAGGAGACGCAAGTGAGTGTATCTGAGAGGGGGGCCTCCAGCTAGGATGCATTCCCTTACCCAAATCAAGTCAGTCTGCTACTCCAGCCTCGCCTCCCTTCAAGGAAGGCAACTAAGGAGGGGAAACAGAAGCCCTGGAAAGAGTGGAGAGAGGAAGAAGTGGAGTGGCCAAGGTGGGCCCTGGTTGTAAGTCAGACGCATGTCCGTAAATCATGACCGGAGACATGGAGACTTAGCCACTTCAGTTCCCTGACCCAGCTACCTTCCTTCCTCTGGGGTGGAAAGCTGAGGGTTTGCAACAACGCTACAATTCCCCATACATCAAGTGCTCTAGCTGATGTGTCCTGAAGGATTCAATGGAGGTCAAGGGCCTTGAGAAATGGGCTCTGCTGGCAAGAACCTTCTCTGTTCTCATCATTCCTACTCTACCCCAGGAAATGACTGCAAGGGATGCAGGGCACGAGCAGGTCTTCAGGAAGGTCAAGTAGCCGGAGAGGAGCTGAGAGCCCCCCCCGGACCACGGCAGTCCCCAGTCTCCTCTTGTCTGTGCCCCCTTCAAGCCCAGATGGTCCCAGGTCAGCAGTCCCTTTCTCAGGCCACTTACCCTCCCTCTGCTTCCCCCCTCCCTCTACCCCATGTTAATCTATAACTTGCAGCCCCCAGGCCAAAGCCCTTTCTTTCTCACACTCCACTGCACAATAGCGACCTCATATCCAGTTCAAGATCTGGCCTCC
This sequence comes from Mesoplodon bidens, assembly GCF_964165515.1. Classification (NCBI taxonomy): domain Eukaryota; kingdom Metazoa; phylum Chordata; class Mammalia; order Artiodactyla; family Ziphiidae; genus Mesoplodon; species Mesoplodon bidens. Next base: position 6,097,656 of record NC_138167.1, on the reverse strand, counting down.
TGGATGAGAGAAACAGGCAAAGGGGAAAGGAGCCCAGAGGATAACGGATCCCCACTCTCTTTCATTCATCTGGCCTCCTATTTTCTATCTAAGAACTCAGCTTTGAGCATTTGAGCATTAGTGGAAACCATACTGGTGGACCTTTTGGAAAAGTGTGACTGGATTCAAGAATTTAAACAGCAGCTACTGGGAGAGGGTTTTTGTCCGTTTCCTTGTCCTTCTTCTTGAGAAACCTCATGGGCTCAACAGAACCAGGCCCAAGGCATGGCCCCAGCCACACAGAGTTCAACAGACCACGTTGACCAACATCTAATGAGCCCTGGCCATTGTAGGCTTGCATCCTACATGTTGGGGAAGAGGGATGGGTCAGGGCGAGACCTCTGTCCAGTGCTGGGGGAGGCTGGAAGCTTCTAAATAGTGACCTGGCCTCCATGTCTGCTTTGGGAAGGACAGGCGGTAAGAGTGCCAGAAAAGACTGAAAAGGGAAGCAGATGAAGGATACAAGGCCAAGGGCTAGAAAGATGAGGGACATGAGGGCATGAAGGTGACAGTAGGTGTGAAGGCAACAGGCTTCTAGGACCCTCTGCCTGCAGTCCAGCAAGGCTGGGGACGGAAGGTAAGGGGGACAACTGAAGACAGCACAGCCCCTCCCTTAGGGTCCCTGAATCGCTGCCCTGGACAACAGTCCAGATGGGTAGGGCCTGTTCAGATTCAGGGCCAGCTCCAGCCTCTGGTCACCTCCCTACCTCCAGGGGCCTTGGCTCTTTCAGAATAAAAGTCCTTCCTGTAGGGCAAGAGCAGAGAGAAGAGGGCTCAAGGTGGGGTGGGGACAGAGCCTGGCTGGGGGAGAGGAGGGGGATGCTGGGAAATCCCTGGCCTGTGCTCACTGGATGAACACCCCTGCTACCTCTTCCTGCAATGGCCAGGCCCCTGCACATCCGAGATGGTCTCTGGGGCTCCGGCCAAGAACCAGGATTGCAGCACTCATCCCACCACGAGCCTGGAATGAATCTGGAAAAGAATTTGGACAAGAATGCAGAGTGGGGCTTCCCTAGTGGCGCAGTGGTTAAGAATCCGCCTGCCAATGCAGGGGACACGGGCTCAAGCCCCGGTCTGGGAAGATCCCACATGCCGCGGAGCAACTAAGCCCGTGCGCCACAACTACTGAGACTGCGCTCTAGAGCCTGAGAGCCACAACTACTGAAGCTCGCGCACCTAGAGCCCGTGCTCTGCAACAAGAGAAGCCACCTCAATGAAAAGCCTGCACACCGCAACTAGAGAAAGCCCGCTTGCAGCAACGAAGACCCAACACAGCCAAAAATAAATAAATATTTTTAAAAAAAAAAAAGAGAAAGAATGCAGAGCGGACCTGAGCAACTTCATCCCTGTCCAACCTCTCCGCAGGGTCCCCAGCAGAGTGGGGAGGGCAGAGCAGCAGAAGCTCAGAGGAAGTGGGGGAATCCTACCTTTTCCATTCCCAGGTGCGGTGAAGGCACAGGAAGATGCTCCGTGTGTATTCACCAGGTCCCAGCCACTCCGAGTTCACAGTGCATATCCAGGCCTCTCCCCATAGGACTGCTGTCTGTGCTCTGCATGTCGGCCCCTCGCTGGGATCTTGCCTGGAGCACATAGGCCTCCATGGTGACTGTTGGACCCAAGCGGAAGCAGCCTCAGTCCCCCAAAACTCCTGTGACATGAACACCCACACCCTCCCTCCTGCGGGTTCACATCCTCCACTGGACCACTCCCCTCCAGGAGCCAAAATCCAACAAGAGGCCTGGAGACCCCAAAGGAACACAAGCGACCAGAGCAGGACTGAGCTGCTTCTGGGCATCTCCAAGGGGGTGGGAGCGGGATCCACCCAGATGCAGGAAGCCAGGGCTGCCATTTCCCCCGTGGGCAGCAGGGGGCAATGCTCGCTGCAGTAGGAGCCAGAGACCCACCAAGTTCAGTCCTCCCTCCTCCAACACGCTGTTGGATATTTTGTCCCTGCCCCCACTAGACAGACAGACAGACAGACAGACAGACACACACACACACACACCCCAATCCCAGCCCACATGCTCACCCTGCGAAGACCCTACCCCTCATTCAAATCTGGCTGCACCACTCACTGTCAGATGGAAGAGATGGTCACCAAGGGCACCGACGTGTGGGTGATGAAAAGGCGGGGGGTAGGGGGGAGCTACAGCCACGGATGGGTGGTCCCACCCCAGCCCTTCTAGGGACACACAAAGCTGTGCATCCCAGGACCGTCTTTGACCTCATTGACCAGAGTCTGAGACCCCAGGGAGATGATCAAGAATCAAATATGTTTATTTCCACGTGAGATAGAGTGACTGCACGCTTCTAACGCAGCTCCACGCCAGACCCCTGCCCCTCCCCGTCCGCCAGGCCCAGATAGCACCAAATGGTTACAAACAACCTTCCAGCCTGAACTCCAAATGGTCCTTTAGCCTTGATTCTTTAGGTCGGTCCAGAGCTCTCTGCTCAGAAAAAACTGACCAACATGGACCAGAGGTCAGGATCGGTGTGTGCCCTGAAGCAGAGGACCCCGTGCTGCCCGAGGACTCAGGCCCCACGTCCTGGTAGGGGACGGAGTGACAAAGTCTTGCTGCGTATCCCCTTGCAACTGCCCTCTCACCTCAGCCACCGTCTCCCGCATGCCCCCACCCCACGTGCCCAGACCTGCAGGTTGAAAGGGGAGCAGGAAATACCTCAGCTGCAGAACACAAAGGCATCCCAGGCAGGAGCTGATCCTGTAACACAGTGGGACCCCTATTGCAGCAGGGGACCCTTAGAGGCCACTGCAAATCCTAGGACACCACGAGAGAGCAGAGTCCTGGAATTCCCATCCTTGTGTCATCTCTTCCCACCTTGTATCAGGGTTGGTCTGTGTGACCAACAGAATGTGGCAGCGGGGATGCTACGTTCCCTCCAAGGCTAGATTATAAAAGACACGGGGGCTTCCTTGGTGGCGCAGTGGCTGGGAATCCGCCTGCCGATGCAGGGGACACGGGTTCGTGCCCCGGTCTGGAAAGATCCCACATGCCGCGGAGCGGCTGGGCCCGTGAGCCATGGCCACTGAGCCTGCGCTTCCGGAGCCTGTGCTCCGCAACGGGAGAGGCCACAATGGTGAGAGGCCCCCCGCGTAATGCAAAAAAAAAAAAAAAAAAGACACGGGATTTTCAGTATGACATTGTGCCTGTAGTTAACACTGTACACTTAAAATTTTGTTAAGAGGGTAGATCTCATGTCAAGGGCTCTTACAACAATAAAAAAATTTTTTTTTAATTTTAAGACATTTGGGCCTCCACTTTACTCTTTCTATCTTAGATCACTCTGGGGAAAGCCAGCTACCATGTCATGGGGACACTCAAGTGTCTTAGGAAGAGGGCCATGCAGCAAGGAACTGAGGCCCCCAGCCCTCAGCCGTATGAGGGGACCATCTTGGAAGCAGGACCACCAGCCCCGTCAAACCTTCAGGTAACTGCAGTCCTGGCCAAGACCTTGACCATGAGAGACCCTGAGCCAAAACCACACATCTAAGCTGCTTCTGGATTCCTGACCCTCAGAAACTATGTGAAATAATCCATGTTTGTTGTTTTAAACTGCTAAGCATACAAGTGATCTATTATACAACAGATAACACATATTCTCAAATATGAGTTTCATCATAAATGACCCTAATCCTATCACCATAGCCTCAATAACTGGCAAAAGGGTTGGGGGCAAGTGACTTAGGGCGATAAAAACCTGTCCATCCACAAAAAGATATGGCTCTACACCCAGTGTCATAGGCCCTTCCATCCTAGCTCTAAGCTCAGACACCTTCTGAGCATCCGGCACTGGGGGCCCAAATCTCAGCGTCAGCCCCTCTAGAAGTCTAAAGAGAATGGAGTTCAGAAACAGACAGGTGTCGCCTGTCCCTCCTCTTTGAGGCCCACCTGCTGGACTACTGTCTGAGAACCCACCTCTTCCCAAGATAATTGTTAAAAGGAACATCCAGCGTCTTCGGGTGATACCCCACCCCTTTCACCAGTGTGTGACCTTACTCTGTGGCTTCAATAGGACAAGTGCAGCAGAGTCTAACTCAATAAGCCTCATGTCGTTAGAGAGAGTGTCCATCCAGAGGCAGGGAGGATATCTTAGCTAGAGTCAGATCCTTGCTGGTGGGAAGTTGATTGACAAATTCTGCAGAGGACAGAGCGGCAGGGTCCTGAATCCCAGCAGCAATGAGGGGAAGGTGGTGTCCCGACGTACAAGGCAGGGGAGAGCCACACCTGGACCTGGCTTTACCTCGCAGAGTAAGGAATCTCTGGGGTCCTCCCCTACTCTCCAGGGCCAGCACAGTAATACCAGAGCCAGAAGTTTCTTTGCTGAAAAGAGGGGGGTGAGATGGAGAAACATCAGTGGAAGAAGACTTGGTGTAGATGCCAGAAGATGTAGCCAAATCTGATGACTGGAAAGAGCAAGCCACCAAAGAAGTGTTTTAATGACTCTCTGTTCTGCTGTGCTCTCCCCCTACCCTGCCACACTGTAACTTCTTCTGTCACCCAAGAGAAGCAGACTGCTCACCGGGCCAGATCCACTACCACTGCCAGAAGCCCTATCACCAAATGAAGACCAGAGCAGGTAGTAGCCAGGCCCCCAGGTGAGGACCAGCCAAGCTATCTCAAGGACACCGTCCATTTATAAGGCTGCTCTCTCCAAAAAAAGGCAAGGTACCCAGCAATGAGGGGCAGGGTCACATGACAATGGCCAGGACTCTCACTGGGGAACAGTAAAAGGTGCAGGGCTATGGTGGGAGTGAACTTCACTCCCTCCCCCCACTGGCTCAGGAGAACAGGAAGGAGGCTCAGGCACCCTCTCCTGGACCATATGGCTCCACGGCCAACCCCAGCTCCTGGACGCACCTGTCTACCATGGGCTCTCTTCCTCCCCGGGCACCTGCCTTGGAAACTCCTGTACCTGCGTGGTGCACACTCTCCCTCTCTGCCCCATAGGGTGAGCTCATGCACAGATACAGGTGGGTACCTCCGTGTGCCCCAATAACGGCTGAGCAATGTTGCCCTGACAGTCAAGGAGCTTGGGCTTCATCTTGAGGATCAGAGGGCAAAGTCCTTGAAAGGCTTTAGGCTGGGGAGGGGCATGATTGGTGGATACTGTAGACAGACAGCTGACAGAGTAGGGAAGGTGGACAAGAGGGGCAAGGCTAGTGGCCGACCCGCCTTTGGGGTTGACCCAACCCCTCCCCACTCTCCTTAACCTATGGAACACAACCTGAAACCAGAGATGACTTGGGAATAGGGGAGTGAGCAGGACAGACCTAACTCCAGCAGAGTCACCCTTACCCCTAAATCCCTGGTCTGCCCACATCTCTACTGGCCATTAAGGACAGAAGCCCAGCTGACTCAGGCCTCCCCTGCCCCCTCCGCTCTCCACCTGGCTCCTGTATCTCTCCTCACCTGGTCCAGACGGGAAACTTCTCTGTCCCCTCAGCCCAGGGTCTTCTGAGGTTGTTTGGATTCCGAGAGAGAGCAAACTCCTCTGGGGTCTAATGAAGGCAGCCGAAAAAACCTCCCTGATCCGGAAAACCCAGCGTCGCCCCTCCCCCACACCTCCACACACACGCCCCTCCCCCGCCACCCCTGCCCGGTTGGGTCCTTCCCCTTGCGGGACAGCAGGTGGCAGCACCGAGGAGAATTTCAAAAATAAAAGCAAAAATAAAAATGCAAACTCGGAAAATGAGTCTGTGTACTAGGTGCGCTCACGGCCATGCCCTCCCCCTGCTTTGTCTCCATTCCCCCATCACAGCTTTGAAGAGTGTCCCCGCCCCTGCTCTGCCCTTTGCCCTCTTCAGTTAATGAAAAACACAACTCAGTGAACCCAGAAGCAAGCTCAGAAGGTGTAAGAATTGGAGATGAGGGGCAGAGTAAAGACAGCGGGATGCAGATGTGTCTTGAGACATAAGCTCCCAGGGTGGAAAGGATCCGTGTGTGGCCTGAGCTCGTATCCGAGGACCAAGAGTTCTTCTTCATTAATCACATGGATTAAAGATGCCCCCAGAGCCAAGATCTAACATCAGGATCCATGACCTCATCCTTCTAATCTCGTCTGGCTTAGAAAGGGCTGTCTGGTCACAATGATCACTTTAAATACATTTATTTTGTAATTATCCAAAGGATTTAACAACATGACCAAAATTTCACTAAACAGAGAAACATTTTTTAAACCATCCATAGTGATGTACTCTAATAGACCGTTATCTTAGACTGGTCCTGTGTTTTCTATTTTTGTGGACATAGTGTACTTAGAATTTTGCTTCCTTTATTTTCTTTATTCAGTCCTCGTACCTGTCTTGGGGGCCTGCACACAGATCGGATGGGCTTTTGCTCTTTAGGGGCTCACATTCGGCTAAGGGAAGGGGGACAAAATAGATGATGGAAAGGCTATAAATTACCAACTGACCCAGTTTGCCCGGGACTGAACCAGTTTTAAGATTGAAAGCTCCATGTCCCAGACAAACCAGGACGATTTCTAGTAGGTCACCCTACTAGAAGCAAGTCCCCCCAAATTAAACCCGGTTAGAGTCCAGAATTCCATTTTCACACACATAGTGGCCTTTTAGCTCCACCTCTTTGCCTTTCTCTTCTTACTATGTTAATTTATTTTTAGTAGTTGCTCTAGGCAACTGTTCTCAAACTTTATACCCTTAAAAAGTATTGAGATCACTTATTCTTTCTTCTGCGTTATTCATTCTGCTATTCAGTGCCTTTAGCTCAGCTCTCATCTCTGCAAATGATTTTTCTAATTTTTCTTGGCTCCTTCTTATAGTTTCTTGCTCCATTTTTTTTTTTTTTGCGGTACGCGGGCCTCTCACTCTTGTGGCCTCTCCTACTGCGGAGCACAGGCTCCGGATGCGCAGGCTCAGCGGCCATGGCTCACGGGCCCAGCCGCTCCGCGGCATGTGGGATCTTCCCGGACCGGGGCACGAACCCGTGCCCCCCGCATCGGCAGGCGGACTCTCAACCACGGCGCCACTAGGGAAGCCCTCTTGCTCCTTTTTACAGTAATGTGCTCTTCTGTCCATAGCCTTTCTTAACACCTCAGACAGTGGTACACATTGTAAATCAACTATACTTCAATAAAATAAATTTTTTTTAAGTATTACGGACCCCAAAGAGCTTTTGTGTATGTAGGTTATATCTATTCATAGTCACTGTATTAGAAATGAAAACCAAGAAGAATTTAAAACACCAGGATACACAGCACACATCCTGTTAGTTGTCTGGGGTGATGTCACAGCTCATGTAGCCTCTAGTAACCAAGCCCAGGGTGCCCTCATGAGAGGAAGACAGAGAAAAAAGATGTCAAGGACACCCCGGGGACTTCCCAGACCACAGGCAGAAAACCACGGTTCTAGAGAGAACAGCGTCTAGCAATTGGAGTTAATACTGTATGAAGAAACCAGCCCCCAGGGTTTATGCTATGGTTTTCATGTATGTCACATCCACATATGTTATAAACCCCACGATACAACGTTATGTCTTGCTTTAAATAGGTATATGTATTTTAAAGACATTAAGAAGAAAAATATGTCTTATATTTACCTACAAATATACCATTTCCCTTGATCCATTCTCCAGCTCTGCTCGTCCACCTGGACTCCTGCCCCTCAGGCTAAGAACTGAAGCATTTTTCCCAGAGCAGGTCTGCTCACGACAAAGTCTTGAAGTTTTCTTTTACCTGAAAATGTTTTCACTTCATCTTCAGACCTGAAGGATATTTCCACTGGAGAAGTAATTCTGGGTTGACAACTTTTTTTTTTCTTTCAGTGTTCTAAAGTGCCACTGCCTTCTGGTCTATATGGTTTTTGATGGGAAAGCAGTGACATTGAGAGTGTTGTTCTCTGCTTGCGATGTGTCCTTCATCTCTGGCCTCTTTCAGGATTTCCTTTTCATCTTTGGTCTTTAGCAGTTTGACTCTGATGTGCCTGGATGTGCTTTTTTGTTTACTTTCAATTCTGCTTGGAGTGTATGGAGTTTCTTGAACCTAAAGCTATACGCCTTTCACAAAAGCTGGAAAGTTCCAGTCATTATTTCTTTGAACGTTTTTGCTGCCTCACTCTCTCTCTTCTCTCCTTCTGGGACAAGCAAACTGAGGCAAGTACTGTTCCACTATATTGGCTTTCTCACCCCAGAACATTGCACATCTCTTCCACAACCTTCTTTCTGCTCTGAGGCTTCCTCCCTACCCTTCCTTCCAGCCACCCTGGCAGGGAAGAGGCAGGAGGGTTCTTTTGGGGGAGGTCCCCCAGCCTCTTTCTCACACTAAGTTCTCAGTGGCTGGTGGACAGAGCTCAGAGCCTTGGGAAAAACTCATCCCCTCCATGAGTACGTTGAGATGACATTTTTTTAGTGCTGAAAAAGAAGGGAGTCTCTGATTTCAGTGGAGAGAAGGGGGTGAATTTCAGTGGCGATTCTAGGGGAGTATCTCTGTGTAGCTCATGGGAGCTTGGTGACTGAGGCACTGAGCACAGAGCTGCTGGAAAGTGTCCCAGGTAACCAGGGCTCAGACTGGGTCATGGCCACAGAGACTGGGAGAGCAGGTGGGGCTAATGAGGAGGAAGGTCTCTTGCAGCACAGCCGCCATATTGAAGTAGCTACCAAGCACCATCCACTAAGACGACCGTATAACATTGTCCAACGGGGAAACTATTAATAATTACACGGGAACAACCGGTGTAAACTAGGACTGTTCCAACCAAACTGAGACATATGCTCTCCCAAAAGATGATCCTAAAGAGTGTTCTGGAAGATTGGGTAAAGTTAGTCCACCACAGCTACAAAGAGGGGAGAGTCTACACCCTGGTGGGTGAGGCACTAACAATCTTGCTAGACCTATCCGAGTCCCTCAGGGAGATGAGACAGTGATGGAAAGGAGGAGCCCTCCTTCCTCTAGGAATTCCTTCAAATAAAGAGAATCAGGGTGGGTAAAAATAAATGAAGAAGTCACCAGTATCGTGAGCGCAGATAGCGGTTAGATAGGTATAGGATGGAATAGCTATAGTGAAGCTATAGTCAGAGAGACAAATAACACAGCCTGTGGCCCCCTGAGCCTTATGATCCCCCTCCTCCCAGGGCCGACTCCTGGGGGCTCAGCGCCATGGCCCCTCTTGTTCATTGGCAGTCCCTGGCTTTTTACCTGCAGGTGTCAGTAGGAGGCTTCCTCTTCTGGGGCTCCATTTGCCTCGTCCTTCTGCTGCAATTGCCCCGACCTAGACTTGTCAGGCCATGAGGCCTCCCTCCCATGGGCCAAGCCATCCGCAGTCGGCCACCTTCTGTGTTCTGACACCCAGTGAGAAGGCAGGACCTCAGACACGACTGTATCTCCAGATTTCCAACTCAAGGCAAGGTGGAGTAGCGAAGACCGGGCACTGCGAAGGAGTCCACAGAGGTGAATTCCACTCCCCGTCATGGGACTCTTTCTCCCTCCACCACCTCATTTCGATGGGGTCGGGCCCTGGTGTCCCTCCCAGGGCCATCGCTGCTCTCCCCAGAGCACCCAGCCTGGAAAGGAAGGGCAGAGACAACGAAAACCATGGGCTAGGGGACAACTGATAGAGAACCAGGACCATAAAGAAATGGAAATTGAGTCTCTAACATGGAGAACTTTTTTAAAAATGGGCAACTGGGGCTTCCCTGGTGGCGCAGTGGTTGAGAGTCCGCCTGCCGATGCAGGGGACGCGGGTTCATGCCCCAGTCCGGGAAGATCCCACATGCCGCGGAGCAGCTGGGCCCGTGAGCCGTGGCCGCTGAGCCTGCGCGTCCGGAGCCTGTGCTCCGCAACAGGAGAGGCCACAACAGTGAGAGGCCCGCGTATAGAAAAAAAAAAAAAAAATTTAAAAAATGGGCAACTGGCATGGCTCCACAGCTTGTCCTTTGAGTTAAGCCTGGGTGTCAATGGGTGAGAGGTCTTCCCGGTCTCAGAGACATCAAGCCTCAGTTGGGTCTCAGAGACATCAAGCCTCAGTTGGAGTAAAACCGTCCAATACTTCAGCTACCCCTGAGCCAGACAGCAAGTGGTATCTACTCTAGAGACTTTTGAAAGGCCGTGCTGATGATCGCTGTGTTTCCAGGGACTTTCTGCCACTCCTGAGCCTTGGGGTCGCCCCCAGCCACAGCTGCATTGCCTCGCTTGGGCCAAGCCCGCACACTTGCCTTGAAGTGAAGGGACCTGTCTCCCAACTGAAGATGAAAAACATAATGTGTTCCATATCCACTTAACTTTCTCTTTTCTTTACATTTTCAGCTTCTTAGGCCTACCTTTTCTTCCCTCTAAATACTCTGTAATGAAATGCTGGTACTTGGTTTTCAAAAGCAAGACCCACAAATGCTCATGAAATAAATCTCAGGAAGACGAGAGTATAATCCCTCTTATCCTGGAGCTGCAGAAAATCAGACATGATTCTGCTTCACAGACTCAATTCTGATAAAGCGGTGAATCAAGAACATTCAATCTCAGTGGTGTGAAAATAGATAATCCTGTTCTCTGTTATGCTTCTGCCATCTTTGCAAGTGTAACTTGTACAAAAGGATCTTTTAAGATATTCAAACTTCAGAGATGATTGCTATAGGAGCACTGCAATATCATCTATAAGCCTTAAAAGGCTGCAATTCAGGAATTCCCTGGCAGTCCAGTGGTTAGGACTCCACCCTTCCACTGCAGGGGCCACGAGCTCGATCCCTGGTCGGGGAACTAAGATCTTGCATGCAGTGAGGTGCTGTCAAAAAAAAAAAAAAAAAAAGTTGCAACTCTGGTTAGCCATTGAAAACTTATTACTCTGAAAACAATATTTAAATTAACCACTTCAATTTCCAAAAAGCATAAGTACTTGTGAAACTATTGTTTGTTTGTTAGACCAGAAGTATACCTTTGGGACTCTCTTCTCCTTTCTAGCATAAAGGTAAAATCCCATCACTCTGCTTGATTTTTTTTTAGAGATTTCAACAGCTTAAGAGCCTACAATTATTTGAATTAACAGGAGAAATCCCTGCCCTATGCCTTACCAGGAGAGGCAGGAATCAGCCTCGTGGGAAGGGCTGGAAAAAGAAAGAAGCGGGACTTCCCTGGGACTTCCCTGGTGGCGCAGTGGATAAGAATCCGCCTGCCAATGCAGGGGACATAAGTTCGAGCCCTGGTCCAGGAAGATCCCACATGCCGCGGAGCAACTAAGCCCGTGCACCACAGCTACTGAGCCTACGCTCTAGAACCCGCGAGCCACAGCTAGGGAGCCCACACTCCACAACTACTGAAGCCCGCGCACTGCAACAGAGTAGCCCCCACTCGCCGCAACTAGAGAAAAGCCCACGCGCCACAACAAAGACCCAACACAGCCAAAAATATAATTAATTAAATAAATTTTAAAAAAGAAAAAAAAGAAAGGTAAGAAGGGGAAGCAGCAGAACCCTGAGTTCAGTTAACCTGAAGGGATTTGGAACTGGTCTGTGACCTATAGCACCACTTCCCTGGGGGGTAATTATAAGAGAGACAAATGCTCTGACCATCATATGTGGGGTCCTCATCTCCGTGGTGACCCTGTTACAAGGTGACAATAAAAACTCCCAAGCCTGACAGCAAGCTACCTCCTCAAGTCAGAGGCTCCCAGGAGGATGGAGCTACATGACGCTTAGCAGAGTGGAAGCTCCAAGAGATTAAGCTTGGCTGGAGGAGGATGAGAACAAGAACACAGAGACCTGGAGAAAGGGAAGAAAGCGATGGAGGAGAGGGAAAAATAAAGGAAGAGTAACGACAAGCAGGGAGCATCCCCCAGGTACCTGAGCCATGTGTGGGGCCCCAGAGTAGAGGTCACTTCATGAAATGGGGTGCAGGCAGTTGCTTCCCAAGCTCTCCCTGGGACTAAGGGTGGAGGAAAGATGCTCTAGAAGGAGAGGAACCCAGAGGAATGGTGCTTGACAACAGGACAACAAAATATTACAGATGTGAACCATGTTAAGAATCTTTTGTATCTTTAGATTGTTCTCACTTATTGGATAGCTGTGTTTTGTTGCCTCGTGTAGGGTAGGGGAAGCATCCTACAGGAGAAGAGGAAGAGGGGAAAGTCAGGTCCCAAAAAGTGGCAGCAAAAAGTGCTTAGCGGGCTTCCCTGGTGGCGCAGTGGTTGAGAGTCCACCTGCTGATGCAGGGGACACAGGTTCGTGCCCCAGTCCGGGAAGATCCCACATGCCGCGGAACGGCTGGGCCCGTGAGCCATGGCCACTGAGCCTGGGCGTCCGGAGCCTGTGCTCCACAACAGGAGAGGCCACAACAGTGAGAGGCCCACGTACAGCAAAAAAAAAAAAAAAAAGTGCTTAGCAAAGTGATGGTGGGGCTGGAAGAAGAGGGGTTAGAGGGTTAGCACAGGGGAGGAGGGGAGGAAGCTGGCTAAGAGGCTTTCTACCCAGGTATTCAAGATTCAGCTACATGCACGTCACCATCTCGTATCCAGGCAAGGCAGCATACCAGCCATCAGTGATGGAGAACCCAGCAGCCACAGTCCTGCCTTCTTGGAGCCTGCTAGCTGGCCTGGGGGACGGTTTGGAAGGGCCCCTAGGGGTTCCCAGAGAGAATCGTTTTTTTTCACTCTATATCTTAATTTATTCTTTTTTTACTTTCATTGGAGTATAGTTGATTTACAATGTTGTGTTAATTTCTGCTGTACAGCAAACTGACTCTGTTATGCATATACACATATCCACACCTTTTTAGATGCTTTTCCCATATAGGGCATTACAAGGTATCGAGTAGAGTTCCCTGTGCTGTACAGCAGGTCCTTATTAGTCCTCTATTTTATATATAGTAGTGTGTATGGGTCAATCCCAATCTTCCAATTTATCCCTCCCCCCCCTTATCCCCCCATAACCATAAGTTTATTTTCTACATCTGTAACTATTTTTGTTTTGTAGATAAGTTCATTTGTAGCCTTTTTGTAGATTCCACAAATAAGCGATAGCATATGATATTGCTCCTTCTCTGACTTACTTCACTCAGTATGGCAATCTCTAGGTCCGTCCATGTTGCTGCAAATGGCCTTATTTCGTCCTTTTTTATGGCTGAGTAATATTCCATTGTATACACATACCACAACTTCTTTATCCGTTCATCTGTTGATGGACTGAGAGCACGGGCGTGGGTGAGGAGCCTTTCTCAGCAAATGGCAGCCTTTGTGGGTGGAGAATAGGGAGGGAAAGGGTACCCAGGACTCTGCGATGAAGCCACCACGAGCTAAGAGCCTGAGCCCCAGAGGTGCGCAGAACTTCTGGACCAGGCTGGAGTCCACCACAGGACATGACCCTGTGACCTCCAGGGGTGCAGAGGCTGCCCACACCTGCCTACACACCCTCCCCTCCCCTCTCCGATCACAGTGGGTGTGCAGACTGTTGTGAGCCAGCTCTGTGGGCAGCAGGGATCCCCAGTGGGCACACCCCACCCCCTCGCTCACTGGTCAGAGGGAGTCTGTTTCCACGGGGAACAGTTTGCGGGTGACCTCTTAGAGCAGGACTCCCAGCCTCCACAAGGGCTTCCTGGTCCCCTACCAAGCTGTGGGTGAGAGTCCCCCCTGGGGGTTCAGGGAGGGCAGCCCCTGCCCACAGACATGGCCCCGGGTATCTGCCTAAAGAAGCTTCGGCCTGGGCCTGACCCCGGCCCTGCGCCAGCCTGACCCTGCTGGACCAGCAGCGTCCAGGGGTTGTGGGCAGGATTCAAAGACTACCTAAGTGAGTGCTGCCAGCCATGCTTGGTGAGGAGGGAGGGGGAAGGAGGGGCTCCAGTTCAGGCTCACAAACTTCAGTTTCTACAAGAGGCTGGTCACAGAATGAGCCAAGAGGTCAGGGAGGGAGAGGTATGGCCCATTAAAGGGGACAGCCTAACTCACAAGGAGCCATCCTACCGTGTGTGATACATGCACATGGTAAAAATTAAATAGTTTTAAATAGTGCAAAAGAGTCAGGAGTCAGTGCCCTCCCACCCCTGGTCTCTCCTGAGGGCCAGCGTGGTTTTCGAGATGTTTTTCCCGAGTTGCGGTGGGTGAGCTATTACTGAATCAGACAGCAGGTGGCGCTCAAGCCAGAGAATTAGAAAAAGGGAACTGCCGAGAGTTACTCAACGCATTTCCAGTAACTTCTCCCTCCTCCCCCGCAGGGCCTTCTCCAGCCCCACTTCCTGTTCCCTGGCCCGGGCCAGGTTCCCTCAGGGCTCAGATGTCGGCTTCCAGATGCCCGGACTCAGAGTGGGGGAACTGTCTCTGGGGAAGCCCCATTCCACTCGCTGCCCAGGCAAACACGTGAGTGTGCCTGGAGGGGCTGGAGAGGCTGGGGAGGCTGCGGAGGAGGAGGGTGGGGATGCGGAAGGGGACCCAGGGTCAGATGAATACACACACAGCCTCCAGCAGCCCTTCCCCGGGGTGCTCAGGCTCAACGCTCCAGAGAGGACCCCGTCACCTTTAAATGTCCCTGGGGCTTCCCTGGCGGTCCAGCGGTTAACACTGATGCTCCCACCGCAGGGGGGCCGTTTGATCCCTAGTCAGGGAACTAAGACCCCACATGCCATGTGGCCAGAAAAATAAAATAATAAATGGCCCTCACTTGTACTCCTGTCGCTCCCTCAGACCCCAGGGGAGGCTGGCTGAAGCAGAAAGCAGCCCCTGCGGGGATGAGACTCTCCAGGGAGGTGGGCAATGGTGGAAAACTCACCTTCCTAGCGCGGGCTGACCAGGAGGCTGAAAGAACCGGGGTGGGGGGGCAATAAGGGAGTGGCCAGAGGTGCCCAGGCGTCAAGGGCTGAGGCCACCGCTGCTGAGCCTTTGCCAGGCCTCTCAGCCCTCAGCACTGCCTGCCCCGTTCATATCTCAGCAGGCTCCAGGCCACAGCCATGTGGTCCCATCTGCCCTCGCCCACTCCCAGGTGGTGGCTGCTCCTCTGGGGAGTCCTCCAGGCTTGCCCCGCGCAGGGCTCCGTGCTCTTGGCCCAGCCGCTGCCCCAGAAGCTGACGTCCCCGGGGTACCCAGAACCATATGTTAAAGGCCAAGAGAGCTCCACGGACATCGAGGCTCCAGAGGGCTTTGCCGTGCGGCTCGTCTTCCAGGACTTTGACCTGGAGCCATCCCCGGACTGTGACCGGGACTCAGTCACGGTGAGCTGGGAGGGGCTCCGCGGAGGGAGCCTCCCGGCCTGAAGCCCAGGGGCAGCGGGAGGTGGCCAGCCCCGAGGCGCGAGGCTTACCTGGGAGGCCGGGTGTACCTAGCGCACAGCCTCCCACCTGAGGCCCGGTGCCGACCTGTGCCCTCTGCCGTCTGGGCCCCATAGAAGAGGACAGGGCAGCAGGTCTGGCCCTGCCTTTGGAAGTCTCAGAAAGCAACACACAAACACTGCGCATCCCTAGAGTCAAAAGCAAGAACTCACACATCAGTCGTTAAAAATCCATCATCAAGGGCTTCCCTGGTGGCGCAGTGGTTGAGAGTCCACCTGCCAATTCAGGGGACACGGGTTCGTGCCCCGGTCCGGGAGGATCCCGCGTGCCGGGGAGCGGCTGGGCCCGTGAGCCATGGCCGCTGAGCCTGCCGTCCGGAGCCTGTGCTCCGCAACAGGAGAGGCCACAACGGTGAGAGGCCCGCGTACCGCAAAAAAAAAAAAAAATCCATCATCAAGTATGTTGAGTGCCTGCTCTGTCAGGCTAGGAAGCTGGACGTAAATATAATAAAAGATTAGGTGACTATGAGTTTCCCTTAGAGGCGCTATAGCAAAACCTCACACATGACAAGGGCATTATTCAGAATAAGGACACTTTAAAAACAGAATTTTACGTTACCTTTTTTTAAAAAATAAATTTATTTATTTATTTATTTTTGGCTGCGTTGGGTCTTCGTTGCTGTGCGCGGGCTTTCTCTAGTTGTGACTGAGGGCTACTCTTCGTTGCGGTGCACGGGCTTCTCACTGCGGTGACTTCTTTTGTTGCGGAGCACGGGCTCTAGGCGCACAGGCTTCAGTAGTTGTGGCACACAGGCTCTCAGTAGTTGTGGTTCACAGGCTCTAGAGCGCAGGCTCAGTAGTTGTGGCACATGGGCCTAGTTGCTCTGTGGCACGTGGGATCTTCCCAGACCAGGGCTCAAACAGGTGTCCCCTGCATTGGCAGGCGTATTCTTAACCACTGTGCCACCAGGGAAGTCCCTACATTATCTTTTGGTTTAAATTTTATTTCTATCCAAATAATACATGCGCATAATTTAAAAAAAAATAAGAGTACGCCAAGGCTTATCATCTCCAGCCTCCTCCCCCTGCCCCATTGCTGCTCCCCAGGGCAGTCATTTATGATTCATGTAGCTGTTTCATCTGGTATTTATGTTCAGAAGTATAAATAATTTCTCTATTAACTTCCAGCTGTAAAAGATGAGGACTAGCTTTATCTCTCTTAGACCTTCACCACCCACGTTTCCCCTCCCCCATCCTCTCAGTTTACCTCTATTATCGTTTTTAGTTAAAGCTATATTCATGTTTTACATCATTATGACTTTAAAATGCTCACATCTGTGCACATGGTGTACAATTTCCTTTCTCCAGCTTTTGGATTTCCCAGCAGTCCATAACTACATAGTGTTTTGGGGGTTTGGGGGTTTTTTGTTTTGATTTTTAGTTTGCTGAGTTCTCTCTGTAACAAATCTCCCCCAAACTCTCAGCCAGGAGAGTAAATCTCTCGACATCTTCAAGTACAAATCTCAGTCTCTCAGTCTTCCTTTGCAGTTGGTGACATCCCACCCCATCCCACATGGGGTGACATCCCCATGACTTATTTCTTCAGTCTGAGTTCTTTGCTTTCTAAGCCTTCACTTGTCTGGGAGTTCCCTTTTCCCACATTCTGGAGATTCCTTTTACTTGTCCTGTGTTGGAAGTGACTCTCATCTCCTTCTCTTTCTTGGTTTACTCTCTCCTTTTGGAGAAGCATATTCTCCTCGAGAAAGGGAATGAGAGAACATTTTAGAGCATCTTATATAGCCCTGAATGTCTTAGTTCTCCCCTCACACCTGGTGGATAGTTTCTCTGGATCACATTCTAGGTTAGAAGTCATTTTCTCTCAGAATTTTAATGACATTGTCTTCTAGCCCTAGTGTTGTTAGAACTCCTGATCCTTAGTGTTTTCTATCTAGAACTTTCAGCATATTTTCCTTATTACCAGCATTCTGAACTTTCATCAGGATGTGCCTTGATGCAGGTCAGGTCATTCTGTACTCATTGTACAGGGTTCTTTTAATCCAGAGACTCTCTTGCAAGACGCTTCAATTTGAGAATGTTCTTGTATTAATTTTTAAATCATTTCCAGACATCTACTTTATTTTCTCCTTCTGGAACTCCTATAATTTCACTGTTGTTAGGTTCTGGACAGATTATCCAGTTTTGTTATCCATTCTGTTCTGTTTTCCATCTCTTTGTCTTTTTGTTCCACTTTGTGGGAGATCTCATTGTAAATACCAACTTCCTAATGATTTTTTTCCTGCTAACATTTTTTCATGTCTAAAGGTTCATTCTCATTTTCTAAACGTGCCTTTTTGTTGAATCTCGTTCTTGTTTCGTAGAGGCAATATCCACTCTTTTCCCTCTATTGGGATTATTTTAAAACATTTCTCTGCTCCCTGTATTCTCTCTTCTTCACCAAGTTCCTTTGTACTGTTCATTTGTTCTGGCCTCTGCTTTTCATGTTGGAGACTTTCCTGCAACGTGTGATAATCCTTGGCTGTCCAATCATATTTAAGAGTGACGTGCAGAACACTCTTGGATGCTCTGTGTGGATAGCTGAAATCTGTCAAACGACAGGTTTGGAAATCGGGTTATCCACGAGGTGACCCAGATGTACTGCTGGGGTCCTCCTGCACATCCACAGCAGAAGGGTGTTCTCTGGTGACAGCTGGTTTCTTCAGAGGAATCCTCCCGTCTCCTGCTTACGCCGGTTCTGACACCTCCCAGGGATCTGTGATCAGAACCTGCTGCTTTCTGTTGCCCCAGCCCAAGACTCAGGTCACATGTGTCCATCTCCACTCCACCTTCCAAACTCTGTGGGCATCTCTCAGCAGCTCTCACCTCCCCTCACCTTTTTGTCCTTGATAACATATCCATTTTTATCCCTCTGCTGTCCTATTAGTGGGATTTGAGGTAGGAGAGGAGATAAATGCATGTATTTATTTCTTCAGGTTTAGCTGAAGTCGGGACTATACTTTATTCAACTCAGCCTATGTCTGTCGAGCACCTACAGAGCCCTGTTCTCCTTAGCCTTGAATAATTTTAATCCCAGCCTGACTCTTCCCTTGTCACTGACGGAGTTCGAGCTCAGGAATAGGATTGTTCCCTCCTTCCTGCTTCCAGAGTAAATCACACACACACACACACACACGCACACACCTCAAATGCAGAATTCAACACACTGTAACCTAGTTCATCTTTTGCCGGTCAGGATCCTCAGCCAGACTCTGGTCTCCTCGGTAGCAGAGCTGTGTCTTAATTCACATGGCCCTGTATCCCCAGCACCTAGCACAGCATCTCCCACACAGAACATAATAAACAGCTGTTTGTCAAAGGAATAAAGGAAAGGATGAATGAAACCCAAGCTTGTCATGCGTGTAGGACACACAACACAGTGATTTCTGAATGAGCGGGTATTTGGTATCACTTTCCCCACTGCTTTTCTGCAGATACTGGAGAGCTGCCCTAGGACACAGTGGTGTCCTGGCTGGAAGGGGCCTCAACAGACCACTTTATAGGAGAGGAAACTAAGATCTGGGGAGAATGAAGGAATGAAGAGCCAGCAAGAACCCAGGATATGTGGATCAGTATGAAAGTCAGCAATAAAATGAGTTGAGCAGTGAGCTGTATGCCCAGGAGAGAGATTAAACATGAAGCGGTGGCCAGGGGAACTCCTTCCAAGGTGCCCTTCCTTGGGTTGGGGAACCCATAGGAAGGCATTTGAGCAGGGTTTTGATTTAAGTTAGGCAACAATAGACAGTGTAACCACACCGTGTACATTTTGTGTCC
Source organism: Mesoplodon bidens (assembly GCF_964165515.1). Classification (NCBI taxonomy): domain Eukaryota; kingdom Metazoa; phylum Chordata; class Mammalia; order Artiodactyla; family Ziphiidae; genus Mesoplodon; species Mesoplodon bidens. Next base: position 6,078,580 of record NC_138167.1, on the reverse strand, counting down.
TTAGATTCCATACCTTGCGGGGGCTTCATTTATAGTTTGTGGGGTAAGAGGAGAGACACTCCAAAAGAAGGACAACAGGGAAGGCCAGGAACCCCAGGGGCTCAGTCTGTGCAGAGGGTCTTCTCGCTTCTCAGATGTTGGCCATAGGAAGTTACTCAGAGAAGTGAAATGTGATGCAGGTGGAGGAAGCCGGACGGGAGGGACTTGTGTCTGCATATCCATTGATTCAAAGCTGTGATGCTGTAGGTACCATGTTGAGCATCAGGGACTCAGTGGGGAGCAAAATAGATGTAGTTCCTGCCTTCTTAGAAGTTATAATCCAGTTATTATAAGTTTCTATTTCAATTCTTGAAATATGGTGGGCTGTATGAGATAAGCATGGCAGGCTAAAGAAATCTGCTAGGTATCTGGTCATGGATGGAAGAAACCTGGGAGCCAGTAATGGAACAGGAAGCAACCTGAGGAAGGCTCCACGGGGTGGTGCGGTTTCTGAGCCCCAGCGGTATGTAGACCTTCAGGGCGGGGCTGGGGTCCAGGCTGTCGCATGACCCTGTGACCACCTCTGGTGCAGATTCACCCCACGCCTGCCTGCCCCCCCTCTCCTTTCAGATCACAGCCAGTGGAATGGATCCCAGCCGGTTCTGTGGGCAGCAGGGCTCCCTGCTGGGCAGCCCCCCTGGTCAGAGGGAGTTTGTGTCCTCAGGGAACAGTTTGCGGCTGACCTTCCGTGCACCCGCCTCTGAGGACAGGACCCCGGGCCTCCACAGGGGCTTCCTGGCCCTCTACCAAGCCGTGGGTGAGTGAGCCCCTTGGGGTGCAGGGAGGGAAGCCCCTGCCCATAGCCCTGGCCCCTGGTATCTTGAAGTGACAAGTGGAAGCTGAGGCTGGGGGCTTGGGACACCTGGGCTCAGTCCCCCGCTGCCCGGCCCGCCCTGCTGGTGAGCAGCCTAGTCACAGGGGCACCCAGCTCAGCTCCTGTCTCCCTGCATGTTTACAGGCCCAGCACTTGCAGATCATCTCGTTGTTGAAGAGAAGCCAAAAATTCAGATTTTTAAGGGAAATTCTAGATTTTCAAATGGTAACCCCAGGTTTTTTTTTTTTTTTTTTTTTTTTTTTTTCTTTTTGCGGTACGCGGGCCTCTCACTGCTGTGGCCTCTCCCGTTGCGGAGCACAGGCTCCGGACGCGCAGGCTCAGCGGCCATGGCTCACGGGCCCAGCCGCTCCGCGGCATGTGGGATCCTCCCAGACCGGGGCACGAACCCGCGTCCCCTGCATCGGCAGGCGGACTCTCAACCACTGCGCCACCAGGGAGGCCCCCCAGGTTTTTTGAAAGATAATACATGCCCACAGTAAAATTTTCAAAAAAATAATCTTCCTCTAACCTCTGGCCCTTAATCCCTGGCTATTCTGTCCAGAAACGACCCTGTTCTCTATTTCCTGGGTATTCTTCCAAAGACATTCCAGGCCACTCGAATATAAATATTGTGGGGCGTGTGTGTTGCTAATAGTCACAGTGTTTTAAATTTGCCATTTTTCATTCAATGATACATGTTTTCTTTCTTTCTTTTTTTTTTTTTTGTTTTTGTTTTTGGCCATGCTGTGCAGCTTCTGGGGTCTTAGTTCCCCAATCAGGGATCAAACTCAGGATCAAAATCAGGCCCCGGTGGTGAAAGTGCTGAGTCCCAACCACTGGACTGACAGGGAACTGCTTCAATGATATGTCTTAAAGATCGTCCCATATACATGTGGTTAACATTGCCTAATTCTTTTTTTTTTTTTTTTTTTTTTTTGCGGTACGCGGGCCTCTCACTGTTGAGGCCTCTCCCGTTGCAGAGCACAGGCTCCGGATGCGCAGGCTCAGCGGCCATGGCTCACGGGCCCAGCCGCTCCACGGCATGTGGGATCTTCCCGGACCGGGGCACGAACCCATGTCTCCTGCATCGGCAGGTGGACTCTCAACCACTGCGCCACCAGGGAAGCCCATGCCTAATTCTTTTTAATGACCATACAATATCCCTTTGATTGATGCATCATGATATATTTAATTAGTCCTCCACTGATAGGTATTTTTCTCCCACAAACAGTACTGCTCTGAATATCTTCACATATACATCTTTGAGCACATATATGAGGATAAATTCTTAGAAATAAAAAAGTGAAAAACATTTGCAATTTTAATTTTGATATTGCTAAATTTCCCTACATAAGTTTTGCTAATTTACACTCCCACTAACCATATATGAAAATGCCTGTTTCCCATACCCTACTTTCACAGTTACTTTCAAACTTTTATAGCATTAAGAATCTGCAGTGAAAAATAATTCAAATAATAAAAAAAAAAAAAAAAAAGAAGACGACTGTGCTGGGAATTCCCTGATGGTCCAGTGGTTAGGACTCCGCGCATTCACTGCCGAAGGCCCAGGTTCTGTCCCTAGTTGGGGAACTAAGGTCCTGCAAGCCATGCGGCCAAAAAAAAATTTTTTTTTATTTAAAAAATAAAATTAAAGAAAGACTGTGCAGGTCAAACTAAATATGGCTACGGACCAGAATCAGTCCCTGGGTTGCCAGTTTGCAGTTCTGTTCTCTGTCCTATTGACCTCTGTTTTCCTTTAGGTATGAATCATAGTCAGCCCATCCGCCAGGCCAGTGGGTACCCTGAGGCCATCAACACACCTGGAGACAACTCCACTGAGATCCAGAGCCACTGCCAGGAGCCCTATTATCAGGCTATGCCCGCAGGTGAGTCCCCACCTGCTGAAGAACCAGCTCCTACCTGCCTCACTCCCCCCAAGAGGTCTGAAGCTTCTTTCAGCCCCTCCTCCCAATTCTGAGCCTGTTCTGTGCCTCCCTCATTTCACTCCCAGGGACACTCACCTGCACCGCCCAGGTGCCCTGGAAGCAGACACAGGAGAGGGAGGAGGTTCCTCGCTGTGTGCCTGGTGAGTGGGGACCTGTAGCACCATGGCGGTGGCCACTTCCCAGACAAGCCTCAGCTGCTGCACGGGGCCTGTCTAAGGGCGCAGGACAGCCGTAGAATAGAAAGGGGGAGGTGAAGGCAGAAAGTGAGGAAGAAAAGGGGAACCAAGAAGGCCCAGAAAAGGAGAAGGAAGGAGCTCATCCCTCCTCCTTCGAGGATCAAGGGATAACTGGGAAACGAAAAGCCAGAAGGAAGCTAATCACAGGGACAGATGAGTTGAAATAAGAGAAAACCCTCTTTTGACGTGGTCTGCTTTAACGATACACAGACAGGCTCTCGGTCCCCAAAATATGTCCCTGCCTTGATGCCACAGCACCAGAAAGCCCAGCATTAAAAAAAAAAAATTTTGTGAGATAAAATTCATATAACATAAAAATCACTATTGCAAAGTGTACAATTAAGTAATTTTTAGTGTATTCACCATGTTGTGCAACCATTACTACTTATTCTAGAGCATTTTCATCACCCCAAAAAGAAACTCCAACTCTCCCTTCTCCCATCTCCTGGCAACCACTAACTACTTTCTATCTCTATGGATTTTATTCTGGACATTTTACGTCAATGGAATCATATAATAGCTTTTGTGTCTGGCTTCTTTCATTTAGCGTAATGTTTTCAAGGTTCATCCACGTTGTAGCATGTATCAGTACTCCATTCCTTTTCTTTTCCTTTCTTTTTTTGGCCAAGCTGTCCAGCATGTTGCATCTTAGCTCCCCAAGCAGGAATCAAACCTGCGCCCCTTGCAGTGGAAGCAGGGAGTCTTAACCACTGGACCGCCAGGGAAGTCCCAGTATTCTATTCCTTTTCATGGTTGAATAGGATTCCACTGTACAGATAGACCACATTTTGTTTATCCATTCATAGATTGATAGACATTTGGGTTGTTTTCACTTTTTGCCTTTTATGAATATTGCCGCAGTGAGAATTCATGTACAAGTTTCTTTTTGAACACATGTCTTCAGGTCTCTTGGGTATAGACCTAGGAGTGGAATTGTTGGTTCACATCCCAACTCTGTGTTTAACTTTTTGAGGAACTGCCACACTGTTTTCCACAGTGACTGTACCATTTTACATTCCCACCAGCAATAGATGAGGGTTCAGGTCCACCATTTTGGGGTTCTTTGGCGGGGGGGGTTGGTTTTCTTAATATTTTGGCCTAGCCTAGCAGCTTATGGGACTGTAGTTCCCCCACCAGGGATGGAACCGGCACCCTCGGCAGTGAAAGCACAGAGTCCTAACCACTGGACCGCCAGGAAATTCCCTCAGGTCCACCATTTTTGAAACCCAGTCTTTTGAGTCAAACATGCCTTTCTAACCCAATCTGAGTACATTTCTCAGGTTTTACTCCTGAGCCACAGAAAGCTCTGGGGCAGAGCCTGACATAGTGCTTTGGGAGAGGGAGATGTTAAAAATGGAGAAATGGGACTTCCCTGGTGGCGCAGTGGTTGGGAATCCACCTGCCGATGCAGGGGACACGGGTTTTGAGCCCTGGTCCAGGAGGAGCCCACGTGCCGTGGAGCAGCTAGGCCCATGTGTCACAACTACCGAGCCTGCGCTCTACAGCCCACGAGCCACAACTACTGAGCCCGTTTGCCACAACTACTGAAGCCCACGCGCCTAGAGCCTGTGCTCCACAACAAGAGAAGCCACCACAATGAGAAGCCTACGCACCGCAAGGGTAGCCCCAGCTTGCCACAACTAGAGAAGAGCCTGTGCACAGCAATGAAGACCCAATGCAGCCAAAAGTAAATAAATAAATAAATAAATAATTTTTTTTTTTTTTTAAATGGAGAAATGACCCAGAAACAAAGACAGGAGACACTGAAGACAAACTCTGCTTGCTGCACGATTTTGCTCAAAGGAGGTCCCACCAAGAGTCTAAAAAAGTGGCTTAGGACTTCCCTGGCAGTCCGGTGGTTAAGACTCCGCATTTCCACCGTAGGGGGCACCGGTTCCATCCCTGGTCGGGGAACTAAGATCCTGCATGCCTCGCGGTGTGGCAAAATAAATAAATTAATTAAAATTAAAATTAAAAAGCGTCTTTAAAATGGCTGAGGAGGCAGGAGAAAGAGCACTTCACAGAAGTAGGTTTTCAGATGCAGCGGCTGGTTTTTCACTTTACCCCTCCTCTCTCCCAGTCTGTGGACGGCCGGTCATCCCCATCGCCCAGAGCAGGGAGCACGTTGGTGCCTCCAGAGCTGAGCTGGGCAACTTCCCCTGGCAGGCCTTGACCAGCATCTACGGCCGAGGTGGCGGGGCCCTGCTGGGCGACAGGTGGATCCTCACCGCCGCCCACACCATCTACCCCAAGGGCGGTATCTTCCTCGGGAAGAGCCGGCGCGCGGAGGTGTTCCTGGGCCACACGGACATCGACGAGATGCTGGAGCTGGGCGGCCACCCGGTGCGCCGCGTGGTCGTGCACCCAGACTACCGCCCGGACCAGACCCACAACTTCCACGGGGACATCGCCCTCCTGGAGCTGCGGCACAGTGTCCCCCTGGGCCCCCGCCTCCTCCCGGTCTGCCTGCCCGACCGCAAGGCCCTGTACCGCCCGGGCCTGGTGGGCTACGTCAGTGGCTTTGGCGTGGAGAACGGCCGGTTGACCACGGAGCTGAAATACTCCCGGCTGCCTGTGGCCCCGAGGGCGGCCTGCGAGGCCTGGCTCCGAGAGAAGCGGAGGACCGAGGTGTTCTCCGGCGGCATGTTCTGCGCCGGGGACAGCACGCGGCCGCAGAGTGTCTGCCAGGGGGACAGTGGTGGTGCCTACGTGGTGTGGGACGATCGTGCCCGTCGCTGGGTGGCCACGGGCATCGTATCCTGGGGCATTGGGTGTGGTGAGGGGTACGGCTTCTACACCAAAGTGCTCAACTACGTGGACTGGATCAGAGGAGTAATGGGCGGGAAGGATGACCCTGGCGTGCTGAGCAGGGGCACCCACCGTGGAGCCCAGACGGGAGAAGGCTGGGTTGAGGACTGAGCCCTGGGCATGGGGCGGTGGGGACAGAGATTCCTATTCAGGTCACGGCTGCAGCAAACCACTGAGCCAGAGAAATCCTCCGCGTCCCTCAGCCGCCTTCTCACCCTCCACCTTCCTGCGGGTTTGCGCGCTACACCCACACGTCTCCTCGAGTTTCCGCTTTGAACTTCATCCCCTGGGACACGGCGTCTTCTGCACTCTCCAGAGAGAAGTCACCTCATCCTCCTGTTCAAGTGCAGTGCGGGAAAGTAGTCTCAGTTCATTTCATTTCTGAAACACTTCAAAGCCCCTGTGGTCGACCTTCAAAGAGTCAAATAGTCTTGGCTTCACCTAGCACAACTCCTTGGCTGCAATTATAGTCACAGCTCTTTACGTTGTTTTGTATCTTCTTATATCAGGCGCTTCCCATGTGTTACTTCACTGACTCCTCACACCAGCTTTGCAAAGGATGAGTTATTATCCTCGCTTTACCAAGGAGGAAACTGAAGCTCAGGGAGATGAAGGGGTTTTTCCAAGCCCCACAGCTGATACAGGACGGCGAAGGCATGTCCCTTCCAGTACACCTCGACAGCTCTCAGGTGTCCTCAAGACCTACTGTATCGCCCACTCCCCGATCCCCGCATCCTTTTAGATTCTCCCTCCTGGGAATTCCTGCCTCGGTGAAGCTGACAACAGCTGGCTCACACTTTCCTGCTGGCCGCACTCCTGCAGACACCTCGGTGAGCCCAGCCCTGGGCTGGACAGTCCTGCAGGCACCCCCAGAGCTGCTGGACACCCTGGGCCATGTCCCCAACATCAAGCACACTGCTCCCCCTGAAAAGACCAACTCTTTCATTTTTAGTAAGGACTTGATGTCACTTACAGTAAAGACACAAGTAAAATACAGTTGTTCAAATGGAAAACAAATAAAAAGACACAAATAAGAAACAATTGTTCAGGGGCTTCCCTGGTGGCGCAGTGGTTGAGAGTCCGCCTGCCGATGCAGGGGACACGGGTTCGTGCCCCGGTCCGGGAGGATCCCACATGCCGCAGAGTGACTGGGCCTGTGAGCCATGGCCGCTGAGCCTGCGCGTCCGGAGCCTGTGCTCCGCAACGGGAGAGGCCACAACAGTGAGAGGCCCGTGTACCGCAAAAAAAAAAAAAAAAACAGATTCCCCTTCTTTCTTGCCTCCTGACCTGCCCCTTACCCTTCTCCCCTATCTTTTGTCCTTCCTCACCTGACAAGGCCACGGATCACGCCGCGGATCATGTCATGGAGCAGCCCCGCCGGCAGACTCAGCCCTCAGCTCTGACATATAAACCTGCTGGAAATCCTCCAACCCTCCAACCTAGGCTGGTGTTGCCTCTCCCATGTGCCTCCTCTCAGACTACATGCAGCGATGACTTGGTCGCTGCCTAATGGGAAGCTGCCACATCTTCGCGAGCCCAGTGCCTGGGAAAGTGCCTGGCCCTTTCAATAGGTAGCTTCCAAATGGATAAGTGAGCAGGTGGGTGGGTGGAGAGCCGGAGGGATTCATCTCATAGGGGAAACAGAGGCCTGAGAACTCAGAGGCCTGTTCTGGATCTGCGTCTCCCTGGGGAGCACACCACTACAGGGTCTCTGAGCCCTGGAGAGTTGAAGAAAGTCTTCCCCAAAGAGCAAAGGTTTAAAACAGAACACGATGGGCTGGAGGACGAGAGAGACCAGAGCCCTTTCTCCCTCCCAGGGGCCTGGCCTCCTCTCAGAAAAGACCAAGTCACTAGTGGTCCACAGCCACACTGTTTGCCCAGCCCTAGGCACCTGTGACTGACCCTCAGGGGCTCAAACTCTTGACCAGTTTCTGAGGATAAGAGGATGTGTCTCTCCTGTCCTCAGCTGCCCTTGCTTCTCTAAGAGACAAGTTCATTGGCAGGCCTGAGTTCACTGAGGTGGGGAAGAAGTGTCTTAAACCAGAGCCCGGTGCTGCTTTGGGGTCACAGCAATGCCTGCTCTACAGGTCATGGCTAAGTGAAGTAGGCCAGGGCCCCAGGGCAACCGAGCTTCATTCTCCTCTGTGCCTCCTGCACTACCCTCCCCAGCCCTTGTTCCCGTCACATCATCCTGGGCATTGAAAGCCTGGCTGTTCCCAGACCAGGGCTGCCAGGCGACTAAGGACAGGAAGGGTCCAGGAAAGAGAGTCACCCTCAACTGCAATCTCCACTGCCCTTTTGGTAGGAACCTCGTACAACAACATCAGACCCCAGGAAGGTCCCTGAAGAAAGAGGGAATCCCCATCAGATTTAGAAACGGAAGTCTGGGCCTCCAACCAAAGGCTTTACTGTCCCTAAAAATGCAGACCCATCTCTAGACCTTCCCTATGTGGCCAGCAGGTGGCACCGCCATCAGGGATTTCAAAACCAAAACTAAATTACACTGGAAACAGATTTTTTTTTCTTTTGGTTTTGTTTATGCAAATAGTTCATTCCCACAACATTCCTCCCGTAATGGTCCCCCCCTTTTCCCCCTCATTCCCTCCCCCTTCGCTTCTCTGCGTGACCCTGCTCTCCCTGGACACAGAGTGGATGAAGACGCTGTCAGGAGAGTCAGAGACCCAAAAACACGCCTTGAGAAATGTGAGTAAGGCTGATGGGGACCGAGGAGGGAGGGAGAAGCCAGAGCAGAGAATCCGGGGCACGGGAGGCAACGCTGCCCCCAGATTTACTCAGGGAGGTGGGAACACACTTCCCCTCCCTATATATACCTTACCCCTTCCAACGTGCACATGCGTGCACACATGCAAACACAATACCCCCTATCCCTCCTCCTGAGGGCAAAAGGAGACCTCAGACCCAGGAGCTGATGCCACCTTGTCTTCCTCCTCCAGCTGCTAGGGAGCAGCGAGATGGGGGACCCACTCGGCCCTGGAGAGGCGTCGTTTTGTGCCCGAAACCATCTTCCATAGGTGGTTTCTCCCAGAGGCCTTTGCTGAGCCTTTGGGAGCCCTTTCAGAGAGCCATGACTGGAAACCCTCACCCCCAATTAACGGGTCCCAAGCCAGCCCTATTCTGGGAAGGGGAGGGGAGTGATGGGACGGGGCAGAGGAGGAGGCTGGGGAGAGAGGTGGAGGGAGTGTGATGACCTCTGGACTGGACACTGCCCTGGGGAGTGTGCACCAATGCCACAGCTGCAGAGACCAGCCTCTGCACTCCACCCGCCCCCGCCCCCCTAGAACATCTCTGTGAGGTCTAGAATGGGCCGAGAGAAAAACACCCGGCGGTATGATCATCCCCACCCCCTCCGCAGCCACTGCCCAAACAGCAAGGCTGCTGCACCCCTCCAGCCCTACAGATACCTTTTTTCTTTTTGGCAGGTGGCTCTTATACGTCCTGGTGCCAGTCCTGTTCTACAGGGTGGGAGGCTCCATCTTCACCCCTCGGAAGCTCTATGGGGAAGTGACTTCCCCTCTGTACCCCAAGCCTTACCCCGACAACTTTGAGACCACCACTGTGATCACGGTCCCCGCGGGATACAGGGTGAAGCTCGTCTTCTGGCAGTTTGACCTGGAGCCTTCGGAAGGCTGTTTCTATGACTATGTCAAGGTAGGGGGTCAGGTTGGATGGGCAGAGGGAGAGTTGGGTGTCTCTGGAACCTGGGAACTTGTGTTCTGACCACCCTGGATAGGACCCCCACCTGTGGACAAAGCCCCAAGCCTGTAAAAGCTGATGGCCAAGTGGGGTTCTGGAAATCAAGTGATGCCATGGGTGGGTGTCCACTGGTTTGAGAGCCCCTAGGGGAGCACTGAGGGGAGAGACACAGAGGGAAGGTACGGGCCCCCCTCTCAGGAAATGTACTGCCTACAGGAATCAGAAAAACCTTCCCCATCTTCTTACTTGCTAGGATTCTTTGGGAAATCGCTGTGCCTCAGTTTCCCTGTTTCCATGGAGAGTATCACCTTGGCTGCCACCTCACCAGGAACACAGGGACATGGGGAAGGGAGACGCTCATGGTGGTGGCTCAAGCATAGGCTTCAGCTAGGACAGGGAGCTCAGTCTCCTCACCTCTGTCATGACCAAGGGCACCGTCCCAGTCCCATCTTTCTACATCCAATAAGAATGAGATTCTTGACTCAGGATTCAGGTAGAGCGATAAATACTAAATAAATACTATTCCAAGGAGACCTCCTGGAGGTGAAAGAGAATCACATGAAAGTGAAACGTCTTCCTGGCCCAGAGGACTTGAGATGGCAGTGTTGGAGGCGAGGGGTCTTGGTGGCAAGGGATGGTGAAGAATGAGGTGGGGGGAGGGATGGCTTCTGCTTTGGAGGGGTTAAGGCATCTGTGAAGAAAGAGGTAAGGGAAGTTCGGCCACGCATGCTAAGGCTACCAGGCCCCAGAGGCTCACGTTCAGCTGAATCCATCACGAGGCATGGCTGGACGTGAGTGGTTTGACGAAGGCGAGGTGGAAAGACAGGGCGGAAGGTAAAGCAGACCATCCAGGCTCTAGGGATGAAGGAATGACAGAGGCCAGGTAGAGGCCACCAGGATTCCAGTGGGAAGCGGGCACAGGAGGAGATGGGAGTGAAGAAAGGTCTGAAAGGTGCTGGGGGTTATAAAAGGGGAGGGACGATGTTTGGGGGACAGGATAACGTGCAGGGTTAGCGGATGGAGGTGCAGGGGACAGAGGAAAGGCACCTGGGGAAGCTTGCAACAGCCAGAGCCCAGCAGGCAGAGAGCAGCTGGAGGCCATCCAGCAAGGAGGCACAATCCGCTCGTTGGGACAAGAGAAGGATGACCTTCCCTGACCTTCCACGTGGGACGCGTCCCTTCCACAACCGTCTTCCTACCCCACTGTCCTTCTTCCACCAGATCTCTGCCGATAAGAAAACCCTGGGGAGGTTCTGTGGGCAGCTGGGCTCTCCACTGGGCAACCCTCCAGGAAGGAAGGAATTTATGTCCCAAGGGAACAAGATGCTGCTGACCTTCCACACGGATTTCTCCAACGAGGAGAATGGCACCGTCATGTTCTACAAGGGCTTCCTGGCCTACTACCAAGCTGTGGGTGAGTGGTCCCTGTGCCCGTGTTCCAGGCCGCATATCGCACAGGGGCCGGAAAAGGAGAACCTTGACTCCAAAGAAGCAGGAAGCCTGGCCTTCCTTGCTTTTCCCAAGAGAGCTTTTTCCAGAAGAGGGCTGTCCACCTGAGCCCTGTCCCCACTGGGCAGTTCCCAGAAAGCCTTAGAGGGGCCGGGAGGCCCAGGTGGCCAGGAGCTGACTTTGTCTATTTAGGCCTCTGGTGAGTGACCTCGCTGAGACCGGCGCCACCACAGAAGTCCGCCGGCAGGAACTGAATCCTTCCTTCCGGAATCTCTTCCAGACCTGGACGAATGTGCCTCCCAGCTCAACTTGGTCGAGGAGAATCCCCAGCCCCTGTGCCAGCACCTGTGTCACAACTACATTGGTGGCTATTTCTGTTCCTGCCGTCCAGGCTATGAGCTTCAGAAGGACCGGCATTCCTGCCACGGTGAGGTCAGGGTTGGGAGGCAGGGACTGAGCAAGGGCTCACCGGGCCAGCCCGAGTCTCCGGGTAACCCCCCTCCCGGCTTTGCTCTCACAGCTGAGTGCAGCAGCGAGCTGTTCACAGAGCCGTCGGGCTACATCTCCAGCCTGGAGTACCCCCGGCCCTACCCCCCCGACCTACGCTGCAACTACAGCATCCGGGTGGAGCGGGGCCTCACCCTCCAACTCAAGTTCCTGGAGCCTTTCGAAATCGATGACCACCAGCAAGTACACTGTCCCTACGACCAGCTACAGGTACAGCAGACCTCCCCACCCCCAGAGGCTTCAGAGTGAGGAAAGATGAAGTGGTCCCAGAGCCACAGCCTTGAAGGGGAAAGGCGGGTGCTCCCCACAGAGGGAGGAGCCTGCTTGGGCCCCACCCCCCCCACGGGGCCTGACCTTTCACTCCTGTAGACCCCCTGTTCCAGAAACCCCAAGAGGGCAACGGGGGCCTAGAGGGCTCACCACGTGGCTCTCTTACCCCTCTTTCCTGCTGGACCCTCTGGCCAATTGGTACAGAAATGGCCAACATCACACATGAGTTGGGCAAGTTCCTACACACCTGGCAGCTGGGTGCTGGGGATCCCTTTTACCCTCCAGCTGAAAACATACACAAAGCAGGATCCCCACCACCAGCACCACCACCCCAGCCCTGGGTAAAAGTCTCTGAACTGGAGAGGTGACCCTCCCTCCTCCCCCATCAGATCTATGCCAACGAGAGGAACATCGGTGAGTTCTGTGGGAAGCAAAGGCCAGAGCCCATTGACACCAGCAGCAACTCTGTGGACCTGCTGTTCTTCACAGACGAGTCAGGGGACAGCCAGGGCTGGAAGTTGCACTACACCAGCGAAAGTAAGGCTGTCCGGGGCAGCAAGGGGGCAGGATGTACTGGGTCAAAAGAAGGCCAGTAGCTCTGCAATACGTGTGCCCTCTGCTTTCCCTGACAGTCATCAAATGCCCCCAGCCCAAGATCCTAGACTCGTTCACCCTCATCCAGGATCTGCAGCCCCAGTACGAGTTCCGGGACTACTTCATCGCCACCTGCAAACAAGGCTACCAGCTCATGGAGGTAAGAGCCACAGCTGAGGGGAAGGAACTGTCCCAGCATCAGGAATAATTTGCACAGCCAGGCCCCCAGCAGATGGAGGCTCAGCCCCAAGTGGAATCATATATGTTTGAGCTGGAAGGGTCACCTGGCCTGTTCCAACTTGACTCCCCACTGGAAACACTTAGGATTTTAAAATACTGATGTCCAGGTCCCCTGCTAGAGACTAGTCTATGGGTCTGGAGTGCAGCCTGGGCATCAGGATTACTAAAAGCTACTCAGGTGATACTAATGCCCAGCCGAGTTTAAGAGCTACTGGCCTTGCCCAATAACTCATTGTAGAGTTAGGAACCAAAGAGGCGTGGGCGCAGGTGAAGTGCAAAGAGTGACTCAACAGTACCGGGATTGTGTACAGCAAGGATTACCACCAAATCCCCTGCCTCTTGCTCCAGGGCTCTGGGTTTGGGGATTTTGTTGTTTTTTTTTTTAAGACCTAACTGACTTTATTCAATGATTCACGAATCGGGCAACATCCCACCTACCAGAAGGGGCTCCTTTTCTGTACATTGGTGGTCTTACCCCAGGTCCACCACCCTGTCCTCAGCTTTGCAGACTCAGGAAAGAATATGGTTTTCTCCACTGGTCAATCTTACAAAAGGTGGTCAACTAAAATGCTATTTTTGAAAAGCATGCAGTTGGAGTTACCCCTGGCCAGGGACCTGGGACTGGACATCCCGTCTTTGTTCAATAGAGCCACTTGGAAGACCTACTCTGAATCAGAGAAGAGACCTTTGGCTTGTCCTTCAGTTGTAGCAAAGTCACCGAACAAACGTTTTAAGTGTTACTGAGTGTCAGGCAGTGTTCTGGATGTGGGAAGTACAGTAAAAAGCGACACATATTCGTGCAGGCTTCGTGGAGCTTACCTTTGAATGTTGCATCAAGCTGAGTTAGCCAGGTAACTGCTCCTTGCTCCAGGAAGGACTCAGTGTCCTAGACCCCTCCTCTTTGCTCAGGTTACAACTCGCCACGTCCTATGCCACCCGCACCCTTACCTTGGCATTTGTCATTCACATCATAGAGTTTAAAACAAGTCACACGGTTTATCTCACATTATTTACATTTCACTGGAACATCCTAGTCCTCATACACATTCTCTTGCGATCTGTTCCAGGGCGAATTATCTGGGATGACTGTTGATCTTAATAAAACTCATTCATTTTGTCCAATTACTTTTCATTTCAGAGGGGGCCATCTCCTGCCCTGGTCCCTGCCCTCTGCTCACCTACGACAGCACTTAGCGTACGTCAGCATCCTCAAGCACCCTTGAAAGTGGCTGGGCTGCGCTACTATTTTAGGAAAGGCCCTTGCCCTTAAGAAGACTACAGTCTAGGGGCGATGAGGTGATGCAGGGTGCTCCAGAGGAAGAGAAACATGGTTCTACTTCAGGGCAGAAACTTTTGTTTCAATGCAGAGAACACACAACTGGGCTTGTTGTTTTTTTAACTTAAAATTGTGGGGTTCAATTGGACCTCAGTGGAAACAGGCAAGAGTCCAGAGAGAGGATTACTGGGTCTAACAACTAGCCCTAGGTCTGACTTCCTGCTGTGTGGCTCATGTGTGCCCATGTGTAAGTCTGGCCTGAAAGGACCGGCCAGGAAGAAGGACGCTAAGTCCATGGATGCTAAAGTTTGAGAGCTTGAGAGATGACTTTGCATCCCTACTGCTCCCGTGTGGGCGAGGACAGGAAGGGAGCTGCAGCACCTCCTTGTACTAACAGCACCTCTATCTCTGATCAAACAGGGGAAACAGGTGCTCCTGTCCTACACAGCTGTCTGCCAGGATGATGGCACATGGCATCGCCCCATGCCCAGGTGCAAGAGTAAGTTGCAACTCAGGGATGTGTCTCCTCCGAGGAGAAGGGAAGAAGGGTCTGGCCTAAGCATCTCCCCCAAAAGACCCTCCCCTGACTTATCCTTTGAAGCCTCTGGCCCATCCAGGAACCAGTCAGCCCTCAGCTTAGCAGGACTGACAGGCTGTACCCAGAGCTGAATTTCATTGTATCCAGTTCCCGTACATCACAAGAGCCCCCCACTCACCATAGTTCCCGAAGGTTCTCAGCATGTTCTGTGGGTCCACTCCTGCTCTGTGGGCAGACTGCTCACCTTCCTCCCACTGAAGTTCCAGTACAATCCTTCCCAGCTCTCAGGCCGCCCTGTGTTCTCTCCAAGTCAAGGACTGCGGGCAGCCCCGAATCTTGCCTAATGGAGCCTTCAATTATACGACCACAGCGGGGGTGAACACCTACCAGGCCCGTATCCAGTACTACTGCCATGAGCCGTATTACAAGATGCAAACCAGAGATGGCAGAAGCAAGTCTGAGCGAGGTAGGGACCCATGCAAACGGCAGTCTTCTCCCTCTTGTTGGGACATCTTCCGCAATTTCTTCCAATAGAATCCCTAGAGAGTGAGTATTAAGATATTTATTCAGGGCACTGGCTTCAGAGGTACCAAGAGGCATCTAATAAAGCTGAAGAAGGAAACACCTGAGCTGATACAAAGAAAGACTTGAATCTCATAAGCAGCTTCTTCTCACCACCACCACCATCACACCACCATCACCACTACCGCCACCACCACCACCACCATCACCACCACCATCGCCATCACCACCACCACCATCACTACCACCACCACCATCACCACTACCACCACCACCACCATCACCACTACCACCACCACCACCACCACCACCACCATCACCACCACCATCACCACTACCACCACCACCACCACCGCCACCACCACCACCACCACCATCACCACCACCGCCACCACCACCACCACCACCACCATCACCACCACCATCACCACCACCACCACCATCACCACTACCACCATCACCATCACCACCACTACAGCTTTATCAGTGAGGCTTCCTCAGTCTTCTCCCCACATACACTCTCAGGCTGCTATGTTGTGAATTTCTGCATTTAGGTTTACTAAATTACTCTCAAGTTCCTCTATGGTTATCTTTAAAACTTTTTTTTAATGAAAGGAATCACATGCCTTGTACAATAGGTGTGAAACATGCAAAAAAAGGGAAAAAATCTTATTTATAGACTATTCAAGGTGGTACTTAAGAGCTGAGCTTTGAAGTCAGACAACCCCCACTTTGCATCTTGGTTCTGACACTTAGAAATTATGTGACCTTGTGCAAATTATTTAAACTCAGTTTCCTCGTCCCTAAGATGGGGATAATGATGCATATCTGAAGGCCTCACGGTGGCGCTTAAATGAGATAATGCAGATAAAGTTCTGAGCAACGAGCACCGGCACACTGTCCGTGATCAGAAAACATAGCTACCAGGAATCCCCTGGCGGTCCAGTGGTTAGGACTCCACTCTTTCACTGCCAAGGGTGTGGGTTCAATCCCTGGTTGGGGAACTAAGATCCACCCAGCACCGCCAAAAAAAAAAAAAAAACACCATAGCTACAATTAATATCTACTACCCAGCACCAAGATGCAATCACTGATGGAAGTTTGATAAGTTCCTTGCAGGTTTTGTGTCTACTTTCACAAATAGGGATCATGTCGAATATAATAGTTAAGTATTCTGATTTTTCCACTTAGCATCAAAACAAAAATATACGTATGGAGCCTCTTAACACTTTCAATATCCCATCCACATATATGTGAACCTTTCCCTTTGATCCTTGTCCTCTCCCTCTCCCCTGCCCACGACCTCCCAGCCTGAACGCAGCCCCTCTCCCCTCAGGGCGGTACACCTGCACAGCTCAGGGCATTTGGAAGAATGAGCTGGCAGGAGAGAAGATGCCTCGGTGTTTGCCAGGTGAGTGGAAACCCTCCGCCGTCCTCTGTGGCCCTGACAGCCCTGGCAGCCCTGCAGGGCCTCAGAGGAGGCACAGCGCAGAGCAGGGAGAGACACTCCAGCTTGAAGCTGAAGGTAGACACGGAGTGAGGGAGGAATCAGGAAGAAGGCGAGGAGACACCCCAGCAGAAGGGCAGAGGGACCCAGAGAGCTGGACCTGTCCCGACATTCCTGGACTTTTCACTGAGCAGGTGGGAGATGAGGAATAAAAAAAAAAAGAGCAAGAGGGACTTCCCTAGCGGTCCAGTGGTTAAGACTCCACGCTCCCACTGCAGGGGGCACGGGTCCGCAGCGCGGCCAAAAAAAAGAGAGAGAAAAGCCCCAGGAAAAATAGACAAGAACGAGAAGAGGCTGACCGTACGCCAAAGACGGAAGAATAGGGAGGGAGGAGAGAGGAGAAAGGGCCCTGAGCCAAAAAGAGGGGGCGAAGGGGAGGGGACAGCCCGCGGTGCGGGGCGCTGACTTCTCCCCCGCAACCTCCCCCATTCTCCTCTCCCCACGCCCACTTCTCCTCCCCCCCCCGCCCCCTTCTCCTCCCCAGTGTGCGGGAAACCCGTCAACCCTGTGGAGCAGAAGCAGCGCATCGTTGGAGGCCAGAAGGCCAAGCTTGGCAACTTCCCCTGGCAGGCCTTCACCAATATCCACGGGCGCGGGGGCGGCGCGCTGCTGGGCGACCGCTGGATCCTCACGGCCGCGCACACGCTCTACCCCAAGGAGTACGAAGCGCAGGGCAACGCCACCGTGGACGTGTTCCTGGGCCACGTCAGCGTGGAAGAGATCACCAAGCTGGCCAACCACCCCGTCCGCAGGGTCAGCATCCACCCAGACTACCGCCAGGAAGAGTCCCACAATTTCGAGGGGGACATCGCCCTCCTGGAGCTGGAAAATAGTGTCACCCTGGGCCCCAACCTCCTCCCCATCTGCCTCCCCGACAATGAGACCTTCTACGACCAGGGTCTCATGGGCTATGTCAGTGGCTTTGGGATCATGGAGGAGAGACTTTCTCACAACCTCAGGTTTGTCCGTCTGCCCGTAGCTAAGCGAGAGGATTGTGAGAGCTGGCTCCGGAAAAAAAATAGGAAAGATGTGTTTTCTGAAAACATGTTTTGTTCTGGGGACCCGACTCTAAAGCAAGATGCCTGTCAGGGGGATAGCGGAGGGGTCTTTGCTGTAAGGGATGAGGAAAATGATCGCTGGGTGGCGACAGGCATCATATCCTGGGGCATCGGCTGCAGCAGGGGGTACGGGTTCTACACCAAACTACTCAACTACGTGGACTGGATCAAAAAAGAGATGGAGGAGGAGGACTGAGCCCAGAATTCACTAGGTCAGAATCCAAAGAGCGAGGTGCAAAAAAAGAAGAAAAATTAGCTAACCAGTTGTTGACAACCACTAAGAATCCATATTAAAATCACTGATGCAGAAAGACACTGTGTGAAAGAAATTCTCTTTTCTATAATCCCATCCACACTCTTCACCTGAAACAGCCCAAAAGTCACCTTTATTCCCCCCACCCCCCCACCCCAGGGTTGCAGAAGATACATTCCACAATCTCTAGTTATCATTGTCCTCTTCCATTTTTATAACCATCAGGTAATTGAATAGAACTCCTTCCAAATAAAATTTTATGAGAAAGCCTATTGTGTAAAATGAATTAAAAGCAGTATTTAATAAATATAAAAATAGTTAATGAGATCGTATTTAAAATATTTTACTTAGGAAGGCAATGAGAACAATTAAGTTTATGCCCACATTTACAATTAGAGTTGTAGATAACAATTTATTTCTGTATTTTGTTTTGCTTGTACAATATGAAGAAAATCCTTATTTTCCCACATACATAGCTGCAGATATAAGAGCTTTTTTAACAGCTCACTTTCCAATCTCTAAATATTCCTTAAGAGAGGAGTGATATGCAATTTTTGTTCCCAAGTTGAGTCACTAACAGTATTTTTTTTTTTTTTTTTTTTGCTGTACGCGGGCCTCTCACTGTTGTGGCCTCTCCCGTTGAGGAGCACAGGCTCCGGACGCGCAGGCTCAGCGGCCATGGCTCATGGGCCCAGCTGCTCCATGGCATGTGGGATCTTCCCGGACCGGGGCACGAACCCGTGTCCCCTGCATCGACAGGCGGACTCTCAACCACTGCGCCACCAGGGAAGCCCACTAACAATATTTTTAAATAATTTGTATTCTTTAAGATATATTTAAAGGCCAGAGAAGTACCCAAAACTTGGGATAAGCATTATAAGTATTTATGGTAGAATATTATCATGAGATTATTGCACAACTGACTCTTCTGGACATGTCTGAACAACTTTACACGAGCTGACTCACACAGGCCTGAATTCAAGAAGCCAGGGCAGAGTTAAAACAGTTCCAAGTAATGACGAGTTTTTAAGTCCAAATGCGGGTCCACAATCCCTTCTCTGACACCCTCAAGGCTAAATGCCTTTCAATGTTCAAGATTTTACAGATTTCAGAAATGCAATATACCATCTATGTAATGTAATGTAATGGCCCCAGCAACACCCTGTAAGAACACAGATGAATAATTCTGAAAAACATTTGAATATTCACAGTAAGTGAGATAGATGACGGCTCTAGACAACGACCCACCAGTTACTGTCAGGTTTTGCTACTAAATAAGTTTTGATGCCAAACTTATTAAAACACTTTCTGTTTTTAAGAGCATTTTAAATGTTAGGATTGTGGACTTGTATAGGTGGAAATGGAAACGTTTTCTCATATAGTCTACACAAAAGCATACACAAATGTTGTGGGTTACATTTAAGGAGCATACATTGATTGCAGTTTGGTTTTTTTTTAAATAAATTTATTTATTTATTTATTTTTGGCTGTGTTGGGTTTTCATTGTTGGGTCTTCGTTGCTGCACCTAGGCTTTCTCTAGTTGTGGTGAGTGGGGGCTTCTCTTCGTTGTGGTGCATGGGCTCCTCATTGCAGTGGCTTCTCTTGTTTCAGAGCTGGGGCTAGGCACGCGGGCTCCAGTAGTTGCAGCATGTGAGCTCAGTAGCTGTGGCTTGCAGGCTCTAGAGCGCAGGCTCAGTAGTTGTGGCGCATGGGCTTAGTTGCTCCACAGTATGTGGGATCTTCCTGGACCAGGGCTCGAACTCGTGTCCCCTGCATTAGCAGGTGGATTCTTAACCACTGCACCACCAGGGAAGTCCTACAGTTCTTTGAATGGTTAGAAATGTTTTCAGAAATGAAACACCTTCAGGACTCCAATGGAGGCAGGAGTTCAGTGGGTGGAGGAGATGGAAATAGTAAAAATTTAAAAATTCAATTCTATGTTATTTCTAAGGTTCCTGGCAAATTTAAGATTCTGAGTCCCTGGTCCTTATTGTAATCATCAAATGTGATCTCAGGAGAATCCAGTGACTGCTTTGACCTCTCTGGTTCCCACTCTCTTCCCACAAAGTCATGTGCATCTTATTCTTCAAGTGCACTGGAGTAGAAAAATTAGGACAAAACCAATACTCTGTGAATAGAAAACTAACAGAAAAAAAAAATAGAAATTGCTTTTGGACTTTGGGGCTTAACGTAACTCATAATAAGGAAAATATTTAAATTAAAACACTATCTTTTTACCAGTAAGATTGGCAAAGATAATATATTATATTGGTGAAGACATAGAGAAAACAGACACTCACGCATTTTTTTCATGTAAATTGGTACAAACTCTCTAAACAGCAATTTGGCAACATGTAATCAAAATTACCAATCCACATGCCTTTGACCCCGCAATTCCACTTCCATGAATTTTTCCCACAGATATCTCACGTATGAGTTAAATGACCTATGTATACAAGGTTAGACATCCCAGCATTGTTCATAATAGCAAAGTATTAGAATCCTGAATTCTGAAAGATCTGGTACCAAAGTTTCAAGTAAATTATGGAATATCCAAATAATGGAATACAATGTAGCCATTCAATCTCTAAGATAAATGAAAAGCAGAACAGTATATATAAAATACTACCATTTGTATAAAAAAGAAGAGTGGTTTTATATTGCTTTATATGTATAAAATATTGCTGGAAGGTTATATAAGAAATGGTGGTGGTCTCTGGGGGAGAAGGAAAGTTATCATGTATTCTCTTCCTATCTTTCAAAATTTTGAGTCATGTAGATGTTTTATCTGTCCCAAAAAACAGGCACAGAGCTATATTAAAATATTTTTAATTAAAAAAATGTTAAGGAGGGCTTCCCTGGTGGCGCAGTGGTTGAGAGTCCACCCGCCGATGCAGGGGACACGGTTTCGTGCCCCGGTCCGGGAAGATCCCACGTGCCGCGGAGCGGCTGGGCCCGTGAGCCATGGCCACTGAACCTGCGCGTCCGGAGCCTGTACTCCGCAACGGGAGAGGCCACAACAGTGAGAGGCCCGCGTACCCCCCAAAAATAAAAAGATTAGGGAAATAGCAACATGTCTATATGCTGATGGGAATTTCATAATAGAGAGGGAAAATGAGTATGATGTGTGGAGGAGGGGTGAGATGGAATCCAGGTGCAAGCATGGATATGTTATCTAGGGTAACAGGCAAGCAGAGTTTAAGATGCTTCCATTTCAGTAGATGTGGTGGTAGGAATGTGTCGACGTTCTCTTCTAATTCTTCATTTGTCTTGGTCAAGTAGAAAATAAGGTCATCAGCTGAAAGTGTGGATAGAGAAGGATTTGGGGGTTTGAGGAGAGAGAAGAAGGAATGAGATAGTCATCCAGGAGAGTGGAAGACAGAACAGGTTAGGGAATTTTGGTCACCCGGGGGCATAAGGGCCCACTTGAGATTCAAGATCATGACTTAAAAGTTAGGAGACAGTTGTATGAGCTCGGTCATGTGTTTTCCCCCCGCCATTATCAGCTGCACCAATACAGGCACAGAGGAAACAGATTCGATTTTGCCAAGTGGGTATATTGAAACCGTAGAAGAGCAAGGGAGTCCAGAATGTATGAAAGCGAGTTATCATATGGAATTTAAGCCAGGCAAAGAGGGGGTCAAGCACGAAGTGGGTGGTGGGCAATAAATATGCAGAAGATTTGATGTATCAGGGTTGCTGGTGTCATGGTATATAGAAAGTGTGGCCCTACAGGAACAGACCTGGAAGAATAGGAGGTGATGGCAAAAGAATGGGGTGTGTGAAGTTGAGATTGCTGGAGAGATTGCAGGTATTGGTAATGACAGGGTCTGTCTAGGCATGACCATGGGAGTGTGTCGCTGAGGTAGAGTGGAAGATAAGATTGGAGAAGATTCATGGAACCACAGGGCCACAGTTTTAGAAGGATCACCTATCTGTATGTTGAAACTGCCAAAAATTAAGACAGCAATAGTGTTAGAATGACAGTGAATCAGGAACTAAGATCATTGAGCAATGAGGGGAATGACGTGGGTCCCAGGAGGTGACTGTAACAATGAGTAGCTGTGCATAAGATAGTCTGATGACATGAGCTTCAAAACTGAGAGGCTGAGAAAAGAGGGGGAGGATGGGTTGTACGTGGCAGTGAGGGTCACGGAAGACCCAGTGAAAGGGAGGCTGTCAGGGGGGAAATACCGTCACCAATTGAGAGAGCAGCAGGAGGGCACCAGAGTTCAGGGAATTGGCTCTGGGGCTAAACCACCTGGCCACTTTCTATCCATGGTAGCTTAGCAAGTTACTTAACCTCTCTGAGCCTCAGTTTCTTTGTCTATAAAATGGGGGTAATAATAGAATCGCATACAAATCTTATACAATATTATCTCATGCAATCTCATATAAATATTAAAGAGTTACAGCCATAAAAAAAAGATGAAAGAATGCCATTTGCAGCAACATGGATGTAACTAGAGATCATCATACTAAGTGAAGTAAGTCAGAAAGAGACAGATATATACCATGTGATATCACTTATATGTGGAATCTAAAATATGACACAGATGAACACATCTACGAAACAGAAACAGATTCACAGACATAGAGAACAGACTTGTGATTGCCAAGCAGTAGGGTGGCGGAGGGAAAGATTGGGAGCCATGGTTGGTTCCATGAAAAGACCAGATTCTCTCCTTTGGGGCTTCTTTGGGATCCTGGTCTCCAGTGATCCCAGGATTGTTTTTATTTTATCCTGAGTTTTCTCTCCACTGTCTACTTAGGCACTTTTTTGCTTTTGTCCCTGTCTTCTGTGAATTTTTATTTTAACCATCCTCTGTTTTTTTTTTTCCTGTTGGAAACCTTAGGTTCTTCTTGCTTCCTGTCCAAGAGAGATCAAGAAACATTTTCATTTTACCCACGAATAGAGGGTGCCCAGACAAACCTGAGCATTGTGCCAAAAATATTTCAAATTCAGTCCCAAGCAGTGAAGACCAAAGAAATAATTTGCTTTCTCACTAAACATAAAGGAAGACAGAGACTGCAAACAGCCTATTTGGAGGTCAGACAGAATACGGTGGTTAAAGTTAGAACTAGCCCCTTGCTGACAGTTGTTGGTATTCTATGTCATTTGTATTCCCTTGTAGTACAAGAGGTTTTTCAAACAGGACCTGGACCCCCAGGAAAGAAGAAAATAGGGCACTCTCTCTTTAAGTTTATGTTCTCCCCTTTGGGGTTCCTCCACTGTGGTTCCTGTGACCACAACTTCACCATCCCCCATCATTTATCTAGTCTCCCCCTTTCTCTGGCTGAAAGGTGGATACACTCAAAATCAATTCCCTTGACCTCTTAGCACAACTGAGAAAAGGCTGGATCTTTCAAAAGTGTCTTTTTAAACTTGTAAAAGAAAATTAAAAAGTAAAGAATGTGACCTTAAAGGGGTAGCATGAGGGAGATCTTTGTGGTGATGAAACAGCTCTGTATCAATAGAAAAGATCGATGAAACTAAAAGCTGTGGGGTTTTTTTTTGAAAAGATAAAATAAATAAACCAATAGCTAAACTTTCCAAGAAAAAGAAAAAAAAAGAGAGGACTCAAATAAATAAAATTTTAAATGAAAGAGGAGACATTACCACATAAAGGTTCATAAGAAACTACTATGAACAATATATGCCAACAAATTGGACAACCTAAGAAGAAATGGATAAATTCCTACAAACATACAGCCAACTAAAACTGAATCATGAAAAACTTTTTAAAAAGAACAGCTGGGGACTTCCCTGGTACTGCAGTGGTTAAGAACCAGCCTGCCAATGCAGGGGACACGGGTTCGAGCCCTCGTCCAGGAAGATCCCACATGCCACAGAACAACTAAGCCTGTGCACCACAACTACTGAGCCTGTGCTCTAGAGCCCACGAGCCACAACTACTGAAGCCTGCGTGCCTAGAGGCCGGAGCTGCACAAGGAAGGAAGCCACTGCAATGCGAAGCCCACGCTACCCAATGAACACCCAAGGCGGCCAAAGATTAATTAATTAATGAATTAACTAATTAATTAATTTTAAAAAACCAACCAAACAAACAGCTGCCCTCCACCCGGGCTCTGCGCACCTCGCCCGCCGGCCCGCGCGGCTGGGGCTCCGCCCCCTGAGAGGTGGGACGGCGATGGGCGAGGCTGCTGGGCTCTCCCCGCTCCCAGAGCTGGCCCCAGCATCAGCGCTCGCCACATGCTGCAAAAGGATGGCAGAGCAAAGAAGAACTTCAAGATATTCAGGTATGTGAAGCTGATTTCCATGGAAACCTTGTCATCGTCTGATGACAGTTGTGACAGCTTTGCTTCTGATAATTTTGCGAACACAAAACCTAAATTCAGGTCAGCTATCAGTGAAGAACCGGCAAATGTTTTTTATGAGGACTCTGCTAATGAATCTTTCTGCAGCTTTTCAGAAAGTGAGGTGCAAGATGTGTTAGACCACTGTGGATTTTTACAGAAACCAAGGCCAGACGTCACTAACGAACTGGCCAGTGTTTTTCATACCGACTCAGAGGATGAATCGTTTTGCGGTTTCTCAGAGGTGGAATGAGGCTGCGGGCAGACCGTGCGGCTGTCGGAGCGAAGTCAGTGAAGACGTTCCGGACCTCTCCGGGTGGCCATGAAATTCCCAACTCGAAACACCGAGGTGGCGCAGTGGTTGAGAATCCACCTGCTAGTGTAGGGGACACGCGTTCAAGCCCTTGTCTGGGAAGATCCTACATGCCGCGGAGCAGCTAAGCCCGTGCGCCACGACTACTGAGCCCGCGTGCCGCAACTACTGAAGCCCGCGCGCCTAGAGCCCACGCGTGCTCCGCAATAAGAAGCCCGTGCACCACAACGAAGAGTAGCCCCCGCTCTCCGCAACTACAGAAAGCCCATGCGCAGCAGCGAAGACCCAACGCAGCCAAAAATAAATAAGTAAAATAAATAAATTTTAAAAAAGAAAAAGAAAAGGAACACCGGGGGAGCAGCCAGCAAAAGAGCAGCGGCCCCATCCCCACCCCGAGCCCTCAGAGAATTCCTTGACCGATTCCAATTCTGTTTCAGAAGACGAAAGTGGCATGAATTTTTGGGAGAAAAGGGCTTTAAATATAAAGCGAAACAAAGCAATGCTTGCAAAACTAATGTCAGAATTAGAAAGCTTCCCTGGCTCCTTCCCTGGAAGGCGTTCCCTGCCAGACCCCAGTTCACGTCCAAAGACACCCCGAAGGCACACATTCCCAGGTGTATCCTGCAGGAGAAACCCTGAGCAGAGAGCTCGTCCTTTCACCAGGTCAAGATCCCAGGTCCTTGGGTGGCTCAGCGCCCTGCCTACAGAGGAGGGGGGGGGAGGGGGGGGAGGGGGGGGAGGAGGAGGACATGTTGGTGAGAAATAGGAAGCCCCTGGCCGGCTACATGAACGAAAATGACATGCCCCAAAGTCATCGCCCCGGCTCCATGACCCTTCCCTATATATTCGCGCCGTGGACGAAATCACATGGGAAGAATTGGACAACATCTGCAACAACTCTGGTGAGAAGATCTATAACCGCTCATTGGGATCGACTTGTCATCAGTGCCGCCAGAAAACTATCGATACCAAGACAAACTGCAGAAACCCAGAGTGCTGGGGCGTTCGAGGCCAGTTCTGCGGTCCCTGCTCTAGAAACCGTTTATGGTGAAGAAGTCAGGGATGCTCTGCTAGACCCAAACGGGCACTGCCCACCACGTTGTGGGATCTGCAACTGCAGCTTCTGTCAGCAGGGAGAGGGGCGGTGTGCGACGGGGGTGCTCGTGTACTTAGCCAAGTACCATAGCTTCGGGAACGTGCACGCTTACTTGAAAAGTCTAAAACAGGAGTTGGAAATGCAAGCATCATAATTGGAAAACCCACTACCTGCCTTCCACTTCACAAACCTTCCTTGTTAAACTTTTCAATTTTGTCACGTGATTGAAAGCCAAGTTAAGAATTCTGATGATCAGTGTGTCTTATAGGCAAATCAAGTTAATATCATTAGACACGCAAGTGTGTCTGAGCATCACAGAGATATAGTGCCAGCTGTACTCTGCCCTCCTACAGTTTCTCCTTTGCTTTCCCCCCTACCCCTCACCCCATGCCATCCCCCACTTATTTCCAGTGGTTCTCTTCCATCATGTAGTTTCAGAATCCTCTTTAAATGACAATTTTATGAAAGTATGTTTGATTTAATTGGTGTTAAAATAGCCCTGGAATCCACCCAAAAAACCAAGCACTTAGAAATGCAGTAGTAGTGTTAACTAGCTACATCTATCAAATTCCAGAGACTAGTCCTCTAACTTGCTTACATGAAAACACTGGGTCTGATTTAGTGTTTGTTGACATTTTTAACAGAATCAAGGCACAAAAGTCTTAAAACCATGTGGAAAAATTAGGTGATTGATGTCAAGTGGAGTATATGACTTTGGAGGCCTTTCAGGAGAATATTGCGTGTATTGTGCTTATTATTCAAGTTGTCACAGTTGAAGCTTAGTTGCTGCTGATTTCTTCCACCAAGTGCATCAGGCCCATACAGTCATGCCCCGAAGGTTCTCGGGTAGCGCTACACTTGAAATCATTGTAGAAAAGCCATCCTGGGGAATTGGGACAGGGAGCCTTCAGGAGTAGGTCGATTTGAATTCATGGAATAAAACGTCAGGATAATTGTAGTTTGCCAAGTTTATTTCAGTTCATATCATAGGATGTTTCAAATAAATTCTTGATTATGTTGCATGGAAAATTGAAAACTAAGAAGACCAGCTATGCAGAAAGTAAAAAGTCACATTTTCATAGAATATTTTTCTGATTCTAGAAATCATGATAAAAGCAACTTTTGAGAATCCCATATCCCTCAAGCCCCTTCTGGGCTAGTCCTGTTTCAACTAGGGTCCTTCCCCTAAAGTCCTCTTGGCTCCATTTTCTTCCCCCAGCATGAGGAGCTGAGCCACCAGTCCAGTTTCTTCTGACCAAAGAAATGTGACAATTCACCTGCTTTTTTTAAAGTTAAGTGTTTTCCTGAGTTTCAGGTGAAGCACACATGTTATTCCCAAGCGACTTGCAAGGCCGTACGATTGATGTCTTTTAAGCCACAGTGAATGATTTTCTAGCCCTCTAGGCCCTGGTGATGAGCCTTTCCCAGCTCCCAAGTCTCTGATGGGGATTCACTTAAAACCCCACCCTGCGCCTCACCCAGGGGAATGATCTGGCAGAACAGCTAATGATGCCCAAACACAGACCCACCCGACGGTCCAAGGCAGCAGCGACGAGCGAATCCTTTCACCAGTACCTCAGCCCATCCGTGAGGGCAGAACCCAGATAGACGAAAGATGCTCTCTGGGGCTTCCCTGGTGGCGCAGTGGTTGAGAGTCCGCCTGCCGAGGCAGGGGACACGGGTTCGTGCCCCGGTCCGGGAAGACCCCACATGCCGCGGAGCGGCTGGGCCCGTGAGCCATGGCCGCTGAGCCTGCGCGTCCGGAGCCTGTGCTCCGCAACGGGAGAGGCCACAACAGTGAGAGGCCCGCGTACCGAAAAAAAAAAAAATGTAGTGAAGGGCTTCCCTGGTGGCGCAGTGGTTAAGAGTCCGCCTGCCGATGCAGGGGACACGGGTTCATGCCCCGGTCCGGGAAGATCCCACATGCCGCGGAGCGGCTGGGCCCGTGAGCCATGGCCGCTGAGCCTGCGCGTCCGGAGCCTGTGCTCCGCAGCGGGAGAGGCCACGACAGTGAGAGGCCCGCGTACCGAAAAAAAAAAAAAAATGTAGTGAAGGGCTTCCCTGGTGGCGCAGTGGTTAAGAGTCCGCCTGCCGATGCAGGGGACACGGGTTCATGCCCCGGTCCAGGAAGATCCCACATGCCGCGGAGCGGCTGGGCCCGTGAGCCATGGCCGCTGAGCCTGCGCGTCCGGAGCCTGTGCTCCGCAACGGGAGGGGCCACGACAGTGAGAGGCCCGCGCACCGGTAAAATAAATAAATAAATAAAAAAGATTCTCTCTGGCAGGGATGGACTTCCTTTTTTTGTTATTTGTCAGATTCCAGGTTGATTTTTGTCCTACTCCTGCAATTATTAAAAAGAAGGAAAATTTCTATATCACAAGCATGTTTCTTAATATTTTTCCAATTTCTTTTTTCTCTAGAGGAATCACCCTTCTCCTGCCCAAGACTCCGTAGTCCAGTGTCCACTGTCAACTCCATGGCACACGTAACAACAGGCAGGTAGGGGGAGGTAGTTGGCAGGTGTAGAGTTAAGGAATAAAGTAAATGGCTTTATGCTGCTTGGTTGATATGACACGATACTTCCAGTAGCTTCCTATTGTTGGGTTTTTGTTTTTTTTTTTTCTGGCTGTGTTGGGTCTTCATTTCTATGCACGGGCTTTCTCTAGTTGCGGCGAGCGGGGGCTACTCTTCGTTGCAGTGCACGGGCTTCTCATTGCGGTGGCTCCTCTTGTTGCAGAGCACGGGCTCGAGGCATGCGGGCTTCAGTAGTTGTGGCACACAGGCTCAGTAGTTGTGGCTTGCAGGCTCTAGAGCACAGGCTCAGTAGTTGTGGTGCACGGGTTTAGTTGCTCTGCGGCATGTGGGATCTTCCTGGATCAGGGCTCGAACCCGTGTTCCCTGCCTTGGAAGGCCGATTCTTAACCACTGCACCACCAGGGAAGTCCCATTTGGTTCTTCAGACCTTCTGATTAGAGTTCTGGTTACTTCACGTTGTGTTAACCACCAGCCTAACGTCCGCTGTTGAATTTTGCCCTTTTGGTCCATGGAAGATCAAAGTCCTTTCTTGATGGGCCACAAATATACCCCTTTTGGCTTCTGATAAAAACTGTTCTCCTGAAAGCCACGTGTCACGTCAAACAGACCAGAGTGTCCCTGAACTCTTAATCTCAGGCCATGGCTTTCGTAAGACACCTTGTTAGGGCAATGGCCACCCTAAGATAGCTCTTCTGTCCTCAGTTTAAAAAATACTAATCTCTGCATAGAAAGCAAATTTATGGTTACCAAAGGGGAAAGCGGGGGAAGGGATAAATTATGAGTTTGGGATTAGCAGATTCCAAACTACTATATATAACATAGATGAAAAACAAGGTGCCCCTATATAGCACAGGGAATTATATTCAATATCCTGTAATAAACCCTAATGGAAAAGAATATGAAAAAGAATATATATATATATATTCACAAGGGTGTAAATCAACTATACTTCAATTAAAAAAAAATACTAGTCTCTATTGTCTGGTCCTTTTTCACCACTAATCATTTTGTGGTGATGAGGAGTTGTTTGTTTGTTCACTTGTTTGTTTTTCTGTTCCCTTGGAAAAAAGTAGAAGGGAGTCTGGGTCCTTCCTCACCAAGATGAGGTGTAACATCTCAGTGCAGAGTTCAAGCCAGAGAAGACATTGTTGCCTGACTGACAAATTAACCAAAACCACCAGGAAAGCGGATGAGCACATGCTGAATTTCTTTTGTTTTTCTTTTTCATTGAGTCATAATATTGTATTATACAAATGTGCACTAAAGGAAAATTCATTTTCAGGAGACATATTGAAACAATTTATACCACAAAATTTTAGACTTAAAGATCTTCAACAGCCAATTCTAACTGTTGTATGTGGATGTCTCAGTGAGGTTCAAGTACATTTGATGAATTTCAAAAACAGAACACGGTACCTTGTGCTGACATGATGCTAAATCCACAATACTCAGTAAATGTCAATTGGAAGAGAGGAGAGAAACTGAGTTCCCTGTTTTCATGACAGTCAAATATTAGCTGCTAGGGGCCCAAATTCCCAGGACACAACAGCCCATCGCACTCCCTTCCTATGGTGCTGAAGTCTTGATGTGGAATAAGACAAGTCAGCCAGAACTGGGTTATAAACATGCTTTATTACCGGTAGATAGTAGACACTGATAATGATAAACTGCAAACAGGTAAAGGGGTAACAAAAATCAGGGGTGTGCCCCACAATGAATTGCAGAGTCAGAACTGGAACAGGAGGCAATCATCAGGAAAGAGGGCTCCCGGTGGAACAGTCCAAGATAAGCGTCCCTTCCCACACTGTTGTCCACAGGACAGATTCAGGGGAGAGGACCCCAGGGACTCCAACTACACTGAATGACCAACACAACTACATGATCCAACCCCACCTCCAACCAGGTATCCCAACAATCAAGTTCTAGTTAAATCATACTCCCATGTCTTCTCTCAGTCATGGTGAAATAATGGGATTATTATGAAGAACAGAAAGCAACAGATGGGTCACAGCCCTTAGAGAGGCTGGTGGGACCTGTACGGTTAGTCTACACTGGGGGCACTATTTTCCTGCATCGTCTTCATGATCCAGTCAATGTAGTTCTTGACACGAGTGTAGATCCCATAGGTACCACACTGGGGGCCCCAGGACACCAAGCCAGCGACATAGAATTTGGGGTTCTCTTCATTAGGGACCTGTAGAGCAAAGGCCCCACCGCTGTCCCCTTCACAGCTATCAACACCTTTCTCACCTCCAGCACAGATCATGTTCTCAGTGAAAACAAAGGAATTTATATCTATTCCGGGGTTTAGCCCCTTCACCTCCCGGCACTTTGCTAAGGGAGCAACAGGTAACTTTGCCCCTCTGAGCTTAATGACATGATCTTTGGCATTTGTTCGGCCCCAGCCTGAGATCAGCCCCAGATCTCCCACGGAGGGGTTGTATTCTGAGGAGGCACCTGGCAGGCAGATAGGGGAGACAGTGGGTCCCATTTTCACTGGGTCTTGCAGCCGCACCAGCGCAATGTCATTGTCAAAATTCTTCCGTATTTCCGAGGCATCCAGGTCCTTCCAACCAGGATGAATGAACACTTTCTCAGCAGTGAGCATCTGGGCATTTGCCAGTTGTGAAGTGACCACTGAGGTAGATCCAACGTACATCACCGGGTCATGGTTCCCCTCCACGGTGTGGGCAGCTGTCAGCACCCAGTGCTCATCTATGAGAGCCCCGCCGGCCCGGGGGTTCGAGAAGAAGACTTGCCAGGGGAAATTTTCAATCTTTGCAATGGAGCCTCCAAATATCCTCTGTTTTTCTGTAAAGGGCTCACCAGGGACGCCACAGACTAGGGAGGAACAAAAGCAAGGTGGGAAGGGAGCAGGGTAGATTGCTGGCCCCCCTGAAAATCCTACAGCCACTCAAACACCTGCTGGGCCTCAGCGTTCTCAGCACAAGATGGCCAAATAGTTGGTCAACGATCTCAGCACCTGACTCATCCTGAACTGACCTAAAGGACCAAACATCCCGCTTTGCCAGTGCCAAAAGCAGGCTTGTGGGAAAGACTGGTTTAAACTGAGGCTGTGTGCGAATTACTGAACCCAAACGAACCTCACACTATGGACAGCTTAACTCACAGCGTGGGGAGGACACTTCACCCCAGGCTCGGCACATGGGGCCAGGGGCCCAGCTGGGAGCCAGAGCTGGGCAACCCTGTCCTCATACAGGTGTTGGGGGAAGTGAGCATTCTACCTTCCTCTGATGCCCAGATCAAACACTTATCACCTTCTTTTCTCAAGTCCTAATTGCAGCTAGCCCCTCCTTGTAACCTGTGGAAGGTTCTCTTTTTCCATCTTTCATCTCATCCCCCATTGACCGGATCCAGGTTTGATTGCTTTGCCGTTACTGAATATAACTAAAACGGAATTTTATTTCAGATCAAGTTGGCTTTCCCAAATTCCTCACTAGTCAGCCTGAATGGACTCTGAGTTGAGCATAACAGACAGACCTGGGTTCAAAGCCTACCCATGCCCCTTCCTAACTCCGTGAACTTGCACTGAATTCCCTCAACTGTAAAACGGAACCAAAAACACCTACCCCAGAGCATTGTTGCAAAGACTTAATTGAATGAGATAATAAATGCAATTGTTTGATTGCATTTGATTACTTGATTGAGAGCTAGCTCGGTCCCTAGCTCTCAATCACACTGTTGTTACTAAGAGGATGTTTATTATTATTCTGGCTTTGCCTGGGAGTCTTCTTCTACTCAACTCTGATCTCTATGCAACCCCTTATTTCTTTTATTCCTCTATAGCTTGTTGTCAGATAGACTTTTAATATAATAACTAGGCTCTTCGAGTAGTCTTGTTTCTGAGTGTTGATTCCTCACTCTCTTATTTCAGGCCCTGTTTTTAGCAATCCCAGACGCCCTTACTACATCTACATTACCAAACCTAACTGGCCCAGACTCTGACACCAACTGTCACTGGCTGACTTTTCTCTTTCCCATCCATTGGTCTGACAGTGTGGTTGATGAATTCCCCAAGGCCCTGGCAGGTCCACGGCCCAGCTTTGTCTCCATCTCACTGAGCTAGACTCTGGCAGCCCAGACTGTCAAGTCCCTTCCCAAGAGGATTACAGCTACTTTTAGAAGGTGAGACCCATGCAACAACACCTGTGGCTGTGCTCTCTACCCAAGCCTGAGCCCTGATTACCTGGAACACATTTTGGCAGCTCTGCGCCCAGCAGCTCATTCACCCAGCTCCCGTTGCCAGCGCAGCGATACTCCTCTGGAACAGCACAAGGGACAGGGACACACTCACCATCACATCTTCTGGAGTCTGTCCCCCACTTTTCGTTCAGAGCCTTAGCACCTCTGGGATTTGAGGAGGCGATCAGATCAAACGAACTAGAAAAGAATCTTGAGAACATCCTCCAAACAATCTCTCTGGCCCCTATCCTGCCAAGGGAGGGGAAGGAACAGTCTCCAAAGCAGAAGGAAGAGGGTTACGGTAGAGGCTGGGAAAGTGCTTCAACTGGGAAAAGAAATTAAATTAAATTAAAAGCAATGAAGTGGGACATATTGTGAGCCATCCAGACCTTCATCCAGCACCACCAAGGCCTCTCCATCGAGAAAGTCAGGCGTCATAGAATAATGACCTGAAGCTGGAAGCATTACTCCTGTTCTACATTAAATAGTTGGTCAGGGGACTTCCCTGGTGTCTCAGTGGTTAGGACTCCGTGCTTCCACCGCAGGGAGTACCCAACCCAGGAAGACTGTGCTATTCACCCTCCAACACTCTCATTCTTTCTTTCTCTTTTCTTTAGTCAAAGAAACCTACCGCTTCTTTCATTTTCCATGTAGTAATATGGCTTCTCACAAGTGTAGCGAGTGACAGAACCAAGTAGAGTATTTTCTGGATCTTCGACGCTACCATGCCGAATGGGTTCGGGAGCGCCACAGTCCACGGCTACAAGAGGAAGGCAGGAGAGAGATGGTCAGGATGGCCACTTCCTCCCAGGAGGAGTCACTGGGCCAGTCCATCCTCCCAGCTGTGTTCTTCACTCCTTCCCCACTCCCCACATCCATAAGCACACCTGGGATGAATCCCCCACATCAGCCTCTCTGTGGCCATGATCTCCGACTGGCATCCCTCAACACCCTAGCCCACTGAGTCCTGCCAGGTCTGATAGCCCCTTGAAAGCTACAAGGATGAACCTGGTTCTCAGTGATTGGTGAGGCCTCTGAAGGAACGGACCCATATAATGCTATTAACTCTACCAATCTCACAGCCTCTTTCTTTGGAAGAAACCTGCTAGTCTGGCTGGCCTGGGATCAGATCAGGGCTGGGACTCCATGACTGACTTCCCTTCAAAAACCCAATCTACTCTCTCACAAGCCTAAGAGGAAACCATGCATTTGTATCTTAATGCACTAATCTTTCCATTCCTTTTGGGAGAAAAAAAAAAAGAGTCCCATTTTAAAGAGGTACATACGTTGACACCGCAGGTTGGAATTACTCCACTTTCCATTGCTTTGGCAAGTAGAGTAGAAAGATGTCGAGCCCACACTTCCCTGGACAATAATAAACATCTCCATTAATTTATAAGCAGAGATATAGGGAATCAAAATCCAGAAATGGAATCGATGGACAATAATAAACATCTCCATTAATTTATAAAGAGAGATATAGGGAATCAAAATCCAGAAATGGAATCGATGGACAATAATAAACATCTCCATTAATTTATAAGGAGAGATATAGGGAATCAAAATCCAGAAATGGAATCGCTCTCTGGCCTTGGGTCAATGAGGAGTCCTCACCACAAGAAGCTTGGGGACATCGTAGCAGAATGACCCAAAGCACCCAGGAGTTGGGGCTAAAAGACAACTTTGTCCCAGCATATCAGCCCCCCTGCCCCAGGAAGACCAAAGCCAAAAAGGGAATGTCAAGCTGTCCACGGATCTTCATGACTGACAAGGAAAGACTAAAGATCCTGAGTGGTTCTCTTTATGGAGAAGGTGTTAGACCTTGCTGGAACAAGGACGCTCGGTAAATGATTAGACAATTCCAGTACGCTCATCCTGACCTAGGGACAAGAGAGAAGCCTCTAACGGTGCTTTACCTGTACAACTTCAAACCCATCCACACAGGTTATCTTCACCACATCTTTGAACACATATTTTGCTCTATCAGGCTCCCAAAAAGAATTGGCAGTGACTTCTTTAGGACAAGGGATTGCTTAGAAAGGACAGGAAAAAACTTTTTACCAAATCGTTGGAGAATCTCTATGATATTTACATCATTCTCACACTTTCTACAGTTGTTCAGTCATCCTCAATCCTGACGCCCAGCATTCCAATACGCAGGTGTCTAAAATAACATGACAGGGAATGCCCTGGTGGTCCAGTGGTTAGGACTTGGCGCTTTCACTGCTGAGGGCACCTGTTCGACCCCTGGCTGGGGAACTAAGATCCCACAAGCCACATGGTGTGGCGAAAAAAATTATTAATTAATTAATATGGCATTACTAATGAACCACCCCCAAGCTGTCTGCATTCAGAAGTCCAGTTGAACGATTCCTAGAAGTTGAGGCATTTCTAGCAACTACTGACAGGTTTAGGTCCTGCTGAGGAAGTGGAGTATTCTCAGGATACTTATCCATACAACAATCTACCTGTTTTGATTTTACATTGTGCAAGGACTTTGGTACCACCAACCAAAGAGCAACTTCTGAGTTACTCACGATCTCCATGGTAACGAAATCTCCATCCCTTTTTTTGCTCTGTTTCATCAGTTTGGAAGATGATATTGAGAGCATTACTCTTGGTTTCAATAGTTAGTGGCCCAGGGAATCCATTACCGCAGTAAGGACCAAATTGCTGGTTTCCTGCGACAAACTGAAGAGAGACAAAATGATGAACTCAGAAGACAGAAAGAACTGAAATAAAAAGGCAAAATGGAAGGGAAAAAAGTAAAATAAGGGTTTCCCTGGGGGCGCAGTGGTTGGGAGTCCGCCTGCCGATGCGGGGGACACGGGTTCGTGCCCCAGTCCGGGAGGATCCCATATGCCGCGGAGCGGCTGGGCCCGTGAGCCATGGCCGCTGAGCCTGCGTGTCCGGAGCCTGTGCTCCGCAACGGAAGAGGCCACGACAGTGAGAGGCCCCCGTACCGCAAAAAAAAAAAAAAAAAAAAAAAAGTAAAATAAAATAAGAAGG
This sequence comes from Mesoplodon bidens, assembly GCF_964165515.1. Classification (NCBI taxonomy): domain Eukaryota; kingdom Metazoa; phylum Chordata; class Mammalia; order Artiodactyla; family Ziphiidae; genus Mesoplodon; species Mesoplodon bidens. The sequence goes on along the minus strand of NC_138167.1, from coordinate 6,043,334 downwards.
AGGGGAAAAAAAGAAAAGAAGGGACAGAAAGCTATATAATTTGTCTTCAAGGAGAAATCCCTCTGTGTGAGTTGGGAGAAGAGTTCACCATCCATCACGCACAAGTAAACTGTCAGCACAGTGGCCCTCAGAATCAGCAGGTTCCACATCAAACTCTTCTCTCTGCATAGTCACCACCACTTGGAACCCGTCCTCCAACAGGATCCAATAGTCACACCTTGAGTTCTCTGGGTATAGACTGGGATAACCGGGACTTGTGAGCTCCCCAATCAGTGTGGTGAATACATCCCCACTGCAGTTGACTAGGGGAGAAAAAGAGAAAAGTAGAATCAAATACAGGGTCAAGCAAAGGAGCCCCTGCCTTTTCCTATGATACTTCTCATGGATTGACAGTCCACATTCACTGATTGATTGAAGCCCACATGCCACAATTTCATACCCAATACATATCAGCAGAGATACCCAATACCTATTGGGTTTCTATCACTTTGCTGATAATGAGGCTTTCATGGTTATGGAGCGCCCCAAGGTGACACAGGCACCTATCTCTCTTCTCCAATTAATTAACTTGACCCCGTAGGTTTGTCTTCCTCCACTCTTGTAGCTCCCCTTCAGTTTCCAGGTAACTAAAAATAGATGCCAGACTTCCCTGGTGGCACAGTGGTTAAGAATCCACCTGCCAATGCAGGGAACATGGGTTTGAGCCATGGTCCAGGAAGATCCCACATGCCGCGGAGCAACTAAGCCCGTGTGCTACAACTCCTGAGCCTGCCCACCTAGAGCCCGTACTCCGCAACAGGAGAAGCCACCGCAATGAGAAGCCCGCACAGTGCAACGAAGAAGGGTAGCCCCCGCTCGCCACAACTAGAGAAAACCCGCGTGGAGCAGCAAAGACCCAATGCAGCCAAAAATAAATAAATAAATAAATAAATTTTAAAAAACAAAGAAAGAAAGAAATCAGCTTGTAAACTATTAAAAAATAAAAATCGATGCCAAGTCAAGGCTGAGGCTAATCAAAATCGAAGGGTAGACAAGCCCCCTACTGAAGCCTCAAGCCATTCCAAATCCCAGGGAACACGCACCCTTCTTGATGACAAGCTCACCTCCGCAATTCCTCATATCATCATGGAGGAAGTATTCTGGGGGGCAGGAGCAGAAGTAACCACCAATGAAGTTGTTGCAGAAGTGGCTGCAAGGGACATCTGCAAAGTCTGTGCACTCATTTACATCTACAAAGAGTAGAGAAAGATTGAGGTCAAGGACAGAGACCTAGAAGGAAGAATGAGGTTAAGCCCCACACTGCAAGGGTAAGAAAAGTAGGAAGGGTCTGTTGCTTAAAGACATTCAATGAATCACATTTCAGGATGGCATTATTCTATATTACTCTTGTGAACTATGATTCCGGAGTTGCGCTCTACCATTGCACAGCTATAGGGGAGCTCTCAATGCCAGAGACCCTTGACCTTTCTCACAAACAGAGCATTTCAGCTCCAGAGACAACACTCTGCAAGTTGAACTTGATAATGTCTTCTGCAGGGAGGAACAATTGGTACATGTATTACTTTATAGGATGTTGGCACTTCTGTCAAGTCTAAACAATACTTTGGCTTTATGAGATGTCCTGACTTCATTTCACCCTGGAGATAGCTGGAGACTCACACAGAACTTGAAAGTTTGTTTGTTTACCGTATGTTAAATGCGTTTGAATACCATACATTCCTTGTGTGAGTCTTGGCAAGTTATTTAACTTCCTTAGTCCTTACTTTCCCTATCTTTAAGTAGATATAATAACACCTAGTTTAAGAATTGAGGTGAAGATTAAATTAATATAGGTAAAGTTCTTAACGCAGTGCCCAGTTCATAGTGGTTTTCAATAAATTACTGCTTATTATCTCTTTTTTATCATTACTATCATCATCACCAGAATACCATTATGCACTTGAATTTCACAAAAGCAATTCATGGAAGAATCCAAGCCAAGTCAACACTTCATAAGAGTTATAAACAGAACCCTCACTCCCTGCATTGCTCAATGTTTGTCCGGCTTCTAATCCCGTGGTTGGATCAATGAGGCACACAGAGGGGTGAGCCTTACCTACAGCAACGTAGTACGCAGAAAACCCAGTGAAACGCTCTTCGTTGGAGAAGTCTGACTTGAAGATCACCTGGAGTTTATTGTATGGGACTTGGAACTCTTCCACCACGGGGGAGTTGGGATTCTTGCCGGTCCTCTGTCCACAGAGTTTCCCTTCTTCAAGGCCTCCTGACATTATCTAAGAGAAGAGTCAAAAGAAGCTAGGAAAGGGTAATATTTTGGTATGGAGGTCAGAGAAAAAGGGACAGAGAGACTGGACCATTTCCCATCTTAGGACTATGTGAGCACAGCTCACTGTATGCCAGTGGCACCCCCTCCTGCATCCTCTCAGCCCACCAGCCCAGCCCCATCCTTTACGTGCTTATTACAGTATACCTGCACTGAGTCATATGCGCAGTTCTCGGACAGCTCTATGTCCAGGTGGGTAAAGTAAAGGTGGATCCCGTACCCTTCAGGAACTTCTATATCCCAAGACTTCTCTACATCATTGGGGTATGCCTGAGGATAGTTGGGGGACAGGATCTCCCCATACATAGTAGGCTCAGCATAAACCCATGCCAAAAGGGAAAACAGGACAATGCACCTGAAAAAATAAAGAAGGCATATGGAGAGGTGGGTGACCCAGGTGCCAGCAGACAAGTGCAGGGAGAAGGGATGGGAAAGGCGAAGGGCACCCGCACATGCAGGAGGATCTTGGGTTGGAATGAAGCAAAAAGGCCCAGGTCAAAGCAAAACCCAGGCTTCAGATCTGAGCCATTTTCTTGAGATGATGAAGGGAATGGGGTCCATATACTTCTCTGTAGACCGGTGATCACTCACCACATCTCTGGCAATTTGTCCATCCCTGGTGAGCAGCTCATCTCTTGGTCCTGGCTCTCTGCACCTCTGGACTTTGGATCTAAAGCAGTGGCAGACCTGGTTGTATTTGTCTAACAAGCACACAGGCACCTGCTTGGGTGGTAAGGGGCCAATGTCACCTTGGTAAGAATAACACAGAGGTTCAACAGAGCCATATCATTAATCATCACTGGACGACACCCATCCTCTCACACTCACCCTGGTTCTAGACTGAAACTACATCTTATCCTTCTCCTCTGGCTTCTCAGGACCTTCTCCCAGTTTTTCTCCAAAATAATGAGTAATTTCTGCCAGTTTTCTGCTTCCTCTGTTCTCCTCCCTCACCCTCAACACCCACCCCAGCCCCGACTGGGTCAGTCTCCCTCCTGCCCTAACAGAACAATAAATATCCCCTTTTCCGCTCAGGATTTCAGGAGTCTTTCCCCATCATGACTATCCACCTATGACATGTCTCCCTCTTCTTTTGACAAGGATCACCCTTATCACCTCGAACCAGCTCTCCTGACTGTGTATTACTGCATGTATTTCTCCCAAGGACCACTGATGGAGGAATGAGCTTCTTTTCCTAGGGGAAGGCAGTGACCTTGGGAGCAGTGGTCTGAGACAGGGTTGGATGTGGAAGGAGAAAAGGGACAGTTGAATGACAAGAAACAGGAAAGGAAAGGAAAGGTATTCCCTCAATTTCCTACCTTAATTTTCCAGTTTTTTTTTTTAACCTTTACTAAAAAGACAACCCATCTCCCCATAGTTCTTAGAAAAGTGTTGCCAAATATGCTTCTAACCCTGAAAACAGTGGTAGGTGGTGGGGTGACATGGGGGTGGATGGGGTCAACCTAAGAGAAATAAGTGGTTTATATTCTCCCACTGGGTTCTGCTCTTTCCAGCCCTCCATCTTTGCCCAAAACCTTCCTATGTAAAGTTTTCTGCCTTCCTTTTTCCTCCATCAAAGCTCTGCTCTTTGATTTTAAGTTTTTACCTTCAGAAGTTGATGGGAACAAGTGGGTCAGTCCCGTCTCTCTTGCCAGTGGGCGTGCCGGGCAGCCCTGCCGGCTCCCAGGAAGAGCAGCACAGGGCCTGGGTGCAGGAACCTCCACCTCCCTGTCCTGGTTCCGTTCCTGTGATTCTCTACCCCAGTGTGCATGTCTGAAATTCCCTGATCCAAACAAAGAGGGGGCTGGGAGACCATGACTTAGGGAAAGGGGAACTCAGCCTTGATCTTGGAGCTCCCTCTGCCTTTGAAACAAGAACTGCATACTGAGGTCTGAGATTCCTCTTTCCCAGCCCACAGGGGGAGAAAGGAGGGATTGGGGAATTTCACCAATTGCCTAATGCTCCTTTTTAGCCAAAGGGTGTGTTACAGAGTTTTCGGGGAAGTCAGGTGATTTGTGGGAAAAGGAGGGCATTAATACTGTAGGGAAAAACCAAACCCAGAAAGTCCAGCCCTCCAACTGCATATGAATCATGAATTAAGGGAGAGGAGTTATCAGAAATGCAGGTCATCTCTGCCTTTAAAGCAAACGTAATGGTTGGATAACGACTTATACCTAGATCCCAGATGCTGGGGGATGATGCTTTTTCCTCTTCCTAAAATCCCCTCCACATCTTCACACATCTAAATGATATCCACGCATAAACCTGCAGTTCAGGGCTTCCCTGGTGGCGCAGTGGTTGAGCGTCCGCCTGCCGATGCAGGGGACAAGGGTTCGTGCCCTGGTCCAGGAAGATCCCACATGCTGCCGAGCGGCTGGGCCCGTGAGCCATGGCCGCTGAGCCTGTGCGTCCGGAGCCTGTGCTCTGCAACGGGAGAGGCCACAACAGTGAGAGGCCTGCGTACCGCAAAAAAAAAAAAAATACCCACTCTCAGAATTTGGCTTTTTGTGCTGTGGGCACATGATCCCTTTGTTCGGTTTCATTTGGAGCCTTCAGCAGGCCCCTATAGGTGAATCGCAGGGCAGGCTCTTAGGATTTTGAAGCAAAGCCCTGCCATCCTCTGCAGGTAACTACTCTTCTTTTGAGAAACAGCTCTTGGCCGGCTACTGGGCCTTAGTAGAGACTGAACGCTTAACACTGGGCCACCCAATTACCATGCAACCTGAGCTGCCCATCATGAACTAGGTGTCACATGACCCACCCATAAAGTTGGGTGTGCACAGCAGCATTCCATCACCAAATGGAAGTGGTCCAAGCAGGCTGTGAATGCACAAAAAAAGTTACATGAAGAAGTGGCTCAAATGTCCATGGCCCACACTCCTGCTACACTGCCTCCTCTCTCCAAGCCTGTACCTATGGCCTCATGGGGAGTCCTTACAATCAGTTGACAGAGGAAGAGAAAGCGAAGGACTGGTTTACAGATGGCGTTGAAGGATACACAGGTAGCATTTGAATGTGGACAGATGTCCCTTTCTGGGACATCTCTGAAGAGAAGCGATGAAGGGAAACCCCAGTGGGCAAAACATAGATTAGTGCAACTGGCTGTTTAGTTTGCTTGGAGGAGAAATGGTCAGATGTGCAAGTACATATCAATTCATGGGCTGTAGCCAGTGGTTTAGTTGGATAGTCGAACACTTGGGAGGAACACAGTTGGAAAATAGATGACAAGGAAATTTGGGGAAAAGGTATATAGTAGGCCTCTCTGAATGGGCAAAGAGCATGAATATATTTTTGTCCCATGTGAATGTTCACCAAAGGGTGACCCCAGCAGAGGAGGATTTTAAGAATCACATGGGGGCTTCCCTGGTGGCGCAGTGGTTGAGAGTCCGCCTGCCAATGCAGGGGACACGGGTTCGTGCCCCGGTCTGGGAAGATCCCACATGCCATGGAGTGGCTAGGCCCGTGAGCCATGGCCGATGAGGCTGCGCGTCCGGAGCCTGTGCTCCGCAACGGGAGAGGCCACAGCAGTGAGAGGCCCGCATACCGCAAAAAAAAAAAAAAAAAAAAAAAGAGAATCACATGGAAAAGATGACCCAGTCTGTGGATACCAGTCAGCCTCTTCCCAGCCACATATCATTGCTTAATGAGTTTATGAACAAAGTGGTCATGGTGGCTGGGATGGAGATTATGCATGGCCTCAGCAACATGAACTTCCATTCACCGAGGCCAACTTGGCTATGGTCACTGCTCAATGCCCAATCTGCCAACAGTGGAAACAAGCACTAAGTCTCCAATATGGCAACATTCCCCAGGGGTGATCAACATGGTGGCAAGTTGATTACACTGAATTACTTCTGAAACCACACAACTCAGATTGGGAATTGAACCCACGGGCCAGGACTCAAACCCAGCTAAAACCCAAACTGGGACATGAACCCACTGTCTTTTAATTGAGATCACACCACACATGTGGTCTCAGGACTTGATGAAACTCAGAGTCTTTATGTCTCATCGCAGAAAGAATTCAGTGAGAAACAAAGTGATAGGTAAGAAGTGGATTTATTTAAAGAGATACATATTCCATAGACAGAGTGTGGGCTATCTCAGAAGGTGAGAGGCCCTAAAATATGGGGTATTTTGTATTTATGGGTTGGGTAATTTCAAAGGCTAATGAGTGGGAGGATTATTCCAACTATTTTGGAGAAGGGGTGGAGATTTCCAGGAATTGGGCCACTGCCTACTTTTCAGCCTTTTATTGTCAGCCTCCGAACAGTCATGGTGCTGGTGGGTGTGTCATTTAGCATATGCTAATGCATTACAATGAGCGTATAATGAGGCTCAAGGTCTACTGGAAGTCGAATCTTCTGCCATCATGGACCTAGCTGGTTCTGACCAGTTTTTGTCCTGTCCTCAGTGGCTACGTCCTTCTTTTAAAGGTTATGCTCTGCCCTCTTCCCTCCTGTTTCACTTCCATCATGGAAGGCCAGCATTTTGTTCTTACTGCAATTACACACTTCGGATATGGATTCGCCTTCCCGCGTGCAATGCTTCTGCCAAACCTACCATCTGTGGACCTACAGAAAGCCTTATCCACCATCATGGATGGATAGCATTGCTTCTTATCAAAGAACTCACTTCATAGCAAAAGAAAGGCAGCAACAGGTCCATGTTCATGGAATTCACTGGTTTTATCTTGTTCCTCACCATCCTGAAGCAGCTGGCTTGATAGCTTTTGTAGACTTTTGAAGACTCAGTTACAGTGCCAGCTAGGTGATGATGGGGCTCAGGACAGGTCACCCCAAGATGTGTCAGGCTGACATGCAGATTATTTTGAGCTGAAAACAGCAAGACCTAAAAGACTCAGGAAGAACCTTTGAACAACTCCCCACTCTTATTGCCCAGAAGAGTTTAAGATAGGAGGGCTGTGCCAGGAAGGAATTATAGATAACTATAGTAAAGTATAAATTAGGTTGGTAGACAGGGAGAAACCTAGCAAGGCCCATTTGATCAAAGTCCTCTCTGTGTGCCATTGTCTTTGAATCTGTTTGCCAAATATTAACTCTTTTTATCTTCCTGTGAATTACCTTACGTCCCTTTGAAATGTCAGACTCCTTGTCCTTCGTCTAGAATAATATATATCCTTCATCTTGCCTTGCTGTCTTTGGACTTCTTCATGCTTATGTGGATTCGCCATGAGCATGTAATAAATTTGACTTTCTCCTGTTAATCTGCCTTATGTCATTTCAATTGACAGCCAAAAAGAACTAAGAGGGGAAAGAGGAGGAAATTCCCTTCCCCCGCTGTGGTTTTGGGGAAGAAAAAATTGTCCTCTACCCTTCTAGGTTCTTCTGGTTGGTCTAAGAATCAAACTGACGTGAGACACAGTTACAGGAGAAAATCAAACAAAAGTTTAATAACATGTTTACATGGGAGAGACCCAGGAAAACTGAGCAACAAAATGGCCAAAATCCTCACCTTAAATACCATCTTCAGTGAAAGACAAAAGAAAATGGTGGGGACAATGGATGGGACGTCCAAGGGGAGGAAAGAAATTCATATGGAGGCGAAAAAGAAAATGTTTGGTAAACAAATGTTTTCTGGGCTGCGCAGTTACTGGACGCAGAGTGGACTCTGATCTCAGGCCCTGCCGAGTTTCCCCCACCACATTCAGCCCATATTCTTTGCAAATATCTCTGATGATAGGTCTATTCTAGGAACAAACCCTCTATCTGAATTGTTTCAGGCAGTTAGGGAGAAGGTCAAATGTTCTTCCTGAGTCTATGAGGTCTTGATTATTTTCAGCTCAAAATAATCTACATGCCAAAGAGACATTTTGGGATGACACATTTTGCTCCCCTACAGTGGTCATACCTGGCAAGGCTGGGGCAAGGTCCTCCAGAAGGCTGTATATGCTCTGAATCAGCATCTAAAATATTTCACCCACAGCCAAGATTCATGGGTCCAGGAATCAAGGGGTGGAAATGGGAGTGGCAGTGATCGCTACTAATCCTAGGAACCCACTAGCAAAATTTTTGCTTCCTGTCCCTGTGTCCTTATGCTCTGCTGGCCTGGAGGTCTTGGTTCAGAGGAAGGAATGCTTCCACTAGGAGACACAACAATGATTCCGTTGAACTGAAAGTGAAGACTGCTGCCCAACCACTTTGCCTGTTGATTTAGAGGCATGAGGAACTCAAAGATGGGAGTTACTGTGCTGGCTGGGCTGACTGACCCTGACGTCCAAGGGGAAACTGGACTACTTCTCCACAATGGGCATAAGGGAGAATAAGTCTGCCATACAAGAGATCCCTTAGGGCTTCTCTTCCCAACCATGCCCTGTGATGAAGGTCAATGGAAAACTGACAATCCACTCCAGGCAGGACTATTAATGACCCAGACTTCTCGGGAATTAAGGTGCGAGTCAGTCCACCAAGTAAAGAACCACAACCAACTGAGGTGCTTGCTGAAGGCAAAGGAATTATAGAATGGGTAGTAAAAGAAGGTAGTTATAAATACCACCTATGGCCATGTGACCAGTTACATAAAGACTGTAATTATCAAAAGTATTCCTCCTTGGAACTAGTGATGTAAGCCTCATGTCTACTCGAAGAAGGCGGTCTTTTCCCTTCCCCCTTTCCTTTGACTATAAAACTGTAGCCTGGGCTTCCCTGGTGGCACAGTGGTTGAGAGTCTGCCTGCCGATGCAGGGGACACGGGTTTGTGTCCTGGTCCGGGAAGATCCCATGTGCCACGGAGCAGCTGGGCCCGTGAGCCATGGCTGCTGAGCCTGCGCGTCCGGAGCCTGTGCTCCACAACGGGAGAGGCCACAGCAGTGAGAGGCCCGTGTACCGCAAAAAAAAAAAACAAAAACTGTAGCCCACTTAATCCACAGGGCAGAGTGTCCTCGCCTGCCCGCTTGCATCTCTTACAAGCGTCCTATATTAATAAATCTACTTCTCATGGGCTTCCCTGGTGGCGCAGTGGTTGAGAGTCTGCCTGCCGATGCAGGGGACACGGGTTCGTGCCCCGGTCTGGGAGGATCCCACATCCCGCGGAGCGGCTGAGCCCATGAGCCGTGGCCGCTGAGCCTGCGCGTCCGGAGCCTGTGCTCCACAACAGGAGAGGCCACAACAGTGAGAGGCCCACATACCGCAAAAAAAAAAAAAAAAAAAAAAAAAAAAAAAAATAAATCTACTTCTTGCCTATCAAAAAAAAAGTATTCCTCCTTACTTTGTTATGAATTTATATATATATATACATATTATGGTTTTTTCCCTCTTATTCCCTTATCATGTACCATAATATATATTGACTTTCTTTCATAGAATTGTGGTTTTTTAAACTTAGGCTCAGGGATTTCCCCTCATTAGAATGAATCCCCTGCTCCTCACTAGCCTCATGACATCCATACACCATGTTATTTATACCACCCCTTGCATTCTTTCTTTCTTTCTTTCTTTGGCTGCGTCGGGTCTTAGTTGCAGCATGTGGGAGTTTTTGTTGCTGCGTGCAAGCTCAGTAGTCGTGGCTGCATGTGGGCTCAGTAGTTGTGGCACACGGGCTCTAGAGATTGCGGGCTTAGTTGCACTGCAGCATGTGGGATCTTAGTTCCCCGACCAGGGATCGAACCCACATCCTCTGCATTGGAAGGTGGATCCTTAACCATTGGACCACCAGGGAAGTCCCGAATTTAAGTGTTTTTAATTTTACATCATAGTATTGAAGTTATAAGAGATCAAGGAGAAGAGTAAACATCACTCAAGGACTTTATCTCACCTTCTGGGGAAGGAGTTGGTGCATTTTCAGTTGCACACAGGATGGTTGTATCACGTTAGGTGGAATGATGACCTTGTTGTCTTTATTTGGAGAATAAGTATGGCTTAAGGACACGCATATGAGTGCCAAATTGACAGGGGGTAGACTCGTGATGATTAATTTTATGCGTCAATTGACTGGGCCATGAGGTGCCCAGATATTTGGTTAAACATTATTCTGGGTGTGTCTGTAAGAGTGTTCCTGGATGAGATAAACATTTGAATACGCAATACATCTGAGTAAAGCAGATCATCCTCCCCAACGTGAGTGGGCCTAATCCAGTCCTTTGAAGGCCTGATAGAATAAAAGGCTGAGCAAAGGAGAATTTGCTCTCTCTGCCTGCCTTTGAGCTAGAATATTGGTCTCCTCCTGCCTTCAGACTCAGACTCGGCCTGAAAATAACACCTTCGGCTCTCCTAGTTGTCAGGCCTTCAGAATTGGACTGGAACTGGACCATTGTCTCTCCTGCATCTCTAGTTTGCTGACTGTGAATCTTGGGACTTCTCAGCCTCCATATTCACATGGGCCAATTCCTTATTTTATATATATATACCTATATATATGTAGTTGACCCTTGAACAACATGGGGGTCAGGGATGCACGGTTACACGGTTGAAAATCTGCGTATAACCATACAGTCGACCCTCCGTATCAGTGATTCTGCATCTGCTGGTTCAACCAACTGTGGATCATGTGGCACTACAATATGCATATAGTAAAACAAAATCTGCGTATAAGTGGACCCACACAGTTCAAGCCTCTGTTGTTCAATGGTCAACTATATACATTTATCCTACTGGCTCTGTTTCTCTGCAGAATCCAGACTAATACAGAAGCTTAAGCATGTTCTTTAAAGACATAAAACTATTCAAAATATAGATTATCTAAGAGTTTTGTGTGTTTTTTTTTCTTGGCGGTGTCAGGTGGCTTGTGAGATGTGGTATCTTAGTTCCCCAACCAGGGATTGAATCCGGGCCCTCGGCAGTGAGAGCACAGAGTCCTAACCACTGGACCGCCTGGGCATTCCCTAAAAGTACTTTTTTAAGCAGACTATTAGAAAAATACTTTTAGGGACTTCCCTGGCGGTCCAGTGGTTAAGACTCTGCGCTTCCACTGCACAGGGCACAGGGTCGGGGAACTAAGATCCCACATGCCAGACTTACCTGGTGGCACAATCGTTGAGAATCTGCCTGCCAATGCAGGGGACACAGGTTCGATCCCTGGTCGGGGAAGATCCCACATGCCGCGGAGCAACTAAGCCCGTGTGCCACAACTACCGAGCCTGCGTTCTAGAGCCCGTGAGCCACAACTGCTGAAGCCTGTGCACTCCACGGCCTGGGTGCCGCAACTACTGAGCCTGCCCACTGCAACAAAGAGTGCAGCAACGAAAACCCAATGCAGCCCTAAAATAGAATTAAAAATTTTTTAATAAATAAAAAATAAATAAACCCTCCACATACAGACATTTGGAAGTTTCTAGGTCAAAAGGGGAGCCCCCAGCCCAATCCCCTTCAGGGAAATTCACTAGTCAACAAGCCCTACTCAGGGCCCATATATCCAATCAACTCTGTAATGCCTTGTTTGTATTAGAAAGGACATTCGGCATCTTAAAAGAGATAAAAGAAACAAAAGGAAAGCAGAAATCCTGAGGGAAAAGGAAAAATGCAGGGAATAAAGAAGAAATATAAATAAACAAATAAAAAATCCCCCAAAATCCCTAATTAATCTTCTCAGAAGGCTAGTATAGCAAAGTTCATCCATAATACGAGAATGCTGTGGGGAAAAAAAAGATGCTATCTCAGCATAAAGAGTTCTTGAAAATTAAGAATATGAGATGGGGCTTCCCTGGTGGCGCAGTGGTTGAGAGTCCACCTGCCGATGCAGGGGACACAGGTTCGTGCCCCGGTCCGGGAAGATCCCACATGCCGCGGAGCGGCTGGGCCCGTGAGCCATGGCCGCTGAGCCTGCGCGTCTGGAGCCTGGGCTCCGCAACGGGAGAGGCCACTACAGTGAGAGGCCCGTGTACCGCAAAAAAAAAAAAAGAATATGAGATGGAGGGAATTAATTCCCTGGAGGTCCGTGGTTAGGACTCTGCATTTCCACTGCAGGGGTGTGGATTCGATCCCTAGTGGGGGAACTAAGATTCTGCAAGCTGGGCAGCACAGGCAAAAAAAAAAAGGTTATTAAAAATGAGATGGAGAAGGAAGAGTACATGTAACTATTAAGGAATAGTTGGTGGCCTTTGTGTGAATAGTTTCATAAGTGGTGAAAATGAGTACCAAGTTCTAATGGGTATAAAGACTGGTGGGTAAGTGTCTTAGGGTAAGTTAAAGCAGTAACCTTAAATCTTGGGGTTTAATACCACAAATGTTTATTTTTAGCTTAAGCTAAGTGTTGAGCAAAATGCCAGTTGGGCGGCTTCCTCCATCTCATACTATACCAGACAGGACGCATGGCCTCTGTATGTGTTACTATCTAGAAATTTGGGAGTCACACTAGCTGTGCACCTCCTGGGCCAGGAAATGACACTTCATTTCTGCTTACAGTCCATCGGCCATAACTAGTCATGTGCTCTCAAGCTTACTGCAAGGGGGTTGAGAAGTTGTAAACCCATACCTGGATATTGAGTGAACTCTGACCAGACTGTTTCTCCACAAGTACGGTAGGGAGGGAAAAGAGGGCAGTAACCTCAGAGAAAGGGAAGACGTTTTAAGGTGGGAAGCCCTGCAGATAGTAACAGATAGTAGAGGTCAATGAGCCAGAGGAAAGGGAGTAGAAGGAAATACTGAACTTGCTAAAGAAGGAAGGTCAGGGCAGGGAAAAGCAGTAATGAGAGAGGAGGGATTTCACTAATACCTTATGCTTACTTCTATACAGACACATCCACTTTGGTTTATAATTATCTTTTCATGTCTCTCTTCCCCGGTACACAGAGCTTCCTGTGGGCAGGGACTGTCTCTTATCGATCTTTGCACCGAGGGACCAGCACAGAACCTGACTTACTAAGCCCTCCATGAATGTGCTTCATTATAAAGTAAGAGGCCATATAATCTTAATCTTCTCCCACTCACCAGCTCAGCAGCTAGTGTAACTGGAGAAACAGGTGCTGCGTCGGAACAGTAGGAAGAATGAAGGGAATGTAGCTGATCAAACACCTGAGGGGAAAGGCAAACAGGAACCTGTTGTGTCAACGGAGACACAGCCTCTTGCCACACAGACCCTTGTCTTGGAAAACCAGAGGTGTAAGAAGGGGCAGACATATTACCTAATTGCACAAAACGAAAAGAAACCGACTTCCTCTATTTTTAAATAGGGTCTAACTAACTAGATGCTTTAATAAATATATTTTACTTATTCAGCAAATCAAAGATTTTAAGGGTCTTAAATAACATTTAGCCAAATGCTTCAATTGAAGGTGTGCAAACCTTACAACTCATGATTCCCCTCCTTGTTATAAACCCTAGAGGGGTGTTTTCTACACTGAGCAAGTAGTGATATCAAGTTAGTGGATCCTGATGAGCAATTTTTTTAATGAACTAAAATAGAATAGAAAATATGAGAACACATCACATACACATGCTGCACGCATGCGTGTATGTATTAGTTGCATAGTGTATGAGCATGTGTGTATAGTGGATAGCAATGTGTTTCCTACAATAGGCCCCAGTTAATTTAAAAAGAAAAAAAACCGTATGGAGTTACAGCCCTAGAGAAACTTTCACTCTTGCTTAAAGGAGAATGTCCACAGCAGCCATGTTTGTAATAAAAGAAATACATGAATAGGAAGTGATCCAAGTATTCCTCAACATAATCATGAAAAATAATTGTGGTATAATCATACAGTGTGACATTACTTCACAGTTAAAACGACTCTATTACAGCTACATGTAGAAACATGAATGTCTCAATAAAGATGTTAAGCATAAAAACAAGTTGCAAAATGATACATTCACTGTAACCATAAATATAAACTTTAAAAGCATGCAAGGGCTTCCCTGGTGGTGCAGGGGTTGAGAGTCCGCCTGCCGATGCAGGGGACGTGGGTTCGTGCCCTGGTCCGGGAAGATCCCACATGCCGTGGAGTGGCTGGGTCTGTGAGCCATGGCCGCTGAGCCTGCGCGTCCAGAGCCTGTGCTCCGCAACGGGAGAGACCACAACAGTGAGAGGCCCACATACCGCAAAAAAAAAAAAAAAGCATGCAAAATTATATTATAATTGTTTCTGGATATATACAGAGTGTAAAGTATAAAAATAGGCATGGAGTTGATAAGTACCAAAGTCAGAAAGGAGGTGACCTCTGAGAAGGCAAGGAGGGAAATGCCCTGTGGAAGGGATACACCAGGCTCTTCAGCTGTACATGTGATGTTTGTTTCTTAATCTGGGGGATGTTATATTATTCTTGACTTCTCTGATTTTTTTAAAATTTTGTCCCCCCCAAAAAGAGGAGGGAGGTGAAATTTAAGGTTTCAATTCTGTCTCTGCCACTTACTAAGGAAGGAACTTAGCGAGTTCCTTAATTTCTCCAAGCCTCTGTGTCAGTAAGAGGACATCATAATAATAAATATCCTGTTTCATAATCAATTAAGTGAAATAATATGGATATCAGAGCTGCATAAAGCGCGAAGTGCTATAGAAGTATTAGCTGTAATTGTACAAGAATGCTCCACGAATTCCAGTGGTTACCGGAAACTCTTAGTGTTCCTTTGTTAAGTATTCTCACGGAAGCTTGTTCCTTTCTCTTGCACTTACACGCTTTATATGACCGTGCACCATCCCCACTCTACAGCTTTGGACTCAGAGCCCAGCACAGGCCCTGGCACATTTTCGTTAGCCTAATCTGAACAGTGGAAGTAAGAATGGGAAGCAAGGTGGGAAGAAAGGACTTTTATTTTGTCTTCAGTCTCTATCCTCTTTGCACTTTGATCTTGAACCTGTATTACCTGAATAGTGACAAACTAGTTTAATTTTTAATGAAAATCATAAGGACTAAATCAGCATATCTTAACTTCATCGCCTCTCGGGGGGAAGTAAAGTTTTAATACAGGCAGTTACATGAAATCAAAGGAGCAGGCAAAGAGTGCTGGGGACGCCGGGCTCTCCCCACCCTCGGGGAGGGAAGGCGGCATGTCTAACGGTTCAGAAACGGCCGAGGCGCCGTTAGGAGGCGCTCGCGAGGCCGAGGCAGGAATTCCCGCCCTCCCGTTACATGCCCCAGTAACCCCGGCGCGCCGGCGACCGAGAGTAACCTCGCGGTCGGGTGACGGCCCCCCCGTCCTGACTCTCGCCTGCTCCGTCTCAGCCAATGGGGAGGCAGCGCTCGAGCCGGCCGGACTCTCGCCCGCCCCGACTCCTCCCCCGAGATGTTAGAACTGAGTTGTACCGCCGCCGCGCCGCCGGCTTCTGACTTTTCCAATCACGGGTCTAGTTCCCGATTCCGAGCCCCGCCCCCTGCCGGCCCCGCGTTCATTGTCGGCCCGAGTCACCTTTGCCTTACAAACGTTCGGCCCCGCCCCCTGCCTACCTTGCGGCGTGAGGCCCCGCCCCTTCCCGGGCCGACCA
This sequence comes from Mesoplodon bidens, assembly GCF_964165515.1. Classification (NCBI taxonomy): domain Eukaryota; kingdom Metazoa; phylum Chordata; class Mammalia; order Artiodactyla; family Ziphiidae; genus Mesoplodon; species Mesoplodon bidens. The sequence goes on along the minus strand of NC_138167.1, from coordinate 6,027,640 downwards.
ATGATCGGCTGATCCCGGAGCCGCTGGGCGGTCCTGCAACCAATGCGCACGCCGTGGGCGGGCTCCGGGCCGGAATTGGGGGTGAAGCTCCAGCGTTGTGCTCACATTCGGGGCGCGCGGAGCTGAGGGGTGCCCGGGGGGCGCCCGGAGCTAAGATGGCGTCCGCAGCCGAAGGGGACGTGGGAGCGGTGGCGGAGCTGGCGACGGTGCTGCGGTGGGGTTTCCAGAACCTGAGCCTTAACAAGTTGGCGACGTCCCTGGGCGCGTCAGAACAGGCGCTGCGGCTCATCATCTCCATCTTCCTAGGTAAGGACCCCTCGTGGAGTCCCCAAGGAACGGGGAAGTGACCGCCCCCTCTTCCCGGAGCCACCGGGAGGGCTTTGTGGGGTGCAGATGCGAATCCTAGAACACACCAACCAGCTGTGGAGAGGAAGACAAGTCTAGTCCCGAGTCTGGGGGCGCCGTGCCCTCTGAACCTCTTCACCTTTCCCTTTGACCCCTGCTGTACCCTTCTGGCCCCTCATTAGGCGCCACCACCCTCTCTCTCATCCTGCCATGCTCTACCCTGTGTCCCGGCGACCCGTCCTTATTTGTCTCTCTCTGGAGTTCTACTCTCTGTCCATGTGTACTGCTGTTATTAATATCAACCGTCACACACGTGCGCTTCTTATTGGCAGGTATAGGCCCCCTAACTTAGATATTTTAGTCCTATGGGCCCCCTCAGCCCCATACTCCATGCTTGCATATTCTGAGTGTCTCTTGTGCATTCCCAGCTTGCATTACACCTTCATCTTTTTGTCCCGCTTCTAATATTTTCTTCCTATACCATATTGCCTTTTCTCTTACTTAGCCATACACCTGTCATTTGCCCTGGAATATCGCTTTAATACTGGGCTTGGGAAACAAGAGTGGCAACTTCTTAAAAACTATCCATGCTACCCCAAGCGTTTATTGCACAAGTGGTTCAAAGGATGTTTTGTGTCTGCATTTATGTCACAACAAACTGTATTATAACTGGTTTATAGGCTTTTTTTACTGCATCCTTCTTCCGTGGTTTTTTAATACACGGAAGCAGCATGACACAATGAGAGAAAAAAAAAAGTGTGTGGACTTGGAAGGCAAACAAATCAGACCCAGCCCTGCTGCTGCTTACAAACTGTGGGACCCTGGGCAAACTACTTAACCTCTCTGAGCCTCAATTTTCTTATTTATGAAATGAGGATGATAATGCCTATCTGATAGGACTGCTGTAAAGTCTTGTAGGAATTCAAAGGTGAAGAGCTGATAACATAAATATTTGAGTAGCTGGAAGGTTTTAGGAAGGTTATGGGACATTAGCTAGGAGGGTGGTGGCAGGGGAGAACTAAGCACACATGACTGGGGGGCAAGAGCGGGTCTGAACCACAAGAAATTTGAGATAAATTGGGCAGATGTGGAAAGCCTTAAATGCCGGGAAAGAAATTTGGAAGTTATCCAGTAGTCAGTAGAGACACTGACATATATCACCTAACCCGATCTAGATAATGGGAGAGGCATTAATTCATATTTAAACAACCCTGGGTAATGTCATTGTCACTTGCCTATTACACACCAAACCAAGATTCTCTTCCAGATGAAGGTCACCTTTTCCCTCCCTTGTAGAACTGTAAAATTTTAGAGGCGGACGGAACGTTTGGTTGTGTGACTTGCTTCATGTCATGTCACCCAGATCTAACCCAAGTTTATCAGTACCTCAATCTAAGGTCGTCTGCACCACACCAACTTTGAACTTCCTACTTCTTCATCCTTGTCTCTGGCCCAGTTATTTGTTGGGATTCTAATTGGCAATTAAGAGTGTTTACATTTCATTCCTTAGGAAGCTCACTTTTGATGTCTCAACTATAAATTGAGAATGTAACACAAGAAGCAACAAATTATAAGGGGCAACCTGTTAAATGGAGCTGGGGCTGGAATTAGGACTTGGAATCTGTCCTTTTAGTGCTGACATAATCAAATACAGCCTGTGCACTCCTGGTGGACTACTATATACTATCATGGTGCATACAGCTGTCTAGAAAATTGTTTTCTCCGTATCCCACCCCTCTAACCTCATCCTCTCATTACCACCAAGCATCAAAGTAATAAACACTTGGCATAATACATCTACCACACTCCTGAACCCCCTTGTCCATTGTACCATTTCCCACATCCCCCCTTCCTATCCCACATGTGCTATCGCCTTCAGTACCTCACAGTATATCTCACGTTTAGATCAACTTGGGGTTCACGTTACCTCAGATCAGGCATAGGTCTTGTACATGGATGTATAGGACTGTATTTTCTAGGTTTATGTTAAATATATACATAGAAACATAAATTGATAAGCTTGTTGACAAGTGTGTGGAAGAAAGGGTGCATTCTGGTTGTAAATATGTTTCTCTTACAAAGGTATCATCACTTCTGTGTATTGCAACCTAGAAACCAGTAGCTTTTCAGCAATGGAGTTCCTGAACCAGCTCTCTTGGGGAGCTGGGATACTGGAGGAAATCCTTGCTTGAGGTACCAAGAAGGCCTGTAGTCTGAAATGATTTCTGACTCACTTTCTTCACTTTCTACTAATGAGGTTAATTTGGGTTAAAAGCACCTAAATGCAGGTACCCTGAGGGAAGGGTTAGGTATTATATATTGATATCAGACATTCACATTTTAAAGGGATAGTCTCATTACTTTTTTTTAAATTGTACTCGACTTTTCTTTTTTTAAGGGAACTTTATTTATTTAAATTTTATTTATTTACTTATTTTTGGCTGCGTTGGGTCTTCATTGCTGCGCCCAGGCTTTCTCTAGTTGCGGCGAGCGGGGGCTACTCTTTGTTGCAGTGCTCAGGCTTGTCCTTGCGGTGGCTTCTCCTGGTGCGGAGCGCGGGCTCTAGGTGCTCAGGCTTTAGTAGTTGCAGCACACGGGCTCAGTCGTTGTGGCTCGCGGGCTCTGGAGCAAAGGCTGAGTGGTTGTGGCACACGGGCTTAGTTGCTCCGCAGCATGTGGGATCTTCCCGGACCAGGGCTCGAACCCATGTCCCGTGCATTGGCAGGTGGATTCTTAACCACTGCACCACCAGGGAAGTCCCAATACCTAAACTTTTTTTTTTTTTCTTTTCTTTTTTTGTGGTACGCAGGCCTCTCACCGTTGTGGCCTCTCCCGTTGCGGAGCACAGGCTCCAGACGCGCAGGCTCAGCGGCCATGGCTCACGGGCCCAGCCGCTCCGCAGCGTGTGGGATCTTCCTGGACCGGGGCACAAACCCGTGTTCCCTGTATCGGCATGCGGACTCTCAACCACTGCGCCACCAAGGAAGCCCCAATACCTAAGCTTTTTGAAACATCATTGTATCCTCTGATCTTTGGAATAAACAAAATGCTCTCAGGTTCTTTATGGCTTAGTTTGCCCCATTTGCTAACATCTCTTGTTATTCTCCAAATATTATCATCATTACTGAATCATATGATTACCCCTTCATTACTATTTTAATTAGATAGTCTCATTACTTTTTCCTTAGCATCTTACTCTCCCTACTTGAGTTCTAGTGTGCTGATCTTGAGGTGGGCCACCCAGCATTAGCCTTTAAACCTTTTTAACTGAGACCCATGATAAGAAATACATCATGACCCATTATACACATAGGTGAATACTTGCATTGGAAGTAAAAGTTTCAGGAAACATTACTCATCCTGAGTAAAGGCAGTGTGTTTGGCTATTTTCTATTTTATTTTTTAGTATTGTTGATGACCTGCTAAATTGATTTCATGACCCATTAGTGGGTTACAACAAGCAGTTTGAAAAATCCTGAGTTAGAGCCTGTAGTTTTTAATATTCCATACTTCGAGGAAAGGGTAAGCTTACGAGCACTGCTGCACTGGAGTATTTTGAACAGGCAGAGGACTGTTGTGGGAGGCATGGTTTGTGTTGCATATGATTTGCCAGGAGTTTTGGTGGAAGATAAATTCTGCTGTGAACTCTGGTGCTGGCAGATGCTGCTGGAAAACATCTCGGCCTCAAAAACTTGGGTCTCATCGTTCCTTAGCATAATTAATAACATGAATTGTCCCAAACGAATTCAGTAAAATGTACCTACTGTGGGTGAAGCCCTGTACTTGACCCTTGCAAGGGCAAGGGCGGTGGTGCAGGATGAGTAATAGGGCCGGGCACCCAAAGGTATGACATACCGTCTGTTGGGGGCAGGGAATGGGCACAAGATAAGTACTGTCATAACCACAGTAACAGGCAGAAGTCTAAGTGCCATCAGAGACTTACAGGGCTTTGTGAGATTTAAACACTGGACCTTTAATGAACTTTGAAAGTCGTTGAATAAGCTTTCAGCAGACGGAGATGGTGAGACGGAGGAATAGGATGAGCCAGGGGCACCGAGGCAGGGACGTGTGGTTACACATTCAAGGAATAGGAAGTGGTCCAGTTGGACCGAAGCAGAACCTAAGTAGACAAGTGGTGGGAAATAAGACTGGAAACGTGGGTCGTGGGGCCTTGAAAGCCAAGGCAAGGAGTGTGTGCTTAAGCAGGTGATAGGGAGCCATCCCAGATACCTGAAAGGGGAGCAATGTGGCTGGCACTGTACTGGGAGCTGATACAGCAGTAGAGGCTCTTTTGGAAGGTAGGTTCCATGGCCACTTTCACCTGCACAGCTGCTCAAGCCAGAAGCCTAAGAAGCGGCCTTGCCACCTCCCTTTCTTTCTCTCTCTCTCCCCTTACCCCCATCACCAAGTCCGATCAATACCACCTCCAAATTGTGCGTTAGATACACCACTTTCCTCCGTCACCACGGCCACTGACCATCTGTCACCAGAAACACCGGAGCAGCCCCCGATGGGTCTCTGATTTCTTCCTGCCCACCCAGTCCGTTCTCTGAGAGCAGCCAGGGTGGTCCGACCCTGCGCCTCTCCTGCTCAGACCCCTTCAGGGGCTCCCATACACCCCTGGGAGTCTCCTGCTCCAGCCTTGACTCAAGCAAGTTCACAGCCTTGTAGCCGCGTGGCCTTCCCCCAGTTCCTCAGAAAATGCATCAGGTCCTTTCCAACCTCGAGCCTTTGTACCTGCTGATCCCATTGCCAGCAACACGCTGCACTCATTACCCACCTGACAGAGCCTTTTCGTCTTGCAGGCCTCAGTTCAAATTTTCACTTCCTCCAAGAGTTCTTTCCTGCCTCTCATTTTAAATTAAGTCCCCTGCTGTACTTTCTCCTACTGACTGAAATCTCTTTCTAGGTATATATGCCAATGTGTAATTATATATTTGCAGATGAGGGCAGAAATCATGTAAGTTTTGTTCGTCACTGTGTACCCAGAGTTTAGTACAGCACCTAGCTTATGGAAAAGGCCCAATAAATATTTGTTGAATAAGTGAATGTGTGAATGAATGACTTGGCAACTGATTACATGGAGGATAAAGAAGTAGTTGAAAAAAAAAACCAAACTCAGTCCTTCTGCCAGCGTAGCTGGAAAGGTGACAGTGTCTTTCACAAATGAGAGGTCAAGAGGAGATGGTGCTCAGTGCCAGGGAATGTTTTGGATTTGCTTTAGGTTCCAAGGGCACCTCCAGGTTGTCTTGTGAAGCCTAGTGTTCAGTTCAGGAAAAAAGTTGGACTAAAGATATAGTTTTAGGGACTTCCCTGTGGCGCAGTGGTTAAGAATCCGCCTACCAATGCAGGGGACACGGGTTCGAGCCCTGGTCCGGGAAGATCCCACATGCTGCAGAGCAGCGAAGCCCATGTGCCACAACTACTGAGCCTGCGCTCTAGAGCCCTCAAGCCACAACTACTGAGCCCGCGAGCCACCACTACTGAAGCCCACATGCCTAGAGCCTGTACTCCGCAACAAGAGAAGCCACCGCAATGAGAAGCCTGCTCGCCGCAACTAGAGCAAGCAACGAAGACCCAATGCAGCCAAAAATAAATAAATAAACAAACAAACAAATAAATAAATATATAGTTTTAGGAGTCAATAGTGATATCATAATTGAGTCAGGGAGGGACTGAAGCTTACACAGAAGAGAATCTAGAGTGTGTTGACGTTGCTGCCCTTCGCTGATAATGACAGTCGCTGACATTTATAAAGTGCTCAACAATACCCCACCTAAGCTTGCCAATTACCCCTAAGATATTTACAGTACTCTTATCACCTCCTTTGTGTAGATAGGGAACTGGGGCCTCCAAAGGTTGAATAGCTTTCCTAAGGTCACACCTGTTTCTGCCCACCTCTGAAATCCCTGCTCCACCACCTTGGGGTTGGGAGGAGCACGCAGAGGTGGGAAAGGCAAAGGCCCTCGGTGGCCTTCACTCTTTTCATTCTACGGGATTGAGCCAAGAAGTAATCAGCATGTGAGATACCTCTCTGAGGCCAAAGCTGGCGCCAGCCAAATGAAGCCGATGGCCACCCCGCCCAGCGCAAGCTTCCTCCCCAAGCTTGGCCGCAGCTGTGGCTTGGCTGGTGGACTCATCAAAAATGGCACTTGGGGTTAAGGGCTCATTCCTCGGAGGTTCCAAATTAGCACCACTACGGTTAGCAACCTTTAAAATCAAAGGAGGTCCTGCAGTTAAACTCCCTTTGGACCAAAGTCAGGTCTGGCCCTTCAGAACTAAATCATCATTCAGGGCAAAAAGCTTTCTTCGGGTAGCAATATGAAGAAAACCAAAGGTAAGCAAGATGGAAATTGCACTGCATTAACTAGACAAATGGGACTTCGGACCATAATACAAAGCGGGTTCCAAAAATTCTATGATTGTGAAATAAGGGAGTTGTCCCAAATGACTTTCAAAGCCTCTTCTGATATCCTAAAAGGCTAGGTACATTCTACATTTTAGACTTTATTCTAATTCATAGCCACAAATTTCATCATAACCTAAAGCTTCCTGTTGGGGATTTCTTTTAAATATATTTCTCCAACTACTTTTTTTTTTTTTTTGAAAATAAATGCTCCAACAAACCAGTTTGACACATTCATGACTTTAAAGCAATTAATTAGAATTTTACTCATTTTCTTTTTTTTAACATCTTTATTGGAGTATAATTGCTTTACAATGGTGTGTTAGTTTCTGCTTTATAACAAAGTGAATCAGTTATACATATACATATATCCCCATATCTCTTCCCTCTTTCCAACTACTTTTTATCTACACTGCAATATCTTACATTGCACAGAACTTCATGTTTGAATGCCAGCATAACTTTAATGTCAAACAGAACCATTTCTTTGCAGAGGCATGTGTAAATCAGGGCCCATGAGATTATACACACAGAGTAATTTAACAAAAGCCATTACATGCCCACTGACATAAATCTGTCTGGGCAGCCATGGGAACTCACTGAAGGAGTTCCGTCCAGCAGCCTTTTAAAAATGGGATTTGGGGCTTCCCTGGTGGCGCAGTGGTTGAGAGTCCGCCTGCCGATGCAGGGGACACGGGTTCGTGCCCCTATCCCGGAAGATCCCACATGCCGCGCAGCGGCTGGGCCCGCGAGCCATGGCCGCGGAGCCTGTGTGTCCGGAGCCTGTGCTCCGCAACGGGAGAGGCCACAGCAGTGAGAGGCCCGCGTACAGCAAAGGAAAAAAATAAATAAATTAAAAAAAAAATAAAAAAATAAAAATGGGATTTGGTCTTCAAAAAGGAAATGGCATTTCAGCTGGACCTTAAAAGGTGTGGAAGATTCTAGTCAGGTGGAAATAAAAAGGGGAGCTTTCCAGTGGCAAAGAATAATGAGCAGGTATGTAGAGAGCAGGAAAAGTGAGAAAATTCTGAGGAACAGCAAGTAATCCAGTTTGGCCGGAACAACAGAGGTTCCATAAGGGAGGAGCAGAGAAGAGCCTGATGGAGCGTTCAGGTGTGTGGGAGGTGCAGGTGGCTGAGTAGGTTGAGTAAGCTGGCAGGATGCAGCTTACATCAACTTCAGAGACCTGCGGGCCTAGGTGCACGTCTCTAAAACTAATTAAGATTAAATATGTACTGGGACTTCCCTGGCGGTCCAGTGCTTAAGGCTCCGTGCCTGCCCTGCAGGGGGCACGGGTTTGATTCCTGGTCGGGGGGACTAGGATCCCGCATGCTGCGTGGCATGGCCAAAAAAAAAAAAAAGATTAAATATGTACCAGCTCTTTCACCATCGACCAGTTACTAAACTTCAGCCATCCTTTTCCTCATGTTCCCAAGGCCAATTTTACTAAAGAAATTGAGGTTAAGAGTTAAGCAGTGTATCTGATAAATAACTTTTTAATTATGTTTAATTCATAACAAGCAGCAATACTTTGAAACAGAATGCAAAATTGACCTGCATTTTCAAAGATAATATAGTCATCAAATAGCTTTTTTTTTTTTTTTTTAATTTATTTTTGCTGTGTTGGGTCTTCATTTCTGTGCGAGGGCTTTCTCTAGTTGTGGCAAGCAGGGGCCACTCTTCATCGCGGTGCGCGGGCCTCTCACTGTCGCGGCCTCTCTTGTTGCGGAGCACAGGCTCCAGACGCGCAGGCTCAGTAGTTGTGGCTCACCGGCCTAGTTGCTCCGCGGCATGTGGGATCCTCCCAGACCAGGACTCGAACCCGTGTCCCCTGCATCGGCAGGCAGATTCTCAACCACTGCGCCACCAGGGAAGCCCCCAAAGAGCTTTTTTATTTCTAGAGAACTACCTAAGCGGATCCTTCGCATATGTGTGTTCACTCTCATTCTGCTCTGGCAAAGCGTGAGAAGCATTGCTCCTTGGGAAGCTCTGAGGACTAAGTGAGATGAACTGTATAAACACCTGAGCAAGCCTGACCCAGGATAGTTTTAAGTAACCGTTCTCTCCCTTCCCTCAATAGATCTTCATCTCCTTCCTTTCCCAGGAGACTCCAAGTGTGGTCTTGGGACCAGCAGCCTCAGCTCTCCTAGAAACTCGTTAGACACGCAGATTCTCAGGTCCACCCCCACCCGACTAAATGAGAAGCTGAGGATGGGGCCCAGTGATCTGTGGTTTAACAAGCCCTCCAGGTTATACCGGTTCCCCTGATGTTTGAGGATCACGGGTTTAGTGTGTGGCTTCAAGTATCTGTTTTGTAATACTTGATGTCCTGATAGTACCTTAAACTTTTTGAAATGTCATTGTATCCTATGATCTTTGGGATAAACAGAATGCTCTCAGGTTCTTTATGGCTTAGTTTTCCCCGTTTGCTAACATCTCTTGTTATTCTCCAAATCTTATTATCATTCTTGAATCATATGATTAATGTCATTATAACAATGACGTTATTATATCATTATCTTTATTATCAGAACTATCATCATTACCCACACCGTCTGTTGTGACTTGGAGCTTTAACAAAAATTAGGTGCCCTCATTGCAGCTGCCGGGGAAAGATGTTCTAAGTGAACTGTCCTTCTCAATCAGAGAGTTGTTTTTTGTTTTTTGGGGTTTTTTTTTGCGGTACACGGGCCTCTCACTGCTGTGGCCTCTCCCATTGCGGAGCACAGGCTCCGGACGCACAGGCTCAGCGGCCATGGCTCACGGGCCCAGCCGCTCCGCGGCATGTGGGATCTTCCCGGACCGGGGCATGAACCCTTGTCCCCTGCATCGGCAGGCAGACTCTCAACCACTGTGCCACCAGGGAAGCCCAAGCAGAGAGTTTTTAAGGTAGGGGTGTGTGTGTTGACATTTTCCCAGCAGTTGCTGAAGTCAAGGGTAAGGAGATTTAGGGCGCAATTGGAGTTCTCTTGATGAAGCAATAATAGCTTCCTAGAGACCTTAAAGCCTAAGATTTGTGTAGCCCAAAAGATGTTGTATGCATCTTTATTTACCTCTATTTTCAAAACAAGAAGGGGAAGCAGGGGGCGAGTAAGACACTAAAAATAAGGATAAGTAATTTCTGGATAAGAATTTCCTTTTGGTTTAAAATGGACTGCTTTTTAAATCTAAGTTCCTCCCTATTCAATCGGTGGCTTTGAAGATAAGTGAGATTCATGAAACTCTGGACACCCTGAATGAAGGATTCTGTCTGAGAACCATGTGTACTATAATTGTTAGTAACATCAGAGGCTTCTGATGGAAATGTTATTGCGTTCGAATTTTAGAGACAGTTGGCCAGAAAGCGGGTCAAGCCAGAAATGATCAGACTCAGGTTTTGTTCTTGATTCACATGAAGTCAAGTAGATGGTTTAAATGCCTCACGCTAACCATAGGCTAAGTTTAAATTAAAAATCTTTGTCAATTAAAGATACTTTTCAGTATCAAGTAGCTATCATGTTGCTACGGCATTTTGATAAGAAAAGTATACATAGTCAGACATGAATAAAGACACAGATGTAGAGAATGGACTTGAGGACACGGGGAGGGGGAAGGGTAAGCTGGGACGAAGTGAGAGAGTGGCATGGACTTATATACACTACCAAACGTAAAACAGATAGCTAGTGGGAAGCAGCTGCATATCACAGGGAGATCAGCTCGGTGCTTTGTGACCGCCTGGAGGGGTGGGATAGGGAGGGTGGGAGGGAGACACAAGAGGGAGGGGATATGGGGATATACGTATGCATACAGCTGATTCACTTTGTTATACAGCAGAAACTAACACACCATTGTAAAGCAATTATACTCCAATAAAGATGTTAAAAAAAAGTATACATAGTCATACCTGCTACATGAAATTATCAGTGGTGAGATAGTAATTTTGCGGGCAATTAAGAATTCACTATAAACAAAAAATAGAGGACTCGTGTGCATATGTTGTATGCAAATCTGAGGAGGATATGAGAGCCCAGGAGGCTAAGTTGTGGTCACTGTATCTTTGTATGTGCTCTAATGAGAAGTGGCTTCCATGTAGACGTGCTAAGTGGCTTATAGCTCTTGAGGTTTCCAGTTTCTGCTGTGATAGCAATTCTAAACTCAGATGGACACCACTCTGGGTTACTGTCCATAAATATAAACCTTCTGTTTGCAAGCCAGCAAGCAGAAGCCAACTGGAATGGTGCCCTTTAAGGCTCCTATAGCTCATACCTCAGACAAAAGTAGAACAGACTGATTACAGTTGGAGGACAGCATACAGGGCCCTGGTTAAAAATATTGACCCATAAGGGCTACTAGAAATCCTCATTCTTTTTTTTTTTTGCGGTACACGGGCCTCTCACTGTTGTGGCCTCTCCCGTTGCGGAACACAGGCTCCGGACGCGCAGGCTCAGCGGCCTTGGCTCACGGGCCCAGCCGCTCCGCGGCATGTGGGGTCTTCCCGAACCGGGGCATGAACCCGTGTCTCCTGCATCGGCAGGCGCACTCTCAACCACTGCGCCACCAGGGAAGCCCTAGAAATCCTCATTCTTTAGCTAAAGGATAATTTGATTCCACTCTTTAATACTTCTTTAGTTCTTCTGAAAGAGTAGGAAACAAAAGCAAAACATATGAACTCCTATATAGCATGCATTTGTATTATTTATACTGAGCCTAACAGAGTAATTAGGGGGACCTGGTCATCATCTCACCAGAAGCTCCAAACTTCATCAAGTCTTAACCCCTTGTTTTATATTTTTAAGGTATGTATGTTTTTATTACATTCTAAAATACATAATTTTTCAATATTTTTGAAAATTCTTCCCAAACCTTCAAGTAATGTTGAGGTGCTGATATAGAAAGAAAATTATTTCCAGTATGGACGGTCAGGGATAAAGTGAACTTCATCAAACTTAAAGACTTTTGTGCATTGGGACTTCCCTCGCGGTCCTAGTGGTTAAGACTCCGTGCTCCCAATGCAGGGGGCATAGGTTCAATCCCTGGTTGGAGAACTAAGATCCCACATGCCTTGTGGTGTGGCCAAAAAAAGCAAAGAAACAAACAGAAAAACTTTTGTGCATCAAAGGATACCATAAAGAAAGTGAAAAGAATGAGAAACAGGAAAAAAAAAAAAAAGGAGAATGAGAAAATATTTGTAAGTCATATGTCTGATCAGGGTCCCGTATCCAGAATATATAAAGAATGCTTATAACTCAACAATAAAAAGACAAATAACCCAATTAAAAAATGGGCAAAGTATACGAATAGACATTTGTCTAAAGAAGACATACAAATGGCCAATGAGCACATGGAAAGATGCTCAACATCATTAGTCATTAGGGAAATGCAGGTCAAGGTCATAATGACATACCACTTCACACCCACCAGCATGGCTATAATCAAAAAAAAAAAAAAAAAAGAATAAACAAGTGTTGGTGAAGATGTGGAGAAACTGGAATCCTCATGCATTGCTGGTGGGACTGTCCAACAGCTCAGGCACTGTGGAAAGCAGTTTGGCAGTTTCTCAAAGTTAAACGGGTACAGTATGACCCAGAAGTTCCACTGCTAGTTATGTACTCGAAAGAATTAAAAGCATATGTTCACACAAACACTTGTGCACACGTGTTCATAGCATTAGTATAATAACCAAAAGGGGAAATGACCCAACTGATGACCGGATAAACAAAATGTTACACCCATAAAATGGGATATTCAACCATAAAAAGGAATGAAGTGCTGAAACCTCCTACAGCATGGCTGGACTTGGAAAACATGGTGCTAAGTGAAAGAAGCCATACACAGATGACCACATAGTGTCCCATTCCGCTTATGTGAGATGCCCAGAATAAGCAAATCCATAAAGACAGAAAGTATTGATCAGTGGTTGCCAGCGGGTGAGAGGAGGGTTGAATTGGGGGTGACTGCTGAGAGGTGTGGGGTTTCTTGTTAGGGGAATGGAAGTATTCGCACATGAGGTAGCGGGGATGGTTGCACAAAACTGTGAATATACGAAAATTCACCGAATTGCACACTTGAAGAATAAAGAATGACTATGTATGAGCACAAAGGTAGAGAAAGAGAACCCAACAAATAATTCAGATTCATTCGGACAATTGGAGGGTGTGATGCTGTTATCTTTCCTCCTGTTAGAATCTTAGAATCTTAGCTGGTTCAGAAAGAGTTTATTGTTTCACTTGCTGAGAAAAAGTATTGTGTTTTCAAGATAAGAAGCGAGAGGAAGGGCAGACAGGTCAGAGAGCAGAGAAGATGAGGCTGGGGGCTCTGCAGGCCTGGCCAGCCCTCCGCCTCACCCCCCCTTACCTCTGATGAGCCTGTGCTCCCAGGTGAGAAGCATCTCTGCCAGTTGACTTGTGCACCCCTTCCCACTCCTGGACTTAAATAGGTGCCCCGGGTCTGAAATACTTAGCCTTAGCGGATAATCACAGGATCCTTCTACTCCCTTCCCACCCTCAGGGCCCAACTCCCTTCCCTTCCCGTCTGCCTGAATTCCCGTCCCGGAAGTTAGTTACTCTCCTTGAGTTACCCGTTTCCGCCGCTGTATGTAAAAAGGTGAACAAACCCGGAAGAGGAGTTCCATGCTACGTGGTGGTACCTTACTCCACGTACTGAGCTAGGGGCGACGAGGTACCCCAGAGTCCAGACTGACAGCCTTACCGGCCCTTCTCTTCACAATTTGCTTCCCAGCCCTTGCATCCCAGCTGGCCCACCCTGCCTGCTACCAGCCACAATCCTGCCCAAGCCTTCTCAGCCTCACCCCTCCCAGGCCTGAGAGCCAGGATCCTGCTGCCACCAACACTCCTGCCCCCAGCCCCCACCTCAAGTGCCCACCAGAACTTCTTTGGGGAATATGCCTATTATTTGGAGGACCTTGGATGAAGCCCTGTGTCCACGGAATTTTGGGAGTGGCAGAAGTTTCTGGTGTATGCCTAGTTTTGTTGTGGTGGTTGACTTTTTATATATATATATAAATAATCCAGTGTTTGTGGGACCTGAAGCTTCTATAATCCTGGTGAACTTCTTTAAGAAAAAGAATACAAAAATATCTTGCATGTTTTTATAAAAACACAGGACCTTGGGAACACATCGCTAGCTCCTACGTCCACCCCCCCCAACCCCCCAACCCCAGTCTTAAAGGGGCCCGTGCAGATGAAGGGCCTCAGCCTGAAGCCTGATTAAACTTCCTGGCAAAGCGGCTTCTTCTGGGAGTACTGGGTGCAGCTGAGACCTTTATTTTTGAAATTTGCTATAGGCTTACTTTAAATCAGATTGAGGTGGGCATAGGCCAAAATTTCCCGCCTCTAGGTTAGAGGCTTGAGCCTGAGATTTTATATCTTAAAACTGGTTAAATGAATACTCAAATTTTATGAAATTAGCTATAGATATGCTTATATAAAATATTTGTCCAGGGGTCTTTCCTGGTGGCACAGTAGTTAAGAATCCGCCTGCCAATGCAGGGGACACGGGTTCGAGCCCTGGTCCGGGAAGATCACACATGCCACGGAGCATCTGTGCCTGTGCGCCACAACTACTGAGCCTGCCTGCCACAACTACAGAAGCCCACGTGCCACAACTACTGAAGCCTGTGCGCCTAGAGCCCGTGCTCCACAACAAGAGAAGCCACCACAATGAGAAGCCCACGCACTGCGACGAAGAGTAGCTCCACTCGCCTCAGCTAGAGAAAGGCCCACACGCAGCAAGGAAGACCCAACACAGCCAAAAGTAAATAAATAAAGTAAATTTATATAAAAAAAGAACAACACTGTGATAAAAAACTTTTTTTTTAATATTTGTCCATACGTACTTTTTTTTTTTTTTTTTTTTTGCGGTACACGGGCCCCTCACTGCTGTGGCCTCTCCCGTTGCAGAGCACAGGCTCCGGACGCACAGGCTCAGCGGCCATGGCTCACGGGCCCAGCCGCTCCGCGGCATGTGGGACTTTCCCAGACCGGGGCACGAACCCGCGTCCCCTGCATCAGCAGGCGGACTCTCAACCACTGCGCCACCAGGGAAGACCCATAAATATTTTTTAAGTGGCCTCAAGGAAGTACATGTATAATGCTTTTACAGATATTTTCTCTTTTAATCTGCACAGCAGCCTGCAAGATGGCTAATATTTTCCCTGTCGGCTGAAAGAAAAACGCACAACCTAAAAGCTGCAAGTTAAGTTTTATTCGGGGACCTTACTGAGGACTATAGCCCGGGAGTCAGCCTCTCAGATAGCTTTGAGGAACTGCCCCGAAGAGGCAAGGGAGGAGCCAGGATATATAGGAATTTTTTGCTGGGAAAAACATGTAGTCAAGCACCAAAAGATTACTACTAATCACAAAGAACAGACATCTCAAATTAATGATTTTAGTGCTTTTCTGTGTATGAGAAGATGCAAGAATCTGGGCTGATTGAAACTATTCCTTAGATATACATCTTAACTATCTAGGGCCCGTATCCAAAGCCCAGAATCCTTCCAGTTTTTCTCCGTCCTGAATTCCCCTCTGTGTGCATTGTCAGTGGGTGACTGCAGTGCCTGATGGCTTGGTCCCTGTAGAACTGGAATGGGGGGCAACATTCTTTTCTTTACATCCCTGTTTCAGAGATGAAGCAATTAAGGTGCAAAGAATCTAAGTGATTCGCCCAAGTGGCCGAGCTGAATTTCTAAACCAGTTTACTCTGATTCCTGAGTCCGGGGAGATTCTAGCTAGAATCAGATAATCTGGCTAGAAGTTGCCACCATGTGGTTCGCTAACTTGCAAAGAATTAAAATGTGATAAAATGCACTGAATATAAGCAACAGGAGTGCCCTTTATCTTTGCTAGAACAGGCATTTCAGTGTCTTCAAGTGCGTCAGAGTCAGTCAACATCTGTTGTCCCCGTTTCCACTAAAAGGAAGAACTGCTTAGTCAACAGCCTTAACATTCTTTCGGTCTATAAATTTTTGTCGTAACAAATAACTACGTGACCATCTGAACAATCTGTAGTAGTACAGAAAAGGCTGTAATCCAGATGTTCACAGATGAGGACGGTGTTCCGAGCGTCCCTTTTGCCATCTGATCAGGCTTGAGATACTCCTGAGGCCTGGCCACTGCCGGGTGACTGACTTTTCCTGGGCTCAGAAGCCAGTGAGCGCCTGTGAGCGTCTGCTCCCCGTAGGGTCACCCAGAGGGGATTGGCGGCTTCAGGGCTGGTCTGTTGTAGTATTATAACTTTTCAGCTTTGGCAGCAGGTTCCACCAGCCCGCCGGCATGTGTCATTGACACTAAGCTTAAGAAGTCCTTGCTTAGGGGCTTCCCTGGTGGTGCAGTGGTTGAGAGTCCGCCTGCCAATGCAGGGGACGCGGGTTCGTGCCCCGGTCCGGGAAGATCCCACATGCCGCGGAGCGGCTGGGCCCGTGAGCCATGGCCGCTGAGGCTGCGCATCCGGAGCCTGTGCTCCGCAACGGGAGAGGCCACAACAGTGAGAGGCTCGCGTACGGCAAAAAAAAAAAAAGAAGTCCTTGCTTATTAATTACCAAGAGCACGTGGTTTGAGTGGAGCAATTAAAGACTGAATTTTGGTGGGACTTCGGGGCAGTTCAGGTTTAGGTGGTTTATTTGGGCTCAGTGACTAAAATAACTAATATTTCTTAATCTTCATAAGAACACTTTTCCTTTCTTTCTCACAAGTAACAGCCGTTTACTAGTTTACCCTTAAAATGTCCCCTCTGTTCTTCACTTATTCCCAGGACATTTTGATCATTTCTCCCAGTTTCCCTGAATCCTGTACTACAGTTGTCAAAACGTTTGAGATACTCAGCTGGAGGTCACTTTCAGAAATGAACTGCACAGGGAATTCCCTGGTGGTCCAGGGGTTAGGACCTGGCGCCTGCACCACTGTGGGCCTGGGTTCAGTCCCTGGTCGGGGAACTAAGATTCTGCAAGCCACGTGGCATGGCCAAAAAAAAAAAAAAAAAAAAAAAATTGGAGGAAAAAAAAGAAATAAACTGCATAGTACGAGGGTAGGGACAGGGAGTCCCCAAGAATTGATGAAGAAAGAAAGTAGGGGGGCTTCCCTGGTGGCGCAGTGGTTGAGAATCCACCTGCTGATGCGGGGGACACAGGTTCGCGCCCCGGTCCGGGAGGATCCCACATGCCGCGGAGCGGCTGGGCCTGTGAGCCATGGCCACTGAGCCTGTGCGTCCGGAGCCTGTGCTCCGCAACGAGAGAGGCCACAACAGTGAGAGGCCCGCGTACCGCAAAAAAAAAAGAAAGTAGGGAAGATCACCTAAATTTATCACTGAAATGAAGCTTTTGAGTGGTTTTAGATAGGAAGATAAGCAGACGTAAACATGGGCCTGTATGTGTCCGTGAACAGAGAATCAGAGAATAATACAGCTGTAGCTTTAAAAGCACACAGCTGGTTGTTAGAGATGCACTCGCAGGCCACTGCCAGGTGTCAAGGCACGCGGCAGGGTTTCAACATGGAAATCAAGTGATGTGGGTTCTAATTGGAGCTCTGCTCTGTTAACCTGAGGCATGCCAGTTATCCCCTTTGGGCCTTAATTTCTTATCTAATGCAGGGTTTGGAGTCAGTGATTGCTAAGGTTTCGTGGGTTCGAAGAATCTGGATCTCATGAATAACCATTCAGCATATGATTCAGCCCGAGCCATACAGACTGTCAGAGTGGGGAAGGTGTGTTGGCACCTTGGCCGTACTATCAACAAGGGCTAATCTGCAGAACAGAAACAGGGCCATCGTGAACAACTTCCAAAGGCGAGCTTCATCCCCACCTCAATGTCCATAACCTCCCAGTGTTCTTCCAGCTGGCAGAGTGATCAGTAACTAAGCTCGAAGCATTAAGCGCCTAGTCAGTTACCTATCACCGAGAAGAGACAGTGTCACGCAGGGCGTCACTCTCTTTCCTGTTTCTACTTGTCTTCCTTTTCTCTGTATAGTTCTTCAGCACAAGGAATTTGCACTGTGGTGAAAGAAAAGAAAAGAAATTTGAGTGGCAGATCTTCCCAGTAGAAATAAGAATGATAAAATTATCATGTGAAAATATTTGGTAAAAATAATCTACAAATAAGCCATATTCAGAAGCAGTCCTGTTTTATATTCTAGTCTGTGATTCTTGGGAAAATTGAACTGAAATTTGATCCTGAAAGTGGCCTTCCAGTTGCCCAAAGCAAAATACCCATTATCTATGGGAACATTACATAGTCTAGAAAAATTTCAACATCCAGATGATGCAAGGCTGAAACAGGTTTTTCCAACCATCTCCTTTAACTAGAACTTCCAGGGTCACCATAACCTTGTCAGTAAACGATCCCTAAGAGCAGTGATGGACAGACACAGCCTTCTTTTGAGATCCTCTCTCCCCCATCCCTTTATCTCTGACCATAAGCATGAATTTTGAGTTTGAGATGACTTTTCGTCACTTGACTCTAAGGAGCCCATTGACACTCTGAACCAGATCTTCTCACAGGAGGTGAGGGCAAGTTGCCCCGGGCTGGGGGTATGTTACCACGTTCCTGCAGGCCAAGGAAGAAATGGGTAGACAGGAAACAGAGGCGGTGAGCTAGACCACAACTCTAGGAGGTTGACTGCCAAAGGGCAGTAGCTGGAAGGAGCAGCACAGGGCCAAGGGGCGGGGGCTAGAGGGGTGGGGCTGTGCCTTTGGAAGGGGGCGGAGGGAATGTGCGGAGCGACCCAGTCATGCGTGGATCCAGCTTCATCAGTCACAAGCAGTCAGTTCAGGTTAGATAACTGCTTTGATGTGTTTGATGTCACTGTATTCGTAAAACGCAGACCATAAATGATTACTTACCTCATATAGTTGTTGTGAGGACTAACTGGGGTAATGTGCCTAAATTTCGTGTAAAACTCAATACATGACACATGGTAAGTGCTTGATAAAGGTTAGTTGCCAGTATTGATGATAATACTTGTTATTATTGGGAAGAAGAGACTGAGGAAGCTGGCGAGAAAGATCACAGACGAAGTTCCCACCTAAGAGTGGTTGGGGTAGATAGAATTCAGAGGATTGGGACCAAAGGGAAGGAGGGGAGGGTGTTTGAAGAGAAGGGAGGGACATCTTCCTCTGAGTCTGGAGAGAAGGAGAAAAGCTTGGATTTCAAGCAGAGCTTCTTCAGTTTTCCCGCGGACAGCTCCCTGAAGGCCAGGGTGGAAAACTAAACAAAGGTATCCTCTCCAGTGCTCAGGGACTCAGCCTAAAGCAGCTGTTGAAAGACAGAAGCGTCACTGAAGGCTCCTGTTGTATCTTTAAAATATAGGGCAACTTGGCATTCCATTTTGTACAATGGATTTGTTTTACCAGTTAAATTACTTGAGAATTTTTCCTGCAGAACTTCTAGTAAAGTGGGCATGCCACACCTGTCTCCCAGCTCCCCTCAGTTGCTTAGGTTTAGACAATGAGACACGGACATGGGCGGCGATGTTCTAAGTCAGAACTTGGGAGCTCTCTGCCATGCTCCTACGCAGTCCCAGCTTCTGAAGAAAGAAGCGTGTTCCACAGCTGAGCAATTGCCCACTCCTGTTTTCTATAACCTTTCCAAAGAGAATCAGTCGGGTTGACTGATTCCCTGGGCGTGGGCTGGGGTCCCTGCAGCCTTCAGTCTCATCCAGCTGCTCCTACACGGCCATTCTTCCCGAGGGACAGCCCTCACCCCCCATCTCACTGAGGAGAGGAAGGTTCTTTTCCTGAACTTGCTCACCCGCCTCCCAGGTTTCTCTGCCAGTCTCCTTGCCTCGCCCTCCACTCTCAGGGGAAGGGCCAGGGCTTTTTCCGTCTTTCTGCGGTAAACGCTGGTTGCTCTCCCACAGATACTGTCCTCACCCACTATACTGCTT
Organism: Mesoplodon bidens; assembly: GCF_964165515.1. Taxonomy (NCBI): domain Eukaryota; kingdom Metazoa; phylum Chordata; class Mammalia; order Artiodactyla; family Ziphiidae; genus Mesoplodon; species Mesoplodon bidens. The sequence continues at coordinate 6,008,017 of NC_138167.1, read as the reverse complement.
TTCTTCTTCCTTAAAATACATATGGGAATGTCCCTGGTGGCACAGTGGTTAAGAATCCGCCTGCCAATGCAGGGGACATGGGTTCGAACTCTGGTCCGGGAAGATCCCACATGCCTCGGAGCAACTAAGCCCGTGCGCCACAACTACTGAGCCTGCGCTCTAGAGCCCGCGAGCCACAACTACTGAGCCCGCATGCCACAACTACTGAAGCCCGTGCGCCTAGAGCCCGTGCTCCGCAACAAAAGAAGCCACCGCAGTGAGAAGCCCGTGCACCGCAACGAAGAGTAGCCCCCGCTCGCTGCAACTAGAGAAAGCCCGCGCGCAGCAACGAAGACCCAACGTCGCCAAAAATAAATAAATAAATTTATTTTTAAAAAAAACAAAGCAGCATGCCATCTCCTAAGAATACACAAGCAGAAAGAATCCAGAGACATCCCTCCCCCACCAAAAAAAAAAACCACATATAGATAGAACTTCTCTGTCTTAGAAATGCTTGCCTTCACTCAGTGGCCACGCTCTCTGGCCAGAGTCTTTTACTGCCTACTGCCTGGCCTCCACGTCCAGCCTGCATTTCCTCTTGGTCCAGCCCCCGCTTCTTAGCTGGCCCCCAGGTCCCGGCCCCCGGGTTCCTTGTGCTGCTCTGTTTCCCGGTGACTAACGACCTCATTGCGAACGTCTTCCTCACCCTCCTTAGACTTCCGGCACATTCGATGTTTTTAAACTCCTTTCCTACTGCAGAAATCATCTTCCTTTCTCACATGGGTACTGTCCTCGTTTACCTCTTGTTCTCTGTTTTATCTCCATTTCTTTTGCTTGAGCTCCCTTACGTGCAGGCATTTTCCAGGACTCAGCCCTCCCTTTGCGGCCTCTCCCTGTGAGAGTTTTATCTGGCTTCAGTTGTTGCCAGCAGAGCCAGCTGTCTCCTCCGATCTGTGTGTCTCTGTCAGTGGCACCACCTTCTGACATGGAACCTTGAGGCCAGTGGTCTTCCCATTGGGGTCCATGTACCCTAGGGGTACATGAAGACTTTGCAGGGAATACGTGGGCACAGATGAGGGAATCCACTTTCAGATTTTCAGCTTCCATATGTATTCTTTTCTAAAATTGACGTGCTTGAGACAGTGTCTGCTCTGAAAGTTCTCTTACAGTCACTCTTCACCAGCCTTTAGAAAGGAGACTTCCCCAGTGGTCCAGTGGTTTAGACCCTGTGCTTCCACTGCAGGGGATGCGGGTTCGATCCCTGGTCGGGGAAGTTCTGCATGCCGCACGCCGTGGCAAAAAAAAAAAAAAAAAAAAAAGGAGAAAGGCCCGGGGGTAAGGGGTGCCCCAGGGAAACATTTCACAGGAGAAAGTGAAGCAAAGAGGAGCAGCCCCTTATTTTATCCAGGCGACAAACTCATGACAACCCTCTGCCTTATCGTTCCATCTTAGAAGGAGAATTCAGAAACAAGGTGGTTGTCATGAGGGAGAAGTATTAACTTGTTTATTTGAATTAAAAAATGAGGTTAGACCTCTTTTGACAGAAAGTGATCAAGCTGATTGCCATTTAGATTACAAGGCAGACGTTTTCCATGTGTACTTAAAGCACATCTTCAATATACATTTTTAAAAACACATCATTTGCTGTTGTTTAAACTTACAGACACAGATGCAGAGAACGAACGTACAGATACCAAGGGGGAAGGTTGGGGGGTGGGAGGAATTGGGAGATTGGGATTGACACGTATACACTATTGATACCATGTATAAAATAGACAACTAATGAGAACTTACTGTATAGCACAGGGAACTGTACTCAATGCTCTGTGGTGACCTAAATGGGAGGGAAATCCAAATAAGAGGGGGTATATGTATATGTACTGCTGATTCACTTTGCTGTACAGTAGAAACTAACACAACATTGTAAAGCAACTGTACTCCAATAAAAATTAATTAAAAGCAAAAAAAAAAACTTACAGGGCTTCCCTGGTGGCGCAGTGGTTGGGAGTCCGCCTGCCGATGCAGGGGATACGGGTTCGTGCCCCGGTCTGGGAAGATCCCACATGCCGCGGAGCGGCTGGGCCCGTGAGCCATGGCCGCTGGGCCTGTGCGTCCGGAGCCTGTGCTCCGCAACGGGAGAGGCCACAACAGTGAGAGGCCCACATACCACAAAAAAAAAAAAAAAAACTTACAAATGTTAGATGGCAACTTACAAATGTGAGAAGGCATCTGTAATTTTTCAGAATTCTTTCAGGGGCTATTCCATCAAAAAAGTTTGAAGGGGCTTCCCTGGTGGCGCAGTGGTTGAGAGTCCACCTGCCGATGCAGGGGACACGGGTTCGTGCCCGGTCCGGGAAGATCCCACATGCCGCAGAGAGGCTGGGCCCGTGAGCCATGGCCACTGAGCCTGCGCGTCCGGAGCCTGTGCTCTGCAACGGGAGAGGCCACAACAGTGAGAGGCCCGTGTACCGCAAAAAAAAAAAAAAAAAAAGTTTGAAGACCATTATAGGGGCTTAGCCACCTTTAATTTATCCCTTTCCATCATACCCCCCATTCCAGTCATTCCTCTTGATTTTTTTCCTATTATATCAATTTCAGACTCTGCCTGGTTTTCCAAACCTTCCTATCCCTTCTTGTGGTCAACCTGGTCTTGTGAAGTGACTGTTCCATGCTGTTTCCTACCTCCGTGTCTTTAGTACATAATTCTCCTGCCCGTTCCTTATTTCTTCTCTTTTCATCCTAACTGCTGTGTTCATTATTGACCTCTCCTCTAACCTCTACAACATTGGCTATTCCATGCAATTAGCATTTATAGAACATCGTTGCTTGATTTTCTTTTCTCTCTAAAAAGCTCCTTAAGAGTCTAAAAGCATCTCTTACACTCTACCATATTCTCCTTTTGCCTAATGCATTGCTGACCACATAATGGATGCTCTATAAATATTTTATTGACTGCCTAGAATATAGTATTTGTTCATTCATTCTTTTATTCTTTTCTCCATTCAACAAATATTTTTGAGACCTTTTTTGTACCAGGAAAAGACCGTTTCTGTACCAGGAAAAGACCTTTTTTGTACAAGGCACTTGTGGTACAGCAGGGGGAAAAAAGAGACAAAAATCCTTGCCCTCAAAGACGGATAAATAAGTAGAATACATTGTATGTGAAAGAGTAGTAAGTGTTGAGGGGAAATAGAAAAATGAAGTAAGAAAGAAGAACAGGAAGTGTGTGTTGGTGGCATAGCGGGTGGGGTGAGTGTGTGCAATTTTAGATATGATGAAGGCCTCACTGATAAGGTGACATTTTAGTAAAAATCCGAAGGGCTGGAGGGACTTGAGCTTATCTGTGAAAGAGCATCCCAGGCAAGGAACCTATTAATGTGAAGGCTCTGAGGCTACACCTGCCTGGCATTCCAGGAAGGGCAGCCAAGAGTAAGAGATGGGTCAGAGAAAGGTGGGGGAGGGATGAACAGATCGGTCTGGTAGGTTCTGGTTGGACTTGCGGCTTCTGCTGAGTGAGACTGAAGGCCTATGGGGAGATTAGTCAGGAGGCAACTGTAACAGTACAGGCCAGTGGGGCTTCCCTGGTGGCGCAGTGGTTAAGAATCTGTCTGCCAGTGCAGGGGACACGGGTTCGAGCCCCGGTCCAGGAAGATCCCACGTACTGCGGAGCAATGAAGCCTGTGCACCACAACTACTGAGCCTGTGCTCTAGAGCCCGCGAGCCACAACTACTGAGCCTGCACTCTAGAGCCCACGTGCCACAACTCCTGCAGCCCGAGCACCTAGAGCCCGTGCTCCGCAACAAGAGAAGCCACTGCAAGGAGAAGCCCGCGCACCACAACGAAGAGCAGCCCCCCGCTCGCCGCAACTAGAGAAAGCCCGCGTGCAGCAACAAAGACCCAACGCAGCCATAAATAAATAAATAAATAAAATTTTCAGAAAATACTATAAAAAAATTTTTAAATGGTACAGGCCAGAGATGGCGTTGACCTGGACCAGGGCAAGAAGTGGTCAAATTCCGGGTTCACTGTGAAGGTAGAACAGACAGAGTTTGCTGACCGACTGGTTGCAGGGGGAGTGGGGGGCTCAGGAAGGATGAGAAGGCTGCAGAGCGTCAGCCTCGAGGGAGCAGAAAGGTGAGCTGGCATTTGCGGACGTGAGGAAGCCAGGGGAAGAGCAGGCTTTGTGAGGGAGATGTGTTGGCCGTTCAGTGTGACGCCTGTTAAACTTGAGATATCCGTTAGGCGCGCACTCAGTCCACGTACACGAGTGTGAAGAACAAATTTGGGAGCCATCAGCAAACATGGTATTTAAAGCCATGTGGCTGGATGAGATCGCCGGGCACTTCGCTGTTAAAGCAGAGGTTGAAGCAGTCTCACAGTTACTGAGTATCTAATACGTACTAGGCTTAATACATGAACCCAAACCTAGATACTCATTTTACTGATGAAACTGAGGACCAAAAAAAATTAACTCATCCACCAGCCTGAGGGAGCAGCTAGTAAGTAGCAGAACCGGGATTCAAACTGAGATCTGTCTCAGCTCCAGAGTTCGTGTTCTTATAACCATACAGTGCCTTAATTTAATAGTATGTTGTATTTTAGAAAAAAATGCTCTTGGCAAACCATAATCAGTATCCTTATAAGATAAGTATGCTATGACTCTTCTTTTGAAATGAAGATGGGAAGGAAATCCCTTAGTCATTTGTCACATGGAATGGAGATTAGATTCAGAAGCCCTGATACCCACTTTCACCAGAATTTCTCAGTTAAGGCCTGCTTTACAGACTCCCTGTAACTTTAAGTGAATATGTGTATGTGTGTGTGTGTATAATTTTTGTGACCACTTACAATATTTTAGGCTGTGCTAACTACTTTATATGCATTATCCCCTTTAGTCCTTACGACAACTCATTGAGGCAGGTACTGTCCCCATTTTACAGATGAGGAAACTGACGCTCAACATCAAATGGCTATTAAGTGTCAATTACTGTAGGTCAACCAATCAAAGAATGAAGTACACAGGATAGTATGCTATGGGAGATCCAAAGGTATAGGAGGACTTCAGGAAAAGAGATTGTGAACATGTGTTTATTTTAAGATAAAACAAGAATGTAAGGAATGGCAATTTGTTGTATACAATGATTTGCCAAGTGAGAGTCTTTGCCCTAAGTGCCATGCATTTAAGGCATGAGCCCATAACGCACAGGGCCATGAGTTCATCATGGTCTGCGGTAGCCTTCAAGGAGGAGACACTTGAACTGGGTTTCCGAGAATGGGTAGGACGCTGTTGGGTAGAGGAGTGGTTGGAGAAGGTGTCCCACCCAAAGGCATTGGCACAAGCGAAGGTCTAGAGATGAAAGACACAAGATATATTTGAGCAAAAGCTAGCATATTAGTCAGCTGGAGCAGGGAGATAGAGGCTTTCACCGGAAATGTAGTTTAGCAGATAGACCTTGAATCTTCGGCTTGGGAGCTGGTACTGTGTTGAGCCGTCAGCTGGAGTCGTTGATGTTTTCTGAGCAGGGGCTACAGGAAGAGCCCTCTGCTGGAGGATTGCTGGAGGATGCGGCTGCAGCCAGAGATGAGGTCACGGCAAGGGTCGAAGGGGGGGGAGTGCTGGAGGGCCTTCACTGCAGATGTAGCACAGGAAAGGAAGGGGATGTGACGGTGGTGAGAAACACGGGGAAGGAGGAATCGACAGGATTTGGTGGCTAGGTACAGGGAACCAAGGAGAGGGAAGAGGCAAAGACAACTTCAAGCCTTTGAATGTCCTCGTGTGGCCTGGAGAACCATTAACAAACAGAAGAAGCCAAGAGAAGACGGATTCGGGGGAAAGTCCATGTTGTAGTCACACAGAGTTTGAGATGGTATGTGATATCAAACTGAAAATGCCCAGCCAGGAAGTAGGAAACGTGGAACTGAAACTTGAGAAGTCAGGATTAAAGATGTGGACCTGTCTTTGGCGTAAAGATCACAATAAGTTACCTGACAGTGGATGGAGTTTCCAGAGGACAGTATAGCAGGAATAGCAGAGGACCAGGGCTGACTCCTGGAGGTCAGCTGTATTTAGAAGCCAGAGAAAAGCCTTGGGTGAAAGAGACAAAGAAAGAGAGGTTGGCACGGTCTACTTGAATTGCGTCACCACCCTTGGCCAAGGCAAAGCTCAAAGCAAGCACAATGAGTGAAAAGTAAACATTTAGCAACTTTTGTAGCCATTCCATAGTGCCACATCATCCAAGCCCATGGACGGTGGGCTTTTTTTACAAAAGTATTGGTCCGCAACGCATGGGAAATTTTGAAAACTGGTCTATACCACTGACCGAGAAGGGCTAGTCAGAGGATAAAAGAGCCAAGAGGCCCACGCCTAAGTATATACCCGAGAGAACTGAAAACATACACCACACCAAAAGTCACACAGGAATGTTCATAGCAGCCTTATTCGTAATACCCCAAAAGTGGAAACAACCCAAATGTCCATCAACTGATGATTGGATAAATGAAGTATGGTCTGTCCAGACAAAAGGATATTATTCAGCCATAAAAAATAACGATGTACTAGGGCTTCCCCGGTGGCGCAGTGGTTAAGAATCGCCTACCAATGCAGGGAATGCGGGTTCAAGCCCTGGTCCTGGAAGATCCCACATGCCACGGAGCAACTAAGCCCATGCGCCACAACTACTGGGCCTGTGCTCTAGAGCCCGTGAGCCACAACTACTGAGCCTGCGCACCACAACTACTGAAGCCCGCGCACCGCAACAAAGAGTAGCCCCTGCTCACCACAACTAGAGAGAAAGCACGCGCACAGCAATGAAGACGCAACACAGCCAAAAAAATTTTTTTAATAAATAAATTTATATTAAAAAAATAATGAATTACTGATACATGCTACAACATAAATGCACCTTGAAAACATTATGCTGAATAAAAGAAGCCGGACACAAAAGGCCACATATAATATGACTCCATTTATATGAAATACCCAGAATAGGCAAATTTGTAGACAGTAAGTGACTGGGTGGTCACCAGGGCCTGGAAAGTGAATGCTAGCAGGGATGGGGTTTCTTCTGGGGGGCGAAAATGTGGCTGGAATTAGTTGGTGGGGACGTTGCACAACCTTGTGAATGTACTAAAAACCACTCTGTTCTACACTTTCTTTTTAATTTTTATTTTATTTTATTTTACTTTTTATTTATTTATGGCTGCATTGGGTCTTCGTTGCTGCGTGTGGGCTTTCTGTAGTTGTGGCGAGCGGGGGCTACTCTTCGTTGCAGTGCTCGGGCTTCTCACTGCAGTGGCTTCTCCTGTTGCGAACCATGGGCTCTAGGTACACGGGCTTCAGTAGTTGTGGCTCATGGGCTCTAGAGCGCAGGCTCAGTAGTTGTGGCTCACGGACTCTAGAGCGCAGGCTCAGTAGTTGTGGCACACGGGCTTAGTTGCTCCGCAGCATGTGGGATCTTCCCGGACCAGGGCTCGAACCCGTGTTCCCTGCATTGGCAGGCGGATTCTTAACCACTGCGCCACCAGGGAAGTCCCCATTCTACACTTTGAGTTTGATGAATTTGATGGTATGTGAAATACATCTCAATCGAATAAGAAAAAAAGCAGGGAAACTGATATCTCAAAACCAACACCAGAGAAGCTTTCAAAAAAAAGAAAAATACAGAAGGAGCAGTTGAGGAAAGTAGGGAGGAAGAAAAGGCAGTTGGATTTGGGGCATTTTAACCAGGAAGATTAAGCCGAAACGTTATTCCATGTCAGCAGTTCTCAAAGTGTATGTAGTCCATGAACTCCTAGGGGTCCCTGAGAACCTTGAACTCATTTTCAGAATAAAATTAAGATGTTATTTGTCACAGTGTTGACATTTGCACTGATGGTGCAAAAGCAGCGATGGGTAAAGCTCTGTTGTTCCCTTAGTACGAATGAAGGCAAGGGCACCAAGCTGAACCAGCACTCCCTGCATTTGTCACCACCAGTCAAAAAAGGGCAGGTGCACTTAAGAATTTCCTTATACAGTAGATGTTGATAGACAGTATCCACACTAACAAAAGTGGTTTGAGGTCCTCAATAATTTTTAAGAATCTAGGGCTTCCCTGGTGGTGCAGTGGATAGGAGTCTGCCTGCCAATGCAGGGGACACAGGTTTGAGCCCTGGTCCAGGAAGATCCCACATGCCGCGGAGCAACTAGGCCTGTGCACCACAGCTCCTGAGCCTGCGCTCTAGAGCCCGCAAGCCACAACTACTGAGCCTGTGCCCTAGAGCCCGCGAGCCACAACTACTGAAGCCCGTGTGCCTAGAGCCCGAGCTCCGCAACATGAGAAGCCACCGCAATGAGAAGCCTGTGCGCTGCAATGAAAAGTAGCCCCCGCTCACCTCAACTAGAGAAAGCCCGCATGCAGCAACGAAGACCCAACGCAGCCAAAAATAAATAAATAAAGTAAAAATTTTCAAAAAAAGAATATAAAGTGATGCTGATACACAAGGGAACTATATTTAATATCTTGTAATCACCTGTCATGGAAAAGAATCTATATACATATGTATACACGTGTGTGTGTGTGTATACATAAAAGTGAATCACTTTGCTGTATACCTGAAACTATCAACACATTGTAAATTAACTGTATTTCAATTTTTAAAAAATGGTTTAAAAAAAGGGGTGCTGAGACCGGAAGGTCTGACAGCCGTTACCGTGTGCTAAGGGTGTTCTGCCGGTCTTGGCGTGGTGTGAACCAGTATCAATACCTGGCTAAGCCAACATGCAGCACTTCTGTCTACTTCTGTCTTCTCCCTCACACCTGCCAAAACATGCTCTGCTTTCTTTTCATCAGGGTCCCACGAACCGCTGCCTGATCAGTCGGGGTCGTATCGTATTCCCGCAGAGCCCAGAAATAGCGATGCGGGATAAGAGGCAAAGAAATTCATCAGACTTCAGTGAAAACAGCCCATTAATGTTTCTTCAAATGGAACTTCAGAACCTTTAGGGTTAACGAGCAATTTCACAACTATCACAGTGCAGAGAAGGAGCAGTTGCACTAGCAATGTCAGTCGATAGATCCGAGTTTCTGACTCAGATGGCACTTGGGCTTCAGTAAACACGCAGAGACAGGCTGGGGAAATCAGCTGGATAAATAGGCTCCATGTTGTGACTACCGGAACCCCTGAAGGGACCAAGTTCAGTGCATCCCAGCAATCTGCTTTAGGGTCTCAGCGTTGTGAGTGCCCTTCACTCTGTTCTTGGAATGTTCCCATTCTAGTCAGGGATCCCTGGGTTTAGGGTGCAGGTTGGGTCTTCATCCTTCACCGGCTAATAGGTTTCTGCAGGGCCCTCCTTTAAACAATCAAATAGAAGAAACAGTTACAGTGTGGCGGCTAAACAAGCTCTTAAAAACCTCCAGACCAGGGCTTCCCTGGTGGCGCAGTGGTTGAGAGTCCGCCTGCCGATGCAGGGGACGCGGGTTCGTGCCCCGGTCCGGGAAGATCCCACATGCCGCGGAGCGGCTGGGCCCGTGAGCCATGGCCGCTGAGCCTGCGCGTCCGGAGCCTGTGCTCCGCAACAGGAGAGGCCACAACAGTGAGAGGCCCGCGTAGCGCAAAAAAAAAAAAAAAAAAAAAACCTCCAGACCAGGTTTATAAAGCCAATGGCCTGTTTGGTGCCATTAAAAGAAAAACCCCCGGTCATGGAGCTCAGGGGTTTATCTTCAGGACCAGTAATACTGCTGCCCTGCCCAAGGGTTTAGGAAGGCAGAGCTTCTTAGCCCTGGCTGCACATCAGAACCACCCAGACCTACTGGATCAGACGCTGCATGGGTGGGCGGGTAAGGAGCTGCTCTTGTCGTTTTTGTAGAGATTATTCAGGTGACTGTAGCCCCTGTATCAAGCACTGGCTCCCACGAAGAAGCACTGAGACTCAGAAGCAGCTCGTAGGCCAACACTCTCCCCCCAGACAGCACACCCCTGAAGGGGTGACTGGGCCTCTGGGCTCCGAAGCTTGCCGAGCAGAGCGTCAGCCAGGAGCAGGGTTCGGTGCTGGCACTCTGGAAACCAGCTGCGGGTTGCCACAGCAACTCACCCAGCACAGCTCCTTCCTCCCCTTTGCAGCTTCGCTCCAGGCTCTGCTGTTTGTTCTCTGTTATGATCTTAACGTTCTTGGTAACCCGGCTTGCTGCATTCTTCTTCTTTTTCTGCCAGTTGCTCCATCTCTTTATCGTGCGTTTCCTGGTGCGCGACTAGACTTCACCCGTGTGGAACTCACCCACCTCCACTCCCCCCAAGTACACCTGAAAACAGCAGAGAGCAAAAGGGCCTTGAGTGGCCAGAACAGCTGTCACCAAGCCTGGCACTAAGTCTGCAAGCAAGACACCAAGGCCCTTGCTCTTGTCTTAGATCTTTGTTTGTTTGTTTGTTTGTTTTACACCTTTGAAACAAAGTTAAGGCTTCTAAGGCCTGCAGTAAATTAGAAGGAGGGAAAGGGGCTCTTCTTGGCACTGAAAGCTCAAGAAGTGACTGTAGATCCCTGAATAGCAAGGAAAGGGGCGGAAAAGTGTGAAAAATGGATACAAGGACTCAGAATGCAGGACAGTGCGGGCCCTGTCAGGGTTCTCTACATCCCAAGAGGTCATACAGCCCTCGTGCCTCTAGAGTAGTTATGACCCAGATTACCAAGAAAATGTCCAGTTATATTCGATGTAAGGAGGCAGAGTGTTGTGTGTTTTCATTTCCAGCATCCCAAACGATAAAGGGTTTTAGTGATTTCACTTGGTTAAAGGTTTTTAACCCTTTCAGTGGTAAACTCTTAGCTGTCCAGAGCTTATTCATGAGTACTCTAGGTGATTAAGATCTACCCTGTTTGTTCTTTCTGGTCCTTTATACCCCTATTCCTAAAACATTATACATAAAAAGCAAAAGATTTAAGACATTTGGCTGTTATTCTGTATACTCTCTATCACCTGGCTCTGGTCCTTAGCAATACTGGCTGCTAATCCTGCCAAACGTCTGCCCACGTGGTATGTGTGAGACTTGTCCTATTTCTTCACTCGTTCATCTGACTGAAAGGGTCACAGTTTCCTCCCTCTCTTTGGCTAGCAGCCCTATATCACTTCATCTCAGATTGCTAGAAAATAAACCATTCCATGCCACCTTGTCCCTCATTCTGTGCTACATTAACAGAATACCTGGCATATAATAGGCACGTAATAAACATCTGTCAGATGAATGAGTGAGCAAATGAGTCAGTGATCCACAGAATATCTACAAAATCAGCTATTTGCATGAAGCTATAAATTTGGTAAAGAGCGTAGCCCATTGTGAGAACAGCTTTCAGAGAACACCAGCAGGGCTCCCCTAGTGGTGTAGTAGTTAAGTATCTGCCTGCCAATGCAGGGGACGTGGGTTCGAGCCCTGGTCCAGGAAGATCCCACATGCCGCGGAGCAACTATGCTGGTGTGCCACAACTACTGAGCCTGTGCTCTAGAGCCCGCGAGCCACAACTACCGAAGCCCACGCACCTAGAGCCCGTGCTCTGCAGCAAGAGAAGCCACCGCAATGAGAAGCCCGCACACCGCAACGAAGAGTAGCCCCCACTCGCCACAACTAGAGAAAGCCCGCGCACAGCAATGAAGACCCAATGCAGCCATAAATCAATCAATCAATCAATCAATCAATCAATCAATTTTTTTTAAAAAGAACACCAGCAAATCCTGGCACCAAGAAGATAAATGGTTGATACACTGTTGTGTGAAAAAACTAGGATACATGAGTACACAGGTTGTGATCATAAGTTAAAAAAAAAAAGTTATGGGAAAAAAAGACTAAAAGGACATGAGCTAATATATAACATGATTATCCACTTACTTATTCACTTAAATGAGCACTTTATGTATGACACTCATCTAAGCCTTGCAGAGTTAACCAAACTCACAACTATATCGCCAATGATAAACTAACTGCAACTTATGATTGAAAAGTAAGGGAAATTCCCAGGGGGTCCAGTGGTTAGGACTCCAGGCTTTCACTGCCGAGGGCACAGTTTCGATCCCTGGTCATGGAACTAAGATTCCCGCAAGCCACGTGGCCAAAAAAAGAAAAAAAAAGTAAGGATTGCAGCAGCTGTAAACCACGACCAACTCAGAACACTGATTATGCAATGATAGACTGGGTAAACTGTCCTTCCAAAAAACAGTAGGGGTCCCAACTCTTCGCACATGCGCTACTGCAGTAGGAAGGTTGCCAAGCACATCAGCCAGACTTCTTGATGGAACACTGAATGTGGGTCGGTAGTGAAACCAGGGAACAAGCTAATTTTAGTTTAGGAATAACAAATGTTGTTGGCCCTTTTTAATTCAGTAAGCAACCCTTGGCCGTGCATCATCAGTTCATGGCCCATCAGGAGATCCCCTGTAGTTCAGTCAAGCCCCGGGACCATACTCTAAATCACAGCTTGAGAAGACATTTCCCAGTATACCTAGATGGATTTATAACTTGGCCGATGCCCATTATGTAAGGAGTATCTACATGTATCCTGTAACTACTACGCAACTGTATATGCCGTCAGCAACCTCAGTTTGTAGCCGGGAATAATTTATATTTATCCTCTTAACAATCTGACTGAGGGACTTCCCCAGGGGTCCAGTGGTTAGGACTCCACGCTTCCACTGCAGGGGGCGTGGGTTTGATCCCTGGTCAGGGGACTAAGATCCCACATGCCGGGCGGCCAAAAAAAAAAAAAAAAAAAGAAGGAAAGAAAAAATAATCTGACTGATAATACTCTGCTAGTGATGAAATTATTATAGATCATAAAGGTGTAAAATGGTGTTTCTGGGCACCCTGAATCCCTTGTATCATTTAAGGAAAATGCAAGAGAAAATTCCTAGCAATATTTAATAAGCCAAAAATGAAACCTAGTCTTCAGACCCAGTTTGTATTGCCTCAATATAAAATATCTTCCGTTTTAAATTTGTATTTACAAAGAGACTTCTTTTGATAATTGGGGATGCTGTTATTGTCTTTGTAGACATCCATATAATGCGTGTTTTTTCCTCTCTGGGCTGAGTTTCATGCCAGATCAACTTGCAAAACAAACCTGGGAGGACTCCAGGCATGACTAACCCTCTCCTGCTCTTCCTCCCCCTCCAGGTTACCCCTTGGCTTCGTTTTATCGGCATTACCTTTTCTACAAGGACAGCTACCTCATCCATCTCTTCCACACCTTTACAGGCCTCTCAATTGCTTATTATAACTTTGGTGAGTGAACTGAGCACTGTGATCACAGGGAACCTCGGAAGGAACAGACCTGAACAAAATTTCCTGGAGAGAATTTGATGGAGAGGGAAGTTGTGATGCTCTGGTAGCAGAGGGTTTGTATGGGCAGGGACACAAGCTTAACTTCTCCCTTCACATACATTCCTCTCCCCGGTAAAAGCATGTTGAGAATGGTTGCCCTTACCAGACACCATCAACAGAGAAGCACCAGTTTGTCTCTGCTGTGGCTGGAACTGGCCGACAGACCCAAGCAGTCCCCTCAGGAGCATCCCGTAGGCCCAAAGTTCAGAAATACAGCAACTCCCTGGCAGTCCTTTATATTTATACAGTTAATTTCCTTCCCTTCCTCCAAAACATGAGGCTATTAAAAAAGAAGAAAACTCCTAGTACCAAAGTTTTTTTTATATGTATATATTCTCTTTGTGTTTAGAAGACTCAGGAAGGGTGGGAATGCAGAAAAAACAGGCAAAACTTTGCTCTCTCCTCCGCATCCAGGAATCCAGCTCTACCACTCCCTGCTATGCGTCATGCTTCAGTTCCTCATCCTCCGGCTGATGGGCCGCACCATCACTGCCGTCCTCACTACCTTTTGCTTCCAGATGGTAAACGTCTTTCCCTGGGCAGCTCAGGTCACAGCTTACAGCAGTTGCGGGCGGGGAGGATGGGGACTGTGGTGTAGAGGAAGCCGTGGACTGGGAGATCCAGTTTCTAATCCTTTCTCCCCACGACACTTGGCAGTGTGGCTCTGGGTCACTTTGCAGAAGCCCCAGGTGTTTCATCTGCAGGCTGCAGTGATGATGCTTCACCCGCCTCAAGGACGGGGTGCCGGCAGTCCTTTGTGCATAGGACTGTGCCATTGGGGTTCTTGAGTCTGACCAGATTAGCCCAGCCGTCCCTGAGGGGAGTCACTTAAAGGCAAGGCAGAAAATCCACGTAGAATGAGCCACAGAGTGTAAAAGCATTGAGGACGTCTCTTCCCCTTTACAGGTTCAGTTTCTAGACCAGGAGAAAGGAAAAGTGAAAAGAATACATTGGATTTCAGAGCAGGGAGAAAATAAATCATAGCAATGGTAGAATAAATATTTGCCCCTCTCCTAGGCCTACCTTCTTGCCGGATACTATTACACAGCCACTGGCAACTACGATATCAAGTGGACAATGCCACATTGTGTCCTGACCTTGAAGCTCATCGGTGAGTGGTGGGGCCCTGCCTTCCCCGTTGACACCCAGGCTCCTCTCATCAGACCCTAGGCTCACCCCAGGCCCTGCCCCGTGCGCTCCTGGCCACGTCCCGTGTCCCCTCCCTCCTCTCCACCCACACCTTCTCTCTCTGCTCAGGTCTCGCCATCGACTACTATGACGGAGGGAAAGATCAAGTAAGTCCCCCTCCCTCCGCAGAGACGGGGAGGAGTTTAACCAGAGGGAAGGAGGACGGCTGCTGTTATCCCCACGCCCTCACGCCCGCCCGCCCTCATGCCTGGACGCACTGATCAAGGACCGACAAGTCTAATTGCCCGGGTCCAGCTCTAGCTCAGGGTCCGGAGATCAGGGCCAGCAAGGCAGTGGGACGAGCAGCAGTGGCCGGCCTAGGCCGAGCTACGCCTGCGCATGCCCCTTACCCCCTGAAGCCCCGACTCTCCTCGCACTGTCATCCCCTCAGAGAGGCTCTATTGGAAGAACCTGGATCAGTGGGGACAAGGGTGGGGAGCCCTCAGACTGGCTCTTGGGGTCCTGAACCATTCGTTCTCTTCCCGGCATAGAAATCCCTGTCCTCTGAGCAACAGAAATACGCCATACGGGGTGTCCCTTCCCTGCTGGAGGTTGCTGGCTTCTCCTACTTCTATGGGGCCTTCTTGGTGGGGCCCCAGTTCTCAATGAACCACTACATGAAGCTGGTGCAGGGACAGCTGACTGACGTACCAGGCAAGATACCTAACAGGTAACGGCCCCCTTCAGTCAGGACATCTGCGTAGGCGTCTCACCCGACCCAAAGCCACTTCTGAAGTAACTTCCTGAAGGCCGGCCAGCTGCCTTCTCTGGCCTGGCCCTGGCTCACAGCCTGTGATGGGCGCCCCGTGCTTGCTCACTGCAGGAAGGGGGCCCTTTTCTGCTCGGGTCACTTCCCGCCATCCCTCCCGACCCTGTAGTACGAACATTAAAAATTCACTTTTATGCCATAGGATTCTGCCTGAACCAGTCCCTGCCTTTAACACTCACTTTCCCAGTTTAAAAAATACTGTTAAATATATCAAAATCTATATTTATAAAAATATATCTTACAGTAGAAGATTGATAAGTTACCGGGAAAATCCCTTTGCGGAGAACGTGTCCAGCCTGCGTTTGAGCATCCAGCCAGCCAGGAGAGGAGGAACAGATCGGAAACCAGTCCCTCCCCGTCTCTGCGTCGGGCTTTCAGTTCCGATGTGGCCCGAGCACATGGGGGAGCCCTCGAGGTCCATGGGACCCCTGAGGGCGAGCCCCCCAGATCCCCCGGCCCACCCCCACCCCAGAACTCGCAGGGTCTGCACACTCCATCCTCATGTCCGGCCCTAAGGCTGCGCTCACTCTGGGAAGCTGCTCCCTCGTGAAGGTCGGAGGGCGAAGGGAGGGGCCTCCGCCCGTGGTGACCCCGCTCGTTCCTTTCCAGCACCGTACCTGCTCTCAGGCGCCTGAGTCTCGGCCTTGTCTACCTAGTGGGCTACACCCTGCTCAGCCAGTACATCACAGAAGACTATCTCCTCACGGACGACTACAAAGTGAGTGCTTCCTGAACAGCAGCAGTGCGACTGCGCCAGAGATAGACAGTGGCCAGGCCAGGAGCCCGTAGATAGCCGAGAAGTGGGTAACACCACCTACAAACGCGTGTTGGTTTTGCTCTAGATCTGAGAGTTGGTGTCAGTGCCAGCCGGGCCGGGACCCGTTCATCAGCCAGCACTGAACGACCTTCGCGGGCACAGGGCTGTGCCAGGTGCACTTCAGCACCCCTGACCTTCCCCCAGCGGCTCGAGCTCGCCCTCTTACAGCCAGGCGGCTCGAGCCCCCTCCGGCCCAGGCAGACCAGGGCTCTAGGAAGAGCGCAGGACCCAGGGAGGGGGAGTGCTGGCTCGGGCTCCGTCCCAGCTCTGGGGAGGTTGGTCTCCTTCAGCTGACGTCGAACGTGGATGTAAAAGTCCCCCAGCACCAGTGTCCCAGGTGCCCGGCTCTTTGGGAGAGGTGTTGAGGACAGCACTGTTTGAGGGCCTCTCCGAGGGGGCTCCCTGCTGGGTCCCCTTGGCCTGTTGCAAAGTAGTCAGGCAGACCGTCGGGGGGGCATAGTAGTAGTCAGCCACACGTGTGAGGACGGGGAGCACGGGGGGGGCCCTTCCTGGCCCGGCGGGGTCCCTAATGCTCATGCCTTCTCTCCTGTCAAGAACCGCAGCTTCTGGTTCCGCTGCATGTACATGCTGGTCTGGGGCAAGGTTGTGCTGTACAAATACGTCGCCTGTTGGCTGGTCACGGTAAGGAGAGAGGGCCCGGGGCCGCAGCGAGTCGAGAGCTACAGGCTGGGTGCGGCGCAGAGTGGCTGGGTCGCTTACGCCGTGGCTCCCTCAGGAAGGCGTGTGCATCCTGACGGGGCTGGGCTTCCACGGCCTGGACGAGCTCGGGAGGGCCAAGTGGGACACCTGCGCCAACATGAAGGTGTGGCTCTTTGAGACAGACCCCCGCTTCACGGGCACCATCGCCTCTTTCAACATCAACACCAATGCCTGGGTGGCCCGGTAAGCACCCAGCCGGGGAGGTCGCACGTCACTTCCTCCAGCTTTCCCCACTTCGAGGGGCCCCCGTCAGTCACTCTCACACCCCCCAGCCACACCCACGTTTGTCCCCAACCCAACCCCCCCAAACCGTCCCTTTTTTTTTTTTATTTGGCTGCGTTGGGTCTTCGTTGCTGCGCACGGGCTTTCTCCAGTTGCGGCGAGCAGGGGCTACTCTTCATTGCAGTGCGCGGGCTTCTCACTGCGGTGGCTTCTCCTGTTGCAGAGCACGGGCTCTAGGCATGCAGGCTTTGGTAGCTGTGACACGTGGGCTCAGTATTTGTGGCTCGCGGGCTCTAGAGCTCAGGCTCAGTAGTTGTGGCGCATGGGCTTAGTTGCTCCACGGCATGTGGGATCTTCCCGGACCAGGGCTGGAACCCGCGTCGCCTGCATTGGTAGGCGGATCCTTAACCACTGTACCACAGGGAAGTCCCATCCCTGTCATTTTTGAAAGACAGAAACAAGGCATACGTGGCCTTAAGTGCTGGGTTTTCACCCCACTTCTGCTGCTGGCCTTATGTTCACAAACACTTCCTCAGTCCCACGAGTGGGGGCACTGTCAGCAGCGTGGGTGCAGGGCCTGCCCCGCTCACAGCTGCAGCCTCAGCACCAGGCGCCTGGCAGGCCCTCCGTCATTACCCGTTGTAGCAGGCAGGGCCCCAGCTGAGCCTTACGTCTATTTTCTGTCTAAACCATGACTCGTCAGCTTCACTGCCTTTCATTCTAAAGTGATCGGAGGGGCTTCCCTGGTGGCGCAGTAGTTAAGAATCCGCCTGCCAATGCAGGGGACACGGGTTCCAGCCCTGGTCCGGGAAGATCCCACATGCCGCGGAGCAACTAAGCCCGTGCGCCACAACTACTGAGCCTGCACTCTAGAGCCCGCGAGCCACAACTCTGAAGCCCGCGCACCTAGAGCCCGTGCTCCGCAGCCAGAGAAGCCACCGCAATGAGAAGCCCGCGCACCGCAACAGAGTAGCCCCCGCTCGCCGCAACTAGAGAAAGCTCGTGCGCAGCAACGAAGGCCCACTGCAGCCATAAATAAAGTGATCAGAGGGCACTGCCTCCCCTCCCTAAGGGGGCCGGGTGGGAGCAGCCGCCACCCCTGCACCCCTAAGGGCTCCAAGAACCCAGAGGCAGGATGGATCTGAGTCTCATCCCTTCTCACCCTTCTCTCTAGTTACTTCTTCAAACGACTCAAGTTCCTTGGAAATAAACAGCTATCCCAGGGCCTCTCATTGCTATTCCTGTCCCTCTGGCACGGCCTCCACTCAGGGTACCTGGTCTGCTTTCAGATGGAATTCCTCATTGTTATTGTGGAAAGACAGGTGAGCCTTAAGGGTGGTGGATGAAAGGGGCCTGAGGAGGGGTAAGACGCTGAGCCCTCTCCCGTTCCTCCACAGGCTGCGAGCCTGATTCAAGACAGCCCAGCCCTGAGCAGCCTGGCCTCCGTCAGGGTCCTGCAGCCGCTCTGCTATCTGGTGCAGCAGACCATCCACTGGCTCTTCATGGGTTACTCGATGACTGCCTTCTGCCTCTTCACGTGGGACAAATGGCTGAAGGTACACGGGGGGCCTGCCTGCCAGGAGGGCAGGGAGCCACCGAAAGCTCAGGCAGTGGGGCTGAATCCAGGCCCTCTGTCGACCGCGGTGGCCTGTATCTCTCCACAGGTGTATAAATCCGTCTATTTCCTTGGCCACGTCTTCTTCTTGAGTCTACTATTCACATTGCCTTATGTTCGCAAAGCAATGGTGCCGAGGAAAGAGAAGTTAAAGAAAATGGAATAATCTGTTTCCCTGGTAAGATCCCTCCAGCTGAGCTGCAACTACCGGGTTACAGAAGACAGCAACAGACCGGGGCGGGGGGTAGTACTGGAGATGCGGGGGGAACCTCACGGGGCCTGGCTTCCAGGAAGCACAGCATGGGGCACCGACTACCCTGAGGCGCGCCCGGAGGGAGCTGGAAGGGCTGCAGACCCGGGACGAGGAGGGCGAGACCGACCTGCCCGCCCGCCTTCTCCCCTTGCAGGTGGCCCAGAGCAGGACTGGTGCAGAAACGACTCGCCTCCCTTTCCACAGCACTCCTTCGTCCCAGAGCACAGAGAACCAGAAGCCGGGGTGCGGGAAGACGGGGCTCCCGCAGCTGTGCCTCTGCTGCCGGCCACGTCTCCATCTGGGGCCAAAGGGGAGACTCTCGTGGGAGGAGGAGAGGGGCCCACGGTCCCCCCTCTGGGCTCCCCCATGCGCGTTGCCTTATCTCTCCCCCTTCAGCCAGGAATCTGTTGTGGTTTTCTTCTGCCAATTTACTGATTGTATATGTGCCGCTACCTCCGCCCCCCCCCATGGGGGGGGGGGAGGGGCACGGCCCCACCTGCTCCACTTTTCTACCTAGGATTGTACCAGATAAAGTCACCTCAGCGTGTTGTTTTTCACTGCTAGCGCTCCCGGCTGCTTTCTTTCAGACACAGCCCTCCACACCTGCCATGGCTGCAATAGTCAGGGCTCCCTCCTTCAGGGCACAAAGCCCACCTGCGAAGCCCAGGGCCACACTGCAAACACTGTAACCTCATGTGTCCTCCTGAGGTCTGAGGGGTTACGCCAGGTCACACCATCAGAGGCTGCTGAGCTTAGGAATCCCCGAAGGACAACCGGGTTTGCAAGAACAATGTTTATACGATAAACAAATAGCAGGTGTATAGCCTGGACCCGCGCAAACCCCGGTCTCGGTGCAGGAAGGGGGTCTTGCGGCCGTCAGCTGAGCACCGGGGCGGGGAGGCAATGTCCACAGTCTCTGTGTCAGGGCAGGGCGCTTCTGTCAAATGACCCCCCACGCTTCTTCAAAGGCTGTGGTGAGCTTTGCACAGGTGAGGGCAGCAGAGAGGGGGTAGTTGCTGATGGACACCATCTTCTCCGTGTACTCCACATCCACCTGGGGAGAGAGCAGTCTGTCAGCCGGCTCTGTCATTCCGTCACAGGTTCAGCCCTTGTCTAGGGCAGGCAAACTACCATTTCCCGGTGCTGTTTAATACCAGTGTGGGCAAAGGACAGAGACGGCCCTGGCGTTGACCACGACACACATGCCAGCGTTCCTCAAAGGATGCGCCCTGGGGGCAGGAAATGGAAGCTTCATCTGTCCCCAACTTATAAGGACGAGGATCGTCAAAACGCTAAATGCTCCTGGGATTCTGTCCTGAGCTTCACCTCCGGGAAGAATCTAAGAGCTGAGCCCAGGCCTTACCCTGCCGTGGGCAAAGGCCCCCACCACGAAGACAACGGGGTCGCCGCTGGGCACCAGCTCACGCACATCGCCGATGACCGGGGCGGAAAAAGAAGTGCCGATTTTCATACACCCAACTGGGAAGTGATGTGACACTGGATTCTTAATCACCTAAAGAAACGCAGAGAAGTCAGCCCCAGACACACTCCCAGAGCACTACCTCCAACCAGTAGCTGTCAACACCTCACCTTCAAGAGCTTCTGGGGGCCATCAGCTGCTCGAACGCTGAGTTTGTGTAAAAGCTGAACTAGGGCAGAAAAGACAGTTCAGAGCTGTGGCCAGAGCGCCTGCCTCTATGCCCAGTCATTTAACCAGGAAAACCTCAGGTGGGCTGAGCTCCACGCGCCCTGCGTGTCTACACGACTGAAATGTCACGAACGAGCAGCTGTCCGGCACACCACTGGTTGTGTGGTGACAGGCCCCCTCCCTGCTCCTCCGCCAGGAACCCACGCAGGCTGTACCCACTGTGCGTGGGAAGAAAGCGCAGACCCCCTGTCCTGGAATCAGCCACATGTGCCCCTCCCCCACTTAAAAATTCCACACTTAATTTATCCCTTTGCCTCTTCCTTCATCACTACCAAGTTTAGGTTCTAAGGCTTCTCTCTCACCCATGAGGCCACAAAAGCGGTCAAAGGTTCTGGGAATTCGAGTCTGGGGGTTCACTTCAATCAGCACATTCTTCTGCGTGTGGATATAAACCTGCAGCAGGCCAGCCCGGTTCAGGGGACTGTCCATCAGCATCAGTAAACTCTGAGGGAGGCAGAGACCAAGGAACGGTTAAGACTGAAGAGAAGTCGCACGCAGCCGCCTTACCTTCCGTACAGAGGCACGGGGGCCTGAGCTCTGTCCCTGGAGTTACCTGGTGAGCTATGTCTGGTCTCACTTCCCCAGGGTCCCGTCCGTTCTTCAACAGCATGGACTTGTGCTTGTCACAGTTGAGCAGCTCATACGTCTTCCCCGCCTGAAGAACAGGGAACGAGATCAAGAGCAACATAAGCTGCTTTTACCTGGAACAGTGGTTCTCAAAGGTGGTCCCCAAACCAGCAACATCTGGAAACTTGGTAGACAGTCACATCCTCAGGTCCACTCCAGATCTACTAAATCAGACACACAGTATGCGGCCCTGAAAACCCTCCAGGGGATTACTGGGTGGCCACGTCCTCCCCCCCTCACCCCCATCCCATAACTGGTCTTGGAAAAGGGAGGAAGAGTGCAGCCTGTGATTCCACACGATCTAAACGGGATTGAAATTTTTTAAATTTATTTGTTTATTTTTGGCTGCGCTGGGTCTTCGTTGCTGCGCACAGGTGTTCTCTACTTGTGGCGAGCGGGGGCTGCTCTTCATTGCGGTGTGCCGGCTTCTCATTGCGGTGGCTTCTCTTGTTGCGGAGCACGGGCTCTAGGCGCGTGGGCTTCAGTAGTTGTGGCTCGCAGGCTCTGGAGCGCAGGCTCAGTAGTTGTGGTGCATGGGCTTAGTTGCTCCGTGGCACATGGGATCTTCCCGGACCAGGGCTGGAACCCGTGTCCCCTGCATTGGCAGGCGGATTCTTAACCACTGTGCCACCAGGGAAGTCCCTAAACTGGATTTAATTTTAAAACCTATGGGTATTAGGCAAAGCCAGTGAGGGATTCTGGAACCAGGCAGAAGTGAGGTTAATGAGCAAGACTGAATGCTTGTTTATCACAAAAGCATTATGTATACAGTGGGCAAAACATACACGGTCACTACCCTCAGTTTGCTTATAACAAACATGCACAAAGAGCTGCAAATCTGAGCAGGAAGAAATGTGAAAATTCCAATGAGGCAAGAGGTAGTTTAATCAAGGAACGTTCTCATAAGTAAAACAAAGAGGGGTGGTTCCAGTTTTAAGGCATGTGAGCAACCGCCAGAAGAAACAATTGCAAATCAGAGCCCTGAGGAGCATTATAGGGTGGTCAATAAAAAGTTTAAAAACATACCAGTAAGTACAAACACAGGTTTTGAAAAGGCCAAGTTTTTATGTATCAACACAACATTTGTATGGCTGGCAACATCTTGAGATATGACTCCAAAAAGTTCGGGGGAAGAGGCATATAGATTTTGAAATTAACTGAGTAACTGAAATAACAAGAATGTCACAGAGAGTAAAACAAAGGACCAAGAACTAAGTCCATGGGACACTCTTAGTTATAGAAGAAAAAGAACCCCTTGAATAGAAGAATCTAGTTTTGACCCATTCGTAAGTTACAACCAGGGTTTCCTTCTCTTAATGGAACAGAATAGACAACATCAGAGTATTTCAAATGTAGTCATGGTAAGTAAAGGCTTATGGAACTTCCGGCTTCATATAGCTGAGTGCGCGTACTGGCTCACGATGTAATTTTTTTATTGTGGGCTGTGGTTATTAATAAGCTTGAAAACCACTAACTAGAATGATCAGAGAATGAATACCACGTGTATTCTGTAATAGGCACCGGAGATACAAGAACTTCTAAAACCTTATTCTCTGTCCTCATTATAGCCTTCTAGTGGAAGAGACAAACTAAACAAGCACATGAGTATTTAATTCGAATTGTGATAAACATTACGAAGGAAAACTAAACGGTTCACTAAAGGATTATGAGGACCTGATTTATACCAGGAAGGGAGTCATTTCTATGGGAAAGTAACATTTAACCTAATAACTGAAGAATGAGTAGCCTAATAGACTCAATAATTGTTAAATGAATAAACATTAAGTAGGAATTAATAAAGCAAAGAGTTGAGTAAAGGGTGCTTGCAGTTAAACAACATTATCTGCAATGACCTTAAGGTATAAGAGAACGTAGTGCTTTCAAAGAGCTTAAAGAAGGCCAGTGAGGCTGGAGTACAAAGAATAAATGGAGGGACCTCCCTGGTGGTGCAGTGGATAAGACCCTGTGCTCCCAACACAGGGGGCCCGGGTTCGATCCCTGGTCAGGGAACTAGATCCCACATGCGTGCCGCAACTAAGAGTTCGCATGCCACAACTAAGGAGCCCTGGAGCCACAACTAAGGAGCCCGCCTGCCCCAACTAAGACCCAGCACAACCAAATTAATTAATTTTTTTAAAGGGTGGGATATACGTATACATATAGCTGATTCACTTCATTGTACAGCAGAAACTAACAACACTGTAAAGCAATTACACTCTAATAAAAAAAATTTTTTTTTTAAATTGAAAACGAATAAATGGAGAGTAGTGCAGGCCCAGGTGAGGCTTGCAGAAGCAAGAGGTATCAGCACAAGGAAGACAAAAGCTAACAGTGTGGAAGAGTTCAACCAGCTATGGAGTCCATCACCGTTGGAGTACCATTAATGACAACTGGCCTACTTTATTCCAGAGCATGCTCTAGGAACTTTAATTTGCTCACAACCTTTTCAACTTCCTAAGAAGTAACCTGAATCGAGAATAATAACAACTATTTCCAAGTGACAGAAATTATTCTAAACCCTTTCCACACATTAACTCCTTTAATCCTTCCAACAACCCAGTAAAATAGGTACTACTTTCATCCCCACAGATATGAAGAAATGAAGTGGTTAAGTGACACTCAGAATTAACAGCCTGGGAAGACGGCGGCAGTGAAGTGAGAGATGAATATGTGAACCTATAATTAGGTTAGAAATAAATATCAATTACAGAAGAAAATGAAAGAAAACCTGATTAGCTGGTCATTTAAAAAAAGAAAAAAGTTTTCTAAACTGCAAGCTTAATAAAGTGCCATAGTGGTTGAGGAAGAAAAGATGGAAATGAATTGCACTCTGATGACGACGGCAATGTACTACTTTTAAAGCACTTTCATTACAATCCCCCTGCAAAGTATTAACCCCCACTTTACAAACTAAGGACAAACTTGTTTTCTCAAAATCACACGCTTGAAATAAGTGTAAGAACCAAGATTAAAATCCGGGTCTGGCTTCTAAACCAGTGCTATTTCTTCTGGCCCTACTCACTGAACAAGTTTAGTTCTAAACAGTATGAGAAACAATATCAGAAAGAATGAGAACACGGCACACATTTTTAAGACAGGCAAGTGCCGGATTTGTTCGGAAGAAGAGCCAAATGCTAAGTAAAAATAAAGATGTGAGAGTTTTAATAATAATCTGGTCCAGGCAGTGTTTTGAAGTGTACAGTAATATAAAGGAGAGCGACAGACACCTTTCAGCGTATTAAAACATTAAGTCCTTACAAATAAAAGGGTGGGAAGACTGAGCTGCAGTAACTACCTTTCCCCTCTAGCTAGTAAGCTTGTCTTGGGATGAAGCGGGACGACGCGATGGACGAAACCCCTTCCCCTTAGACGACTTTGGGGTTGGGGATGGGGTTAGGGTTACCACAGAATCCTAGTAAATCAATCGGAAGCAAGCATGTGACGGCTGCAATGGGATTCAAGGGCAAAGAAAACGAGCACTGCCGACCCATGTTAAAGGAAGAGACAGTCGACTAGGCCACTCTTTCTCCAAAGCATGTTTCACCTGTCTCCGCTTTCTCCATCCACTTTGAGCCCACCACCCTCACCCAACCTGGTCCCATCCTATCCATCTACTAGCTCTTCACCCCCTAGTCCGAAACTACCTTGACTGTCTCCAGACTGGCCCCTTCCAGCACCACAATGAGCCTACGGCCTCCGATCTTGCTCCCCCCTCCGAGTCGGGGCCGCTTGGGCGTCACAGCATCCCAGTCCTCTTCCTGCTCCGCGGCGCGCCGCTCACGAGGCTGGAATCCACCACCGGGCGCTGCCATCTTGCAACCGGACCGGAAATTGTGTAACGTCCTTAAACTAGGGCCTCGCTCTCGCCCCAAATGCAAGCTTCCTTCCGTCTGCCATTTTGAAAGTGGGCGCTCGGAAATGGCGACGGCTTGGCTGCAGGCGCTCCCGAAGCCGCTCTGGGAGGGCAGGGCTCCAGAAAGGGGAGGGAACTTCCAGAGGCGTGCTTCCTGTGCCGCAAGCTCGGGTCCGCCGTAGGCTGGGGGGAGAGTTTAGAAGGGAGCGCACTTCCGGTGCCCTTTCTCCCGCGAGCACCTGGGCTCCGGACCCTCGTGTTGGAGGGTGCGGTCCGTAAACTGGAGAGCTGTAGAGGCGGGCCGGCAGCCCCTTCGGACCACTGGTGCCGCCGGCCTCAGGACCGAACATGGCCCAGAACTTGAAGGACTTGGCGGGACGGCTGCCCTCCGGGCCCCGGGGCATGGGCACGGCGCTGAAGCTGCTGCTGGGGGCCGGCGCCGTGGCGTACGGCGTCCGCGAGTCGGTGTTCACGGGTGAGCAACCTCAGCCTGCCCTCCGGATTCCGCCCGACCCTTCCCGGACCCCTGCCCAGCCCCGCCAGGTCCCCGCGCTCACCCAGCCCCTCACCCCGCCCCACCAGAGGCTGGCACGTACTCTGAGCCCGGCCTGGGCTGACCCCTACCCCTCTCCCTGCAGTGGAAGGAGGGCACAGAGCCATTTTCTTTAATCGGATCGGAGGCGTGCAGCAGGACACCATTCTGGCCGAGGGCCTTCACTTCAGGTAATGGCGGGCAGAACGGACTGACCCTGACCCTGACCCTTCTTCAACCTTGAACGCCGACCCACCTATGGCTGTGGGAGGAGCGGCGGGATTCCGCGCCGCTCTTTACCCTCCTCACCCCATCTCCCAGAACAGTGCGTGCTGGCCACATCTTCAGGAGCACATATTGTTGTTCTCCGGAGGGCGAAGAGAATTTCTTTTTGACCGTGGTCATTAAGAGGAGGAGCAGGCCAAGAAACACGTGGTGAAGGAAAAGCGGACAAAACTAGGGAAGCGGTAGTCTCCTAATCCCTGTCCCTGTTCCCTCCCCTCCAGGATCCCCTGGTTCCAGTACCCCATCATCTATGACATTCGCGCCAGACCCCGAAAAATTTCCTCCCCCACAGGCTCCAAAGGTAGGTCTGGGCACTGGGGTGTCACTGGCAGTAAACAAGGGAGCCTGGCCAGAGACTAGGCAAGATGGGAGTGTCAGATCTCTTGGGCCTTGGTTTCCACCTTTGCAAACAAGCTAAAATAAAGGTACCTGCTTCTGGAGTTCAAGCAGTAAGTTCTGGACACGCTGTTCATTTGTGTATTTTTCAACTGTTCCTCCCACCCCCAATGTAAACTCGGTGAGAGCATTGTTTGTCCTTTGTCTTAGTCGCTGCCTAGATCAAAGCCTTGTTTTAAAACCTTTCTTTTAATTCTTTGACTCATTAATCTACTGGTACGCTCTGTCCTGGGGAAACTTGGCCGCACTCTTCACTGGTGCACCTGTTCCCTCCTAGACTGTTCACAGAAGCAGTGCCTTTGAGCTTCCCCAGACCAACCCTTACACACATACACACACACACACACACACACACACAGGTACACAATGAGGCAGGTAGCTCACCTGTAACGTACTGTTTTGCACGATGTTTAGGGCAGGTTGCTTAATATTCCCGAAACCCTAGGCTCTAGGAAATCAAGGATTCACAAAACACCATCTTTGTTCTCGAGTCCTTACAGTCTAGTTCAGGATTATGGTACAGTGTAACAGAGCCTAAAGTAGAGTAGTGAGAAGAAAGGTCAGCTTTACTGGAGGAGGGTTGTGGGTAGAGAAGGCTTGACAGTGGACAAGGACGCATCTGGTCTGTGCCGAGTCACTCTCCTCCCCGCGGGGCAGTCCCAGACCACAGGGCATTGCCCTGGGTAAAGAGAGAAGCCAGAGGAGAAAATGCTTGGGGAGGGAGGGTTTGATCGGAAGCCAGGTGAGGCCCCCGTGGCCTTGCCCAGCCACTGCTGACCTCACGCTTAGACCTGCAGATGGTGAACATCTCCCTGCGGGTGCTGTCCAGACCCAACGCCGCGGAGCTTCCCAGCATGTACCAGCGCCTGGGGCTGGATTACGAGGAGCGCGTGTTGCCGTCCATCGTCAACGAGGTGCTCAAGAGCGTGGTGGCCAAGTTCAACGCCTCCCAGCTGATCACCCAGCGGGCCCAGGTCTGACTCTGGCTCCCATCACCACCTGCGTAGCATCAGCATTTCCCTCCTAGGCCCAGCACACTGGGTGTTAGGAAAGGGTAGTGACCCGAGGTCCGTTGCCCCCCAAAAGCTGTGCAGATGGCCACCGTGGGAAACAAGGAGAGCCAAGATGGGAGCTCGATAGCAGTTAGCGTCGGGCGGCGTGGGAGAAAAGTGGTCCAGGCGTGCGTGTGGGGTCGGTACGGCATGGAGGGGTCAGCGTGATCCCAGCCCTTCCCAGCTCAGCTGGCCTAGTGAGGAACTAAGAAAGGGAGAGCGCGCTTTCTGCGGTTCTCCGGAGATCTGGGATTCTGATGATCACAGCAGCACGCCTTCCTTTCCGTTCTCCAGTCCCCTCAACGCCCCTCTCTCCTCCCCCTGGCCCCCCAGGTGTCCTTGTTGATCCGACGGGAGCTGACAGAGAGGGCCAAGGACTTCAGCCTCATACTGGATGACGTAGCCATCACTGAGCTGAGCTTTAGCCGAGAATACACGGCTGCTGTAGAAGCTAAACAAGTGGGTGAGTCAGAAGAGGAGTCAGGCAGGGGCTTCTGAGGAAGCAGGGGGAGGCATGGGGTTCCTGACACCTTACATCTGTGAGCCCGGCCCTCTCCCGCCACAGCCCAGCAGGAGGCCCAGCGGGCCCAGTTCTTGGTGGAAAAAGCGAAGCAGGAACAGCGGCAGAAGATCGTGCAGGCCGAGGGTGAGGCTGAGGCCGCCAAGATGATATCCTTCTGCCGCAGAGCTCTCAGCCCAGCCCCTGGAACACTCTGCTTCCCATCCGGCCCTGTGGGCTGGCTGATGAGACTAAGGCGAATGCGAACCGTGCTCTCTGACCCCTGGGGGTTGGGGTGCCGGGTGGGGTCTGAAGTCTTAGTGGGGCCCCTGAGGCCTGGCTCCTCACTCTAAGGCAGATCAGTAGCACTGACGGCCTTGCCTGCATTTGAGCTGTTGCCTCCAGTTCCTGGCAGCTGCCTGCGGGGAGGCCTACAGGGGGGGGGGGGGACTAGGGCTGGGCACGAGCCACCTGAGCGCAACCCTGGATCTGACATCCCGGAGGACGGCTGAGTAAGTGGAGTCACAGGGCGCCGCCCCAGCTGAGATCTGCCCTTTTGTGAACCCTTAACCCCACCCTGCTCACCTGGGAGAGGCTCTGGGCAAGAACCCAGGCTACATCAAGCTGCGCAAGATCCGGGCAGCCCAGAACATCTCCAAGACGGTGAGTGTGAGCTCAAGGCCGCCTGGGGGGGGGGGGGAAGGTTTCTACACGTTGAAATGAGGGAATTAGGATCTTGCTTGTTCGGAGTTCTATTCAAACTGGCTTCTCTGACACTCCTCCTCCCCTCAAAAATGATGTCCCCTGGGCGCCCCTGACCTTTTGTTCGTGACTCTTGTGGACCTAACACGCCACAGTTGCTCGCTGCTCTGGGTCCTTGTGTAAGCGCAGAAACCGCGGCCCTCACATTGCCACATCCATGTTCGTAACCCACACGTGTTCCACCAGTGGTTACTGAATTGCAAGGGTAGGAATCAAGGTCTTTTTTGCTTGGTGCCAACATCCGTCTGACTCTCTGCCCTGTAGATCGCCACATCACAGAATCGTATCTATCTCACTGCTGACAACCTCGTGCTGAACCTACAGGACGAAAGTTTCACCCGGTGAGAGACATGGCCTTCAGGTGGGGTGGTGACACAGAACAAGGGCCGGAGTCTGGCCGCTTGGGCTCTGGAGCCTGTTACCAGCTCACTCGTGTGACCCTGGAAAACACCACGTCTCTGAACCAGTTAGAAAAGTGGGGGGTTGACAGTTCCTAACTTGAATCTGACAGGATTGATTTTATGCGATCCGATGGGATTATTCGTGTAAAAAGCACTTTAATTGTAAAGTTTTAAGTGAAAAGTGGTGAAAGATGATATTGGCTGGTCTTCCTCGGGGGCCGCTCTGGGGCACGGAAGGATGCTAGGAAAGCAGGGGTGAGAAATGGCGGTGGCCAGGGAGCAAGTCTTCTTCCCAGAGCCTGAGATTCCCGGCTTCCAACATGCTTGCCTTTTTCTCTTGGGAGCGAAGGAGGGTTTGGAGTTGGGTGGGGCATGAAACTGTGAAATCACATGTACCTCTCTCTTGTCGTTCTATGTTCCCTGTTCATCTGGTGACCTGGTGTCCACAGGGGAAGGTAAGTTGATGGCGCATCCTTGTTTCTGTGGGGTCCTGCCTTTTCCCCACCACATCACCTTTCTCACCTCCCTACCCACACATTCAGGGAGGAGGGCAGTTGAGGAGGGAGTGGCCCGAGGTGCCCTGCCTGTCACAGGTACGTCCCCTAATAATGTCACCGTCTGTCTCATTTCCACAGTGACAGCCTCATCAAGAGTAAGAAATGAACCGCTGAACAAGAACTCCACCCCCAGGGAGGAAGTGGATCTTTTTCTTCCCCGGTTTTTGAGGGGCCAGCTTGGGGCCCTACCCCGCCCCCACTGTCAAGTGATGGTCCCTCTGCATCTGTCCTCCCAGCCCTTCTCGGATGAACAAAGACTGACCATTTTCAGGGGAGTGACTTTCCTCCCTGTGTCGGCCAGGGCCGTTGGGACAGTGTGTGATTTCCTGCAGGGTTGGTTCTTCCCTCGTGGTCAGAAGCAACAACGACCACCCCAGAGATTCTCAATAAATGTTTATTACTTAAGCTGAAGTCAAAGCCTCTGGTGTCTGAACTGGGCTGGGGAGGCACGCATGCGCACGCTCACACGGCGCACTCCTGGGCCCTTCTTCCTCTCTTCCAGCAGGGGGCGCGAGGACACCGGCCAGGGCAGGTAGGGAGAGCCGGGGCCTGCTGCTCTCACCCTGGAAGCCCGCAGAGCCAGATCCAGAACAGGACCCAGGGTGGGAACTGCGAGTCCTGGAGTCCGAGGCCAGCTGCACTCCCCACCCCACCCTCCTAAACCGCACCACCCCTTTGCTTACCAACATCTCCTTTTTTAAAGGCTGGAGCAGCTGTGGCTTTGCTGAGCTAGACCAAAAATCTGATGACCCCAACAGGAGCTGCTTCCTTGGTAACAGGGCTCCATGCAGCTGTGGGGAGACCACTTGTGCTCATCAGGGGCTTTACGTGTTCAGACGGCTAGCGGACCGTGTCGCCCGCTGCAGGCTGCCCACACTTCAGTCTCAATCAGGGCTCGAACTCTGGAGGTGGGCTCTTCACTCCCACAGCCTTGGGCCCCCAACAGGACAGGCGCCTCCTCCCTTCCCAGCGAGGCCGCTGGCTGTGCCCACGTGCCACCCCAGCCGTGCTGGGGCGACAGTGTAGGCGGGAATCCTGGAATTCTTAGTGGCGGGGTTAGAGGGCAGAGGGCCTGGGTTCACCTTCAGCTGCTTCGGTTTTTGAAGAAAGTAGGTTAACTGTCCCCTGCTCTGCAGGTTGACTGTCATGAAAGGGACGGGGAGACCAAGCAGATGTGGCCGCCCCAGCCCTGAGGAACTGGAAGCCCGAGGTGAGAGGTGAACGAGCAGAACGAGTCCGCCCAAGTCCCATCCACATTTTATTTCCTTCGCATTCCCGAGGCAGGAAGAGGATGGAGGTGCCCAGAGAACCAGCGTGT
Organism: Mesoplodon bidens; assembly: GCF_964165515.1. Taxonomy (NCBI): domain Eukaryota; kingdom Metazoa; phylum Chordata; class Mammalia; order Artiodactyla; family Ziphiidae; genus Mesoplodon; species Mesoplodon bidens. Next base: position 5,977,125 of record NC_138167.1, on the reverse strand, counting down.
TTCCAAGTCCCGCTGTGTCTCCGAGGCAGCCATTTTGTCTCCACCCATTGTTTCCCTTTCCTAGAGACTTACCCCCCCCCTCCCCAGGGGTAAAGGTCAGAGGTTGCTGGTCTGGAGGCCTCCGTGGTCTTCAGGGCTCCCTGAAGGTCACTGCCGAGGGCACCGGCCGGGGGCCATCTTTACCAGACAGTGTTAGGAGCTTCACCATTAGACCATCCAACACTGTGCTGGAAGATGGACCCAGAGCCGGCCACAGGCGTCCGGGCTGAAGCTGGCCGGTCGCTCCAGGGACCCTGGCCGCAGGCCAGCTGAGGGCTATTGAAAGTCTGCGAGCCAATCCCCAGCTCAGGGTCAAGCTGTGGGTTCTGGATCCTCCAGATGACAAATCACACGGGTTGGGGGAGGGGCTGGGGCCATTGTGTCCCTTCCGTGGGCAACCAGCCAACAGCCAACCGAGGGCCACCTCTTTCTCAGCACCTTCTGCTCAAGAGGAAGGGGCCTCCAGGGCTGCGGGAGGCTCGGGAGTGGGCGTCACGGCCAGCCTGGGTGCTGGGGGCCCGGGGCGGTGGGCGTCGCTGGCACGGGGCAGGGGCCTCCATCATTACCCGGCAGTATTAGAGACTCTCAACCAGCACCCAAACACTACTGGGTAAGACGGGGGCCCCCACCCCACCGCCCGGCCGGGCCGTCAGTCCTCGCCCAGTCGCCCGGTGGAGCTGCGAAGCCCTGGCTCCCCTCCCCCACCGCCCGTGTCCCCGGGGACACTTCCGGGTGAGCCCGGCAGCCGCCACCAGGCCCACCCCGGGTTGCTGATCCACTGAGGCCGGGTCAAGTCTTCGGAAGCCCCCCGCCCATCTCTTCCCCGCCCTGAGCCCCCTCCCCGCCCCACCAGCCTCTCCCTGCCCCCCAGGCACCAGCTCACCGCCCTCAGCACCCCACCCCCACCCCGGCAGTCCCTCGCTCAGCCCCAGGACCCCTCTCCCACCGGCCTTTACCTGTCACCAGGCCGCCTGCCCCCCAGCGATTGAGGGCCGCGGAGAGGAGGAGGAATCGAGGCTCGGGATTCAAGGCCTAGAAGCCGCCCTGGCCTCCACTCTTCCTCCTTCCTTCTCGCCTGCCGGGCAGCGCAGGCTCCTACCTGGGCCCCGCCCGCCGCCCCTGCGCACAGGTGTGTCCTCCAGCCATAGGCTGCACCCCCCGCTGCCTTAACCCCTTCCCTCCCAGCGCCAGCCCCAGGCGCCTCCTCTGAGGCCTGGTCACCCCGGCAGGCCCCGACCCTCGGACCCTCGGCCGTGGTCTCTCCTCTCCTACCTGCCTCCTCTGCCCCGGGGCCCCTCCTTGGCCTCGCCCCACGGCCACTCCCACCCCCGGCTAGCCCCTTCCCCCAGGCCCCTGCCAGAGAGCCTGAGGGCAGAGAGGGCTCCGCTCAGCAGGGATTGGGTTGTGCCCCTGCCTGTGCCCACCTGTGCCGGACATCCCGGCCTGTGGAGGGCAGGCGGGTCCCCCAGGGACGCCTCCCTGTCCTCACCCTTAGTACTGGGGTGCCCACCCCTGCCAAGAGTCCCAAGCTGGCCAGGAGTGTCGGCACCGACCCGGCCGATTCAAGTTCTGAGCTGCCCTCCTGCAGCCCTGGCTCTGCTCTCCAGAGTGGCCAGGGCACCCCGCCGGGCAGAGCTGCCCTTGGACCCACCTCACAGCCCTGGAGAGTCCAAGCCCCAGCCTCCGGGCTGGGCGGTGAGAGGGGATGGGACCAGCCTTTCTTTTGTGTGGCTCAAGCTGGGATAGAAAGGGCGTTGCTGGGAGAGGGGCCCTGAGGCCCACAGGTGACGCTCCACCCACGCACCCCCTGGAGGGCGATAGCTCCTGGGAGCTGCGCTGTGTCGTCCAATCCCAGCTCTGCCCTCTCGCTCCCTAACCACCCCCCCACACACCTTTGTTTGCGTCCTTCTTAATTCTTGTCTGTACTTATTCAATGTTTGTGGACTGTTTCTGGGTCTGCCTTCCCACCAGGACAGGAAATGTCGGGCTCACCATCACGCCCCAGCACTGCTCCAGTGCCTGGGACACAGGGACGCTCAATAAGCAAAGTGTATGCTGAGTGAATGACCACCCAGCCTCAGCCGGCCCAGCAGCAGGGAACCGGGCCTTCCCAGGTCAGACTCTCTCAAGGCTCAGCTAGCTCCCCAGGAGACTAGCATTATCAATCCACATAAAGCCTTAACGCAAAGAAGGAATCATCGCTGTTGTCCACTCTGGACCCAGGGGAAGGAAGAGCGAACAAAAAAACCCTGAAACTCTGACCAAGAGCCTACGGGCTCTCAGTAGCCCCAGAAAGGGAGGAGCGTGGCACTCCTTTGCACACCAGGTGCCCGGGGGAGGGAGGTTGGCCCTGGGCCTGTGTGAACTGGCCGTTGTTGTTATCGATCTCCTTAGCTCCCCGATGTCGAAGTCAGGCCGGAGAATGTGGTTATGTCCCCCTCGGGGTGACCCTGGCTGCGTCTCCAGGAATGCAGGCTCTAGGGCCAGAAGGCCTGAGTTAAAATAAAATCTTAGCTTCACTGCTCAACAGTCCTGTGGCCTTGAGCAAGTTATTTAATCTCTCTGTGTGTCAGTTTCTCCCACTGTAAAATAGGAATGATACAGGTACCTCGGTTCCATAACCACTTTTAGTCTTTTCAACAGCGCCTGACACATAGCAAGAGTGTAACGAATTTCATCATCCCTGATCTCCGTGATCTTCACAACCACCCTGGCAGGATCATCCTCCACTTTAAAGGGATGAGACGGCGGAACGTGACCCACACTCACACTCGTGTGTCAGACTGTGAAGGCCCAGCTTTCTGTGTCCACATGTAGCACTCCCTGCCCGCCTCCCCCTCCCGCCCAGGCACACGGAGTTAGAGACCCACACACAGTGACCTAGAGGCTTTATTTACAAGAGAAGGGCCTGGCCCTGCCAGGGGCCTTGCTGGGCTATATACAGGGGCTGGGAGAGGGAGCTGGGGACATGGCCATTTAAATTACAATGGAATGGGGGGCCAGGCTCCGAGGTTCAGGCTCTGGGTCTTCCACTGGAGGCCTCTGCAGGGACGGGGCTGAGGCTGCAGAGACAGGGAAGGAAGGGATCAGAGGGGGTTGGACCTGGAGGGGGGACAAGACACAGGTCTGGTTGGGTTGGGAAGACAGGGTGAGGCCACAGCCACCCCGTCCATCCCAGGGAGAGCACCGAGCCTGGGGGCCCCTGAGGGCAGGCCAGGGAGGGGCCGTACCATGGCCGCCCCAGGACAGGCCCAGCTCACTTCCTCTTCAGGGAACCCTTGCTCTTCTCCTTGTCCGCCGACCGCTGCTTCTTCACCTTCTCGTCCTTCTTGTTCTTACTGTGCACGTTCTCATACACGTCCTCCTTGTGTCTGCAGGCGGGGCAGGCAGGTGCGGGCAGTCAGGAGACAGGGCGGGGGCCTCCAGCACCAGCAGCCCTTCGGGGCCACCCCCATCTCGCAGGTGAGCAAACTGAGGCCAGGAGAGCGAGGAGACCAGTCCTGACAGTGTCCTTACACTAGACTAGAAGCTCCTTTGAGGGCAGAGGCTCCACCTCACACATCAGTGCCTAGCACAGGCCCCACGTGGAGGGCACTCAGGAGTCACTCGTGAACACAGGTTGTAAGAACCAAGCTTGAACTTTAACCCGAACCTCCCTGGAAAGGACGGGTCGGGCTGGAGAAGAGAAAGGGGCAGACGCTGGGAGGTGGGAGGTGGGGCCACTCACTTGGAGGAGGTGCGGGCGGCCTTGGCATGGGCATTCTTCATGGCTGGGGGGTAGGTAATGTTCCCGTACTCCGACTCCCAGCCCTTCTGGGACTGTGGGAAGAAGTGTGGTGGGAGGCCGGTGGTTCCAGCAGCACCGGACAATGCCCACTGCCCCCCCTCGGCCCCTCCAGGCCATGCTCTGCCCGCACCTGCATGACCTCCAGCTTCTTCTTGGTGGTTTCGATGAACTGGGCGATGGCCACGTAGATGAACTTGTATTGCGCCTCCGTCTGCACCATGCCCGAGCGCTGGGCCCGTACCATCTGGATCGTCTTCTGGATGTCGATGTCACAGTCTAGGCCTAGCAGGGAGGGCAGCTGGACGTCAGGCCCTGGACAGAGGTGGTGGACACGGGGGCCGCTCCCCCCCCGCCGCCCCGCGTCTCCCACAGGTCACCCTCACCCTTGGTGGAGATGCTCTCCATAAGCATGTCGATGACAATGATGGTGCCGGTGCGGCCAATGCCGGCGCTGGGGAGAGAAGGGGCACCATCAGAGGCCCAGCCTGCACGAGCCGGGAAGCGGCGGCAGGGCAGCGGGGGCGGGGTGTCCGCACAGCACCGGCAGGGGCGGGGCTTAGGGAACAGGCCGAGATGGGAGACGCAGGCACCAGGCAGGGTAGAAGTCTGTCCAACTCTGCACCCGTGCTCATCACTGCAGCCAAGGGGTCTGGGGACAGAACCTGGCTCTCGGGCGCTAAGACGCTGCTCCCCGGACACCCATCACTTTCCTTCTTCCCAGCACCGCGCTCCACCGCCTGCTTCCACGCTTCACTCTGCCCCCCACCCCAGGAGATCTGGGACCCCGTTCCCCGACCACAGCCCGCCTGCTCCCCTGGTACTCCGGGCCTCCCCGGCCCTCTCCCACAGCCTTGGCCCCAGCGAGGCTGCCCTCCTCGCCTCGGGAGCATCTTTCGGCAAGGCTCCGTCTCCCTTTTTCTTCAGATCCTGATGATGGCAGGGCAAGGGCAGCGTCCACGACAGCAGGCCTCGGGAGCCACCGGGCTCAGGAAACGTGGGGGAGCATCGCAGCAGGAAGTCTGCCTTCTCCCCACCCTCTGCCGCCACCCCTGGGCAAACAGACCCCAGGAGCCTCAGGACGGCACACAGACCCCAGTCCCACCCCCTCGGCTAGGCCAGTCGGGCCAATGCCCCGAGTTGCACTGTCTAATTTCAAACCCAGATTGTCAAAAATAACACCCCCTCACCCACTTCCTTCCTGTAACGTCTAAATTAAGGCCATGGGGATTTCAAGAAGGGGTGGGGGGGCACGGCCTGGAGGCACAGTCCCTGAGGCAGCACGTGGGGGGCACCTCCAGACGCAGCCCCCCGGCCCCGCCCCAGGACGCACAATTGCTGGTGGGGCAGACGGAGGGAGCCCCAGCCCTCACGGCCCCGGGGTCACGTGGAGGGAGCTGGGAGGCAAGAGGGCAGAGCAGATTCCCATGTCCCTGTTCCCTGCCTGACGTGAGTTAGTAAAGCATTAACAGCTCCCATTCTTGGGCATTTACTGTATTCCAGACACAGTGAGAGGGTCTCACGCTCACAACAACCCTGTAAGACCCTGATTTTACGGACAAGGAACCCGGGGGTCAGAGAAGGGAAGTCCTTTGCCCAAGATCGCACAGCCAGGGAGTGCAGGAGCTGGAATTTTGAGCAGCAGCGTCTGTCCAGGACCCTGGGCCTCCATCCCATCCCCCCAGGCCAGGCCGGCTGAGCAGGCCCGTCTGCGGGACGTTGCCTCTCAGGCCTGATGGGACACCTGCTCCTCCTTGCTGACCCCTCAGCTTCCCACCTTAGCAGGAACGGGGTCTCCTGATCATGAACATGAGGGTCTCCAGTGGAGCCAGTGTGGTGCATGAGCCCAAGGGCTGAGTTGGGGGCACTGGCGGGAAGGGAGAGATAGGTTGCAGCCATGAAGAAGCCTCAGCCTGCCGCCAGGGCTGCAGATGGAAAAGAGAAGGGATGGGGAGCTACACCAACCCCAAGGAGAAACACCGGCTGGGTAGGCGCGTCTGAGAAAACAGGAGTGACCAGGACCTGGGTCTACCGTGAGCCCTGCTCCAGGCTCCCCCCTTGACCAGCAGTGACCTGGCAAGAGGCTGGGCCTGTTTCCTCATCTGTATGTGGCAGGGTTGGACTAGATGCTACATCCAGGGAAGTCTCTGAGGAAGCCCACCCCACCAGGCACAGGATCAAACAATGGGCTTGGTTGAAGCTTAAGTTCCACCCATGGGTCTGGAGTCATCAGGGAACCCAGAGACTTCCCTGGAGGTCCAGAGGTTAAGACTCCTCACTCCCAATGCAGGGGGCGCGGGTTCCATCCCTGGTGGGGGAACTGAGACCCCACACGCCACATGGCATGGCCAAAACAAAACAAAACAAAAAACAGTATCAGGGAACCCAGAAGAGGTGGAGGCCAGGGGAGGCGTTAAATTAGTTAATATATAAATTGCTTACAAGAGCGCATGGCACTTAGCAGTACTCACTTGCCAGCTACTACTTTGATTATTATTACTAACACCATCGTTATTCTTCTTCTCACCTGCAGTGCACGATGATGGGCCCTGCGTGAGGCAGACTTTCCTGCCGCTGGTTGATCTGGTCCAGGAAGCTGAGGACACCCCCAGGCTCGCTGGGGACCCCGTGGTCAGGCCAGCTCAGGTACTGGTAGTGCCAGATCTCCCGAACCAGGTCCCCCTGGGTCAAGGACATAGTCAGTGACCCCTGCTCCCGCGCATGGCCTCATCCAACCCAACCAAAGAGGACAGGTGTGAGGAGGGCCCCGGGCATGGGGCAGGGGCAGGGGCCACTCACATTGTCCAGCGGGGAGACCTGTAAGGTGCGGAGTTTGTACTCAGCTGTGTCGTGTTCCCCACAGTTGGTTACAGCGTAGAGTCCATAAACGCACTGAGTGCCCATCTCTGGCCAGTATGGGACACATTTGTTCTGAAAAGGGAGGGTGAAGGTGGGGACTGAGGCCTGTGCCCACCTCGAGCAGGGCCTGAGTCCCTGGTGATGGCCCCGTCAGCATCCAGTGGATGAACAGATGAAATGGCCGAGAGTCAGAGACATAGGGCCTGGCTCGGCCTCTTACAGGTGGTGAGACCTCGCCAGTCACTTGACAAGTCATTCAGTGCACGTTGGCTGGCACACGCACTGAACCTGAAGCTGTGCAAACCGGGCTGGAGTTACAGACACAAGTAAGACGCAGCCTATGCCCCTGTGCCTGCAGGAGCTCACAGAGAGATAGGTGAGCGGGGAACCAGAGCGGCTGAGGAGCAAGGGGGAGGGAGAGACTAATCCTCCCTCTCGGGAACAGGGGAAAGCAGGGACGGCTTCACAGAGGAGGGAGCATTTGAGCTGGGTCTTCAAAAAACGAGGAGTCGGGCTTCCCTGGTGGCGCAGTGGTTAAGAATCCGCCTGCCAATGCAGGGAACACGGGTTCGAGCCCTGGTCCGGGAAGATCCCACATGCCTCGGAGCAACTAAGCCTGTGCGCCACAACTACTGAGCCTGCGCTCTAGAGCCCGCGAACCACAACTACTGAGTCCACATGCCACAACTACTGCAGCCCGCGTGCCTAGAGCCTGTGCTCCGCAACAAAGAGAAGCCACCGCAATGAGAAGCCCACGCACAGCAACGAAGGGTAGCCCCTGCTCACTGCAACTAGAGAAAGCCCACACGCAGCAACGAAGACCCAACACAGCCAAAAAGAAAGGAAGGAAGGAAGAAAGGAAGAAAGAAAGAAAAGAAAAAAATGTGAGGAGTCAGTGAGGCAGAGAGAGCCCAGAGCCAGGAAGTCGGTCCCTAGTGGAAATGAGCTCGTGCAGAGGCATGGAAACCTTAGGGACCCTGGCCGGTCAGAGGCGGCGAGGGCTGGAGGGCAGCCACCAAGCCTGAGCGCCAGGTCCGGCAGTGCGACTGCTCTGAAGGCAGCTGGGAGCCGTGGCAGGGTTCTCAGAGGGAGCAGCCTGGTGCAGTGTGTGCTCTGCACGGATCACGGCCACTCCACTGCAGACGGTGCCGTGGGAAGGGGGCAGCCTGCAGGCAGGGAGGTAGCTTGCCCGTGGCGTGAGGGTTGGGGGCTGACTCCAGAGAGTATTATGAGGCCAAGACGACAGGAAGGGCTGCTGCCCAGAGCGGGACGGAGGGACACTTTAAGGAAAGAGGCCACTGGAAATCTGGGTCTGGTGGTCAGGGGAGCCCAGGGTGGGACGCAGGGATCCGGGAGTCAGCGTGTACCCAGACCTCGTGCCTCAGTTTCCCAACAAGGTAGGACCCTTGCCCTCCGAGGTGCCCCAAATCTCTTTGGCTTAATGGTGGTGGACGACTACTGGGGGGCTCGGCTTACCCGGCCCTTCTCCACCTCCCGGGTGGTCATGACGACGACACGGGTGTTCTCCTGCCACACCATCTGCCAGAAGTCGTTGACCGTGGCCTCCAGGCAGCCCTGGCTGGCGATGTAGGTCTTAGCATTCTCATCAGGGCCTAGCAGCTGGTTCTGGACGCGGGTGCAGAGACACGCAGGGCTATGAGCCCCTCGCACCCCTGCCACCCTCAGCCACCCAAGGCCACAGCTCTGGCTTCGCCTGTGCATCTTTGGACATAGCCCCCCCATGAATGGGGGTCCCCAGGGCCCAGTCCCCCCTCCCCCATGACCGGCGGGCACACCCACCTTGACGTAGTTGGCGTTAATGTAGTCAGACCCAGGGACATGAATGTCGCGTCCCTGCAGGACCACTCGGCTGTGGTCGACTGGGAGCGGGCAGAGAGGAAGCAAGAAAGGCGTGGGTCAGACCCTTCCTGAGTTTCCAGGCCTTTCTTGCCCAGAAGCCACAAGCTCTCAGAGCCCTGCGGGCAGGCGGGGATGGGGGATCTGTATGGGGGGAGGGATCTGTGTGGGGTGGGGCTGGAGGTTTCAGAGGAGGAAGGGGGTGGGGGTGGGGGTGCCGGAGGCCCCTCTGGGAGGAGCGGAGGCTTTTTGGAGGAGGGGAGGCTCTACTGCGGGTGGAGAGGGGTCCCCCCTTGAGCTGGGGGAAGAGACCCCCTGAGATGGGGCGAGGTCGACGGGCGGAAGGGGAGCCTCCTGGGTGAATGGATGGGGGAGGGCTGGAGGCTGCCCAGGGACAGGGCACTCACACGGAAGGATGTTCTTGTAGCGGTTCTTGCTCTTGTTTTCTGGCCGCTGCCCTTCCAGCCGCTGGTGCAAGTTCTTCACCTCCTGCTTCTGCAGACTCTGTGGGGCAAGAGGGGGAAATGGAGCCCCAGGCCCTGGAGAAGGGCCGTCCACGGGTGGCGAGGACGTGGGGCAGATCAGTGTAAGGGGCGGGGAGAGAGGGGACGGGGTCTGCCTGGGACCCCAGGCCCTTTGCCCTGCTGGTCCCATCACGCACCTCAAACTCCTCCCAGAAGCCAGCCTTGGCTGTGTCCTCCGACTCCTTCTTCTTGTTCAGTTCCAAGACCCGGTTCTCAATGTCAGCTGCGTTCACCCTCGTGGCGTAGTATGGCTGGGGTGAGGGAGGGCGAGAAGTCAGCCGCTTCTAGAGCTCAGAAGCTCAGGGGAAGGAAGGAGGCAGCCAGGCCCACCCCTCACCTGCCGCAGGTAGACGAAGGCGCCCGAGGCCTCCTCGATCCCCGTCCTCTTGAAATGCTCCACCAGGTCCGTGAGGCTGTCGAAGGTCTCCGAACCGCCCACTGTGTAGCGTCCGCCCTGAGGGGGGCCGAGTCAGGCCACCTCTCAGGACCCGAGTCTCCCTCCCTGGACCCCCAGCCTCAGACCGAAGCCTGGGCTGACCCTCCCCACGGGCAACGCTGGAGCACAGATGGACCCCAAGCAGGATGCCGCCCCACTACCCAGATGCCTTACCTCACACATGACCTTGATATGGGTGACTCTGAGCGGGGAGCCCGGCCCAGCCTTGGGCTGGTCGCTGAGCACGGACAACACAAAATCTCCAGGCTGGCTGAGACTTTCACGCACGAGAAAAGTCCAGGGCTCACCCTTGGCCTGCAGCAGTGTCTCTGCCTGCCCTCCAGACATGTGGCCATGGTACCACCTAGAGAAGACAGCATCCGGGGAGGTGAGACCAAGGCCAGGGGCAGGTGCTGGGCAGACATTCACGGAGCGGGCAGGGAAACCAGGCACCTGCCATGTGCAGGCACTCTGCTATATGCTTTCAAATCCACCACCATCACAAAAATGCTGAGAGGTAGATACTACCCATTCTGCAGATGAAGAAACTGAGGCTGGGTGATTGCACACTGGCCCAAGGCCCTTGCTGATAAGAGGCGAGCCTCAGGACTTCTAAGCAGGCCCACCTCTGAAAGTTCAAGACAAAGGCAGACAGGCAGGCCATATCCAGAATATTTGGAGGGGAGAAACCCAGGAAGGGTCTCCATGAAAGACAGGGCTGGGCTAGGGGAACAAATGCAGAGGCCAAACCACAGAGAGTGCTGGGGATGGGAGAGACGGAAGTCACAAGGGAGGCATGATGGGGAGAAGTCCCCCAGGGGGGCCGGGAAGGCAGACAACCCCGCTGCATAAGAGTGGTTTGGGGGCTCTGGGGTGCCTGGGATGATGTCACTGAACGAGCTGTTAGAGGGGCTCAGAGGGGCTCAGAGGGGCAGAAAGCAGAACTAGGACCTTTCCCCACAGCACACCCCCTTCCCAGGAGGAAACTGTAGCCCCACAATGCCCAGCCCCACAGGAAACCACGTGATGGAAAAAACACAAAACTCCTTCTGGGGAGAGAGTGAGAAGTGAGGTTGTGAGGTTTCCTCAGCCCAGGGACCAGGGGAGGGGGGGCATTTTCCAACCGCAGGAATGGGGAGAAGGAGGGAGGGGGCCATCTGTCCCGCCCCATCTCACTCCTGCCCCAAGGAGACTGCAGCTCAGAGACTTCCAGAGTCTCCTGCCCTGTCCAGGACCCCCTGGGCCACCCCATCCCATCACTCGGGGATAGGCCAGGTCCCCAGGGCTATGGAGAGGGGGCTAACCCGCTTCCCCCAGGCCCCAGGATGAGGAAGTTTCCATGCAAATGTCAGGCTGACCACAGGGGAGAGCTAGCCAGTGAAAGGACAAATGCAAATTCCCGCAGAGGGGGTGCGGCAGCTGCGAGAACACAAGTGGAGCTTTGGAGAAAGAGCCTCCTCCGCACACTCCCAGGGTCAAGGGTGAGCCGAGGCCTCCTGGCCCGGGTAACCAAAGGGGCCTCTTCGAGTCAGCTGCCCTGGTCCTGATTCCCTCGGTCCTCGGTCCTCCACTTCTCCCAGCCCCAGTTGGAACCCAGGCCTCGGGCCCCTCCCAGGGGGTCTGCTCAGCTCCATCCCTCTTCCAGCTCCACCCTCTTCCTGCAGCAGCCAGCAGGGCAGATCCTGGCCAGGATGAGGAGGAAGCCAGGACATGAAGAGCTCAAGAGAGTCTGGGTGGAAAATCCCCATGAAATGTTGCAGGTGGGGTGCAGGAAAAGGGCAAGAGGAGGCAGACACCAAGGTAGGGCAGCCACCAGCAAGGTCATCACTGTGGCTTCCCTCCTAGAAGAGGTAACTTCACAGGAAGGGGATCAGTGGCTCCATGTTCACGGGAAAGAGGTCTCCAGGGCTGGGCCCCAGGGCCTTTATCTCAGCCTCATCCAGGGCTAAGTTTCAATCACTGACTTGAAAAAAATATGAATGCACATTGGGACGCATGCATGTCAGAGAGACTGAAAGCAGACAGAATCAAAGTGCAGAATCATTTCAACAATTGATACACAAATACAGGACAAGGGCAAGTTGACTTGGCCCCAGGAGTGTGAAAAAAAAAAATCCAGAGCTGTTCAGCTGCCTTCCCCTTAATAGGGGCTGTCATGGAGATGAAGCTATAAAATGAGCCACCACGTCCTGCTGAGCGTTAGGGTCCCACCACCCTCCACCCATGCACTCGGAGACTGCATGGGAAGCAGCCAGCCCAGTTTGGGGGACCACATCTTTGGAGCCAAAAAGATGCCTGGAGTATTACCCTGTGCCCAGGTACTAGGCCCCTTACACACCCATCACACAGTTTTCAATGATCTGGGTTCTGGTCAAGGGACTCGTCCAGCTCCACCCAGCCCAAGAGGGCAGACCCGTCCTCACGGGGTTGCTGGGATGAGGCACCAAGTATCCTCAGAAACGCTGGTCCCTATGCTCTTCCTCAACATCAGCCTGTCCCTGTAGTAACCCCCGCTGGGGAAGGAACAGGAGGGCAGATTCTGTTCCACGTAAGAAGTTCTTTCTAACAACAGAGCCAGACTGCTGGGAACACAGCCACGACGAGTGGCCTCTCGGGAACTAGTAGAGTCTGGACTGCTGGCAGACAGCGACCCTAGAGAAGGGCGAGGTGACCTTCTCTGGCTTCCTCAGGGGTTGATGGAAAGGGACCCCAGGATCACATGGAGGGAAGAGGCCCACAGAGCCCTGAGAAGGAGCGGGGGGCGGGGGTGGAGGGGCACTTGGGGTGGAGGCCAGCCCACCTCTCCGTGGGCTGGGCCAGGGCGCGAAGCCCCTCACCTCTCACTGGTGGGGTCTGAGCAGTTCAGCGGGTACTTGAGGTGGATGACGGTGCCATCGCGGTCCTGCAGGACGCCCTGCTGCTGCGTGTAGTATTCCACCAGCTCTGTCAGCGTCGCGAACTTCTCCCCTCCATACAGGTCGTAGAAATCCCCCGAGTTCTGGATCCGAATGTGGGTCACCTGATCCCCCACCCTGCAGGGCACCGGGGCAGCGGTGAGGCCGGTGGATGCGAGAGTGGAGGTGGGGATGGCGTGGGGGATGGGCGGGGGTCCTGGGCAGGGAGCGCACACGGGGGCGGGGTGGACACACACAGGGCCGGGGCGTGCTGGGGCCTGGGCAACCAGAGTGAGAGGCCAAGTCCTGGCCCCCGCTAGAGCCTCGGGCCACCCACCTGACGGAGAGGGAGAAGTCGCCCTGGTTCTTGCGACTGGGCCGAGCCAGGAAGCTCCCGTTGACCCCTCGGCCCTTGAGCAGGGTCTCGGCATCCAGCCCACTGAGGTCTCGGTGAAACCACCTGGGAGGCCGGGAGGGTAGTGAGGAGAGGGCCCTGGGGCACCCCACCTCCTGCCTACTCAGGGTCCCCGGCCCTTACCTCACCATCCTGGGGGTGCCCGGGGGGAAGGGGGTGCAGGCAACAGGGTGGAGCTGCTGAGTCCGGGCAGGCGGAGAACGCTGGGGCTAAACCTCCCGAGGCTCTCAGCGCCCAGGTCACCTCACCACCGCGGTCCTGGTTCTGGGGCTGCCACTCCACTGGCCTGGGGCAGCCGGCAGGGCGGGGACAGGAAGGGGCGCGGCCGACCCCTTGGGGGAACTCACTCTACTTCTCGTTTTAGAGCAGAGTGGGGAGAAGCTGCGCAGGGTGGCAGTGGGCGCGGGGGGGCCCACTTCCCACACGCCTGCCATCAAAGGCCTCGGGAGCGTGGCCCTCCACACATGGGGGGACACCCGAGTAAGGACACACGTGCGCCTGGCGCACTCCGGGCGCAGATCACGCTCGGCATGTGGGAAGCCGCCCAGTCACGCGCCGTCTACTCCTGCTCCGCCAGCCACTTCCACGCAGCCTTCCCTGGTCCACGCCACTGATGATGGTGACGGTGGCAACTGTCACTAGTGGAGTCTGTATGCCAGGCACTGTACTGTATGATATTTACATGCCTTATCGGATGTGTCATCACCATAGCCCCATGAAGCAGGTACCTTCGTTATCCCCATTTTCCAGACAAGGAACCTGGGGCTCGGGGAGTGTAGGGAGCTCACCCAGGGTCACACAGTCAGTAAGTGGCGGTGCCAGGATGCAAACCAGACGGCCTGGTTCCAAAGCCGGTGATTTTAGCTACTGTATGCCAGGCCTCAGGGCTTCAAAGTTTGAACAGAGGTTGGAATTGTACTCCAATTAAAAAATAAAGATGGGGCTTCCCTGGTGGTGCAGTTGTTCAGAGTCTGCCTGCCAATGCGGGGGGCACGGGTTCGTGCCCCGGTCCAGGAGGATCCCACGTGCCGCGGAGCGGCTGGGCCCGTGAGCCATGGCCGCTGAGCCTGTGCGTCCGGAGCCTGTGCTCCGCAATGGGAGAGGCCACAACAGTGAGAGGCCCGCGTACTGCAAAAAAATAAAAAAAAAAATAAAAATAAAAAAAAGAGCTGGGGCTTCCCTGGTGGCGCAGTGGTTAAGAATCCGCCTGCCAATGCAGGGGACACGGGTTCGAGCCCTGGTCCGGGAAGATCCCGCATGCTGCGGAGCAACTAAGCCCGTGTGCCACAACTACTGAGCCTGCTCTCTAGAGCCTGCGAGCCACAACTGCTGAGCCCACGAGCCACAACTACTGAGCCCACGCACCTAGAGCCCGTGCTCTGCAACAAGAGAAGACACCGCTGTGAGAACCCCGCGCACCACAACAAAGAGTAGCCCCGCTCCCCGCGACTAGAGAAAGCCCGCGTGCAGCAATGAAGACCCAATGCAGCCAAAAACAAATAAATAAAATAACATAATTAAAAATAAATTTAAAAAAAAAAGACTCCATCTTGCAATGCAGGGGACGCCAGTTCGATCCCTGGTTGGGGAACTAAGATCCCACGTGCCATGCCTGCCACAACTAGACAGAAGCCCACACACGCACCACAACTTAAGCGAAGAGCCCGCACGCCCCAACTAAATCCTGACGCAGCCAAAAAATAAATAAATATTTTAAAAAGTAAAATAAAAATAAAAAGCTAAAAAAAAAAGAGCAGAGGTTGGGAGACTCTTCCATTAAGGTCGCAGTGGGAGGGGGAGACTCCATAATTGCCAAGGCCGGGAAGATGCCTACAGAGGGATGCCCTCCCCTCCCTTGACACACATAGCTGAAGAGGTGCCCTGGGGCAAAGGGATAGACAGAATGACCCCTATGCCCTGTCCAACTTGCACTTTCTCTGCTTCTTGTCCTCAGGCTTTGGCCCATCCATCTGGCCCCAACCCTGCATTCAGGTAAGGAGCACACCTAGGGAAGCAGGTGTGGGCGGAGCCACCAGCCCTCATGGGTGCGTCCACCCTATGCCTGAGCCGTAGGTTCTTGACAAGGGGGTCTGATCTGAGTCCGCTGGAGTTCGGGACTCTGACCAGAGGCCTGTCTCCTGGGACTGGGGCTGGGGGCGCAGGGCCTGCCAGGGCTTATTCTCAGGGCCGGTTGACCCGGAGAGGCCCTAAACACTAAACGCTTGTCATGCTCCCTGTAATTCCAAACACAAACACAAACATCCCCAAACCAAAGCAAGAGGAAAGAAGCCCAACGAAACAGACGCAAGAAACTCTTGTTGGTGGCTTCCCTAGGGAGGGGGACCAGGTGGCTGGAGGAGAGGGCTGGGAGGGACCTCTCCTTCTCCCTTCCACCTTTTTGAAGGTTATATCATGGGCATGTATCACCTTTATAAAAATAAGTAAACTGACTGGGAGATGGCAATTCCTGGGACACTTCTGGGGTACTGGGAATGCTCTACATCGCGATCTGAGTGGTGTACACACGGACGGAATAAATGTGATATTTAATATTCATGCACATGATGTATGCTGTGCCTCAAAAAATAAGGAAAATAAATAACAAAGTGCTCAAGCCCAACAAAAGTCTATTTTCTTATGTTGGCTACTTTATCATTTTTTGAACATCAATTTCCCCCCACCCCAAAAAGGGCTTCTTTTTTCCGCCTCTTTCTGGGGCCCTGGGAGCCTTGCTTGGTCTGTTTATTGCATGGTCTAACACTAACTACCTCCAGCCTTGGACAGCCGCCCTGAAAGACCATGAACTCACCCCCACAGCAGGGGGCAGGAAGGAGGTGGACATCGGCTTCTCCACCACAGAGGGTCCTCTGCCAGTCTGGCTCACCTCCAAGTGGTCAAAACTTAGCACCATGCCTCGCACAGAGTATGTGTCCGATAACCAAGCTCATCCGGACCCGTGCACATACATGGTCACAAGCCCAGGTCCGGTCCTACACATGCACACCCTGCTTGTCATATACAGATGAGTATACACACACACGCACATAAGCATCCACTTATGCACACAGAGTCCCACTACATGCACCTCACCATCCACGTCCACCTACGCACGTACCTGGTTGGGTGCAAACACCCACCTGTGGACACCGCATCCTGACCACACACGAAGCTGCAGGTCTATGCTCGACACTAAACACTCCCTGCACCCTGGCCACAAGCCACTCTCCTTCTGGAGCTTACACCACTTGGTGGAGAGAAACTAACTAGGAACCCAGAAACTCCTGACCATGGAAGAAGCAGGAATTTCTTTGAAGGGGGTCAAGCCAGAAGACAGACAGACACCAGGATGAGATGTACTGTCTCTGCTGTCCTCTGGCAGGAAAATAAATAAGCAGCACCTCCCTTCCCTTGACATAAGTGCTCTGGAGTTCACAGAGCACTTGCACACACACACAATCCCATTTGGGCCTCAGACATCCCCGTGATGTAGGAATTATTTTTCTGAATTTTTTTTTAAGGGAGGAAAACAGGCTCCAGAAAGCTGAGAGTTACAAAAGTAAGGGCCTACTAATTCCAAAGAGAAAATTCTTCACTTGGAAAGCAAGGAAATAAAGGTAGAGATGAAGATCAAGGGGGATGCAGAAAGACAGGCAGTCTGGAAGAGCAAAGAAGGTGAAATAATATCTAGAAAGTTCTTGAAGTTCCCTGAGCCTCAGTATCCCTACCTGATAAATGAGCTTAACAATATTTCCCAAATACTGATACAAAAGACCAATATGAAGTAAGTTTTTGGCACAAACAGCTTTTATGTGACATTATTAATCCACATGCCAACGTTATTTAGTAGGTCTTGTTAGCCCAATTTTAGAAACAAAAACTAAGCCTCAGAGAAGTAACTTGCCCAAGGTCACAAGCTAGTAAGGGGAAGGCAACAAACCAAGGCTGACTGACGTGAGGCCACTGCCCATCCCACCACACCAACCACTGCTGGAGGAGGCAGGGCACTGGCACAGCCCATGGTGAGGCCACAGGGGCCGGCGCTCCTGCATGGCAGGATCTGGAAAGGCCCCCCAGATGGCAGGCACAGGGCCCACTGGAGCAGCGCTGGGTGTGAGCAGGGCACTGTGGCTGAGCTGAGCTGCTCTCAGAGGCTGGGACCCATGGCAGAGGGCCTCACAGGGCCAGGCTGGGGACCCAAGGAAGGATTCTGTCCCAGGAGAGGCCTTGCCAACCACCTGGTAGGAAAACGACCGAGGCGGGAGTGCGGAAGGGGTCAGGGACCAGACAACTCAATCAGAACCTTGACATCAGGGCTGAAGGAGACAAGGTGTGCACTGGGGGTGGCAAGGCACACCCCAGGGCAGATGTCAGTGTGAGAAGCAAGAGCCTGCAGGACTCGGGGGTGACCAACCCATCAACTCACCAACACACACAGAGCAGGTCCTCACTGTAGCATCCAAACTCCAGCAAGGCCCGGTCTGTCCCGGCCCTCCCCACTGGCCTACTCTGCTGCAGGCACTGTCATTTAGTTTGTTCTCACAGCAGGGCCTTTGCACTGGCCGTTCCCTCCGCCCAGGGGCACTGGAGCCTGGCTCCCCCTCCAGGTCACAGCTCCTGTGTCACCTCCTCAGGAAAGCCCTCCAGCCAGTGACACCACTGGCACCCCAGTCACTTACTAGCACGTGAAGCTGTCTCATTTTCTGGGTAACACTTCTGAGAACCTGCAATTATCCTATTTAGTGGGTTCCTTGGGCAGTCTGTCACCTTCCACTGGAGTGAGTGAAGCTCCGTGAGGGCAGGGACCGTGTCTCTCGTTTGCTACAGTATTGGCAGCACTTTAAAAAGCACCTGGCGTATAATAGACGCTCAACAGGTATCTGTTGAATGAACTGACGCGGAGGAGTGAAGGGAAACTGAAGGAAATCTGAATGAAGGATACTGGGAAGTTGAGTGGGAACAGGGGAGCCTTCTCACATTTGCCTTTCAGACGTGCAATGTTTCAGGTGACATGGGCTCCCCAGGGGGACAGATCCTAAGCAGATGGCAGAAGCAGGGGACCAGAGGGTGAAGGGAGAAATGCAATGGTGAGAAGAAATATGCATCTATCAGGGAGGAAGTGCTAGAGAAGCGGGGGGCGGGGGGGGTTGCGGAGGGCTACGAATGGGCCCGGAGTTCCTGACATCTTTCGGGGAAGCAGACCCAGGGCAGGGGGCAGGGGCAGGTCGCACTCGTGGTGACACACCTGTCAGGAGTGAGCAGGAACACTGCTCCTCCCTCCCAAATGAACAGGAGACCATGATACGCAAGCGGAGCAGGGGACTTACCCATGGGACAGCATTTCCCGAGAGGGGTAGGGAGTCACAGGCAGATGGCCACAGGGGGCGGGGCTGAGCCCGAGGCGCAGCTGTGCGGTGGCCCAAGGTGAGGAAGAACACTGAGAACTCAAGCCACTTTCCTCTCGATGCTGCCCGCCAGGCCAAGATGCCACAGGGACAAGCCCCTGGACTTAATAAACCCGGAAAAGGGACAGGTGGGGAGGGGCTGGCCTTAGACCGCCCACAGCAGCTGGCTTCTCTCTCTAGCCCCACG
Organism: Mesoplodon bidens; assembly: GCF_964165515.1. NCBI lineage: Eukaryota > Metazoa > Chordata > Mammalia > Artiodactyla > Ziphiidae > Mesoplodon > Mesoplodon bidens. Next base: position 5,958,728 of record NC_138167.1, on the reverse strand, counting down.
CCGCAGTCCAGCGCCGCCTGCCTGTCCCCCGCCTCCTTCCCTGGGGAAGGGAGGAGCCACCTGGAGCTCCACCTGGTGCTCCGGCCAACGGAGCTGAGGGAGGATGGGTGCTGCGGGCAGAGACCAGGAAGTAACCCTGGCCAAGGGAGCACCAACCAATGGGGGAGCCTCCCAGCACACAGAAGCCAAGGGGCCTCAGGAAAAGCCCAGGAAGCCCCACTCCTCAGAGGCGGGGCTGCCTGTGCAGGCCCCCCAACCCAGGGTGTTGAGGAGCCGGCCCCTCCCACTCTGCCCTGGAGCTGGTTGGGCCCAGCAGGAGCACAGGGAGGATCTGGACAGGAAGATGGAGCAGCCTGAAAGGCAGAGCGCATCAGGCCAGGACCGAGAGGTTGTCAGGGTCACAAAAGACAGACGGCAAGGCTAAGTCATAGGCACATTTATATCCTCCGGAACACCAAGGTCTTCCCTTCCCCAGCAGTGCCACGGGAGGGCCAAGCCTCAGGAGGCGGCCACACTGCCACCGGAAGCAGGCCCGTGGGGCGGCAGGGTCATGGGTGGCAGGAACAGCGCCTTCAGCTTGCCCGACAGGCTGGCAATCTCGGGATCCTGGGCTTCGTAAGACTTGACCAAGCGGGCAAACTTAAGGACACCTGCAAAGGGAAACAGGAGCATCAATCCACACCCCCAGCGGACGGATGTGCCCAAGATGGCAGGAGGGGGCAGCTTGAGCCCGAGTCGCTGGCTACTCTGGCCCTGGCCCCAGGTAGCTGTCTGCAAAACAAGACATATGTAGGCCTCTGCCCTGTGTGGTTTGGATCAACCACTTCCTGGTCTACACTGGGGCACAAGTGGATGTGAGGCAGTGAATGAAAATAGCGCGAAGCAGTGTGCTTCCCACCATCAGGTGAACTATTTTGGCACTTTAGTCACAAGACCCCAAAGGATGCACACCCACAAGATCACCAGTCTAGAACCAGGACACAGAAGGGCCATGGGGCAGCTGGGCTGAATCAATAAACACGCTTGGGGAAAGACCCTGATCTCACCAAAGAAACTGAACTGCCAACCCTCAAACAGAGAGGAGCTGAAACACCTTGAAGGGGCTGCAGAACTGTGTCGTCATGCGGACACCTCACTACAAACCATCAGAACGGGTTTCAGGTCCAACTCGGCTGTGACCTCCGGCACTTCTTTTATTTCTAGAGTCTGTTTCCTCATCTTAAAATGGGATAGCAGTATAATTAATGGTAACTAGAAAACACACTTCAGACTTCGCTTGGCTCAAGTTCACGAATAGACCCTGGTCTCAGAGTACCAATACTGTTAGAGTGTGGCTGCCGCCGTGTGGCGAGAAAAGGGACTACAGCTCACAGACCCAAGGGATCCATCGCTCTCTTCTCCATCCCCGTCCGACCCACCTTCCCCGTCGCAGCTGAAGCCATAAGCTTTGATAACCTCCTGCTGAATCTGCGTGGCCACGGGCAGCACGAATTGCAACATCTTGCCCATGTCGTTACACGCGTTGTCCCGAGCCTCGTCCATGCGCACGGCGTTCTCCGGCGCCGAGAACGCCTGGATCACCTCGGCCAAGACCACTGTGCAACAAACGCATCCCCGGAAGGAGTGCCGGGTACGCATCGGCACACGGCCGGCGGGCCCAGCCGAGAACACAAGAAAGAGGGCAGGGAATTATTTAACGGACTGAAACCATAGTAACCCGAGAAACTCGGCCTCCGAATCTCTCGCTTTAGAAACAAGAACCCTTCATAAGTGACAGAGTATGGTACCGGGAACCTGCATTTCCCAGCGAACGCAGTCATTTCTCTCGCCCCGGATCTTCCTCCCGCACTACTCTTTAGCAAGAAGCCCACCCGACAACTGAAAGGTTTCTCACCCTTGGCCTGCTCGGCGCTCAACGCTGCAGTTTGAGCAGAAGCGGACGCCATAGAACAAAAGATGCACGTGCAACGGCGCTCGAGAAACGCCCAGGAGAAACAAGCAATATCCTAGAGCGGCTCTCCCCGCGGGTGGGGTGGTAGGGAAATTGCATCAGCTTAAGCCGGAAACCTCCCGGTACAGCTCCCATTTCTCCAATTTTAGCAACCGCTAACGCGTTCGTCACGAGAACAGAAAGCTAACCTACAATCTAAATTTCTCGTAGCCCACTCGAAACCATTCTGCCGTTAAAAACAACCTGTAAGGTGGGGGTTTTCCGGTGAAAACCAGAAAACCTACTAGACAAATTCTAAAAGAGCTGTAACACTGCCGGAACACACCCTGGAGAGAAGGTGGCATGTCCACCAACTCCACTATTGGTGAGGGTGAGCTCCCATGGCATTTCCTAATCTTTACTGCTATACAAGCAACAGGGCACACTGGAACTTTCAGAAGGGAATACAGTATTCAAAAGAACTCTCTTAAATCATTCGTTTCTAGAGTTTGTGAACGTTTGGTACAGGCGTATGCAAATAACTCTATGCCGATTGGCTCAGGAAGAAGCCAGTCACTCCCCTTTAGTTTTCAAGAACGTAGACAAGGATTCGCAGCAGTAAAAGCTTGGCGTTAAAGCAGCTTCCGCGCCTTCCGAAAATGGCCTTGTGTCGGGGCGGGGTGGGGGAAAGCTAACGCCCTCTAATTTCCTTTCCCTTCTGGGCGTTTGAAATTGTCACCCACTCCCTCCTCAAACTATAGGGTGGTTAAGACTCCTGGGTTCTGAACGCTTTAACTTATTGCAGCCACGCCCCCTGCACCTCCGCTTCAACACCATTTCTAACTATCCTACGGAAAGGATGCAAGTCTCTGGTGGCCCCTAGCTGTGGGGCCAGTGGCAGAAGTGCCTCCCAACTCTGCGTAGTTCCCTAGAGCTGTCCCAGGCCGCCAGCATCCTGACTTGCCGGCCTTGGGAGGAAGGCCAAGACTCTATCATAACGGACCCCGTTAGGGCAGAGCCAGGGCTCCAGGACCCCGGGCTCTTCGAGGTCCCCTCTCCAACTCTCCAGGGGCCCCACCCACCTCCGGGCTAGTCTCCCTCCGGTGATCCCACAGCTTTCTCTCGAAGCGTCGCCGCGCAGAGACCCACGCCCCCAACCCACGCCCGGTAGCCCACAAAGAAACAGCCACAGACATCTTCCTGGGGAGTCGTGAGGATGTTTTTGTTTGGTTGGTTTTGTTTGGGATGTTTTTTAAAGAGCGTCATATAGATATTTATATATATAAATTATTAATGTGGGGGAAGGGCAAGGGGCATACATCGCAGTGGGGGGCGCGCACACAGGGGCTGGGGAGGGGCAGGGGCAGCACACGATGCTACGCAAAACAGCCACATCTAACAGATGAAATAATCACACCAAGGGGTGGGGGAGAGGCGGTGGCCACGGGGGTGGGGCGCGGGGGAGGGAAAAAGGCGGGGGCCAAGGGAGAGGGACCTGGTCCAAGATGCTGTGCGCTTTCCGCCCTCACCCCCGCCCCTCCCCACCTCCGCACGCCACAGGAGCCTTGGCCTTCCACCTGTCCCTTCCTCCTTCCTTCTGCCCAGAGGCCCAGGCCCTGGGACTGCGCGGCACCCCCTCCGCTCTGAGTGGCAGGCGGGGAGGGAGGCCTCCTGGGTCCAGATGCAGGGGCCACGGGTGCTCTCTTGATCGCAGGTTCTACAGCGGCTTGTCGCTTTCCTTCTTCAGGTGACTGGGGGAGGAGGGGGGGCGGAGCAGGGACTGAGAGACTGAGGTCCATCCTGACCCGGCCCCTCTCACAGAGGATGGTGGGGAAGGGGTTCCCCTCCCACGGGAGCCACACCCCATCCCAGGCGGGCTGAGCTGCGTCCCCTCCGGCTGGCCTAGGGCGCCCTGCGGTACCTGTAGTAGTCCTCCTGGGCAGGGAGCGGCACGCTGTGCAGCGGGTGATGGGCGTGCAGCCACTGCTGCTGCTCCAGCGCCAAGCGCTGCAGCTCAGCGGACTGCGCGTGCATGGCCTGCAGCTGGTGAGCTGCTGACATCGGGGCAGAGAGGGAGGCTGGCAGGTCCCGGTAAGGAGCAGCTGTGGGCGGGAAGGGCAGGGGCCACGTGACCGATGGCAACGGAGGCAGCCGGCCGCTTTACATACAGAGGAGCTGCCACTAGTCAACTTGGGTGACAGCCAGTCCCGCAAGTTGCCAGGGGTGGTTAGGATTCAGGCCTCTTAGCCTGGCCCTAAAACCTGTGCCTCTCTTGGGCAGGGCCTCAGCCCCTCCTACTCCCATTCCCAGCTCCTCTGGGCACCTCCTCGTCTCTCCCGAAGCCCAACCAGGCCAACCCCACCACCTAACTTCCTCCTTTCAGACCTTCCCCAACCCCGAGACCTCCATCCTTACCAAAGAGCTGGTGACGAAGAACTTCGTTCTCGTGCAGAGGGTGAGGAAGAAGGGGGTTGGGGAGGGTCCCAGCTGGGTAGGGGATCCGGGTAAGGTGAGACCCTGAGGCCAGGGGGTCAATGAGAGGGTGCACCGAGGCAGAGGCTGGAGGGTAGAGAAGAGGAAGGTGTCACCAGAGGGAGGTTTGGGGAAAGCCATGCATTTGGGTGAAGGCATCCATGCCTGGGATGAAAGGTGGACAATCACACACTGGGAGATCCAGTGGATCAAGGAGGCACAATGGAGGAACTAGGGGCCTGGGAGATGGACAGGGCAAGACCCTCCTGCAGTAGGGATGTACAGATGGCAGAGGACAGGAGATTAGAGTTGGCAGAGGACAGGAGATTACAGTTGAGGAATAGGGAGGGAGGAGTGGACTGCTGAGAGGAGACGGAAGAGGATAGGAAGTTTAGGAAATGAGACGGGGAGAAGCTTAAAAGAGAGAAAGTACAAGGAGCCTGCAATGAACGTGACTGTGAGGCGAGATGGGGCAGTGTTCTGACAATAAGAAATGCGGTGAAGGGCTTCCCTGGTGGCGCAGTGGTTGAGAGTCCGCCTGCCGATGCAGGGGACGCGGGTTCGTGCCCCGGTCCGGAAAGATCCCACATGCCGCAGAGCGGCTGGGCCCGTGAGCCATGGCCGCTGAGCCTGCACGTCTGGAGCGTGTGCTCCGCAACGGGAGAGGCCACGACAGTGAGAGGCCCGCGTACCGCAAAAAAAATAAAAAAGAAAGAAAAAAGAAATGCGGTGGAAAGACAGTGAGTAAAGCTCGTTGTCAACTGTGATCCCACAACCAGAGCCACAAGGCTCTTTCCAGAAGGTCACAGATCTAGAGGCAGAGAGGAACATGAAACACCTCCGCCAGGAAGGGGAGAAGATGGCAAGAAACAAGAGTTGAATCCAGAGGAAGAAGAAAATAGTTACGTGAAGGCTCAGAGACAGGGGCTGTGAGGGGAGGAAGACCGTGCTCCTTCACAGGTTTCCACCTTGGGCCTCTATCGTGGGTGGGCACCAGACCTGAAGAGGGCTGGGGTGTGGGGAAGGGTCTCCGTGGCAAGGTTGGGGCAGGAGGAGACAGGCTGCGAAGGCAAAGACCAGGGCAGCAACCTCAGGAGAGAGGCTCAGGCCAGACCTGGGGAGGGAAGTCCTGGCCCGAGGAACAGAAGCACCCCATCACTTGCCAGGGGGGCAAGGTGGCCTCAAAGGGCCTGGGCAAGGAGGCAGGAGTCTCACCTGCATGGATGGCATCCTGCTGGTGGAGGTGCAGGTGAGAGTGGATGTGGGAGTGCTGGTGGTGATGGGGGGTCACGTTGAGCATCTGCAGCCGGGCCAGCGGGTCGTTGCCCAGGGCAGCCACCCTTTCTGCATGCTGCCTCTCAGCTGCCAGACGCTCCGCATAGGACATGTCGGGCCGCAGGGCTGGCCCAGCTGCCAGCGCTAGACGTTCTCTCTCCAGGGGCCCCAGGCTCGGATGAAAGGGGAAAGGGTGCAAGCCAGGTGGGCCAGGCTGCAGAGCCAGGCCCCCGTGTCGGGGGAAGGGATCCAGGCCTGGCCCAGGGACCCCGTGTAGGGGTTCCAGCTCACTAGGCTTCACCTCGAAGCCAGGCTTGAGGCGGTCACGCAGGTCTCGTTCACGGGCTTCCCGCTCCCTCTCCCGGGCTGCTGGGTCACTGCTGTACAGGGCCGGGACATTGTAACCCAGGAGCCCCGGGTCCACTGCCCCCAGGGGCACGTAGAATGGATGGTTGCGATTTCCAGGAGACATGACGTGGGGCCGGGCGTATTCACTGAGGGTGCGCAGGGCTGGAGTGTCGGGACCCAGGTAGGGGGGCACTGTAGCCACAGCACTGCCCGGCTCAAATGGAGGGCGATGGGGCACTGGGCCGAGAGGTGGGCACTCCACTGGAGCACGGCCCTCCTGAGCCAACTTCTGTGGGATACACGGAGAAGCGGGGTCAAAAAGGCAGGTTGGAAAGAGGTGGCTGGTCCTGGTCCTCAGCTGCTCACGTCTCAGCATTGAATACCTAAAGCTTCAACTTATTGGAACTCAGCCCGCCAGGGACTTCCCTGCCCCTTCTCTTCCTACGTAGGTTAGTGGCTCTTCCTGGGATCCACAGGTACTCTGACCTGAGCTTGCCTTCCTCCAGCCCAGAGATGCAATTCCTCCCGCTGGAATCCTTTGGTCTCCATTTCCTGGGCTGCAGTGGCTCCTCCTCTCCGACAGGTGGCGCATGACCCCCATCCCCACCCCTCGAGCCTCCCCGAGTCGCGTAGAGGGCGGGGCAGAGGCGGGAGGCGGCGCGCGGTGAACTCACCACGCTGCGTTCCAGCTCGCGCTCCTTTTCGCGCTCGCGCTCCTTCTCGCGTTCCCGCTCGCGCTCGCGCTCCTTTTCTTCGCGCGCGCGCTGCTCGGCCTCGCGCCGCACCTTCTCCACCAGGTCGGCTCGCTTCTTGGCCAGCTTGGAGCCCTCCAGCGGCACGAAGTACAGATCGCTGCGCGCGCACGAGTTAAAGCCTCGGTCCAGGTGTTTGTTGAACCTGCCCGGCGCGGAGGCAGCGCGTGCTCAGCCCCTGCGAGCGGCCCCGCACCAGCGGCCGAGTCCAGGGTCTGGAGTACTTTGAAAAGCACCACACGAACGAACGCAAGGCCCGTCCCGCGCCCGCCACCCCACCCCACCCCACCCCACCCCACCCCCGCCTCTCACCTGGCCGACTGGCTGGCGTGGCTGGGCACGTCTACCACCTTGGGAGGGGGCGAGGGGCTGCGGGCCGGGGGCGCCGGGCTCTCGGGGGTCTCATATTCCTCAGCCGGCTCCTGTTTGATCTGCGTGGCGCTCAGGGGCGGCCCTGAGGCGGGGGCCGCCGGCGGTGGTGGCAGGGATGGCAGGCCCGAGGGCCCTGCAGGTGGCAGCGGCCCGGGCCCCACCGTGGGCGAGCCCGGCTTGAAGGTCCCTGGGCCTGCGGGCGGCGAGGCGCCTCGGTAGCCCGGCGGGGTCCCCGTTCGGAAGGAGGGCGGGGACCCCGGCTTGTATCCGGGCGGGGTGGCTGTCTTGTAGGCCCCTGGGGACGGGGCTCGCTTGCCATACGGTGGGGGCCCAGGTGGAGAGGCTGTCTTGTAGCCTGCTGGCGAGGAAGCCACTGTGGCAATGACCGTGGAAAGCGTAGACGAGGAGGTGGTGACCGGAGGCACCGGTGGGAAGGGGTAGGGCGGCCCTTGGGGGCCCTGGGAAGGAGAGGGGTGTGAACACGGGTAGGACCCTTGAGAGGAGGAAGAGGCATTGGAAGAGGAAGAGGCTGGGGGGCCGCTGGGACCTGCTTGGCTGTAGGCCACCTGGCTGTGAGGTGGAGGCAGGTGTGCGGGCCCTGGTGGGTAGGGCCTCAGAGACCCCAGTGAGGGAGACATGGCATAGGGGTGTGCGTGGTGGGAGCTACCGCTCTCCAGAGAGTGAGGATATGCCCCAGGTGGAGGGGGCCCAGAGCCCCCATGATGTTGCTGCTGCTGCTGCTGTTGCTGGTGGTGGTGGTGATGTGTCGGGACTGGTGGGTGGGCAGTGGATTGGCCTCCAGCTGAAGGAGGGAGGGGGCCTGGGTGGGCATTGCTGTTGGCCAAGAGGCGGCCATAGGGAGGAGGTGGGGGGGGACCCTGGCTCCACACAGCTTGGGATGGGAGAGAAGGCTGAGTATACTTGGGTGGCTGATTGGAGACAGAGAGGCTGGTGGGGGGAGGGAAGGAGTGGGGATAACTGGGCAGTGCCTGGGAAGCTGGGTACTGGGAGGCCGAGGCCGAGGCCGAAGAACTGGAAGAGGAGGCTGCTGCAGAGCTGCTGCTAGAGGACGAATAAGGATACCTCATTGGCGGGGCGGGAGCAGAAGAGGTGGACGCAGGGGGCAAAGGGTGGGGTGAGGGAGCAAGAGTGGGGCCCTTCTCCGGGCCGGGAGGAAGTCCACCCATACCCTGCCCCATGGCATGGGGAGAGGGCAGATGCCCAGCTAGCGGCTGGGCCCCCAGGCCAGGAGGAGAGGCGGAGGCATTGTTAAGGGGTCTCAGGGCAGGCGGGGGAGGCAGGTTTGGAGTCACATGGGGGAAGGTGGCTGGTGGTGGAGCAGACGGTAGGTTTCCACCACCAGCTGCAGTGTTGGGCGGCTTTGTTGGGGGAACACCACCAGCCCCAGAGCCTGATATTGAAATGGGGGTGGGGGGCTGGGGGTGCTGCTTACCCCCACTAGGGGCCCCCACTGAAGTGGCAGCCCCTCCTCCCTTGGGGCCCACGGGGGGTCCAGACAGAACTCCTCCACCAGCGCCCCCAGGATAGAGCTGTGGATGAGGGGGAGGGGCCCCTGGAGGAGCCTGGAACATTCGAGATGTGGGAGGCTCCATGGGAGCATGATACCCAGTGGGTGTCCCAGAAGGATGGGATTCAAAGCCAGGCTCTGGCTGTCGGGGGGTGCTATCTGGAGGGGGAGGGGAGGGAGGAAAGAGTGGCGGTGGATGGTAGGGGCGGGCTGGGCCCTGGGACAGGCCAGAAGACGAGTCGGAGTCATTCTCCACGCTTCCAGGGCTGTAGATGCTGGGGGACGTGCTTCGGTTATCCTGGTCGATATCCCTAGGGTCGCTGCTGCCATCATCATTGAGGCTCCGCCCATCCAAACTATCCAGATCCGAGGGAGACTGTGGCCGGGGGAGCTCCTGCTGTAGAAGAGGGAGGGCCATTTTTCCCTTTCCTTTTCCTTCCTCGCTTCTGGATTTGGGGCCTCCATCGCACAAAGTAACCACCCGCTCACAGCACACCCCTGTACCACGATGCCATGAGTACTCCTGCTCGAGCCCACCTCCCTGCCGTCCGGGGATCCCCCCCAACTCTCCCCCCAGCCTCTGCTGCTCCCCAGCAGCCGTCTGAGTTCCCTCTTCAAGTGTCCATCTCTAGCACCTTCTCCCAATCCACAGCTGAACCCAAACCCCTGTCTTCCACCAGCCCATCTGCCATCCTCTCATCTCACCTACCCCTTTAACTAAACATCCCAGAAACTACTGGTTCTTAAAAAGACCCCTTCTGCATGCTCCTTATGATTTATTTGTTCCTTCCACTGAGACTCCTCAGCCTGGATCTCCTCCCCAGCCCCTGCATGAAAGCCAGCACCTAGAAAAGGAGAGGCTAGAATCCCCACACTTCCCGTCCCCTTCTGGCCCTGCCTGATCATCTGACAGTCTGGCCAAAGCCCCAAAGGTCTGACTGACACATAGCCAGGCTACTTTAAGAAGCACTAGGATAAGACTTTTCTCTCATATTCCAGGCAAAACTAAAATAAGAACTGTGAGCAAAAGGAAGTTTGGGTGAAAGAAGGGTCAGAAATGGGCCAGGATGGCCGCAAGGGTCTCCCACCTCAGTTTTGGTCTTTTTTGGCGCGTTGGTCTCCTCACTTTCACTCTCCGAGATCTCCTCACTCCGGCCCTGCTTGCTGACCTTTGGGGTGGAGGCTTCCTCTACTCGGGCCTTCTGTTAGAGAGAAAGAAAATTCCTGTCCTATACCTCCCGAGCTCCACCAGTACCCTCAGCCAGACAGGAAGTTCCCCCCAACACACATACACACCATCAGCCCTGGTGCCTGGGCATCCTGTTGCAGGACATGGGGACAGAATACCTTGGCCGTCTGCCTAGACTTCTCGGCTTTGCCATCGCTGCTGGACGTGCTGACCCCTCCAGGGGAGGCCCGGCCCCTCGATCTCAGTTCTTCCCGGGGCCCAGGGGCCTCTTTCTTCCGTCCACTCCTCATTGACATCTGAGGGAGAAGGAAGCAAGCAGATAAGGTCGTTTTCTACACTGTACCTCACTTTATCATGTGCCTTATTTCTATTCTTCCCCTCCAGCGGGTGTCCCAGAAGGATGGGGTTCAAAGCCAGGCTCGTCTGCTGGCAGGTGGAGGTGCTGCCTGGCGGTGGAAGAGAGGGAGGAAGGAGTGGAGCTGGATGGCAGGGGCGGGCTGGGCCCTGGGACAGGCCAGAAGCTTCCCTGCCCTTGATCTTTCGTGTTTCTCATTTTAGCTCCTACTCACTGAGTCTTTATTCTGTCGTGTCTTCATTCTTCAGGCTGTGGAGACCCCATTCTCCTCCGCCTGGGCAGCTGAATACAGAAACTTATCTGCTTCACCCTAAGTTCCCCACAGCTGTGGCCTAGAAAGCAGGATCTCCAAGTTTCCAGTACAGGCACCTGGAACTCACACGGTCTGTTTTCAGTGAAGCCTGTTGGAAAAAGATAGAGTCTCCAAATTGGGGAACACTAGTCTGAAGGGGACACTACCGTGCCTGTCAAGGGGCTGAGTAAGCAGCCCAGCCATGAGACACTGCTGGCGTGCCCATGGGTCATCCCAGCCACCTGTGAGGGCAACTCTGCCAGCAATAGCATCCCTTTCATCTCGTGGGGAGGCAGAAAACGCCGAGGTGCCTATGTACCCCAGTTCAGGAGATCACACCGTTTCACCCTTCATGATCCCTAGGAAATAGATGCACGCACACGAATTCCAGAGCCTTTAAAAGGAGCATAAAGAAATGTAGCTGAAGTATTAGCTAATTTATGGAGTACCTTATTTACGTCAAGCCCTTACATGTACAATTTCATTTAATATTTACAACCAACCCTGAAAAGGAGGTATTCTTATTATGCCCATTATATAGGTGAAGAAACCGAGGCTCAAAGATTGTGACTGTGACTTGCCCAACTTCGTGTGATAAATACACAGTGAGGAACCAGTGACAGCACCAGAATCAAGCCCCATCTCCCTGACTTCAAAGCCCATGCTCGCTCTTCAGCACTTAGCTGTACTCTCATCAGAAGTTGGTGGGGAGAATTCTCAGAAGGCCTAGATCAGTCTCAGAGATATGAAAAGAATCTTTTTTCACATCAGAGTAGGTGGGAGAACAATGTCCCATTCTACAGTGCAAAGGCACACAGCCCGACCAAGGCCAAGACCAAACCTAGGTATCCCCAAAGTGCAGAACTTCAATTCTGAGAGTCTCATAAGACCCCTGCTCCAGTGCTTGCGTTCCCTACGGCTAGAGGAAAAGTCAGGGCTCTCACTCTACCAACCAAATCAGTGAATAACAGTGGGTAAACAAGACAAATGTACACATTTGTAAGCCTATCCTCCCACCTGGCTTAGACAGGGACTCATACCTCCTCACGCCCTATCTACATATCTCTATCTACATAGCCAGTAATTTCCATTTGCACTTGTTTGTATTTCTTGCTAAGTGTCACATCTCTCCATATTACTAACCGTAAGATCTTTTGAGAACAAAAATGATATCTTCTTACTGTTTTCTTCCTTTCTGTATTCCCCACAGATGTCATGTATATATGGATGTTCTGGTCTGTTCTTGCTACTGACCTTTAAACCCACTAACTTCAGTAGGTCTTCTCGAATGAAGTGCTGCTGGCCTCAGTGGAAATGGAGTAGGCTTAGCCACCTATTCTGAGTTAGTTAGGAGGCCTGGCTAGGGAAATAGCCTTTCTACACTCTGTAGCATATTTTTCCCAAGGAATACAGAGTAAATACCTCTCACTCACCTCCACTGAACCCTCCTGAGGCATGCAGCGAGGGGTGAGCCTAACCTTTCCAGGAAACTTAGTAACAATTTACTTAACTTAGAGTCCCGAAATAGCTGGGACGGAGCCCCCTGTCTTCTGAACTTACAGCTGACGCTCTGCCCAGTACACCAGCCATTTCTCTTCCATTACAACTATTACCACATTTTTGAGTTGTTGTGTGAATTGGTTTTCAAATACTGTCAATCCCCCAAAAACCCAAAGAACAAAAGCCAACATAACAAAGGGGAAAACAACCCTAACAAAAGCACAAGAGAGATGACTGTGACTGGTGTGTCTTTGCCAGCGCCTTAAAGGAGGGTGCTCATCTCTCCTTCCTATCACAGAACCTGTTCATGGTTGGTGAGAGTCAGGGGATCCAAAAGGTCAGAGAAAGGCAGGGATGTACCTGAAGAACAGAGCAAGACTCGCGTGGCCCTCCCCCACCTCAACTTTCTTTAATCAGTTAAAATCTGATAAAATTAGCAATGAGTAGCTCTGAAGGAGAAAAGCAGTCATAAAAGGGTAGGTGACCCTGGGGAGAAGGAGTGGCAGGAGAGAGAAGGAGGCAGGGTTGGGTTATATATACATTCCTGAACCTGGAGCATGTTTTAGCACCAACAAGCTGAGTTACCCGCCTTCCTGTCCTAGTAGCCGGTCACTGTAACTCCGATCTATCTACAAGCACCTATGTGTCTGCAAAACACTAAGCACCTTCACCTTCAGCACCTTACTGCAAAAGCAAAAGGACAAAGGCCGGATTGTGGAGATGAAAACATGAAGAATAGGGAAAGAGTCTCTAAGTAAGAACAAGAAAAGAAATTAAGGGAGAAATCTGAGGAGGCTGTCTGAAGAAATACACTTGAGGCACAAGGCTTTCTAGGATGGGCTTGCAGGGTGAATTCCAGGATCTTTGGCCCAGCCTCCACCATCATTCCAGACCTGCCAGACTCACAAACCAATCCTAGATAACAGTGCAGCCCAGACCAGCAGATAACAAGGCACTGGCCTAAGCCTTAGAGTCTACAGTTGTCAGAGGGGCCTCAGATATCATCTTATCTATAATCCCTTCATCTGACAATGAAGCTGAGGCTCAAAGAAAGAGAAGTGACTTGCCCAAGGTCACAGTTAGTTAGAGGTACAGCCAGGACTAGACCCAGGTCTCCTGGCTCCTGTTCTGGAGTATTTCCACTACACCGGGCTGTTCCACAGCCCTCTCCCCTGGGCCACCCTCACCTGGGATGGGCATGGAGAGCCCAGCCATTCCTACAAGGTCAGAGAAACAGAAGGTCCAAGGTTAGCTGAGGGAAGGTGTCACTGTGGGGATAGTCTGGGAAAGCCGAAAAGGGATACTTGGGAAGGAAGACTCAAGTTTAAGAAAATGGAAGAATACCTGTGCAAAGAAGCAAAAAGACTATACAAAAAGTCCCTAATAATGAACTGCCAAAAGGTGGTATAACTTGGAACAGGAGCATTTCTATCCTCCCACCATGCCTAAAGGGAGGGTCTTAGAGAAACAACTATGACCTGCAAGTAATATGTCTACCTTTTCCCAAAGAAAGCTGGATGGAAGGGGGTGGACCCCTTGGGGAACCTCCTCTCCATGAGCAGCACCAGAAACATCCTCCAGAACCCAGCCAAGAGTTCCAAGGGCATAGCCAAAGGCCCAATCAAGATTCTGAACCCCCAACTATTAGACATTCCACTGGATCATTGCCATGGCAACAAAATGGCAGAACCTGCCCAACAGTTCATCCCAGGGGTCCATCTGCCAGCAACGCCCCCTACAGTTGCCAAAGCAACTCCTGTCCTCCTATAGCACCCTCAGGGAAGGGAGCTTAAGAGTACCTACCCTAGTAGAAATAAGTCCATGTACAAAGGGAAATCTCTGAGCACAAAACAGTAATGAAGACCCACCCCCTCTTAAGGAAACCACAGCTAGAGGGGCAGTGGGTGCTCCGGGGATTTGAGGATGGGGGTCACAACTTGTTTGGAGTGCCTATAAGACTGCCCAATTCTCTCCTCTGTTTCCACACTCCCAGAAACCCTTGCTCCCTAACTCTCCCTTCGGGGTTCCAGTCTTCCTCCTCATCAGTTGCAGGAGGACCCACACTACTGGGCCCCAGTGTGCCCCTCTCCAAGAAGTACCTGTGTCTGAGATTGGAAAAACAAGGTCAGAGGTGACCCGGGGTAGGGGAGAGAAAGATTGAGTCACAAAGGCATCACTTTCCCACTTCCACCCGGGAACGCGCCGGGTTCTTCTTCTCAAAGGTGGCCCTCTCAGAGCCCCCGTTTCCCCAGGTTCCATTCTCCTCCCTCATCAGCTACAATCCCTCTCTTCCCACCTACCACACCCCTTCCCCATTTCCCAACTCCCTTCTACACCTAGCACCCCGAACCCCGGGCTCTGAAACCCGGGTTCTGGGCCTTTGGGGCTTTTCCTGGAGTCCTCATGCCCCACCTCGCTGCCATCTCTCCATTCCTTTTTGCCTTCGCCCCGAAGCCCCCTCACGGGCATCCCATTTTTCCTCCGCCGACCCTCCACCTCGGGGTTCCTCTTTGGGTCCCAGGGTCCTGGCTACCCTCCTGCCCCATCTGCCCTCCTCCTGAGATCCTCCCCCCTCCCCCCACCTTCCCGATCCTCCGGGTGCCCCGGCCCCCATCCCTCCTCGGGGGCCGGCCCCACCCCCTGAGCCCCCAACCTCAGGCCAGGCAGTGCCCGCAGTGGGGGACCGGATCGGGAAAATAACAAATGGAGGCGGCGGCGGCGGGAGGGGGAACTACGAGGGGTGGGGGTGGGGAGCCGCGGGCCAGAACCCGGGCGGGCCCGAGGCCCGGGCCGCGGCAGATCTTACCTGGTTGTAGCTCGGGACGGCTGGCTGGCTCCGAGCGGGATTCGGGGCTTCGGCGCCTCCGGGGGGCGGCGGCGGTCGCCGCTCCCCCGCCCCCCTCTCCTCTTCCCGGCTTCAGTCGCCGCCGCCGTCGCGGCGGCGGCGGCCCCGACCCCCCCGGAGGGCGGCCCCCATCCCCCCTTCTACCCCACCTGGCCCGGATCGCCCGCCCGCCTCCGGAGCAAATCCCGATCCCCGCTCTCGCTCGGCCCCTCCCCAGGCCCGCCGCCTCCCCAGGCCACCCGGAACGCCCGGGCCGCGCAGCCCGCCCCCGCTGCGCCGCCGCCCGCCCCCGCGGCCCGGCTGGCGCTCCGCTCAGCTCCGACCCGCCGCCCGCGCCCGCCCCGCGCAGCCCGCAATCGCGCGATCCCCGGCCCCCTAGGCGGCCTCCGCCCGCGGCCCCCGCCCCTTCCCGGGCGGTCGTCTCCCTCGCCCCCTCCTGGCCCCTCCCGGAGGCCGGCGGTCCCCCCGAAACGGGTCCCGGCCCCAGGCCCCGGCCCGACGCGGGGCTGCGGGCGGGCGGGCTGGGCTGCGCGTCCGGCGACTCGCACAGGAAAGCGGACGGCGAAGGGAGGGCGCTTGGGAGAGGGGGATGGGAGAAGGGAGGAAGAGGGAGAAGGAGGGAGCGCGGAGGAACGGAGGAGAGAGGGGCCGGGAGGGAGCCGCTAGGGAGGGAGGGAGCGCGAGGCGAGCGGCGAGGCGAGGGGGGGAGGGGGATCCGGAGAGGGGGAGGCGCCGGGCGAGTTGTCAGAGACCGAGGCCGAGGGGGCCTGGGCGCGGGGAGGGGTTCGCTCAGGCGGAATGCGGGGAGCCCGCGGGCCTGGCGCGGGAGAGGGCTAGGTAGGAGGGGCCGTGGGTTGTATGGGCAGTTATGAGGGAGGCTGGAGAAGTTTGGGGGCCACGGGGTGTGCGGTAGAGGTGAGGGGGCGAGCCTGTGGGTTTGTGGCAGAGATGGGGTAATGGAGTTAGGTTGGAGAGATGGAGCTTCTTGGGGGCCACGGGGGCAGTGAGGTGTGTGACAAGGGGAGGGGAAAGAACCTTGGGGTGACAGCGTCTTTGGCAAACATGTAGCAGAAGAGGTTTGGGAGGGCATTTGTGAGAGAGAATGGGATGGAAGTTTGGGGTCATAAGGAGGGGAAGAAATTGAAAAGATGGAGGAGACATACCCAGGAAGATGGTGTTTCTGGAAGAGAGTGAAGAGTTTGGGGGTGATTGGTGTTGGGGAAAGAACAGCAAATATAAGAATTTGGGGGAATGACAAGTCTAGAGATGTCATGTGGAGAGAGAAGGGAAAGCAAGAGGAACCTTAAGAAAGGATGGAGACGGTGGGACCAGATGCAGATTCTAGGGGACTGGGTTCTGGGTGGGAGAGGAAGGTGGAAGATGGGGCGGGGGTGGGGGGAATGGCTGGATTCCAGGGTGGGGGCGGGGGGTGGTTTGCAAAAGAGCTGAGGAGGGTTTCGTTTGGCAAGACAAGGTAGATAGAATGGGGTGCGGGTGGAAGGGAGTGGTAATGAAGATGAGAAAGAAATGTAAGATAGACAAGGCCTTTGGTGGCCATGTGGAGGAGGAGGGAAATTCAGTGATACGGAGGACAAGCTGGGGACATGGAAAGGGAAAGCAGTAGAAGGAAATGGTAGGAATGGGGGCGCATGAGCGTTCATTTATGGGAGTGGGACACCATCCTCAGGCCCTCTGGCTGGTAGCAGCTCCATTTTCCTTCTCAAATCTGTTCGAAGTCATCACTCACAGTACTTTGGGCTACAGGGAAGGGGTCGGGTGGGGATTAGGCTCCACGTGGAGACAACCCCTGGTGCCCAGGTTCCCCCATCGCCATCATTCTAATGTGGACACAGTTCCACCGCAGACCCCTCTCCAGGCAGCCTCTGCCCCTGACAGTCCCCAGCCACTGCCAGTCTTCAGCCAGGAGGCCAGCACCCCCGGTTCCCACCCCCCAGAGTCTCCTGGGCTCTCTCCCTGCCCCACACCAAGCAGCAACATCTCTCAGGACAAAGGACACCAAGACGCTGGGTGATTTTTGGCAGCTGAGATTGGGAAGGCCAGAGAATGGGAGGGAGGGAGGCAGGCTGGGAAACAAGAAGATCTGGAGCCGGAGTCTGGATTGGGAGCCCTCAGTAGCGCTCCAGATTGGGGCTGGGGCTGGGGGTGGTGTTTGTGTGTGAGCCCACCAGCTAGAGGCCGAGGGCGGGCCCTGAGGGTGGGATCCCACCAGCCTTCTGAGAGGGAAGGAGCTTGGCTCTGTAGCAACTAGTAGATTTTGCCTCATATTTCCCTGGGCCAGGCTCAGCCAAGTTCTAGGAATACCCAGAAGCTCTAAATGGATTCTATGGCACCGGGGAACCTGAGCAGGAAGGCTTCCCTGGCCTAGGAATGAATCACCACTCTTCAGACTCTTGAACTGGTTGGCACTCACTTTATTACCCCAGTCCCACCTTCCTTATCCCTCAGGGCTTTCCAGACAGCTCCACCCTGCCCGCCCGCCCCCCCACCGCCCACTCC
Source organism: Mesoplodon bidens (assembly GCF_964165515.1). Classification (NCBI taxonomy): domain Eukaryota; kingdom Metazoa; phylum Chordata; class Mammalia; order Artiodactyla; family Ziphiidae; genus Mesoplodon; species Mesoplodon bidens. The sequence goes on along the minus strand of NC_138167.1, from coordinate 5,941,353 downwards.
CTTCATCTGTGTCCTAGGAGAACCCCAGCTCCTCTCCCCACCCCCCAACTTTGTTCCAAGACTCCTCCTCTCCCCATGGTCCCCCCTCCATTGCATTTCCTCCCTGTCTGCACTGTTCAGTTCAGTCCCCCACTGGGCCCTGGCCCAGGTTCTTCCCAGCTCCTTTCCAGGCCGAGCTCTTCTCCCTCCTTTTTTAACCACTAAGGGATGGGCTAGGATGGTAGCTGAGCCTGAAAGAAAAACTTAGGCAGTGGTAGAAACGGGATGAGGAGAGTGAGAAGAGAAGCCAGGGCCTACCCCCTCCAATTCCTCCCCTACCTGAGGGCAGGGCTCACAATTCAGCTTCAGGGAGCATCACACACACCCCACCACCATCCCTCACCCCAGCTCCCTCTCTGGCCCCAGTCCCCCACGACCCACCCGTCTCCAGGCAACGGCACAAAAGGAAAGTGGAGAGAGGGGCCTGGGAGGCCCAGGCAGAGCTAGCTGTAACCCAATCCAAGCCAGTACCTGAGGGGTTGGGGTGTGGGGGGCATGAGAAGGCGACCTAGCAAGGAGGAAAGGGCAGAGGTTAGGAAATATGGCTCCGACCAGGAGTTACTGAAGAAAGATGGATATAATGGACCCTAGAGAAAAGTACGGTTGGCCCCCAAGGGAAACAGAAAGGGGCACCAGGAGACAGCAGAGAAGGGAAAGCTGAGATGCCCGCGCTGTAATGAAGAGGCACAGAGGACGGGGCGAGAAACTCTTCGACTGAAAAGGGCTGAGTTGTCAGCGACACAGGAGGAGAAAAGCAGAGAAACGGGTCCTGCCCATACAGAACGGGAATCCTCTTCCAGTCCTGGAGCTGGGCGGAATGGCAGAGGGGGCCCAGGACCAGAACTCAGAGAAGAAACAGAGTGGGAGGCCCACAGAGGGAGCAGCCTTGCAATTCGCTCTAGTGGCCACAGCTTTCCACAGCCCCTGCCGGCTCCGCCCGGGTATCCGAGCCCTGGAGGTGGCTCCCCCGCCCCCTTCCTCCGGCCCCCTCCCCCCTCCCCCCTCCCCCTCCTCCCCGGTGGTTCCTGGGTTCCCATCTCAATGCTGGGGCTCCGCTGGAGCTGAAGAGTGATAGTGCGTCTCCCCAGCCACACACCGGCACCCTTCTCGCAGGCTGACCCAGGGAGGGGCCCGTTGAGCACCCCAGGTCCTGAATCTCCAGGAAGGCTGTTTCTTCAGGCTTCTGTACCCCCAGTACCATTCTTCCCTCGCTCCATGGTACCTTTCTTCCCAAGTACCATCCTTTCCTCCCCGGGGCCCCACCTTGCAAGGGGTGCTGCCCAGGCAGTGCTGGTCCATCCCAGAAGCAGCCAGGACTTGGTCTGGGAGAGGCCCAGTACCGGAGCTGCTCTAGCCCACAGCTTTATCCCTTCTCTGGTCAAGGCCTTTGGTGAATCTGCAAACCCTTGGGATCCCTTTCTCCAAAAATGGATATACACACACAATTTTTGATACTTTTAGGAATTCTGGGACCCCAGGTTAAGAAGCCCTAATTCACCTGGGTCCTGGGGCCAGGCTTGCTGCTGACAAGGCAGGGCAATGTGCTCCCTACCTGGCCAGGGTGAGGTAGGCAATGCCATCCTCCTGGCCTATTTGCTGGGTTTCTTCCTCTTTCTGTGCCCTCCCCAGCTCTGCTATCCAGTTTCACCGGCTTCCAGGAGCTCCATCTTCTCTCCCCTCGTGTGGATGAGAGTAAGACTCCTCAGACACAGTAATGCACGGTGACTCAGACTTTAATGGTGGTGCTCATTTCAACGCCACAGAGGTGCTGGCAGCTGTGGAACACGGCACGGGGGAGTGAGACGGTGCTCAGGTGCAGCTGCAGGAAGAACGAACGAACGAGGGGGAGGCGGGCTGGGGAGAGAGGGACAGGGGAGGAGCCCCGGGCACACAGCCCCACCTCTGGACCAAGCCAGGCTGCGGTTAAGGCTTGGCACACACACAGGAACCCTCATCGAGGCCCCTTTCTGTGACCCTTCCCATTCCAGCAAGACCCCCACCCCAGGCCATCTCAGAATCTACAGTCACGTGAAATACAGACACATGGTCCCGTCCAGTCAGGCCAGTTTCTGGCCCTGGAGTTATGAGGAAGTGAATCATTAACAGGATGAATGAAAAATAAATAAATGAATAAATAATACATCAGTGCCTTAGGCCAGGCCTGAGCACGCAGCCAGCACTGCCCTCCACTCAGCAGTGCGCAGTTCCTGCCTCATATGCAATCTGGAAACGAACAGACCCAGCGCAAAGCACACATGACACATGGCCCCTCTACACACCGCAACAACCAACCCTGACGCTCCAGCACAGACCCTGATCGGTCTTCCGTGGATGCCCTGACATCCTCAGTCCGTGGCCAGTTTTTGAGGAGGGAGAAGAGAAAGGAAGGAGTGGAGAGTGGAACCCAGAGTGGGCGAGAGCGGAGACAGCAGGGGCTGGACCAGCCAAGGAGCAGCGCAGCAGGTCAGCCGGGGTGTCTGGGGTGAAATTTCGAGCAGGACCGGAAAGAAGAGGTTCCAGGCAGACGGCGATGGGCTCCAAGTCTCCAGGCAGGTAGAGGGATCACAGCACGCTGGGATTGCGGAAATTATGTCCGGCGAAGCGAGCTTCGTCCCCCAGCTCCTCTTCGATTCTGAGAGAGGGGAGTCAGAAAGGAAACAGTCAGGGAAGCAGGAGGACCGCCCCCACTTCCCATGGGGCTGCCATCCTCCAAGCCCCTCGCACCACCTGCTCCCAGGTCCTGGCCTGAGCTGAGGGCATTCCCTGGCTTTCCATGGGCTGTCAATCAGGCCATCTGTAAACCCATCCATCAAAAACAAGTATTTTCTGGATGCCTACTGTTTGTTCTCCAGGCCCCAGGCACTGGAGATGAAATGGTGGAGAAACACAGCTTATAACCCCCTGGGCCCTGGGCTTCTATTCCCCGGGTTCCCTCACCTCATGAGCTGGTTGTACTTAGCCAGACGCTCAGAACGGCATGGGGCACCAGTCTTGATCTAAAACACCACAAAACATAAGCAGGTCAGTGGCCGCCCTTTTCCCCGTGAAAGAAAACTTATACTCCCTTGAAATTCCCCCAACACCCGCAAACCCCTGGGAGAGAGCCACCTGAGCAGAACCCACCAATTGCACAAAGGGCTCCCTGGCGCTCACCTGGCCTGTGCACAGCCCTACCACCAGGTCCGCAATGAACGTGTCCTCAGTCTCTCCCGAGCGGTGACTCACCATGACGCCCCAGCCATTCTCCTGGGCCAGCTTGCACCTGCATCAGTACAGCAGCACTGAGCCCCAGCCCCTCACGCCCGCACCCTCTTCTCATCCCCTGTGTTGGTCAAGAAACATCTGGAGGGAAGCTGTCGGGGAGGGGAGCAGGGAACCTGGGTGGGGGGAGCAGAACCAGGAGAGCCGTGACAGTGACTCCAGGTTCCCTGCCCCCTTCAGCACTTGTGGGCAAGACTGGGCTGGGAGCACTGGTGAGAGGGATCCTGCAGAAACGGGCTGAGTCAGGGACGGCAGGCACTCACGCTTGGATGGCTTCGGTGACCGAACCGATCTGGTTGACCTTCAGCAGCAGACAGTTGCAGGCCTTCTCCTCCACAGCCCGCTCGATTCGCTTTGGGTTGGTCACTGTCAGGTCATCACCCACAATCTGGATCCCCACGTTGGCTGTGAACTTGGACCAGGCAGCCCAGTCGTCCTGGTCAAAGGGGTCCTCAATGGAGACCACTGTTGGGAGAGCGATGCGGAGGCTCTGAGTCAGGCAGGAACACCCCGCTGAGGTTCCCTGAACGGACAGGTCAGACCCCATGGCCAATTCAGCCTCCTCACCCCTCCTTCCCCAGAAACAAGCCTGCCCTGATTGCTTCTTGATTCTTTCATAAAACCTTTCAAAAAACAAGAGTTTAGAAACTTTCTCACAACCTATCTTTTTTTTTTTTTTTTTTGCGGTACGCAGGCCTCTTGCTATCGTGGCCTCTCCCGTTGCAGAGCGCAGGCTCCGGACGTGCAGGCTCAGCGGCCATGGCTCACGGGCCCAGCTGCTCCACGACATGTGGGATCCTCCCGGAGCGGGGCACGAACCCGTGTCCCCTGCATCGGCAGGCGGACTCTCAACCACTGCGCCACCAGGGAAGCCCTCACAACCTATCTTTGTATTTTCCCATTTTCTATCAGGAAGCCCTTCCTCGTTGCTGTTCTAAAAACGTCATTCTGCAATTTAGGTCTCTTTTCTCTCACTCTGTCTCAGGAACTGGAAACCAATTGCCTCCATCCAGGGGTAAAAGCCATTGGGGGACCTAGAGAGGGTGATTCAGCACCTCCTCATCCACGTGACGTCCAGCTCCATTCAGCATCCAGCATCCAGCCACCACACTGGTGGCTTATGGGATCTTAGTTCCCTGACCAGGGATTGAACCCGTGCCCTCGGCAGTGAAAGTGTGGAGTCCTAACTACTGGACCACCAGGGAATTCCCCAGCATCCAGTTTTATCAACCCAAGATCCTGAACTGTGCTAGTTCCAGTCACCCTCTCACCATGCCTGGTTCCTCCCAAACCCGCCCGCTGATCCCAGCAGCTTCAGAGTTCAGGATTTTAATCAGGATCCAAAGCAGATGGAACAGATTTACCACAGGCACCTGCACGATTACACGACATCCAAAGCCCAACCTCTGCAGGAGGCTCCTTCACCCCACCCCTGGTTCTCAGGCTCTTCTCAGGACATCTCTCCCTGGCACCAGGGTCAGCACCCCCGTAAGGTCCAGAGTTGTCCCCAACACATCCCTGCCTGCCCCCTGCCCTCCCCCTGCCACAGCCCTTGCTCTCACCAGGATAGTCCCTGACAAAGTCCTGGTAGAGGGCCCCCAGCTGGTCCCCAGTGATGTATCGGGAAGGATTAGCGGGAGACTTGAAGTCCAAGTCGTATTTGCCATCACGATAAAACTCCGAGGCGGCGACATCCATGCCAATGACGATCTTTTCTGTGTAGCCAGCCTTGTCAATGGCTTCCTTCACCAGCTCCAAGGCTGGGGATGGAATACAATGGGCAAGGAGGAATGAGAGAAAGAAAGAAATTCAGAACAGAAGTGGAGGGTTGTTGCTAGGGAGAGGTCTGGGTCTGGTTAAGGTTGTTTTGGGGTTATTCCCAGGTCTGCGACGAGCAGGCCACCTTTTAGGAAGGCAGAGGAATGGAACTGTGTTAATAATAGTTTTTTTGTTTTTGTTTTTGTTTTGGCCACGCCACACGGTGTGTGGGATCTTGGTTCCCCGACCAGGGATTGAACCACAGCCCCGGCATTGGAAGCGTGGGCTCTTAACCACTGGACCACCAGGGAAGTCCCATAGTTTTGTCTTTTTGTTTGTTTGTTTTGTTTTAAATAGCTATAATTGATTGAGGGCTATGTCACCTAAGCACTTACACATATGATCTCATTTAATTGTCACAATTATGCTAACAGGTAGAGACTGTTGTCATTCCCATTTTACAGATGAGAAAGACAAGCACAGAGAAGTTAAGTGAGCAAGATCACCAGCCAGTTAACTCTTCAAGTCAAGGTTCAAATCCAGGCAATTTGGCCCCAGAAAGTTAACTCTTAGCCACTACCTGTCTGTATAGTTTCTCTTCACTATAAGGTTTCTCCCAGGGCAAAGGAAGACTAGAAATCCTAGAAGTCTAAGAGGTTGGGGTGGGAATGGGATAGATTTGGAGTGGATTCCCTGGAGTATGGTGTATCTCATCACACTGAGGATCCATCGGAGTTAAAGGTGGGGATGGATCCCACAGGTCACCTAGACCATCTCCCAGCATCCCCAGGGGCTCCAGTGGGAACTTGCAGATGCTAACAGATCTGGCTGGGTGGATAAAGAATATCCTCTTAGGCCTGCATGTGAATTTGTTAGGCCCTCTGGCACCCACTCCGAGGAATGGAACCTCTTGGAATTAGCTCAGGGACCCTCACGCAGCCTCCTCGGGACTTGGTGAAATGTGTGGCCCTTCCTGATGTCCTGGGATGGAGTGAGACTTAGAGCTAGGAGTGGGGATCCTGGCCTCACCTTCCCTGTTCTCCAGGATATTGGGGGCAAAGCCACCTTCATCTCCCACGTTGGTGGCATCCTTGCCATACTTGTCCTTGATGACGCCCTTGAGTGTGTGATAGACCTCCGCCCCAAGCCGCATGGCATCCCGAAAGCTCTCAGCGCCCACTGGGAGGATCATAAACTCCTGCATGGCCAGCTTGTTCCCAGCATGGGAGCCCCCATTGATCACGTTGAAGGCCTGGGAGCCACAGGAGGACAGAAAGGTCATAGAGCACTTCCCTCTCCGCCCCTGGGAGCGTCAACCCCAAATCCCAAACTTCCTCCAGCTTCCTGGACTCGGAGTCCCCCGTCCCCATCCTTTCTCTTTAGCTGCGCCCCATCACTTTCCTCCCATCGGTCCTCACAAGGCTTCATACTCCCTCCCCACCCACCCCTGGGAGGGGCAGGTCATAGTCTCACCGGCACAGGCAGGATGAGGTCTGAGTTCCCGGCCAGCTGAGCAATGTGGCGGTAGAGGGGCAATTCCTGCTCGGCTGCCCCTGCCTTACACACGGCCAGGGACACACCCAGGATGGCATTGGCCCCAAACTTGGCTGGGAGATTACAGAGGAAGGCACTGAGCAAACACGTCCCCTTCCCTTTCCAGGCCTCGCCTCCACCTATACTCCCCAAAAGGAGCCAGTAAAGGGGACCCCCCTCCTCCCTCTCCACTCCTGCAACACCTCATCCATCCTCTCCTGAAAATAGTGGGGGGGGGCAGCAACGGGAGATGACTGGAAAGGGCAGAGAGCGGCACTATTGCTAAACATCCCCGAGACCACAGACTATCTGCCACCAACTCCCCCCTCCTTATGCTGCAAAGTTCTCCCTTCTGTCTAATGTCATTCCCCTCCCACTGGCGTTAAACTCATGGTTTCTTGAAGGGCTAGTCCTCCTCGGGTCATCCTTCTCATTTTTTTTTTTTTTTTTTTTTTGGCCACACCTCGTGGCATGCAGGATCTAACCAGGGATCCTACCCGTGCCCCCTGCAGTGGAAGCTCATGCGTGGAGTCCTAACCACTGGACCTCCGGGGAAGTCCCAGGTCATCCTTCCTAAGAAGCCCCCCACAGCGCTGGCCCCTCAGTTCTCCATCTGCTCCGTGAGTTCCCTCCCCACCCCCACTCTCTCCCAGCCCCTGCTTACACTTGTTCTCAGTCCCATCCAAGTCCAACATCAGGCTGTCCAGCTTCTCTTGTTCCACCACAGAAAGACCCTGTGAGCAGAGCCTCCGTCACCCAAAGCCAGGATGAAGGCTGGACCCTAAGCCAGAGGGCCCCCTACATCCACACACAGGCTCACATCTAGCCAGGGTCCAACCAGGTTCCTGCAACAGCGGCCTGTCTGGATTAGGGGACCTGAAGCTCCATGGGAGCAGGGGGCATCCTTCCCCGGTAACCATGGTTCCCAGGAGGTGGGCCTTTCTCCCTCTTCTTCATCCTCCCCTAATCCAGGGTTCCTTCCAGGACCCTGGTCCCCACCCCCAGCAAAGAGCGGGCCTCACTGAGCTGATGAGGGCCGGGGCGATGGTGGTGTTGATGTGGTCCACTGCCTTCAGGACACCTAGGGAGAGGTGGAGAGGTCAGGCCGGCTCAGGCCAGGAGGGGCCAGAAGAGAAAAGGTCGGGGGAAGGCATGCAGGAAGAGGGCTGGGGACTGGTGTGAGGTCCCCAGTGGAGGGACGGGAGAGCCGGGAAAAGACAAAGGGCCTCACCTTTGCCTAAGTAACGCTGTTTGTCCCCATCCCTTAGCTCCAGGGCCTCATAGATACCAGTGGAGGCTCCACTGGGCACCGCAGCCCGGAAAAGCCCTGGGAGGGGAACGTGGAATGAGGATGGAGAGAGAGGACACCACAGGGACCAGGGATTCTTCACCTTCCAGCTCTACGCCCCTGCAGCCGCATCCAGCCTTCTTCCAACAGCGCTCCTTAACAAACCACCCCGCCCCGCGACCCGGACACACGCACGGAGGCGGATGCACAAGCAGTGGCCTCCTCATCCACCCAACTGAGGTCCCACGTGCGCAAGTGGGAACCCACAGGAACGAAGCTACGCAGGCAGCACACATGGAGCACGCACACACGGTACACACATGCACACACGGTGAACACAGAAGGCAGAGGCAGGCTGTGTATCACACACTAAACTAGCACACAGAGACCAGCCTATCCTGGCTCCCCTGGACAAGGAGGATCCACCCCGCCCCGCTCCAGGCTCCTGAGCCTGGCCCAGCACCCCATCCCCACTGGGAATTCCAGGGGAGCCGCCCATGCCAGGCGAGGGCAAAGCCAGCATGGGGGCTGTGGGAAGGCCCTGCCCATTACCTTTGGCAGTGTAGACATCCACCTCCACCGTGGGATTCCCACGGGAGTCCAGGATCTCCCGGGCCCAGATCTTCTCAATGGACATGATGGCTGAGATCTGCTTGGGTGGAAGGGAAGGAAGGAGAAAGGTAAGAGGCTTAGAGGGGTGGAGCCTGAGACCAGTGGGAGGGGCCAAAGGCTGGGAGGCTGGGAGGGATGGGAAAGAGGTTACTGCACTGGGTGGGGGGGTGACGAGGAGCTGGCTGCAGTCGTCGGCTGTAGAAGGGATCCCCCCGCCCGTGGGGAGAGGAGAAGGTCAATGCAGTGAGGAAGGGGAGGTCACTGCAGTGGGGGGCGGGGTAGGATCAAAACCGAGATGGGAGGACTCCGCAGTGAGGAGGGGAGGGGCACGGCAGTGGTTCCCTCATCCCCTCAGCAGCCGGCTGGTGGGGTTCCCCCAGATCTCCTCAGGGCGGTCCGACTGCTAGGTTTGCATTTCTCCTTGGAGCCCAGAAGAGCATGGGTCGTATGGGCAGCGGGAGGCCTCTCCTCCCGAGCCCCCATCCCCCCCAATCTAACGCTCCAACCCCCACTCCAAGGTCCCAATCTCCCTCCAAATGTATGTCCCTCCTCTTCCCGAGAGATGTACAGTAGAGAAGTCTGCGAGAGGGTCCTCAGTCTCTGGGGGTTGCCGTGGGGAGGGAGGAGGAGAGACCCGTGGGGAGAGGCACAGCTGGGCCGGTCCTCCGCCGTCCCCTAGACAAATTCTCCCTTCTTCCCATCCCTCCCCGGTGCAGTGGAAACACTGTAACCGGAGTGGGCGATGCGGGAGAGGAGTGGGAGAGGGGCGTCTAGAGGAAGTCTGCGGATGCCGAGGGAGGGTGAGAAAGACATTTCCCCGATGCAAAGCCAAAGGACGTGCCAGGGGAAAAATGCACAGCCCGGGGAGACCGCGAAACCTTATCGTCGACAGAACCGGAGGCGAAAAGGGGCATGGGGAGGGGGCAGACAAGGGTGGAGAAAGGCGCAGTTACACACAGGTGCGGAGAGGCCTGGCGCGCGAACGAGGAGGGGGCGACAGCCTGAAGCCGAGACGAGCGGTCCGGGAAGGCTGGGGAAGGAGGTGCCTGGGGGGCGCGGGTGGCGGAGCAGGTGCGCAGCGCCGCGCGGCGAGGGATGCGCGAGGCCCGGGGAGAGGGGCGGGGGCGCGGCGGCGAGGGGAGGGGGCCGGAGGGGCGCGGGGCTCGGCCGGGGCTTCACCTCGGGGCTGCAGACCCAGCCTGTGGCGGTGGCGCTGTCGGTGGCGCTGGCAGTGGTGGCGGTGGCGGCGCAGAGAGAGCGGGAGTGGCGGTGGCGGCGGCTGCGGAGCCCGGGCGGCGGGCGGGGGAGGCGCGGATAGGGCCGGGCGGGCGCATGTGACCCGGAGCCCCCGATGATTCAGGAGCCGCCAGCGGAGGCGCACGTAGGAGCGCGGGGGGTGGGGGGGACCGATGGGATGGGGCAGGGAGGGCAGGAGGAGAGCGATGTGAGAGGGGCCGGGGGCCACCCAGGACCTAGCCCCCCGCCGCCCACGCGCGCTCATACCCACACCCCGACCCCGTGGAAAGTAACAATCTCAGCCTCACGCCAGTGAAGCCCGTGACAGCCTCAGTGTCTCACAAACCCGGTCAGACACAAGAGTATCAAAATGTCTCTTTATTGGAAAAACGAACAACTGTTCCAAACACTCCAGGCCGCCGCCTCCGCAGCTCCTCCGCAGCCAATTCTTCAAGCATCCCCTGGCCCACCCAGGCCTGGTTCCCACCAGGCCTGCCTGAGGGCTGCTCCCGCCCAGTCACCGCTGCCCAGGTGCCCGTCACAGAGTCTGGGAGGCAGGCTGTGATGAATTCCTAGGCCTGGGGCAAGAGAAAGGTGTCCTCTGTCTCCGGAAGAGGGGGCGTGGGCCCCCCCAGCTGGGAGTCTCCTCAGTCTTGGGGCCAGCATCTTTGGTCTCCTGGAGGAAGAGGACAGAAGCCAGTCCTCCGGGCCCCACTGCACTCCCACGGCCGCCTCTGCCCCACCTGAAGTGCCAGCTGCCACGCTTCCCTGGTCTCAGCCTCAGTCTCTTTCTGCATCATCCTGCCCTCCTTTCTTCCTCCTGCCAGTGTCCTGTTATTTTTAGCTTTGGCTCTTTAGTGCAGGATCTTCCTCTCCTGCCGTCTTCTCTAGGCCCAGCTGCCATCCTCATACACCACGGCCCCCAACCCCGCCCCCCACCATGCCCCAGACCCAGCATTTCCCATCAGGTGTGGCTGCCCAGCCCACAGCCACATCTCTGCCTGCCACCCCATTCATACTGCTTACTCCTCAGGCCTCCTGATGTATCTCCTAAGCCTCTCAGCTCCTCCCAGGCTCTTCTGGTTCTTTCTCCCCACCTGTGACTCCTAACCCAGGTCTCCCCAAGGGGTTTCCTTGCCTCTGCCTTCCTCACCCACCTCCTCCTACAGCAACTTCCCTTCCCATCTGCCAGGCCCTTGGCCTCCTCTTCTGGCCTCGCTGCCCCCCCTTCCTTACTGTCCTTGGAGGCTAGGGGAACTGCTAGATCGATGACTGGTCCAGTTCCAATTCGGGCTCAGGCTCAGCCTCCTCCTTCACCCTCTGCCGGATCTCATCAGCCTCAGCCCGCTCCTCCTCCTCGTAGAAGTCCTTGTCCAGGCGCTCGAGATGCGCCATCTGCACCAGGGCCTCCTGGCGGTAGTTGTTCTCCTCCGTACACGGGTTGTCCAGCAGCACCAAGGCTCGCAGCTTGGGCAGGTCCCGCAGCTTGGCGAGCTCCCCCAGGTCAGCCACCATGTTGCCCCTGCCGGTGTGGTGGGGAGGTGTTCACGAGAGAACAATGGGCTTCGGAGGCCAGCTACCAGGTTTGGGACCTCAGGGGGAGTCTCCCACCAGGCTCCGGTTTCTCTAGAAACATGGCCTCTGTGGATTGGCCTGCCACGCACTGCCAGATGTGCTGCAGAGACGCTGTGTAACCCTACTCCTGTCCTGTTCTGCCCTTCAGGGAATCCCTAGGTGCCACAGTCTATTCTGTAATGTGTCATATTTATCTTTTCGGAGCAGCAGAGCTAGGTCTCAGCCCTGTCTTGTAGTTGGGGAGTAGGGGGGAGTCTCCTTTGTAGGGACAGATTTCTGTGTCATCACACCTAATCAAAGGTTAGAAGGTAGGACCCGAGCCAGTGGAGAAGGAAATGGGCTCTAGGGTCATGGAGACGGTGCTGTCTTGGTGCTCCCACAGGAAGGAGCCTGGAGCTGGGGATGGGTCAGGGCCTCCCAGCCTGAAGAATAAGCTTCCTCCCCTCAAGTACCTCATTGTAGGATACTGTGTATTGGTTTCATGCTCTTGCCTCACACCTTTGTGACATCAGGCTTAAATGTTTCAGCCTTATCTCAAGAGAGGCACTGAACCACGCTGGTGTTTCTTAGGGGCTGGACTGTCCTTGCTTGCAGGTCTTTGGCCCCAGGGGCACCTCCCAGTCACTGAGACAACCCCTCCGCCCCACACTTACTTCCAAACATTCCTGGTATATAGCCACTGAGGAAGGTCCATTATCCCTGTCTAGACCATTAACAGGAACACAATACCCCCTGCACCCTACCAGACCCAGGGGGCAGAGCTAATTAGCAAGAGACGCTCCAGCAGTCAAAGCAGGACTTCGGGCCTCAACGTACAACCACCACTCCCTACTTGGAGACTCTTTTTCCACTGCCAGCCTCGAGGATTTGTCTTTGTTGACGAAGGAGGCAATTTCCTTACGTCTTTGCTTAAAGATACACAATAAAATCCTCCATCCGACAAGAGCTGCTGCAAGAAAATCGCCCCTGATCCTCAGCGCCTTTCCATCTAGAGATTTTCTTTTAAATACTCTTCTCACCTCAAATCTGAACACGGGGACTTCCCTGGTGGCACACTGGTTAAGAATCTGTCTGCCAATTCAGGGGACACGGGTTCGAGCCCTGGTCCGGGAAGATCCCACGTGCCGCGGAGCAACTAAGCCCGTGCGCCACAACTACTGAGCCTGCGTCCTAGAGCCCGCGAGCCACAACTACTGAGCCCATGTGCCACAACTACTGAAGCCAGCGTGCCTAGAGCCTGTGCTCCGCAACAAGAGAAGCCACCGCAATGAGAAACCCGTGCACCGCAATGAAGAGTAGCCCCCGCTCGCCGCAACTAGAGAAAGCCCACGCGCAGCAACGAAGACCCAACGCAGCCAAAAATAAATAAATCAATAAATAAATTTATGGGAAAAAAAACAGAAACAAATCTGAGCATGTCTTGTGTTTTATAGCAGTATGGGGCCATCCCTTACAGGTGGGGCTCAGAAGAAGAGAGGCAGGAAACTGGAAGGGGAATTGGGGCCCAGGAGATGGAGAAGGGCAGTGGAAACTTATACGGGATGGAGCCAGACTGTGAGTCCCTGAGAACAGGGACCATCTCTGATTCCTTCAGATGGTTCCCAAAACACAGCACAAGGCCTGGCACATAGTACGTTCTCCATATGTGGGTTGAATGAATAGGATTCAGGGGTCTCAGGCTACAAAGGTCTCAGTGCTGTAATTAGGACGGAGGCAGAAGAAAGTAAGGACAGGAGGGGTGAGGATCAGGACAGAGGATGAGGTGAGAATCTGGGGGTGGTCTAGAACTGGGGGATTGGGACCAGGGAGAAACATAGGGTCAAAGGTGGCTCCTGGTCAGGGGTAGAGGCAAGGTGGGCCTGGAGGGGGTTCATACCTTAGGTTGAGGTACTGCAGTGATTTCATTTCCTTGGAGAAGCCACTCAGAGTTTCAATCTGGTTGTCTCGAAGATGCAAGGTAGTGAGATTGCATAGGTTTTCCAAGCCTTCCACCTTCTTCAACAGGTTCTGGGCCTAGACCCCAGGATACAGTAGATAGATTGGGAGAGGGGAGCAGGAAGAGGGAAGGAAATCAGAAAGAGATGCAGCGAAAGAGCAAATCTAAGAGGTAGAGAGGGTACAGGAGGGGAGTGGAGGTGGGTAGAGACCCGTGTAGCGAGTAAAGAATCCAGAAGAAGCTGCCAACCCAGAGAAAGCTCAGCAGTAACTCTCACTGCCCATCCCAGCACAGCCACCTCTGATTAAGGAGGAGATTCTTCAACCCACCGCCCAGGCCAAGAGCCTCACTGCTCCACTGAGGAGAAATGGCTTCAGCTCCATCCTGGAATGAGGCAACTCAAGAATCTAAAAGCCTAGGCACGTAAGGGGCCTCCTTAGCCTGACCTGAACCTCAGTTATGCACATGGTGCTGCTACCTGTATCAAAGTAAACTGTCTCTATATTATCCACACACTGTGTATTATCAGCCCTGCTAGGTGGTGAGCACCTTGTCTGTTTTGACTCTGAATCCACACAGCATCTGGCACCAAGTAAGCACTCAGAAAATGATACCTATGATGATGATGATGAAGTTAGTAGGTAAGTCTACTAGAACCAGGCATCCTGGCCCCCAGGACAGTGCCCCCTTCCCAGCACCAACCACCCTCTGACCCAGTGAGCTACCAGGAAGAGGTTCTTCAGCTTAGGAAGGTTGATTCCCAGGGTGCTGTTCAGCTGGTTCCCCCGAAGCTCCAGTGTGTGCAGGCTGATCAGCTTTTGGGGGTCCAGACCTGTCACCATGTGGATGTGGTTCCCTGAGAAGGAGGGTGTCAAGAGTTCAAAGGGCCACTTCAAATGTTCAGCAGTAGAGCCTGAATCTGGGGAGCCTCTGTGTCATCTTCTCTAATGCCAGGTGATACGAGGAGGCACAGCTCCAGACTTAAGAGCTGCGGAGCCCTGGACAGTGGTCTGGCAGTCCAAGGGCCTATGGATGTGCCCACCTAAGTCTTTGAGGAGTGAATGAGGGGTGCCCAGCAATGTGTATGGCTAACTCCCTCTCCTCCTTCAAGTCTTTGCTCAAATGTCAACTTCCCAATGACACTTGTCCTAACCAACCTGTTTGAAATCGCCACCCCTGCTCCCCCACCTTTCCTTTACCCTGATTTTTTCCATAGCACTTATCTCCTTTTAACATGCTTTATAAATTTACTTATTTTTTAAATTTTTTATTTATTTTTGGCCGTGTTGGGTCTTTTGTTACTGTGCATGGGCTTTCTCTAGTTGCAGTGCACGGGCTTCTCACTGTGGTGGCTTCTCTTGTTGCGGAGTACAGGCTCTAGGTGCGCGGGCATCAGTAGTTGCGGCGCACGGGCTCAGTAGTTGTGGCTCGTGGGCTAAGTTGCTCCGCAGCACGTGGGATCTTCCTGGACCAGGGCTCAAACCTGTGTTCCCTGCATTGGCAGGCAGATTCTTAACCACTGCGCCACCAGGGAAGTCTCTAAATGTACTTATTTACTGTGATCATTGGGACTTCCCTGGTGGCCCAGTGGCTAAGACGCCATGCTTCCACTGCAGGGGATACGGGTTCGATCCCTGCTTGGGGAACTAAGATACCGCATGACACACAGTGCAGCCAAAGATTAAAAATAAAATACTGATCACTGATGATTGCCTGCCTCCCTTGACTACAGTGTAAGCTACAGGAGAATAGGGGTTTTCTTTGTTTTGTTCACTGCTACATCTCCAGCACAAAGAACTGTCATCGTGAACCATCGTGAGTGTCTGAATGAGTGAATGAACGAGTGCAGATTGCTGTGTGGCACAGCCAAGGACCATACTGCCCACCTCTGTTGGCCCCAGACGAGGAAGGAATGTTGTGAGGCCCAGCCTAAGGCCCCACCTTTGAGATCCAGGCTGGCCAGACGAGGATGAGAGATGCCCTCAGTGTCGGTGATCTGGTTATAGGCAAAGCTGGCGATCTGCAGGTAGGGCAGTTCGTTCAAGCGGGCACTCCGCAGCCGGTTGCCGTCAGCCCTGAGCCAGAGCAGGTGGGTGAGGTGACTGAGTGGGGACAAGTCTGTCAAGTGGTTTTCGGAAACATCCACATAGCGCAGATGGATGTAGGAACGCAGCAAGTAGATGTCTGTCAGAACCCTAGGAGACGGTAGAGGCCAGGGTCAGGGTTAAGAATCCAGCAAGGACTGTCAGAAGTACTAGAGCAGAGGGCAGTTTGAAGATGGCTTAGAGTGGAGAGGAGAGTGGCTGACAGAAGGGAGGGCTGGGGAGGGGGAAGAGAAGGTAGGTGGGTTCTCAACGGTGGGCAGGGACCTTGTGTCTGTGAAGGGCTGAGAAGCGACACTCTGAAAGACAAGGGAGGGAGTCCAACGGGAATCCCCACCTCCAGCCCATACCCTCACAGCCTCCAATTGCCCAGGCCAGCTCTGACACAGGGAGTCACAGCATCCTGAAAAGTAGACTCTATCCTTCCCTCCTCACTGGTCCAGGATGCCAGAGATCCAACCTCAGCCGAAACACCCAGGGGGGAGGCTGAGAAAGGACACTGGGTCCCACATCCTCAGACCTCTTCTGGTCCCCCATGAACACACCTGTCTTTAACCTCCAGCTTGACGTAAGCATGGGCCAGTCCATTACCCGTCTTGCAGAGCGCAGAAAGCCCTTCCTTCATCATGTCCTCTGTGAGGGGCGTGGACATCCACTGCAGGAGGAAGCGGACTCAGGCATCCCTTCCACCCCAGCCCTTAAGCCCGGCCCCCTCTGCTTCCAAGCTCTCACTTCCTCAGGGTCTTCTCCCTCTTTCCTGTGGTCCTCCCACTCCTCTGTCTCCTTCTCGTCGTCTTCCCTTTCCAGACCATCCAGGTCTGGCTCAAAGTCTTCCAGATCATCTTCATCTGACATTTTTCTTCCCTGCTGAAGGCTCTGGAGTCAAATCCAGTTAGGTCCCGGCCCTGAGGAAGAAGGTCTCCTCAGCGTCTGCCAAGGCTCCCTCCCTCACCTCCATGAACGGGTACCCCTCTCATCACCCTATCACCCCAGACCTCCCGCCAGCGATGCGTCTTTCCTCATCCCTGTGAACATCTCATTTGGACTCCCAACCTCCACTTCATACTTCCCACCAAGGACCCCTCTCACTTGGATGCCTTCCCAGACCCCCAAGGCATTTCCTGCCCTTCTCAGGGGCTCCCACTCCTCCAGCAGCTCGGTGTCCAGCTTCCTGGACTTCCCTCTCCTTAGTTCTTCCCACTTCTGCCTTAAGCCACGGTCTCCTCCAAACCTCCCTGCCGCCCCCTCCCATCCCCTCCCATCTCTATAACCCCTGTTCTACTCCTTTCTTCTAACTCTCCCACGCCGCGTAGACCCATTTCCCTGTCCCCTCTGGGACACCAGCCTGACACGCAGCCTCCAACCCTCCCACTCAATCAATCTTCCTCTGCAAAGGGGCGCAGACCCTGGTTCTGCTCAACTAGAAGCTCTACTGGAGAAGGCTTGGCCCCGAGAGGGAAGGACTGTTTGGTAGAGGGCAAGGGAGGAGGAGTTGTGTCCTGCTGTTATGGCAACGGGGAGGCCGGGCACTGGCCTTCCGCAGCTGGCAGCCGTTGAGAGAAGAGCTGCGAATAACCGAACTGAAAATCCGCCGCGAAGCAAGCAGACCGGTAGTTGCCTGGTTACGAGCCCAATTTCCCAGTCCTAGGAACCCGGATGAGGGGCGGTAATTGGCCCGCTAAAAAGGCCAGTGGGCGTGGCTTAGTAGAGCTGAGGGGCGGGGCTAGCCATTGCACCATGCGAGACCTTAAAGGACAACCTCAATGCAGAAGTACTGTGAATTCAAAAGAAACTCATTCCCTGAAGTAAAAGGTGGGGAAGAAGGGCAAGAAATACCAAGTGGTGGGTGGCGCAGTGGTTAAGAATCCACCTGCCAATGCAGGGGGCAGGGGTTCGAGCCCTGGTCCAGGAAAATCCTACGTGCCACGGAGCCACTAAGTCCGTGCGCCACAACTACTGAGCCTGCGCTCTAAAGCCCGCGAGCCACAACTACTGAAGCCCAAGTACCACAACTACTGAAGCCTGCGCGCCCAGAGCCTGTGCTCCCAACAAGAGAAGCCACCGCAATGAGAAGCCCACGCACCACAACAAGAGTAGCCCCCTCTCACCACAACTAGAGAAAGCCCATGCGCAGCAATGAAGACCCAATGCAGCCAAAATAAGTAAATAAATAAACTTATGAAGTATTTGGTCTGGTTCCCCCACCAATAATTATTTTCAGGTAGACCTCTGGCAGGTGGCTTCCTGGAGTGGAAGGAGCCCAGGCCCGATGTATCTTAAGACCTGGATTGTTGGGAATCCCCTGGCAGTCCAGTGGTTAGGACTCAGTGCTTTCACTGCCATGGCCTGGGTTCGATCCCTGGTCAGGGAAATAAGATCCCACAAGCTGCGCAGCAAGGCCGAAAAAAAAAAGAAAAGAAAAGAAAGCCTGTTTTGGAGTCCTGACAGATCTGTAATTCACTAGCAAGTTACCTAAGACCCCACTTTCTCATCTATAAAATAAGTTTAACTATACCAACTGACAGGGATGGAGTAAGAGTGTGATGTATGCTGAAGCACTGTATCGATTGCTAAACCCAGCTTGGGACCATTTCCATCCATCCTCATCTTTTGATGCAAACCTTCTGTGGGATATAAAGGGAGAAAATCCAGCAGGAGCCACTAAAATAATCCTCATCCGGCACTGTCATATAAACAATCAAGAAGAATTGGTACAGCCACACCCAGGCACTCAAGCCTGTGTGACTTGTTGAAGGAGATGGAAAAGAGAGGTTGAGATGCAACAGATATTTCTGGAGGGACGTTGTGCCAGATATTTCTGCCAGACATGTGTGGGATGCCTTTGCAAGTGCTATTGAATCTCCACATCAGTCCTGTGGGATAGATATTTGGGAGAAGAGGAAATTAAGGCTTAGCGAAGCTAATATTCCCGCATGGGGGAAGGGAGATATTACCAATCCTGTAGAATCTAATGTAAATAAAACAATTAGGTCTCAAGGTAACATGTCGTGTGATTAATTGTTAACGTGTGCGTTACAGACTATACAACAGGAAAAGTGGTCTGATGGCAGATGTGTTGAGTTGAAAATCGGGAAATACTACCTCCTGCCTTGTCCGGCTTGGCTAATATAGTTCACAGACAAATCTGTTCACTTGGTATCATGGAACTAGCTGGGGTTTTAAAGTCAGAGAGAGCAGGTTCCAAACCCACTCCACCACTTAATAGCTGCATGTTCCTCAGCAGGTTATATCATTTTACTGAGGTTTCATTCTCACATTTTTGAAATGGGGATAAACATGTCCACCTCAAAAGACTGCTGGACAGTTAAAAGAGTGTCAGTTACCGCCTTCACTTAGTTGTCCCTCGTAAACATCTCCCACCCACCCCTTGCCTGTTTCCTCGGTCCTGGGGGTGTTGTGAGGAATAAAAAAGAGTAAATAGGGGACTTCCCTGGTGGCGCAGTGGTTAAGAATCCGCCTGCCAATGCAGGGACACGGGTTCGAGCCCTGGTTCAGGAAGATCCCACATGCCATGGAGCAACTAAGCCCATGCACCACAACTACTGAGCCTGCGTGCTACAACTACTGAATTCCATGTGCCTAGAGCCTGTGCTCTGCAACAAGAGAAGCCACCACAATGAGAAGCCCGCGCACCGCAACAAAGAGTAGCCCTTGCTCGCCGCAACTAGAGAAAGCCTGTGCGCAGCAATGAAGACCCAATGCAGCCAAAAATAAATAAATTAATTAATTAATGGGAAAAAAAAGAGTAGATAGGAAAGCTCTCTGAAGGGCTAGAAGTGCTTTGCAAAAGAGTTATCACATTGCTGGAGTGTGGAGAAGGGGAACATCCAGGTGGTTTGATGTAGTCGGAGAGAAAGGATGTGATTTTCTTCCTTGGCGCAGAGGAAAGGGAGGTATCATTTAGCATGCTTTTGTTAAGCACATACTCTCTGCCAGGCTGGACTGGCTGGGCACTCAAGGACAATAAAACACAGGCCCTGTCTTCAGGGGGCTTACAGTCCAGGGATAGGGTTAGTGGACAAGTAATTCAATATAATGAGAAATATGTTATAATAATGAAACCCAGCACTTACAGGGCTTTTATGAAGTGCCAGGGGATAATTTTATAATACACATGCACACATAATATCACATATGCAGGGCAGAGATTCTAGACAGAGGAGGCGCCGGTATTAAGTCCTGGAGGACAAAGAGCTCAGTGTCAGTGGAAGGAAGGCAGGGGTTCTGCTGGCTGGAGTGGAGGTGCACTCAGGGGCATGAGGGAGGGGCAACAGACGGCTGGACTTTATCCCCAAAGCTGTAAGGAGCCGCTGGAGGTTTGATTTTGTTTTGTTGGCAAGGACTGAATTGATGCCGTGGAATGAGAGCTAGAAACTCCACGTCCTTCTCAGTGACATCCTTCCCCCAGTGCCTGGTCCAGAGAACATCTCCTTCGATTACAAAAGTACTATTTAATTAAAATAAAAATGCAAATAGGGCTTCCCTGGTGGCGCAGTGGTTGGGAGTCCGCCTGCCGATGCAGGGGACACGGGTTCATGCCCCGGTCCGGGAAGATCCCACATGCCGCAGAGCGGCTGGGCCCGTGAGCCATGGCCTCTGAGCCTGCGCGTCCGGAGCCTGTTCTGCACAACGGGAGAGGCCACAACAGTGAGAGGCCCGCGTACTGCAAAAAAAAAATAATAATAAAGCAAATAATAGAGATGTGTATATAGAGGAACATAAAAGTCCATGATCTCCCTCAGCACCACTCTCATTAATATATAGATTTTTAAAAGACAAAAATGGTATCAATCATACATACATCTGGATTATTTTCATTTAACAATATGTCTTAGACATCTTTCATATTACTAAACATTTATCTACCTCTTTGTTTATAGTTTTCTAAGTCTTCCATTATATAGCTATATGGTAATTTTTTAACTGTTTTCTGTTGAGGTGTATTAACTTCAAAGAAAATTATCAACATTATAAACAATCCTGCAATAGAAATCCTCATAGATATATCTTTGCTCTTCGGTGTGAGTACTCTGTAACAGTACTTCTCAAATTTTAGTGTGCATAGGAATTGCCTGAGGAGCTCATTAAAATGTAGATTCCGACCCCTTAAAGTGATACCAATGCTGCTGGTCCATGGACCGCATTTTGAGTAACATGGCTCTGTGGAATACATTCTTAGGAGGTGCAGTTTCTGGTTCAAAGTGTATGTACTTATCTTTACCAGTCCTAATAGATTGAAAAATAGATATGTCGATATTATTTTTTTCAGGGAGGTTCGTTTATTATGGCATTTTTAAGTTATAATTAACATGCAATATTATATTAGTTTCAGGTATACAACATAGTGATTTGATGTTTTTATACATTGTGAAATGATCACCCCAATAAGATGAGTTACCATCTGTCACCACACAAAGTTGTACAGTATTGACTATATTCCCTATGTGTACACTATATCCTCATGATTTATTTTATAGCTGGAAGTTTGTACCTCTCAATCCCCTTCATCTGTTTTATCCATCCCTCCATCCCCTGGCCCTCTGGCAACCACCAGTTTTTTCTCTGTATCTATGAGTCAGCTTCTGTTTTGTTTGTTCATTTGTTTTGGTTTTTAGATTCCACATAAAAGTGAAATCATGCGGTATTGTTTTTCTCTGTTTGACTTATTTTAGTTAGTGTAATATCCTCTCTCTGACTTACTTTACTTAGCGTAATATCCTCTAAGTCTATCCATGTTGCTGCAAATGGAAGATTTCATTCCTTTTTTATGGCCAAGTAATATTCCACTACCACACACACACACACACACACACACACACACCTTCTTTATCCATTCATCTATGGATGGACACTTAGGTTACTTCCATATCTAGCTACTGTAAATACTGCTGCAATGAACACAGGGGTGCACATATCGTTTGAATTAGTACTTTCGTTTTCTTCAGATAAATACCTAGAAGTGGAATTGCTGAATCATATAGTAGTTCTATTTTTAATTTTTTGAGGAACCTCCATACTGTTTTCCATAGTGGCTGCACCAATTTACATTCCCACCAACAGTGTGTGAGGATTCCCTTTTCTCCACATCCTCGCCAACATTTGTTTTTCTTGTCTTTTTAATAATAACCATTATCAAATAACCACAGAATTATTGTAATTTGCATTTTTGATTGTTGGTGAGGTTTTTTTAATTTGTCTATGTATTTGTATTTATTTTACAAAATGCCTTTTCATGTCCTTTTTCATGTTCCTGCTAAGTCATTAATTTTTAAAATTGATTTGTAGGAGCTTTAGATGATCTGAATATTAACTGTGGTGGAAACGGCCAGTTTCTTACCTGATATTCATTCTTGCCATCTATCTCACTAACAGAACTGTTTTTAAACAGCTTATATAAATGAAGTTATACAACATGTGGTCCTTTGCGTCTGGTTTCTTTCACTTAGCATTATGTTTTCAAAGTTCATCTGTGTTGTAGCATGTATCAGTACTTCATCCCCTCTTAATTGCTGAACAATATTCCATTGTATGGTTTATACCACATTTTATTTTATTTCTTCATTCATCAGTTGAGAGACATTTGGTTCTTTCCATTTTTTGGCTATTATGAATAATGCTACTATGAACGTTCATGTACAAATTTTTGTGTGGCCAAATATTTCCATTTCCCTTGGTTATACACCCAAATAGCATCAATAAAAAATACTTTTAGTATCAAGATATTGAGTTCTATACAGTAATGAATGGATTCCAAAGGAGGACATGATTCTTTGCCATGTGGAGATTTCATTCTAAAATATTTACAGTTTCAACATGTTCATTTATTCAACTATGAATATTGAGTGCTTACTAGGTACCAGGCATTTTGCTAGAAGCCTGAAATAAAATGTTACAAATAGAACCAGACCTCATATATTTCAACTAGTTTATTGGCCATTTTTTCCTTACAAGTGGAATTGTAAGTGGATCATATGGTAACTCTATATTTATCCTTTGAGAAACTGCCAAACTGTTTTCCAAAGTGGCTGCCCCACATTACATTTCTACCAGCAGTGTTTGAGGGTTCTAATTTCTCCGTATCCTGGCCAACATTTGCTATTACCTGTTTTTGATTATAGCTGTCCTAGTGGATATGAAGTGGTATTTCATTGTGGTTTTGATTTGCATTTCCCTGATGGCTAAAGTTGTTAAGCATCTTTTTTGTTTTCATTGGCCCTTCGTATATCTTCTTTGAGGAACTGTCTGCTTAAACTCTTTGCTTATTTTTTAATTGAATTTTTTTGTCTTCTCATTCTTGAGCTAACAGAACTTTTATATTACTGGGGCCACACTGTGCCCAGCTTAAAAAATATATATATGTTTCTCAACCTCCATTCACTGCTGATAGGTCGGTTAGTGAAACTTCTAGAATGTCCCTTTTTCCTCCTCCCCTTTCTCTTACTTCCTCTGTAAAGTAGAAATGTGATGGCAGGAGTTCCAGCAACCACATGGGGCTGTGAGATGACCCAGAGAATATGAGCCACATGCTAAGATGCCAGAACAAAAGTAGAAAGCAGCCTACGATACAGAAGATATCATGAAGCTATCGTACCACCACTGAACTGCCTGTCTCCAGACTTATTTTATGTAAAGAGAAAAGCTGGTTAAGCCTCTGGGTTTGGGGGAATCTATGTTGTAGGCAAATGCAATTCTTAGTTGATTATAACAAATTATCTCAAAACTTAGTAGCTTAAAACATTTATCATCTCAGTTTCTGTGAATCAGGAATCTAAAAGTATCTTAGCTTGGGCTACAGTTATCTGATGGATTGACTGGGCCTGGAGATGGTTCAGTGACATGGCTGTTAGCAGGACTGTTCCTTGCCATATGGGCTTCTCCACAGGACTGCCTGAGTGTCCTCACAATTAGGCAGCTGGCTTCCCCCAAGAGAGAAGGAGACCAAGGTGGAAGCCACTGTGCCTTTTATGACTTAGTCTCCAAAGTCACACAGATCACTTCTACTTTATTCTATTTTTAGCAGCTAGTCACTAAGTGCAGCCCACACTTAAGTAGAGGGGAAATAGGCTCCACCTCTTGAAGAGAGGAGTATCAAAGAATTGGTGGACGCGCAGGCTCAGCGGCCATGGCTCACGGGCCCAGCCGCTCCATGGCATGTGGGATCTCCCCGGACCGGGGCATGAACCCGTGTCCCCTGCATCGGCAGGCGGACTCTCAACCACTGCACCACCAGGGAAGCCCCGCGCCTTATCTCTTTACTTTAGCAGAGCTGAGCTTCTGCCACTAGCTTTGTCCTTGGAGTGTCTGGGTGAGAACAAATCTTCAGTTTTACTCCACTAGACAAGCTCCAGCTGTCCAGCCCAGAGGCTCATCTATCTCCTACCTCAGGCAGAGCAAAGAACCTTCTTTTCCAGCATACCCCACTACCCTTGGATACAGTTTAATGTGAGATGATAAATGAGATGATCCTTATGAGATGTCCTTTAATACTATTTGGTCAGAGTTTCTGTGACTCAGTGGAAAGCATCTCGATAAACCTGTCCTTGTAAAATCAGTGATAGATACTCAGAAGATTTTTTTTTTTTTTTGGCTTCGCCGTGCAGCTTGTGGGATGTTAGTTCCCAGACCAGGGATCGAACCTGGGCCCTTGGCAGTAAAACCACCGAGTCCTAACCACTGGACTGCCAGGGAATTCCCTAGGAAGACTTTCTTTGTATCTCTATCAGCCATAATTTGCAGCACTTCGACAAAAGGGGTGTGTGTGAGTATGTGTGTGCGTGCATTTTTCACATTCAAATTATACTCTACAAACTAAATAACATCTATAGCAGTGATATGCAGGTAAATGTTTAACGGCAGGCTCTCCAGAGAGAACAAAAGGCCCTCCTTTTTAGCATATACTGATTTTTCTGGTGTAAATTCCCACCATGGCTGATTGCAAGCTGGCAACTCACAATGTCATGTTTCCACCATACAGATACAATAGAGATAAATATTGGGTTGGCCAGAAAAACCCGAATGAATTTTTGGCCAACCTAATAATTTCAGTTTTGTTAAGGGCTGAATTGTGTACCCCCCAAGTTCATAAGTTGAAGCCCTAACCCCCAGTACCTCAGAGTGTACCTGTATTGGGGATAGGGCCTTAAAAGAAATAATTAAGTTAAAATGAGGCCACTACTGTGGGCTCAAATACAATCTGACTTGTGTCAGTATAAGAAGAGGAAATTTAGGAATTCCCTGGAGGTCCAGTGGTTGGAACTCCATGCTTTCACTGCTAAGGGCCCGGGTTCAGTCCCTGGTCGAGGAGCTAAGATCCTGCGGGCCGAGAGGCGTGGTCAAAAAAAAAAAAAAAGAGGAAATTTGGACACAGAGGTGCACGCACACAGATAAAAATATGGTGTGAGGGCACAGAAGAAGGCAGTCACCTTCAAGCGAAAGACAGAGGCCTCTGTCAAAACCAAACCTGTTGACACCTTGCTCTTGGATTGCCTCCAGGACCGTGAGAAATAAATTTCTGCTGCTTAAACTATTTTAGCATTTTTGTTACGGCAGTCCTAGCAAACTAATACAAAAAGGTAGTAAGATAATTAGAAAGTGATGAGTTTTGAGTACTTTTTAACTTTTGTTTTTAATATAATTTATTTAAATTATATTTATACAATTTTATTTTTAAATTTTTTTTATTTTTTTTTAAATTAATTTATTTATTTTTGGCTGCGTTGGGTCTTCGTTGCTGCGCGTGGGCTTTCTCTAGTTGCGACGAGCAGGGGCTACTCTTCATTGCGGTGCGAGGGCTTCTCATTGCGGTGGCTTCTCTTGTTGCGGAGCACAGGCTCTAGGCGCACGGGCTTCAGTAGTTGTGGCACGAGGGCTCAGTCATTGTGAGGCATGGGCTTAGTTGCTCCGCTGCATGTGGGATCTTCCCAGACCAGGGATGGAACCCATGTCCCCTGCATTAGCAGGTGGATTCTTAACCACTCTGCCACCAGAGAAGTCCCCGATTTTATTTTTTTTAATGGCTGCATTTAATAACCGGCTCACAGAATTCATGAAAAATTAACAAACAGCTCTCACAAGCCCGTTCAAGCCAGCTCCAGTTCATTGCCTATTTCAATGAGTCTCAAATTTCTATTTCTAACCAAGAACACTTTTCTCAGTCCAAGGCTTCTATAGTTAACCTCCTCCTTCTCAGTTTATATAACTGAGATCTCAAAATTAAAATATGCAAACAAATTCCATATCTTTTCCTCTAACTCTGCTTTTCTTCAGTGCTCCCCATGTCACCATTCAGACACCATTCAGATGTTCAAACCAGAAACCTTGCGTCATCCTTGCTGTTTTTTTCTCCCTCAATGACATTTTTCCCCAGGGGCTCCCATGAATCTGTCACCAACGTGATCCATCCCACCTCCAAATATATCTTGGCGACTAAGAAACATATTCACAGCCTAAACGCTGAGAGCTATGTTTTATTCAGTGGACCTACTAAGGACTTCAATTCCGGGAGGTAGCATCTCAAGTAACCCTGAGAAAACGGGTCTGAGGAGGCAGGGTGGGAACTAGGACGTAGAGGAGTTTTGCAACAAAGGGCAAACAGTAGTGACAGGGATAGAATAGGATAGTTATACAGGTAGCTGTAGAAGTCCCAGTAGGGGACTATAGATAGGGAAACCTAGGAAACTTTGCAAGACCACTGTAAGTTAATGATCGCTCAAGAAAGCTATTGGAACATCGTGGAACGAAGCAGGCTTGCTTAACTATAAAGCCATAAACAAAAGCACGAGATATGCCCCAGGCCATTAGGTGGAAGAAAAGTGTCACCACCTTTCTACTGATTTAAATAAACGCTACGATAATCCTAGTTTGACCTCATAGGGTCAGACACTCTCTTGCCTGATACAAAGGAGGAACTAGTGATGTAAGCCTCCTGTCTACTCGAAGAAGGTGGTCTTTTCCCCTCCCTCTTTCCTTTGACTATAAAATTGTAGCCCACTTAATCCTCAGGGCAGAGAGTTCCCTCGCCTGCCTGCTTGCATCTCTTACAAGCGTCCTATATTAATAAATCTACTTCTTGCCTATCACTTCGTCTCTCGCTGAATTCCTTCTGCGCTGAGACACAAAGAACCTGAGCCTCAGTAAGTCCAGACACCAGGTGAGTGATTCTAATTAAAAGACCGGGGGTTCAAGTCCCAATCAGGGTTCTGGCTGCTTTTGAGCCCCGGCCACGTGGGTTCAAGTCCTAATCTGGGTTCAGACTAGGTTCGAGTCCCGGTACGGGGGTTCAAGTCCAAATCTGAGGTGCACGGTTTCAGCAGGAAAAAAAAGATTACTGTTAATAAAAGAAAACTATACATCTCAAGTTAAGGAATTGAGCGCTTTTCTGTGTCTGGGGAGATGCAAGAGTCTGGGCTCAGTGCAATCATTCCTTTGATCTGCACCTCAGCTCTCTGGGGCCAGTATCCTGTGTTTTCTCATCCTGAGTCTCCTCAGGTTCACCGTGGAGAGTGGCTGCAGTCTGAGGGCTGCTAGATGGCAGGTATTCTTTGTTTCCTTCGTGAGTTCCTCAGGGCTCACCAGCTCACCACTGGAGGGCTGCAGTTGCTGATGACTGTGACATCCTTTGTTTACGGATAAGGCAGGCAATGTTTTATTTCTCAGTCTTGATTCCATCTACTTCCTTCCATCTTCTGTGACACCTCTCTGGCCCAAACTATTATCATCACTCTCTGGAACTAGTACAGTAGCCTCCTAAATCATCTTCCTGATTCCACACTCTCTCATCCAACCATCTTTCAAGAGCAGCCATAGTAAGCTTTTTCAAATGTAAAGAGAAGCCTCTGGCTTTTCCTACTGCTCTTAGGATAAAATGGTTACTCATCACCCTAGCCTAGAAGCAAAGCCTGAAACCGAGCAGGACCCTGTGGGGCCCTCCCTGGTACAAATCCTTTCTGTGTCCCCTGTTTCTTATCTGTAGAAAATAGGCTTCATTCACAAACTTCCCTGAGTTCCAAAGGGCAGGTTCAAACAGTTGCTAATCACGGAAGGGAGGGAATGCAGAAAAAAGGGGGAGCAGTGAAGAAACAATAGTGCAACCTTGGGGCAGGGCCCTGGTTCCTCCCCAAGAAATATACATAGTAATACCTTTGAGGCTTCCCTGATGGCGCAGTGGTTAAGAATCCGCCTGCCAATGCAGGGGACACGGACCCGGGTTCGATCCCTGGTCCGGGAAGATCCCACTTGCCGTGGAGCAAGTAAGCCCGTGTGCCACAACTACTGAGCCTGCGCTCTAGAGCCCACAAGCCACAACTACTGAAGCCCGCAGTCCTAGAGTCCGTGCTCCACAACAAGAGAAGCCACCGCAATGAGAAGCCCACGCACCGCAACGAAGAGTAGCCCCCGCTCGCCACAACTAGAGAAAGCCCGTGCACAGCAACGAAGACCCAAATGCAGCAATAAATAAATAAATACAATTTAAAATAATAATAATACCTTTGAGCTCTTCTGCAGGAATTAAGGCCCCCACCCAGGTGGAGGATGGCACCGCCCTGTTACCTCACCACCAACCAATCAGAAGAAAGTCACACCCTGTAGCCCTCACTCCAAATTTTGCCTATAAAAATTTCTCCCCCCAAACCATCAAGAAGTCCTGGGTTTTTGAGCCCTGGCCACCTGTTCTCCTTGCTTGGCCCTGCAATAAACCTTTCTTTGCTCCAAACTCCAGCATTTTGGTTTGTTTGGCCTCATCATGCATTGGGTACGTGAACTTGTGTTCTGTAGCAAGCCCAGCAAGGTCTGACCTTTGCTATTGAGCTCCAGTCACACTTGGGTCATAGGGCCAGTTCTGAAACCGTGCAACCCAGATTGGGACTTGAACCCACGGTTTTTGTTTTTTGTTTTTTTGCGGTACGCGGGCCTCTTTCTGTTGTGGCCTCTCCCGTTGCGGAGCACAGGCTCCGGACGCGCAGGCTCAGCGGCCATGGCTCACGGGCCCAGCCGCTCCGCGGCATGTGGGATCTTCCCGGACCGGGGCACGAACCCCTGTCCCCTGCATCGGCAGGCGGACTCTCAACCACTGCGCCACCAGGGAAGCCCCGTACCCACGGTTTTTTAATTGAGATCACACACCTGGCCTCAGGACTAAATGAACTCAGGTTCTTGATGTCTCATGGCAAAAAGAATTCAGTGAGAGACAAAGTGATAGGTAAGAAGTGGGCTTATTTAGAGAGAAACACACTCCAGAGACAAAGTGTGGAAGGCGAGAGGCCCTGAAATATGGGGGTGGTTAGTTTTTATGGACTGGGTAATTTCATAGGCTAATGAATGGGAGGATTATTCCAACTATTTCGGGGAAGGGGTGGGGATTTCCAGGAACTGGGCCACTGCCCACTCTTTGGCCTTTACAGCCTCAGAACTGTCATGGTGCTGTTGGGTGTGTCATTTAGCATGCTAATATATTACAATGAGCATATAATTAGGCTCAAGGTCCACTGGAAGTCGAAACTTCTGCCATCTTGGACCTGGTTGGTTCTAACCAGTTTTTGTCATGTCCTATGGCTACATCATTCTTTTAAAGGTTGTGCCCTGCCCCCTTCCCTCTGTTTCAGTTCCTTCTCCCACCTAACTCCCTTCTTCTTGTGGCTTTCACTTATATTCTTTTCTTTTGTGTGGAACTCTTAACTAACACCTTGATACTGAACCAAACTTGGATCTGCTTGCCCACGCACAGTAAAGCCAATGTAATGACACCAGGTTGTGGTGAAGGAAAATGCAGTGTTTATTGCAGGGCTGCCAGAGAGCAGCCCAGGGCAGCTGGTGCTTAAGACGCTTAAGACACTCAAACTTCCCATGGGTTTCAGCAAAGCAATTTTAAAGGCCAGGTGAGGGAGGGGGAGTCCCAGTGTATGTGATCAGCTCGTGCACAATTTTCTGAATGTTGGGGTAACAGGCCCGTGTCACAGGGGTTAACATTATCAGTCCTTAGGCACCAGTAGGCTATGTGCTCATGGCCATCAAGCGGTTAATTTTTTCCACTTGGTGGTGGTTCTAGCATCTATGAAACAACTCAGGAAATGTGCATCAGATACTATCATCTAGGTACTTTGGAGAGAAGCTATAAAACAGAGGCTATGTGGGAGGGGTCTGTCCCAGGGAGGCCCACAGGGTCTTGCTCAGTTACACCCTGAGGTCTTCTAGGCCTTCTCAGAAAGGCCATTCTCCTTTTCTTTTTCTTTAATTAATTAATTTATTTTATTTATTTATGTTTGGCTGCCTTGGGTCTTCATTGCTGCATGTGGGCTTTCTCTAGTTGCGGCGAGCGGGCGCTACTCTTTGTTGCGGTGCATGGGCTTCTCATTGCGATGGCTTCTCTTGTTGCAGAGCACGGGTTCTAGGCGCGCGGGCTTCAGTAGTTGTGGCTTGCAGACTCAACAGTTGTGGCTCGAGGGCTCTAGAGCGCAGGCTCAGTAGTTGTGGCACACAGGCTTAGTTGCTCCACGGTATGTGGGATCTTCCTGGACCAGGGCTCGAACCCGTATCCCCTGCATTGGAAGGCGGATTCTTAACCACTGCGCCACCAGAGAAGTCCAGAAATGCCATTCTTAACCATAATCTAAATTAGGATTCCCTCTTACCGGGCCCTGCTTTTCCTTGATGGCAGCAAACACCATTTGTCTTTATACCTGCATTTGTGGATCGAGTTTGTTCCTTTCCAAATGTCATCAAGTACTTCTATGTCAGATTCTGATCTTCTATCTCCAACAGACCTTCAGTTTTGCTCTGCATCCCTACCGCCCAGGCCCAGTGCATGCCACATAGTAAGTGCTCAATAAATACTTGCAGAATGAGTATTAAATGTGATTTTTTTTTTTTTTCAGTACGCGGGCCTCTCACTGTTGTGGCCTCTCCCGCTGCGGAGCACAGGCTCTGGACGCGCAGGCTCAGCGGCCATGGCTCACGGGCCCAGACACTCCGCGGCATGTGGGATCTTCCCGGACCAGGGCACGTACCCGTGTCCCCTGCATCAGCAGGTGGATTCTCAACCACTGCGCCACCAGGGAAGCCCTAAATGTGATTTTTCAAAGTAATTAAGAACTTCCTGCCCTCAATTTGGATTTGCTGTATAGATGAAATGCCTTTAGCTCCTCCCTCCACTTTGTGAATCACTAATGAGTGAACAAAGGACAAGCCAGGGAGCTAGCCCCACTTAGGATTCACTAGAAGGAAGTGAAGGCCCCGAAGGATATAAAGGTAGAGAAAAACTAGAAAAAGTTAAGTCAGCCTTTTAAAAATTAGCAATGATAAACAAAGGGGCATTCGATTTGGCAAGTAAGACTTTTGATGACTGGCTGATCTAGGCTGGCAGAGTTTAAGAGGGAGTGGGTTTTGTAGGCGTGCTCCTTTCCCCTGCAGTTTCTAGAATAACCTGGGTGTCTCCTACTTCCGGCCTCGCTCTCCTCCCAGGTGAACACAAATACTGTCTCCTGTGGAGGGTCCCTAGACAGAACTACGTTGACCGTGGGAAGAGGAGAGAGATGGGGAAGTAAGGACGCTTTTTTGAGTGATGGAGGAAGGAAGCCCTTCAAACGCAGATAAACTCCATCACCAGATCTGCTGAAGCACTGTTCCTTCCACTCTCCAGTGGAACCCGGAGCTACAGCCGCCCCTCAGCGGCCCTCACTTCCGCCCTGGGGCCTTTGTTCCGGCGCAGAATGTTCCAGACGCAAACGCCGGCGCCGGAAGGAGGTGAGCGGGGGCGGGAGCTGGCAGGCCCACGGCGGCCCTCTGCGGCGGACGGGGCGGGGCGGAGACCGCGTCACCGCTGCGGCCGCTGGGAGGCGCGCGAGCCACTCGGGCGGCCCGTCTGCCGCGCCTGCGCACGTAACCGCTCACGTGACCGCCACTCCGGGGAGTCAGCATGTCCCGCCTCCCGCAGCGCCGCGGTTACGTAGCCGGCGCCTGGGCGGTAGCGCGGGTGTCACGTCTGCTTCAGGGCGCGTTTCCTGCAGTCGCCATTTCGTCCCCGCCCGGGGATTTGGCGCAGTGGCTTCTCATTTCTTGAGCCCCGTTGCTTCCGTTTACCAGATCTAGTCACAGAGAAGTCGTTTAACCTTTCGGAGCCTCGCTCTGTGAATCTGTAAACATTGGGCCGTCTTCGTTGTGGGGATTAAATGAGATGTGGTGGGGTTTCATCCTAGTCACCCTTAACGTGAGCCCAACGATTCTCAGATTAAATAGGGCGGAAGGTCTCCAGCCACCGTTCCATGCGAGCGGGAGGAGGCGGGAGACTGGACTTTGTGCTTTTAGCTGGTTCTCAGCCTCTCATTGTGTGTTTTTTGGGAGGCTGGGTTCTAGTGTTTTGCTTTTTAAGCTAGATTCCAGTGTTTTAAGATGCCTCTTTTCCGCATAACACGACCCACTTGAAGGCAGTCTAACCATTTCATCTGGCGCCCAACCAAAGAAACAGATATCCCTTCCCATGCTGGAAGAAAAATGAGCTTACTTAAGGAGGGGCAGTGTGTCCATCTCCAACGTGGCACATGAGTATGATCTCAAGAAATCACATGTGGGTCTTCCCTGGTGGCGCAGTGGTTAAGAATCCACCTGCCAATGCAGGGGACACGGGTTCAAGCCCTGGCCCAGGTAGATCCTACATCTTCCTGGGCGGAGCAACTAAGCCTGTGCGCCACAACTACTGAGCCTGCCCTCTAGAGCCTGTAAGCCACAACTACTGAGCCGACGAGCCACAACTACTGAAGCCCGTGTGCCTAGAGCCCGTGCTCCGGAACAAGAGAAGCCACTGCAGTTAGATAACCGCGCACCACAACGAAGAGTAGACCCCTCGCCGCTACTAGAGAAAGCTGGCGTGCAGCAGCCATAAATAAATAAATAAAATTTATTTTTTAAAAAACCACATGTGCAATCAAGATTCAACAGATTTCGTGAAGCCAGGTCATCAAGTTCTGTAACTGTTAAAGTGACAGCAAAGTACATGTGATAAATCTTTAAAAGCACTAAACTTATTCCTGGAAGAAATGAAGCAGAAGTATGTGCCTCACAATGGCCATACATGGCAGAAAAGGAAAAAGAAAAGCTCTTGGTCTCAAGTCACAGTTCACACCTCCTGCCAGAGAAGACAGCCTTGGGATGGAAGGATTTCGAAACCAGCCAAGGATGGCATAACAGTTTTAGAAACCAAAAACGTTCAAACTGTTGATGAGGCTGTATCAGTGGAGGAACAGGAAGCAAAAGCCACCCAGAGCTACTAAAAAGAAGTATTGGGCAAAGGGCTAGCTTCCAGAATATAATGAGGCTGGTATCTTCTGATGGGGAAATGCCCAATTGCCATTAAAGTTCCAAACTAGAAACACAAGGCCCTGGTTTGATAGCAACTAATGACCTTGTGACCACCTCTCTCTTCTTCTCTCCTGGTGGCAGTGTAGCAGTCTGTTTAATAAAGCCAGAAAGTTCTACAGAGGTAAAAATCCCAGTGCTCCCGCCGCCCCCACTTTTTTTTTTTTTTTTTGCCACGCCTTGCAGCATGTGGAACCTTAGTTCCTGGATCAGGGATTGAACCCGTGCCCCCTGCAGTGGAAGCACGGAGTCTTAACCGCTGGACTGCCAGGGAAGTCCCCACATCCTTCTTTTTAATATGCTTTCTTCTTTCCCTTTAATTAAAACAATGTAAAATGTTATTCTGTACATCATTATATGTGTACTGCCATGTATTGTATTTTACCTGAAACTAACATATGCTGTACCTAATAGATGGGGTAAGGTATTTTCAAGGGTAATTTTAACTCTGAGACAAACCTGTCACCTTACCTCTGCCGACTCTCTATCCCCTAAAAATGTGAAGCGTGTAGCACAGTGCCTGACACACAGGAGGTGCCAGTTCAGCGCCTTCAGCCTGGACACCCACTTTCCACAATCCACACGCACTCTCTCACTAAAATTGCCGATGACCCAAAAAATCATGTATGTAATCAAACCTGAATTGTCTGCTGTGCTGTGTCCTCCTTGACCCTCTCCTCACTCTACACATTTCCTCCAGGGCTCCTCTTGTTCTCATAGTTCAACTCCTGGCTGAAGGCTGATACACCTCCCAAATTTATATCTCCAGTCCAGGCCTCTCACTGCCCCCTCCAGCCCTGCCATTTTCTTTTTTCTTTTCCAGACCTGCCACTGTCAAGCGTGTTCTGGATGGTTCTATTGGGTTGTTGCTCAGGCACCTCAAAAACACGTCCTAAAGTGAACTCACCATCTCTCTCTCCCACCCTCCTGCCCCTGCTCCCATCGGCTCCTCTTTCTGTCATCTCCGTCTTCTCGTGGCATCACCTTCCAAAAAAGTCTTCCAGGCTAGAAAACTTCCCTTTCTCTCTCTCTTTTCCCTGGCCTCAGCATCTAATCAGTCACCAGCTCTTGCAGTTTCATCAGTGTTTCTTGAATTCTTTTCATCCTTTTTTTTTTTTTTTTTTTTGCGGTACGCGGGCCGCTCACTGTTGTGGCCTCTCCCGCTGCGGAACACAGGCTCCAGATGCGCAGGCTCAACGGCCATGGCTCACGGGCCCAGCCGCTCTGCAGCATGTGGGATCCTCCCGGAGCGGGGCACGAACCCGTGTCCCCTGCATCGGCAGGCGGACTCTCAACCACTGCGCCACCAGGAAAGCCCTTTTCATCCTTATTTTGACTGCCCTATTCCAGGCTCTCAACACTTGTCACCTGGGCCGCTCCACTGCTGCCGGGATGCTTTTTCTAAAAGAAGTTTCTGACCATGTTCCTCTCCCGCCTCTCTCCTACGTGGCTCCCCCATTACCCATCTGTCCTACAGGGTAACATTTGCATTCTTAACTTGGCCTGCAAGCCCTCCTGATCTCACACCGACTCCCCTAGGCTTGCGTCTCACGCTGCAGCAACCCTGAAATCTTCCAAGTTCCCCAAACCCAGCTACCGCTTCTGTTTTATTTTCATGTTGACCTCTCAGTCTGATGTCTTATTCATGCAGCAACTCTAATCCAACCTCCAGTCCTGCAGAACTACCTCTCAGGCAAATTTCTTGTCATTCTTAAAGATTCAGCCCAGGGACTTTCCTGGTGGTCCAGTGGGTAAGACTTCACGCTCCCACAGGGGGCCTAGGTTCGATCCCTGGTGGGAGAACTAGGTCCCGCATGCATGCCGCAACTAAGAAGTCCACATGCTGCAGCTAAGAGCCAGTGTGCCACAACTACGACCCCAGGCAGCCTAAATAAAAAATAAATAAATAAATACTAAAGAAAAAAAAGATTCAGCCCAGTGTCATCTCCTCCAGGACACTTTCCTTTCTGAACTGCTTGATCTCTGGTTAGGAGTCCCATCCTTTTAACTCCTATAGTACTTTCTGGATATCCAGAATTTTATCTACCGCACGATAAGCTGTTTCATAAATGTCCTTGTAACTTCCTTGAAGATTCCCTGCTTAATCCTCAGAGCTCAGCACAAATGATTAAATTTGAACCAGAAACTAAGTGCTTTATGTATATATAGAACCTCACTGAATCCTCACTAGAACCTATGCAGTAGATACCAATAGTATCTCCATTTTACAGAGGGAGAAGCAGGCATGAGGAGGTTAATAAATGTGCCCAAGTTCCCCCGCATACGGGCCTTCAGGTGTTCACACCCAGTCAGCCTGGCTCCACAGCTGGCATCATTTACTACTAATATTATATTGCCTCTCTATAAAGTGGGCACTTAGTAAATGTTAAGGAAACAGGAATAGCTATGCTTAGTGAGTACAAACTATCTAGCAGACTCTGTGCTAAGTGCTTCACCTGGATTATCTCAACTCCACAACAACCCTGTGAGGTAAGTACCATCATTATTCCCATTTTACGTAAGAGAAAACAGGTTTAGAGAAGTCTGGCAACCTCTCCAAGGTCAGAGAACTAATTATAGTGGTATAGCTTCACTCACAACCAAGGTCTTATCCACACACTCTACCAGATGAGGCTGACAGCTCAGGAATGGATTGACGGGTAGGATGAAGGCTAGAACAGCACGCAGACCCATGACGCCTACCGTTCAGAGCCAGAAACTCGAGTTCAGAACCTCAGGCACAGAGCAGACTGACTCACAACCCGGGTCAGAAAAAGATCAGCGCAGTGACAGTGACCCAGAATCACCAGGACTCGGAAATAGATGTCACCACAATGGAAGCCCTTCCTTGACCTCCTGTCCCATATCCCTAGGGGCTCAGGAACTGCTGGCCCAGGAGGCTCAAAGTTCTTGACGGTGGAGAACAGACCTCCAAAGCGATGATACCACGAAAGGGTTAACCCCCAGCTTGGGCGGCCAGGAGCGGACTCCAAGGAAGCCTGGTAAGATTTAAGCGCCCGGCCCGCCTCCTCGCGGGGGCGGGGCCTCGGGGCGAGGAGCGGCCTGGGGCTGTGACCAGAGGTCTACCGCCCGGGAATGGGCTCTACACGCTACGTGCCCCCAGCGGCCCAGGCCGGAGCCGAGTGTTAACAGTCCCCCGAGGGGCCCCGCGGGGGCGCGGTCTCGGGGCGGGGCGCGACCCGAGACGACGACGAGAGAGTTAACCGCCCGGCGGGGCCGTGGGGGCGGGGCCTCGGGGCGGGGCGAGGCCTGGGGGAGGTGCTGGCGGCGGAAGAGGCCGGCGGTCTTCGCCCGGCGCGGCGGGCACTTTAGGCTGGGCTGCTCCGGAGGGCCTGCGACCTCCCGGCACGGGAAGCCCTGCGAGGTTCGAGGGCGGTGACAGGGGTGCGGGGCGCGCGAGGGGGAAGGTCCCTCGACAGGCCGAAAGGCGGCGACCTCGCGAGTCCCGAGAGACCGGGACAGGTGGGTGAGGGCAAGGTAGTGATGGGCCTGGGAGCTTTGGGGGAGCAAAGAGGGAGGAGCGGGGCGGTGAGCAAACCTGGGGAAAGGATGGGGCACCTGGGTGAGGAGTCCCCTCCAGGATCCCTCGCTTCACACACTCTTCTCTCCCAACTCCTCTCTGGGTCGATCCCTACCGGGAGCTCGACTTTCAGAAGAGAGACGCCCCAGCAAGCCTCTTTAGGGGAGTTCTCCAGATCCTCATCTCCATGGGCCAGACAGCCTCGGCAGGGGGCGGCGGCAGCAGCACCCACAGCCCGCAGGCCCTGTACCCTGACCTGTCTTGTCCCGAGGGCTTGGAGGAGCTGCTCTCGGCTCCCCCTCCTGACCTGGGGGCCCAACGGCGCCACGGCTGGAACCCCAAGGACTGCTCAGAGAACATCGAGGTCAAGGAAGGGGGGTTGTGCTTTGAACGGCGGCCCGTGGCCCAGAGCACTGATGGGGCCCGGGGTAAGAGGGGCTACTCGAGGGGCTTGCACGCCTGGGAGATCAGCTGGCCCCGGGAGCAGAGGGGCACCCACGCTGTTGTGGGCGTGGCCACGGCCCTCGCGCCGCTGCAGGCTGACCACTATGCGGCGCTGCTGGGCAGCAACAGCGATTCGTGGGGCTGGGACCTTGGGCGCGGGAAGCTGTACCATCAGAGCAAGGGGCCCGAGGCCCCCCGGTATCCAGCCGGACCTCAGGGTGAGCAGCTGGAGGTGCCGGAGAGGCTGCCGGTGGTTCTGGATATGGAGGAGGGAACTCTGGGCTACGCTATTAGGGGCACCTACTTGGGGCCGGCCTTCCGCGGACTGAAGGGCAGGACCCTCTATCCAGCAGTAAGCGCTGTCTGGGGCCAGTGCCAGGTCCGCATCAGCTACCTGGGCGAAAGGAGAGGTGAGGCCTGGGGCAGGTGTGGGGAGAGTAAATTCTGCCACTGGGGTCTGTGGTTTTGGGATGGAAGCTCAACGCCTTACAAGAGCAGAGGGAACTGGCCTTCATCTGACCCATCTCCTACCCCTGTTCAGTGCCAGGAATGGCTAAGAGTCTTCACAGCTGTTACCTAACTCAATCTTCCTAACAGCCATAGAGGTAAAAGTAAGGCTTGGGAAAGTAACTTGCTAGTGAGAGGTGAACCCTCGGAATGCAGTGGAGCACTGTGGGAATTAGAGCTTCACAGGGGATCAGCCCCTGGAGCCAGAGGTGCAAAGGGTTAGATTTGTCCTGGGCTCGGTGTACAAGTCCCAGAGGAAGAGGACTGGCGGTGCCAGGCGCCCGGGGTGTGTACCCGGCTCACTGGGCTCTGACTCTGACACATACCTGCTTCCTCAGTCGAACCCCAGGAAGGAGCCGTTGAGGTCCAGGCACCTGGAAGAGCAGTGAAGGAGGCAGGGCCTTGGGACTGAGCGGACTTAACTGTTCTGCAGTTGCTGAGTCTGCAGCAGAGGGTGGCTGCCTCTCCCCCGTAGCCCATGGGAGCTATTGTAGAGTGGAGGAGGGCCACCCTTCCTTTCATCTCCTCAGCCCCAGCTCTGGGGCCTCTCTGGATTCCAAGCCTGGGCCAGCTCCACAGTCACAGCCGCCTCAGCCTGTTGCTTAGAGGGCCTTACTTAGAACTTCACCCTAACTCCAACCGGGGATGTGTGAGACCCATGATGCGTCCGCCACAAGAGCAGATGCAGAACTTCGGGGCACCTTAGACCTCCCCTGAACCGAGGTGGGAGCAGACTTGCAGCAGGAAAACGGAAGGGACTCTGGGCAGGAGCCCGTGGTTTGATGATGTCTGGCTGGTGGCCGCACCCGTACTTACCTTCCCTCATTCTCTCTCCCAGCCGAGCCACACTCCCTTCTGCACCTGAGCCGCCTGTGTGTGCGCCACGCCCTGGGGGCTACGCGGCCAGGCCACGTTTCTGCTCTGCCCTTGCCCCCTGCCATGAAGCGCTACCTGCTCTACCGGTGACCCCCGTGATACCACAGATTGCGCTGGGGGAGACAGCACTGCTGGCCTAGACCAGCTGCCTGAAGCCGGTGAGGCTGGGTCCCACCCCACCCCAAGCTCTGGGGAGCACCACAGCCCCAGGGCCACCCAGAGGGTGGAAGGGAGGGAGCTGTTACTCAAGGCTGCGGCAGCCTGGTACACAAGACATTTCTGCAAGTAAAAGTTGGAAGAGATGTGCTGCTGTAGAAACCTGTGGTTTTTTTTGTTTTGTTTTGTTTTTTTTTGCACAAGGGTCCCATGGCTGCCTCAGAAGGGAAAAAGATGATCTGGACAAGTTCAGTGAAGAAGGACACACCCCAAGGCTTAGTGCCAGGTGTTTATTTCCCACACACGCAGGACTGCTCACAGACACAACACACACAGGCATCGGCACCGTGGGAGGGAGCAGCACCCCGGCCTCAGCAGAGGACAGGGCTTTCTCTCAGCCCGATCTCATGGCGTGAGATGGGACAGGACGGGTTCTTGCTCCTGCCTTCACTGGGGACTGAGGGGACCCATAAGCAAACACCCCTCCCACCGCTCAGCCAAGCTAAAGCCACCTTGGTGACAGGTTGAGTTCCAACTGATACAGTAAGTGGAAGCGGGAGTGGCCTGGTCCCAACCATTACAGGGTAGGGTGTAAACGGTAAAGGAAGAGGTACACTTTGGATTAGGCCACAAGAGGCAGCAGGTGACACCATCAGAAGCACGTGTGAAGGTCGGGGGGCAGTACAGTTACTGGGCTTCTGAGCTACCTAGTCCCTGTCTCAGCAGGAAGGGTAGCAGAGACGGGCAGGGCTTAATGTTTGGCATTGATGATGTCCACGAATTCAGGCTTGAGGGAAGCGCCCCCCACAAGGAAGCCATCCACGTCAGGCTGGCTTGCCAGCTCCTTGCAGGTTGCCCCAGTCACAGAACCTGGGAAGGGAGAAGAGAGGGGGAGAGGTCAGGGATGGGAGGGGGTACTCCATGTCGAAGAAGGACTCAATCGGGTTCTCAGCCCACTCCACCTCCGGCTGGAACCAAACTCACTTACCCCCATAAATGATGCGGGTGCTGTGAGCCACTGCATCAGAGATGTTGGACTTAAGCCATCCCCGGAGCTTTTCGTGTACTTCCTGGGCCTAGAACAAGAAGCTAGACTAAGACTTTCACTCAAAGGGGCAAAAACCCTGTGCACCAGTGTAGACAGGCAGTGTGGTTTTGGGACAAGAACCCTAGGATCTGAGATAGAACATCGGGGCTTCGATCCCACCCAGGTCCTGGAATGGATGTCCTTTGGCATGTCACTCTCTTTTCTCCTGTCTTTTATTTTTACTTATTTTTAGTTTTTATTTTTTTATTAACACCTTTATTGGAGTATAATTGCTTTACAATGGTGTGTTAGTTTCTGCTTTATAACAAAGTGAATCAGCTATACATATACATATATCCCCATATCTCTTCCCTCTTGCGTCTCCCTCCCTCCCGCCCCTCTAGGTGGTCACAGAGCACTGAGCTGACCTCCCTGTGCTATGCGGCTGCTTCCCACTAGCTATCTATTTTACATGTGGTAGTGTATATAAGTCCATGCCACTCTCTCACTTCGTCCCAGCTTACCCTTCCCCCTCCCCTCTCCTGTCTTTTAAATGAGGGGTTGGCCCAGGTGGTCTCTGTGACTGTCCAGTTCTGCCAAGGCAGGGGAGATGAGGGTAGGGCTCCTGGGCTTGGTTACCTGTTGGGGTGTCGCAGTCTTGCCAGTACCAATGGCCCACACAGGCTCATAGGCCAGGACAACCTTGCCCCAGTCCTTCACATTATCTGTGGGACAGAGATCACAGGTGAAAGGGTGAACAGGAAGGAGATATAGCCAGCTGTTTCCCCAGGGAATGAGTGACGGTGGCCTACTGCCCCCTGGCGGCCGTTAGAGGAACTCCAAGTGGCATCTATACCATCGGGGCAGGAGCGGAAGTGATAAGGATACAGGGTTCTCACCCTCCCCTTTCCTGCATCGGCGTGGGGACCAAGTCAGGCTGCAGGGCATCTGACCCCACCCTCTGTGCCTCCGTAGCCCTGGCTAGGCTCAAAGGTCCCTTTCTCCAGAGATACCTGCGATGACCTTGGTTTGCTCGAAAACGACCTTCTCAGTGATGCCAGCTTCCCTCTCATCTAGCTTCTCCCCAATGCAGGCGATTACTCCAAGTCCCTCTGCCAGGGCGTGAGCCACCTTCTGCCCAATCAGCTGTTGAGGAACAGACTTGGTCAGACACCTGTCCTGGGATAAGCCATCTCTTATCTCCTCTCCTGGTTACTAACCTCATCTGACTCCCCAAAGACGTGCCTTCTCTCCGAGTGCCCCAGGACCACCCACGTGGCTCCACAGTCTTTGATCATGCCAGGGCTAAAGGAAGAGAACAAGCCACGGTTGAGCAGGGAGCCCACCCTGTCGCTTTCCCCTTCATGAGAATAATGAGGGCTGCGTCCACCACCCACCCACATGTCACCTGATCTCCCCCGTAAAGGCCCCGTTAGCCACTTTGTAGCAGTTCTGCGCAGCCACTGCAATCTTGGGATCTA
This sequence comes from Mesoplodon bidens, assembly GCF_964165515.1. Classification (NCBI taxonomy): domain Eukaryota; kingdom Metazoa; phylum Chordata; class Mammalia; order Artiodactyla; family Ziphiidae; genus Mesoplodon; species Mesoplodon bidens. The sequence goes on along the minus strand of NC_138167.1, from coordinate 5,900,614 downwards.
GCTTCTGCCGGGCGAAGTCAATGTAGACGGTGGGGGGTGCGCAAACCACCTCTGAGGATGAGACGGTGACAGAGGGGATGAGGTCACAGGAAGCCTTCATTCCCCAGACCCCATCCAGTGCTCGGGAGCCCCCTAGCCTTAACCACTTTCTTATTTCTGCTTTTGCCCTTTTTCACACCAGCACGATAACCTCTGGCCACTCTGCAGCTCAGGCTGGGCCTGGACCCAACTCTTTGAGCCTTCCAGGTACCCCTGAGAGGCGATGGCCCTTGCCCTGCCCTCTGCTCTTTTAACAGCTGTGGCTCCGATTTCCCCAGGCTATTCTGGGCCTGGGCACCTCCTAGACTCAGCATTCTCTGGGGTCCGACCCCGCCTCCCTTCTAAAATGGCCCATCCCCACCTTCGGAAGCGGGCCAGGCAAGGGTTTTTAGCAAAAGCAGAAGGGGCCAACTCCTGCGGTTTGTACTGGCGTCTTTGGGAGTAATAAACCAGAAGGGGATGCCTCTTGATCAGACCCGGGGTTCTGTGACTTAGGTGCGTGGGAGGGGGGAAGGGCTGAGGACTGCACTCTGCCGAGGGTGGCAGCGAGTCGCCTGGCTCATAGAGGCCTTGCGCTTTCCCGTTTCCAGGCTGGAGAAAGCGGTAGGATCGCTCTTCACTCCCAAATGGCTCAGCCCCTTCCGCGGAAGGCAGGAGTCATGCAGGCCGCCGAGGGGAAAGGGTCAGAGCGGTAGCTCAGGAGGCCAAAGCCACTCGGCCGCCCAGGAAAGGCGCGGGGAGGAGTCTCGGGCTACGTGCGGCGGCGCACGAAGCCCGCGCCTAGAGGGCAGCTTAAGCCCGTACTCAGCCTCCTCCCACACACACCGGGCTGCCGCCGGCCTCTCCCGATCGCCCGCAGGGGCTGGACTCCGCTTCCATCCCCGGCTCTCGGCGGGTGCAGCCCCCGTCCGCTCCCCGGGGCAACCATCCTCCCGACGACCCACAGCCGAGGGCACCGTGAGATGCGGCCCCGCCTTTCCGCGTCGACACACCCCGGGTCCTGCGGCCGCGGGGCCAAGGCCCGGACCCCGATAGCCCTGGTCCCCAGCCGTGCACGCAGGGCCACGCGGACACCGGCTAAGAGAGCTCGGGAGAGGGTGCCGCCACGCCGGCCCTCCCATCCCGGCCCTCCCTGGCCAAGGCTCACCGGTGTCGGCCGGCACCTTGGCCGCGTTCAGAGTGTTGATGAGCTCCCCCAGATTGTTCTTCCGCCCGTTCATCTTCCAGTTCCCCCCAACGAAGAACTTCCTGGAGGGCGCCATCGTGCTGAATCTGGCACACTGAAGGTCACGAGCAGCGCGCAGCCGCTTCCACTGGCCGCTTATATAGAGCGCGGAGAGGCAAAACTCCGCCCCCCCGCGTCCTCTGCCATGGCTGGCCCGGCCCGAGGAAGCCCTGCCCCCGGCCCCGCCCACCGCCGCGGAGGCCCTGCCGCCGGCCCCGCCCGCCGCCCGCGTTGCGAGGTTCTGACGTTATCACCCTTCTTGTAGGAACGTTCCAGGGCTGACTGGGGCTCACAGTCGCTTCAGCCGCAATTGCCAGACTTTGGGGAGAAAGCGAGAACTGTGCGCCCGGCAGGCACTCAGGGGAGACCCCGCTTCACGGCTGCAGCCCTCCAGAGGGCCAGAGGGATCCCGAGGGGGGCGCTGGCTGCAGGCCCGGCCACTCCACTCCCAGGCTTGGCCTCAGAGCCCTGAGGGGCATCTCTCCCAACTCTGGGAAAATGAACCCCCTTCCCCCATCGGAGCGGCCACATCCCTGACTGCTGAGCAGGCACCTTCGACCTACCAGGGCGAGCCCAGCCCAACAGAAACTGGGCAAGTAACAGGGTTCAGAGGCGGAGGGACGGCCCACAGTTGGGTGGAGACGGTGCAGCTAAGAGCCAGTTCAGAAGTCTGCCCTGACCCCAGGAATACCCCACTTTTTTAAAAAAAATATTTTATTATTTATTTATTTATTTATTTATTTATGGCTGGGTTGGGTCTTTGTTACTGCGCGCGGGCTTTCTCTAGCTGCGATGAGCGGGGGCTACTCTTCGTTGCAGTGCGCGGGCTTCTCATTGCAGTGGCTTCTCTTGTTGCGGAGCACGGGGTTCAGTAGTTGTGGCTCGCGGGCTTAGTTGCTCCGCGGCATGTGGGATCTTCCCGGACCAGGGCTCGAACCCGTGTTCCCTGCATTGGCAGGCGGATTCTTAACCACTGCGCCACCAGGGAAGTCCATGGGGTACCCCGCTTTTTACTCCAGCGGGCCAAGGCCTGACAAGGGACTGCAGGGCCTGGGGCCCAGGGCTCCCTAGCCACTGGGGACATTTGGGGGGTACCCACTTGGGCCCCCTGTCCTGTGATGGCTGGAAGGAAGGACTCTTCACCCCATCTGTGCTGTCACCCCACTCCACTTCTCGTCCTCTGACAGCCCGCACCCCTCAGCTTTCCTATACTCCCCCAGTGCTCACCTCACTCAGCCCCCAATCTCCCAAGAGCGCTAGAACAGTAAAAAGCACAGAACTGCCTACGAGGGGGCACGAGGGTCAAAGGGCTGGGGCCGGAGGTTTTCCGAAACTGGCCCTCCTGCTAACCCCAGGGGGTTAACAGTCTCCCCCAAGTTATCAAACAGGACACGATTGAGCCATTGTACTTTTATTCACATCCTGTATTTTGGCATTTTCCAGAGAAGGACAGGGGAGAGACAGGGTGGGGAAAAGACTGAGGCAAGAGGGTGAGGGGGGTCCCCATTTCCCTTATGTCCCTCCTTGCCCGACCACACGGGGAGCAAACACAAAGTGGGGAGGGGAGGCACAGAAGCCCCCTCCTGTGGAAGAGGCTGCACAAAGCTACACCCACACCACACACACAAACAAGCCCGCTCCACGCCAGGCCGGCAGGATCACAGAGAAGCAGGGCACTATGGGGTCAAGGGCAGGAAAGCAACCGTCTCCTCACAAGACAGGCAGCCGGCCCTCCTGTCCCCTTCCTGCTCTATCCCCAAAGTCTCCCGAGCGCCCCCCGCTTTGCTTGGCCATTCTCCCATGGCCACTAGCTTCTTCCCTGCTGCTGGGGACGAAAAGAAAAAGGGTACAGAGCAGGGGGGCGCCCATCCCTCATGCTGGGTGGTCTGCCCCCGCCCTCAGTGGTAAGGGCTCAGGGCAGGCTCTTAGCTGGCCACTCTCTGGTAGAAGTAGATGTAGCCCAGGTCCTTGGGCGGCTTCTCAGAGGCACACACTTTCTGGTCGTTGTAGATCACCCATCTGGGGAAGGGGGTGTGGGAAAAGGATGAACAACCCAGGCATTCTCAACTCAGTCTCTCTGACGTGGCGCCTGGAGTTGACCCTGGTGACTCTGGGGCAAAGGCTCCCAACATTCTCTGCCTGGATCCCCAAACCTACAGTCCAGCTGCCACCTGTCGCAAGGGAACGTCCTGATCTCACAGGGTCATTCCTACTCTACTCGGTGTCTTCAGACCCTGTGGTATCTTTAGAGCCACCTGCACCCATTCCTTTTAGGTAGGGATCAGCAACCTTTGTCTGTCAAGGGCCAGACAGGAAATGTTTCAGGTTTTGCAGGCCATCCGGTCTGTCACAACTACTCAGCCTGCCTGTTGCAGCGTGAAAAGAGCCACAGGCGATACATAAACGAGTAAGTGTGGCCGTGCTTGTAAAAACTTTATTTATAAAAGCAAATGGCGGGGTTCAGCCCCTGGGCCCTAGGTTTGCCCACCTCTGCCGTCAGGCTTTCTGTCTATTTCTGGTGAATTTGCGCCACCATGAGGCAATGCTTTATTGTCCCTCACAAATATTCTAGGACTTCCAGGATGCCCCTCCCCATCCCCAGAAACACTGCCCCATTCAAAAGGCACGTGCCGTCCCCTCACCTGCCTTCCTTCTTGACGTGGCAGACGTAGTGACCACACATGGTTGAGGTGCCCATGTGACTAATGAAGGCGAAGAGCTGATACTCTAAGGGACGGAGGGGGAGGGGAGGAGACAGTGAGGGCGGATGCATCCAGCAGCTCACACCCAGGACGGGGCTTCAGGGGCTGTGGATCAGCCCCCAAGAATCCCACCTTCAGGAGTCACGTCGGTGGAAGGAAGCTTCTGACCTCTGTGCCCCCCGAGGGAAGCAAGCTGCCCTGGGATGAGGACCTGGAAGCCGACTGGCTAGATTCTACCAGGCCCGCCCTGTTTCCCCGGGACACTCACTTCCAGGACCGTCCCGGACTTTAGGTCCCACCGGTATGGACTCGGAGATGGAGTCGGCAGCTGAGCGGCCCTCGGAGATGTCCATGGCAGCTTCCGCGTCCAGGTCGTCTATGTGACTGAAGATCCAGTCCACAGCCCGTTCTAAACTATTACTCTGGGAGAGGAGGGAAGCGTTACTTTTTATTTTTTAGCAAAGTCAGGGTCAGAAAGCCCCCAGTGAAGCCCCCTGCTCCCTCATCACAGCCCCTAAAGGGCAGAGCCCCAGACTGGCCGTACCACACAGGTCATCCTCGGTCTTGCTCACGAGGGATGGAACCTCGCTCCCACCCGCTTCTTCCCACAGGTCCCGTCCTCATCTGGGGGCGTTCATACCGTGGCCCGCAGGGCTTTCAGGGCCTGGTCCCGGGAGAAGCCCATGGAGACGATGGTGGTCACACAGTCCTCTGGCGGGGGGTCAGCTAACGCGCTTGTGGAGCCGGGCCCACTGGAGCCAGGCAGGATGAGGGGGTTTGCAAAATCTGCGGATGTGAGGGGGTGGAAGTGTTTGCGGGAGGGTGCTGGCCCTGCCTGCTCACCACCCCCCAGCTCCCCAGCTCTGCTTACCTGGATCATCCATGTGCGACATGACCCAGTTCATGGCGGCCTCGGCCCCGCTGTTGCCCGTGTAGTAGACGGCTTTGCGGCAGGCGTCCATCGGGAAGCCCATCTCCACCAGCTGGATGATGACCGATTCATCCAACATGGGCGCTGCTGGCGGAGAAGCGCGGGCACAGGGGCCTGACTCCTTGGGCCACTCCCTGCCCCTCCTCGTTCCCACAGTCCACCCCAAGCCCTCTTCCAGCCACCCGTTCCATGTGTTTTTCCTCCATGGCCTGGCACCTTATTCCAGAACTAAAATGACAACACAACATCACGTGTGCCAGCAGTATCCTCAAGGTACAGAATTGAGGCTAGAGGTCCCCCAGGGAGCCCCTTCCTTGCCCATTGTCTCAGAACAGGCCGTTTCTGGAGTATGATAACCTGCCCCCCACCCCCTACCCAACTCAAGGTGAACGAGGGCAGAGGCAATTAGCCAGCCACACAGAGGATGTGGCTGGGGGTGCTCTATTGGTCCTCACGTCCATCAGGAGGGCAGAGGAAATTTGAAAGGGAGGACAGGAGAAACACAATGGACAGGGACAAGGGGAGGCAGGCAGAGAAGACCCCCATCAGCAAGGGAAAGAGACAGGCAGGAAGAAGAGTCACTAACATGTCGGAGAGGAGAAGTGAGGGGAGCAGAAGGAGTCTTCGTCTTCGTTGCCATAGAAACCAAGGCTACCTTTGGGCTCATCCGGAGTGACCAGGGGTGGGGCAATGTCGGGCAGCTCCTCCTCTCCAGGCTGCAGCCCTGTGCCCCTCAGCTGGGAGATGTCTAGCTCCTCTGGCATCTCAATGGATACATCTGCAAGTGGAACAGCAGGACAGAGGTCACCTCAGCAGCTCCCCGAGGCCCTCTGGGGATAAGCACTCCAGGAATCTCAAGCCCCTCCCCCCATCCTGCTCTGTAGTAAGATGCTGCTCAGAGCAGGACCCATTGTAGGGGTCTCAGTGTAATAAAAATCATCACGGGCCGGGCCGGGGTTCAGGAGACCAGGATTCCAGTCCTGGATCTACCACCAATGAGCCACGAGCCAGGAAAGGGCCTCCGACTGCGCCGCAGAATGATTCTATACTTCCGTGGGGCTCGACTTATCTAGGAAATGAAGTTAATTCTGCAGTTCGCAAAGTCATCAGGGGCCTGTAGGGCCCGTAAAAAACTGTTTCAAGATTGTCAAAATGAAAGCATCTTACCAATTATATAAAACTATGAAGATAACTTTTGGTTTTAAGTCATAACTATAAAATCGAAGAAGTGTTAAACAACAAGATCCTACTGCACAGCACAGCAAACTGTATTCAATATCTTATGATAAACCATAATGGAAAAGAATACTAAAAAAAAAGGAATGTGTATATATAACTGAATCACTTTGCTGTACAGCGGTAATTAACACAACGTTGTAAATCAACTATACTTCAATTAAAAAATGTAGTGGAGGGCCTCCCTGGTGGCGCGGTGGTTGAGAGTCCGCCTGCCGATGCAGGGGATACGGGTTCGTGCCCCAGTCTGGGAGGATCCCATATGCCGCGGAGCGGCTGGGCCCGTGAGCCATGGCCGCTGAGCCTGCGCGTCCGGAGCCTGTGCTCCGCAACGGGAGAGGCCACAACAGTGAGAGGCCCGCGTACCGGAAAAAAAAAAAAAAAAAAAAAAATGTAGTGAAGGGCTTCCCTGGTGGCGCAGTGGTTAAGAGTCCGCCTGCCGGGCCTCCCTGGTGGCGCAGTGGTTGAGAGTCCGCCTGCCGATGCAGGGGATACGGGTTCGTGCCCCGGTCTGGGAGGATCCCACATGCCGCGGAGCTGCTGGGCCCGTGAGCCATGGCCGCTGGGCCTGCGCGTCCGGAGCCTGTGCTCTGCAGCGGGGGAAGGCCACAGCAGTGAGAGGCCCGCGTACCACAAAAAAAAAAAAAAAAAAAAAAAAAAAAAAAGAGTCCGCCTGCCGATGCAGGGGACACGGGTTCATGCCCCGGTCTGGGAAGATCCCACATGCCGCGGAGCGACTGGGCCCGTGAGCCATGGCCACTGAGCCTGCGCGTCCGGAGCCTGTGCTCTGCAACGGGAGAGGCCACAACAGTGAGAGGCCCGTGTACCGCAAAAATGAAAAAAAAAAAAAAAAAAAAAAGTAGTGAAAAAAGTAAAAAATTAAAGAAGTCAATATTTTTAGTCAGCGCTTTTCAAACTAGACACATTTTGAAACATCTAAAGTAATGTTTCCCCTTTCAGAGGGAAGTTGGAGAAGCACTAGTTTATGTGTTAAGGCCCCTTCTTTTTCTAGCACTTTCTGCTTAACCTCCCTCGCTCGTCCCAGCCACCATACCCAGTTTCTTGGGCACCCAGTCTAAGCCGAACGTGAACTTCTTGATCTGGATGACCAGGTAGTCAGGGAATGAGGCAAATCGTGTGGTCCTAGGGAAGAGAGAATGTTCTGGTACCCAGAGAACCTCTCCTGAAAGCCCCACCCTGGGTTCAGCCTGTCATGGATAGAAGACCTAACAGCCCAGAAGACGCTCCATATTCTTTTCTTGCCCTGGCCAGGCATCAAGAGCATCTGTGGACAAGGAGAAGCAGAAGCCGGGGAAGTGGCGGGGGAGGGGCGGGGGCGTCTCACGGGCAGGAGCAGCAAAGGGGCAGATGGCTGAAATCCCGGAGACCAGAGACTCTTTCACGTCTCAAGCTCACGCCCAAGGATGGGTCAGCAAAGAGTAAGATCATATACTGGAAGTTTCAATTCTGTCCACGACTGTTACTAAGTGCCTGTGCTTTGCCAGGACTGGGGAAGTGAACCGAGAGAGGCTGCCCTGGAAACTGATCCCATCCCAAGAGAGACGAGGGACTGGTAGGGGCAGGTCAAGGTAACGTGTCACAATTATCCGAGTCCACTCCTGCTGGGGCCTCCTGGACCGGGGTACCAGCCTCAACTGATACAAGTCTGAGATTCTGACCACAGAGGGACTCGAGAATGCAAACAAAGGCTGACAGCATCTTTGGGTTTACCCTGACACGGGCCTGGACCCACAGGACTTACTTGACGGCTACGGATTTGGCCTGCAGGGCCGTGCTCCAGAAGTCATCCACCTGCTCGGGGGCCCCATAGGCCTCCAGGCAGGAACTGAAGGGCACCTGGGCCCGAACCAGCTCCGGCAGTGGCAGCTTCTCCTCTTCGGCTTGCCGCTTCTTCTCCTCGTACTCCAGGAGCTCCTCTGGTGACAGAATCAGTGGGTGGGTCCTTCAGAGGGGGCTGCCTCTTTCCCCCCTTAGCCTCTCCCTACTGGCGCTGCGTCCACGACCACCTCAGCTCCTCCACCTCTCCAAACCTACCGGACACACGTCCGTCTGTGATCTGGCCTCTTTCTCAACACAGCTCTGCTGACCAGCTGCAGGCAAGGTTAATCCCACCTGCCCCCAACAGCCCCGCCTCGGCCCTCTGGCTGGGGAGCAGGGCGGACCGCGGGCTCTGCTTCTGTAAGGCACCCAAGCTCCGCTCCCAGGCCTCCGCCTCCGCCTCCAGGCCCCGCTGGGAGAGCAGGGTGCCCACCTTTGTTGAGGGCCGCGTCCATGGGCACCGGCAGCTGCATGATGTAGTCCACTCGCTGGGTGTACTTCACCTTCTCTGTTGCCAGGCACTTGATCTTTTCTTCCACCAGGAAGCGGAACACTTCATTAGGATTTTCAGAGCTCCGGCAATTCCTCTATGGGGAAGAGGCAGGGTGGGGAGGTCTGGGCAGCCAGGCACTGGGATGGGAGCCTAGAAGAGTCACTGGGGGGTCAGGGAGAGAGGGGAGTGGAAGAGAGACGACCACGAAGCGGTGCAGGGCTGCCAGACCAGAGCAGAAGCCTTCCCTAATCAACCCGCCCGTCCTGGCCCATCCGGGCACGGTGGGACTGCGTGGGCAAGTGCCTGTACTTTCTAAGTGCTCAGCAACCGCCTATCGTTTTCTTTGGCTGCGTCCTTCACTAGGCTGCAAGCCCAGCGACTGTAAGGGTCACTCCTTGGCTGCTCTCCTCAGGTACAACTGCTCCTCGCAGGGAAAGCTCAGGGCGCGAAGGCCGTGGGGTCCCAGGGCTGGGAGTGGGTCAGGGCTGACGGGAAAGAATGGGCAGCAAGGAGAAGGGAGGGAACTGAATCGCAGGCAGACAGAAGGTGTGTGAAGAGCGCCCTCACCTCCACCATGTTGATAAGGTGAAGGAAGAACTCTTGGGCATCCTGCTGCCGGTTGGTGGAGAACTCGGGGTGACCCTTGCCGATGAGGGCCTTGAACATCCGAGGGGCGATGCCGTCTTGGACTTCCTAGGCAGAGTCAGGGCGGCGATTCAGCTGGGGCCCAAGAGGCCACCAAGTGGCCTTCTTTAGACACCTCCCGGATCTCAGTTTCCCCACAATTCCAGAGCCTGAAAGGGATGGAGGCCCAGACTCACCTTCTGTTCTGGCACCTGCTCCGCGTCTCCCGACTCTGCTGCTGGCTTGGAATACTCTCCCGAGAGAAGGCCATGGCCCAGCTTGGCCCTGCGTTAACATCCAAGAGAACCACTCAGCTTCCGTGTGACACCAACCTACACCTCATCCTCCCCAGCTCAAGCCCTGCTCAAAGCCCCCTTAGACAGCTCTCTAAAATGTGAAAATCCTTAGATTCCATGGGAACCCAACTCAAGGCAGACAGCAATGCCCAGAAGGCAGTCATCTGAAAGCCTCTAGCTGGCCAGGGGCTAAACTGCTGTTCACTCCAGGGGGTCATGGAGGAGCAAGAAGGCACAAAGGACGGGCTACGTACACCTGGGTGCTGAAATCCTGGGTAGGGTCCGTCGGGGCATTCTGGAAGATCTTCTCCAGCTTATCCACATATCTGAGAGCAAAGGGAAGGACCATTGGAGGGGCTTTGGCCCAGGCCCAGAGGAAAAGGGAAGGGAGCAATTATCTACGAGCTCAGCGAACAGGTTCCCTCCAGAGCAGGTAGGCACGCAGTTGACCCTTGGGGTCCACTTCTTTCCAGCAACCTGCCCTCCCTCCCATTTCCAACTCGGTCAGCATGCAGGGCACTCCAGCCCCCTCCCTGAGAGAGTCGGGGGAAGAGAGAAGACAGCCCAGGAGAAGGATAAATACGGTTCATATTCTTTGAACAGAACGTGTCAATATGTTCTAAGTTTTCACGTGTGCACCAGGCCTTCCCAATTAGACAGTAAACTCACTTATGCTGAGAACCTGCCTTTCTTCCATCGTCACGTCCCTAGCCCTCCCCTATCCCCAAATGCTCCATGTACCTGTTAGGTGCTCACCTGATGTCACTGGCCTAAAATAAAGACCACCTGCTCGCCCTTGAGTCAGTCAGGAGGCCTCGGGGGGCCCTGGGGTTGGGCGTCTGGCCCCACCAGTGGGTTTGTGTGTGGCCAGGTTGATGGTGACGCAGCCCTAGAACCTGCTCCCCTCGCAGTGTACCAGGAACTAAGACTGAGCTAGAACAGAGGTCCTGAGGGCAGCCAAAGGAGGGTGCCTGGAGGCTGGCCGCCAGGGGAGGAGCGGGTATCAGGGGCGCACAGCCCAGGGGCCGGCCTCGGGGAGAGAGCAGCACTCACTTCCTCTGGAAGTCGGGGATGCTGAAGAGCACCTGGACCACCGAGTTGAGGTAGCAGCTGTTGCCCAGGTTGCGGATGCCTGTGTAGCCGGGCCCGAACAGGGGCTTGAGCGACACCCCCGACTCCTGGATCAGCTCCCACTCGCCGATGCGCTGGTTCATGTCTATCTCCAACTCCGTCATCGTCTTGTCCGTCTGCACGGGAAGGGGCACCGCAGACAGGCTAAGGAACGCAGCCCTGCGTCTTTTCCGTTCTCTCACTTGGTCTAGGACGAGAGCCAGCTGGAGCCCGGACTGTACTGAATTATGGGCTCTGACACGGGAGGCCCACTGGGTATCCTCCAGTGCAAGTTCCGGAAGGCCACAGGCAACTGTCCCAGGGGCCCGTTAGGCAGCAGGCCTCTGCCCAAATGAGGGGATGAAACGAACTCAACTCCCCCGAGCTGAAGCGTTCATCCATGCTGAAGCCACCCCTTCTCGCCCTCAGATCGCCCGAGCATCACTTCCTCAGGGCCATTTCCTCCATCCCCTGGACTAGGTGGCCCCCTGGAAACTCCTGCACACCCTCCACAGTCTGCAGTTACTCCCGTATCTGTGTGAGCATCTGATCCATGCCTGCCTCTTATGTGGAATAGAAGCCTATGAGAGCGAGGACCACCCCGTCTCACTTGCAGTGACCAGCACATAGTAGGAGCTCAGGAGTAGTCAGTGAACGACGAAATGATTCTAGAAGCTGAAGGGGTCTCACCTTCTGCATCTTCAGCATGTCGATACCAAAGTGGGACAGGTGCTCGGCCAGGTTGGGGTCCAGGACCATGTCATCCTCGTCATAGGAGTACACATCTAGCACAGGAGGCAGTAGCAGAGTCAGAGGGGGCGGCTCAGGCCCAGCCTGACCACCAACCCCAGCCCCTGCCCCGAGAGGCCTCGGTGGGATGGAAGGACGAGCCGTGAGGGTAACGCTCTTAGCTCCCTCGAGCATCAGTGAGGCCGTAAGCCCTTCTGGGACTGGCTGTCCGGGAAGATGGGGTGAAACAGGGTAAGGGTTGGAATTCATTGTGTCTCCACCCTACAGGGAAGGTTCTAGAGTGAGATGGGTTTGAAAGAACACTCACTAAAAGACAATGACGGTGACCCCTAGGAAGGGGACTGGGATTTGGGGGGTTAACTGCAAATTCAGTTTTACTGCAATATTTTCATCGTTTATCACGAGAACAAACGGGCATCTTGTTCGTGTCATGTGAAATGAGTTAAGGGTTAAGACCCCGCGAGTTCCGCGTGGAGGTGGTCGGCGGTGGGAGGGATGTAGTACCAGCTCCGTCGGGTGTGATGGTGCCCAGCTTGACGGCCAGCGGGTAGCCCGTCTCCCTGTAGCGCTCCACGGCGTGGTTGTTGCCCCCGCTGCCGTCGAAGTAGCGCCGGCCACAGAGGATGGAGCCGTCGGTCAGGTTGAGCCACAGGTTCTCCCTCATGTCGCACTTGGAGCACTTCCAGCCACTGACCCCGGGAGAAGAAAATTAGCCGAAATATGGGTCAGGGCTTTATGGGAGAGGTGGGTCCCCCGCTGGTCCAAGACCTCTCCCTTCTCCTCTCCTCTGGAGGTGCCCTCACTTAGCTCAGCTCCCCCAGGCCTCCCTCCTCAGCCTGCTCCCGACCCTCTCTCCCACCAGACCCCACAGGAGGGTGGCCTCTTTGCCCCAGCTCTGGGGGTTGCACCCCGAGGTGGCGGGGCCAGGCCTCACCAGGGAGGGATTCGAGCAGGGCTGTCCAGCTGCTTGAGGTTGAAGGCATGCTTAGACACCTGCCGTACCTCCCCGTCCCAGGCCTGCACCTCCTGCTTGCGGGAGGCTGAGTCGGCCGACAGTAGGGCCTCCACCGCACTGGTCACCTGGAGGAAGCAGAGGGTGAGACACAGGACCCAGCCCGCAGCCCCACATGCCCCTCTAGCCCCGTGGTCTTCAGCTTTCTCGGGCCTTGCCCACGACATCACTGCTCTGGCCCCGCCTGCCCTAGACTCCTCGGTAGGGCAGGAAGGTGTGCATACCCGATCTCTGACAATGTCAGGGAGTCCCCCCAGCCCATCCCGGGCTATCTCCAGGTAATCCGGCAAAATGACGATCTTCACATCCTCATCGTATTCAAACTTCTCGTCGTTGAGGTCAAACCCACCTTCGACACCTGGTAAGACAGGGAAGAAGAGGGGGAGTAGGACCACCACCACAGGTCGACAGCCCTCCTCTGATACAGCACTTCACCTTGTCCCCTCCAGAGCTTCAGGGCCACGGATCAGGCCCGTCCTTCGGGGGCTTTCCTAGCACCTCTGAGAGCAGGAATGGCCAGCTCAAGGAGGAGAACAGGACGGCAGTGATGCTCACCAATAGCCAGACGGGTGGGCTTCTTGCGGGGGGGGTCTCCAGTGCTTGCAGTCGTGTCTTCCTCTTTCTGCAACGAGGCACGCAGGGCAGCATCAGCCACGCGCACCAAGGAAGGTACCAATGAGGAGGGTGGACGGGATGGAGTGGGCTAATCTCGGAAGAGAAAGGAGCTAAAACACACACGTGCTGGGTTTTAATGACACCAACAGAAATAGGTGAGGGGGAAACTGAGGCCTGTGGGAGGTCAGGATGGAACAGACAGATTCAATACGGGGGCCCAGTGGGATGGGCCCGAATGTCCTCAGGCCTTGCCTACCGGGCGCCGGGTCCGCCGGAGGTGCAGGTAGACTCGCTGGCCGGTCTTGTTGAAATGTCTCTCCACATACTGTTTCCCAAAACCCAGGAATGTGTTCATGCAGATGTAGAGGCCACCCTCAGACTCCTGCAGGACAAGAGGCAGGGGAGGGAACACAGGCAGGATGAGGCCTGGCAATGGAAAACTAAGACCTGGAGTCAGAAACTGCGGGTTTCCGGAAGAAAGATCTGTCCTCAAACACCGTGTGGCTTTTGGCGAGTCACTTAGCCTTTTAGGACCCGGCACCTGGCTAAGTCTCCCCATCGTCCTGGGACTTTGCTAACAACCCACAAGGACACCGGGGCTGAGCAACACCTATCAGTCACCATTCCTCTTCCTTCCTGCTCCTTTTCTGGAGCCCTTTGGTATACTGCAGAGAACTCCCTTTACCTCTTTCCTGGAGCCTAGAGATCCGGAGAGTGAATGGGGATCAACTACCATAGGCTTGGAGAGACCTCCATGTCAGACACGGAACCTAATCTAGGGACACCATGACCAACCCCACCCGACCTCCAAGATTCAGCAAACCTTCCAGACCGGAGGAGCACAGATGCCAGCACCTGAACAAGACACCTAAGCCCGAGCTTGCCAGCAAGGCCAGACCTTTCCCTTCCCTCACTCTACTAGGCAGTCGACCCCTGGTCCACACTGGTCTCCTCCTTCCTTGCCTGCTGAGGCCTGGCTCCAGGGGAACAATGCCTTGCTTGGGGCTCACAGCTGAACTGGGACCCAGTCTGGCAAGGACATGAAGTCCAGCATTCTCCAGTCACCGCCCTGATGCTTCGCCCCTCCCGCCCCCGACCAATAACCAAATCCCCACTGAAGTCCCATCAACCTCCAACCTCAAAGCCATCCTCTTTCTAGAACCATCTATCAACACCTTCTGAGACAAGAACACATATAACCCAGGAAGAAAACAGGGAAAGACAAGTGTCCACTGTAAATCACAGCTGAGGAGGGAAGATGGGTTTTCCCCAAACTGAGCAAGTCCACTCGTGCCCTTGTGAAGAGACTGATGGAGAAGGAGGAAACTGGACAACAGAGTCTTCCCTCAGATCCAAGCAACGACAGGCATCTTCTTCCTGGAATTAAAGCCTCAGTGGCCTTGAAAAACTCTCTGCTGTGAGTTAAAAATAGGGCACCGGGGGCTCCCCTGGTGGCGCAGTGGTTGGGAGTCCGCCTGCCGATGCAGGGGACACGGGTTCGTGCCCCGGTCCGGGAAGATCCCACTTGCCGCGGAGCGGCTGGGCCCGTGAGCCATGGCCACTGAGCCTGCGCGTCCGGAGCCTGTGCTCCGCAACGGGAGAGGCCACAACAGTGAGAGGTCCACATACCGCAAAAAAAAAAAAAATAGGGCACCGCACCGCAGTTCTCAGTCCCATAGATTGCTCCGTACCCCTCCCTAGGACAGTGTGGCTTATAACGTTCATGAACAAATAGAGCATTTCTCATCACGGAGGTCAAATAAGCTCTTTCTACCATGAACCCAATTTGAAGACAATCAAATATGCCAGAAGTTGGTTAGCAAAGCCAACCAATGGAGATCTCCTGACTTGGGGTGAGAGAAGGAAAGTGTAATGAGATTACAAAAACCCCTTTTGGATTATTCAAACCATTACTAAGGAGAGGGACAGGAGTGTAGAGAAGGAACCACTATAGGTAATTGAAAGAAGGGAGACTTCTACCATCTGTTGATAGTTAAGGAAAAAAACCTTTCCCTCCTGAGAAAGACAGTGCTTCACCAATGCATGCACTTGATAAAACTGGGAGGCCTGTGGGAGCTCTGCAGTGATTAAACTCCTATGTTGCAAAGAGAAGACGCTGATTCCACCAAAGATTGGGAACCCTGGAGCTCTGCTCTGAGCAGCCGTCCTCTTTTAGCTCTGCCAAAGCCAGACTTCAGAGAAGCGGCACATTGTCTGCGGCCCAGATCAAAGCCTAGCAAACCAAGCAACCTACAAATCACAGGGATGATCCTGAACTGGGCCTCAGATCACGCTGCTATCCTCAGCACTAGCGATGCATTAATGAAGCCTTTCCACTCTGACTTGCAGTTTTCCCAGCCATGAGCTGGTCCGGCTGAACACCCTGGGCAGGGCCCAGCAGCGGCCTGAGGGAGGGGTGGTGAGGGGGGCGGATCCCAGCCAGGCTGCTGCCCTCTCAGTTCAGGCTCTGGCCTAGCTGGAGGCTTGTGTCTGCCTGAGGGTGCCACAGGAAGGCAGAACTGCAGGAAGGGAGGGAGGTACCGGGTGGAGCCTGCAAAATGTGAAGCACGGTGTGGGTGGCGGCTTTGCCTAACTAGTCAAGAGTGGGAGCGGGATGGGAAAGGGGCCTTAGTACCCGCCATGAAAGAAACCACCTCTCTGGGAATACTTTCAAAAGGGTTCCCTCTGCTCTCTGTGATAGGCGGGAGAAAGAGAGAGGGCTGCGGCCATAATTCACCTCAAATGAGAAGCGACTAGAGCTTTCCTCTCCTCTTTCCTCCCCTCCCTACCACCAATGACCCACCTCCCCGGCCCCTGTCCATATTAACCATGGGTGGAGGCTCTCTAACTCTGCCTTTTTCAGAACCGGGTTTCTTCAAGGCCACTTCCAGACTACTAGGCGCCTGGGAACTGCAGTCCCCACCCTCCTACCCCAACCCGGGCCCAGAACTGTGGGGGTGGGGTGGGGGGGAGTCGCACCATCCCTCCCACACGAGACTACAAAACCCGGAGAGCCATGCGCGATAGGCAAGGCCAACTCCCAGGCTTTCGCAGGGGTCCACATGGGAGATGTAGTCCGGCAACCCGGTTGCGCCTCTGGCTTAGAACGGTAACGAAGGGAGTGAGCGACTACAATCCCCACAGTGCTCCACGAGACCGGGTGCGGGTGAGGCGGGCGCGGTGGCTTCCGGGGGCGGTAGTCACACGACAGCTCCCGCGAATTCGAAGCAACGGCAGGGGTAGCGTGGGAGACTACAAGTCCCATGGTGCACCGCAGGGAGGCGGTGGCCCAAGACTTGCAGGCCCCGGCGGAATGACCAGGGCGATGGAAGGAAGTCGTGCTCGCTGCGGCCGTGGGGAATGGGCTTACCGGTGTGTCGAAGGAGAAGGCGCATTCGTCTTTGTGGACCCGGTCTCCAGCCTTGGGGACCCGGATAGTCGGTAATACTGACAGCAGCGCCTCCTCACTCAGCTCCGCCATGACACCGGCAGCAGCTCCTCCACACACAGCGGCTCCCACCGCTTCTAGTTCCCCACCCCCTACCCTTTAGTCCAATGAGCGCCACTCGTTAGGCGCATGCGCTGAAGGAAAGACGCGCGAGAATGGCAGTCGGACGGAGCCTGCCCGCTAGTGCTCCGCCCTCTGCCCGGCTCTTGACTACCGCCAATGAAAAGCGCTTCTAATGCAATCGATGCTCGGAAGAGCCAATCCCACTCCTCCAGGGTAGAGCGCACGTAGAGCAGTGAGGTGGGTCCCGGAGTTTTGGCTGCTGGGACTCCGGGACCCTACAATCCATTAGCGTGCTGTCTATTGAAGAGCAGAAACTGACGGTGTTTTAAACCAGTCAATCCCAGAAACTTTCCTGGGGACCTGTCCAATGGGAAAATAGAAGGACAGTTGTAGTATTGATATTTGAAAAGGGGCTGTCCAATGAGGCGGGGTTTGAGAGTTAGTGTCGAGTGATTGCTAACTCCGTCGACCAATAAGGATTACGATCTCTTTGGACTCAGAAAAATCTTCATAACTCCGTCTCCAGCTGGATATGTACATAATAGCGTAATAATTCATGATTCTATTTTTTAATAAAATCATTTGATTTCGAAACTGAAGGTCTCAAGAGCGAAAACTGGCATTCTGCAAAGTCTTACGACAGACAGCTCGCAGCCCTATACTGAACAAAAGTCCCCCTATCGAGGAGGCGTCACCCCTGGCAAGTCAAGCCGTCGTCCATTGGCCCCACGGTCCCCATGATAGACGTCCTCCCAGCCCAATGGCTTCCTGCACTGGAGGCGGGTCTCACACAGCGGACCTATAGGAACCAGGGTCGACTCAGCCAATAGGGTCAGGGCAGGGGCGTGGCGGGAAGTTTGAAACTTAGCTTCGGGAGTTGAGGATCGAGCTGTTTTGCATCCAAAGCTGGAACTGGGGCCCGGTAAGTGATTTGAATAAATTAGTGAATAAGTTAGAGGGCCCAGGAGGCCCCGAAGGAGCTGCCCTGTCATCTGTATCAGTCATTATCCCCTCTGAGACCTCTGGCCCGGCGGCCAGGCGCTTCCTCAGCGGGGAACTGGGGAAGTTCGGGTGGTCTGGAGTCAGAGGGCGAACGTGGTCGCGGTAAAGACTGAGACCCGAGTCACTTCTCACAGGCATCCCTTCCTCGCCCGGGCCGGGCCCTGCCCCATCCTATTTCTCCTGGTTGAGATGGGCTCAGCCAAGAGCGTCCCAGTCACTCCAGCGCGGCCTCCGCCTCACAACAAGCTTCTGGCTCGAGTGGCGGACCCCCGTTCACCCAGCGCCGGCATCCTGCGCACACCCATCCAGGTACTCAGGATCGGGGTGGGGGAGGCAGCGAAACTGTCTGAATTTGGGGGCCTCTGCCTAACCTGATTCTGAGAGAGCTCACTCCCCGCCACCACCCCCCGCCTTATTTTCCACATTCTCAATCCCGGTGAAGTAGGCTGAGTGTCTGAGGGCCTTGGCAATTCTCGTCTGGGTGTGGACCTGAGGCTAGAGACCTGGCGGGGAAGAGTGAGGGCCCAGACTTGTTCTAGCCTTTGGTCCTGACAGGTAGAGAGCTCTCCTCAACCAAACCTGCCATCAGGGGAGCAGCTGGAGGGCCCTAAGCAGTCCCAGGACTCAGATCCCCGATCTCCTACCCTTGGCATTGCACGGACACCTATGAAGACCAGCGGGGGTAAGTACTGGGCCCAGGGAATTCTGGTAATGCTGTCACCTGGCATCCTTGGGTAACAGCATTATCAGAAGGGGCCTCCATCCTCCTGCTTTGAACCCATGTCACTCTTTTTTTTTTTTTTTTTTTTTTTTTTTTTTGCGGTACGCGGGCCTCTCACTGTTGTGGCCTCTCCCGTTGCGGAGCACAGGCTCCGGATGCGCAGGCTCAGCGGCCACGGCTCACGGGCCCAGCCGTTCCGCGGCATGTGGGATCCTCCCGGACCGGGGCACGAACCCATGTCCCCTGCATCGGCAGGCAGACTCTCAACCACTGCGCCACCAGGGAAGCCAAGCCCAAGGCTCATGTATCTTATCCTCCTTGCTGAATGCTTTGTAACAGAGAGTCACTATCTCACTTCACTTCTCCCCCGCATAGAGCCCCCAAGCCCACTGGTGAAACAGCTGAGTGACGTATTTGAGACCGAAGACCCCACATTAAGTCTTCCCCCAGAGCCTGTTCTGCCCCTAGAGACACCTTCATCTTCTCCACTGGACTCGCCTCTGGGCACCCGGTTTTCCCTTGAGGATCAGATGCCACCTTGGAGCCAGACTGAGTTCCCCTCCAGGCAGGTGTTTTCCAAAGAGGAAATAGGACATGCCTCGGAAACCACTATGGCCAGCCAGGACTCAGACAAGCCCTTAAGAGACCCCGAGACTCCTCGGTCTTCAGGTACAGAATCTATAGGCAAGGTATGGGGTAGAGAAATTGGGAGAACACTCTGGAATAATGTCCATGAATGGATGGAGGAGAAATAAACTGTAAACCCCTAATCTTGGCTCCTTGTTTTAACTCCTTACCAACCCTAGGTTCTAAGTGCAGCAGATGGAAACCAAACAGCAAGGTGCTAGGGAGATCTCCTCTCACCATCCTGCAGGATGACAACTCCCCCGGGACTCTGACACCACGACAGGTAAAGGGAGAGAGGGTGAAAGCTATTACTAGGAAATCCAACGTAAAGATGGGAGCCCTTTTCCCCGATCTTCTCTCCCCTGAACAACCTCCCGCCCTCCCTCACCTTGCCCACTGCCTTTCGCAGGGAAAGCGGCCTTCTCCCCTGAGTGAAAATGTTAGGGAACTAAAGGAAGGGGCCGTTCTGGGAACTGGACGACATCTGAAAACTGGAGGACGAGCATGGGAGCAAGGCCGGGGCCACGACAAGGAAAATCAGCACTTTCCTTTGGTAGAGAACTAGGGCGTGCACGGCCCCAGCACTGGGACTCACCAGGGGCCTCGTGGTATTCTGTGTCCTCTCACCCCTTCTTTCCCTGGGAGACTGGAAAGGCTCATTTTCTTCAACTCCCCCTACACTACCAACTCTGGGACTGAGCTTCCTTGGCTTTCTTTGTGTCTTATGTGTTTCTGTATATTAAAGCAAGTGATTTTAAATGATTTTTTTTTATCGGAGTATAGTTGCTTTACAATGTTGTGTTAGTTTCTGCTGTACAGCAAAGTGAATCAGCTATACGTATACATATATCCCCTCTTTTTTGGATTTCCTTCCCATTTAAGTCACCACAGAGCACTGAGTAGAGTTCCCTGTGCTATACAGTAGGTTCTCAGTTGTCTATTTTATGCATAGTAGTGTATATATGTCAATCCCAATCTCCCAATTCATCCCAGCCCCGCTTTGTGTCCATATATTTGTTCTCTATGTCTGTGTCTCTGTTTCTGCTTTGCAAATAGGCTCATTTGTACCATTTTTCTAGATTCCACATATATGCGTTAATATATGGTATTTGTTTTTCTCTTTCTGACTTACTTCACTCTGTATGACAGTCTAGGTCCATCCACGTCTCTACAAGTGACCCAGTTTCATTCCTTTTTATGTCTGAGTAATATTCCACTGTGTATATGTACCACATCTTCTTTATCCATTCCTCTGTCAATGGACACTTAGGTTGCTTCCACGTCCTGGCTATTGTAAATAGAGCTGCAATGAACATTGTGGTACATGACTCTTTTTGAATTATGGTTTTCTCAGGGTATATGCCCAGTAGTGGGATTGCTGGGTCGTTTGGTAGTTCTATTTGTAGTTTTTTAAGGAACCTCCATACTGTTCTCCATAGCCACTGTATCAATTTACATTCCCACTTAAATGATGTTTTTAAGTGTTATACCTAAACCTTGCACTGGGTCTTCTGTATGCAGAAAGGCAGCCTGGGGTGGGGGCGGGGTGTGCTTGTGTGCCACGGCCTGAGTGTCCCCGCACTGACACCTCCAAGCCTCATTTACGCACCTCCCTTAAATCCTGGTGTTCCCCAGGGCACTGTCCTTGGCCCTTTCCTCTTGCTGTCCCTGGGTGTTCACTTCTAGGCCTTCATGTTACTCCTCTGTATTCTGGTGACATCCAGGTCTCTCTCCCTAACCCTGATCTTCATCCAGCTGCCCCAGAGGAACTTCAGAGCTTGTCTAAAGTTGGATTTGTGATCTTCCCCCCCCAGTTATTCGTCCTCCCCTATTCTCTCTCCAAGTGAATGACAGCGCTGTCCACCCAGTTGCCAGACCCTAACCTTGGCCATTACCTCGAATCCTTCCCTTTGAATATCCCATAGCCTAGGCATTGGTCACTTCCTCCTGGAGATTCTGCATCTTTAATCCCTTCCCCACCCCTTCCCATCCCCCTCTGTCCTATCGCTCTTGCATTTCTTGCCACCTGCCTCCTACCTTGTTTCCCTCCATTTCCTCCAGGCTTCCCTTCCTCCATTTCATCAACCGACATGGCCGCCAGGGCCATCTTCCCGAGGAGCATCACTGATCACGTTACTACTCCACTCAAAACTCTTCAGTCGTCCCGCATTGCCCGTAGGGTAAAGTCTAGACTTTTTCGCTTTTTTAGGCCTCTTACAATCTGATTCCTTCTCAACACAGCCCTCCTGTACAGACACACACATATGCACCAAAGGCAGGCGGTGGGGAACCGTTGTGCACAGCCCCCCTCCCAGCCTCCTTCTCCTCCTGCCCCAGCTCAGGCCTTGCCCATGAGGCTTGGGCTCCCGCCTCCACCCTCCTTTCTGCCCACAGCTCTCTGGTACCCAGCCTTTATCATTGCACATGTAATACTTTATTACTTAAGTGGGTCCTGCGTCTGTTTGGAACAGAAGTGGGGTGGGAGGCAAACATCACAGACATACCAGGGCACTACTTTATTGCCAGTGCTTTAGGAGAGGCAAGAAGGTAGACAAAGGAGAAAGTACGAAGGAGAAGGGGGCCAGGACCCTAGTGGTGCCAGAGCCATAGTCACGGGGCTGAGGGCCCTGCGCCACTCAGGTCTAGACAAAGGTGGTGTCTCTGGGGTGGGGGGGAATCCTAGGGCCTGTGGCCTCAGATGGGAAGCCTGCTAGGCCTGCCAAGGGTGGAGGTCCCGGGGTCCGTTGTCCTTGCTCATTAAGGGAGAAGCTGTCAGGACCATGGAGAGGGGAGGCCGTGGGAGGAGATGGGGCAGTTCCCCACCCATGTCCCTGGTGTTGCCTCCCAGAGGCACGCTCCCCATACTCCCCATGCCCTCAAAGGGGAAAGCTGGGCGGGAAGGGTGGCTGCACGGCAGAAGAGAAAATCTTAAAGAAATCGGGCAGGAGAGAGGGCAGCCGAGTGTCTTCATGGCCTTTTACCTCCCCTCCTCCAGCCTCCTCAGTTCCAGATTTTGAGGAAGCTGTCCCAGGAACCAGTGGCCACAGCCATCCCATCAGCTGTGACCCCCAGGCAGCTGACCCTGTTGTCATGGCCAGAGAGGATGCCTGAAGAAAAGGGAGAGGAGTCAGCCTGGCCCTGCACACAGGGCCCCTAGGTTAGCTAGGCGAGACATCCAACTAGAAGAGGAAAGAGGATTAGCCCTAAGGGGCGGGCCTTCTATTGAAGCCAGTCTCTCTATGTAGAACCTGGGGTGGGTGAGGGGAGGGGAGGGACCTGGGAGGGTTGGACATGTCAATGTGCTGGGAGAAAAGCAAGGGCACTAGAAAATGGGGAGGGCTTCCAAATGGAGACTTAGGCCCTGAGAGAAGTGACTTGCCCAAGGCCACTCAGAATGTAAGCAGTGGAATTAAGATCTGGATCCTGACTCTGGCCCAGTGTTATCTTCACTGGGCACCTGGCCTCTCCCAAGAGAAGAAGCCACACTATCTGATTCAACTTCAGACCAGGCCAGTCCTAGAGAAGCACCCAGGTCGGGGTCAGGGCCATCAGGTCACTCTCCATCCACCTAATTCTGTCACTGCATAGTCCCTGAGATGGCCCTTCCCTTTGGTGGATGCCCCTGAAACCCAGCACTGACTGGACATTCAAGGCCCACAGGTCTGGGGGTGGCCGGGAGGAGCTCTTCCAGTGGGAAGCAGCCATGGCAGGCGCAGTGGAGAAGGGCCCGTTAGAGCAACTTCGCTTTGAGAGAAGGTGTTCCTAGATTGGGAAACAAGGGGGACTGGCTTCTAGGGGTAGAGCTCAGTTACCCAATACTTAGGGAGCAGTGGTAAGAGGGTCCCCACAAGGGGTGCGAGGTGGCCTTGGTGGGCAGGCTCTTACCCACTCGCTCGCACTTCATGGAGTCCCAGACATTGCAGTTGAAGTCGTCGTAGCCTGCAAAGAGCAGGCGGCCACTGAGGGAGAAGGCCACGGATGTGATGCCGCAGACGATGCTCTCGTGGGAGTAGGTGGTCAGCTCCTGGTCTGCCCGCAGGTCAAACAGGCGGCAGGAGGCATCGTCCGAGCCCGTGCAGATGGCCTCTCCGTTGGGGAAGAACTGCGGGTACAGGTGGCCAGGGGTCAGGACTCAGACCTGGGCAGCCCGCTGCCTTTCCTGCCCTCTCCCTGCTCCTGCCCTGGTGGCTCCAGGCCCAGCTGTTTCCCTCAGCCTCTCTGGCCCCCGCCCCCAACCCTTCCACCGCCAGCACGGTCACTCTTCACCGCTGACGTGTGTCACATGCCAGCTGCAGCCGGGCTCCCTACCCCCTTCCCTGCTCCACAGTATTTCCACGTTGCAGGGGAGAGCACGGGGCTGAGGGAGGGTGGGCAGCGTGCCCAGGGCCACATGGTCAGAAGGGTGGAGGCTGTCCCAGACGCCAACGACTACAGTCGGCTGGATCAGCGTGTAAGCACAGGGCCAAGTACCAAGGCATATCCTGAATCTCATCGTGAGGACATGTCACATAACCCGATGGAGGGAAAGTCTACAGAAAACTGGCTTGTACTCTTCAAGAATGTCAATGTCACGGAAGACAGAGAAAGGGCGCAAACGGTTCCAGTTTAAAAGAAACTGAAAAGACAAGGCAAGGGAATGCGATACCTGTTCCTGGACAGAAAAAAAACATTGCTATTTTTCAGATAATTGGTGACATTTGAATATAGACTATAGACTGTAGTACTGCGTTGATTTAAATTTCCTGATTTTAAGAATTAGACTGTGACTACGAAAGAGAACGGCCTTGATTTTAGGAAGTACTGAAGTATTTAATGGGTAAAGAGGCATGAGGTCTGCAACTTCCTTTCAGAGAACCCAGGGAAAAAGCTAATGACAGGGCTTCCCTTGTGGCGCAGTGGTTGAGAGTCCGCCTACCGATGCAGGGGACACGGGTTCGTGCCCCGGTCCGGGAAGATCCCACATGCCGCGGAGTGTCTGGGCCTGTGAGCCATGGCCGCTGAGCCTGCGCTTCCGGAGCCTGTGCTCCGCAGCGGGAGAGGCCACGGCAGTAAGAGGCCCACGTACAGCAAAAAAAAAAAAAAAAAAAAAAGCTAATGACAAAGCGTGTCTATACCTACATCTAGGTGTGTGTGTGTCTGTGTCCGTCTGTCCGTCTATCCCTCCCTCACTCTACAGAGAAGGAATGATGAAGCAAATGTGGCAGAAAGGTAACTGAATATGGGTGAAGGGTAGATGGGAGCTCTTTTTGTTACTCTTGCAACTTTTCTGTGAGGGAAAATTATTTCAAAGTGGAAAGTTGAAAGGGGGCGGGGGCTTCCCTGGTGGCACAGTAGATCAGAATCCGCCTGCCAATGCAGGGGACACGGGTTCGAGCCCTGGTCCGGGAGGATCCCACATGCCGTGGAGCAACTAGGCCCGTGAGCCACAACTACTGCACCTGCGCTCTACAGCCCGCGAGCCACAACTAGAGGAAAGCCTGCATGCAGCAACGAAGACCCAACGCAGCCAAAAATTAATAAATTTTAAAAAAAGAAAAAAAAAAAAGGAAAGGGTCAGGGGGCTGCAGGAGGGGATGAAGGCTGTGTGTGTTGGAGGTGGAGAGGTGTTCCCGGGAGTCAGAGAACAGAGGGGGCGGGGGTGAGGGGGCTGCTCACGCAGATAGCATTGATGTCCGACTCGTGGCCCGTGAACGTCTGCCGGCAGGTCCCCTCCCGCACGTCCCAGAGCTTGGCGTTGGCATCACAGGCCCCCGAAATGAAGAGTTTGAAGTCAGGGGACACGGCCAGGCTCATGCAGTCCCCCGTGTGTCCCACAAACACAGTCTTCTGCTGCCCGGTCTCGATGTCCCACAGAGCACTGCGGGGTGGGGGGAGGGGAGGGGAGGGGGTCACAGAGAAAGGCCAGCACAGAGGGGTGCCTCCCAAGCCCCAGCACCCACAGCGCTCGGTCCTCACCACGTGGTGTCCCCGGAGCTGGTCACAATGTTGTTGTCGTCCAGGAAGCGGCAGCAGGAGAGATAACCTGGGGGTAGTTAGGACAGTGCCCTGGCTGCCCGCCGCCCCCCGCAGGGCCGGGGCTTCCAGGGACCCTCAGTCTCTCACTCACCTGTGTGAGCAGAGAGCTCCCGGCTGACCTTGACATTGCCCTCCCGGGATTTGAGGCTGTAGATGGAGCACATATTGTCCAGCCCCCCACATGCCACGAAGTTCCCCGACGGGGCGTAGGCACAGGTCATGACCCAGGAGGAGCGCAGCGGGATGGCGTGCACCTGCGGGGGGCGGGGCAGCGGGGGCCTGCGCTGAGCTCCCAGGTGGAGAGCAGAGAAGGGGAGCAGGACGCCCCCAGGAAGGAGGGCGGCAGAGGGGCCGGGAGACAGGGCTGATACCTTGTTGGTGGTGTAGGTGTCCCACACAATCAGCTTCCCGTCTTGCGAGGCACTTACCAGCAGCCTGGGGACAGAACACTCGTGCCACCCAACTCTCCTTCCTGTGTCCCCCTAACACCCACCCCAGGCCGCCCACGCCTCTTAAGCCTCACTTGGAGTCGGTGGCCCAGTGCATGGCGTAGATCTTGGCCAGGTGTCCCCTTAGCGTCCGCCGCGTCCGCATCTGCACTCGTCCCACGACCTCTAGGCCAGACACCAGCTGCAGGAAAGGGAGCATTAAATATCAGGGTGAGGGGCTTCCCTGGTGGCGCAGTGGTTGGGAGTCCGCCTGCCGATGCAGGGGACACGGGTTCGTGCCCCGGTCCGGGAGGATCCCACATGCCGTGGAGCGGCTGGGCCCGTGAGCCATGGCCGCTGAGCCTGTGCTCCGCAACGGGAGAGGCCACAAAAGTGAGAGGCCCGCATACAAAAAAAAAAAAAAAATCAGGGTGAGGACTTCCCTGGCAGTCCAGTGGTTAAGACTCCATGCTCCCAATACAGGGGGTACGGGTTCGATCCGTGGTGGTCGGGGAACCAAGATCCCGCAAAAAAAAAAAAAAAGAAAAAGAAATCAGGGGGTGAGCAGGGTACGTGCCCACGTGTCAAGTGTCAGAGCCACTGATCTGTACAAGTTTCTGTTACATGCCAGGCTCGGGGTCAGGGCCCCAGCCTCAGAGTTATCAGGCCCTGCCCGGCAATGGCTTAGACTGATGCGGAGACAGACACAGGCATGTTGCTAAGGGTTTAACCGCCACCTCTCCTGCGTGGGCTGGGGGAGGAGGGGAAGGGGGAGGGGGATTTCCATCGTATAAATAGTACCGCCTTGACCAATTCAAGCTGCCATGTGAGACCACCACACACGGACTTGGGAAGAGATGCACACATCTGGATGAACCCAGCTGCTAGGAGACTGCCCTCGCCCACCACTGCTGCATGGCCAGCTCTCCCTGGTACCCAGAGCAGCTCCATGGCCCTGAAACTCCTTCGACCTTCTAGACTTAGGCTGGGGCTCCAGGGTCAAAAGACTTGACTTGCCATTTACTTGCTTTGTTATCTCAGGCAAGTTACTTAACCTCTCTGAGCCTGTTTTCCTCTGAGCCTGTAAAATGAGGTTTATAGCACCTACCTTATGGGGTTGTCGTGAACATGAAATGAAATTATGTATTTAAGCAACTTAGCCCAGTGCCTGGCTCATGTTCAGTAACTGTTTACTCTTATTACTAACATTTAATCCAATCTAAGATGCCACCAACTCTAAGAAGCACGATTCTCACATGGATCACTAAGAAGGAAAAAATGCTGCGAATTATAATTGTAAGGCATCGATTGTTGGATGCATCTCAATTTCCGAGACGTCAAAATATGAAAAAATGCATCTTAGAACTGACGACTTCAGTATTAGACAGCTAGTACCTAGCGTCGCGAAGGGCTCCTGAATGACAACGCCCTACCCCTCTTCATCCTTGCCACCCCGCGAGGGGGGATAATCACTCTCGTTTTAAGGACAAGGACAGGACAGAGTCCGCCTCCGTAGTCTCCGACTCGGTGCCTGGCCCAGAGCAGACTGACCTCGCAAAATGTTTGTTGAATGAATGAATTCATGTCATTCCTCACTCCAAGGACACGCTGTACTAGAGCTTGGGCACCAGGCTGTGGCTGGTCAGGGGGCTCCCGCCCCATCCCTTCCCCTCCCCACTCCTCCCCTCCGGCCCTGTCAGGGGGACAGGAGCTCTCACCTCTGCCAGAGTAATGTCAGCACAGGCTTTCCTGGCATCCTGGGGGGAAAGCAGACATCAGGGGATGGTAAGGGCAGGGTGTCGGTGGGGGTGGGGGTGCGTGGGTGTCTGATGCGGGTGGGTTTGGGGCTCTAGGGTTTGGAGCCACCTCTCAAATATGAGATCCAAATTCAGGAGGTATCTGGCGACTTCCAGGTCAGGGGTCTCTTGGGCGTCACTCAAGGGTGACCCCAGCCCTCTTCCCCCCCAGGCCCCACTCCCGCACGAGCCCGGTTCCCTGTTTTCTGGGGCTCCCTGGTGGGAGGGTCTGGGGTTACTGCAATCTGCTTCTTGAGCTGCTCTGCTTCCTGCCGCAGCTGCTCCATCTCCCCCATGGCGGGCAGCTTGAGGGGTGGCTCCGGCTCCTGCCAGGAACACGGGGTGGGTGTAGGGGGATCCCCATGTCTCTGTCCCTCACACCCCACACCGGACCCCTCACGAAGGCTGGAGCCCACTCCCCAGACGGAACTGACTCGGTGGTCTGCACCCCTCACCCCGCCCGCCCTCCCCATGTGGAGTCCAGTGCAGCCAGCCCGGCGCTGGCCCAGCCCTGCCTGCAGCCCCCAGCCCCAGAGGGCACAGCCAGCCTAGCTCCCTCTTACTTGGGCTCTGACTGGATCTCTTTAGGCTTCCAGCTCCGGTTCCCAGGCGTCTCCTCGCTCCCTCAGCTGCGACGCCCGCCCGTCACCTGCCCCAGCTCTGCTGCCAGGGGAGCTGGCCTGGCCTGGCCCCGGCTGGGGGCGGGGGGCGGGGGGGCACTGACAGGGAAGGGTAGGGCCAACGACGTCAGGCAAATGAAGTCAGCTGGCCGGGGTGGGGGGAGAGGACAGGGCGGGAGGCGTGTGGCTTCCGAGAGGCTTGGGCCCAGCCCAGGTTGGGGGGCGGGTGGGGGCAGCAGGAGTGCAGGACTCCATGGAGAAGCAGCCCCCGTGACGAGCCCCAGAGGGAGGAAGGGGTGTGGGTGCTTCCCCGGCCAGTCTCCAGGCAGAGGGCAGAGCATCAGGCCCCATGGGATTAGAGCAAAGCTGTGAGGATTAAGGGCTGGGTTTGGGAGGGGCGCAAAGGAGCAGCACGACCACAGCTCCAGGGGGGGGGCGCCCAGGCCCTGGCCCCCATCAGTGGCGATGATCTTGGCAGTCAGGGCCTGGCTAGCAACCAGTCCAGGAGCCAGAGAATGAGGGTGAGAGACAGCCCACTGTCAATACCCAAAACTGTGTGCCTTAGCTCCGGGTGGGGCGCGGAGAGGGGTACGGTGAGTACGGGGAGGGCGTAGGCCGGAGCTGAGATTAGAAGGGACTGATCTGGATAATCCTTCTTCTGGACAAGCCCCAACCAGCTGCCCCCAGGATCTGATCCCTGGGTAGAGGGGGAAGGTCCGGGGGCTCCAGAGAGGAGGATGGACAGGCCTGGCCCAGCTCTGGGTGGAGAAAAGAATGGCAAGTGGAGGGCAACCCCGTCCCCTGCTCCCATCCGGGGCTGGGCCCACTGCTGGCCCCCAGGACTCACAGGGTCCTGCTGGGGCTGAGAAGGCAAGCACCAGAGGGACGAGGCTGCCCGGAACCCCAGGCAAGCTCGGAGAGGGAAGACAGGGCTTAGAGCAGGAGGCCCAAGGAGCAGCTGTCAGGGTGAGGGCTCATCTGCACGAGGGGAGCAGGTGGCCGAGAGTTCCCTGACAAATCACAGGCTGGAGAGGCCCTGCCTCTGGGAGGCCCACGATACCTGTCCTCCCTGGCTGGTCACAGCCTCTCCACCCTCCAGCCGCAAGGGAAACTGCTGCGACACACTTGACTGGGCCCCGGCTGAGGGGTCTTCAGGATCTTTATTGACGGGCGGGGAGCGGGCAGTGGGGTGACCCTCCCTCTCATCCGCCTCATTTAAAGCAGTCGGGCCCTACCCCCGGCCGTCTCTCTCCACGGCGGCAGCATCGCGTCTTCTGTCTGTCCTAGGGCTGGAGGTCCATCAGCTGGGCCCAGGCCTGGCTCCCCAGGCTAGTCTGTGCAGTGTCCTCCGAGTCCAGGGCTGCACGGCCCTTGTGATCCCCAGGCTGGCGGGCGTGCAGGGACGGAGAGCTCGCTGTTCTGCTCCCGTTACGTGGGGACTTCTTGGGGGTCTTGGCATCAAGGCAGACCCCCCACAAGTCAAGAGGCCACATCCCCAAGGAGCTGGCTCAGCCCCTCACAGCTCCTCTCGGACCCGAGGCGGCTTCCCAGACTTGTCCTGGACCCGCTGAAGCCTGTGGCTGGGGGGTTCTGGGGCGGGGTCTCTGCTGGGCATCCCTTCTCCCTCCTCCTTCTCTGGCTCCTGCAGTAGCTCTTTGGCTTCGGTCCACTCCTGGGGTGGGGCGTGGAGAGGAGGGTCTGGCCTGATTTCCTGCATCCACCCTGCCCCAAGGCCCCTCCCTGGCTCAACTCAGCCCCTGCGCCTTACCCGTCAGCCTGCCCACCCCTCACACGGCTACCCCGCTCGCTCCTCCTCACCTGTTCCCCGTGCTCAGGGGCCCACGTGTGCCACAGCGCCAGGCTGCAGCGCCGCCCCCGCGTCACGGCCCACACACCATGGGGATTCTCCACGCCGGAGCTGAAGGCCACGAGGCGCCCACAGCGAGGACGGACCTGCGCCTGGCGGGCCACGGCGGATTCAGCTCCAGGGAGGGGCCCTCGGAAAACCTGGCCCTGAGTCCCTGGAGTAGGACGGGGGTAGGGGGCCCAGAGAAGGCACCTCTCTTGCCCACCACTTCCCCTCCGTAATTCAGGGGCTGTCTGGGGGCAAATGGGAAATGGGCCTCCACTTGGGGAGCACAAGTGCCGGACTGAGGCTAGAGGAGTTGGAGCCAAAGGGAGAAGGGACCTCCATCCACCCCCGTGCCCTGACTTTTCCTGGCCAACTCTTTGTACCAGGTGTGAAGCCACCTGAAGGCACGAGCCCAGTACCAGACTCTGGGTTCTGGGCATAAGGATCTTGAGGACACTTTTCCACCCCAAAGAGAGCTTGGATTACAGGTGGTGAGCAGAGAAGGAAGTTATTGGATAAGGCAGAGCAATGCACAGTGAAAAAGCACTGCTCCGCTCTTCTACCGATCCTAGCCCCAAGCTTGTACCTGGAATAGGGGCTTGGGGTCCTGTGCTTCACCCGCCCTCCTTTAGGAGGGCCTGGAGGGGCCCCTTGGAGGTCTCCTGGGAGGGGCTAGGAGAGCCCCTGAACACACAAGTGGTGGGAGGCGCTGGGGAGGTCAGGGAAGGCGAGGGCTAAGGCGGCCCCAGCCACTTCCGTGCATTTGCCTCTGGGAATCCTGAGCCCACAGCTGGGCTCCCTGTCCACCCCCCACCCAACCCCCATTTACCGTGACGGTGAGGGCGTTGGGCTCTGTGAAGAACAGGTCGCCGCCCTGGAAGTCATCGTTGAGGTAGAGGAGTCCGCTGGGGAGGGAGGAAGACAGGAGGCGGTGAGACCCCCGCCCAGGCCCCCCTGCCTGACCCCTGGAGGGCCGCCCACCTGTAGTCTCGGTAGGTGTAGGCTGGGGGCTCCCGCCAGCACTCCCCCGTGTCAGGGTCCAGGACACAGTTGTCTGCGTGCACCGGGTGGCTCAGGTCCATGCGCTGCGCCTGCTCTCCTGGGAAGTGAAGGGGCCTGGTGGGTGCCCCGGTGCCTGCCCACCGACACCCACCCTGCAGCTCCGGGGTCACAGCCGGGCCCCGGCCTGGGCAGGGGAGTCAGTCCTCGTGCAGTGAAGACTGGGACGCACACGGCTGGGGCTGCAGAAGGTGTGCGGTGCATCGGCCTCGAGGGGCCCCGAGGCTGGGGCGGAGCAGCAGGGTCCCTGGCGGTTACCTTCTATGGCACTACGGCACACCAGGTGGGTGAAGGAGAGGTGCAGGGTCCGGTCCGGGGAGAAGTAGGCCTGTGTCAGGCTCCGCACGCGCTCGCTCGCCTCCAGAAGCAGCTGGGCACCCTGACTGCCCACAGTCCCAGCCCGGGCCAGCTGCCAGCAGAGAAGGAAGGGCCGGGAAGGGGGAGGCACTGGAAGGGTGGCCCCTGCCCCCGCCCCACTTCCACTGCCCTCCACCCACGGTTTGGGGGCGCCCATCCACCCAACTGCTCCATGATGGCAACACGGGCCCCTCGGTCTGGAAGCCCCTCCTCAACCCTGGGCCGAGGACTTGGCTACCCTCGGTCCCGGGAGAGCCCTCCCCAGGAGATGCCCGGCCCTCTTCTCCAGTTCTGGCATCAGGCCAGGGCCC
The DNA here is from genome assembly GCF_964165515.1 of Mesoplodon bidens. Lineage (NCBI taxonomy): Eukaryota > Metazoa > Chordata > Mammalia > Artiodactyla > Ziphiidae > Mesoplodon > Mesoplodon bidens. Next base: position 5,869,443 of record NC_138167.1, on the reverse strand, counting down.
GGGGGCCTCCTCTCACCTGGGCGGCCTTGAGCACCGTGAGCCCCTCGAAGCGTTCGTGGGGAGTGTGTGGGGAGCGGCGGCCCTGATAGCCGGACCTGGCTCCAGACTCAGCCGCGTCCTAAGCAGGGAGGGGGTTGGCTGGGGAGTCACCCTCCCCGGCCCTGGGCTATCGCCCACCTCACTGCCCACAGGGCCACATGGCCTTCCCTCCAACCCTCCCAACTCCCTGGAAGAGGCTAGAAGCTCCCGGAGTTCTCTGAGCTGCTGCCCATTCCCAGAGAACGACTATCTCCGCGTCTGTGTTGTCACTCCTGGTAAAGATCTGGAACCCCACTTGCGGAAGGGACTGTGCACAGAACTCTGGAGAGCTTCCTACAGTGGGGAAGGGGCCCTGAGAGCTGAGGACAGCTGGGGAAGGGGGCAGGAGGGGCTTGATCACTCATCCCGATGGGCCGAGAATAGGGGAGTTTCTCTGAAAAAGGACGCTGGCAGGAGGTTCGACAGTCGGGACAGGTCCTGGCTGACTCAAGGTAGGGACAAGGCATCAGCCAAGGTGTCTCTCCTCCATCCCTTCTCACCTTACATGCTCTTGGAGAATTTAAGGCCCTTGATGCTAAGTCCCAGTTACCCAACTGCCTACATGACTCTTATCTACTGGGGGTCTCCTAGTATCTGAGGGTCCCTTTCCTGACACCTACTGTCTGCTTTTTCTTTCTTTTTTCTATTCTGTCTGCTTTTTGAAACTCAAGGTACCACTGTCTAATTACCCCGTATTTAAGCCTCATCTCTGAGAGGTTCACATAGAGGCTACCTGGCCACTCAAGCCATCTAACCCTCTATTCTTTTATTCATTCATTCATTCAGTAGGCACTGAGCATCTACTATGTGCCAGGCACTGTGGACTCAACTGTGAACATGAAAAGTTCCAGCAGGGTTTATATTTTGAGATAATAAACAAACAAACAAACCAGATCAATTCAGACGGTGATAAGTGTTACATGGAAAATTAAAGCAGGGTTACAACCCCGAGAGTGCCCCAGCAGGGGTCAGGGGACAGCTAAGTGATGAGGTGACATCTACATTGAAACCAAATGATATGAAGGAATAGCTGAGAGAAAAAATGTTCCAGGCAGCAGAAATAGCAAATGCAAAGGTCCTGGGGCCAGAATGAGTTTAGTGTAATCAAGGAACAGAAAGGTCTGATACTTGGGAGTTATCCTTGACTCCATTCTTTCTTCATCTTCCAAATAGATTTAGTCCTCAATTTCTCTTTGACTTTCTAAGTATTTCTCATCTGTCCCCATCTTCATTCCCTTGAAATGAGAACCTAACCTAGGGCAGCGGCCCTCTTGCAATCATCCCAGAAACTCCCCCTCACTTCCCTCTCCCGCTGCATTCTCCACACTGCCACTGGAGGGAGCTCCCAGTCCTACAGGATGAGGGCTCCAGACCCTGCCCTTGGAGGTTCTGCAGGAAGACAAAAGTCCACCCCTCCTTAAATCCTTCAGAAAGCCGTCCACAAATAAAGTCCAAACTCCTTGGTAGGGTACAGAGGCCCTTCCCCATCTCTCCTGGGCCTCCACCCTAAACTGCCTCTGGACAATATACGGCCTGATGTTAATAGCGATAGATCATACTATTTCCACATTCTTCCAAAAGCTTTACCATGTTCTAACTCATTTAATCCTCACAGCAACCACAGCAACCCTACAACATAACCGCTGCATTTAGCCCCATTTCATAGAGAGGAAACTAGGCTCACAGATGTTAAAATACATTGCCCAAGGTCACACAGGTAATCCCTGCTGGGACTGGCCCATGTTCTTAACTCCTGTGCTCCACTGCGGTTCCCAGAACCCCCCTTGCTCTTCTCCCTTGCAGCCTGACTTTCCTTCCCGCTCTGTTTGGTTAACTCATCCTTAAGACTGAGCTCAAATGCCAGCCCCTCCGGTAAGCCTTCCGTGACTTTGCATCTCCGCGCGGGATCCTAGTTCCCCGACCAGGGATCGAACCCAAGCCCCCTGCAGTGGAAGTTTGGAGTCTTAACCACTGGATAGCCAGGGAAGTCCCTGGGTGAGTACCCTGTACAGACTTCTTTCATCAAACTCACCACCCACTCTGATTATGTCTCCATGCCTGATTCCTTCTCTATACACTGAGCTCCCAAATGCACGGTCTGTGTTCATCTACCTCCCCCTGGAACCCAGGCATTTCCAGTGTACAGCAGGGTCTCAAAGAGCGTGCGTCAAAGAAACGCTAGCCCAGAGTGAGACTGAAGCTTCATAAAATGGCAGACTCAACCTGGTGAATACAGATCATCCCCCCCAACCTAGGAGGGGATGCGATGATGGAGAAACAGCCTGCATGTCTGCCGAGCCAATAACTGAGCTCTCGGCCAACCAAGGAATCTTCACCTGTGCACTCACCCTTTCTGATGCATTTATGCTTTGTATTTTGTTCTTCCTATCAGGTTCTCGCAATATCCTTCTGTAAAATGACCAGCCCACGTCAGCTAAGTTAAGAGGAAAAGGAACTTGTCCCCAGCGGGGAGGCAGTGGCGACCACAGTCCCCGCTGGAGAGTCAGGGAGGGCAGGACAGGGCGCAGGCCAAGAGCAAGGGGGCAGGCAGCTGTACCAGCGGGTCCCCAAATAGCGGCAGTGCCCCCCCCACAGGTCTTCTCACCTTGGCCAGCTGCAGGAGCACCCCGCACTCAGCTGGGGTGAGCAGCCCGTCTAGCACCGCTCGCTCCGACCCATTCAGCTGCCTCGCGTCCTGGGTCAGGGTTACCCCCTCCAGGAGGAGGACATCTGCCGGGGAGGGAGAGGACCGGGGCTGAGGGTCCCCTGAGAGCAGGCCCAGCAGTAGCTGGCAGCCCCCAGACCCTCCAGAATCCTGTCTCCTGCTGTCCCAGGAACTCACCCTTCCAGTGAGTCAAGGGCTTCGGCTGTGGAGGCTCATGGTCCCACGGCCTCTTCTCCAGATCCTCTCTCAGGGGTGAGAGACATGCTCAGCGGACGCACAGGCCAGACCCATCTTCCCCAGGACCCATCCCTCCCCTTCCAGCTCAGGCCACGCCCCTCCCACCACAAGGCACCTCCTACCTGAGTTTTTCTCTAAGGGCCTCAGGGATGAAAGCTGCTGGGGTCCAGGGATCCTGGGACAGTCAGGAAAAGCGCCATCACCCATCAAGTCCGCCCCTGAATCCCTGACGGTAGACCCTGAGCTACCACATTAAGGTCCTCCTGCTTCCAGAGGGGAAGGTGGAGGTGGAGAAAGCCCTGGACTCATTGTCGGGAGCCCCGGGCACTGGGCACTGGGCCAAAGTCTGCAATAATAATGATAATAATAACAACAACAACTGACGTAGCACTGTTTGCCAGGTGCTATTCTAAGAGCTTTATACACGGATGTGGAACTTATCATTTAAAGTTCACAATAGTCTTATCAAACAGGTCGTAGTAATGTGCCCATTTTGCAGTTGAGAGGACTCTGAGACACAGAGACGTAAAGTAACATGCCCAAGATCACACAGCTGATGAGGGACAGAGCTGGGATTTAACCAACGGTTTCCAAACAGGGAGATTTGCCCGTTAGGGGACGTCGCAACGTCTGCAAACAGTTTTGATTGTCATGACTCAGGGAGTGCTAGCGACACCTACTGGGCAGAGGCCGGGTAAGCTGGCCTACACGGTCCTACGTTGCCTGGACAGCCCCCTTCTCCCAGTTAGGAAGTATCTGGTCCAAAATGGCAATAGTGGCAAACAGGTTGAGGAAGCTGCCTTACGCTGTAGCACCAGCGAGAATAACCTCTGCCCTTTGGTTCCCTTTCACAACTACAACAAAGAGTAAGAATAGCAGCCGCGACAGAGCTTTCTGTACTTCGGAGCAAGCGACGTGGCTTCAACAGGGCTATGAGATGAGTGTGATGTTCCCATTTTACAGGTAAGGAAATTGAGGCCGAGGCAAGTGAAGGTCCAGAGCTTGTTCGTGGCAGAGAGACCAACATTTAGGCCTGCATGACCCCAAAGCCGCCCTTAACTACAGGTGCCTGCCTCTGTCCCTGTGATGCTGGGACACAGAGTCCTCTCCAACCCTCGAAGGGTTATGGAGAAATGGGAAACGCTGTTGGGAACGGATGTGGCACATCCACATAGGGCACTACTGCTGTCCCTCTCCTGGGGGCGGGTGGGGAGCAGTGGGGTCACTCACGGGGTCCTTGAAGCTGGCCCCCAAGTGCTCCATGGCATAGTAGAGCTGTCTCTTCTCCCCCAGGGACCGAAGGACGAAGCGCTGGATGTCCTGGAGAAGGGGGACAGCGGGGGGGAGTGGGGGTCAGGGAAGTTAAGGCTGGAGAAGGGCAGGGGAGCCCGCAGGCTCCCTAACCTTGGCTGTGCCCCTCGGCTCAAGCCGCCTCCTTCAGCAGCTTCAGGGTGTCGGGGCTCAGACTGGGGGTAGTGTGTGTGTGTGTGTGTGTGTGTGTGTGTGTGTGTGTGTGTTGTGCACATGTGCACTTGTGCTAGGTGGGGGCAGGCAGGGGTGAGGTTAACGGGAGAGGGCTGGGCTGGTGCTTGGACTCAGAAGTAGAGCCTGCAGTGGGGGGCAGGGAGTGGAGAGCGAGCAGATGCTGGACTTGGGGTCGCCTTTGGCCAGAATGGGGGGCGGGATCCAGGTGACTTCTCCAGTATACCTGTTTGATTTCGGGCTACCTCACAGGGTGAGTGTGGAGGGGCTACCTCTCTTGGCCCGAGGCCACGTCTTGGGTCTCCTAGCCGGGCCTGGTACTGGTCCAGAGCCTTCCTGGCAGCCTCATCCTCCGGGTAGAAGAGGAGGACGCTCAGCACATTTTCCACAGCCTGGGACAGATTCCCTACTGGAGACAGAGAATAGCGGGGGGGTGGGACCCAGAGACCGGGCACCGCTGTGATCCCTGGGCAGAGGCAAGAAGCCAGGGGGGGCAGAGGCAGAGCCGGAGAAGGTGGCCCCCCAGGGCCCCGTCCCACCCAGCAGACAGGCTCATCCCGTGCTGCTTTCCAAAGCTTACTGGAACATACCTGAGCTGTGTGGGCAGAGTTCAGAGGGGAGGAAGAGAGGAGAGAGTAAAGGAAGCTGAGAAACAGCAAGGACAGGAGCCCTGTGACCCATCTCCGAGCTTTCCACAACGGCACCAAAGGAGAGCGAGCGTCCTCCTGAGGTGGTGGTCCCCATGGAGCCCTGACCAACTACCGATGCAGAGACAGACGGAGGGAGGGAGGGATGGGGCTCAGGACACCATCAGAGACAAACCTTCACTCTCCCCGTTTCCAACCTCAGTCACCCCAGGGCTCACCCTTGCCCCACTGACCCTGAGCATGGGCCTCGTGCAGCCGCCTCAGCTGGCTGGGAAGGAAGTCTGGGACAGGGAAGCTGCGACCAGGACGTGTGGCCGTGTCCCCCACACAGCGCTGCCGGCACTGCAGGACCCCTATCCAGTGCCCTGCGGGGGACACACGTGCGCCACTCAGCTTGCGCTGCACCTCCCCGGGCACCGTGAGGCCCCGCGACCCAGCTCCTTACCCGCGATGGCCTCATACAGGCCTCCCTGGCTCCCGGTCCCCTCCGCCTCCTCTTCCGCCCTCTGCTGCTCCTCAGGCCCCTCGCAGCCAGCCCGGCAGCTCTCCACCTGGGCCAGGCTCTCCTGCAGGGCCTCCTCCAGCCAGGGCAGTGCCAGTGCTGCTTCCTGGTGCCCCAGCAGCTCCAGGCCGGTGTCATAGGCTGCCTGCTGGGGAGGGGAGTGGTCAGTCACCTGAAATCCTGGGGCAAGGGTTGCCAGACTAGATCGGGAGGGAGAAAGAAGGGGAGGGGTGTGGGTCTCATTTGGGGCCTGGACTCCAGGTCCCAGGTCACCTTGGGGAATACAGGGTGGGCCTCGGAATCCAAATGTTAGAACGTGGGACTTTGTGAATCTCAGGAAGAAAACTAAGTCCCAGAGAGGGGCTTCCCATCAGGGCCACAGAGGACGGTACCCAGATTTCCAGATGCCCAGCGGACAATGCACAGTCCGGCGAGGTCTGTGTATCCAGCCAGTCAAAGACTGGGGGCGGGATAGGGGTCGTGCTGAGGGTCTCACCCAGTATGGGGGCGTCTCCAGGTCCCGGAAGCTCTGGGGCCGAACCCCGGACATCCGTCTGTACTTAGCCATGTCCTCTCGCATCTGAAGGTGCGTTGGGTTGGCCACAAAGAAGGTGTGCGCTGCGGCTGCTGCCAGGTCCAACTTCTTCAGCTGAGAAGCGGGGAGGATGAGGGAGTCAGCCCTGGGGTAGGGGTGTCAGACTCCGCCTCCTCCCCAGCCTCCCCACCCCAGACACACCTGGCACTGGCCCAGAGCCTTCTGGAAGACCGGTAGGTGAGAACTGCCCACCACCCAACCTCCAGACCCCCCGTATGTTGGGGCTCTCAGGAGTCTGGTAGCTACGGAAGCGGAAGCGGGGTCTGAAGACTGGAGTGGGTGGGATATGGGCAGAGGGACCTCGTTGGAGAGACGAAGTGGAAGTGATGGCTAAGTGAGGTGCGGAAGTAGAGGTGACCCGAGCGACCAGCAAAAGCCGCTGGGCTCTAGGACCCTGAGCTGAGGTGTGTGTGACCAGCGCCCCCCTTCCCCGGCCACGTAGGCATTATTAGGCAACAGCGACCGCACCAGTAGAGCGCAGTGTCCATTGCCCCTGCCCCGGGACACCGGGCCCCTCAGCCCTGGCCCGCGCCTCCTCCTCTTTCTTTCCCGAAGCTCCCTCCAGCCCCAAGCGAAGGCTCACTCTCACCCCGTTACCCGCCCCCATGCTCTCTCTCCAGCGGCGGATCTCAACCCTAATCCTCCCCCTTCATTCCTGGGAAGAGGCGGCTGTCACTCCACGTAGGTCTCAGTAAGACTTTCTAAAACTCCAGGCCCCTGCCCTCCATCTCCGACCTACTTCCACCCCGCCGCATGACACCCATTCCAACTTCGCTCCCACTCTCCCAAGGCTGTCCCTCGGCGGCCTCGATGGGTGTTTGTCGCGGTTTGATAGGACGGACTCCAAAGACGCGGTCCTATCCACACAGCCCCACCCGGGTCCGGGCGCTGGCCCGCCGCCCCTCCCAGGAGCTGGAGGAGGACGGCGGCGGGGCCCCGGAGGACCCCCGGGGCCCGGGCCGCCGCGCACCTGGTAGTAGGCCCTCTGCAGGTAGTTGTAGGGCTCCCGGCGGCGGAAGGCGTCCTGGAGAGCGCTCCCCACTCGGAGCCGCGCCGCGCCCCCCGGACCCAGCCTCCGCGCCCCGCACTGGGTCAGGCACTCGGCGCGCCGGAGCGCGGCGCGGAGGAGCAGCGGTTCCCAAGCGCCCCGCGCCGCTCCCGGCCCGGAGTCGGGCCCCGGAGAGGCGGGGAGCAGGGCGGGGAACGCGGCCCCCGGCTCGGCCGCGCAGCGCGCCGCGCAGTCCCGCCGCGCGCGGCCCAGCGCCGCCCGGCTCCGCAGCGCCTCCCGCAGCAGGGCCACCGCCGGCGCCCAGGCCCCCGCCGCGTAGGCGCGCAGCCCGTCGGCGTAGAGCAAGTCGGGGGCCTGGGGGGGCGCCCCCGCGGACAGCGGGGCCAGGCCGGGGGGCTCGGGGGACCCCGGGGGAGGCAGCAGCAGCAAGAGCGGCAGCCACCGGAGGAGGCGGAACATCGTGCTTGAGCCGCCGGCCGGCTGCAGGAGGGAACTGCGGGAGCCGCGAGGAAGAGGGAGGAAACGGGGAAGGAAGAGGGAGGGGAAAGGAAGGCGAGAGAGAGAGGAGGGAGGAGAGGAAGAGGGGAGGAATGAGCGGCGCCGACGGGAGCTGATGGGGCCGAGCCCCAGCCCTGGGAGAGGACGCCTGGCAGAAGGGGGAGAACGCGGGCTTTAGGACCAGCGGGGTGGTGTGGACCAAGAAACAGACCGCGGGGAGAGCAGGGCAGGCGGCCGACGGTGGAGCAGGCCTGGTGCTCTGAAGACAGCCTGAGGAGCCTCGTAGGACCCCGGACTCCAGGCGCCGAGGCCCAGCGGGTGGGAAGAGCTACTGCGGCTGCGTTCTCCTCCACTCTTGGGGTCCAGGAAAAGGAGCGTGGATGCCTCCCACAAACCCGCACACACGCGCTTTTGGACAAAGGAACTTTCGAATGCAGCAGGGAGGGGGGTAAACTCCAGGTCTGTGACACCAAGTCTGCTCAAACCCTTTCCTGCCCAGAAAGTGCGCGCATACAGATTTGGGAAAAGGAGGAGCGCTGAGGCATGGGAGATAGAGACATCCTCTAAAACCACCTCCACAGATCTCAACGAAGATCCTTCAAACCCCAAGCCAGCTAACTCAGGTGTCTCCCTATGTCCTCCCCCCTCCACACCCCCCTCCCGCCCAGCCCAGCCCAGCCCAGCCCGAGGTGCTCTCATAAGGCCGTCTCTGTGAATGTCTCCATGTTTGTCGTTCTCCGTGTATATTTCTGTGCCTCTGTCCAGTGTGCCTGCTCTAGTTTGTCCTCTATGAGCCATTCCACCCCCCAAGCCTCTGACCATCCCCTTTGCCACCACAGCACACTGGACACAGTGGTTTCCATGGTGACACTTCAGACTTTAATACATTTTGCTAGGGATGATGGAAGGTGAGTCAGGCATCTGGTCACTTGGATGGGAGACAGCAGAGGTTCCATCTCCCCAGAGTCTGGGGGCAGCTGACTCAGGCTCAGAGACAGAACGAGGTGTTACGCACCCAGGCCCCCCCACCCCCAGTCCAGCAGGCCCACTTGGGCTCACAGGGTCAGCTGGGGGAAGATGGGGTTACCTGGGTCCCAAGGTCCTCCCCAAGCTCTTGCACTCCCCTCACCTCCTGTCAGGGAGCCGCGTCGCCCTGCACTTAGCCCCAAAGGAAGTCCAACGACTCTGCTATCAGGGGACCCAAGGGAGAGTCGGCGGGGTGAGACTCCCAGCGGCCTGGGCCGGCGAGGAGAGGGCCCTGGCGAGGCCGTCGGAGAAGGCAAAGGTGTCTCGTCAATGAAGGTGGTGATCTCCTCTCGGAAGAAGCCTGGACCCCGTGGGGGTCCCCCACCTGACCCCAGAACTCCGCCCTCCAGGAATTGGCGAAGACTGGCCAGCCCCCCACCTTCAGCCTCCTCCTCCTCCAGCCCTTGTCTTTGTCCCAGGTACTCAGGAGGGCCCCCTAGGGCCCGGCTCTGGGCTGGGAGGACCCGGATATCATCAGAGGACGGCCACTTGTGCAGGAAGGAGCCAGGTGCCCGAGGAGTAGAGAAGATGTTGGTCTCATCGTGGGACAGACGGCGGGACAGAGGGACCTGGGGAGAGGAGCAAGTAGACCCAGGGGTGCTGCCGGGACAAAGGGGGTAGAGGCAGGAACCAAAGCGGGGACTCTGCAAGGTGGCTCCACCCCTTACACTTCTGCAAAACATCCTCTGATGGGCAAACCTGGTTCTGAGCGGTCTGAAGGGGAGCCTCCCTTGCCGTGCCTTCCTTTCACCTACTCCTCATGTGCCCTGCAGGCTGGGGCTAGGGAATCGGGGGTCAGGATGGATAACAGAGACTGGAGAAAAGTAGTGAGGGGATACCCAGAATAGGAGGTGTACTGCCTAGTCCCATACCTGTAAGTAGTGGACCGTCTCAAGAGGGGGAAAGAGCATGTGCCTTCCAGGCAGCAGCTTCACTTGGGTAGGGTCCCTGCCCCCTGGTCCTGTGGCCCCGTTGGCATCAAAGCGAACTTTGCACACTCGGCCATCTGCATAATCATCACAGCCCCCATCTAGGAGAAAAAAGGGGCAGAGTGGTTACAGGCAGGGAATACCCACCTCCCCACCCCCTTTAAAAGCTCCCACCCCCTTATAAGCTCCCCAGAGAATCCTGTTTCCATTAGTCTGTAAGCTCCAAGAGGAAAACAAGAGTGGCCAGCGTCTGTTGCATTCGGTGCTGAATCCCTAGCGATTCATACATACAGACACACTCGTCTGAAACAGTTACCCCTGGCCCCCCAATCCCACGCCAGGAGCTGTCCCTGTAGCTGGGGAGTCTCTCTCAGGAAGCTTAGCTTTCCCTTGGTTCCACAGCCTTCCTTTATGGTTGTGGGAGTTCTCTGGACTGTTTCGTAGGCTCGGCGGAGGCAGAGCTGGCTAGTGTGGCCTTCGAGGGACACCGAGAGGAGGAAGCAGTGGGTGTGCATCGGGGTGATGACTGGGGAGAGGGGAGCCACGAGTCAACCCAGGGGCGCTGCAGGTTCTGTCCAGCAGGGGGCACTCCAGGGCAGCCCGTCCCCACAAGGAAAAGGGCTGGTAGAAGAGGGCAGGAAAGGGAGCCGACGCCTAGGAAAGCGAAAGCCCAGTCCCTCCTCTGACCGTCGTCGCCGTCCTCCTCGGACATGAGAGCCACGCACTGCTCCCACACGGTGCGCACGTCGGCGCGGTAGCGCTCGCAGGACCAGATGAAGGAAGGCAACAGCAGCGTCTGTGCCATGGAGCACCACAGCACAGCCAGCACCATCCAGGGGGGAGCCGAGTCCGACTTCAGGGAGAAGAAGCTCACCACCTGGCAGGAGGATGGAGAGTGGCCCCGGGTCAGGGCCCAGAGCCGAGGGGGCCCACTCGACCCCAGATCCGACATCCTAGTGCAGACGGGGGCGGGGCAAGAAGTCAGGAGCGGATGGTCCGGATCACATAGGATCAGGACAGAGGCAAAGTTGGAGGTGAAGAAGGTTGAACAGAGGGGAAGGGATTGACTCAGAGGAAGATCAGGAGAGAGAATACTGGAGAGAGAGCCCAGAGGTCCAGAGGGAGAGGAGCAGACGCGGTACAGTAAACTTGAAGACAGACTGAAATTCAGACAGAGGGACTAGATGGGGATGCAGAAAGCTGGGGGCGGGGGGGGGGGGTGAGCTCTCTGGGGTTGCCACCCAGGGGTGCTCAAGACCCTGTTGTATCCAGAGGGAGTTCGGGAGTGGAGTGTGGAGCTTAGCAGCTGGGTGATAGGTCTGGGGGGCTGAATCGTGGAGCTGCAGGAAAGATGATGGAGCCAGAGGACAGGGAGTGGGACAGGAGGATGGATGATGGAGTTGAGTACTGGTCACTGGCGAACAGGCTACGGAGCTGGGCTAGTGGGAGCTAGGAGATGGATGATGGAGATGGGGGTTCACAAGTGGGGCTGGGTAGAGGAGAGAGGAAGATGGATGATGGAGTTAGAGGTCAGGTGATCATGCTGGGGTCTGGATATTGAAGAGAGCAGGTCGGGGGGGAGCCCCAATCTCACCAAGATGGGCACCCCTGTGAGTGAGTCATAGAGAAAGACGATGGCGCTGACCAAGTTGGTGACCTGCAGGGATGTCTTGGCCGACTCGGACCCATCCAGCGAGGACCGCCGCTTCCCTCGGGCATCCTCCACCACAATGGCCGGCACCTCAAAGGCTGGCCGGGTGCCCAACCCCCCTGGCCCACCCCCCTTGGCCCCGCCCCCAGCCCCTGCTCTCCGGGCTTGTTGAGCCCTCCGGGGCCGGGCCCACAGCGTCTGGTAGAAGGTGATGGCCACACAGACCAGCCCCATGACAATGCCCCCAAGTAGCAAGAGGCTGAAGCAGACGCCAAAGCCGAGGCCAATCTTGGAGACTATGAATTGGCAGCCGCGGGCGTAGTAGCGCTCGCCGTTGTTGTGCCAGCCAATGGAGGGCAGTGTGGAGAGGATGAAGCTGACCATCCAGATGCCCACGACGGCGTGCAGTGCCTGCTTCTTGGCGTTGCTGAGGCGGTAGTTGACGGGCCAACGCACCATCCACATGCGGTGGTAGGAGAGCGAGGCGACGGTGAAGCAGGTGGCCAGGGCCAGCGTGTAGTAGGTGGACACGAAGACCTTGCAGATGCTCTCGTTCCAGTCATAGTCGGAGGAGGCCTGGCGCCGGAGCTGCACCACAGCGAAGGTGGTGAGGGGCACGGCCGCCATGAGGATGTGCGTGCCTGCCAGGAAGCAGAGCAGCAGCTCCAGCGGCTTGTGCTTCTGCTGCTTGGCCGAGATGCTGAGGATGATCCAGGCGTTGGCCAGCAGTGCCAGGAGCCCGCAGGCCAGCCAGGACAACGCGTTTGAGCGGAGGGAGGCCTCCTCTGCCCCCGCCCCACCCCGAGCCATCCTTCGTCGGTCCCCCCACCCCCCTTGAACTCTTGGGGGTGGGGGCTAGGTCTCACCCAGGAGCCCCACTCACACACACCCCCATGATGCCCACAGTCCTTGCCCTGGAGTGAGGAAGGCCGCCCCTAGGCCTACCCTAGTGCTCAGCATTGCACGACTGACCCCGCTAAGGTCAGGCGTGGAGGGCAGGGGAGGAGACTGCGGGTCAGCGGAGGTGGTCCTCCGCCTCCATGCTGGGTGGGGCCCTTCCAGAAGTATCCCTGTAGTTGATGGCGGAGGCAAGCTGACCGCTTTCCCAACTAGGAGGCTGGCTGGGAAGCCCTGGTCCCCATGTCAGGACTTCCAGCTGTCTTCTGCCTCTGGTGCTTGGCCAGTCAGGGGTCTTCTGGATGCCTCAAGGGGCATGGGGGCGGGGCTCAGCCGCCTGGACACACTGCAAGGGAGAGATGAGGTGTGGAAGGGGCGGAGCAAAGGTGGGGTCCAGGCTGGTCTCCAGCTGGCACCCAAGGCTCCCTTCTCTTGAAATGATAGAAATGACTGGTTACTAGGGGTCATGGGGTCATTCAGAACATTCTGCTGCCTTAAAGCAGATGGTCACTCTAACACCCCCCACGGATGAGAGCCCTGCTTTCCAGACCTCCAGGAAAGAAGGTATTCTGACCTCCTGTCTCCCATCCTTCGTCAGCCATTTTTCCTGCTTCTGGCGCTCCCGGGTCCCTCTTTCTGTCCCCTGCTCAGCACTCCCCAACCGCTATCTTCACATCCCTGAATCTCTCCTCAGAGCTACCATGGCAGAGGCAAGGCTTGTTTCTTCTTGAGGGCTCACTGGAAACTGGGATATGGTATTACAGCCATTCCCCAACCTTCCAGGCTCCTGGGTCCAGGGGTCCAGGTGCTCAGTTCCATCTCCCCAAGCCTGCATGATCACCCGCCCACTCACCGGGTATCTGGGAAGATGGGAGAAAGGAGGCTGGGACCGAGGCGGGGGTGGGGTGGGGTGGGGGGGTGGCAGGGAACCCGAAGGCAGGGGAACCACTGACATCAGAAGCATCCAGAAAAGGAAAGAGGGGGAACTAGGGGGAAGGAGGAGAGTTTGAACAGAAGAGAAGGAAAGAGGGGGCAAAGTGATAGTATTTGAAAATAGAAGGAAAAGCCAAGAGACCCCTGGAGAGGAGGCTTTGGGGGGAGGTGAGGGGGGGATGGAGGGAGGGAGCGGGGAGCAGGGAGGCTGAGAAGAAAAGCCCGGTGCTCAATAAGGTTCGGACTCCCTCCAGCTCATAGAGCCCCGCTCTCTCCTCCCCTGCCCTGAGCCTCAGTTTCCCTCTGATGGGAAGGAGGATGTTCTGAATTTGGTGACTCTGAGCTTCATCGAGCCCTGGCGAGGGGGTTCAGAGGAACTCGGCTGAAAGCCTGAAGAGAGTGGAGGCAGGAAGGATGGGCGTAAAGGCTTTGGGGTAAGCGAGGTAAAAATGGGACGCATCGGTGGTAGCGTCTGTTTCCTGTAGCAGACCCTTAGATCCTTGCCCTCCCCAGAGGTCCTGGTCCATCCCCCACCTTTGTCTTCCCTCGGAGCCCAGTACACCCTAGTTGCCATGGCAATGGCCAGCTAGAGGGAGATGGAGGGAATCGGTCAGGAGCGCCCCCCACCTCCCCTCCAGCCTTGGACCCCTTCCCATCCACACCCACCCAGGCCCAGAGGGTGGGCTCAGGAGGAAAGAGCTGGGGACTCGGAGAGGGAGGGCGGCAGGAGGGATGTGAAGGACAGAGGGAGGAGGTGAAGGACGGAGAGCGATCAGAGGAAGGCAGGAGGGGGTCCGAGGGACCCCAGGGCGGGAGGGGGTCCCTCGCCCTTCGGGGTAAAGGGGTAAAAGGTCAGGCGGCTCCTCCCTCCTGCGGGCCACCCACCGCGGTCTCCAGGGCAGAAACAGCAGGTGGCTGGGGAGGAGGGGCCGGCCCGAGGGGAGAGGAGGCGGCGGTGGGGGGGGGAGGGGACCACGGGGGACAGGGCCGGGGTCGCCTTACCTCGGGCTGCGCCCAGCACTGCCATGGAGACAGCACTCCCGACGCGGCTCTCCCCGGCTCCCGCCGCCTGCCGGCTCCAGCTCGCCGCCCTCCTCCCTCCTCCCTCCTCCCTCCGGGCCTCCCTCCTCCCGCCCGTCCCAGCCTCTCCGTTCGGCCCCCTACGTCCCTCCGAGCCCCTCTCTCCCGGGGTCCTGCCGCCGCAGCCCCGGGTCGGGACGGAGGCGAGGCTTGAGGGGCGGGGGCGAGCGCGGGGCGGGGGACCGGCCGGTGGGGACTTGGAGGGGGAGGGGCGAAGAAGGCGCCAGGAGGGAGGGAGCGAGGAGGGCGGCGGGGAACCGGCTTCATTGGAGAACTGGATCGTGTCCTGCCCCCACCCCACCCGGTTTTCAACACGAACTCAAGCTCGATGAGGCAGCTGGCGTTGCTCGGGGAGTTGGACACGTGTGTCACCGAGTGTCACTGTGTGTATCTGTAAGGGCTGTGCCCGGGTGTAGCTCACGCGGGCATGTGCTGGAGGCTGCCGAGTGAGGGGCGCTGGTGAGGACGCTGGGGCTGCTTGCGGGATGCGGGGTACACAGGCTGAAAGAAAGCACCCCACCAATACACACCGCTTCCCCCTCCTGGAGCACAAATTCACACTTGTGTGGGCGACACACACAATTCTGCACACATCACAGTCACACACAGCCCCTGCAGTCTCTCCCCTTCAGTGTATCACACACCCGCACACTCAGGGCCCTCTGGGGTGGGGAGGTGGGTAATCGGCGTCCAGAGGATTTTTCCCTCCCCAGGGAAACTTCGTCTCCTTCCTGGGGCAAGCCTGGCAACCTCTCCTCTGGGTCTGACCCCACAGATCAGAAGATTCCAGGTCCCCAGAAAAGAGCCATTTCTCTCTCTCTCTCTCTCCCTCTCTCTCTCTCTCTCTCTCTCTCTCTCTCTCACACACACACACACACACACACACACACACACAAATGAAGAAGAGCATCTTCCTTAAAGTCAGTCTCTTGGATTTTTCTGTCAGCTCAGGGAGGCAGGGGTGGGGAGTGGGCAGGAATACAAAGCAAGCCATGGGGAGCCCTGGAGACAACCGGGTGTTCTTCCTGGAAGAGGCAAGCTGGAAGGAAAGGAAAAGGGGAAAAAGGTAGGGACTGCAGGAGGTGGTGAGAAAGGGAAGGGAGGAGAGAGAGGCAGAGGAGGCTGGGGATCCTGAGAGAAATGGATCAAGAAGAGGAGGAAGAAGAAAACTTGTAAACCCAATTTTCTTGTCTCCTGAGTCATTTGGGGGAGGGATGGAGGGGGGTATGGGGCAGGGAGACTGAGGCCCAGGGGGTATCTCTGAGGCCCAGAGGTACCCTCAGAGGGTTCACTCTCTAGCCAGCTCCCCACCCTGTCACCCTGGCAAAGCTCACCTTCTAGAAGGTTCTGATAGGGTGAGTGGCGGGTCACTGGACACCCTCCCACAGGGCCTGTGCTCGAAGCCTGTGCCCTGATTAGGAGAACGGCAGGTTTTGTCCTCTGCCAGCAGGTGATGAAGGAGGGACCCTAGGCAGGGAGGCCCTGAACTCTCTGAGGCAACCTCCCTGCGGTGAAGGGAATCCAAGGTACGTACCGGGCATCTATGACCAGCCAACTGCAGAAATCTGTGTGGTATTTGTCCCTGTGTTCAAGAGATAGCAGTGGACCTAGAGGTCAAGAGACCTGGGCTAGTCCACGTACTAGCCGTGTGAACCTAGGCCACCATCTGACCTCTCTGCATTCCATTTCTGGTCTATAAACTGGAGATGATAATCTTGGTCCTGTCACTACCAGTCTTGTAGGATTTTCATGAGGTTCAAATAGACTAAGGATGTGAAACTGATTTGTAGACAGCGCCACGCTGTAAGTCTGTGGTTCTGCTAACACAGGGTAAGACGCAGGGAGAATGGAGCAGCACAGGCTGGCAGTCAGGAGCCTTTGGATCTGGATCCATCCTTGACTGGCTGTGTGACCTTGGGCTAGTCCCTGCCTTCTCTGGTCCCAGGGTCCTCTCCCGTACAGTGACAGCCCTGTGCTTCGTGCTTCAGACACCCAGCCTCACCCTCCAGGCCAGGCAGGGCTGGTCCCACGTGCTCCCCTGAGATGCAAGTGAGCAGTGAGGGAGAGGGTCGAGAAGAAATCATCAAAGAAGGGCTAGGGTTTGAGTGAAAAGGAAGTGGGAAGAGGGGGTGTGAGTGAGCCTCTGGAAGAGCGGACCCAAGGCCCACTGGACGGGGAGGGCAGGAGGCGGACAGAGGCGCTATTCCGGCTACATTCATCTGGTCCGCAGGCCCAGGAGACCAACAGGAAATGCAGGGGTAGCCAGCTGGGGAGGCTGCAGGTGGGAAGCTCCTCCTGGCTGGGGCCTCAGGTGAGATTACACGTCTTCTGGAGCCGGCTGGAGGGACAAAGAATAAGAGGAGCACGTCTGTTCCTCCCCAACTCCTTGCTTTCCAGGCCCTCCCTGGCTCCCAGACCCTGCTTTTCTCTTCCAGCTCAGTGATGGCCTCTGGACACATCGCAGGCCCCCTGCCCCTCACCTCGCCGTCCTCCACCCCCCGCCAGCTACCTACCTCCTGGGCCATCCCTGCCCGCTTCTCTCCTCTCCACCACCTCCCTCTAGCCCCCATCTCCTCCTCTCTTCCTCCCCTCCCTTCCCTCTCTTCTCCCCCCTTCCCTCTCTGTCCCCTAGTTACTGCGAGCACTGGCAGGTCTTCTTCTCACTGAGGAGTCTCTTGATCTGAGACGTCCGCTCTGCCTGGCGCTGTCCAGGGAGAAAGAGAGGAGTCGTGAGGGTCCCAGGCCTCTGAAAGGGAGCTGCCCCTTGGAGGGGGGCGTGGGAGGGGAGAGACGGTGACTGTGGCTGAGGCCATCTGTCCCAGAATTAACTCTGTGCCTTCCTGTCTCTCCCTCCGCGTGGGATCTGGGACGGGGCCCAGCTGGCAGTGAGGCTGCTGAGCAGTGGGCCGAGGGAGCCAGAGCAGAAGCAGGTCACCGACACAGGGTATCCGTGTTGCCGTACAGGCCTCAGGTGCTCGAGTGCCCTGCGGGGGAACGAGGGCGTCTGGGGAGGCTCACTCACCCTGCGGTGCCAGCATTTAGCAGAGAAGATGCAAAATCCAGTGAGAAGCAGAAGAATGGTGATCCCCCCCAGCACCACAGCCAGAAGCTTCGGCCAGGCGTGGGTGAGCACTGGGGGCAAAACTGCAAGAGAGAGAGCTGTGCTCAGCTCCCTGCCCGCTGCAGTCAGGCACAGGGCACGCAGCGGGGGGCCTGAGGAGGGAGGGCCCCATTGCCCAGCCACACTTGGGTCTGGTCCTTGGTCTGGGAGAGCGGGGCAGGGTGCACGGGGCCCTCAGGGGCCCCCAGGGCTGTCAGGGAAAGGCTGGGGAAGGGGTTTTAAGGTTTAGACACTGCACTGTACCCTGGGGAGCTAGAAGCGGCGGTCCCCGCCATGTGCCGTGCGCATGAATGTGTGTATGTGTGTGTCTGTCTGTCTGTCTGGGTTTGAAGAGGAGCCAGGGAGGGGGGCTCTTGCTCAGGTGGACCCCATTTCTGGGCTGTAGACCTTAGGGAGATGGGAACTTGTAGGACTACAAGAACCCAGGACCACACCCCACCTCACCTCATCACCCCTGTGTCCAGGCACCATACCTATAACCCACCCATCTCAGAGCAACTGGGAGGCTGTGTGGTCTCCACCAGCCTTGGGAGGGTCCCGCAGTGGAGGAGGTCGGGGCTCGGGGTTGGGCCACGGAATCTGGACTCTCACTCACTCTTGACCTTGGATTCCAGCAGGACTTTGCCCTTGTCGCTCAGCAGACACCGCCACATCCCTGCTTCAGGGCCCAGCACCGTCACCAGCTCCTGCTGACCTGAGACCCTCATACTCTGGTTCTCCATCTTCAAGCTCAGTGTCAGCCTGGGGGAGGTGGGTCCCAGCACCTCACAGGTCAAACTGTTTGGGGACTTAGTCACTGCAGAGGGACAAGAGCCTGAGACTGGGAGCCTGGACCTCTGGGTTCCCAGCACCTCCGTGCTCTAAGGGGATTCATAGGACAATGAAAATGATACTTTACATTGGCATCCCTCTTTTAGCCTCTCAGAGCACATTTTCCTGCAGTTATAATGGAGGAAACAGGGCTTTTTTTTTTTTTTTTTTTTTTGGCGGTACACGGGCCTCTCACTGTTGTGGCCTCTGCCGTTGCGGAGCACAGGCTCCGGACGCGCAGGCTCAGCGGCCATGGCTCACGGGCCCAGCCGCTCCGTGGCCTGTGGGATCTTCCCGGACCGGGGCACGAACCCATGTCTCCTGCATCGGCAGGCGGACTCTCAACCACTGTGCCACCAGGGAAGCCCCGGAAACAGGGTTTTTGAGGCCCAACAGTCTTAGATTTGAAGCCCAGCCCCACTGCTTACTCTCTGTGAGTCCCTGAGCAAGTTACTTACCCACCTGAGCCCCAGACAAAAATTAAATGGATAAATACATGTAGAGCGCTTGAATGGGGCCTGGCAGGTACAAAGCATCAAATATTAGCCGTTATTATTTATGAACTTGTTATGATGGTTAAGGAGATAAGGATGGGGAGAACTCAGTGTGGCGCCTGACACTGTCACCATCACTGTCATACCGTTATCCTCCTGAGGAGAAACCCCGACCACAGAGGGGAGGGGCTTAGCCGGAGTCACAGAGGGTCGGGCAGAGGCAGCACTAGAGCCTGGTTCTCAGGGAGGCCCCTTGGAGATTCTAGTGGGGGCCACCCTAGGCCGGCTCTTGGATGTCAGGGAAGAACAGAGGATTGCAACCTCAGTTCAAAACCAGCTCTCGATTGGCTCCATCAGGCAGCCAGGGCCTAGGCATCCCTCTGGGGGCCTGTCCTGCCTTGGAGGGTCCCAGGGCCAGGTCCCTCCAGCCCCGCCCCGCCCTCACCTTCTCAGCCTAGCTTCTCACCTCTCATCACCACGAGGTTCACTTCCTGATACAACTTCCCCTTGGTGAGATCCAGGGTCAGGTTTCCAGAACCTGCGTACTGAGGCAAAGCCTGGGGCAGAGTCAGGTGGAGGGGGAGCGCCTTCCTCATGTGGAGCTTGAGGTCCTTGCGAGCCTTTCCCACAGTCACCTTTCCGTTCTTCAAGGTGAAGGTGATCCAGGACTGGGGGGAGGAATTCCCCTTTGCCTGCAGCCAACTCAGCTCCCCGCTCAGATCTTCATCTCTGAATGTGAGTGGGAAGGAGAAGTTCACCTGCTCCCCCTCCTTTGCATAGACTGTGCTGGAGACCTCCTGGAAGGCTGGAGGGGGACGGGAGAGAACCCGGGTCCATACGCAGGCACGCGGTGGGTAGGCACGTGGTGGGGGAGACGGGAGGAGACCAGCTGAGTCCAAACACCTAGGCTGCCATTCGGGCGCTTAAATTCCCATCTACCTCTCCTCTCCTCTCTCAGCTCTGCACCCCAGGGGGGTCCCACGGCAACACCCCCTCCCCCTAGAAGCCCTCCTAGAACAGCCCAGACACAAGGGGCCTCTCCCTCAGGATCCTGGAGCACAGAGGCCATTTGGCCTGCACCACTTGGGTACACAAGTTATATCACCCTTCACAAGATAAGAGCGGATACTGGCTGACTACGTGCCAGGTGCTGTTCTAAGTGCATTCCGTACGTTACTTCTGCCCATAACACGACAAGGTAGGCTAGACCATCCCTGTTTTACAGATGCAGAAACCAAGGCACAGAGAGGTTCAGTAACTTGCCCAAGGCCACACGGTTAAGTCAGAGCCAGGATTTCAACCAGAGTCCACACACTTCACCACCACACTACCCTACCGTGTGTCCCATAAGCACCTGGAGCACAGGATCTGAGGTAGTGCCTGCCTTCTGGGCTCTTTTTTTCCCTCCCGATGCTGGCTTGCTGCTGTGAGTGTCCCTGAATTAGTGGCTTTGCCAACTTGGTGGGAGGGGGGAGCTGAGGCAACGAAGAACATAGACGCCCTTGACAGCCCTCCTTCGGGGCTTCCTCCTGGGTCTCTGGGGTCCCTCACATCCTCATATCCCCTGTCCCTTCCTTCCTCCATGTCCACTACCCTGAGGCGTGGCTGTAAATCAGCATCTTGAGGAAGAGAGGGCCCAGTATGTCCCCCAGGGCAGACTTCCACTCCAGGGGGCCCTGACGCTGGTCTCCGTCCACCCCCACCCCACACCAGACCCGGAAGTGGAGCAGCAGAGAGAGAAGAGGGACCGTCCGTCAGGCCGGGGGGCCTGTGGAGGAGGGGAGCGCCTCTCACCCAGCACCAGGATGTGCTTGCTGAGCACCAGCGTCTGCTGGTCCTGGGAGACGGTGCATGTCCAGGTACCACTGTCCTTCAACCCCACCTGGGGCAGTGACAGACTCCTGGCCTCATCCTTCCTTTTATTGCCTGGACCTCTCCATTGCACTGAAGGGTTACTACCAGAGGGGCCTTCCAAGGTCAGGGTCAGGCTCTGTCCCAGCAGCAAGTGGGTGTCCGAGCTGGCAGTCACTGTGGGGGCAGCAGGTCAGTTGTGTCACACACACACGCACCATCTCCAAGGAGAGGGGAAGGAGCCAGGAGACCAGGCATGTCTCTCGTTACCCCCATCCCAGCATCTCCCTTCTGCCTATCCCCCGCCCAAGGCAGCGTTTCCCTCTCCCCTCCCCCTCTCCTCATCTGTCTCAGTCCTCCCTCTGTCTCCTGCCTTTCCATCCCCCTCACCCCCACCCCTAGGTCTCTTCGACTCCCCCCTGCCTGACCCAAGGCCTGAGGAGGGGCTGAGGAGCCGCGGCGGCCTCTCTGATCAGTCTCTGGACTGTTGAAATGCCACCAGCTCAGGCCCTGGTTTGGGTATATGGGGATGGAAGTCAAGGAGGAAGGGAGATTGGCTGGAGGTGTCCTCATCCCAGGCCGCCCCACTCACATCTGAACACCTGCAGTTCCACCTCGATCCTCTTGTCCTCCACTTCGCAGATGTAAGTCCCCGAGTCAGATACTTCAAGATCCTTGATGACCAGAGGAAAGGATCCTCGGTCCCACAGGTTTGTTTTTGATTCGACTCGAGAGTTCAGCTTGGAGGCACCTGGGAGTAGAATGCCACCGTATTGAGGAGGTTGGGGTACCCTGGAGGCACGGCACCCCCTGGCGAGGGCGGTGCCCACAACTCTGCTGATCTGAGTTGCTCATTTCCAGCAGAATCTGCCTCAGGTCCTAATCCGAGAACCCCAGACTGGTGAGGAGGTCCCAACACATTCTTTTACCAGGCCAGGACAACATCTCACTAACCCAAAATATAAAATCTTACCCTCATTTAGAGAGCACCAACTCCTACATGCCAAACACTTTACATGCATCATCTCAAGTAATCTTCACAACAGTTCTGAGACATAGGTACTGTTTTGCTTATCTTGCAAATAAGGAAAGTGAGGCTCAGAGAAATTAAATAGTTGCCCAAACTCTTGCTTACACATTATCGGCAGAAACATAAACCAGTACACTTTCTTTGGAAGGTAATTTGTTTTCGTTTTCATTTTTAAAATTTTTACTGGAGTATAGTTGATTTTAAATGTCGTGATAGTTTCTGCAGTACAGCAACGTGAATCAGTTCTAAATATACATACATCCACTCTTTTAAAATTCTTATTCCATATAGGTCATTACAGAGTATTGAGCAGAGTTCCCTGTGCTATACAGTAGGTCCTTATTAGTTAGCTATTTTATATATAGTAGTATGTGTATGTTAGTCTTAATCTCCCAATTTATCCCTTCCCCTGGAAGGTAATTTGTAATATCTACCAGAATTACAAATGCACATGCAGAACTCAATGTTCACCAAGAAAGGAGAGATTAAATAAATTAGAGTTCACCCATTCAGTGGAATGCATTAAGAGAAGAATGAGAAGGCTCTTTCTATTCTGAGATGGAATAATATCTAAGAAACATCATCAACTGAATAAAGCAAGATATTAAGCAGGTTACCATTGCTTGAAAAGGAGGGGGAAAGTTAGTTAACATCTATCTATCTATATCTATCTATCTATCATCTATCTATCTATCTATCCATCTATCTATCTGTCTCTCTATCTATCCTGCCTGGTATATGAACAAATATTTCTAGAGGTGAACGTAAGGAAATGGTCGCCTTGGTAGTCCCTAGGGAGAGGAAGTGCATCCCCATGAGACAGGTGTGGGAGGGCTTTTCACTTTATTTCCTTTTCTACCTTTTGAATTTTGACATCAGTAAGTGGTGGAGCCAGGATTAAGATTCAGGCTGTTGGGTACGTCATGCAATACTGTCTCTGGAAAGTTCTGCAAGCACGGACATGCGGCCTCCTCCAGTCTCCTCATCAGAACTAACAACCAGCACCCAGAGGGAGCTCTTCTCTTTAGCTAACCATTTTCTGGGTGTAGCAGCAGCCCCAGAACTTCATTACAATGAAGGGCTTTAGAAGCTAAATTTGCACAGTGAACACACAGGCTTTTATTTAGAACGCATATTTGGAGGGAGGGGGTGAAGGCGGCTGAGATAAAGCTCCCACCCTCAACCCCCTGGCCCTCTCCCCATTTTGGCCTTGGTGCGCGAGACTTACTGTCAAGTCGGCTGTCATTCTCCCTTCTTGCCTCTTCCAGACCTCACAGCCCCTTCCCGCTGCTCAGGGCCACCCTCTCCAGGAGGCCTTTCCAGATAACCTGTAGCCCTGGGCTCATACCCACCCCAGATTTTCCTCCAGCTCTGCCCACCTCCCCTTTCATTTGTCCTGCAGGAGTCCCTACCCTACCTGCTCTCTCCCCTGGATCCGTGTGCTGGTTAGCTCCCCAGTTTTTCTGAAATCCTACTACATTCCTTTTACAGTCTACCAAACTTCTTGAAGGCGTAGCCTCCTCTGGTTCTGCCCCCGTGTCACTTCTTTCAATTCTCTCCTCCACATCTCAGCACCCTTCCCTTTGCTTCATCTTGGACTCCGATTCTGCTATCTACATTTAGGTGCTACTCCGGACTCTCTCCTGGATCCTCTTCCCCATTTCTGTAGACATTCTCAATTCCACTGCATCCCCTGTCGACTCTGCAGATGACCCCCAGCCCCAGCCTCTCGCCTACATCCTGGGCCCACATTTCCAGTGGCCCAAGGGATGACTTTAGCTGGATGTCCTGCCATCACCCAAAACTCAATTGGTTCCAAATGAAATGTAACACCCTTTCCCTAAAATAACTTCCTCCTTGCTTCCCTTTTAAAACGTCTTCCGAGCCTCATCATGACCCCCTTGTCCAGACTGTTCCATACTTTGTAAAAGTGATTCTACTTTGTGAAAGGTCAAAGATTATCAATGCGTCTGGGATCAATTCATGGAGGAAACCAGTACTGAACCAAGCCTTAAAAGAAGTACAGGCGGTGAGCTAGAGGAAAGGGTTGCAGCAAGGACATCTAGGAAGGGGGAAAAGCTCCAGGAAAGCTGCACAGGCAACCACCTCA
This sequence comes from Mesoplodon bidens, assembly GCF_964165515.1. Classification (NCBI taxonomy): domain Eukaryota; kingdom Metazoa; phylum Chordata; class Mammalia; order Artiodactyla; family Ziphiidae; genus Mesoplodon; species Mesoplodon bidens. Next base: position 5,845,798 of record NC_138167.1, on the reverse strand, counting down.
AAGCAGTGAGGAAAACACCTGGGTGTGAGGTTTCTGGCTGGGGAGCTGCAGCAAGCGATACTGAGGGGGAGAATGTCAGGCAGAGGCTTCCAGGCTTAGCCTAATGGACTAGGGAGTGACACACGCAAAGCATTGCTTTGGGAGCCGGTACTGCTGCAGGAGGAAGAGAATTGAAGTAGGAGAGACTGGTAGCAGAGAGACTTGCCAGGAAGCTTCCACTGTAATCCAGGGGAGGGGTATGTGGCCTTGGCTAATGAGGGTGGAGTTCCCATGAGAACAAAGAAGATGAAACAGAAAAACATTTCCACGGGAAGGAATGGCCATAAGCAGTGACTGATGGCAAATCGGGACTGAAGTAGGGAAAAAAAAAAATTGGCTCTATGGTTCAGAAACTGGGGGAGTCAGGAGAGTGATACTGCCATGGTCAGAGATCAGGAAGCCGGGAAGGGGAGCTGTTCTGAAGGAAATTCAAATCATGGGAACAGTACAAAAACGTCGACACAAAAGAGGTAAGAATGTTTAGAAGGGAGCACATATGTTTCAATCTCACAGGCGATCATAGAAATGCAAATTAAACCAACAATGATATATTTTTCCACTATCAAATTAGCAAAAAAAAAAAAAGTTTTAAGTATTACTATTCAGAGTCAGCAAGGGTGCTGGTGAGATAAGCACACAGTGACATTATTATCTAGACTTACTGTAAATGGCTAGAACCTTTCTGGAAATGATCTTGCAGTATATACCAACTTTTTTTTTTTTTTTTTTTTTTTTTGCGGTACACGGGCCTCTCACTGCTGTGGCCTCTCCCGTTGCAGAGCACAGGCTCCGGATGCGCAGGCTCAGCGGCCATGGCTCACGGGCCCAGCCGCTCCGCGGCATGTGGGATCTTCCCGGACCGGGGCACAAACCCATGTCCCCTGCATCGGCAGGCAGACTCTCAACCACTGCGCCACCAGGGAAGCCCCTACCAACTATTTTTAAAAGCTCATACCCTTAGTTTCATTTCTAGAACTTTATCCTTAAAATGATAATTTTAAAATGCAAGCCGTGGTGACCTAAACGAGAAAGAATTCCAAAAAAGAGGGGATATATGTATACATATAGCTGATTCACTTTGCTGTACAGTAGAAACTAACACAATATTGTAAAGCAACTATATCCCAATAAATTTTTTTTAAATGCAAGCCAAAACGTAGGTACAAAAACAATAATTACAGTGTTGTTAATAGGGTACAAGATCAGATGAAAGGGTAATGGCTGAACACTAGAGCATATAAACTCGATGGACTATTAGGTTGGCACCAAAAATGATATTTATAAATAATATTTAATGAAATGGAAATATTCATAATATACATATTTAAAGTTGTGTTAAGATCATCTTTACTTTTCCCGTTAGTTATTTGAACTACAAAAATTATACAGACTCAACACTTCGCCCATGCCCACCCTCTTAATACTACAACTTGGTGTGGATTCCTCCATGATTTTTTCTTTGCTCATGCAGACATATATTCACACATATTGAATTTTTTAATTAAAATGGGAGTATATTATTGATACATACATAGCTTACTGTCTTTTCTTAAAGATTTATTTATTTTACTTTTGGCTGCGTTGGGTCTTCGTTGCTGCGCACAGGCTTTCTCTAGCTGCGGCGAGCAGGGGCTACTCTTCATTGTGGTGCGCGGGCTTCTCATTGCGGTGGCTTCTCTTGTTGCAGAGCACGGGCTCTAGAGCACAGGCTCAGTAGTTGTGGCGCACGGGCTTAGTTGCTCTATGGCATGTGGGATCTTCCCCGACTAGGGCTTGAACCCATGTCCCCTGCATTGGCAGGCGGATTCTTAACCACTGCGCCACCAGGGAAGCCCATAGCTTACTTTCCACTTAACAAAATGTGCTTGACATCCTTCTAAGCATGTGTATGTGGAGCTTCTTCATTCTGTTTGTTTTGAAACTATGAAAGCTAATCTTTTTACTCTGATGATTTTTTATTTTTATATTTTAATTTTTTTGGCTGTGTTGGGTCTTTGTTGTTGCGCGGGCTTTCTCTAGTTGCAGCTAGCAGGGGTTACTCTTCGTTGCGGTGCATGGCCTTCTCATTGCGGTGGCTTCCCTTGTTGCGGAGCACAGGCTGTAGGTGCGCGGGCTCCAGTAGTTGTGGCTTGCAGGCTCTAGAGCGCAGGCTTAGTAGGTGGGCTTAGTTGCTCCGCGGCATGTGGGATCTTCTCAGACCAGGGATCTAACTCATGTTGCCTGCATTAGCAGGGGGATTCTTAACCACCGCACCACCAGGGAAGTCCCTGATTTTTTAAATTAAACTTTTTATTCTGAGAAAACCGTAGATTCCCATGCAATTGTAAGAAATAATGCAGAGAGATCTGGAGTACCCTTGATCCAGGTAACCCCAAAGGTAACAGCTTGCAAGACTATAGCACGATATCGCAGCCAGGATATTGGCATTGATACAAATCAAGATGCAGAACATTTCCAGCAGCATAAAGATGTTACCCTTTTCCCTGTTTTAGCCAAACCCCTTTCCCTTCCAGACCCCTGCCCCCACTCCTGGCAATTACTAATCTGTTCTCCATTTCTATAATTTGTCATTTTAAGAATGTTATATAAATGAAATTATACAGTATGTTACCTTTTGGGATTGGCTTTTTTTTTTTTTTCCACACAGCATAATTCTCTGGAAATTCATCTTGGTTGTTGTCTGAATCTATAGTTCATTCTTTTTACTGCTGAAAAATAGTCCATAGCATGGATATAACCATTTACCCATTAAAGGACATCTGGGTCGTTTCTAGTTGTTGGCTATGACTAATAAGGCTGCTGTCAACAATTTTATACAGATTTCCATGTCATCATAAATCTTTATTTCTCTGGGGTAAATGTCTCCGAGTACAATTGCTGGGTTGTTGCATGTTTAGTTTTTTAAAGAAATTGCCAAACTGCTTTCCAGAGCACCTGCACCGTTTTATACTCCCACCAACAATGTAAGAGTAAACCAGTGCCTTTGCATCCTCACTAGCACTTGGTGTTGTCACTATTTTTTATTTTGGCCATTCTGATAGGTGTGTGGTGATATCTCATTGTGGTTTTAATTTTCATTTCCCTGATGACTAATGATGCTGAACACATTTTCATGTGCTTATTTGCCATCTCTATGTCTTCTTTGGTGAAATGTCTGTTCATGTCTTTTGCCTATTTTCCAATTGAATTTTTTTTGGGTTTTTTTGTATGGAATTTTGAGAGTTGTTTACACATTCTAGATACTAGTCCTTTGTTGGATATGTAGTTTGAATATATTTTCTCACATTTTATAAGTTAAGACAATTTTCCTCTTCTTAATAGAGTTTTTTTTTTTTTTTTGGCCAGGCTGTGCAGCTTGTGGAATTTTAGTTCCCCAACTAGGGATCAAACCTGGGCCCCAGCAGTGAAAGCACCAAGTCCTAACCACTGGACCACCAGGAAATTTCCAACATCCTCTGTTTCTTTGCTGAGGCTTTCTGGTTTTCATTTGTTTCAAGCATGTTTGTAACTGTTTGCTGAAGGACATTTTATCATGGCTGCTTTAAAGTATTTGTCAGATAATTCTAACCTCTCTTTCATCTCCATGTGGGCATCTGTTGGTTCTTTTTTTCAGCCAGTTTGAGATGTTTCTGGTTCTTAGTATCAAGAGTGATTTTCACTTGGAACCTGAACATTTGAGTGTTATGTTATGAGATTCTGGATCTTATTTAAACCTTCTTTTTTAACTGGCTTTCTTTTATACTGTTCTTATTACTGCCAGGTAGAGGAAGAAATCTAGGTTCTCCTCTCACCCTCCACTGTGCTAGAGGGGGATGCTCCTCATAACTGGTCAGGGATGGAAGTTCCAGTTCCCCACGTGGGGAAGTTCCAGTTCCCCATGTGGCCTCCATAGATCCTGGTTACTGCAGGGTGATGGTAAAGGTCTTGACTCTCCACTAGACCTCTTCTGACACCACCCCAGTCGGGGGGGGTGCCTTCTGACTGCTGGGTGGGGTGGAAGTCCAGGATCTTCCGATGATCTCCACTGACTTTACAGGGGGTGGAGGAGCCTTCTCACTGGCTGGTGGGGATGCACAGCGCCATTCTCTACTTTGCATTCTCTGATCCCATCTCAGTGGAGGTGTTGGGTGCCTTATACAGCCTGGGTGGGGGTGTGTGGAAGTTTAAGCTCCCATTCAGCCTTTGTTGGCATGGGAGGGTGTGGGGTCACGGTTTTCCTCTGGTGTTTGGCTGAAGTAGAGCGGTCGTTATATTGAAGTTTTTTGTCTTGCTGGGTTGCTCCTTTCCTGGTCCTTTGACTAAAGAGAACAGGCTTCTGTGAGGCTTATTTTCGTCTGTGCCCGTCAGAGCTTCCAGGTTGCTGGCTTCTTCAGCTCCAAGACTGGGGTATTCGAGGCAAAAAGAAAACTCGCCAACCTGTTGTTCTTCAGGCCCTGAGGTCCCTACCAGTCTGCTCTCTTCTCAACGCCTTTCAGAATCTTCTTATGTTAGTTCTATATGCAATGTCTAGGTTTTCATTTGTATTTCATGAGAGGAAGTGTGAAAAGTATGTTACTAGGGACTGAATTGTGTTCCCCCAAAATTCAAAAAAAGAGAAGCATGAGGGTAAAATTTATGTGAGAAAATAACCTCCTTTACTGCAAAATAACGTTCCTAAGAAGTATTGAAATCTTAATTCTTTCCACTTTAAAAGCTAGAAATAAATCATTCTATTGCTTTTTTTTTTTTTTTTTTTTTTTTTTTTTGCGGTACGCGGGCCTCTCACTGTTGTGGCCTCTCCCGTTGCGGAGCACAGGCTCCGGATGTGCAGGCCCAGTGGCCATGGCTCACCGGCCCAGCCGCTCCACAGCATGTGGAATCTTCCTGGACCGGGGCACGAACCCGTGTCCCCTGCATCGGCAGGCGGACTCTCAAACACTGCGCCACCAGGGAAGCCCCCATTCTACTGCTTTTAATGGAAGTAAACAAAGTATGGTCATGGATCTGTAGCAACAATATTCATGAAATCATGGGTTTTATATGATAGTTATTTTTCTAATATCCATTAATATAATGAAATTATAATAGACCACCAGAAGCCATTCCCCAGCCCACCAGCAGCTGACAGAGGGAGGCTCTGGACTTGGAGAGTCCCTGAGACTCTCAGCTGGAACCTCCAGGATCCCAGAGTTTCCTAGGAGCTGGGCTCTGACACCAGGGGTGTTCAATCCCTGGGGTTTTCCTCTCTGAACAGGGAGTGGGGCCAGCCTACCTTTGTGCCAGAAGTAGCCATGATTCCCCAGAATCTTGGTCTGGTAAGAATTTTTCCAGCTGAAGACCAGCCTCTTATTCTGGGAAGCTTTGCAGGGCAGCTCTGCGAGGTCTCCTGCCTTACCCAGCACCACTTTTTTCCCCTGAGTGCCGGCTGGGAGCATCACTAGGTGGAAAAACAGGGGGTCAGGCCTCAAGGGTGTGGCTGCGCTGCCTCCGCCTTATCCCCCCCCCACCATTGCATTTCCCAATCAGCCCCTCCTCCCAGGCCACCTGCACCCAGGCTCCAAGTCTGAGCACTCACCCAGTTGCAGCACTAGGAACAGGTGCCTAAGAGAGGTTCCGGGGTCCATTGTGGCTTTGCTGAGGCAGGCAGGGACCTGGGCCTTCCCCCAAAGAAAAGGCAGGGCCTGGGGGAGACACCAGTCATCAGTCAGCAGGCATTCACCTGTCCTGGGACCCCTTCAGGACCTGGACAGCCAGGCCAGGACCTAGACGTGCAGATCTCTAAACAAGACACCCACTGGACGCGCCATACATGCTGTGCCCAGGCCAGGGGTGGGTTCTCTGCCAGGTGGGACCAGAAACGGATTCTCGGAGAAGGTGGTAAATTGGGACTAGGACCAGGGAACCAAGCCAGGTCATGAAGGTCCTTGAGTGCCATACTGGGAGGCTGGGACTTGACCCTGGGCGCTAGGGAGCTTTACCTAGAGAAGGACAGGAGTAGATTTACAAGATAGATGTCTTCAGCTGCTGAGCAAACAATGAGCTGGAGGAGGTCAAGCGCCAGAGGCAGGATTTCAAGAATCCTGGTGAGAAACCTCCAAACTACAAATAGAACTATGATACGACCCAGCAATCCCACTACTGGCATATACCCTGAGAAAACCATAAACCAAAAAGAGTCATGTACCAAAATGTTCATTGCAGTTCTATTTACAATAGCCAGGAGATGGAAGCAACCTAAGTGTCCATCATCGGATGAATGGATAAAGAAGATGTGGCACATATATACAATGGAATATTACTCGGCCATAAAAAGGGACGAAATGAGTTACTTGTAGTGAGGTGGATGGACCTAGAGTCTTTCATACAGAGTGAAGTAAGTCAGAAAGAGAAAGACAAATACCATATGCTAACACATATATATGGAATCTAAGAAAAAAAAAAGGTCATGAAGAACTTAGGGGTAAGATGGGAATAAAGACACAGACCTACTAGAGAATGGACTTGAGGATATGGGGAGGGGGAAGGGTAAGCTGTGACAAAGTGAGAGACTGGCATGGACATATATACACTACCAAACATAAAATAGTTAGCTAGTGGGAAGCAGCCACATAGCACAGGGAGATCAGCTCGGTGCTTTGTGACCACCTAGAGGGGTGGGATAGGGAGGGTGGGAGGGAGGGAGACGAAAGAGGGAGGAGATATGGGAACATATGTATATGTATAGCTGATTCACTTTGTTATAAAACAGAAACTAACACATCATTGTAAAGCAATTATACTCCAATAAAGATGTTAAAAAAAAAAAAGAATCCTGGTGAGAGAAGATGAGGTCTGAACTCAGAGAGACGGACTTGAAGGAGGAGTTCTGAATTAAAACTCCCAGGACTGGGACTTCCCTCGTGGTCCAGTGGGTAAGACTCCACGCTCCCAATGCAGGGGGCCCAGGTTTGATCCCTGGTCTGGTAACTAGATCCCGCATGCATGCCATAACTAAGAAGTCTGCATGCCGCAACTAAAGATCCCGCATGCCGCAACTAAGAAAGACCAGGCACAGCCAAAATAAATAAATAAATAAATATTTAAAAAATAAAATAAAACTGCCAGGACTTGGGGCCTGATTCAGTGTGAATGATGCGGTCAGAGAAAGAGCAGAGGGCAATTCCTGCTCACTGTCAGAACGACCCTATGAGGCCTCTGAGTGGGACAAGGAGAAAGATGATGTTTGAGTTTCTGTGGGCTTGGAAGACAGACAAGGCTGTGGAGGAGGGGGTCGCAGAGAGGCTCTGAACAGGCCTCAAGGAATGGGCGGCACTGGGTTGGAGCAGTGACTCTCAGCGTGTGGTCACAGGTCATCAGCAGCGGCTGATACCTGAGAACATGTGAGAAAGGCAAACTCTCAGGTCCACCCCAGACCTGCTGAATCAGAAGCTGGGGGTGTGTCCAGCCATCTGTGTTTTCCCAAACCTCTGGGCGACTGATGGATGCTGCTCAAGTCTGAAAACCCTGAGCTAGCTGGAAAAGAAAGGGGAGGGGCATCCCACTGCCATGTGCAAGGTCAGGGGGCTGTGGAGGGAAGTAGTGGGGGGGTGACATGGGAAGGCGCATGGAACCTGACCTTGAATCTTCAGAGGCAGGCTAGAGAATTAGGGCTGGGCTCTGCAGGCCACTGGGAGTCGCTGCTGTTTTTTTGAGCAGAGGTGTGAGTGGTCTTTGTAGAGCTTTAGGAAGCTTGATGTGGTAACGGGACCAGATAGATGACATGGAGGAAGTAGAGACTAAAGGAAGGCCACCAGACAGTGCCTCGAAGACAGGCAGGGGCAGGCTCGAGTGTCTTCGAGAGAGCAGGGTGGAGGAGGGTTGGACTGGGAGTTTGGATTAGCATATGCAAACTATTATATACAGAATGGATAAACAACAAGGTCCTATAGTGTAACACAGGGAACTATATTCAATCTCCTGTAATTAACCATGATGGAAAAGAATATGAAAAAGAATGTATATGTATATATATATACATGTATCTGAATCACTTTGCTGTACAGCAGAAGCTAACACAACGTTGTAAATCAACTATACTGCAGTTTAAAGAAAAGTGTCTTTGAACTCCAGGCCCAGGCTGTAAGCGGGCCTCAGAGCATAGCCGGCCTTGGGGGCAGTGTCAGCATGCACCTGGCCCAGAGTTTGTGCATCCAGACCTACTTTTCTCTCCCCCCTGCCTGGTCTTTCTCTCCCCCGAGACCACCTTTGCAATGATCTGCCCCCTCTGAACTCCCACAGCCTCCCACTCTGAACTTGACACCCCCTTGGGCACGTCCCACCTTCTACCTCCGGGTACAATGACTTGGGTTCCCACCTCTCCTCCACCACCTTGATCTCTGGGTTAGAGGTGATGGTCCAGCCAGCAATACTGCCACTGACACCAGCTGGAGCACAGAGTAAGGTCTCGGGATGTGTTTGGGTAACTTAAACCAAATTGAATTGAACAGAAGAGGGGAAATCGCTGATTATTTTTTTCTGTACCCAACATGTTAATTCTGTTACTAAAATGGGTCACTGAAGGGTCTGTACCCACCCAAGCCTGGCCTGGATGAAGCCCAATCATCCACATCCACGCTGCCTATTCTGTGAGCATCCCCCCAGGCATGCTCCATCCTCTCTGCCCTGCTTTCCACAAGGAGGCTGACTGCTACACACCCTACACAGCGTGTCACCCCGGCTCCCTTACGCTCCAACTCCTGGTTGGGGTTGGCCACTGGGAAGCACCCACAAGAGATGGGAGGGCTGAGGAGAGAGGTTGGGGTATTTTATCCTTACTCTCTCCCAGCTCTGGGCATATTTTCTGGCAATGGCTGGATTCCCTCTCTCCCCGCTCCCTCCCCTGGCGACTGCAGCTCCTGTCAGGTGGCCCCCTAGAACCCTCACTGGGTTCTAGAAACAACAGGTTGGCCCTTTCTCCTTCAAGACTCCGCCTCTTCCTACTGGCATCTGGTTCCTCACCATGCTGGTTGGGCCCCTGTCCACACCTCTTTCTGCAGATGGTCTTGACCCATCTGAGATGCATTCTGTTTCCTGTTGGGCACTGATCCATGATAAGGATGTAGCACTCAGATGGGTGCTGAGGGCTTGGTCCTCCTCATGAGGTTTGGGGGGCAGGGGGAAAGCCCCCTCCTGTTGCTCCATCTGCCTGAAAGAGGAACTATCCAGGGCCTAACTCATGGTGGGAACTTGACAGAATTCTTTTAAACCAGGGAAATAGGAAGAGAAGAGGTCAGCAGGAAGGTTTCCGGGAAAGGAAGAGGGAGGCTCATCACGGGCGAAGTTGTTTTGCAAGTTGGCCTAGGCGGTGGAGGCACAGAGGGGAAGGCTGGGGTGAAAGCGTAGGCCAGGGCACGCTGACATCTGAGAGCGGGTCCCACTGCCGCCACCCCAGACTTACCGTGTCCTTGGTGAGCGGAGAGTGAAGGAGCCTGCACGTGGGATAGCCCTTCCCTGGGGTCCAAAGCCAGCCTAGATGCCTGAGCAAGGTTGGGGACATTCTTGCCTCTCCCCAAGTGGTGGTCATTCTTTCTTCCCCACTCGGTGATCCCGGGGTCTGCGCAAGGGCCACCTCTCGCCACCAGCTCCCTGCGCTGCCCCAAACCACCGCAGGGCTCAGCTTGTTGGGGGAGGTTCTGGGTTTCCAGCTGCTGCTTTGGTGCCTGGGGCCTCCGTTGCTGCCTCAGAGAGCTGGCCTTTGATTTCCACATCCTCAGCCTCCCCAGAGGCACTCTGCCCCGGTACAGTAGCATCCTGTACACCACAGCCCCTGAGAGCGGCTGGGAGGGCCCGCTGGTCCCCGAGGCCCTGGCTCCTCTCTCCCCCCGTTTCTCTGCTCACATCTGTGCATTCCTGCACCATGCTTCCCCACGCTGATGCCTCCACCTTCAACTCCCTGCATCTGTGTCCCCCTTCCTCTGTGCCTCAGACACCAGGAGGCGTGTCTGGCTCTCCTGGGCTCACCTTGAGAGCCCTTTGCCTCTTCTCCTTTGGCATCCCTCCTCTCTCCAGCTGTCACTACTCTCTAGGCCCTTCTGGCCTGGAAACCGGCATCCAGACCTCTGGCAGGGATGCAGGCTTCCACAAGCCTCCATGTGAAGGGAGCCTGAAGAACACAGCCTGGAGCCCAGGGGCGGATGTCAGGGAGATGGCTGCAGCCTGGACAAAGGGAAAAGGACAGGGACTTCCCTGGCGGTCCAGTGGGTAAGACTCCGCATTCCCAACGCAGGGGGTCTGGGTTCGATCCCTGGTCAGGGACTAGATCCCACGCGCATGCCACAACGAAGATCCAGTGCAGCCAAAATAAATAAATTAAGTTAATTAATAAATATTAAGAAAAGGGAAAGGACAGATTCAGAGAAACACACAGAAGCCCCAAGGGGGGATGACGGGAGGATGGTTAGGAAAGTGGGCGGCAGGGAGAGACCCAGAGCAGCTCATTAAAGCAGCAGCTGCACTTCACCCAGTCCACGATCACACCCAAAGCCCAGGGTCGTGCAAACAAGGTAGAGGCAGAGGGAAAGCGAAGGAAATTCTGAGAGGCCAGACCCACGCCGGGAGCAGGACACCCAGAGAGAGGCGAGGAGAGGCCCAAGTGGCAAGGCACCGCACACCCTTGGCGCCCCGAGCCTCCCCGCCCCGCGCTGGGCTGAGGAGCGAGGCTGGGGGGGAGGAGGAGGGCGCATCCCCACCGCAGCCACAGCCTGTGGTCCCGCAGGCGCTTTCATCTCCTCCCCACGGCCCCCAAGGCCCCCCACGGCCCCCATCAGCCCCCTCCAGCGCCGCCGCAGGATGCGGCCTCCAGCGCGCGCGCCCGGCTGCTGCTCCCCGGCTTCACGGGAACTAACTTCCTAGAGACGTGGTCCCTCTAAGGGACCCTTGTGGTTCCCTGGCGGCAACCTCCGCCATCCTCTCCTTTGCCTCTGCCGCCCACGTGGGGAGAGCGGAGCCCCCCTCCTACCACAATCCCCCGAAAGGTGCAGACGGGTCCTCGGCCTCGGAGCCCACAGACCCAGGCCCCCGCCTGCCCCTCGCTGACACCCACCCTCATCAGAGGTAGTTCATTCAACCAGCGCTCACTGAGGGTCTACAGACAGCACGCCGGGACCTGTGGGTCGCCAACGGCGTGGCGGACATCACCGTGGCCACGATCAGGGCCCAAGGGCTGAGGGGCTTCTGCCCCAAACCGGTCGGTGGGGGGAGTTTTTATCCCAGGGGGGCCTCTTCTCCCTAAGGGAAACAGCCCGGGGTTCTCTCCGACCCGGTCCTCTGGGAGCCCTTTCATCTGAGATGAGGAGGGCGGCCATTTTGTTCGAGCCCAGAGCCTACACAGCGCAAGAAATTGTTTGTCAGAACATGAGGTGCGGTGACCTCCCCCATCAGGTTCTACCCTCAGCCTCGCACCCCGAAAAAGTCGCGCCACAAGAGCAGGACGTTCAGGAAGAGCTATCCCACCCAGAGTGCAATCTTTGACTTAGCGAGAATGCGGCCTTTCTATTTTGAGGGATCTGACCGTGGGGAGGGAGGCCGTTCGCCCAGAATCCAGCCAGGAAGGGAGGACAGCGGACACCCAGGGAACAGGGCTGGAGGCCAGGGAGGCCTCAGGAAAGAGGAAAGGACGCAGGACATGGAAGCGGAAGGCTGGGGTCCTCAGGGCATCCCACTTGAGGGGTATCACCTCCTGCATGCCCCCCCACACACACACACGCCCCCCAAGCCCGGGGAGGGTCTGCAAATCCTTTTCTAATCCCCACTAGCCTCCTTTTCCAGAGCAGCTGAGACACCTAAAACCAATTCCTTAGAACCAATTTTTCTAACGATGTCGTGGCCTAAAAATACATATCTGTCACTTTTACAGCGTGTCATACCGAAGAGCTCGGTTTCAACCCTTTCTGGGAATTTTACCTTTCAACTGCTTCATTCATCATTTTAAAGCTAATTAAAGTGGAAGTGCCTTTAGACATATTGTTCAAAAATCCTAAAAATGCACCAAAAGTAAACAAAAGCATAGAAACACATAAACAGGGAGTCGATGGAGGCTACATCAATCCCACAGCTTACGAAATGCTGCAAGTATGAGTTCTGGTGTGAGTTTTTGGTGATTGGGTCATTGGGAAAATTAATCTGGGGGGAGAGCTGTCTCTAGACCAGATTCTACTTCTCTTTCTCTTTTTCTTGCTTTTATTTTGTTTTCTCTTTTCCTTTCTTTTTTCTAGGCCTCCTCCCTCCTTCACATTTGTTGATTATTTTTATGTCTTTCCCGTCCCTCCTTCCCTCTTGTCTTCTTCTTTTCCCCTCTCCCTGTCTTTATCTCCTCCACTCCCCATGACTAGTGGCCTTTCTCAGCCCGGGGCACTTGAGCACCCATTCCTTCTCTGCTCTCGGAGTCACCCTTCCGAGTCAACACCCTTCCGCTCCGGGAACTGAGCTGTGCGCCGCGGGACTGCAGAGAGAAGTGTGGCCTAATCCCCGGCCTCTGCAAGCTCCCATTTCCAAGAGGAGATCAATGCTCATGAAATACAAGAGAAGGTGGTCAGAGCTGTGGGCAGAGACCTGGAAATCCAACACATCTTCTGCGACATTCCTCTCCCCTTCCCGGACCCTCGGGCAGGAACAAAGCCCTGTCTGTCCCTCTTACCTCTGGGCCTGGATCTCTCTTCCCCTCTGCTTCTTGCACAGGTGTGTCTATGTGAGCGTTGGAGCAAGAGCCCACGGGAGAGAGCGCCTGTTGCTTCTGCAGAGATGTGCTCAAACGGAGAGACAGGAAGCCTGGTAGTGAGGCTCCTCCACGCCCCAGGCCTGGGCCAGCCCCCAGCGTCACCACCTGGGGCTGGGGTCCCCACCCCCTGCCTCTTGGGGAAGTTGTCAAAATGAAAATGGCAAAGTCAAGCGAAAAACATCAGCAGAACCTGGCCGGAGCCCAGAGTGTCACCGCACTTCTCACTGAGTGGCGAGAAAAAGGGTCACTGTGCTTTTCGTTGGATGACAAGAAAAACATTGTATCAGTGATATTACAGTCTGGCCTGGGCTTCAGGGAAAGCAGACGTGGGAGGGAGGGAGACAGAGGGTCTACGATAGCCGTTGTGGTCAGCCCCACGCAGCCCCTGGCTCCAGGGCCCTGAGGACATTTGTTCAGGGGGGCGCTTCTGGGGCTCCCTCCCCAGGGGCATTATAGTTGGGCCCATGTAGCAGAAAGGGCCTGGGCTGAGGCATTTCAGACACCCAGAGTGACCATGGACCAGGCTCCTTTCCTCTGGGCCTTCGTCTCTGGCCAACCCTCAAATGTTTCTCTCTGGCCCAGATCTCTCATGAGCACCAAATGGGGGTATCCGTCTGCCCATTGGGTTTCTCTGTTTGGATGCTCATCAGACATAGCAAACTCAACGCATCCCAAACCAAATTCATCCCCTGAATACTACTACCCTCCAAACCTCCTTTTTTTTTTTTTGCGGTACGCGGGCCTCTCACTGTTGTGGCCTCTGCCGTTGCGGAGCACAGGCTCCGGACATGCAGGCTCAGCGGCCATGGCTCACGGGCCCAGCCGCTCCGCGGCATGTGGGATCTTCCCGGACCGGGGCACGAACCCGTGTCCCCTGCATCGGCAGGCGGACTCTCAACCACTGCACCACCAGGGAAGCCCCCAAACCTACTTCTTGTTCAAGTTTCCCACTCAGTGAGGGCTCCACCATCCACCAAGCTGCTCAAGCCCAAGGAACTGGGTGTAATCTCTGACTCCTTCCTCACCCGCCCCCTCCCATGTATTTATTTACCAATTCCCCTGGACATTACCTTCTAAGCAGCTCTGAAGTCTGTCCAGGTCACTCTGCCCACCACCACCACTCCAGTCCACGGTGCCATCAGCATCCTTCACCTGGACCACAGCCCCTGCCTCCTCACTGGGCTCCTGGCCTCTCCATTCTACCTTCCTCCAGGCCATCCTCTGCACAGCAGCCTGAGTGGTCCTTCCAGTATGCGCGTGTCATCACGGCCTTCCCTTACTATGAACAAAAGTGGCTAGTTCAGCTTGCAACTCCAGCTATTAATACAAGTGTTTCTATTGATACAACCATTGTGCTTTATTTGCAGCCAAAGCATTTTCTGCTCCTTCTCATTTCATAACACAGTGTACCCAAGGGTTGAGTTAATACAATTAATATTTATTTACTGCTTCATCAAGTGCATTCTAAAGTGAAACTGGCATTAATTTTTTCTTCTTTTTTTACTGCAAGTGCCTGGCGGTGGAGAGCACGATGACCATAGCATGGTTTGACACCGTGACCTTGATTTGTGCTAAGGCAGCAGTCTAACCCAGATTTTGCAACATCACTGTAATGTCAACATAGTGACAATGGTAAATAATGTCCTATTATTTTTATGAAAATGGTTTGACCTGGCAACCCCCCCCCTCCCCAAAAGGGTCTCAGGGACTCCCATGGGCCACACGTTGAGAATAACCAAACTGGAAAACTTGTATCCACTCTTCAGATCTTAGCTCTCTCTCTGCACAGACCTTTAGTTGTCCCCCAAATCTGTTTTCTCCTTCTTCCTTAGTAATAGAACCCTCGAATTTGAGCTGAGCTCATTGTTGCCCAGATTTAAGTTATATTTCCCAGTCTCCCTTGCAGCTGGGTATGGCTAAATGACTCGGGTTTGGTTAATGGAAATAAAAGCAAGTGTTAGGTGCAACCTCTAAGGCATGTCCTTCAAGGGAGAGGGTGTGTCCTCCTTCAGGCAGGAATGCAAACATCCTTCCTGTGTACCGCCTGCCAGCTTTTCTCATTTACATGACTGAGCAGGCTCCTGTAGGCATTTAAGATTATAACCCCTGACCCGGCCCAGTTCTCTCCATTCACTGGTATATTCAACAAGTGTGCAGTGTTTACCAGCCCAAGGCACTCTGCTGGGACCCGGGGGTGTGATGTTAAGTAAGCTAGACATGGTGACACGGACACTAAACATTTAATAATTCCATCACAACTGGATAAGTGCTACAAAGGGAGAAGCACAGAATTTTGGGACAGCTTATCATAGGGAACCTTATTGCAACTGGGAGGTTGAGAAGGGCCTCCACAGGAAGCGTAGATCAGTAACCCCTGGGCTCTGCTCTCAGTGAAAGAAAATTCAACATAACAGAGGCTGGAATGAGACTGAGGTTGATTTCTCCCCTGAAAGAAGCCTGGAGGCGGGTGGTCCAGAGGTGAGGGT
The DNA here is from genome assembly GCF_964165515.1 of Mesoplodon bidens. Classification (NCBI taxonomy): domain Eukaryota; kingdom Metazoa; phylum Chordata; class Mammalia; order Artiodactyla; family Ziphiidae; genus Mesoplodon; species Mesoplodon bidens. The sequence goes on along the minus strand of NC_138167.1, from coordinate 5,830,540 downwards.
TGTGGGGTGAGGAACAGCACACCTACCCCAGTGGCAAGACTGGCTCTTTGTATCTTGCTCCACACCCTCATCCTGCGCATGACCTCTCCTCCTAGTCTGAGAAGGCTGCTCAGGCGCCCCAAGTTGAATGAAGGTTCCCTTGTGGTAAGACCTCCCAGTACCCTGTGCGGCTTCTCCCTTGGAAGCACTTATCCAAGTGAAACAATTATGAAATTATTGTTTAGTGTCTGTCTCACGGGCTACAGTGGTGACCACGTCTGTCTTACTTAGCACCCAGCAGAGAGCCTGGGGCCTGGTAGACTCTTAATACTTGTCGAATATATATATATTTTTTGCGGTACGCAGGCCTCTCACTGTTGTGGCCTCTCCCATTGCGGAGCACAGGCTCCGGACGCACAGGCTCAGCGGCCATGGCTCACGGGCCCAGCCGCTCCGCGGCATGTGGGACCCTTCCGGACCGGGGCACGAACCCATGTCCCCTGCATTGGCAGGCGGACTCTCAACCACTGCACCACCAGGGAAGCCTTGTCGAATACTTTTTCAAATATTAAGTTGTATTGATATTGATTGATTTTAAATATATGGTGGTAAAATTTACCATTTTAACCATTTTTAAGTGTTCAGTTCTATGCCATTAAGCACGTTCATGTTATTGTACAACCTTCACCACCATCCATCTCCAGAACTTTGTCATCTTCCCCCACTGAAGCTCTGTCCCTCTGAAATGCAAACTCTCTGTTCCCCCTCCCCCCAGCCCCTGGCTGTTGAATACTTTCTGAATGAATGAATGAATGCAGAGGGGCTATAGAAAGGCTCACAGACTTAAATGCCTATAGGAGCCTGCTAGTCACCATAACTGAGAAAAGCTGGTAGTAAACAATAGGGAGGGGTGAGGACTGAGGTAAACAGAGGCACTGCCTCCGCTCATGAGGGCAGCTACTAACCACACAGCTCCAGCTGAGCTAACAGTACAGGTTGTACCAGAACGTGAACCCAGAGTCGCCAGCTCTGCCAAAATTTCAGCAGAAGGTGGAAAACCAGACATTTATGTAATATCTCCTAATTTTAATGTTGGCAACTAATTTGGTGTTTTGTTCTAACACTGAATAAATCACACAAAGCATTCCAAGGGCTGGATCTAGCTCAGGGCCCACCAGTTTGCAACCGATGTACCAGATGGACGGTGTGGTGCCACCCAACTCTTGGGTCTGTGGCCTGTGAAGATGTGTTCCCAGGAACCAATGCCTCCCTCTGGGGTTTTCAAGCAGGAAAAGAAAAGGGGAAGAGACGGCAAGTTTATACTGGACATTTAGAACTGCGCTGTGCTTTATATGGCTGTGTATTTTATTTAATCCTTACAGCAATGATCGGGCATAAGTATTATTTTCCAGACCATACGGATGAGGAAACTGAGGCTCAAAAGGTTTAAGAGAATCACTAACAGTCACAAAGCTAGTAACTACACCTGATGGCACTAAGATTTGAACTTACCTGCTTGGCCCCTAATCCCTGGATGGTCCCCCTCACTCTACTACCTCTCCTCTTCATTAAGAAAGGCCAGGAGGGCTTCCCTGGTGGCACAGTGGTTAAGAATCCGCCTGCCAAGGCAGGGGACACGAGTTGGAGCCCTGGTCCGGGAAGATCCCACATGCCGCAGAGCAACTAAGCCCGTGTGCCACAACGACTGAGCCTGTGCTCTAGAGCCCAAGAGACACAACTACTGAGCCCGTGTGCCACAACTACTGAAGCTGTGTGCCTAGAGCCCGTGCTCCACAACAAGAGAAGCCACCACAGTGAGAAGCCCGCACACCGCAACAAAGAGTAGCCCCCGCTCACAGCCATTAGAGAAAGCCGGCACGCAGCAATGAAGACCCAACTCAGCCAAAAATAAATTAATTAATTAAATTAAAAAAAAAAAAAAGAAAGGCCAGGATGAAGGGGGAAGGGCAAGATAGGGGTAGGTGGTTAAGAGATACAAACTACTATGTATAAAATAAATAAGCAGCAGGAACCTATTGTACAGCACAGGGAAATATAGCCATCATTTAGTAATAACTTTAAATGGAGTATAATCTATAAAAATATTGAATCACTATGCTGTACACCTGAGACTAATATAATATTGTAAATCAACTTATACTTCAACTTTATTTTATTTTATTTTATTCTATTTATTTATTTATTTTAGCGGTTCGCGGGCCTCTCACTGCTGCGGCCTCTCCCGTTGCGGAGCACAGGCTCCAGACGCGCAGGCTCAGCGGCCGTGGCTCACGGGCCCAGCCGCTCCGTGGCATGTGGGATCTTCCCGGACCGGGGCACGAACCCGTGTCCCCTGCATCGGCAGGCGGACTTTCAACCACTGCGCCACCAGGGAAGCCCCTATACTTCAATTTAAAGAAAAAAAAAGAAAGGCCAGGATGAGGCTGAGGTGGCGGGAAGTCTTCTCCCACAGCAGTGGAGGGGGTAGGAGGCCCGTGACCTCATCTGGGGCTTCTGAGGCTGGGCATCAGCAGCATCCCTCACATCTATAGAGAGATTTTCCAGTTTCAAGGCACTGTCACATACATTAGCACGTGCCAGACCTTTTCAGCAAGGATTACGATCCTCATTTTACAGAAGAAACTGAAGTTAAGCTCTCTACCCCATTCTGTGACGGTAGGCACGGAGCATGGGGGTTTCCAGAAGTCTCCTGGTTCCTGAAACAAAGCTATTTTTGCCGCGTGTATTTTGTCTCCAGGCTGGAGGTGCGGGGGTAGACCAAGGGGGGAGCAAGAGATGGAGGCAGAGGGTAGCCAGCACCCAGGCTGCTGACAGAATGTTGGGGACCAGGCTGTGGGAGGAGGGGGGGGCCGCCTGTGGAGCAGGGAGGTTGGAAGCCCCAGGTGCAGTCCTGTGGTGGCCTCCTCACCAGAACAGCTGCAGTGGCACCCTCCACAGCCTGGCAAAGAGGGTGCGGGCGGGGCTTGGGGACGGGGGAGAGGGGGAGGGGGGCACAGAGGCTGTCCTCTGGGAAGCAGAGTTCTGCAGGGCTGAGTCACCTCCACCCAGGCCACATTCCACACCACCCCCCCGCCCCCGTTCCACGACCACTTTCTACAACTCTCAGAGGGTGGTTCCAAGGCCTCCCGCCCCATGGGAGGTATGAGCAGGCAAATTTCAGAGCCCAGCCTGGGCTCAGCCAGCTGGCACCTGCAGGCCCTGGGGAAACTGTCAGCCACAGAGTGGAGCAGATAGAACCCATCCCCACCCGAATCTCATTCCCTTCAAAGGGTGAACCCCACCTTGGGGTGGGCCCGAGCAGGGAAAGCAAAGCTCACCTCCTTTGGGGGAGGGGTAACAGCAGGGGCCCAGGCCTAGTACATCTGGCTGCTGGGGGAGGTGAGTCAGGGACCTTTGCGGGGCTGCCCTGTGGAGATGAGAAGATCAGATCAGGGATGGGGGACACACCGGCAACGGTGACCACAGGCCTGAAGGCGCACAGTATGGCCTCTTGCCTGACACGCTGGACTGGGCAAAGCTCTGGACCCCGTTTGGCCTCCAGAACTTCTGGAGGAGGCCGTCAGGTCCCTGGCAGGGCTGGGGGTGGAGGTCCTCAGAGAGGCCTCTTCCCTCTCTTGGCTTATGTCTCTTTCGGGCACTGTTCCCCACCATGATAGCGGGGTGCAACACGGACCCCGCGATTCCTGCTTCCTTCATCTCACACCCTCATGCTGTCCCCGACACTGTACGAGCATGGGCTCTGTGGCCAACAGAAAACAGCAGAAGGGATGGCATGTCACTCTCCAGATTAGGTTGTAAAGACATGGTAGCGTTTGTCTTGCTAGGTCATGAGCAGCCCTGTGAAGAGGCCCACGTGGGGAGAGACCAACACCCCTGGCCGGCAGCCACCTGAGGGAACCTTTTCACCTCCAGATCCTCCAGCCCAGCCCAGCCTTCAGATGCCTACAGCCCTGGCCCAAATCGTGGCAGAAACCCCCGTAATAGACCCGCACCAGAACTACTCAGCCAGGCTGCTTCCGGATTCCTGAACTTGTGAGATAATATCTTTACTGTCTTAAATTACTGAGTTTGGGGGTGATTTGTTATGTGGCAGTAAACAACTAACACACCCCCTTCCCTTTTTTTTGGCTGTACCGCGCGGCTTACGGGATCTGAGTTCCCCAACCAGGACTTGAACCCAGGCTACAGAGGGGAAAACCCAGAATCCTAACCACTAGGCCACCAGGGAGCTCCTCTCCCTTCCTTTTTAACGAGGACCTAAGGCGATTCCCCCTCCCCACACCCCCCATGAGCTCCCTGCCGCCTTACCGCCCTTTCCCCTCCAGAACTCCAACCTGGAATGTCAGTTTGCAGATAAACTTGGTGAAACAGGATGGATTAACCTCACTCCCTGGACCCTAAGAGGACATGGAAAGGGCTGGAGGTTGTCTTGCTGGATGGGGAGTGGGGCTCAGGGCCAGAGGGGCAGGAGCAGGAAAGTGACCCTGCCCCCAGGAGAGATCCCACAGAGATGGGCCGAGAATTAATCAAAGGAGCACTGTGTACACAAGCCCCCTGCCCCCACTTCCTTCCGCTCTCTGCTCCTCTCTTCCTCAGTGGGTGGAGGAACAGGTGGCCTCTGTCCCCTCCCTGTCCCCTTTGTGCAGGAGCGCGGGGACGTCCCTGCACAGAGCCTGTGAATCCTCAGTGACTCCTCTCAGAAGCCCAAAGGGCAGAGGGTGTCACCTCGTAGAGAGGAAGAATGTCACCCACAGAACTTTCCAGGAAACCCCTGCTCCATTAAAGCCTGGTGGCTTTCACCAGGGCCGTGGGCAGAGCTAAGGAGTCTCCTTGGCAGCGCCCCTAGCCCACACTGATGGTGCTAGAGTACGACCTTACAGTACGACCTTACAGTACGACCGTCCCTGGCGAGCCCCAGAGCCTCCTTTCTGCGCCCCTGTGTCCCTGCCTGTGATGAGACAAGGGTCACCACCATCCTAAGGCTGGGAACCTCAGATGGCCTCACATGGGTCTTTATTCAGGCCCCTCCCCACCGGGGCTCTGCACGGAACGAAGGTGCCCCTCTCCTCATTGTGTCCCCAAGTCTGTGGCCATTGTGTCTCCACGGGGCAGGTTTTCAGCTCCATGGTTCGTGTCTGTGTCACTGCACACAGCACACAGGCTCGGGGGACAGTGGCAGGGCCTTTGCCACATCCTGTGTCTGTGCACCCTCCCTTGGTGCCTGTAGACCAGCTCCCACCCGCTTGCAGTGTGTTCTCCCTCCAGTCCAGGGTGACAGCTCCCTCAGCCCAAGTCCAGAGCCCTGCAAACACTGCAGGCGGAGGGCTGGGTCCCTCGTGTGTGTGTGTGTGTGTGTGTGTGTGTGCGCGCGTGTGAGTGTGTGTGTGTGTGTGTGTGCGCTCTGCTAAAGCACCATCTGCCCCGCCCAGAGAAATGTTCCCTCCTAGAGAGACAGACAGACAGAGCAAGGAGGCAGTCAGGCTCATGGGTCTTCTCCTCCTTCGCGAATGGATGCCAAGCGCAATCACAGTTTTCAAAGCCCTTGTATTATCCAATATCTGCACAACCCCTTTGGGTACATTATCACCCTTGTCCCATTTAATAGATGAGGAAACTGAGGCTGAAGGAGACTAGCTCTGGTCACATCAGCACAGCCAGGATCAGAAGCCAGGGTTCCGGACTCCTGAGGCTTTAGCAGCAGCCAGAGTCTGGTTGTCTGTTCTCTTCCCCACGTGGGGGACTTTGTCCCCAGGACTCCCCTGTGTCAGATTTGGATCATAACTTTGTGCCAGGGCCAGGGTGATCTGTCCTGAGGGTGTACAGGGTGGGAGACAGTTGCTGGGTGCGCGCTCGTGCGCGGACCACGGAGAGCGCAGTCACAAAGGTAGAGCCAGCCCACGGGGCATGGGAGCTGCCTGGTCCCCGGTCCCCACGCTGCTAATCTGCCTCAGCCTGCCCTGGGACCTCCAGTGGTGTGTGACAAACAGAGACCACTGGGTGGCAGTGTGCTCTCGTGCCTGGGACCAGACAGGTCGCCTAGGGCTGCGGAATGTAGGGGTGAGGCAGAGGCTGCCACCCAGAAAGGTTGCGAGACCCCATCTCCGGGAGGACTCGACCCGGCAGGGCTGAGTGTGTGTGTGTGTGTGTGTGTGTGTGTGTGTGCGCGCGCGCTGCCGCCAGAGGGCCAAGGACAGTGCTGAGGTATGGCGTGCGTGGGGTGGGCCTGAGGGGCAAAATATAAAGGAAACCGGGCAGCCAAAGCAACGTGAGCAGAAGGACGGAGGAGAGGGCTGGAGGGGTGAGGGCTGCTCGGACCTTCAGGAAAACGACTCCCCAGGAGAAGGAAAGAGCAAGACGGAGACCAGGAAGAAAGAATCACGAAGAAACCAGGAACGGAAAAGGGGAAGATGCAAGACTGTCTGGGGAAAGTAGGTCAGAAGGCCAGGGTGTGAGAAGGGAGCCCCAGAGGCTGGGGAGAGACAGAACCTTCCCTGGGCAAGAAGGGGCCAGACTCAGGCTTGCTGCTGACGGGGAGTTTATTTGCACTGAAGTGCGGAGATGCAGGGGCTGCCCGGCTCCAGCTCAGGGCTGCTTCAGCTGCGGCTGCGGCTCCGGATCCTCTATCTTGCTCTGAGGCTGAGGTGGGTGAGTCCCATGCTCTAAGGCAGAGAATCTTCTTGGTCGCCACTGTGGGAAGACAGACACGGAGGGTAGGAGGAAGAGGAGGGGGAAGGGAAAGGGAATAAGCTATTCCTTCCCAGGCCCCTCTCTGCCCATATGGTCCCAGGCCTCCTCTCAACCCCTCCGAGCCTCCTTTGGTTCCTTCAGGCACAAGGGGTCCCTGGAGCGCAGAGGTTCATGGAGAGGGGGCTCGGAGGGCAAGTTCAGGGGTCAACCTTGCTCATCTACCTGAGGAAGGGGTGCCAGACAGCACACCGAGGACTGGGGAGGGGGCTCCCGGTTCACCCATCTTCTCCAAAGGTGAAAGCTAAAGGCTCCAGTCACCAACACGAGGAGGAAGAGGATCCCAAGGATGAGGAGCGGGAGGTGGCCTGTCTTCTGGGCCCCCAGGGCTCTCCCGGAATATTGGGCACCTACGGAGAGAGGTCAGGATTGCAACAGCCCTAGGGTCGTGGCTGGAAGGACACCTTGCCATACCCCCACATGTTACCACCAATGAGACCCAGAGAGTTTAAGGGACTTGTCCAGGGTCACTCAGCTAATTATTGGCAGAAGTGGGTCAGGCCTAGACAAGGGCTGGAGGTCAGCTCCCTGGCTGGAGAGAAAGAGCGGGGACGGGCCGTGGTGTGGGGAGGAGGTCTGGAAGTGGGATGGAGGTGACTGGTCTGGAGTCGGGGCTATGGCGCTGTGGGGTCTCGGACCTGGGCGGGACAGCTCGGTGAGATACACCGCAGTCCCGAGAAGCCTCTGCCCCTGGTACAGACGGCACTGCCAGGGCTGAGACAGGAGCCTGGCCTCTGGCATCAGCAGCCAGGGGCCTGCAGAGGTCCTGCGAGACCGCTCGTCCAGGGGGCTCCACACAAAGTGTTCTTGTCCAGATGCCGGAGTCACCTCACAAAGCAGTTTTCTCAGGTTGCCAGGTAATCCATGGGATTTGGGAGTCACTGAAAAAATTAGAGGGAAGAGATCTTTTGGGGCCCCGACCCCCTTACATGAAAGCATAGGCTCAACTCCCAAGTCTCAATTGACTTGACTCACCTGGGCTCTGACTGGGTGAGGTTGAGGGGAGGAGATCAGGGTCATGGCCAAATTAATCTTATCAAGACAAAGCTCTGGTCAGATCACTCTGCTGCCCCCAAACTTTCCAGGCTCCCTACTGCCTTCGGGGGACTGTTCAAACTCAAACTGGCCCGAAGGATCACATGACAAATATTTCAGGTTCGTTTCCACGACTTTCTACTCAAACGCTCAGAACCCCCATCGTTCCGGTGAGTTGGCCTCCCGGAGACCTTGCACTTTTCCTGCTTCCATGCTGTGGCTCACATCTGTGTCCCCCAAATAAATTCTATCCCTATTTCTGAATGTCTAGAGAACAGATCAACCGATCTAAGGACAGAGCATCTCGAAGCTGTGCGGTGGGGATGGGCAGGAGGAGAAAATTGATGAATGGCCTGGAGCTGAGCATGGTGTACAGGCCCCTGAAGGTTTGCTGCCACAGACACCTGAGTTTAGCCCCAAGTCTGGCACTTCCCAGCTCTGTGACTTTGGAAAAGTTCCTTCTCTGTAAAACAGGGACAACAATCTCTCTCCCATTGAGCTGTCATGCAGATAGCTTGGAAAACTGACTCAAGACAGTTGACCCTCAAGAAGACCTTGGACAGAAAGAATTGGTAGGCTGTGGTAACTGACTGGGAAGGGGGAAGTTGAGGATGAGTAGGACACGAGTGGCTGACGGGAAGGTGACTTAGCAAGAGGATTGGGTGCGAGGAAAAGATGAGGCTCAGAGAGAGGCTGAGGTGTGGGTACCATATCTATGTAGAGATACGTGGGAAGCAAGTGGAAATCCAGCTCTGGTCTTCAGGAGATGTGTTGTTGGCAGATTCATTTATTCATTCAACCAATATACATTATTAAGTGCCTACTTTGTGGTGCTACTATTTAGTGGCATAGCTGAGTACGGCAGACACAACCAAGCGGTGATAGTTACCGATCAATCAACACATACTTTCTGAGTTTGTTTGGTTTTTTCTTCTCTGTTTGTTTTATACTGTCTTGAAAAAGCCCTCGCTCAGTAAATATTTGCTGACTAAGGGATGGATTTATTAATTCCTCCCCAATCCAGGCCACTTCCTGCAACTTTAACCCAGGCCCTGGCTCCAAAGTGGGCACGGATTCTTGAACTATATTCCACTTCTCTTGAACCATTCAAACTTTTGCCACCTCTCCTTCTAACTTCTCTGACCCTCCCCCCAATTCAGAGCAGGGGAGTCCCTTACGGAAGAGTGGAACACTCATCCAGTGACTCAGGGGAGATTTTCAGTTTCTTTTCTTTATATGGGGGCGAGAAAAGAGGAGGCCACAAGGGGCATCCCCCTGCAACTTGTGCCCAGTGGCCTGGCATCATGAGGCGGACTTGCCCAGTCTTTGCCCAGCTAGCCTTCCCTTCCTGAGCTTCCCCACCTGGGGCTGACCTGTGATGACTGCCAAAGTAACAGTGGCACTGAGCTGCTGCCCCTGCAGGTGGACGCCGCAGGTGTAGGTCCCAGCCTGGGCCTGGCCCACAGCCTCTAGTAGAAGGGTAAAGTTGCCATGGTCTCCAGCCACCAGGAGGTCGGGGCCTCCCCCAGGAGGGGCCCATGTGGCAGTGAGGGAAGACTGGGTGTCCACACCCGGAGGCAGGTGGCAGGGCAGCTCCACCCTGGAACCCGCTCCAGCGTATACTGTCAGAGGGACTGGGGGCTCCAGGCCTGCAAAGAAAAGGGAACCCCAAGTTACAAAGGAGCTGGAGCGCTAGGTCTGCAGGGAAGGGAGGAGGAAGGGTGAAGGAGGTGGTCCGGCTCTGGAGAGTGCTAAGGAGCTGAATAAGGTGGGTGAACTGCGGAAGCTCAGAACCCCCAATGTGCAGGGGCCAGCAGGAGACCAAAGACTGGCAAGAGGGGCTGGATGACCAAGGGAAAAGCTACAAGGGAGAAGCCGCTGAAAGGCTGCAAAGAGAAAGAGAAAGGAGTGGGACAGTGAGGCCCAGAGCAATCACAGGTGCCATCAGCTTGGTTTGGGGGCTCATTAGTCCGGGGGAGGTGACGGGGGGCAGGGGGGCAGGAAGGGGTTGCGGTCAGGTGTGAAGGCAGACTGGAGGAGTTACCCAGAACAGTGAGACTGTACGTGGTGGAGACATTGAAGCCATCTCTGTAGGTGAGGGTGCAGCCCCAGGTCCCAGAGTCCAAGGGGCTGACATGGGGCAGGAAGAGGAAGTTTCCCGCTAAGAGGTGATGGGGGGACTCCTGAACGGGGACTCTGCCTGGGTCCTGGAACCAGTGCACAGAGGCTGGGAGATCAGGGCGGCTGAAGGAACAGTTCAGAATGACGGAACTGGAGGTCCACAGAGACCCGAGGGGGCTGGCAGTCACTGCGCAAGGACAGAGAAGGTTGATCAGGCCCACTTTCCCGACACATCAGGCCAACTAAGCTGGAAGCTCCTGGAAACAGGCAGCCGGCTGTAGATCTCTTTGTCTTCTCTCTCCCAACCCTCCTCCCACCCACCCAGCCCAGGGCCTGGCCCCTGGAGGTGCTTAAGATGCATGCCCAGGGGTCCCCTGCCTACTTCCCCTGCCCCCTGCCTCCAGTTCACTGGGCTTGGTCTATGCTTCCCCTTCTCCAGGCCTTGCTTGAGGATCCGCACTAAGCCCACCCTGAGCTACAAGACTACAGATGTCTCAACGGAGTCACTCCAGCCCCGCACTCTCCCCTCAAAGGGGTGCCTCCCCTCCTCCACCCTGGCACTCCCGCTGTGGGTCGGGGAAGCGGAGCTCAAGGGGTGATACGATCTCTCCACCGGGCCCTCCCCCGACACACGTGCTTCTCCGGGGTCACCTTCCACCCCGCAGGCAGGCTCGCCGGCCCCTTCCGCCCCTCTGCTCGGGGCTCTCCGGCAGGGCCTGGGGCGCATCCTTAGAAGCACAGCCAGCCTCTGCCCAGCCCTTCCTGCCTCCGGGGCGGCGGGATATGGGGCGCCCTCCTCCTAGCCCCGTTCCCCCCCTCCATCCCCCGCCCCGACACCTACCCGCCGCCTGGCCCACGCGCAGACGGAGGCGGCAGGCGAGAGCGCGGTCTCCGAGGCGCACAGCGGCATGGTACTCGCCGGCGTCGGCGCGTCGGGCCGGGCGCAGCCACAGCGAGAAGTCCCCGCGCTGGAGGCCGCGCTCATCCAGCTGCACGCGGGGCTGCAGGGGCGGCCTCCCGACGCGCAGGCCCCCGGGAGCCAGCCTAAGCACCGTGTAGCGGCGGGGCCCCGGGCCCTGGGGGGAGAGCGCCGCGGGCTCACTGGGCGGGAGAGAGATGGGACTGAGAAATCCGAGGGGAAGAAACCCCGGGGAAGAGGCCGTCCAACCACACTCCGAGGATGAGGAAGCCCACCCAAAGGGAAGATCTCTGGACTGCTAACCGCCCCGTCCCCCGCTCCAGTTGGCCAGCACCATCCACTACCGGAGAGAGGCAGGCGTGCTGGGGGATGCAGGTGTGAGCGGGGCAGGCTGCGGAGGAAGGGCGGGGAGGGGGCCGGTGGGCGGCAGGGGAGGCTGAGCCACTGGCTTCAGAGGGACTGACAGCTCTGGGGAGAACAGAGGGCTGGCTTGGGCCTGGGACTGGAAGTCTGCATGCCTTTACTGCTGGATCTGGGGGTCTTGTTGCTGCAGTTTGGGGTGCATACCTGTCTGGTAGATGCTGCCAAGTGACTTGTCTTGTTCGCAGAAGGCTGAGATCCTGGAGGGGGATTGTGGGGCTGCAGGGGAGCTGGGCAGGAGCCCCGTCCTGGGCCCACACCTCTGGGACCTCTGCCCCAGGGTCTGGAGCCTCCACTGGGGAGGAAAAGAGAGGCCAAGGGGAGGGGCCATGAGCCAAGAGACTTCAAAGCAGAGAAGGAGCCTCAGTGTTTTCTGAGGGAGAAACAGGGCTGAGGGAGACCTTGGGTTTCTGCCCGTTCCCTGCCAAGGGGAAGACCTAAGAGAGGCTTTGGGGGCTGAAGGACCGCCCCAAGAAAGGCGTTAGAAGAATCCACCCAATCTAAGGACCTTGGCATCTGTGTGGTCAACGAGAAATCCCTCCTCACCCCCTGCTGTGGGTCTGGAGGTCAACCCTCCCAGAGGATGGTCCCCACCTTACCTGCAGCTGCCCACAGCAGTTGCAGAAGCAGCCAGACCGAGAACCGAGCCTCCCACATCTCCTCTGAGCCCTGGGCCACGCAGCCCTCCAAAGGGAAGAGGTCAGAAAGCGGGGAAGGACTGATGTTCAAAAGAGAGGTTCTGCAAAGAGGGTGTTGGAGAAAGAGAGTCTAGAAAAAGGAATGGAGGCCTGGAGAGAGAGGGAGGAACCAACGACCAGGGGCTGGAATCTCAGAGGAAAGCCTGGCAGATCCGGCAGCTGGAGGGTGCAGTCAGGGATGGGGTGGGGGTCCCGGAGGACGGGGCAGGGCGCTGGCAGAGAGCAGAGTGGAGGTAAGGTGGCTGTCTTGAGCTAGAGGCCCTTCTGCTGCTCCCAGGGCCCTGGCCCCTGTCCGTCTTCCCTCCACCTTCCGCACTTCCCCTCCCCGTTGCCCCCCCCACCCCAGCACCCCAGGGCTCACGGTTTCGCTTCGCAGTGGAAAGTCTGAGGGGGCTGATTCCCAGCAGCATTACCTCCACCCCTGTGGTGGCGCTCCCCTTGTTTATTTCCTCAGTCCTGGGTGTCCCCACCGCCCTCTCCCCTCCTCCCCCACCCTCCCGACTGTTCTCTTTCCCCGAGGAACTTCTGCCCCTATCTTCTGCCTTGAACTACTCACTTGCCCATCTCTGAGCTGCCTCCCCAGGCCCCAGTCACGCTTTCTTGGCAAGTCCTTTCCTTGGTACTCATCCCCTCCCTTATTCCCTTACCTTCCCAGAACTTCATTACCCTCGTCTACCTGTCTCCCTACCCATCCAATGACTCCTAGAAGCTCTACTGTACCCTAAGAGATGGTAGGTCTGAAGAGGGGCACCCCACACACAGGGAAAAGAATAGCTACACTGTACTGTGCCTTCATTATGTGCTGGGCATTGTAGTGGGCACTTTGTGTACAATAACTCATGAAATCTAATATTATCCCCCATTGTACACATGAGGAAACTGAGGCAGGCTCAGAGATTAAAGGTGAGGTAGGGAGTGTGAAGACAAAAGCTGTGTGTGTGTGAGACCCTGACCCCGGGTGAGTTACAGGTGTCTTCTCATCTTTGGGGATGAATGGTATCAATGAATCACACACACCCCTCTACAGCTCAGACCTCTGTGTAATCAGCAGGCTCTCCCAATCCAGAGGCTCTGAACTAAGAGGGCAAGGGTGATACGGAAAAACGCAGAAATCTTGCAGCAGGGATCCTGCCTCGGGAAAACCTGAGGCAGAACTGGGGAAGGAAGCCTGAGAAGGCCGGAGGGGAACTCCTCCCCACGCCACCCAGCCTGCGGAGCCAGAGCTTGCAGCAGGCCTGGAACCGCAAGAGGTCCTGGAGTTCTCCCTGCTTGACCAGGAAGGAGCTCACTGCTCAGGGCCAGGCAACTCTCACTCCATCCAAAGAGGCTGAGACCCAGGTCTCCTGCCCTCTCCCACTTCAGGGGCGGGACTTCCTGTCTCTGAGGCTGTTTCTTTGCCTGGTTCAGCACAATAGGGCTGGTAGCTTTCCACTGGGCTCAGCACTGTCTAGCCTGGTGTGGGTTAGCAGGGAAGGGTGTGTGTATGGCTGGGAGGAACATCCCCAAGAATCCAAAACCAGGACGCGCGAGTCAGCTCTCAGAGACACCGCCCCACCCCCGCCCCACCCCCCATCCACCCGGAGCGCTGCTGCTCGTCTTCTCGCGGGGTGGGTGGTAGGAGGGTGCCGCTGATTTTTTATAGAGGGGAGGGGTCCTGATAGAATGTGCCATCGGCCACCCTCCTCCTCGCTCTGCGCGGGCAAGCAGGAGACAGGTTAAAAACAGAAGCGCGACCGTTTCTTTATTAAATTATACAAAAAGGGGAGGGGAGGGGGGCAGCTGTGGGGCTCGGCCCCAACCCTGTTCCCACCCCGGCCTGGCGCTGTCTGAGAGAAGGGGATCTGAGGGAGACCCAGGGATCAGGCAGAGTAGGGATGGGCAGGACGTGAGGCTGGGATGCAGAGGTTAGGAGGGAGAGGCTCCCGGAGGAGGGGGGGGTTGGCTGCGGGGATGGAGGAAGAGAGGAGGGGGAGGGAGGGGCCACTGGGGACCAGCTGGGGAGCTCAGATGGAGCAGGTCAGGAGGTGGAAGATGGCAGTGCGGATGGAGGGGGCAGTGTGTGGAGGGGCGGCATGAGAAGGCTGGGGAGAGAGAGGGCGGCAGCTCTGGCGCGGGGCCCAGAGCAGGGAGCCAGGTGAAGAGCGGCTGTGCTCGGCTGTCCCTACCCTCACCTCCAGGCCCCCCGAGGGGCCTCCCACCCCCAGCCCACTGGCAGGGGGCTCATGCCGACGCCCCATTTTCTGTCTTCTGCCGCTTGGGATCCGCTTCATCCTGTGGAGAGGGAGAGAGCTGCGGTAGCTGTCACCTGGAGAGGGACCGCCCTCTGTGCTGCTCCAGCCCCCGCCCTGCACCACCGGGATCTAGGTCCAAATCCAAAGGGCTCCCGGCCCTGCTGCATCCCTGACAGCCCCTCAGCCCACAACCCAGCCCAAACCTCCTCTTCAGCAGCTCTCTTCAGCGCGGGCCCTTCGTCCTCATCTTCTTCTTCTTCCTCATCTGAGGAGCCAGAAATGGGTCATTGGGGAAGGGCTGGAAGCTCCAGCAGAGACCCCCTGTGGCGGCCCTCAGCCCTGCTCCAGCTTTTCAGACCCGCCCTGACGGTGCCTGAGCCCAGCCTTCCCTGCCCCTCCCCACCTTCCTCGTCTCCTTCATCCTCCTCCTCGCCGTCCTCGGCGGTCTCTTCTTCCTCCTCAGCCCCGTTCTCCTCCTCCTGCGGAGGGGAGAGGGAGAGGGAGGCGTCAGGATGGCCCTGTGCCTCCACCCACCGTCAGCGCCAAGGGTAAGGGGCCTGAGGGCGGGGCGGCGAGGATGGGAGGGGTCAGGGCAAGGCAGGCCCCCAGGAAGGGGGCTGGGGGCACGTGGGCAGGTGACCCCTCCTCACCTCCACCACTTCTTTCTTCCGCTCTTTCCGGCTTGCCTTCTCCTCCACCTTCTCTTTCTTCTCCTTTAGGTCCTGCAAGAGAGAGAGAGGTCACCTTCCTCTCACCACAAACGATCCGCAGCCCTTAAGTCCCTCCAGGCCCGGTTCTCCCTCTGCAGTGACTTTAGAGGAGTGGGAGAGGGAGAAAGTGGGCAGTGCGGCTTGGAGACTGAACAGAGGTCCCAGGGCCCTCACAGCCACAGAGGGGCTGAGACCAGACACCTTCCCCAAGACTCGAGGGAGGAGCAAAGTGATGAAGCCCGGGAACAGGCAGCCAAGGTAAGCTCATCACCGCCAACCTCACCGGCTGAAGAGTTCAGCTCAGCAAAGCCAATCCCCTCCATCTGCTCGCAGCCCTGACGCCCCACCCCCTCTGGAGGTCCCTCCTTCGCCTGCCCCCTCCCTCTGCCGGCCCAGCTCGGCCTTTTGTCTACCTCTGGGGCCTTTTCCTGAGTACTCTCTCCTGGGCATCCCTCCCAGCTTCCCTCTCAGCTGCGAAAGCCTTTGTTTCTGCCTTTGTGCCCCCCTAATCCTCAGGCTCGTACCTGGCCCAACGCTACAGGAATAGGAAGCGCCCCTTAGCACGACTCCGGGTGCCCCCTCTCACTTCCGCCCACTCCTGCCCCCCAGGCAGTGCAGCTGGCTTCCTCCTCCCGACCACCCATGGTGCGTGCACCAGCACGGTGTGGGCCCTGGTGTGGTGTGTGCACTGGTGTGGCAGAAGGGTAGGAGTCACCGTTGCGGGGGGCGGGGGGGATGTAGGGGAAGTGGGATAAGGGAAACGTGGAAGGGAAAGACTCTGGGACCTAGTAGACTGACAAGGTCTGTGTGGGCGGGATGGGAAAGTAGAGGGGAAGGTCCCTGCGTAGAGTCCCCTCCCTCCACACGGCCCCTCTCTCCTTCCCAAGACCCCAGCAGGCACACCTTTGATGTCTTGTCCTGATATGATGTGGCCCGGGGAGGGGCTCACAAGAGTCCCCTCTCTCGGGACACCACACCGGCCCTTCCAACTGAGACTCCAGTCCTCTCTCTACCCCACCCCTTGGCAGGCACTGTGGTGTCTCTGTGATCGGATCGGATCTGGTGTTGGTGTGCAACTGTGTATCCGATTCCACGGGGATGGAAGTTTTCTGGGTGAGTAGATCGCCCGGGGAGGGTGTGTCCTTTCTGGAACAGGGTTGGGACAGGAGAGAGGTTTGGTGCTGGGTGGTTGGCCTGGAGGGACGCTCAATTCCCTTCTCCCTTTATGGGGAGCGCCAAACGCTTGCCCCTCTCACTCCAGCTAGGTTTCTTCATGCCACTGCTGTCCTCATTTCTCCGCCACATGGTCGGTATGGCATTTCTACTACCTGGCGGGCTTTCCCCTACATCCTGGGCCTGGAGAGCCAGGGGATCGTCAGCTTCTCTCTGGGGGCCCCAGCACCAGGTCTGCACGGCCCTGGCCTGAGTTTCTCATCGGGGCTGATGGAGGGAAGGAGAGTGAGTGCCAGGGAGGGAGGGAGTCTACCAGAGGCCGAAGTCCAAGGGGCTGGGCCCTCTCCTCCCCTGTCTGGTCCTGTCCTTCTGGTCACTGTCCTTCCATGATCCCTTTTCCAGGAGGGTATGTGACCTAGGTCTTGTGCTAGGCAGCTCTCTGGCCTCATTTACTCAACACGGGCACACACACTGACACAGGCTGACACTGATTCACACACACAGCTACAGAGGGGCACCCCCGCGATCCGGAGACACATGGCCCGGTGTTTGGGCATTCTGGCACACACTCTTGAGACGGCACAAGAGCACAGTGGAGCCACTCGGCACTCACAAAGCAGCAACACGGTTCCAGAACAGCTACGTCTCCACACGCACACATGTAACTGACACGGGCAGTCCCACACACTCGCTGGATTTCAGACATACAAAGACACCTACTCAGTGAAGTCACATGCCACCGCACAGCCCACCGGAGGGCCGTTCAGCACACCTTGTCAGATCTCACACGGAGCCCCCGTCTCCCACTGCCTCGAATCCCATTGGTTCCCCCTTTCACTTCACCGGCCTGCAGGAGACCTCTGTGACCTCCTCAGCAATCACCCCCCACCCAAGGTCGGGCTCCCAGCCCCCAAACCCTGGCCGAATTAATTTCCCCAAGCGACACTCAGCAGGTTCCCTAGGGAAATTAGAGAAAGGCTGGAAGAGAGGCAAGGCCGAAGGGATGGGGCCAGGGAGAGAGCTGACGGGAGCAAGGGCGGCGCGATGCAATGCCATGCAATGCCGGGCCCCAGCTTTTTCGAAGGCTGTTCCCGGCCCCCTTCTGGTTTTTAGGAATTCAAGATTCTTTAAGCGTGGGGGGAGACGCTGGAGGAGGGCTATGCAGACTAAGAGAGCTGAAGGCCAGTGGACGAAGGAGTGGATTCAGATGGAAGGAAAGGAGGGAAGGAGAAAATAGACAGAGGCAGTAGCTGTCGGAGGAGAGAGAAGCAGGAGTCGGTTGGGCCTCGAGGGGAGGGGCCGAGAGGAGCAGCCTCCCTGGAGAGTCCTGTTTACACCGGAGGCTCTCAAACCGCTTAGCGGAGGAAAGGTGAGGTCAGACTGGAAGGGAAGACAGGGGACGGGGCGCCGGAGAGGGGCTCGGGGGAGGGGGCAGGGTAGATGAGACGCGCAGAGCTCCGACGGTCACCGGCCGGGGTGGAGGCGCGCGAGCCGGGCCCGGAGAGGGGTGGGGACGGCGCGGGGCCGGAGCGGCCAGGCCGGGAGCCGGGCGCACGGCGCTCGGGAAGCTAGAGGGCGCTGGCGCGAGCCGCGCGGAGCGGGGCAGGCAGCGCCAGGCTGGGGCGCGGGGGGAGGGCGGAGCGGGGTCCGCCGGGACCCCGCACCCGGGTAGCAGCTTGGGGCCGTCGGGGGCGGCCTGGGGCGCACGACTGCGCGGAGCCCGGGGGGCGTGCGGGGGCCGGGCCACCGCCGGCCCCGCCCGTACCTTGGCGCTCAACTCGGCCGCTGCCTCCACGCTCTTCTCCGACATGGTGCCGGGGCCGGGGCCGGGGCTGGCGGGGAGTCGGGGTCCCGGGGCCGGGACGGAAGGGCCCTGGACGGCGGAGGGTGGCCGCGGCCGGAACCTGGCGCGGTGGCGGCGGCGGCGGCGACAGCGGCAGCGGCGGCCGCTCGGCAAGCTGGGGCTCAGGAAGAGGCGGCAGAGGCGCGCGGGGTGGGGCGGGGGTGAGTCTGGAGCGGAGACCCGCAGGGCTGCGGCCGTCCGGAGGGCGGGCGGAAGGGCGGTGCAGGCGGTGGCCGGCGCGCTCCGGCCGCGGTCGCTCGGTCCTCGGCTCGCCGCCCCCGCACCCGCAGAGCTGCCGCCGACCAGCCGCTGCCGCCCCCGGCCAGGGAACCCGCTTATAAAGCGGCGCTGCCCGACGGGAGGGGCTTCCCAGGGGTGGGGCAGGCGGGAGCGGGGAGGAGAGGAGAGGGGAGGAGGATGAAAGCGGAGGTTGGAGAGGTGGGGATAGGAGGATGAAAGCGAGGGGAGGGAGCGCGCGAGAGGCGGGAGGGAGGACTACACCAGGAGGGGGAAATGGAGAGACTACGGTCGCGGCGAAAGGAGTGGGGCGAGGAGGTGGGAAGGGGTGGGGTTCCTGTGGGGAGGGACCTCTCCGAATCCCGACCTACTGCCGGCGAATGTGGAGTGTGTCTTTTGGGGGCGGGCTGGAGGAGGGATGGCCTGGATCCTACAGACACCCCACCAATAGCCTCGAGATTTTTGCCAAGGGGTGGGGTGGGGGGGAAGCAGATGGAAAGGCCGGGCAGGTATTTGAGAAACCAAAAGCTTAAAGAGAAGGAAGAGGGCGGAAGCTACTTCCACATTCTCGCTGGATTTCCCCTCTCCTGCGGCATCTACGTTCCCTGGGTGGCCTTGGGAGGGGTTGAGAGAACAGAAAGGGCCGGCCACCCTCCGTCCTGCCCTAGGCTGACTTTTGTGACCCCTGCTGGGTTCCTCCCTTCCGGGCTCTCGCTTGTGATCTGCGGGGAGTCAGAGGCCCTCCAATCTCCTTTCCCCTTTTCCATCTTCGACCTTTCTTCTTTGCCCATCCCACCTCACTTTTCTTTGCCTGGTCCTTCTATCTTCATCCCTCCTCATCCATTTCTGTCTCACATCTCTCTTCTTCTGTCACCCCTTCTCCACTTCTCACTTGCCCTCTTCTACCTTCCACTTCTGCCTTCCCTCTCTCTCCAGACAGCACTGTTCTTGTCTCACCTGAGTCTGTCACCCGGCCCTATATCCTTAGCTGATTTTCCTCAACTCCTCTTCATGTCCTCATTTCCCACATTTTCCCTCTCTTGGTCTTTCTCTTTCCTCTGCTGCCATCTTCCCCAGCCTTTCTGGATGATATCTGCTTCCTTTGCAGGGGGTTCCAGCCCACACTGTTCCACACACCCTCAGCTCCTCTCCCTCAGTCTCAGTATCTTTGGGTTATTTTGAGAAGCTTGGGGTTTCAGGAGGGGACAGGAGACCTGGGGTGTGTAGCAAAGGTCAGGAAGGTGGATGGAATGGAGGGCTAGGGTTTGGAAAAAGATATCTTTGGTGTATGTGCACTCCTGTATTTGTCTATCATTAGTCTTCATCTTTTTATCATTTTCATTTTCTTAATAAAAAAAGACATAACGGACCAATCATCACCATTTAGTCTTTGAGTGCTTAAATACCCCATCTTTTGGTCCCTTGGTGTCCACATCTCCTAATTTCTCTTTCGACTCTTCTATCAGTTTCTCGGTCTCTGTCTCCTCAGAAATCTTGGAGCCCCACCCAGGTTTCTCCTTGCCGACTTCTGTCCATCTTTCTCTGAGATCTCTCCATCTCTGTCTCTGTTCTTCCTGACATACTCGCTGATGTCTTTAGCGATCTCTGACCCTCTGCATCTCTGTACTCTCTTGCTTCATTTATCTCCCTCTCCCCCCTCCCCCCCCCCGCGCCCAGTCTCCCTGTCTCGCTCCCTCCCCGTCAGTCTCTTTCCTCTCCCTCCCACCCTCCTTTCCTCTTCCCCCCTTCTCCACCTAGCAGCCCCGCCTGGTGTCTCGGACACCCTGCTGGGCTCTTACCCTGTTGCCCTGGTAACCGCCCCCCACTCCGGTCATCTCCACTCCCCTCCCCCACTCCAATCACCGCCACCAACAACCTCCATCCACCTTCCTCCTATTTTTCCTGAGAGCCAATAGAAACTCTGTTGCCAGGTGGAATGCTCATTTGAATCAGCCAATCCAGGAGCCTAACTGCTTGCCCTGCCTTATATGGGGATTTGAGGAGGGCCACTCCCCCCACTCCAGCCCCACAGGGGACCAGCCCCTCCACTGTCCTTTATCCCCGCCCTGAAGAGAGCCTAGGACCCTCCCTCTCACCCTTTTATAAGGGTCTGGCTTCCTATTTCCCTAACTGGGACCACCGGGGTTAGTGTGGGCTGTGGGTTGGACTGTGGGCTGGGCCTGAGGGCCGGGGGTGGGAATGAGGTGTGATTAGGGAAGGGGAGGCGGAGGGAGCCGGGAATTTTGCCCAGGGAGGGGTGTCTGGGAGCGGAGGCAGCTGCAGTGGAAAATTCCAGGGAGATGGAGAGGCAGAGAATGGGAATCCTGCCCCAAGGCCCAAGGGAGAGCCTTGAGAATCTAAGAGTTTGGACACTAGGGTCCGCAGGGACCAAAGGAAAAAGTAGGAAGCAGGAGGCCTGGATCTAATTCCTTCCTGCATGGGAGAAGCACCCCTTAGCCCTCGCTCTCTGGTTGGACAACACATGTCTCCTGAAGTCTTGGCTTCCTAAGAAGAAAGCTACACACTTAGGATGAATTTGGAATGGGTGGGATGCTGAAAGCCCACCCCCTATTCCTTGGGGTTGGTCTCTGGGCCTCTGGGGCCAAGAGTGTTAAATGATGCCAGCCTGTGTTTACTGCTTTCCAAAGAATGATTTCTGAGGCCTTGTGGAAGCTTGCCTATTCCTAGAGTTCTTTTAGTCCACAATTCAACGGAGAATTTTCCACTGGTTGAATGGGGAAACCTGTGCCTTCTTACACATTTTCTGGAGGTGGGAAAAGGAAGGCCAGGTGAGAATAGGGGAGGCCTGAGCCCCCTGGAAACTATGACTTCTGACATCCCAGCAGTTCCCTCACTACTCTGTAGAAGGTGTTCAACTCTATAACTATTTCCATCTCATTCTTAAGTGAATTCTTCCCCCTCTTCAGCTTCCTGGGTTTTTTTCAGTTTGCCTCTTTATCTGATAGGTTAAGTGCTAAGGAAGGCGTTGTTAGCTATCATTCAAGGATGGGAGGACAGAAACCTGAAAGTTGGGCCTCTCCACTCCTCACTATACTCTTCATCCCATTCCACTCCCAATGACCTCGTTTGCTATTCCTCATTTTTCCTTTGCTTTAAAAGAAAAATCCTTTCAAAACTCAAGACAGTAGAGAGTTGAGAGGAGATGGATTCCTAGATTTAGTTAGGCTGGACTCTGTCCAATAAAATTTTCTGTGATGACGGGAATGTTCTATATGTGCAGTTTCCAATACAGTGGCCACAAGCCACGTGTAGTTACTGAATACTTGAAATGCGGCTAGTGCAACTGAGGAACTGCATGTTTTACTTTAATTTTAATTAAATTTATTTATTTATTTATTTTTTGGCTGCGTTGGGTCTTCGTTGCTGGGCGCAGGCTACTCTTCCTTACGGTGCGTGGGCTTCTTATTGCGGTGGCTTCTCTTGTTGTAGAGTATGGGCTCTAGGCACGCGGGCTTCAGTAGTTGTGGTGCATGGGCTCAGTAGCTCGCGGCATGTGGGATCTTCCAGGACCAGGGATCGAACCCGTGTCCCCTGCATTGGCAAGTGGATTCTGTGCCACCAGGGAATCCCTTATTTATTTATTTTAAATAGAAGTCTACCTCACTCTTTTTTATTTTATTTATTTATTTATTTTTTCCGTCACGTTGCACGGCCTGTGGGATCTCAGTTCCCTGACCAGGGATTGAACAGGCCACAGCAGTGAGAATGCTGAGTCCTAACCGCTGGACTGCCAGGGAATTCCCAATTTTAATTCAATTTAAATAGCCCTAGTGGCTACCATACTGGGCAGCACCACTTCAGACATTGGCCCTAAACTACCTTTTCTTTTTCTCTCTCGTTTCTTGTCTCCATCCCCAGTGTTCTGTACATGGAAAGTCAAAAGCAATTCTGGCTGCCGGGTTGGAAGGTCACCTGGGCCACTGTTGTCAGGTACTTTACCACAGGTGCATGATTGCTCAGGATTTCCATATTTTCACAGATGAAACAGATAATGTGGCTGACCCAGAGTAGAGGAAAGTGAAAGTGAAAAGGCTAGGGGAGATGGGACCAGGACTGACAGCTAGAGGCTTATTTTGCCCAGAAGGTAAAAGGCCGAGGGAGGACTTAATAACCAGGAGGAGGTTATTCAGTCAGCGGTGCCAACTGAACCCATGCAAGTGGCTCAGGTCTCAGGGGTCCTGTTCTCACTCAGTCTCCCTAAGCGACTCCATCTTGCACCTCCAATGGTGCAAGTCCCACTGCCAGCGCATACCTCAAACCCTGATGACTCTCAAACCCATATCTCCAGCGCCAGCTTCTCTCCTGAGTGCGAGTCATGACTCCAATTCCCTTCTGTCTTCTCTCCCTGGATCCTCCACAGTGCCTCAACCCCATGCCTTCCAACGGCAACTCCCCCATTTTTCTATTTCAGTTAAAGATCCTGTCCCCCACCCATTTATTCATGCCAAGGGGTCATCCGAGACGCTGCCTCTTCCTTTCTTCCCTAGATCCTTCACATTTCACTTTCTAAAGTTTCCTTGAGCACCTCCTCTTCTCTCCAAGCCCAGTCCTGCCCCTGCTCCAAGGGTCAACATCACTCACTGACTTTAAGCTTAATTAATTTGGGTTTTCAATCATGATTTAAGAGTTTTTGTATATTTAGCACCTACCACTGTACCTGGCCTATGGTAGAAGCTCAAAAATGTTTGCTGAAATGCATAGACTGCATTTCTACCTAAAATACAAATAGACCGTTGTCATCTCCCTCCATAAAACCTTCGGATAGCTTCCCCAGGCCCATAGGATAAAGTCCAGAAGCAAACCCAGCCCTTCAGGGTCTGGTCCCTTTTAACCTCCGTAGCCTTAGCTCTCACCAAGTTTCCCTCAAAAGTTTTGCTTCAGCATTTTTTTTACTCCTCATAGCTGCTCCCCAACGGGCCCTACCTCTGTGCCTTCGCATTGATCTCACCTTCCGCTTGAAATGCTCTCCTGGCTGCCCTACCCCACCCCCCCGAGCCACTCACTCCCTCTTCTGAACCACTTTTGCCCTTTTCATGTACATCTTCCTATGGCAGCCTTCATCCCAGGATTATCATGGATTCCATGTTGGCAACCCTCACTGGGCTGTGAACCCTGTTGGGCAGAGACCGTGTCTTACTTGTGTTTTCATCTCCAGCACCTTGCACTGTGCCTGGCATGTAGTAGGAGCTCCATCAATGTTTACTGACAGGAACTACCACACAGGCAGTGCAAACTTCAATCCTTATAGCCCATGTTAATCACGAGACATGCTGCCTTCTTGGGGATACCTTCTTGAAATGATCAACAGACAACAGGAAGTTCTTAAGACTTAAAACTCCACTGCTAATGCCAACCATTAACATTAGCATACCTGCCCAAGGTAGTCTAACATCTAATATCTTATGGTCGAACTAGGCATGGGATTCACGTATTCCTGTTGTCCTCCGCCTGCTTTGGGTGACTAGCTTCTAAAGGGAACACTGTACACTCAGTTCTCCTGTGTAGCCATGTGGTTAGGATCACAATTTCAGCCAGACACAATTTCCATATGTTCTCAAGTGAATCCTATATGCACACAGTACAGTGTGGCAAACAGAATGGTCATTTATTTCTCATTCAGTTGCCCAGGTCAAAAAACCCTGGGGTCATTCTTTTTTTTTTTTTTTTCTTTTCCGGCCATGCCTTGCGGCTCGCGGAGATCTTACTTCCCCGACCAGGGATTGAACCCAGGGCCACAGCAGTGAAGGCGCCAAATCCTAACCACTGGACCACCAGGGAACTGCCCCTGGAGTCATTCTTGACTCTTTTCCCTTGTACTGCATCCAACCATCAGTAAATTGTTAACTCCATCTTCAAAACATACCTAGAATCTGACCATTTCTCACCTCCACTGTTTCTAACCTACTCTAAGCCATCTGGATTATGGCTACAGCATGCTAATAGGTCCTTCTGTTTCTGCTGTGGTCCCCCCAATGGTCTATTCTCCGTACAACAGCCAGAGTGGTCCTTTGTAGGTCTTACAAAGTCCCATGGGATCTGGCTTCCTTCTTGCTCTGTGCCTTGTTTCTCATTACTGCTCTTCCTTTCATTCACATCAGTCTAGGCACATTGGCTTCTTTGTTCCGTGAACACACTAAGCATACTTCTGCCTCAGTGCCTTTGCACTTGCTTTTTCCTCTGCCCAGAACGCCTTAACCCCAGTCTGAGGCCATCCCTAGTCACCCTAAAAAGCAACTACCACCTCCCAGCTGCTTGCCTGTCCCTCTACCCAACTTCCAACCTGCTTTATTTTTCTGTGTATCACTATATCTCCAGAGCCAGGAACAGTGCCTGACACAGTAGGCATTCAATAAATATTTGTTGAATGGTTGTGCATATAAAACAAACTGAAAAGCTGGTTTTGAAAAACATGTTCCTGAGTCATTTTTCAATCTCACTCTGATCTGGTGTCCACTATACAACTCAGTCTCTCTACCTGGGGCAACTTAGTGCTAATTGTCAGGGTTTATCTCCCCCCCCCCACCAATACACATGCACATACACAAATCACACCCATTCACGTTGGCTCAGGCTGGAATCCAGTCTCCCCTAACTCCATCATCGCCCCATCCTCACTGCTCCAATAGCCAACTGCCCTGGGATTGCTCCAGATGCGTGAGCTCCCGTCTAACAAGGGCCCCTTTTCTGTCCCAGCTCTACGCTCTCAAGGACTTCCCGACTTTGGCTCCAACAGATAAAGCAGTGAAGAGAAACCACTGTTTCTCTTCCTTCCCAACAATGCTTATCCCCTTTTGAGCTCAGCCTCACCCCTGGCAGGGCCCACCCTCCCTCCTACATCTTATCGTCTACAGGAAACTCTGATGACTGAGGAATTTCTGTTCGTCAGAATTCACTGGACAGAGATGTGAGAAAGGAAGGAAGGAAGGACAGAGGGAAGGAAGGAAGGAAGGAAGGAAGGAAGGAAGAAGGGGGGAGGGAGGGGAACGGAAGGGATGGGAAGGTGACGGAGAAGGAAGACAGACACAAACTGTGTCTGGGGGACAGAAAGGTTACTTGTAAAATTACATTCCTTCAATTCCTGGAGTGGATGGCTGCCTATATGGTCCATCGCTGGGCACTCTGAAAATGAGCTCTGCATTTCCTCTTTCATCCCCATCTGTTCAAGAATCTCTTTTTTAAAAAAATTTTATTTATTTATTTTGGGTGCGCTGGGTCTTCGATGCTGCACGCGGGTTTCTCTAGTTGTGGAGAGCGGGGGCTACTCTTCCTTGTGGTGAGCGGGCTTCTCATTGCGGTGGCTTCTCCTGTTGTGGAGCACAGGCTCTAGGCGTGCGGGCTTCAGTAGCTATCGCACGTGGGCTCAGTAGTTGTGGCTCACAGGGCTCTAGAGCGCAGGCTCAGTAGTTGTGGCGCACGGGCTTAGTTGCTCCGCGGCATGTGAGATCTTCTCGGACCAGGGCTCGAACCCGTGTCCCCTGCATTGGCAGGCAGATTCTTAACCACTGCGCCACCAGGGAAGTCCCAAGGATCTCTTTTTAAGCTGAGACAAAGCTCAGGTCATAGTTAGATGCTAAACTGTAATCTGTAAATATTCCTAGGAGAGGTAATTGATTTAAAATCATGCAAAGGTAAAAATGACTGATAACCAGATTTTTTTTTTTAATTTCATTTTTTTGGCCACACCATGCGGCATGAGGGATCTTAGTTCCCTGACAAGGGATCAAACCCATGCCCCCTGCAGTGGAAGCACAAAGTCTTAACCACTGGACCACCAGGGAAGTCCCTGATATCAGATTCTTAAGTCTTGGAAGGAAGAAGAGAAAGAGCTCTAGACACCTAAAGGCAGTAGGTAGAGGATACAAGGTAATGGAAAAAGACCAAAGGAGGAGACTAGAAGCTAAGCTGCATCTCCTATGCATCTCTGCGGAAGGCTGGACATGAAATGAGGAGGGAGAGGCTGGAAGGTTAAGGCCCACTCTTCCTTAAGTCTGGGCTGCAGAACTCTCCTGGGACAACTCTCGATCACATGTCAAAATGCTTTTGTTTGGGAGCAAGAGGAAAAGGGGCACTTGCATGGTGGCATGTTTAGAGATAGAGCATCTGGAAGATAAAAGATTTTACTAAGTCTCTTCCCCAGATATATCAATGGAAAATACATTTTCTTTTTTTTCTGTCTTTGGCTTTAACTTTGCCAGTCTGCCAGCTTCTAATTTCTCTCTGTTCCCCTCTGTCTCCACTATTGTGTTTTTCCTCTTTAATAATGATCAAGTCCAAAGAAACCTGAGAAGCCCCGCTCCCACCACCTTCTCCTGAGTCACCAGGGACCCCCTTCACCTCCTTCCCCAGGGAAGTGCTGGGGATGGGAACAAGTCTCTCTCACTGTCAGGCCCACAGACGTCAGGCCCGCTAACGTGGCTAGCGGCCAGTGTAAAGAACCAGGAGAGCTGGAGTCTGGAGGGGTCCGGTCTAAAGTCCACCCCGGACAGTCCAAATCCCCTGACACCCAGGGGGAGGGCCCTTCTCTCCAGCTGGGCCAGATTTTATGCAAGACATTTAGTATGTCAAAGTGTCAGTCTTTGGCCTGCGAGTCGAGTCAGGTCTCCTGGGCCTGTCTGCAACTCTGCCCCTGGGTGAGCTTGGTTAATGGAGCGCTCCACCCCTTTCTTCTCCCAAACGTTAGACCCTTGACCTACCTACCTACTTGACTCGAGGCAAGAAAAGATCAGTGCGGGCTGGGAGCTCCAGAGGATACAGGAGTTAGAGAAGAGAAAGCGGAGATTGGCATTAAACGAAAAGGTTTCAGAACTAGGGCCTCTCCCCAGTGTGACCCTTCACAGCAGGGTAACTGAGGGGGGGTCCGGGAGCCTCGCCAACGCCAGTTCCCAAGGGGCTGCACTTCTAGCCTGGCCGAAGAGCGCCATCTGGCGGCCGGTCCCCAACCTGGATTCTCTTTGCCCCAGCCCGAGTTCTCGAAGCCAAAGGAAGACCTGGGCAGAAATGTCACCTCCTCTCCTACGTCACTCCGAGGGCCCCGCCCCTGCCTGGAACGCGCCTCCTCTCGAGGGGACTGGCCCTAGCGCCTCCCCCGTAGGACTGCCGCCCTTCCTACCTCTTGGGACGAAAGCTTCCCGGGTAGAAATCTGCTTATTGCTCCCCCAGGGATCCGCCCCACCTCGTGGGGCCCGTGAGGAGCCCGCCCTCCCCCATGGAAATCTGCCCGCGTCCTCTTCCGTCTTCCTCCCCTCGAGGCGATGGACTCCTCTGCTCCTCCCCCACACCCTTACAGGGAGCCTCCTCCAGTCCACAGGACCCAAATCCAGGTTACTAACGAGGCCTCCCCTCCCCTGGTCCCGGAAGACCCCCCGACTCCTTGCTCCGCGGCCCGGGAGCCAGACTCGCGCGCGCGCCCGCGCGCCACAAGCCCGCCCGTGGGCGGAGCTCCGCAGGCCCAAGGGGGTGGGCTGTCCCACCGTGACGTCACTTCCTCCCGGGCCTGGCCGGGGCTCGGGCTCAGTGGGCCGAGGGGGGGGCACAGAGGTGGCAGCTGTGCGAGGAGGCGGTTCGGGAGGCCGAGGAGCTCACGCCCGGACCAATCCCGCGTCCCGGGCCGCAAGCCCCGATCCTGCCGCGCACCGAGAGGCGAGACCGGCCGGATGGGCCGCTGAGTCCGGATCGGGGACCGGTGAGGCTCGAGCGGAGCGGGCAGCCGGTCCGGGGTGGGAGCGGCCCGTGGGGCTGCAGGGTCCCCGGGAGCCTGGGTTGCGGGGAGGGGAGCGAGTCAGGCCAGCCTCTCCTGCTCGCCCGGCAGGGAGGCAGGGCCTGGGGGGGGGGTGCCGCCGCCAGGCGAGGAGGGGACGGTGAGGCCCGCCCGGGGGAGGCCTGGCCGCGGCCGAGTGTGAGGAGGGGGCGGGGTGGGGGTCATTAATGCGGGCGGAGGGCCGGCACTTGGGATTCGCCTGCGGAAAGGTGGCGTCGGGGGAAGGGGAGTATGCTTCTGGCCAGGGCTTTGGGAAGAGGATGGCTCTGAGTGGGGGAGGCAGAAAACAGGCTTGGAAAAATTTTCCATGGTCCTCCTTCGGGGAGAGGTTTGAAGAGCTGTGCTTTCCCTAGAGGGTGATGTTGAACACCTGCAGAAGGGTCTCCCTGGAGTTTGGGGGGCCAGTTCCAGTATCTGGAAAGGGACCATGCTCTGAGAGTCCCTGCCCTGAGCGGGTGTGCAAAAAGCCTGGCCGCCTCCAACATTTGAGCCTCCACATCTTCACAGCGTGGAGCCCCCTGGAGCTGAAATCAGGATGTTCCGCTTCATGAGGGACGTGGAGCCTGAGGACCCCATGTTCCTGATGTGAGTATCCCCCCCCCCTCCTGCTCTAGAGCACGCATCCGCTCCACTTCAGGTCTCTGACTAGTTGAGCCAGACATCTGGGCTCCCGTCGCGGGCACTGATCACAACTTGGTGGCCACTCAGCCCCAGCGCAGACTTCGAGGGGAAATCTGTGCCACTGGTTCCCTATGGCTCTTTTCTTCGGGGGAGGGGCGGGTGGGAGGTACTGACTGCTGGCCCTTCTGCCACCCGCACCGTATACTCCCTGCACAGGGACCCCTTTGCCATTCACCGTCAGCACATGAACCGGATGTTGTCGGGCGGCTTTGGATACAGCCCCTTCCTCAGCATCACAGATGGCAACATGCCAGGGACCAGGCCTGCCAGCCGCAGGATGCAGGTAATGGTGCTGCAACAGACCTGAGACCCGAAAAAAGGTTGGAGCGTGGTCAGTAAAGTGCTTGATTTTTCTTGCACAGCGACCAACTTAGCAAGTGGAATGCCTTCTAGGAGTGGGGAAAGGGCTCTGGAAAAACAGGCTTTGTGATCCCCTTTTGAGAGGAGGACGGAAAAGCAACAGAGGCCATGGGCTTGGTTTGGGATGGTGATGAGATAGGATGTGGTCCCTAATTTCTGTTCCTTACGTCTTCCCGTAGGCTGGGGCTGTCTCCCCCTTCGGGATGCTGGGAATGGTGAGTCCTCATCTCCCTCCGTCCTTCCATCTCAGACATGCTCTATACCCTTAGATATTATTTCCAAATGTGCCTCTCTGGATAGCCTTATGGGTAACCCTAGAATCCTCATGTAGCGTTCACAGAGCTCTGGGCCTTCTGTGTGCTGAGTCCTGTGAGTTCACGATGCTAACTTACTGGCTCCTGTACTTCCAGGAGCCGTCCCCATTAGGAAGATATAATTTCCTGATATAGTTGTTCTTTTGAGGAAGGAGGTGCTGTTGAAAGGCCAACTAGAGATGGCTTGTAGAAGATTTTTCTACAGTTGCAGAACCAACCCCTTATAGGTTAGAGTCCAGTGACACTGGCTTGCTTCCTAAAGGCAGGAGGAAATAGGGCGGCCGGGAGAAGGAACGTGGGGTCAGAGCAGCCGTAGAGGCTGAGGAGGAGGAGGGCAGCGGCACACAGGAAGAGGAGCGTGGAGAGGAGCGCGCCTGTTCTGGTCCTGTCCACGAGGAATGGGGAGGAGCAGCTGCTAGGTGTGAAGGAAAGGGAGAGAGGGAACGTGTGGCTATGTAGCCCGTGGGAGCCTGAGCGCGCCCACCTCTGATCGTGGCCCTGCTTCCTGACTCTGTTTTCCATCTCTTTGCCCCAGTCGGGCGGCTTCATGGACATGTTTGGGATGATGAACGACATGATCGGGAACATGGTGAGACTCTTGCCCCATCCCATCCCCTTCCCTGGCCCTGTTCCCAGTGATGGCTGGCAACACCTTGAGTCCCCAGAGGCGGGAGTGGGGAAGGGCGTACTTGTGGAGCGTGCAAGCTGGATAAGGCCACTGGGCCCGGCGAGTGCGGGTTCCTCAGTGGGAAGCAGCAGTGCACCTTATGAAGCGTGCACTTAAGGCTCCATCTCTTCAGGTCCTTCTGGCGTATTGTTGGACTCAGGAATTTGGGGGGTAATGAGGAGTCCTGATGTTTTCCTGGTTCTCACGTTTTGCGAGAAAGATATGGGCAGGCACAGGCGGCTGAAGGGAGGGATCCCTTCTCCGGAGGCGAGCCCCTCCTCACACAGCCCTGCTGTTCCCTTCCCTCCTCAGGAGCACATGACGGCTGGAGGAAATTGCCAGACCTTTTCGTCCTCCACTGTCATCTCCTACTCCAACACGGGCGCCGGCGCACCCAAGGTCTACCAAGAGACAGCAGAGATGCGCTCGGCCCCAGGCGGGGTGAGTTGGCGGGCTCCTCCTATCCCAGAGGAGGCACGACCGGATGGCCCCCCACAGAAATCCTGGCTGCTTTTTTCAGGATTGGGTCCCGGGCGGCCTTCCTGGGCTGGTGTGGCCGGGCTTTGGAAGGAGCCGCTGAGTGTGCCACGCTCTGCCTTCCCCCAGATCCGGGAGACTCGGAGGACTGTACGGGACTCGGACAGTGGGCTGGAGCAGATGTCCATTGGGCATCACATCCGAGACCGGGCTCACATCCTCCAGCGCTCCCGAAACCACCGCACCGGGGACCAGGAGGAGCGGCAGGACTACATCAACCTGGATGAGAGTGAGCCTTCCTTCCCGCCGCGCGGCCGGCCAGCCTCCCGGCCGGCCGGCAGCCCCTGCCCCGGTCCCGTGAGCCAGGAGATAGCAGCTCTCTCGCCCTACCTCCGTAGATATTTCTTGGGCAAGGGTATGGATGAGCCCCATGTTCTTAACTTACTCGGAGCCTGTTTGTCCGCTTAGGGCTAAGTCAGTGCCGGCAGTGTCCTCACCGCGGAGGGCAAACTTTGTCACCTAAGTCAGATACTGATAGTAATCTACCCGTCTCCATCTGGATCCGTTGTTTTAGTTCTTCTTACTTATTTTTTTGAAGTCAACAAGTATTTATTAAATACTTACAGTGTGCGTGGGACGGCACTAAGTAACTAAGTAATTATCCCATTCCTGACTGCCTCCATGCTGCCAGGAGCCATGATGAATCCAAAATTGCTAAATAAGTCGCTTCCCTTCCCCAGCACATCCCCCCACACAGCCTTTCAGCCTTCGCCCTGGGTTTTGGTCGTAGAACCTGTGGCTCACGGCCCGCGTCTGCCCCGGGAAGCCAGGCGGTACACAGGTGTCGTGTGTGGTCTCCGTGTCCTCCCCAGGTGAGGCCGCTGCCTTTGATGATGAGTGGCGGAGGGAGACTTCCCGATACCGGCAGCAGCGCCCCCTGGAATTTCGGAGGCACGAGGCTTCAGGCGGTGGGGGGCGGAGGGCTGAGGGGCCCCCCCGCCTGGCCATCCAGGGGCCCGAGGACTCCCCCTCTCGACAGTCCCGCCGCTATGACTGGTGAGGGCCCCGGGCCCTCGGCCTCTCGTGTAAGTACTGAGGGGGCTGAGGCCTCAGGCACGGGCGGGGGTGGGGAGCGTGTGGCGCCGGGCCCTCAGCCTTGAGGCAGAAAGAAGCAGCCCACGTGTCGGGCAAACACCGCCTTTGACAGTCGAAGTTGTAGTTGGTACGGAAAGGCAGAAGAGTGTCCTCACCGGAATAAGGGCTGAGACACCACCCCTGGCTTTTATATTTCGTCTTCCTTTTGACTTGTGCTCGTCTCTTTTCCCCCTCCAGGTACGGGCTGAGAGGCTGAGAAGTCCTCCCCTGAAATAACTTTTCCTCTTCAACTCCCACTCCCAATTTAATATTAAATTAACAGGCCAGCTGGCCCCCACCTCTCCCTGGGGGTCTCGGCGAGACCCTTTCACTGCCCCCTTACCTACGTTTTCCTTCTTTAACCTCCTCACCATGATGACTCCACTTCTCTATCCACTAACTTGATTTTTCACTTTGCTGCCCCATCTCTGAAAGTCCTTCCCT
Organism: Mesoplodon bidens; assembly: GCF_964165515.1. Taxonomy (NCBI): domain Eukaryota; kingdom Metazoa; phylum Chordata; class Mammalia; order Artiodactyla; family Ziphiidae; genus Mesoplodon; species Mesoplodon bidens. Next base: position 5,798,554 of record NC_138167.1, on the reverse strand, counting down.
TCCCCGTTCTACCCTGCCATGCATCGAAGGGGCTTTTGGGGTGGGCTCTGGGTTTAGGGGCCTCAGCGACCCTGGATCTTTGCCCACCTCCTCCCCGTATGCCCCGCTGCAGGGGCCATAGCCCTGGTCCAGGGCTGTGTGTGGAGGGAAGAACCGGTTCCCAACCCAGTCTCCCTTCCCAGCCGCTACGCGTCATACAAATCTGCCCCACATCCTTCTCTGCCTTTATTTTTTGATCTGTGCAGCTTGTAACTAGGTGTTGATGGAATAAAGGAGAATGGAGAAAAGACCGAGTAGGATTCTGGCGTTACTTTTGTGTTTTTTTTTTAACTTATTTTACTGAAATGCCGTTGATCTACAGTGCTGTGTCTGGCTTCACTTTTGCTCTTTTCCCTGTTCAATTTCAACCCTCCTGTCTCCTTCTGGTCCCCTTACCTTCCCTCTATCTCCGTGCGCGGCCTTCTGAACTCAAGTTCAAGCCCAGCACCTCAGTGGTACCGCAGTGGGGCTGTCAGAGCTCTGGTGGGTGAGAAGCCGCAGCGGATGCGGCCAGGCTGGGCCGGGGGTGAGACCGGCGGCGGCTGTCCTGCCAGCTCCCTCGCTTTCACTGTACCTTCACTCGTCGGGGGGATTACGGAGCATACGTGTAGGCGCCTGAGGAGCTTTCTGCCCCTTGTCCTTGGGCTTCTTTCTGGCCTGCACTGTGGGTGGGAACACTTGGGGTACAGAGCAGGAAGAAGCCCAGACAACCCCACTCAGGTCTTCAGAGGGGAGGAACTCGGGTCAGCAGCGTTCTTCAAACCCTCCAGCCCCAGTTGTTAACTTGAGCCCAGGGAAGAAAACTAGCCTGGAACCTGAGCAGCACTGGACGGGCACGAGGCACTCAAATTTCTCAAGACGCTCCTTCCTGCTCGACCCGGCTCAGCAAATGGGTCGTTCTGTTCCTCCTGGGGACTCTTCAGCGATGGCAGGTGCTTGTGAGAGTCCGAGGGCGGTTTCTGCTTTATAAACATCTTCTGTCCTTCTCAGTTGGTAAATCAAAGGCAAAAACAGCCCGCTCGAGGCCCCAGGTCCTCTCAGGGAAGGGGCTTTTCCCCACGTCCTAGATGGACAAACAGATTCAAGAGGATTTGTCCATCCTGATGACGTAGAAGGCATAGGAGCAGAATATAGAAATCAAAAAGGGTCTGAGTATCTATAGAGTTTATTTTTGGGACATTTGAAAAAAATCACATGAGCCAAAGAGTTTCCAAGGGATATATATATTAACAGTCTTTGCAAACTATGACATCACACAAATGTTTAATTTTGAATTTTGTATATGTGTATATATATATATACATATATATATACACACACATATATGTCAATGTATGTATCCATCTATTTATTTGTATTTATATATTTATGTTGTTATATGCCTTACCATTTTGACTTCTGTATAAGGTCAGAAGTCTGGCTCCATGGCGCAGCCTGAGGGGTAAGCATCAATCTATAGTAACCCTGAATATTAAAGATGGTTATACGTTATGTTGATCAAGTCAGAAGCTACTCTTCTGAAAAAGGGACTGTTTGATTTGCCTGTAGACCAAATTGAAGAATTCATGTATTAGAGCAGCTCTAACTCATGTTATGCTGCAATGAATTAAAGATAAATTTAAATTAAAAAAAAAAAAAGGATTTGTCCAGTCGCACAACAAGCAGAGACAAAGGTGAGCTTGGCAAGCAGGCACTGACGTCCTATCCAGGGCAGGTACTGAGTCTTAGTAAACAGGCCACTAACGACGCACCACCAGGGTCAATGGAACCAACCCAGTGGCTAAAAGAATCCAGGAATCCCAGAAGTCAAACAGGCAGAGGGAATTCCTCTCCGCCTGGGTCCTGAACTGTGGATGATGGAGCTCAAAGCGCCCACAGCCCTCAGCTGCCAGTGTAACCTGTGCTCTGTCCAGATTGCACGTGGCTCCTCCCTCTGGGTGTGGGAGGAGCTGTCGTCAGTCCCTTGAGGAGGCGGCTCCGCTCTGCCACCAGCCCAGTCATGTGTCCTTGGGCAGGTCCCTCCCTTCCCTGGACCTCAGCTGTGGGGTCCCTTCTCACGACAGCTCAAGCCCAACCTCTCAACCTGGATTCCATTCCCAGTGCCCATGCTCCTGGGCACAGTTCGGAGTAGGGGCTGGAGCAGGACAGGGGCCGCCCTGGTTTCAATCCAGGTGGGTCATCCAGTGCTTCACAGGCTTTCCCATTTGGGTCCCGGCTTCAGACACAGAAACCAAACAGTTTTCACCCCTGCTCCCTGCTCCCTGCTCTTAGGTGAGGACCACCCTGCAACCCAGCACGTATTCGTAGGGCCTGGGACAGCATTTTTCAGCAAGGGTACGTGGGGGGGCATTGGGTGTTAGCAAAGTTGAGTGAGACGCTCTAGAACCAGCCCCCTGGCCCTTTCCTGACCTGTCTACCACGTGGGGTGAGAGCCGGGGAGCAGGCACAGGAAGGGACTCTCAGGAAGAATGCTCACACTGTACTTCCAGGTCCGCGTCCGGAATGGCCCCGCCTCATTCACAATGCCCATCCACAACCCCCCTCCCGCCCAGTCCTCCGCCTGACAGGTGACCAGGGCATGTGGCCACACTCACTTGGACTATTTCCCCCACCCCAGAAAATTACAGGTTGGGAGAGGCTGGTACTTGGTGGGAGGCTGTGAATTAGAGGAGTGAAATGACGACCACAGACTGGGACAAGCGAGCCCGGGCCACGCCGCTTACCTCTGACCCTGACGAAGAGTCCTTATCTCTCAACGTCGGTTTCCTGCTTTGTAAAATGGGCCTTTTTCTAGGCTCTGGTGGCAGTGGGGACATGGATTCATACCTCAGAATTACGAGAATTAGGTGAGTTAGTACAGAGGACGCATCTGACACGGTGCACAGGATGGATGTCTGATTTCGCCCCCGTTACCCTGCCTTTGTCCTGCACCTTCAGTGCTCTAGGGTGGCCCTCGTGCCCGGTTCCATCCTCAGGACCCCCTAGATACCTTCAGACACAGCCTCGAAATGGTCTTACTGGCTTTGCGTCAGCCTCCGTTCTCCCAGCTACCGACTATTATCTTTCACCCTTTCATGCTTCACAGACCAACATGTAGAAATGTTTGGGGCTGTGCTGACCCAGTCCTGCTTGCAGTTTGGGAGTTTTCCCCTCCTAGGGTAACAGGGCCTCAAGTCCTAGTAACGCCCTTTACCCAATGCCCCCTTCCTCTGCCCAGTGCCCAAGTCCCATAAACAGGTTACCCAGAGAACCAGGAGCTGATCCACAGGAAGAACCCAGGGTCTGGTCTCCCAGCCCCCATGTTTCAAGTCCATTGAACTCCACAGACCTGGCCTGCCTCGATGCCCTGAGTTTTAGGAATGGGTCATTCCCACGCTGAGGGAGCAGCAAGGGTCAAGGGTTCCTTCTCCCAGGGCACTGCAGTGGGTCGGGGTAAGGAAAAGGTACCCTTAACCTCTCTCCCTCTTAGACATCAGTGGGCTCTTCAGACAGGAGAAGCGGGAGCCAGATGCGGCAGCCCTAGGAGGGAGAGATGAAGGCGGTTAGGCTCCGGAGGCACCAACAGGTAAGAAACGAGCACGGAGGTGGGGCACAGGGAGAGACCTGGTGTAGCTGCTCCCAGAAGGAGCCTCCCAGCTAGCCTCCATCCCCAGGGAGAGCCTGCAGAGGGCAGGGAGCTGGCGTGGCTTAAGGGGAGGGTACCTGAGGGGCCAGGGATGCAGAGGCTGGCAGAGCTGTGGTAAGAAGGTGGGCCTGAAGCCCCTCTCTGCAGAGAGTGCTGACGGGCTCTGAGCCTTCCCAGCCTCAGTGTGTGGCCTTAAACAGTATCTCCAGGGAGACAGGGGGAAGCAGGGAGTCCTTCCCCTTCTGGGCTCCGCCCTCCTCCCCACAACACACAGACCCCACCCCGCTCTGGACCATCCCTGAGATGAGCTGGGTCAGCAGTCAGGGTTGCTTGAGCCTTTTCTCTGCCTTTTGTGATTCTTCTTCCCTGAAGACTTATCTTGAAGGTGGGAATAGGGTTCTGCCCTGGTTTCTCCCAGCATCCATCCCATCCTCTTCATCTCCTCCGTCACCTGCCGCCTGGATGACTTGCAGGTTCTGAACAATTATCCCCAAGATGTTAGTGTCCTCCAGCCGGGAGACCAACTAAGTGTCTGAGGGTCTGCGGCCAGGACATTTGGACACATGAAGCTGGAAGATGGGAGAGAAGCGGGCATGAGAAAGGACCGCAGAGGTGGGACCGAATCTCTAAAAGAAGGAGCAGAAATACCCTGGGAAAGGTCAAGGTGACACTGAGGTGGGAAATGGTCTGATGAAAGTAAACAAAGCTAGATTCTTAGAAAACCACTGGTGAGGGACTTCCCTGGCGGTCCAGTGGTTCAGACTGCGCTTCCACAAGGGGGGCACAGGTTCGATCCCTGGTGAGGGAACTAAGATGCCGCATGCCCCACAGTACGCCATCCCCCCCACCCCCACTGGTGAACTTAGTTAAAGATATCCTAGATTTGGGGTGGGGGGATTCCCAATTCACAGGGAATGTGGCACAGAATGTGGCACAGAAGCTGATTCTTAATACAGATAGAACTTAATTCAAGCAAACCCAGTATATGATATAAATAACAATGTTAGAGTTGAAATAGACCTCTGAGATCGCCTTCTCTGGACGTTCCCCAAAGTGGAAGCAGATCAGAATTACCACCCCAGACCCACTAAAGCCGGATCTCGAGGTTGGAGAGAATTCCAGTGCAGCTTAGCAACGATTACAGATGCTATCCAAACCTGCTCCTATTTTATTGCTTAAGTGACAGGTGGCTTGTTGAACATCATACAGCTACCTAGCAGCACTCAAGAGCCAGGACTCAAAGTCCAGACTGACACAAAAGATACTAATATGCTGTACAGCATGATTCACCATGGGGGTCCTTTAAATAGAAAGTTCCTGGATTATGTTTTTTTGTTTTTGTTCTTTTGGCCTCGTGGCATGCAGGATCTTAGTTCCCTGATCAGGGATCCAACCTGTGCCCCCTGCATTGGAAGTGTGGAGTCTTATCCACTGGACCTCCAGGGAAGTGCCCTTTGATGATTTTTTTTTAAATATTTATTTATTCGTTTGTTTATTTTGGCTGCACTGGGTCTTAGTTGCGGCATGCAGGATCTAGTTCCCTGACCATGGACTGAACCTGGGCCCCCTGCATTGGGAGCGTGGAGTCCTACCCACTGGGCCACCAGGGAGGTCCCCCCACTTGATGATTTTTTTAAATTTCAAATTTATATTAACATTTACCCAAGTATTAGCATAGTGTTTAAAACGATGGATGCCAGTAGCCCAGCATGTCCGTTTTTTTCAATATTTTTTTAACGTACAATAAAATTGCTGTGTGTATGTTCTTTGAGTTTGAACACATGCAGATTTGTGTAAGCACCACCGCAGTCAGGACCACAACAGTTCCATCACCCCCAAACCCCCTCCTGCTGCTCCTTTGTGGCCACCCCTCCCTCCAGTCCTAACCCTTGGCAACCACTGATTTGTCCACCATTGCTATAGTTGTGCCATTTCCAGAATGTCACATAATGAAATCATATACAGGCATACCTTGTTTTATTGTGCTTTGCTTTATTGTACTTCACAGATACTGCGTTTTTTACAAATTGAACATTTGTGGAAACCCAGCATCGAGCAAGTCTGTCGGTACCATTTTTCCAACAGAATTTGCTCATTTCATGTCTCTGTGTCACATTTTGGTAATTTGGTCAATATTTCAAACTTCCTCATTATTATTATGTTTGTGATGGTGATCAGTGATCTTTGATGTTACTATTGCAAAAATATTATGAGTTGCTCAAGGCTCAGATGATGGTTAGCATTTTTTAGCAATGAAGTATTTTTTTCCTTAAGATTTCATTGTTTTATTTATTTATTTATTTATTTATGGCTGTGCTGGGTCTTCGTTGCTGCACACAGGCTTTTCTTTAGTTGTGGCGAGCAGAGGCTACTCTTCGTTGTGGAGCACGGGCTCTAGGCGTGTGGGCTTCAGTAGTTGCAGCAGGCGGCCTCAGTAGTTGTGGCTCGCGGGCTCTAGAGTGCGGGCTCAGTACTTGTGGTGCACGGGCTTAGTTGCTCCGAAGCACGTGGGATCTTCCCGGAGCAGGAACTGAACCCCTGTCCCCTGCATTGGCAAGCAGATTCTTAACCCCTGGACCACCCGGGTAGTCCCCAGCAATGAAGTATTTTTAAATTAAGGTATGTATATTTTTTTAGACATAATGCCAGTGCACATATAATAGACTAGAGTATAGTATAAACATTACTTTTGTATGCACTGGGAAAACCAAAAAATTCACGTGACTTGCTCTGGAACCAAACCAACAATAGAGGTATTGCCTGTGGTATGTAACCTTTTGAGAGTGGCTCTTACACTCAGCATAATGCCTTTTATTGTTTTGTTTTGTTTTTTGTTTTTGTGGTACGCGGGCCTCTCACTGTTGTGGCCTCTCCCGTTGCGAAGCACAGGCTCCGGACACGCAGGCTCAGCGGCCATGGCTCATGGGCCCAGCCGCTCCGCGGTATGTGGGATCTTCCCGGACCGGGGCACGAACCCGTGTCCCCTGCATCGGCAGGCGGACTCTCAACCACTGCACCACCAGGGAAGCCAAAAGTTCTGAATTTTGATGAAGTCCAACTTACCACCTTTTTCTCTTATGAATCATATTTTTGGTGTCATATCTAAGAACACTTTGCCTAACTCCTGGTAACTAAGATTTTCTTCTGCTATCTTCTGAAAGTTTTATAGTTGTACATTTATACTTACATCTCTCTTCTTGGTTGTGTTCTGGTAGCTTGTAACTTTGAGATTTGGTCCATTTCATCTAAATTGTTGAATTTGTGTGTAGAATTATTTGTAGTATTCCCTTACTAACATTTTAATGTCTGTGGGGTGTGCAGTGATATCTCCTTTTATTCCTGATATTGGTTATTTGTATCTTCTCTCTTTTCTTTCTTTCTCTTTCTCTCTCTTTTCTTTTTGGTCACTATGGCTAGAGGTTTATCAATTTTATTGATCATTTCAAAGAATCAATTTTTTTTCATTGATTTTTTTAAAAAAATATTTATTTATTTGGCTACATCAGGTCTTAGTTGGTGCGTGAGGGCTCTTCGTTGCAGCGTGTGGGCTTCTCTCTAGTTGTGGCATGTGGGCTCAGTAGTTGCGGTGCACGGGCTTAGTTGCCCTGAGGCATGTGTGATCTTAGTTTCCTGACCGGGGATCAAATCCGCGTCTCCTGCATTGGAAGGTGGATTCTTAACCACTGGACCACGAGGGAAGTCCCAATTTTTTTCTTTTTTGGTTTTCATATTCATTATATTCTGCTCTTGTGTTTTCCTTCTACTTGCTTTCTGCTTATTTTTGCTCTTCTTTATGTACCTTCTCAAGGTAGAAGTGCAGATTGTTGACTTCAGACCTTCTTTACTAATACAAGAATTTGATACTATAATTTGTCCTATAATCACTGCTTTAGATGCATCTCATATTTTGATATTTTATATTTTCCTTTTTGTTAAGTTCACAATATTTTCTAATTTCTCTTGAGACCACATCTTTGATCTCTGGGTTTAGAAGTGTGGTGTTTAGTTTCCAAGTGTTTGGCAATTTCCCTGTTCTCCTTCTGTTATTGATATCTAGTTTTAATTACATTATGGTCAGAAAATATACTTTGTATGACCTTAAGTCTTTTAAATTTGCTGAGGTTTGTTTTATGACCCAGGATATAGTCTATCTTGGTATAATAAATGTTCCAAGTGCACTTGGGGGGAAAAAAAGGGTTTTCTGCTGTGTTGGGGAGTGTCCTACAAATTTCAATTAGTTCCTGTTGGTTGATGGCATCATTCAGTTCTATATACTTCTATATATTCACTGATTTTCTGTTTACTTGTTCTGTTGATTACTGGGAGAGCAGTTTTGACATTTCTCTTTTACTATAATTGTGGATTTGTTCATTTTCTCCTTGATACCTATCAGTTTTTGCTTCATGTATTTTGAAGCTCTGTAGTTAGATGCAGAGACATTTTAGAATTATGTCTTCTTGGAAAACCGAAGTTTTTTTTGTTTTTTTGTTTTGTTTTCTTTTTTGTGGTATGCGGGCCTCTCACTGCTGTGGCCCCTCCCGCTGCGGAGCACAGGCTCCGGACGCGCAGGCTCAGCGGCCATGGCTCACGGGCCCAGCCCCTCCGCGGCACGTGGGATCTTCCCGGACCGGGGCACGAACCGTGTCCCCTGCATCGGCAGGCGGACTCTAAACCACTGCGCCACCAGGGAAGCCCCCACCAATTCCTTTTAAGTGTAGAAACCTGACCATCCCCAGGTCCCTGTACTTTCATTCCTTTGTGTTGTAGTAGTTGTCACACGTATTACGCCTAAGAGACTGAAAACCCCATTCAGTTAAGCTGTTTAGGTGAGATTCATGCTCACTCTGCAGGTGAGCCCAGGAGTTCACACAGAGCTCAATGGGGCTGTTCTCTTGATCTCCCTCCTTTCTGCAATATCCTGACACTTTCTGGTCCTCTGGGGCTTCCCTTCCCAATCTTCTGGCCCAAAGTCAGGGCTTTAGTTTCTCTACTCTGCTGGGCATTTCTCACTGTGTGTCTGGGCCAAGCATCAAGAGAACAGAGAAAGAAAAAAGCAGAGGGGATTTGCCTCACATTTTTGGGACCAGAGCTCCTGTGGTCAGAGAGAAGGGTTCTCCTCCCTAGAGTTAAGTGCCTGCCAGGCCACTGTTGCTGTCATTGTGCTGCCACCACCATGGTATTCCCTGGGGCTGGAGGTGGGAGAAGGGAAAAAGAAAAACGGGATTTCCCCAATCTCTGACCCTTAGGAGTCCCTTTCTGCTCCCTAGATGTGCAATAGAAGACTCCAAAGGGAGCTCTTTCAGTTCACACCTCATGTACACTTCTAGGTTTTGGGCTCTCTTTGAGTCTAATCTGGGCAACACTGGAGGTGGGGGGAAATGGTAAACTCACCACCGGTTTAGTGGAACTTTGAATTCGCGTGGCTTGCAGGACCCCAGTTCCCCGACCAGGGATTGAACCCGGGCCCTCGTCAGTGAAAGCATGAAGTCCCAACCACTGGACTGCCAGGGAATTCCCTACTTTGTTTACTATTTACCACAGATCTCGGGTAACTGCTCCATGCATTCTGTCCAGTAGCGTGACAGAGACAGGGTGGTGTGTGCCTTCTCCACTTACGATCTGTGTGACCCTAGGCAGGTTACATAACCTCTCTGTACCACTTCTGTCATCTTTAGAAAGGGATAATGGTGATATTAGTCTCAGAATGTTGTTGTGTTAAATGAGTTTATATACATAAAGCACTCAGAACAGTGCTTGATCACAGTAAGCACTTAATAAATATTATTTATTAGTAATAAATAATATTATTTATTATTAGAAATTAAGCACTTAATAAATATTATTTATTAGTAATAAATAATATTATTTATTGTTAGAAATTATCATAGAAATATTGGAAAATAGAGACAGGCAAAAAGACAAAAATCACCCAAAATCCCAATGCCCAGAAGTATAATATATGCATTATGGTTTGTATTATTTCAGATTTTTCAGTCAAGATGTATTTACCAATTGATTGAAGTACAAGTATAGGACTGGATTCCCCATGCATGCCCCACATTACACGTTTCACATTAGGGGAGCTGCGGTAGTCCACAGGATGGAACCTTTCTGCCTCTAGGCCTTCATCCCACTTTTCTTCCCACTCAGATTGCTCATCCTCCCTCCCCTTTATCAGGTTAACTGCTACTTGGGTTTCTAATTTCAATGTAAAGGTCACATCCTCAGAGGAGGCTTTCCTGACCCCAGGCAAGTAGATACCCTGGTAAGCGCTTTCATGTCACCCTATACTTCTTAGTACCTATCACACTTTTAATTATATAACAATATACTTACGAACCTCAGAAGACAGGACAAGTCCTCTCTCTCGCCGTGTACTCAAAGTTTCACCTTTGCGCATCATCCTCTTCCAGATGGTGACCCAGGGCCTCCTCACCCGTCCTCCAAGGCCCTGCAGTAGAAGCCTTTTCAGCTGACCCAGGGTGGCACTAATCTGGGCAAGTCTGCTTATATAAATGGGACATCACAGCTCAGCGCTGAGTCAGTGAGGGTAGTGAAGTCCCATTTCCAGTCCAATCCCAGAGATTCTAATTCAATAGGAACTGGGTTCCGGGAATATGCATTTTCAAAAGCTCCCCTGATAATTCTGATGCCGGTGGACCAAAGAAACACTGCCTGAGGTGGGAAACTTTTGACATGCCTTCCAATGATCCCTGCCTTCTGACAGTCACTAGGCTGAACCTGGTGACTAGTAAAATTGCTGGGATGTTTCTTCCGTGATTAGGTTACAAGTCTGTGATTTCACCTTGCTGATATATTCTCTCTGGCTCTTGCTCTGATGAATGGGGCTGCCTCTGACATACAGTCAGCCAGGGAATGAAGTCCTCAGTCTGACCACCTAGAGCCGATGAATCCTGTTGACAATCACTGGGTGTGCCTGGAAGTAAGTCCTTCCTACTGGAACCCTGAGATGAGACGCCCTCGCTAACACGGTGCTGCGGCCTCGGGAGGGACCCTGAAAACTCAGCCGAGAACTCAACTTAGTTGTGCCGATTCCCGGACCATGGAAACTGAGATAATAAATGTGTGTTGTTTTAAGCCACGAAGTTTCAGGGTAATTTGTTACACAGCAAGAGAACTCATACACTGCCTAGACTTGCCCTGCTGAACTCCCTTCTCTGCACCCATGTTGGAAGTTGAACCTAAGCAGAGAATTTCTGACCTCTCTTTAACGGGATCGCGTGAGACATCGCCTTTGCTCTTCTTGTGCATAAAGGTGCACCCCAGTCCAGTTGTGGTTTTTACCTATGGAGACTTCGTCTTCACCTTGTGTCATCTGTTTCATGTGCATGAACTCTGAATTCACAGGAAGGCAAGTTCTCTTCCTCTTCCTCCCTACCACAGTGGTCCAACCCTGAGCTCCTCTGAGATTGCTGCACAGCAGGGATCAGCATGTGAGAATGTGCAAGTGCTGATAGGACTTTTGGTTGGGAGAATCTTCCTGGTGCCCTAGGCTTGGTTATGCATGGAACCCCTAAATCCTGAACCGAATTCCATGGTCAAAAACAGCCCACAAATAAACCACTCCCCCATCTCCAAGCCTTGGGAGCCAAGAGCCCTGTCCTTGTAAATCAAAGACAAATTGCATTTTCATGTCCCTGGGGCTGTGAACAGCCCCTCCTCCCTCTTTGGGTGGAGGACCAGGCAGTCCCAGCCCAGCCCACACCAGATGGTAGAGACACCCACTGAAGGCCGGCACTAGACAGATCAGGGCACTTGTGGAGTCATGGCTGGAAGCAGCTTACAGGAAAATGATACTGAAGTTCAAGGGAAAAATGGGGCCTGGGCAGAGAAAGGGGGCACAGGCTCGAAGCACCAGGAGTTAGTGACTTCTGCACAGTGGACAGTGTGGGAGGAAAAAGGGGTTTATTTCAGAGACTTAGACTCAAGATGCAACAGGCTCAACAGGCTAGTCTAGGCCAAAGCTAAAGCGAGAGGCCAACATGTCAATTCCCGAGACAGGGCCCACTGGACTGGTCCCATTAAGTCTCCACTGCCCGGCAAGATAACTGGCTCACCCGGCCCACTTTTAACGGAAAACTCAAAACTCGGGATCTACCCCCACTTCCAATTCTACAACTGACACCTTCAGGACCAGTAAAGAGTCTGTCCTACATCTCCACCTAGAGGACAGCACAAGTTCGGGAGGGCAGCTCGGTCAACACTGGGACCCTCAGGAGGCAATCGCCTCTCATGCACGGGCGGGGGCTGGGGGGGGGGCAGCTGTCCCTTACACTAGAGCTTCCCAATTCTAGGGCGTGCGCAGCAGTGCACTGAGCCAAGACCAATCCTCCCAGCTTGCTGCTCGGACGCTCTGCCTTGGACGGGGACAGGAGCCCGACTGCTGCTTCTCACTGAGATCTGAGGGCCCTGTGTGGTACTGACGCAAAAACTGAAGTTTACCATCAACTCTTCCGCCCACAATTCTATAAGGTGGAAGGAAACAGACTGAACTCAAGCTCCTTGAGAGCAGGGACAGTGCCCGTCACTTTGGACCTCCAGAGCCTACCACATGCTGGTGCTCGGTAAGCATCCACTGCTTCTTAAAGAATGCCGATACTGAGCCAATTTGGCCAAAGTCAAACGGCCCACGATCCAGGTCTCCAGTACCTGGTTCTTTTGTCTTTCCAGCACTTTGCTTTACAGTGGACTGAGAATGAGCCTTCTTCCCATCCACAAACACCAAAGACAGAAGATACCCAGTTCAGGGCGTGTTTGTAGATAGACTTCTCATAGATTTATTTCTGTGTCATGTTATATATAGATATACGTATATATACTCTTTTTATACAATCTATATCCCCTTCCCTTCCCCACAAAACTCACAGAAGGAAGTGTAAATCCTTCCAGGATTGCCATCAGGCTTTCTAAGACAGCCAAGGGCCAAGAAAGGACCATCTCGCAACAGCTGGAGAAACAGCTGCCCTGAGGCTCTGGGGTCATTGAAGCAGCAGCACTCCCAGGACCCAAGGGGAGGAGAGAGGACAGGAAACAACTGCAGAGTGACAGGATTCTAGGACTGAGTGTCCAGTGCCTCCTACAATGGCTCCCAGAACTCTCAGGGTGGGAATAAAGGTGGAAGCCCTATGGCTCTTCAGATGCTGCCCCAACAGGCCGGTGGGCAGGAGGCGGGGCATGCAGGGCTGGGGCGGAGGAGGGGGAAGGGATCACGTGTGGGTTATGCTGGAGACACGGCAGCCCCACCCACTCAGTGACGTGTAATAAACAGGGACAGAGCCGACTCCTAAAGAAATAGGGGAGGGAGCGTGGCAGGGAGGAAGAGGGGACAATGGGACCCACAAGAAAGCTCCACGAAACGAGAAGTACCAACAAAAACATGACTTGTACTTGCCTCCCCCCCCAGAGACGGTGTGGCCTACGCCTGGGGGTGTGGGAGAGGAGAAGGGAGGTGACGGGTCACGAACTAGGTTATCAGCTGGCCAGGGGCACGGGAAGGCTCTCTGAGGACTCCTAAGGGGCAGGCAGGCAGCTAGGACCCCACATCCCGGAAGAAACGACAGTCCCTTCAGTTCGACTTGGACCAAATCTTGGCGCTCCCTCGGAGCCTGGCAAGGGGAAGAGAGAGAGAGAGAGAGGCTGCAGAGAACCCCCTCAGCGCCGCAAGCTCCCCCCCACCCCCGTTCCCGACCCCCACGCAGGTGACTGAAGGGACGAGGAAGCAGCAGCAGGGCACCGGGGACGCCGGCGGCTCCCGCCACAGCCGCTCACCCCTTGCCCTTCGAGGCTTTCTTGCTGGGCTGGCGCTGGTTGCTGCCTGGAGCCGGTTCCCTCAGCTCCGTCAGGTGCTGCTCGGGGTCCTGAGACGTGGCCGCGGCGGCGGCGGCTGTTGTGACTTTAATGGTTTTTTTCAGGTTGGCGACCTACCGGGATGAAAGGAGCGGGGAGATGGAGGAAGGTTCCAGAACCTGCCAGCCCCTGCCCACCCGCTCTGCCCGCGGCCGTCACTGCCCGGGACGCCCGCCTGCTCACCTCGCTCTCGATGTGCTGCTTCAGGCCCAGCTGCTGCTCCTTGTGCTGGTTGGCGCGGCCCACCTGCTCCTCGATGCCGGACAGCACCACCTCGCAGCCCACACACCTGCGGGAACGAGGGTCGGCAGAGAGGGCTGTGATCAGGCTCACGAAAGAGACACGCGCAGACACCCCCAAGTCTGGCCGTCCAGACCCCCGTCTGAGTCAGGAGCCTCGCCAGGGCGCCTGGGAGCCACCCGCGACAATATTCCCAGGAGCCAGCAGTAAACTCAGGTAAGATACAGGCGGAGAGAGAAGTGCCGGGAGTGACGTGCAAGACGGGAGTAGGAACTCCCAACACCAAAACGGTGGCGGAGGCGAAACAGGCAGAAGAGGAGGTGTCTTAACCAGCTCGAGTCAGACAAAAACACAGAAAACAGAAGCGGGAGAGGCCTGTGGCCTGTGGACAGGACTGCTCACTGACCGGGGGGCTGCATGCAGCCGGAGACAGGTGACCCACACCCCAGGGGGTGCGCTCAAGAGTATCCCCTCCCTCCCCCGGTTACTACACCGAGGACGCGCCTTCCGCCTCCTGCCCCCCAGGCCCTCCTCCACTCTGTTTCTCCCTCAGAAGCCTCTGGAGGAACGAGCTCACTCCCCTTCATCCTCTTGGCTTCCACCTCTGCCGCCCGGCCCAACTCGCCCCCCTCCAAGGCACCCCTCCCTTTCTTGGGGCGAGCAGAGAGGGGAAGGCGCCGGGACACAGTCTCACCACTCCTGCAGGGTTCGGGCGATGGCCCTGAGGTCCTGGCGCTGGATGTCCCGCCCGATGCTGTAGTCGACCTCCAGCCGCTGGTTGCGCTGGTCCAGGGAGCCGCGCAGCACGTCGGCGTACACGGCCTCGATGACAAGGTCTTCCAGCTGCCGCACGTTCCGCAGGGCCAGGGCCTCCAGCAGCACTGCGTATGGGATACACTGGGGCCCAAGGGCGGGCTGGGGCTGTGAGGTTCCGCAGCAGAGAAGGGCTTCCAAGATTCTTCTTCCCTCCATTCCCCCCCCCACCGCCCACCCTCCGCTCCTACTCCTAAATCGTCTCCTCTAAGAGGCTGGTTCTAAGGTAAAATAAATAAAAGTACTCCCACCAGAGAAATAACAACGGGAGAAGAACAATCTTAAATAAAAGACATATGCTGCCCTACTCCGTTCCCTCCCCCACCCCAGGGTGACATCTGCCTGGATGTCCATCCTCTGGCCCAGCTCAGGACAGAACACGGACCTGGTCAAGAGGAGCCTGACATAATGGGAACATGTGGTGTGGGAGAGGTCTGGAGCTACTCTGTTTACCATTTATACTCCGTCTACCTCCAAAGAGGCATCTTGCAGTAGAGAGCCTGGTTTAAGTAAAACCACGAGCATGCCAGAGAGTCAGTAACAACTGGGAGATGCAGGTGGGCGGAGGCGGATAGTTAACCAAAACAGAACCCAACAGGATATACAAAGACACTTCTGGGTTATGTATTTCTTTCTTTTCTTTTTTTTGGTCGCCCCGCGCAGCTTGCGGGATCTTAGTTCCCCGATCAGGGATTGTTGAACCCGGGCCACCGCAGTGAAAGCACCGAGTCCTAACCAGTGGACCGCCAGGGAATACCCTGGGTTATGTGTTTCTTATTTTAGCAAACAGAAGCTGGCACCTCACCAGAAGAGAGAGCTTCGTTCCAGCTCTGGATGCCGCGGCCGTTTGCGGAGGACTTTACAGCGGGGGCAAGAGGGGGCTGCTGAACGACAGTGAGCGGTACCCCAGTTGCTATTCTGACCCCAAACATAAAAGGTGTTTCAATTAGAACTTAAGTTGGTTGAAAAAGAAAAACAAAATAGAAAACTAGGAGAATAATATTCAGCCCCAAAGGCCGCAGGTAACAGAGTTCAGACAGACCTTGGAGGGGCATGGGGCAACACAGTGGTCAAAGGCTGTCCAAGTGCCATTCCCTTCAGACGGACCCTCGAGAAGGGAGATACAGAAGGGTTCTCTGTGGCTCAGGACTGGGGGGACTGTCACTCACCTTGACTTTGGCAGCCAGGGTGACGACTGACAGGTGTCGAAGCTTATTCTTCTGAGCCTCTGTGAGTGGGGGAAGATTCCGGGCTTCAGCTAGAAAAAAAAAAGACAAAGAAATCCTGATTTCACATTTGTGGAAAGCCCTAGCCTCCTTCCCTTGCCTTTTTTTTTTTTTTTTTTTTTTTTTTTGAGTTTTCCATGCCAGTTCAGGTCTTGACCCTGACCCTGTGTACTTAAGGGATCTAAGTCGGGTATCCCAGGAATTTCTTCTAAGTCCCTCGGTAAACTGCCCTCCTCCCACCTCCAGTCTCCAGACCTCCAGCCCCTCCTGTTACCTAAGTAGTCAGCGTACGTCCCATAAGCAAACACCGTGAGCAGCCGGAACGTGGAAGCAAAGTCACTCTCAGCCAGCTGTGAGAACATGATGGGAGAGAAGAAGTGACAGGAAGGGCCTCTCTCTCCACCCTCCCAGCCTTACCCAGTTTGAGCTCCGCCTTCTGGCCCCAGCCTTCCCCTCCAACATTAGCTTCCCAGCTCACCGAAAGGAACTCTCTGCCTCTCTGATCACTCTCCCCACAGGAAGGCCTCACTTCCACCTCCAGGCCTTTGTTTACACTATCCCCCCAATCCGCAATGCCCTCTTGCTCCATCTGCCTCCAATTCCTACCCTAAATTCAGAGTTGAAAACTTTCAGTGTTTAGTATCTAACACACACACACCACGCGCACCCCCCAACCATTGCAAACTGTTTTGTCTGGTCCTTAGAGTATATTTAGCATTTCTGAATTTGAATACCTTTAGGGGATCTGCTGTACCCCCCCAATTCACCAAAGACTTCTGCCTCAGCCTCCCTCCCTTCACGGCTGCACGAACTGAGCAGGCACTGGGATTAGTGGCCTCTGCTTCAGACCGGCCTCCCCCGGGAGCTTTCGTCACCCAAGCCAGCCCACCCAGACCTCCTCTCCTCCCACTGATCACCCACTTAGTCAATCGGAGCCCACCTGAGGTTGTTACCTAAGAATATCTTTCTTTTCAACAAGATTACAGATGTGGTCTCTGGTATCCCACTTAGGTCTAGCAGAGCTGTGCGTGTAGTTGGCTCTGCTGATAAATACTTGCTAAATAAATGATTTACACATGGATATCCATTCACCTCCTCTCTGCAACTGGAATGTAAGTTTCAGAAGGGGAGCACTGGGTCTTGTACTTTTCTGGTATTCCCAGATGACTAGCAGAGTGCTAAACAGGCACCCAAAACATACTTCTTTTTCTTCACCCTGATTCTCTTTAATTCCACTGCAGAGAAAAGCAGGGAAAGAAGGCAGCCAGTTTTCTTTGGACCAGGATTCCGAAAGGCTAAATTCATTAACTCAATGACTGGCACTCAAAACCTTAACTCAGGGCTTCCCTGGTGGCGCAGTGGTTGAGAGTCCGCCTGCCGATGCAGGGGACATGGGCTCGTGCCCCGGTCCGGGAAGATCCCACATGCCGCGGAGCGGCTGGGCCCATAAGCCATGGCCGCTGAGCCTGCGCGTCCGGAGCCTGTGCTCCGCAACGGGAGAGGCCACAACAGTGAGAGGCCCGCGTACCGCAAAAAAAAAAAAAAAAAAAAAAAAAAAAACCTTAACTCATAGTTGTCCACCTACCACTTTCATAGCATCTCAGGGCTTCCGCTGGTGTCACACATCTTGGCAACCTACTCACTCTGGACTTTAAACTCTTAACTCTGCCGCTTCTGTGTGAACAGTTCTCTCTGCTGTGTTCCTAGCATCTTGCCATGTGTCTTTGGGAAAAAGATAACTTATACTTTATCAAGCTTCAGTGAATTAGCATATGGTGCAAACGGGAGAGAACAGGTCATGCCAATTGCACATTCATTCCTTCCACTTATACCAGACTTTATACTTTCCCATAATCTCATCCGATTTCTACAACAATAGTGAGGGGCAGTATCAGGTCCATTTTTTTTTTTTTTTTTTTTTGCGGTACGCGGGCCTCTCACTGTTGTGGCCTCTCTCGTTGCGGAACACAGGCTCTGGACACGCAGGCTCAGCGGCCATGGCTCACGGACCCAGCCGCTCTGCGGCATGTGGGATATTCCCGGACCGGGGCAGGAACCCGCGTCCCCTGCATCGGCAGGCAGACTCTCAACCACTGCGCCACCAGGGAAGCCCTCAGGTCCATTTTTAAAAGAAAATTTAGGCCCTAAAATAAAAGTGACCTGATCAAGGCAATATGATTATTAAGAGCTACGACACTGATGGAGACAGGCTAGAATCAGGTCTCCTATTCTGAATCACAGGCTCTTTTGCTTAAAAATGAAAAATACTGGGTTTTACAGATCATTCATCTCCAAAGGGGAATTAAGAGGTTTACTTGCCGACTTACTTCTGCATGATGCCAGTTAATAATCACCATATTCTTGTTCAACTGAATGGTTATGGGGTTGCAGAATGAGCCCTGCCCACCCGTTCTCAAATTCAAACTTTAGCCCCAAGCCTCCCTGGGTGCTATCCAGGCCAAGAACCCACCTCTCTAACATTAGGCATATCCAGCAGTTCCCCAAACACGTAGACACCAGGGGCCTCCAGCACCTGGTGGATGAGGGTGGCCAGCGCTGCCCCCTTGGCCGACTTCGCCAGGAGCAGAAATTGCTCCTGGTTCTGCCCTGTCACCTTCACCTCGGCACTCATGGCTGCACTGAGCTGGGGGTACCTGGGCTCAGGAAGTCTGGAGCTGCAAGGAAAGAGGATGTAAAGCTGGAGGTTCCTGAACTGGGGAGGATGGAAAGCACAAGGCCTACCTAGGACCTCTATTGCAGAGGCACTGAGCCACTTTTGCAACGAGGAATCAGAGATGGAGCAGTCTAACACTTGGATCTAGGAATCCTAAATTCGGCCACTTCGATGTCAGCCTGGCTGACACAGGGTTGCCACGCCCACCTCCCCCATCCCTGGGCCTATCCCCAAGTCCCACCAGTGCACCCCATTGAACCCCACGGCACAGGTCTTAGTGGGGGGAGGGATGTCACACAGTGTCCACCCCAACAACGACGCTCCCTCAAATCGCCACTGTGCCCCGCACGTGCCCCGCACCACGTGACCTCACCCTCGGGATCCTTCCACGTGGCTCCGCCCCCTCCCTTAAAGAGGCCGCCCAGGGACCGTGGGCTCCCGGCGGCTGCCCCGTCGTACTCTGGGTCAGACTCTGCGGACAGCTACCTGGAAGCTTCGTCTTCCAGCGCACCGGGCGGGGCCACCGCTCCGTCACCTCCGGCAGCTGTTACCAGCCTTTCCTGCCAACTCCCTGCAGGGCCGCTCTGGCCCCTAAACTCTATGGCTGGCTTCCGGCCGTACTTCCGCTCTTACGGGGCGGGCTTCGGGAGCGACATGCCCCGCCCTTGCCTCTGACTGCCGAAGCTCCCGTGAGCGAAGTAGGCATTCTGCTCTCTGATTGGCTGTTGCAGAAAGAAGGACGGGCGCCTTTTTTCCGGCTTTTTTCAATAAAACTTTATTGTCGGAAGAGTGCTAGACGCTAAAAGCGGAGGGAACTCCAGGTCTCAGGCCGGTCCCGGCAGTTCTAAGCTGCTTGAGATCTGGACATCTGGCTGCACGGGGTGCCTGAGGCGAGAGGAAAGCTGTGATCGAAAGAGAGGGGGAGGAGGAAAAAAGCCTGGTGGGATGAGGAGGAGAGAGGACAGGGACAATCAATAACAGAAGTTGAGCAGCAGAGGTCACCTGGGTAGCGCAACCACTCATTTTTTTTGGAGGATCTAGAGAAAAGAGTGGAAACGGTAAAGGAAATAGTAATAGCTAGCATGGATCGAATGCTTACTGTAGTTCAGGCATCTTTTAAAATTAAAAATGTATCCCACTGAATCCTCGTAACTTTACAGCATCCCCACTGTGACTCCAGAACACCATCTGTCATGATTACAACATGTACTTATAGGGTGATGCTTTCCTACACATTGACTTTTTTAATTCCCGGGAAGGAAAAAAACACTAGGTGGAGGGAAGGCATATATTGTTATTGTCATTTTATAGATCAGAAAATTGAGGCTCATAAGAATTCAGAGTTTTCCCTGGAGCCCATGTCTTTTCAAACCTGGAGCCAACTTTCCAATTCACCGTGATACTTTAGGGGGAAAAAAACCCCTAACATTTCTATAGTGTTTTTTATTTCATACCGGGCTCGCAGAAAGTCAAACGAGAGCAAAGTTAACGGTGTCTTGGAGCCTTTGTGTGAGGCACTGAGTTAACAGCTTTACTTCATTCATTTGATGCTTATAACGATCCATTATTGTTTCCATTTTCCAAATGGAAAAACTGAGGCCCAGGGAAGTTAAGTAATTTATAAGTACTGGAAAGATAAAGGGAAAAAGAAGATAACTGAAGAAAAAAATCATAGAACTGGTAGACTGCTGGAGCTGAGGGGACTTTAAGCTCAATGTTTATGGTCCACATGGCTTGGTTCACGATACAAAATGAGAAACAGAAACAGGGAAAGGACAAAGAGAAGGAGAAGAAGAAAATGAGGAAGAAGAGGCAGAGGAGGAGAAAGAAGAAGAAATAAATGAAAGAGCCGATACATGGAAGTGAGGAGAAGGAATCAAAGGCACAATAAAGCATCCAAAGTTTGAAGGAACCAAAGAATTAATGAGTCCAACCTTATCCGTTTAAAGAGGGAAGGAAAATGAAAAATATAAGGAAAGAACGAGAAAAGAGGCAACGTATATTCTATTATGTGCCAGGCCTTTATTTGTTCAACATTTTAACGACTTTTATTATTATTTGGCCTTGTGACATGAAGGATATTAGTTTGCCAATGAGGGATAGAACCCTGCCCCCTGCAGTGGGAGCACAGAGTCTTAACCACTGGACCGCCAGGGAAGTCCCTTAAAGACTTTATATTTTTAGAGCAGTTTTAGTTTTATAGTAAAATTGAGAGGAAGGTACAGAGATTTCCCATATACCCCCTGCTCCCACACATGCATAGATAACCTCCATTATCAACATCAGACACCAGAATGGTACATTTTTTACCTAGGATAAACCTGTATTGACATATCATAATCACCCAAAGTCCATAGTTTACCTAAGGGTTCACTCTTGGTGGTATACATTCAGTGGGTTTGGAAAACTGTGTAATGACATATATCCATAATTATAATATACAGAGTATTTTCCTTGCTGTAAAAATTTTCTGTGCTCTGCCTACTTATCTCTTCCCGCCTCCTACCCCTGGCAACTACTGATATTTTTGTCATCTCCGTCACATTGTCTTTTCCAGAATGTCATAGAGTAGGAATCATACAGTATGTAGCCTTCTCAGATCGGTTTCTTTCACTTTAAGTTTCCTTCATGTCTTTTTGTGGCTTGATAACTAATTTCTTTTTAGTGCGGAATAGCATTCCATTGTCTGGATGTACCAGTTTGTTTATAAATTCACCTACTAAAGGACATTTTGGTTTCTTCCAAGTTTGGGCAATTATGAATAAAGCTGCTATAAACATCCATGTTCAGATTTTTTGTATGGACATAAGTTTTCTACTCCCTCAGGTAAATACCAAGGAGCCCCATTCCTTGATCATATGGTAAAAGTATGTTTAGTTTTGTAAGAAACTGCTAAGCTATCTTCCAACTGGGCTGTACCAATTTGCATTCCCACCAGCAATTAGTGAGAATTCCTGTTGTTCCACATCCTCACCAACATTTGGTGGTGTCAGTGTTCCAGATTTGGGCCATCCTAATAGGTGTCTAGTGGTATCTCATTACCGTTTTATTTTGCATTTCCCTGATGACATCTGATGTGGAGCTTGCCATCTGTACATCTTCTTTGGTGAAGTGTCTCTTAAGGTCTTTGGTTCATTTCTTAATTGGGTTGTTTTCTTATTTGTTGAGTTTTAATAGTTTTTCATATATTTTGGATAACAATCCTTTATCAGATGTGTCTTTTGCAAATATTTTCTTCCAGTCTGTGGCTTGTTTTATAATCTCTTGATACTGTCTACCTCAGAGAGGAAGCTTTACATTTTAATTGTCTACCTTATCAATTATTTCTTTCATGTATAATGTCTTGGTGGCATATCTAAAAAGGCATCACCATACTCGAGGTTATCTAGGTTTCCTCCTATGTTATCTTCTAGGAGTTTAATAGTTTTGCATTTTACCTGTAGGTCTGTGATCCATTTGAGTTAATTTTTGTGAAGGGTGTAAAGTCTGTGTCTAGATTCTTTTTTTTTTTTTGCAAGTGGATGTCCAGCACCATTTGTTGAAGAGACTATCTTTGTTCCATTGTATCGCCTTTGCTCCTGTGTCAAAGATTAGTTGGCTAGGGGCTTCCCTGGTGGCGCAGTGGTTGAGAGTCTGCCTGCCGATGCAGGGGACACGGGTTTGTGCCCCGGTCCGGGAAGATCCCACATGCCATGGAGCGGCTGGGCCCGTGAGCCGTGGCCGCTGAGCCTGCGCGTCCGGAGCCTGCGCTCCGCAACGGGAGAGGCCACAACAGTGAAAGGCCCGCGTACCACAAAAAAAAAAAAAAAAAAAAAGATTAGTTGGCTATATGGGAGTCTATTTCTGAGCTCTCTATTCTGTTCCATTTATCTGTTTGTCTTTTTTTTCATCAATACCACAGCATCTTGATGACTATAGCTTTATAGTAAGTCTTGAAATCAGATAGTGTCAGTCCTCCAACTTTGTCTCCTTCAATATTGTATTGATTATTCTGGGTCTTTTGCCTCTCCATATAAATTTTAGAATCTGTTTTTTGATATCTATAAAATAACTTGCTGAAATTGTGGTTGTGATTGTATTGAATCTATAGGTCAAGTTGGGAAGAACTGATATTTTGACAATATTGAGTCTTCCTATCCATGTACTTGGATTATTTCTTCATTTAATTAGCTCTTCTTCGATTTCTTTCATCAGAGTTTTGTAATTTTCCTCATAGATCTTTTACATGCTTTGTTAGATTTATACTTAAGTATTTCACATTTTTTGGTTACTAAATGACATTGTGCTTTTAATTTCGAATTCCACTTGTTCATTGTTGGTATATAGGAAAGCAATTGACTTTTTTTTTTTTTTTAGTTTCTGCTTTATAACAAAGTGGATCAGTCATACATATACATCTGTTCCCACATCCCTTCCCTCATGCATCTCCCTCCCTCCCACCCTCCCCATCCCACCCCTCCAGGAGCAATTGACTTTTGTATATTAACCTTTGTATCCTGCAACCTTGCTATAATTGCTTATTAGTTCCAGGAGATTTTTGTTGTTGTTGTTGTTGTTCATTCTTTCAGACTTTCTACATAAATGATTATGTCATCTGCGAACAAAGTCAGTTTTATGTCTTCCTTCCCAATCTGTATATCTTTTATTTCTTTTTCTTGCTTTGTTGCTTTAGCAAGGATTTCCAGTACAATGTTGAAAAGGAATGCTGAGAGGGGATATCCTTGCCTTGTACCTGATCTTAGAAAGCTTCGAGTTTCTCACTATTAAGTATGATGTTAGCTGTGGGGTTTTTTTTTTGGTCTGTGTATGTTGTTGTTGTTGTTCAACTTTTTATTTAACCTTTACAACCCTTTGAGGTGCACATTAATATCTCAGTTAACCTGTGAGGACACTGAGGATCACAGAAGTTAAATAATCTGTTGAAAGTCACCAGTATAAGTGATGGAACTGAGATCCAAATGCAAGTTTGTCTGACTCCAACACTGTGCTAAGAAAGAGAAGAAAAAGCAGAAATGAAAGAGAGAAGAGAGGAGGGAGAAAGAGATAGTCTGAGATCTAGTCCTGACTCATTCAGCTTTACACTAGCTATGACCTTAAAGCAAATTGTGCCATCTTGTGGTAGCTCCTCTTCAGTATCTGCAAAGTAAGAGATTAAGGCCAGCTCTGACTCTGATGTTTTATGGTCCCGTGAGAGAGAGAGGAATAAGAGAAGAAAATGAGGGGACAATTGATAAGTAGGAAAGGAGAATTTGGAGAAAGAAAGGAGAGGGGATGGACTAAAGAAGTGAGATTAGAAAGGGCAGAGAGAGAAGAGGAGGAGGGGTAGATGTGAGAAAGAGAAGAATAGAAATAAGGAAAAAGGGGAAAGTGGGAAAAAAAAGTAAAGATCTCCAAGGGAGGATGGGAGCTAATTAAACTTAAGCAAAGATTAGGATGTAACATTTATTCATTCATTTATTACTAAGTGACTGTTATTTACAAGGCCATGTGTCAGGTGCTGTGTTTTTAATGCTACAGGTAGAAAACAGGATGCACTGAAATAAAGCTAGAGAAGCTGTCTGATGTCTAAGGAGTCAGACACATAATAAAATATTCATCAGTGATTCAGAAGAATATATTTAGCACCTCTTATTGTCAGGCTTTTGTTCTAACTACTGGGGATATAGAAAAAATAGCTGCCCTCTTGGTATTTACATTCTTGTGGTGAGACCCAGGCAGTAAATACATAGGTCCACACATAAGTGGTCATGAGCAAATTATGAAGCAAAAAAAACAAGGAGGGGGGATGGGGAAAGCAAGAGACATTTGCTCTTTTGTATACGGTGTAAGGAAGGCCCTCTCTGATAAGGTGACAATGGAGCAGAGACTTTAAAAAAAGAAAAAGGAGCAAGTCATATGGATTTCTGTGGGGACAGTGTCCCAGGCAGAGCAAACTACAAGTGCCAAGTCTCTGAGATGAGAACATACTTGATGAGTATGAGGAACAGCAAGGGGGCCCTGTGTGGCTAGAGCAGAGTTGAAACAGGCTGGGACCTGGGACCCTTTGCTGCAGTGCTGCAATGCTTGCAACTGGACAAACAGCTCCTGGAGCTACAAGATACAAAGAAACTATAAGGCACTAAAAATAACCATGTGCAAGCACAGTTGGGACAAATTATGAACAAAAAGATACAAAAAGGCCAAAAAACTCAACTGCCACTTCTGCAGAGCCAGGAGCAAAAACAGGGTACTGTGCATGCGCCACTCCCCCCCCCCCACAAAACACCACCTAAGGGGTAAGCAAAACACCTAAGCCACCACTCTGGCCTGACCCCCCACAGACACACCCCTACCATCACCTTATATAAGAAACCAGCTCGCCCCCCCTTCCGGGAGCGAGAAATCAAGGGAATATGCTGTTTGTTCTCTCTACCTCCTGTGGCTGCAGGAGCCCCAGTAAAGCCTTGCCTGAATTTCTTGTCTGGTCTCTAGTCAATTTCTATTGCTCTGATACCCTAGTCCGTATCAGAGTGAGAAGGGAGAGAAGTAGTGGCTGAGGTGGGAGAGAAAGCCCGGGGTCAGGTCATATCAGGCCTTGTGGGTCATGGTAAGGACTTTGGCTCTTACTCTGGGTGAGATGGACACCAGTGGAGGATTTGAGCAAAGGAGTAACAGGATCTGACCCATATGTTTAAAATATGGTGATGCTGCACAGACAGAAACAACGAGTTTATTTAGGAGGCTACTCCAATGATCCAGGTGAGAGACTGTGGTGGCTTAAATGAAGGTGGTAGCAGTGGAGGTGAGAAGTAGTTGGATTCTGAATTTAATTTAAAGCTGAGGTGAAGAGAATTTGCAAATGGATGAGACGTGAGGTGTAAAAAGAAAAGAAAGAGTTAAAAATTACATCCTACAGGCAAGCTGCACCAAGCTTTCAAAAGTGCAGATAATTTTAACCTTATATAAAATTTTCCAGAAATTAGGAAAAGAAAGGACAGTCCATAACTCATTCTATGGGGCCGGAATTACTTTGATAGCTAAACCAGAAAAGGGTAATACGAGAAAGGAAAATTGCAGGCCAATCTCATTTATTAACAGAGATACAAAAATCTTCAATAAATCAAGAGCAAACTGAATCTAGCAAAGTGCAAAAAAAGATAATACACCAAGACTAACTTGAATTTATGTCAGGAATTTAAGGCTATCTTAATATTAGAAAATACATTCATTTTATTCATCATTTTAATAGATTAAAGGAATAAATCACACAATCATCTCAATAAATACAGAAAAAGCATGTGATGAAATCAACATCCATTTGTGGTAAAAAAAAAAAATTTTTTTTTTAGAAAACTAGAAGGGAACTTGTGGGAGTTCCCTGGTGGCCTAGTGGGTAGGATTCCAGGCTTTCACTGCCGTGCGGCCAGGGTTCAATCCCTGGTTGGGGAACTGAGATCCTGCAAGCCACACAGTGTGGTCAAAAAAAAAAAAAAAAGAAGAAAACTAGAAAGGAACTTGTAAATCTGATAGAAGAATGCCTGGTACCAGCAATTCTATTTAGTCTTGTAACAGGGATGCTAGACAGAGGAGTAAGAAAAGAAAGAAAGAAAAAAAAGGGTAAAATAATTAGATTAAAAAAGAAATAAAGCAGTTATCATTTACAGAAAATGTCAAAGTGTGATTGCATATGTAGGAAATTCAAAAGAATCTACAAATAAATTATTATAATAAGAGTTTAACAAGGTTGCTTAAGAAAATAAAGTCAATTAATATATTTATATATGAACAACAATCAGATGATGAATGATTTTAAAACTTACCCCTTGTAATACTATGAAAAATATCAAATATCAAGGTATAAATGTAACAAAACATGAGTAAGACCCATATGCAGCAAATTATAATTTATTATGAGACACTGCAGACCTAAAATAAATGGAGAGATGTTTCACATTCATAGACTAGAAGTCTGAATATCATGAAGAAGTCAGTTCTCCCTAAAGAGATTCGTAGATTCAGTACAATCCTAATCAAAATCCCAACAGGCTTTTTTTGTGAGTGTATAAGACTGAGAAACTGATTCTAAAATTTACATGGGAATGCAAAAGGCCAAAAATAACCTCTTGAAAACGAACAAGACTTGCTTTGCCAGATACCAGGACATAATTACAAAGCCATAGTAATTAAGATAGTGTAGTACTGGCACAAGATAGATAGATAAATTGACCAGTAGAACATAATACAGAGCTCAGAAAAATATCCGCACATACATAGACACGATTTATGATAGATTTGCACATTTGAGCAGGAGAGAAAAGACACACATTTCAATGTTGCTGTGACAACTGAGTATCCATATGAAAAAATAAAACTGAACCCCTATCTCAAGCCATATACAAAAATCATTCCCTACTGTGCTACAGACTAAATGTAAAAGGCAAATTAAAAGGGTTTTAGAAGATAATGTAGGAGAGGTCCCTGGTGGCCTAGTGGTTAGGATTCCAGCCTTTCACTGCCAAGGGCCCCAATTCCATCCCTGGTTGGGGAACTGAGATCCCACAAGACGTGTGGCATGGCCAAAAAAAAAAAAAAGATAATACAGAAGGATTTATTCATGAATTCAAGGTAGGGAAATCTTTCTTAAGACAAATACACTAACCATCAAGGAAAAGACTGACACATTTGACTGCATTAAAATCCAGAACATCTGTTCATCAAAAGACAAACCGCAGAATGGAAGGGAGAATTTGTAACATGATCACTGACAAAGGGTGTGTCCAGGATGTATAAAGAAGCCCTACAAATGAGTAAGAAGAAGTCCTAACCCTAAAAATTATAAATGTGAGCTGAAGAGTTGAACAGGCAATTCACAAGAGGAAATCCACAAGGTCAAGGAACATATGAAAAGGTGCTCAACCTGATTAATAATGAGACAGATGCAAATTAAAACCACAACGAAATATCGCTGTATACACCAAAGTAGCCTGAGCTAAAGTCTGAAAATATTATGTTGACAAGTACATGGAGCAAGAGAAACTCTCCTACACAGCTAATGAGAGGACAAGTGGTTCAACCACAGTGGAAAAGCGTTTAGCATTATCTAATAAAGTGGGAGATGCCCATCTATGATGCCGTAATTCACTGCTACACGTATAACAAATACACCTAGGATTATTACACGTGTATCTTCAAAAGCAGACAAAAGGAACTATATTGTTAAGGCATGTAGATACGTACAGGGAAATTATTAAGAAAATCAAGGAAGCGATCGCCATAAAAGTCAAAATACTACTGATCTACCATGAGGAGGGAATGGTATATGTTGGAGTACGATCACAGAGGTCCTTTTTGAATACTGGCAAGACTCTTTGAGTTGGCCTAGATGGTGGCTACATGAGTATTCCCTCTCTAAGTATTCCCTTTATAACTATTCAATATACTTTATGTTCTCATTTATCTTTGTGTTATATTTCACAATAAAAATTGGCTTTGAAAAGCATTCAATTCAACAACCACATGTGACAGAACTCTTAGAAAACTAGGAATAGAAGGGGGCTTCCTTAACTTGATAAAATTTCATAATAAAAAAAAAACCTACAGCAAACACCATTCTTACTGGGAAAACGTTGGAAGTGTTTCCTTTAAAACCAGGAACAAAAGAAAGAAGCCAGCTATCACTATTTGTATTCAACATTGTACTAAAGGTCCCAGCCAGCACAAGCAGAGGGAATTAACATCACAGTATTGGAAAGGAAAAAGCAAACTGCCATCATCTGCAGATGACATGACTGTCTCTGTAGAAAATTCCAAAAGTCTATAGAAAAATTAGTATACATAAAAGAGAGCTTATTAAGGTGGTTAATAAGCTAAAATCAATTGTGTTTCTATATACCAGCAAAAAGCAATTCGAAATGCAATCTTAAATAATACCATTTACCATAACAAAAAAGCAGTAAAGTACCTAGGAATAAGTAAAACAGAAGATGGGCATTATCTGTGCGCAGAAAATGATACAAGTTCATTGAAAGACCTTAACAACCTAAATAAATGGAGAGATACCCAAAATCCATGATAGGAAGTTTCAATAACAAAAAGGTATTGGGCTTCCCTGGTGGCGCAGTGGTTAAGAATCCACCTGCCAATGCAGGGGACACGGGTTCGAGCCCTGGTCCAGGAAGATCCCACATGCCGCGGAGCAACTAACCCCGTGCGCCACAACTACTGAGCCTGTGCTCTAGAGCGCGCGAGCCATAACTACTGAAGCCCGTGTGCCTAGAGCCTGTGCTCTGCAACAAGAAAAGCCACCGCAATGAGAAGCCCGCGCACCACAACAAAGAGTAGCCCCTGCTCCCCGCAACAGGGGTGAAGACTCAACGCAGCCAAAACTAAATAAATTTATTAAAAAAAATACTAGCCAGCTATAGAGCCTTTTTTTTTTTTTTTAAAAAAAAAGGATGGGGCTTCCCTGGTGGCGCAGTGGTTGAGAGTCTGCCTGCTGACGCAGGGGACGCGGGTTCGTGCCCCGGTCCGGGAAGATCCCACGTGCCGTGGAGCGGCTGGGCCCGTGAGCCATGGCTGCTGAGCCTGCACATCTGGAGCCTGTGCTCCGCAACGGGAGAGGCCACAGCAGTGAGAGGCCCGCGTACCGCAAAAAAAAAAAAAAAAAGGATGACTCCAAGATTTTTGCCTTGATCAACTAGAAGAAAGGAGATGCCATTTATTAAGAGAGGAAGCTCTGAGGGAGGGGCAAGTTTGCAGTTGAATAGAAAAGTCTGGGAGAAGGGAAGGGGCTGAGCTGGAGATTAAAATTTAGCAGTCATCAGTAAAAATGATATTTAAAGGCCAGAGACTGTAATGCGATCCCCTGGGGCGGGACCATAGATGGAGCAGACAGCCAAGATGTGGCTGTCAGGGAAATGAAGAGGAACTAGCAAGGAAGACGGAGAAGGCGGAACCAGTGTGGTAGCACAAACTCAGGACAGTGTAGTATCATAAAAGTCAGGTAAGGGCTTCCCTGGTGGCGCAGTGGTTGAGAGTCCGTCTGCCGATGCAGGGGACACGGGTTTGTGCCCCAGTCCGGGAAGATCCCACATGCCGCGGAGCGGCTGGGCCCGTGGGCCATGGCCGCTGAGCCTGTGCGTCCAGAGCCTGTGCTCCGCAACGAGAGAGGCCACAACAGTGAGAGGCCTGTGTACCGCAAAAAAAAAAAAAAAAAAAGTCAGGTAAGAAAGTGCTTCTAGAAGGGGACACAATCACCTGTACCAAAGGCTGCTGATCACCAAGTAAAATGATGCTGATAATTGACCTCTTGATTTGGAAACATGGAGGTCACAGGTAGCCTTGACAAGAGGCATCTCAGCATAGTTTGGGCAGAAGCCTGATGGGAGTGGGTTCAAGAGAGATCAGGAGGGCGTCCATACGTCAGGATACTATGGAGATGTGTGAAAGGATGACAAGGCTCCCTATTCACTGATATGGCAAGATAACAAAGATACACCAAGTCAAAAAGGAAAGATGTAGAACAGTGTACATGGTATGGCAACTCTATGTCAAATACATGGGGGAATAAGAACTTGCATTACTGTTTGCTTGTGTGGGCATAAAAAGACTCTGGAAGAATATGTCAAAATTAGTCACACTGGAGGCAGAAGATGGGAAGTGGACAGATAGTGGATGGGGTGAGAATGAGAATTTTCACCACATACCTTTTTGTACGTTGGAAACTTTTTTTGCACATGGGAATGTATTACCAATCCAAAATAATAAATTACAAAAATTAAAGCTTACGTTAATAAAAGAGAAAGAGAAGGAATGGGAGGAGAACTGGAAGAGCTGGTGAACAAAGAGCATCTTCTGAGATCTTTGCTTGTAACGGGAAGCAGAGAAGGGCAGACACTGGAGGGGAAACGTGAAGCTAAGGAGGGTTTGTTTCAGGCTTAAACTGCAAGAAGTTACAGTGTGTGTACGTGCTGCTGGCCATAATCAAGCAGAGAGGAGGAGAGGGATGCGGCAGGAGAGGGAGGGACAGTCGCTGGAGTGATGGCTTTGGGTGGTTGAAAAGGCCTGGGATCCCTCACAGAAGGAGAGGTGGGGCTGGGATGCGGTGGTGTAAGTGGGGAAGTTCTCTTCTGCCTGCTTCTATTTTCTCAAGAAAGCAACAAGTGAGCTGAGAGTGAGAAGGGTTCAGGAGAACCGACATTTGAGGACAGGAAACAGACAGAAATTTACCCTGACAAATACTGGGAAGTCCCAGTGAGCCCAGAGATAATGATAAATGTACCAGCAGAGCCAGGCACAAGAAGAGAATTTATAGACTGTGGAGTGTGAGAAGGTCCTCAAATTCATCTGAAGACACATGTATCTCTCCGTGTTTCATTGCCTCCCTGGCTTCATTCTAAGTTCCATGAAGACAGTGATGACTTTGTTCTTGCTCTCCACCATGCCCCAGACTGCAACACGGTACCCAGCATGTAGTAGGTGTTCAAAAGATAGTCACTGGGCTTCCCTGGTGGCGCAGTGGTTGAGAGTCCACCTGCCGATGCAGGGGACACGGGTTCATGCCCCGGTCTGGGAAGATCCCACATGCCGCGGAGCGGCTGGGCCCGTGAGCCATGGCCGCTGAGCCTGCGCGTCCGGAGCCTGTGCTCCGCAACGGGAGAGGCCACAACAGTGAGAGGCCCGCGTACCGCAAAAAAAAAAAAAAAAAAAAAAAAAAAAAGTCACTGAAAGAATGAATCAATCAGGAATATGAGAAATAATTCATAATGACCCAAAGTCTTCAGTGTAAAAGTCACTTACACTGCTAGTGAATATTCACTTGATAAATGTGACCCACACCCACCATATCCTCAGGATGCAGCTGGGGCTCACTGGGGCCCAGGATTTGCACACCCTGCCTGACATGGCCCGGTTTGCATCCAGTGTGCACCGTCTTTCCCTGCCACTGGGAGACGCTAGGAGGAGGGCTCACTCATTGTCTTCTGACCTCGGAATGAAGGGCTGTCAGGGACAGACAAGCAGCAGGGCAGCCACTGCAGATGCTGGTCAGAACAGCAGGTTTCCTTCCGGGAGGCGAGTGTGTCAGGCTAATGACAGTAATAACGCAGGGGATGAGGCGTGAGAGTCTGGAGGGGCAGGGGTGTAAGCAGAGACTTGGCTTAAAGCATTCTGCACGGGGAAGAGATCAGGGGGAGCAGGCAGACAGACCGGAAAGGCAGGTGGAGAACAGAGGAGAGAATGAAGAGCTTGGCGTGGGCAGGGGTCCCAGGTGAAGGTCGCTAAGCGATAAACGTTGAGCATCTACTATCTGTCAGGCGCCAAGGAAGGACACAGGGTAAACAAGGCAAAGGAGGCCTTTGTTCTCTAGTGTATGTGGGGGTGGGTGGGGTCAGACAATAAACAGGAAACAAATATAAGATCATGTCAGAGAGTGAGGAGTTGGGAAAACAGTGAAACACACTAAGGAGACAGAGTGGGCGGCTGAACGACAAGAGGGAGACGATTGGTGAAGATGCCGGGGTGGGGGGGGGCAAGGATTCCAGGAAGAGGGGATGAAAAGTACAGGGGTGCCAAGAGGATAATTTCAGATGTTTAGAACATCAAGAAGTCTGATGTGGCTCACTGTTTGAATATTGAGGAGTAGGAGATGGAGGGCCTCTCCTAACAAGGAGCTCAGGTTTACTCCAAGCACAATGAAAAGCCACTCAAATATTTTAAGCAGGCAAGAATATGATACAATTTAGATTTTCAAAACATTACTAGAGGCCTACCTGCTCTTTGGTGGGGCTAATGGCGGACTCTGGGAGGGCTCACGCCAAGGATCACTTCCCAGAACTTCTGCTGCCAGTGTCCTTGTCCCCGCGGGGAGCCACAGTCACCTGCTGCCTCTGCAGGAGACCCTTCAACACTAGCAGCAGACAAGCCAACATTTCCAGTTAAAGGTGCTTATTCCCAGTGCTGAACTTTCTTTGGAGGAATCCAATCAAAGGGGCTTGGATCCACAGTCAAATCACTGCCCACAACTGGTGAAAGGTGACACGGAGTGTGAAAAGTTCTCCTGTTTTGAAAGGAATCTCAAGAAAGAATGGCTGAACTAAAAACCAAGCCGACATGAAAAGTGGGGCCAGGAGGAGGGATAGCGACAGGACATTCTAGAGCCTCCTAGGGGCTCTTATCAGGAATAGATGCGTTAGAGAGCAGACAGCAGAAGCAAGAAGAACAACAATCCTGCAGCCTGTGGAAAAAAACCACATTCACAGAAAGACAGACAAGATGAAAAGGCAGAGGGCTATGTCCCAGATGAAGGAACAAGATAAAACCCCAGAAAAACAACTGAATGAGGTGGAGATAGGCAACCTTCCAGAAAAAGAATTCAGAATAATGATAGTGAAGATGATCCAGGACCTCGGAAAAAGAATGGAGGCAAAGATCGAGAAGATGCAAGAAATGTTTAACAAAGACCTAGAAGAATTAAAGAACAAACAAACAGAGATGAACAATACAGTAACTGACATGAAAACTACACTAGAAGGAATCAATAGCAGAATAATTGAGGCAGAAGAACGGATAAGTGACCTGGAAGACAGAATGGTGGAGTTCACTCCTGCGGAAAAGAATAAAGAAAACAGAATGAAAACAAATGAAGACAGCCTAAGAGACCTCTGGGACAATATTAAACGCAACAATATTCGCATTATAGGGGTCCCAGAAGGAGAAGAGAGAGAGAAAGGACCCGAGAAAATATTTGAAGAAACTGTAGTTGAAAACTTCCCTAACATGGGAAAGGAAATAGCCACCCAAGTCCAGGAAGCACAGAGAGTCCATACAGGATAAACCCAAGGAGAAACATGCCGAGTCACATAGTACTCAAATTAGCAAAAATTAAAGACAAAGAAAAATTATTGAATGCAGCAAGGGAAAAACGACAAGTAACATACAAGGGAACTCCCGTAAGGTTAACAGCTGATTCCTCAGCAGAAACTCTGCAAGCCAGAAGGGAGTGGCATGACATATTTAAAGTGATGAAAGAGAAGAACCTACAACCAAGATTACTCTACCCTGCAAGGATCTCATTCAGATTCGATGGAGAAATCAAAAGCTTTACAGACAAGCAAAAGCTAAGAGAATTCAGCACCACTAAACCAGCTCTACAACAAATGCTAAAGGAACTTCTCTAAGTGGGAAACACAAGAGAAGAAAAGGACCTATAAAAATAAACCCATAACAATTAAGAAAATGGTAATAGGAACATACATATCAATAATTACCTTAAACGTGAATGAATTCAATGCTCCATCCAAAAGACACAGGCTTGCTGAATGCATACAAAAACAAGACCCATATATATGCCGTCTACAAGAGACCCACTTCAGACCTAGGGACACATACACACTGAAAGTGAGGGGATGGAAAAATATTCCATGCAAATGGAAATCAAAAGAAAGCTGGAGTAGCAATACTCATATCAGATAAAATAGACTTTAAAATAATGTTACAAGAGACAAGGAAGGACACTACATAATGATCAAGGGATCAATCCAAGAAGAAGATATAACAATTATAAATATATATGCACCCAACATAGGAGCACCTCAATACATAAGGCAACTGCTGACAGCTATAAGAGAGGAAATTGACAGTGACACAGTAATAGTGGGGGACTTTAACACCTCACTTACACCAATGGACAGATCATCCAAACAGAAAATTGATAAGGAAACACAAGCTTTAAATGACACAATAGACCAGATAGATTTAATTAATATTTATAGGATATTCCATCCAAAAACAGCAGATTAAACTTTCTTCTCAAGTGCGCATGGAACATTCTCCAGGATAGATCACATCTTGGGTAACAAATCAAGCCTCAGTAAATTTAAGAAAATTGAAATCGTATCAAGCATCTTCTCTGACCACAACGCTACGAGATTAGAAATCAATTACAGGGAAAAAAACGTAAAAACCACAAACACATGGAGGCTAAACAATACGTTACTAAATAACCAAGAGATCACTAAAGAAATCAAAGAGGAAATCAAAAAATACCTAGAGACAAATGACAATGAAAACACGACGATCCAAAACCTATGGGATACAGCAAAAGCAGTTCTAAGAGGGAAGTTTATAGCTATCCAAGCCTACCTCAAGAAACAAGAAAAATCTCAAATAAACAACCTAACCTTACACCTAAAGGAACAAGAGAAAGAAGAACAAACAAAACCCAAAGTTACCAGAGGGAAAGAAATCATAAAGATCAGAACAGAAATAAATGAAATAGAAACAAAGAAAGCAATAGCAAAGATCAATAAAACTAAAAGCTGGTTCTTTGAGAAGATAAACAAAATTGATAAACCATCAGCCAGATTCATCAAGAAAAAGAGGGAGAGGACTCAAATCAATAAAATTAGAAATGAAAAAGGAGAGGTTACAACAGAAACTGCAGAAATACAAAGCATCCTAAGAGACTACTACAAGTAACTCTATGCCATAAAATGGACAACCTGGAAGAAATGGACAAATTCTTAGAAAGGTATAACCTTCCAAGACTGAACCAGGAAGAAAGAGAAAATATGAACACACCAACCACAAGTAATGAAATTGAAACTGTGATTAAAAATCTTCCAACAAACAAAAGTCCAGGACCAGATGGCTTCACAGGTGAATTCTATCAAACATTTAGAGAAGAGCTAACACCCCTCCTTCTCAAACTCTTCCAAAAAATTCCAGAGGAAGGAACACTTCCAAACTCATTCTATGAGGCAACCATCACCTTGATACCAAAACCAGACAAAGATACTACAAAAAAAGAAAATTACAGACCAATTATCACAGATGAATATAGATGCAAAAATCCTCAACAAAACACTAGCAAACAGAATCCAACAGCACATTAAAAGGATCATACACCATGATCAAGTGGGGTTTATCCCAGGGATGCAAGGATTCTTCAATATACGCAAATCAATCAATGTGATACACCATATTAACAAATTGAAGAATAAAAACCATATGATCATTGCAATAGATGCAGAAAAAGCTTCTGACAAAATTCAACACCCCTTTATGATAAAAACTCTTCAGAAAGTGGGCATAGAGGGAACCTACCTCAACATAATAAAGGCCATATACGACAAACCCACAGCAAACATCATTCTCAATGGTGAAAAACTGAAAGCATTTCCTTTAAGATCAGGAACAAGACAGGATGTCCACTCTCACCACCATTATGCAACATAGTTTTGGAAGTCCTAGCCACGGCAATCAGAGAAGAAAAAGAAATAAAAGGAATCCAAATTGGAAAAGAAGAAGTAAAACTGTCACTGTTTGCAGATGACATGATACTATACATAGAGAATCCTAAAGATGCCACCAGAAAACTACTAGAGCTAATCTATGAATTTGGTAAAGTTGCAGGATACAAAATTAATGCATAGAAATCTCTTGCATTCCTATACACTAATGATGAAAAATATGAAAGAGAAATTAAGGAAACACTCCCATTTACCACTGCGACAAAAAGAATAAAATACCTAGGAATAAGCCTACCTAGGGAGACAAAAGACCTGTATGCAGAAAACTATAAGACGCTGATGAAAGAAATTAAAGATGATACAAACAGATGAAGAGATATACCATGTTCTTGGATTGGAAGAATCAACATTGTGAAAATGACTATACTACCCAAAGCAATATACAGATTCAATGCAATCCCTATCAAATTAGCAATGGCATTTTTTTTTTTTTTTTTTTTTTTTTTTGCGGTACGCGGGCCTCTCACTGCTGCGGCCCCTCCCGTCGCGGAGCACAGGCTCCGGACGCGCAGGCCCAGCGGCCATGGCTCACGGGCCCAGCCGCTCCGCGGCATGTGGGATCCTCCCGGACCGGGGCACGAACCCGCGCCCCCGGCATCGGCAGGCGGACTCCCAACCACTGCGCCACCAGGGAAGCCCGCAATGGCATTTTTTACAGAACTAGAACAAAAAATCTTAAAATTTCTATGGAGACACAAAAGACCCTGAATAGCCAAAGCAGTCTTGAGGGAAAAAAAACGGAGCCAGAGGAATCAGACTCCCTGACTTCAGACTATACTACAAAGCTACAGTAATCAAGACAATATGGTAGTGGCACAAAAACAGAAATATAGATCAATGGAACAGGATAGAAAGCCCAGAGATAAACCCATGCACCTATGGCCAACTAATCTATGACAAAGGAGGCAAGGATATACAATGGAGAAAAGACAGTCTCTTCAATAAGTGGTGCTGGGAAAACTGGACAGCTACATGTAAAAGAATGAAATTAGAACACTCCCTAACACCATACACAAAAATAAACTCTAAATGGATTACAGACCTAAATGTAAGACCAGACAGTATAAAACTCTTAGAGGAAAACATAGGAAGAACACTCTTTGACATAAATCACAGCAAGATCTTTTTTGATCCACCTTCTTGAGTAATGGAAATAAAAACAAAAATAAACAAATGGGACCTAATGAAATTTAAAAGCTTTTGCACAGCAAAGGAAACCATAAACAAGACCAAAAGACAACCCTCAGAATGGGAGAAAAGATTTGCAAAAGAATCAACGGGGGCCTCCCTGGTGGCGCAGTGGTTGAGAGTCCGCCTGCCGATGCAGGGGATACGGGTTCGTGCCCCGGTCTGGGAGGATCCCATATGCCGCAGAGCGGCTGGGCCCGTGAGCCGTGGCCGCTGGGCCTGCGCGTCCGGAGCCTGTGCTCCGCAACGGGAGAGGCCACAGCAGTGAGAGGCCCGCATACCACAAAAAGAAAAAAAAAAAAAAAAAAAAAAGAATCAACGGACAAAGGATTAATCTCCAAAATATATAAACAGCTCATGCAGCTCAATATTAAAAAAACAAACAACCCAATCCAAAAATGGGCAGAAGACCTAATAGACATTTATCCAAAGAAGACATACAGGTGGCCAAGAAGCACATGAAAAGCTGCTCAAGATCACTAATTATTAGAGAAATACAAATCAAAACTACAATGAGGTATCAACTCACAGCAGTTAGAATGGGCATCATCAGAAAATCTACAAACAACAAATGCTGGAGAGGGTGTGGAGAAAAGGGAACCCTCCTGCATTGTTGGTGGGAATGTAAATTGATACAGCCACTATGGAGAACAGTATGGAGGTTCCTTAAAAAACTAAAAATAGAATTACCATATGACCCAGCAATCCCACTACTAGGCATATACCCAGAGAAAACCATAATTCAAAAAGACACATGCACCCCAATGTTCACTGCAGCACTATTTACAATAGCCAGGTCATGGAAGCAACCTAAATGCCCGTCGACAGAGGAATGGATAAAGAAGATGTGGTACATATATACAATGGAATATTACTCAGCCATTAAAAGGAACGAAATTGGGTCATTTGTAGAGACGTGGATGAATCTAGAGACTGTCATACACAGTGAAGTAAGTCAGAAAGAGAAAAACAAATATCGTATATTAATGCATATATGTGGAACCTAGAAAAATGGTGCAGATGAACCGGTTTGCGGGGCAGAAATTGAGACACATATGTAGAGAACAAACGTATGGACACCAAGGGGTGAGGGGAAGTGGCGGGGGGTGGTGGTGGTGGGATGAATTGGGAGATTGGGATTGACATATATACACTAATATGTATAAAATGGATAACTAATAAGAACCTGCTGCATAAAAAAATTACTAGATATTGTGAAGACTAGTTTGTAAAGGGCAAGGGCAGAAGCAACAAGATTATAGCAAGATTATAACAATGATGGAGAGAAGGAGACGAATTCAGGACATATTTTAGATGCAGAGCTCACAGGACTTGCTGATGAATTAGATACACGGTGGGAATCAGTGAGACAAGGGAAAGGGAGGAAGGATGTTTCCTAGGTTTTTAGCCTGAACAAGCAGAAGCCATCATATCCCAGGACGGGAAACAGTACTGGGAGAGAAATGGATTGTTGGGGGGCAGCGGTGGTAATTCGAGACATCTATTTGAGCCATGGGAGCTTTGTATGGCTATTAGGGCATCCAAGTGGAGATGTCAAGTAGGCTGTTGGATAAATGAGTCTGGAGCGCTGGATATAAATTTAGGACTTGCTGACATTTACATAGTATTTAAGCCCTGGGACTGGATGACATCACTGGACAGAGAATGTGGAACGAGAAGGGGGCCAAGGACTAAGCCCTAGGAAGTTCTAACATTTAGAGGTCAAGCAGAAGACGGAGAAGGAGAAGCCAGGGAGGATGAAGGGAAACGAGAAGAGTGTGGTGTCCTAGAAGTGCAACTCAAGTAAAACAGGGTAACCTGAAAGGAGGCGGGGGTAGGACAGGATGAGAGTGGGGGCAGGGGAAGCCCATTTAGACAGAGAGGTTAGGGAAGGCCTCGCAGAGGAGATGACATTGGATCTAAGTGAAATTTTAATGAAATGAGTGAATCATTGTGAAAAGCCAGGGTAAAACATTCCAGGCAGTGGGAACAGCAAATGCAAAGGCCCTGTGGCAGGTTAAGCCCTTGTAATTCTGGTAACATAGATCAGGTCCAGTGTGGCTGGGGCATGAAGAGCGTTAGGAGGGGCGGGGCCAGGTTATACAGGGCCCTGTAAGTCACGGTGAGGAATTTGATACTCTGAGCGCTAGAAAAGCTGAGTAATGCAACTCGGTCTACCTATTTTAAAGATCGTTTGGTTTGCTTCGGGAAGAATGCATTGCAGCAGGACCAGAATGGAATCAGGGGATCAAGCTGTTGGGATAATCCGAGGTCTCCACTCCCACCCTCACCCCGACCTCATCCCCAGCACTCAGCACTCTCCAACAGGGGCGAAACAGAGTTGGGGTCACAGAGCTTTGGGTGACTCAGAATCTCAGAGATTGACTGGGGCAACCAGGGGTGTCCATGGAGTTGGGGTGAAGGGTGGAGGAGCCCGCCACCGGAACCCGGGGAATCGGACGGTGCTCACCGTCCGCTGCCCTCTCGCGTTCTCCACCTGGGACGCGGCCGGGCGCGGCTCCCCAGGCGCGGCAGCGCGAGGGTTAAACCATGCGGGAGGGGGAGAGGCGGAGACCAAGAGCTTCGTGCTGCCGCGCCGAGCCCCGCCGGGCCGAGCGCAGCCCGAGCCGAGCCGAGCCGAGCCGAGCCGAGCATCTCCCGCCGCCGCCGCCCCGCGCCCAGGGCGCCCGCCCCCACCCTCTACAGCACCCCGCTGCCCTCAGAACCCCCCGACCATGCCCAGTGCCCCACACGCTCCCGCGACCCCCCAGCCCGGCGCAGCCCTGAGCTCCCGCAGCCGTCGCGCCGCCGCGCCAGGCATGCAGGTGAGCGAGAGGGACCCCCACGCCCCCGCCCGAGGGAGCCCGGCCCTGCCCTCCCGGACTCCGAGCCTTTCGCCCCCCTCCCCTCCCGACGCGGTCCCTCGCCCGGCTCGAGCCTCCAGCCCATAAGCGCGCCTTCCCAACCACGCTTTCCTTCGCTCCGCGGGTCCCGACTCCATCCTGCCCTCCTGGCGCAGCGGTCGCCGTCCCCGCCGCTGCCTTCCTCCCGCCGTGGGCTCAGCCCCCGGCTCCTTGCATCCTCCTGCCTCGGCTTCCCTTTCTGCTTGCTCTCGGCGCTCCCGCCCGAGGAGACCCCTCGCCTACCTCCTGGTCCTCGTCCCCCGCCCCCCTTATCGCTTTCCAGCCCTGTCCAGGGAGCGTGGGCCTGTGGGAGGGGTGGGCTCGCGGCCGCGCTGGGGATGGGGCCCGGTTCCCCCAGCCCGAGGCTCCCGCCCCACCCCCAGCTCGTCTCCTGCGCACAACAGGTCGGTGAGGAGCGAGGGGAGGGTGGGGTGGCGCGCCAGCCAGGGGACTTGGGGCTTCCTGGAGGGGGCGACTAAGGGGTGCGGGGTCCGGGGACTGGAGATGCCGTTGGTTGGGGAGGGGGGATGCACAGGCGGAGAGGCGAGCGGGTCCTGGAGTCAGCTGGCCACAGACGCCCCTGGGAGCCCCTTTCCCCTCCCCTGGCTCACACGCCTTCCTCTGTCCCTGCAGCTTCGTTCTTTTCCCGGTTCCGTCTCCCTTCTTCCCACCAGGCCCCCATCCCTGCCTCTCTCCGTAGCTCCGTATCCCTTTCCGTTGGAAGAAACAATTTCCATCTCCTCCATCTTTGCTGTTCCCGTTTTCCGTGCCCCGTCCCCTCCTTGTCTCATTTTGTTCTCGGTACCATGTTCTCTCCTTTCCCGCTTCCTTCCTCCCATCCCTGGTCCCCTCCACCCCACTTCTCCCTTCCCCTTCCACGATCCCCACTTCCCATCCTGCCTGGACCTTTCCTTCCTCCTCCTCCTGCCCTTCCTCCTTCTTCCCGGCTCCTGTGACCGCCTCACCCTCTCAGCTTCCCTCCCTGACCTTTACTCTCAGCCTCAGCATCCTCCAGCTGCCGATCTCCTCTGCGCCCCCCGCCCCGTCCATTCTTTCAGGACTAGCCGCCTTCATCTGCTTCCTCTTCACCTTTCTCTTCCCTTCTCACGCCTCACCAGCCTTCCCCCTTTCAGGCCATCATCGCTTCCCATCTCTCCCCACAGCCCACTTCCCCAGTGCCTTCCCCAGACTCGCCCACCTTACTCCCCTGTTATTCTCTGAGAGTGCTTAATGTCCAGATTTAGACCCAGAATCCAGAGGACACCAAGTGTCGTATCCTCCTTCACTGGGGAGCTTGCTGCCACCGCCTGGATCCACCACCCTCAGCTCTGAGAACGTGTCCTCCTCTTTCAAAACCATCCATCCCGACTCTCCCAGGACTCTTTACCCAGGAGAGCTTCCTTTGAGGGGGTGGCCTCTCCCCAACTCCACCTCCCCTCAGAGGGCACCTGTGCATTCGGACGATCGAACATTGAGCAAATATTATATTCTGTAGTTTTTCTCCCGCCCACCTCTCTCTTTCTCTCTTTCCTTCCATCCCTCCATCCCTCCATCTCCTCTTCCCCTGCTCCTGAAGATGAGATCCTGGGGCCATTCCATCATAAGAGAAATGCCTCAGACAACAAGTGGGGTGGGCAGGCTGGGATGCTCCCCCTGTGCAACCACACACGTTCACACACTCACTCAGATTGACTTCCTCGTCCCTCCCCCACTCAGACTCCCTCCCTCCCTCGGTAGGTGCTCAAGGAATCACAAGGTTCTTGGCTCTAAATTAAGATCTAAGAAAAGCTAGGAGCTGTGGGCAGAGGAAGTGAGACGGAAGGAAGCCAGAGAAGTGGGAGTAGACCCTGGGGTGGGGGGGTGACAGGGACCTGGGAAGTTGTGTAGATAGGGGCTGGGGGCTAGACAGGGGGCTGTTCTGGGGGTTCCCCTCCCCGCTCCCCACCCGCCCGCCCGCCCGCCCGCCCGCCGCAAGAGGATGCTTGCAGCCATGTGTCCTGAGCGGGAGCAGCGTAGCTGGCAGCCACAGCTGGGAGGGGAGGTGGAAGTGAGCTGGTGGATGAATGAGCCGGGGAAGTATTCAGGGCAGGGCTGGGGTGTGACGACCCCTCTCTCCCCCAGTAAAGGCTGACCATCTGGGTCATCTCTGAGGAGGATCTCGGACATGGAGTCCAGGATGTGGTAAGTCTGGCCCGGCAGGGGAAGCTGGGAAGCCACTTTCCCTGGGGTCTTGGCCCTTTCCCTCCCAGGCCCACCCAGGGCCTTCCATCCTGAGGGCTAGACCCTAGGAAGATGGGAAATGAGAGCAGTCTTCCCAAGGCCCACCTCCTGTTTGCACAGAGTCTCGGAGGGAGGTGGCCTGTCCTCTGCACACATACGCCCAAGGTGGCCTTGGTTTCACCCGCGCGCTCTCTCCCTTCCCGCAGGCCTGCACCGCTGCTGCCCCGTCTCCTCCCTCTCTGGCCACTGCTGTTGCTGCCCCTCCCACCGCCTGCTCAAGGTTCCTCCTCCTCCCCTCGGACCCCACCAGCCCCAGCCCGACCCCCCTGTGCCCGGGGAGGGCCCTCAGCCCCACGCCACGTGTGCGTGTGGGAGCGGGCACCTCCACCAAGCCGTTCCCCGCGGGTCCCAAGATCACGTCGGCAAGTCCTGCCGGGCACCTCGCCCCCGGCCACCCCATCAGGCTTTGAAGAGGGGCCGCCCTCATCCCAGTACCCCTGGGCTATTGTGTGGGGTCCTACAGTGTCTCGAGAGGATGGGGGCGACCCCAACTCTGCCAATCCTGGATTTCTGCCCCTGGACTATGGTTTCGCAGCCCCGCATGGGCTGGCCACCCCACACCCCAACTCAGACTCCATGCGGGGTGATGGAGATGGGCTTAGCCTTGGAGAAGCACCTGCCACCCTGCGGCCAGTCCTTTTCGGGGGCCGCGGGGAAGGTGAGTGGGAGTTGGGGAGGTTGGTAGGGATTCGGGGGTGGGGAGGCTGGCTGAAGACTCTAAAGAAAGCAGCAGAGGTCCTGCCTGTTAGCTCCTTCCACAAATGTGTCAGGGACTAACGCTGGCACAGGAGGCCGAGTTCAAGATGCATGTGAGCCTCAGAGGAGCTCAGGTCCACTGGAGAAGACACAGGTGTAAACACTCGGGGATGAGTCAACGTAATAAATGCTCTAATGGAGGCGCGCACAGCACGTTTTTAGGCAGAGAGAGAAGGGAGAGACTACTTATGCCTGGGGATCAGGACACCCTCCAAGAATTGACATTTAAGCTGGACCTTGGAAACAGTGGGAGTATTCCAGGCAGAGGAAATGAACGAGCCCTTCAGGGTGACATCTCGGCTCAGGGAGCGCTGAGACGGGGCCAGTGGTCTGGGGGTGGGGCCGGGGTGGAGATGGACGTTTCCAGCCCCTAGTGTCTGTGCAGTCTCTCTGGCCTTGGAACCTCCTCCTCATCCCATATATACAGAAGATTTGGGGAAGTGGAGAAAAAGGATTTGGGAGGAAAAGAGCTGAAAACTCTGGGGAAAGCCGATGATAAAAATAAAGCGGGGAGGCTCCAGAGAAGCAGAAAGAGTTGGGCAATGTGGCTTCAGACGGCAACACTCCAACCCCACCCCCAGCCTCTCTCGGCTCCCCCCACCTCGGGCCTCCCTAAAAATTTCTCCCTACCCCAAGCAGGTGTGGACCCTCAGCTCTATGTCACAATTACCATCTCCGTCATCATTGTTCTCGTGGCCACTGGCATCATCTTCAAGTTCTGGTAAGCTGGGGTGGGAGGAGGAGATGCTGGCATTCCCATCAATGTTTGGCTACATTTGGCTGGAAGGAGCCAGGGCGGCAGTTTTGCTGGCGGTGGGATAGGAAGTGGTGGATTAAGGCAAGACTTTGGGGAAAAGGTAGGAAGGATTCGGGTGGGGGAAGCTCTGAGAAATGAGCGCAGATTCCTTCTGGGGAAATACAAGGGTGATGGGAGGGGGGGGGGAGTCATTTGTGTGCACGGGGGCTTTGGTGGCCACCCCTTGTGGCCATATCCTCCATGACCCATTCTGCAGAGCCCCTTCTTAAGGCTGCCTGGGGAGGAGGGAGAAAAATCGGAGCTTCCTTTGCACACACTTAATATCGGGTCGTGCAGTCCTTCCCACTTTACTGCAAGAATCATTAGACTGAGGTGTCCAGGTCATTAGCTGACTTTGAACTAGAACTAAACCTGCCAGGCGCCTGCTGCGGAGGGAAATGGCTCTGCTGGGTATGCGTGGGGGAGAGGCGGTTCTGGGGGACTGTGTGTCTGGGGGGAGGAGCTACTCATTCTGTGGATCTGAACCAGGCGAGAGGGTGGTTTAGATTCCCGAGCCCCCTGGCGGGGAGAGGAAGTGGTTTGGTGGACGCGGTCTCAGGACACGGGGCTTAGGGACCTGTTAGAGGCTGGTTTCTCTGCTGTAGGATGTTGTGGGTGCCTGAGGGAGACTAGGGGCGACCAGCGCTGGAAGCCCAGGTTGGGGGGGCTTCCTGAGTGTGTGAGAACCTCTTTCCTTCCGGGGCACCAGCTGGGACCGCAGCCAGA
The DNA here is from genome assembly GCF_964165515.1 of Mesoplodon bidens. Classification (NCBI taxonomy): domain Eukaryota; kingdom Metazoa; phylum Chordata; class Mammalia; order Artiodactyla; family Ziphiidae; genus Mesoplodon; species Mesoplodon bidens. Next base: position 5,754,133 of record NC_138167.1, on the reverse strand, counting down.
AGCGGCGCAGGCCCTCTGGGCAGCAAGGTGCCCTGAGGCAGGAGGAGAGCCAGCAGCCCTTGACAGACCTGTCCCCAGCCGGGGTCACTGTGCTGGGGGCCTTCGGGGACTCGCCCACCCCCACCCCTGACCACGAGGAGCCCCGAGGGGGACCCCGGCCTGGGATGCCCCAGCCCAAGGGGGCTCCAGCCTTCCAGCTGAACCGGTGAGGGCAGGGCAGAGGGCTGGGAGGGCGGGCAGGGGAGGCACCTGGGGCTGCGATGGTGGGATTGGGGCGCTCCCTCCCGGGTGGGTGGAAAGGAGGCAGACCTGCCCCCCCACCCCAGGAGACTGGACCCCTCCTCTCCGGGGGCACCCTTCCATCTCCCGCTGTCTGTGGATCTGCGTCCTGTTCTCATGCTGCCATTTAACTCCAACTCTGCCCTCTTAACCTTGATCCCTTTTATTTCTTGGACTGCCCTCTCGATTCTGGCCTGCCTCTTGGTTCCTGACGGTGCCCTTTCCCTTTTCCTCTCAGGATTCCCTTGGTGAATCTGTGATCCCCCCCAAGCCTGGGCTGCCACCAAGCAGGGGGCCAAGGGGCCGGCACAGCCCCCATCCCGCTGAGGGCAGGGCGGCCGTGGGCGCCTCGGAACACTCGCTAGCCCGCGGGTGAGCGCACCTGCTCAGCCTCCTTTAGGTGGGGGCCTCACGTATCTGTGGCTTTTGGCCCCCGGCCCCGCCCTGGCACACTCACATGAGAGCCTTGCACACTCGCCTCTCCCCTCACGAGCCACTGCACACACTCACGCTCTTGTACGGCCAGTCTCCCTAGCCACGTCTCTCCCCTCCGCGGATCCCTCACGTCCTCCCTTTCGTCTCACACTGTTCCCTTTGTCTTCTCCCACGTCCCACCCATCGCTCAGTGGCCCATCACTCAGAGGTCAGTGGGTGACTCCCGTGGACTCTGGTGTGCATGTCCCGGCCCCGCGCTGTGGCGTCGTGTGTCCTGCTCCCACTCTCGCCTCATGAACACCCACTGACTGAGTTTCTGTGGCCCCTGCATGCTGCCCCGGAGGTGGGTGGGAGGTGAGCTGGGGGCTCCGTGCGCCTCCGTCTGTCACGGTCCCATCCCGCTCCGCTCATGTGTTTCGCTGTCTCCCCCATCCCGCTCCGAGGGCACGAGCCCTTGTTACCCTGAGGGCTCCCTGGGGGAATGGGAGTACTGAGGGCGCAAACTCCTACCCCCTCCACTGCTAAATTCTGTTGTCTGGGAGATGGCTTTTGGGGAGCCACCTGCTGCACTACATGAGAAAGGGGCTCCCATTTGCCCTCCCCTGCCTCCCAGGTCCTTCTGTCTCGTCTGTCCTGGCTGTCTGTGTGTGTCAGTCTGGAATTCAGAGCCCCCGAGCCAGTCCTCCACTTGCCGGCCTCCCTGAGGGCCTCCCTATCCACCTAGGCTGCCAGGGACCCGAGCCAGCTGGTTCAAGGCCATCGGGAGCCTCCCAATCCGACCCTCCCTTCCTCCCTCCTTGGCTCCTCCACTCTCCCTCCTTTTGCACCACCCGCCCCCTCAGGTTTGTCCTGACTTCTCATGGCTTTCCCACTTTCCTTCCTCCTTCCCTCTCTTACCTGGCTCCTATGCTGTGATATATATTTTTGTATTATCTCTTTCTTCTTGTGGTGATAATCTTGAATTCTTGTGGGATGTAAGTTTCAAAATTTTCAAATAAAGCCTTTGCAAGATACCTGAGTCCCCTGGTTCTGCCTTATGAGCCCCACAGAGAGGAGAGGAGGAGGGGCGATGGGCAGCTAAGAGGGAAGAAAAGGAGGATGAGGGGGGTGCGGGTAACCCCTCCCGACCCGATGTGACCTGGCCCGCTCTGACCCGGGGTTGGGATTCGGGGGCTTTGACTTGGGATGCAATGGAAGGAAGAGACACTGAAGGGGGGCAGTCTTGACAAGGAGCAGCCGGAGCAAGAGAGAAACCGGAAGAGTGGCTTGTTAATTGCTAGAGAAAGTCAAGAGAGACCACGAAAAAGGAGGCAGAAGAAAAGGGAAACACGTAGAAGCACAGGCGATGGCGCAACCAAGAAAAGGAAGAGGAGAGCGCTGATAGACACGTGGAGGTCGAAGGGCAAAAGGAGAAGAAAAGATGGAGCAACGGGCAAGCGATGAGAGGGGCCGCAGGAAAGAGGCTGGCTGCCCTGCTTGCTTTATTGGCAGCCTTGCCCCCTCACCCGCCCCCGCCCACAGCTGCCCCCAGAAGCCCCGCGGTTAGCTCTCATTAGCTTTCCCTGCTCTGCCCGCTCTGAGAGGCACTGCTGGGGTGTGGGCGTGCAATCGAGGGGTGCGTTTGGAGGAGGGAATGCAGGATACCCAGCGGGGATCAGTCACCCCTGAGCCCCCAGTTCTAGGTCTGGCTCTCGAAACAGCCTTGCAAAAACCCACACGGCAGCCTCTCAGCTGTTGCTAGGTTCTGTTGCCATGGTAACCACCCAGGTCCCATTTCTCCCCCCACCCCCATCTGTGCCCCACTTGCTCCCTGGAAATGGGGGTGCTCCAGGGAGGAGAGGAGACGGTCACGTGCAAGAGGGGGGCTGCCCTGGCCTGTGTTGGCCTCCATGTATTTATTTTTGCAGTTAGAATCAGGGATGTCTATGTATCTGTAGGTGGGTGCTTTAGGGGTTGGGGCGCTTTACTGTGTACTCAAGTGAAGTGTGGCTGAGTCCACGAAGCACACAACAGTGAGCGAGGTGGAGGGAGTGTATTTCTCAGGATCAGAGCAGTTTGTGGGTTCGGGTCATCAGACTCCCTAAGAAAAAGAAGAAAGAAGCAGATCCGGGCCAAGGAGTGATGAACCAGCTAAAAGCAGAGGTGCAAGGCAAACATGCTGCTGAGGCGAGCTCAGAGTCAACCCAGTGGGACCTGAAGAGACCCCAGCCTGGAGCTGGTGGAAGGGAGAGGGCTGGATGAGACCTGAGGGTGCAGGAAGAGGTGCTGCTGGGATGGGCTGGGGGCAGTGAGGGAAGGACCTGAGGAGGAGGGGGAGGAGGAGGAGGGGGAGGAGATTGACGGGAGAGGAAGCCTTATTACCCTTTCCCTTCCTTCCCCACAGGAATCTAGTCCTTGTCAGGTGGGGGGTTGGGGGGAAGAGGAGGCGCAGAAGGGGAAGAGCTGAAGTGCCCGGACAGCACATGTCTCTTATCACCTTCCTCTTCAGAGGGACAGTGTGACCCCAAGGCTCATCCATATGCAAAAGGCACACATGAAGGTCCCTAATGAAGAGGGAATTAATTATCACCTGATTAGACTGCTGTTTCTCTAAATTTAAATAAATTAAAATATACCAGCAAGACACAGGAAATTCTTACCTGTTCCTTCTCCCTAAATGCCCTCCTTCTCCATGGAAAGTCAGATGGCAGGGAGAGACAGAGGAGAAAGATGTCCGAGTCTTTGAGTTGTCCTAAAGGAAAGATCCCGAACTAAATCCCATTGTTATGCTAACCAGGAAGAGTCAGGAGGCCCTGGGGAAGGATCCTAACTTTATCTCATGTAGTGTTGAAACTGAAACTATGGGGCCTCGGGAGGTCCTCAGAAGGCTCCAAGTGGCAAAGCAGTCACTGCTTAGTCACAGACCAAGAACACAAACGGTGGCCATACTACCCCTTTGCTTCTTGGAGGCCACCCATCACTACTGGGACCAGCATCTCTCATCTCTATGCTTTCTTTGCCTCCTGAGCTGTGCATCAAATGACTAAGCCAGGCTTCTCTTAAGCATTTTTCTGGAATGATTACCATTGTGGCTCAGACCAAACCAGGGAGTGGGGAAGCCCCCAGGAGGAGGGATCTCCCAGGCAGAGCTCAGGGTGTGGAAGTGATTCAAGATGGAAACAGTGTGCCAGCTGGAAAACCCCAGGCTAAAATTAACAGCCCTCCTCCCCCTACGCCCCACATTTATCTCTCTAAAGCTTCTCTCTAAGGAGTTCAAAGCACTAAAACTTGCTTCTTATAGCAAGGGCAGCAGCAGGGTTGACAATTGGAGACACCGAGGTCCCGGGGGGTGCCAGTTATTGTAAACAGGAGAAGAACAGAAAGAGAACCAGGACTTATAGTGATTACCACCATTTTGCTCCCACTTTTCTATCTCTGCCCCCAAAGTCAAGGTTTCTCAAATCATCGATCTCTAACCCATACAGCAACTACGTCTGGTCACATCTGCGCCCTTAAGACCCTTATCCTATTGTGTCACTATTGCGTTGACACAGACAGGTTACAGAGTCCCAAAATGTGATAAAGAGAGCGGATGCTTTTAAAAAGATACAAATACATACCTTCTATTTAAACAATTAATTGGAATTTTTATTTTTAGGTGTCTTTTGCTACTTCCTGGGGAAGCTGTGACCTTGGGAAAAATCACTTAAGTCTTCAGAGTCTTACGTTCATTATATGTAAAATTTGGCATTACAGTTATTCCTATCCGGGTTATTTTGATCTCTAAGCAAGGAACTATTACTGTTAATAGGAGGCACTTTGATTCTGTTTCACTCAAAATAGAGCTGAGCCCAGAGGGATTCTGGTCAGATCTGGGACAAGCTGGTGGCAGCATTCATTTACTCAAATAGCATGTATTTATTTAGCATCTACTGTGTGCTCAGCAAAGCAGTGGGAGGGTACCATCTATGAAACAGTTTCTCCCGCGTTGCTGACAAACTTGCTTAAGAGTCACATATATGAAATAGTTAAAACAGACAAAAAAAAAAAAAGGTACGGACTAAATGCTGTGGAAATTCGGAGAACGAGACCGTTGGAGCAATCAAGGAAGGCTTCCTGAAAAAGTTCACATTAATTGTTCATTGATGCAACAAACGTTTACCAACTGCTTACTAAGTGCCAGGCTCTGAGGATACAGCAGCGAACAACTCAGAGTCCTTGCCCTCGTGGGGCTGATATTCCAGTGAGAAGAGGAGGACATCCAACATAGAATATAGAATCCAACATCCAATATAGAATCAGGTAGAGGTGAGTGCTATATGTAAAAGTAAAGCCGGGTGAGTAGGAGATAAAGATGTGGAAGAGGGCCACAAGAACTTAGAGACCAAAGCAAAGAGAGTAAGGGGTGTGGTTAGGCAGGGGTCGGATTCTGAGGCCTGGGAGGGGTTATTAGTCAAGCTTTGGGCCTAAGGAGGGACCTCAGAAAACCACTGACACATCCTTTTCCTTTCTTTCATATTCAAATCATTGAGACATTCTTGAGAGTATGTAAGAAAAAAGAATGGTAACTCCCTACGTCTGCCTATCGCCCCCTTGGGGGAAGGGAACCAGGGCCCGACTTTTAAGAATCCATGCCGCCCCTCGTACCTTGATGCATAATTCATGAACCTGTCGCGTTTCCACCCGCCCACTTCCCCTAAAGTCCCTTCCGGAAGCCCGGAACCGCAGTCGTGAAGGTTCGGCTCCTGCCCTTAGCAGAACCCACCTTCACTTCCGCTGTGGCGTCACATCCCTGGAGGGTCTACCGCGTCCCCGGGCAGAAGCTACTTCCGCCCCTACTTGTCGTAACTTCCGCCCTGAGTATGCTTGAGCGCTAACCGCGCCGGATGTGCTCTAGCTGCTCCCGGAAGTGACTCGACCTTTGCGTTTTCACCCCCCCTTTCCCCATTGCCGCCCCCCCCAACATTGCTATTTCCCTCCCTCCCCCCTTTTCGTTTCCGGCGCTCCCGCCTTCTCTCAGCCGCGGCTCAACTCCGAGCCAGTGGGGGGAGGGAGGGGGCGTGGAGGAATCGGGGTTCTCGGGAGCACGAGCTGCGGCACCACTTCCGGGTGAGTGTTAGGGGAGGGAGGGAGGGAGGGGGCCACCCACTGCCTAGCGCCCCCGCCCTGCGGGTGTCTCGCGCACGATCCGTGCGTGTGAGTGTGTGGGTCTGCCTCGCGCCTAAAGTGCGTGCCCGCGCGCTCGCCTGGCGCTATCCCCCTCCCCTCGTCCTCTCCGGGTCCTCCCACCGCACTCGGCTCCCTCCTTCCCAGCAAACGCCGCCCCTCCCGCTCTCTGGCTCCGGCTCTGGCGCCGCCGCAGCCGTCGCCGCCGGGTGAGTCTAGCGCCGCTGCAGCCGGCGCGCGCCGAGCTCTCTGCTCCTTCCCCCTCCCCTTTTCCTTGGGGGGGGCGGGGAAGGGGGGGTCCACGATGGGACTGTACGTGTGTCCGTCCCGGAACCGGAAGTGGTTGTGGAGGAGCGGGCGATGGGGAGGAATGGGGGGGTTTAGGGGGCGGGTGTCTGTCTGGTGGGTGGCAGAGTTCAGCTCCCTGGAGAGGAAGGAGGGGCGTCCCAAAGAAGGGTCTTAGAGGAAGGGGTGGTGGGCGACCTCAGGAGAAGGCGCCCAGGGGCTGTCTCAGGACAGCGAAGGTGTTTGGGGGACAGCCGGGGTCTCCAGTAGCTAGACCACTGTGCAGGCTGAGGGAGGTACTTCTTGGCGCAGGGCCTTGGGTAGGCAGGGGCGAAGTCCTCGCGGCGGGGGGGGGGAGGCCAGAGGAAGTGCCTGGGCCTGAACTGGCACTGTGCCTGACACAAGGGCTTGTGCATCCCCCCCGGGTCCTCAGCTTTGCCTTCTGAGCCAATCCTTGGGAGGCAGGGACGCTTCTCTTCTTCCAGCTCTTCTGTTCTCTAACCATCCCCACACACCCCCGCCCCCGCCTCCGGTTACCTGCGGCCCCGGGGGGACCAAGAAGCACCAGTGTCTGAGCCCAGGGGTGGACCCCACACACTGGTGTTAGAGTTCATCTTAGTTGCTGGGAATTGGATGTATTTCCCTTGTATCCACATAGGGGGTGGCCCTGCACTCCTGTTGCTCTATCCTTGTATCTTTGGATCGTTGGTCGGGGGTCCGCCTGCCTTCTGGACTGAGTGCCGATGGTCAAAGAATTCCTGAGGTTCTCCACAGTTCTCCGGTGGCTGCACCCTTACCGGCCCCTGTAACCCAGACAATTTGTTTACAGAAAGTTCAGGAGCCCTGGAAAGGACAAGGAATAAGACGACAGGAGGAAGAGAGAGAGAGGGTAAGACAATTTGGGGTTAATGGCTTTTCCAGTTTTGGGGGGCGAAGGGGTCATAATCAAATGGCCCTTTTGCGGACAGCGTGACAGAATTGTTCAAGTAGTAGCAATTCTAATACTAGTGTTTGCTGTGGGAGAAAAATCAGCCTCTTCGTATTATCTCTTGAGGATACCCAGGAAGTTTTGTGCAGAAAGTTGGCACTGTACCCCATCACCTTCCATTCCCACCAGTCCTCGACAAGAATGAGTTGTGAAATGCTCAAGTGAACTCACTAAGCAGTGTTGCATTGTGTCCAAAGGAGAAACTTATTCTGCTTTGGAGATAAATGGGCCCTAGTTACCAGTGTAGCCTTTGTGGCATAGCTAATGGAATTGCTTTCCCGTGTTTGGAACAAGCAGAACTGAGTTTAGAGTGGAGTTTGTATCCTTAACGTTGCATCGGTGTTTGGAGTGGATCTGGTGAGTGATTAGAATCCGTAGTGTGATGTTATTTGAATTTGACATGGCACGGTGAAGTTTGGGGGAAAAAACTGATTCGTGGGTAGTTTGAAGTAAAATGGATAAAACTGTATGGAGTAGACTTCAGAAGTAGCTCTGGAAGAATTCAGAATATGAGGTTTGATGGTGATTGAGTTTTAGGTTGCCTGAAAATGACAATATGTCAACCCAACAGAGTTTGAGTTCAGAGCTTATAATCTTAGAGGTGTCTTCTGAGAAGCAATTCCAGGCTGGTTTATAAAATTTATTCCCCAAAGGTTTCTGAGCCAAGTTGGTGGTTAACTATTAGGTGCATATTCCCTCTTCTCCAGACTTTTTTTCTTTGGTTTTTTCTTTCCTGCCTCACAGTGCGCAGATCCGTCAGTTAATAGTGGAACGGGCAGGGCAAGGGGAACCACTATGGCGTTCTTCCTGCAGGGTGCAGGTACAGTGGTCCAGTGGTGCCCAGGGTAGAAGGTGCTGGCTCAGATTGCCAGCTTTGTGGTGGTAGTGGTCCTGTTGGTCTCTTTGAGTATGGTGTGATGGTCTTTCCCAATAGAATTGGGATAAACCTGTTCTCAGTTATTTTGTACTTGGGAGAGTTCACAGTAGGAAGTCCCCAGATCCTATTGGGATGGCCCTTCTTGAATGCCCTTAGGACCTGAGAAAAAGATTTGTTTCCTAACCGAGGAAGAATGGTCCTGTGTGTTTCCTCACTTCAAGTCCTTAGCTAACATTGCAACCTTTCTGCAGTTGTGCATTCTGGAACAGTTTTTTTCAATAAAGTGTCTGAGATCCATGTGTCAAGTTCCTTCCTTTTTTCTTTTTCTTAATTAATTAATTTTTTTAGTTTTGACTGCGTTGGCTCTTCGTTGCTGCGCGCGGGCTTTCTCTAGTTGCGGCGAGCCGGGGCTGCTCTTCGTTGCAGTGTGTGGGCTTCTCATTGTGGTGGCTTCTCTTGTTGCGGAGCACGGGCTCTAGGCACGCGGGCTTCAGTAGTTGTGGCTCGCGGGCTCTAGAGCGCAGGCTCAGTAGTTGTGGTGCACGGGCTTATTTGCTCCGCAGCATGTGGGATCTTCCCGGACCGGGGCACGAACCCGCGTCCCCTGCATTGGCAGGTGGATTCTTAAACACTGCGCCACCAGGGAAGCCCCTCAAGGTCTTTCTGCAGTTGAATTTGAGTTGATTGTTCTTTGCATCTCTCTTTCTTGTTAGTGCTTCTAGTTGGTGATTAGTAAGCTGGGGGTTATAGATCTAATACTTTTGGGTAGTTCCTTTATAATTATGTGGTCTCTGTGTAATTTCTACTAATTGTCACTAATAGTCCTCATCACGTGGAAGTGTTTCTCTAACTCTCCTCAGGAGTACTTTGAGCATTTTATTCTTTTTCTTCTGTGTGTTGTCTCCATCTCAGTTCCATGTGCCTTATGAATTTTTTAGGGGTTTTATACTCTTCCATCCTCTACCCGGGTAGAAATTTAGGAGAGTCGTAAATTACTGAGAGTCATTTACTGATGTAGGGCGTAAACCTAGATTCTGGAAGCCCTGATTCCTTGGTCCATCCTCTGGCTACTAAATTGGGTTGGTGTATTTCATGACTTCCTAAAGGTTGGTTGTGTGAGACAATGTTATTTTCTTGAGAAAAGAAAACCATGCTTTATTTTGGGAGGAAAAAATGTAAAAATTGTAAGTACCAGGAAAGAAGTGGTGGTCTTCAGCACTGCTACGAAAACTGCAATGCTGGAGGCAGTGATGTCTTTATCCCTGGATGGCTGGTAGCACTGGGGAAGGACGGACAGATGGACAAAGGTCTGGTGCAAGAGTTCAAGTCCTCCTATGTGTTTCATGGACGTAACTTAATATTGTCCTTTTTCTTCACCTTCTCAGTCTTCCAAGATTTCTTTTGAGATTGGAAAAGGAGTATGTAGTTCCTGAACCTCTTGAAAGGAAAATGCTGTCCAACTTAATTATAGTAAACGTCCCTTCTTATTGGAGAGCAGCAGAGGCATGGTGCGGTAGTAAAGTTGGAATTAGAACCCAGATTTTCAATCTGCCAACATCATCTTTTCACCTACTGTGTTTTTCCTTCTTTCCTGAGCTTTGGGGCTATAATAGAAGCCTGCCTCTTCCTTCCCAGTCTAGGGTAAGCCCCTTCTGGTTTGTTTTTAATATGTTGGCATAATCATCAAAACTGATGCTCTGTGGGGAGTTCCTTGGTGGCCTAGTGGTTAGGATTCGGTTTTGTCACTACCGTGGTCTGGGTTCTATCCCTGGTCGGGGAACTGACATCCCGCAAGATATGCGGCGCGGCCAAAATATAAAACAAACAAACAAAAGAAAACTGGCGCTCTGTGTAGAGATGAAGTTTCCCTGTAATACCATTACTTTCTTCGGGTTTTAAGAATGTTCATATGTACGTACCTGGATGTCAGGATGGTTTGGTGGGCGTTCCTCCACGCGTGATAGAGAGTTGAAAGGAGAAGTGGTAAAACCACAGTTGGCAGGTATTTGAGTGAGCTGGTGCCAGGGCGCCCTGTGACACAACCCCAGGGGGCTCCATTTACATCACATTCTGGCCTCAGAACAGTTGACCCTTTCTCCGGTGTCATCCTGCAGGCAGATATTGCTCCCAGTTGGGCAAGCAGGGCTCCCCATGCACCCCCTTTTGGGCGGATGTATTTATCAGGAGCCCACAGACACGTTTATCATTTTGTCCTAGGAGCAGCTGTGGTTCTGATCTTCAGCTTTGTTCTTTTAAGAACCAAAGCAGACTGAGAGACTGGGTATCCAGGGAGGTGGGGGGGCCTTTTCTTCTATTTACCCCTTCCGGACAGTCTGACCTTTTTTTTTTTTTTTTTTTTTTTTTTATAAATTTATTTATTTTATTTATTTATTTTTGGCTGTGTTGGGTCTTCGTTGCTGTGCGCGGGCTTTCTCTAGTTGTGGCGAGCAGGGGCTACTCTTCGTTGAGGTGCATGGGCTTCTCATTGTGGTGGCTTCTCTTGTTGTGGAGCACGGGCTCTAGGCACACGGGCTTCAGTAGTTGTGGCACGTGGGCTCAGTAGTTGCGGCTCGCGGGCTCTAGAGCGCAGGCTCAGTAGTTGTGGCGCACGGGCTTAGTTGCTCCGCGGCATGTGAGATCTTCCCGGACCAGGGCTCGAACCCGTGTCCCCTGCATTGGCAGGCGGATTCTCAACCACTGCGCCACCAGGGAAGCCCCAGTCTGACCTTTTAATTCAGACCCTATCATTCTAAAATCAGTTATTTTGGTGGCCAGGTGAGGTTTCACTCGATGTGGACAGAGAATATCATCTTTCACTGCATTTTGCTGTCGTTGAAAACTTCGTTTTTGGTGTTTGCTTTTTTTTTTTTTAGCAGCCATGCTGTGGCTTGTGGGATATTAGTTCCCTGACCAGGGATTGAACCTGGGCCCTTGGCAGTGAAAGTGTGGAGTCCTAACCACCGGACCACCAGGGGATTCCCTGAAAACTTCATTGTTGAAAGTATTTATTGAGAACTACCTGAAAAGTATATAGTCCATTTCTGGAAATAGTCTAAATTTTGATTTGTGAATCAAGCCCCAGCATCAGAGAGCACGTACTTAAGCTGGCCTCTTGTAGGACCCTTTTCTAGCTTGCTCTTTGGTCCTGGGTTCAGATCCCTGTTCTGCTATTTACTGTTTGCCTCCAGTTTCCTCGTTTGAAAAATGGGTAACACAACATTATAAATCGACTATATTTCAGTAAAATGTTTTTTAAAGAGAAAGAAGAAAGAAAAATAGGGATTGCACTATCCTGCTTCATAGAATTGTTGTGGGATTAAATGGTGTGGTGGTTGTAAAGTGCTCAGAACAGTACCTTGAACACAGTGGGCTCTTAATAGGTGCTAATGGTGGTGGTGATGATATTGTCCTCCAAGTCACTTCGTGCCCGTTTGTCACAACCTACAGGCCATGTTTGACTCAGAAGCTGCTTTCCCTGAGCCCCCGGCAGGACACTGAGAATGGATGTAGTTTGGGCCGGGGGAGGAGGCTTGTTTGCCAGGATCCTGAGGGCAGCCTTATTTTCAGGCTCTCAGTTCCTCCCTCCTAAATTCTCACATCCATAATGCGTTTACTTCCTTGTCTCTTTAGGGGGATATCATGATTAGATCCTCCTTTCCTTTACTCTCCAGCCTGACTCTCTACTGCGTTTCCACCACAGCCACCACCCTTGTCGATTTCATGCCTCTCAGCTAGAAGGTTAGAGGGACGGGGGCTGTGGGTCCCAGTCGGAGCCCTTGGCTTGGCTTTCAGGGTCCGTACGCGTAGGCTGCTGCCAGTTGGTTCACCGAGTATGGAATTCCCTACTGGGTGATGGGTCCTGTGTTAGAGCTTGGGGGCAGTTCAGGATGTGGCCCCTGCCTCCCCCAAAGCCGGGCAAGATCGGGTCCCCTTACACTTGTGATCTCGGGTCCCCTTACACTTGTGATCTCGCTGTTTCTCAACGTCCATTGCCTACGGAGGGCCTGAGGCTCAAGGCCCTTTATAAAGCTGGCAGGGAACTGGGTGGCACCCCTGTGGAGAGTGTCTGGTTTTACTGTGTTTATAACTCGGGAAGCAGGATTTGTCTGTGCCTGACCCTCAGGGCATTTAAAGTTGAGTCTCATTTGTGTGAAGCTGTGGTAGCCACAGATTTGCTTGCTCTACTTTGCTACTTTTGGGGTAAAATAGGCTGAAATTCAGTTCTGCTTCCCTTTATAGGTTTTATGAAAATTCAGAGTGTTGTTCAATAGAGCAAAAAATGTGATGAGACTTCTGGAGAAGGACCAGGAACACCATTACATTTAGAGTGAGATCTTTTGCTTCACCTCCTTTGCTGAAGAACTTGCCTGGTTTCCTTAGTCACTGCTTGAGACCCAGTTTCTCTGCCCAGTCTACCCACCCATCTCTTAGAATCCCTGGTGTCCGCCTCCAGCATGTCCTCAGTGGGACCATGTGTGTGACCAGGCTACAAGTCACAGCGTCCCGTGAGTCCTCCTGCCCCTCCTGGAGCCTGGCCGCTCTTGGCCCAGAGCAGCACCGCGGTGTTAATGTTCACTCCCTCTCCTCCTCACTTCCCCTTCCCACCGGTGTCCTCCTCCGGCTTCACCTGCCTTCTGCCAGCCTGGATCTCTCCTGGTCCAGGCTTTTGGGAAGCGACTCCGGACCAATAGCCTGCCATTAAGCCTTGTTAGGAGAAGCGATCAGAGTGTGAAAATGAGTGGCGGGCTGCCTGGGTTCCGGACCCATCTGTGACTTGCACCGAGATTCTCAGGGATTCCTTTTCTTGCTCCTTATGCTTCCCTCCCCAGGTTTTAAGCTTGCTTGTCGTCCGCATACAGAGGAGAGCTTGAACTCTTAGAGGTATAGTGTTTGAGAACTACAGAGGAGTCTGGTAATGTGTGTGTGTTCTGACCCACCATTGTCCCTGTTCTAAATCCCTTTAGGTGGAGATCTGGGGTGCTGGTGCTAGAAACAGTCCCCCTTTTTTTTCTGGCCGTGCCATGTGGCTTGCAGGATCCTAGTCCCCCGACCAGGGATTGAACCCGAGCCCTCGGCAGTGAAAGCGCAGAGTCCTAACCACTGGACCGCCAGGAAATTCCCTAGAACCCCTTTTAAAACTGGTTAACTCCTAGGTCCTTACTGCTCAGTCCAGTGTGTGTGGTACCCAGTGCAGCATCACAGATGTTCTTAGACCTTGGTGGGATCCATGGGGCGTGGTCCCCAGATGTCATCTGGTACCCCAAAGACCTTGATTCTGATTCTCGCCAATTTCATTCTTTAATTCTCTTGGACATTTTGTATTCTGGCCTAGAACCTTTTCAGGCTACAGGGAACGATAGACATGTCCGTTGGAACCCTTGAAATTTTTTATTTCAAGGAAGATGGATTTGAGGGATGAAAGGAGAGGAACAATGATAGGTACCCTGGCTGTTTTCAAGCCGATTGGTGATCTGCTTTGTGTGGACCTTGGGTCCATGCCTTCCTCTCTCATGACTTCAATTTCTCTTTTTGTCAGCCAAAGAAAGAAATACCAATTCTGTTTATTTGGGGTACAGGAAACATTGTGTGGGTAAATGAGATGTGTGTACGTTCTTTCACCAGCATCTGAACTGCGATAGCCTCTGTTGGATGGGGATGTAGTGGGGAGTGGCTCTGACCAGAGGGACTAATATGCTCGATCCTGAGGCCTTGACTACTCACTCCCAGCCCTGTGGGAAGAGACCCGGAGCTCCTCAGCGCCCCCTCCCCCTTGCTCAGCTGCGTCAGATGGTTCCTGAGTGTGATGTGGTCTCGTTCCCTTCTTCAGGTAGAATGGAAGAATCTCACTTCAACTCTAACCCGTACTTCTGGCCTTCCATCCCCACGGTCTCAGGACAGGTACGTGGTGTTTGGTTTTTTTACTTCTGCTCCACTGGGTACTTTTTTCAGCCCTGAGTAGCAAGTCCTATTACCGTGGACACTGAAGCAAGATAACTCCCATGCTGTTTCGCCAGGCCCCCCATCGTTGAGAATTACACAGTGTTTCTGTTCAGCTTCTCTCTGGAAGCACAGATATTAACCACCCGCCTTTCGGTCCCCACAGAGGATGGACAGTGCAAGGTGCCGAGGGAGCGGACAGCCTCGGGACTCTCCCTCAGAGGCCACTGTCCCGTTCCTTTTCTTTCAGATTGAGAACACGATGTTCATCAACAAGATGAAGGACCAGCTGTTGCCGGAGAAGGGCTGTGGGCTGGCTCCGCCCCACTACCCCACCTTGCTGACAGTGCCTGCCTCGGTGTCCCTGCCCTCGGGCATCAGCATGGACACAGAGTCCAAGTCAGACCAGCTGACCCCACATAGCCAGGCGTCCGTTACCCAGAATATCACGGTGGTCCCTGTGCCGTCGACAGGACTGATGACCGCTGGTGAGCACCCTCCGCTCTTCTCCAATCTGAGGTGTTGATCTTCCACGATCAGTACCCCAGGCTGGAGGGCGCCAAGGACATGGGGAGTGGGATATGTGTTTGATTACTCAATCAGATTCTTATTAAGTGCCTACTGTGTGCCTAGCAATGCGCTAGGCATTGTGGGCGATACAAAGAAGTAGAAGATGCGGTCCCTGCCTTTGAGGAGGTGACATTCTTTCCTTCTCTGAATCAAGGCGTCTCCTGTTCTCAGAGGTGGAGAAGAGAAGGGAGTCAATCAAGGGGTAAATCTCACTGTTACTGGGGGCGGGGTGGGGACAGGGGTTAGGAGACCACTGTTTTTCTACAGGGTTTGGGGTTTCCTGTATACTCTGGGCGGGGGGGCGGTGGTGAGGGGTTAAATAGACAATGATCTGGGGAAAATGACGTAGGGCTAGGATGAGGACTGGGCAACATGACACCATCTCCTTTTTCTCACAATCCTAGGTCCCGGCTTGGTTATCACATCCCCCTCAGGCTCCCTCGTGACCACAGCCTCGTCAGCTCAGACCTTCCCCATTTCGGCTCCCATGATTGTCTCAGCTCTTCCCCCTGGCTCACAAGCCCTGCAGGTGGTCCCTGACCTCTCTAAGAAGGTAGCCTCGACCCTAACAGAGGAAGGAGGCGGCGGCGGCGGCGGCGGCGGCACTGTGGCCGCCAAGCCCCCCCGGGGCCGAAAGAAGAAGCGGATGCTGGAATCGGGGCTGCCCGAGATGAACGACCCTTACGTCCTCTCCCCTGAGGATGACGATGACCATCAGAAAGACGGCAAGACCTACAGGTAAGGATCAGAGCCGGGGCAGGATGGGGTGCGGCGCTCTCAGCTTCCCTGCCCCCACTGGGCTCTGCGCTCTGGCGGCTTCCACCTCAGATCCACGTGCATGTCAGGTGTTCTGTTGAGGGGTAGGAAGGTGGAGCCTCTGGCCCCTCTCTGGCTCCTCTTCCCCAGGATGCAGACCCATTTCACCCCTTCCTTTTTTGAGGTCTTCAGCATTGACTTATTTTGGGGTGACGTAATGGAATTTCTTTCTTGTAATGAGGCTTTAGACTGGGTTTGAGACTCTTGTCTCCAGCTCCTTTTTGGTTTCTACATTTTCCATTCCTACTTTTTCAAGAAACATTTCTGGTAAGCCCCTAACCTTAACCGGTGTGCTATCCACCGGTTCTTGGGCCGTATTTGAGCATTGAGCCTGCCTGACCCTGCATGGTTGGGATGATGGGAGGGGTCTGTATAAAAAGGTGGAACGATTAGGATACCTCCCCTTCCCCCCTGTGGAATATATGCTTGTGAAATGGCTGTTTGCTCACTTTCTCATTCATGGAAGTTCTTTTGATCCTCCACTTCCTTTAAGTCGTCCGTTGCCAAAAAGCATTATAAGCATATTTGCATGTGGTACTATACAAAAATAATTACATATCTAAACTCCCTGCCCTTTGAAAGGTGGAAATCTTTTAATCCCCTTGAGAACTGTCAAGGGCCCTAGTGGGTTTGGGGAGTCTGGTCCCAGTGTACAGAGTGGAATAACCACCGTCACAGCTTTGACACAGACAGGGGTAGATGTGCATGGCTGGGAGACTGGGTCTGTCCTTAGTGTACCGAGATGGGCAATGTTGTTCCCATTTTAGGAGCGAAGGGAACTGCGGCACAGGAAATGGACAGAGCCTTGGGCTCATGGATTCAGTTCCCGGCTCCACCACGAACTTGCTGTGTGACCCTGGGCAAGTCCTTTTCCCCTCTCTGGGCCTCAGTTTCCTCATCTGTAAAATGGGGAGAATTCTGTTTATGCCTCCCAGTTGTTGGGAGTATATATCAAATGAGATTTGAAATGTTGGGAACTTCGAAAGAGATGAGAAATAGTCATCATTTAGCATTTACTTTTATGTGTTGTACACGTCTACCATGGAGCGTTCAGAGCGTTTAAATCCGTCTTTGTAAGTCAAAATGAGGGGAGTGTTGCTATGCAGAAAGTATTGAGCACTGCAGAATTCCAGCTTATAATCTGGAAGTTCACTGCAGCTTTATTATTACAGGTGTAGCCCACTTTATACAGTAAAAGTGTTCCTGAGCAATGCTTACGTCATATCATATTATAAAGGTAGTTGACAAGTTTGGTTCATGTAAAGGTATCATACATTCCATGAAATGAAAATCCCTTTTAAATTTATTTTGTAGAAATTTGGATTTTTATGTGTTGGCTTAAAGTGAGGTCATTGTGACATGGAGCTACACCTGAACAAGACCGGTTGTTGCAGGAACGGTGGGAGGGCTCCCTGACACTCTGTAGGGCCCTTCACGTGGATCAGTGTCCTCTGGTTCTGCCAAGGTTTCTCTCTCTTTGTCTTCCGGACCCACATTAAAGCTATTTCTGGACTTCCCACACTGGGCATGTGTAAAGAAATGTGAATGTACAATTGGAGGGCAGCCCTGATAGGACTTTCCACACGCTACCTCCAGGTGACTAAAGAGAACTCTGAATTTAAGGGGCACTGATTATGTTATAGGTAAACGGAATTTCTTCAGAAACTCAGAACTGAGGTTCCAAAGGAATCTTTTTAATCACGAAGAATCCCCGTTTCGATGGCAGGTGTGGGTCAACCACATCCATCCCTGTGGTCTGTGGCATTTGACTGGGTATTGGGGGAACTGGGTTCTTTTGCTCTGGGCAAGTCCACTTATTTCTAGTAAAATTTGAAGACCAATCATGGCCCTCACCTATCCTGTGGAAATGTTCTCAGGGAAAATCAGAGTATCTGAAAGTGTTTTTGAACATCTTAGGGAAAAAAGGGTTGATAATTCACTTCAAAGCGGTTCCTGTAACCAAGGCCATTGCCCTGCATGCCTCCAAGGGAGCACCCTTGTGGTGTCGGGTGTGAATGGTGCCCCCTGGAGCTGTGCGCCCAGCGACACGGGCCACTGCCCACTGCCACAGCTCTCCTAATCGGGTTTCTTTCCCAGCACCTGACACCTTGCATTAGGCTTGTACTTATTTGGCTTCTCTGTAGTTTTCGTGTTTAAACATTTCTGGCAGATGATAGGATGGTCCAGCTTCCCCCCTGGATACCTCTAGTGTGAGGAGTCTTAAGGTTAGGTGAGACTGAATCACCGTTCGCCCTTTGGCAAACTGCTTTACCTTTCTGAGCCTTTGTGCTCCTTTCTGTAGAACAGGGATAGTACTTGCCGGGTTGTTTTAAGGAGCGGAAACAATGGGTTTAAAGGACCTGATTGGAGCCCGGCAGTGTCAGCACAACGACAGGTGGCAGCCGTTACTACCGTTATTATTATGTTATCGTTATGATTGTCCTTATTACACTCACACCTCTGGAGACAGCTCATTGTGTTGCCAGTCCATTATTGATGAATTTAAGTTTTGCAGATTCTTCTCTAGTTGCAAACTTTGAGGAAGAGGGTTATTTTCTCTTCTATAACTAATTTCAGGTTAAGGGGTGCAGTTATGTGTTCAGCATTGACAGGCAAACTCATGAGGTTTGGTTTGAGCTAAAATCATTCCACCTGTCTGAGAAATCTTAGTGGAGGGAAGTTATTTTGTAACTCTAGTGCAGTTCCTCTCCAAGTGACAATGTGTCTAGTTTTCTAACCTCAGTTTTAGTGAAATATATAGTACCATGAGCTCACTCAGCACTGGTGCGGCTAACATTAATGCAGTTTTATCATTAGAGAATGCTTGGCTTACCATTGACTATCCTGGGTGTTTGCTGGCCCTTTTGGGGGCAGTTATTTATCTCTCCATTTTACAGACCAGAAAATTGAGGTCTAGATTGATGAGCAAGCCTGTAACTGAACCCTGAGTAGAGCCCCGGTGTCCAGACTTCCGTTGGCTGTGTCCTTTGGACCCTGCTAACTATAAACAGAACCTCCTACCCTCCCACACAATGGTTGGGCATCCCAGACAACAGCCAGGGGTTGGTAAACAGGTAATCGGATTTCTTTCAGTATTATCAAGTGACTAGAGAACTAGAAATTGGCCTCAATGATTGGATTTTTAATGGAAGCATTAATACAGGAACAATACCCCCAAGTAACAGTGGTCTCTTCTTCTCTGAGGAGCTCAGAGTTCTTTTTAGTCTGCATCTCAGTTATTCTCTAATATTCTCTTGGGATCAGGAAAAAAGCAGAAGTCACCCTTCACCATCCTAAGCCCCTCCTAGAGAGAGAAGTTGGGGGGGACCCAGAGAAGAGGGACTTGCCCCAGTTGCCTGGCTTCTAGGCTGTGGCCGTCGCTACCAGCCCACATTGTGTGCTGGTGAGTTGTTTGAGTGATAGGGTTCTAGCTCACATATAGATAGCTTTCGCCCAGTAAAGTCTGAATAGTTGTGACTTATCTTGCCCACAGGCCTCCTTATTCGATAGTGTTGGGCAGTATCAGAGCAGGAAGAAGGATTACCAGCTCAGATGATGCATGAAAGTGTATTCAGATGATACGGTTGTCAACCCCAAGTGCTGGCATTGTGCTAGGAAAGAGGAGAGGTTTAGCGGGGAAGCTCAGCATTTTGCCAGTCTTTTTCTCCTTAATATTTGAGGGATACAACCCACTCCAGCAGTTACCTTGGCTCATTGCAGAAGTAATTCTCACTTGATTGCTAGGGGGCCGGGGGATGGGGGGAGTCGGTGGAACATCAGATCCAGAGCAGAGGCTGGACGTGTGGTTTGGGAAAGCCCCCTCCAAATAACCCTGATTAATTCTTCACCTCATCCCTCTAGAAATCACTGGCAAAAAGGAGAAAATCTGAGAGAAGACAGTTATCTGAGGAGACAGGAGAAAAGTCCTCTGAGGAATCTAGTCAGGTTGTCCTCATTGTCCCCTCAGGAGCTTGAGGATTACCTGAGGGATGTACTTTCTCCACGGGAAACTGGGGAGAGGGGTTCTTCAGAAGTCTGAGGTCAAGTTACAGGCAGAAGGAAAACAGAGGTTAGGTGATATTCCTGGTCCGGTGAAAGCCATGTCAGCCCAGGGCCTGTAATAAGACTTTCCTGTCTTACCTGGTTGAATTCTTGTTTATGTACACACTTAGGGAGTCCAGGCATTTCAGCAAACACTTATTAAATACTTGCGTTGGGCTGTATTAGAAGTGCAGGCTGTAAAGATAGATAAAATAGAGCTCCTCCTCTCGAGGGCCTCGCGTTGTCGCTGCAACAGAGGAGAGATCAGATAGGTCGGCATCTTTGGAAGCGGAGGGGCGGGTTCAGCGACGCCCTCTCGGCGGGCAGGGTCCTAACCGCTGCCCTCCCTTGGCCCAGGTGCCGGATGTGCTCCCTGACGTTCTACTCGAAGTCGGAGATGCAGATCCACTCCAAGTCACACACCGAGACCAAGCCCCACAAGTGCCCACACTGCTCCAAGACGTTCGCCAACAGCTCCTACCTGGCCCAGCACATCCGTATCCACTCGGGGGCCAAGCCCTACAGTTGTAACTTCTGTGAGAAGTCCTTCCGCCAGCTCTCCCACCTCCAGCAGCACACCCGGTAAGGCTGCTCTCAGTCTCCCCACGGCTCCCTGCCGTGGACCCCTCACCCCGAGGCCACGTGGCCCACGCCTCCTCTTTTCTCCACGTGTTTTCTTTTGTCCCTTTCAACTCTGCCGTTTGGGAGCCTCGATTCTCTCCCACTGCTGTCTGTGAAAACTAAATTCCGTATCCCTGCAGCTTGGGGGTGGTGCCTGGAAAATTGTGCTCTCGGTCCCAGAGTCTGGAACGATTTGTGTGGCTTCTCTCTGTGTCTGTGTTCGGAAATCTTCTGCAGAGCAGGCCCTGCTTTTACTGTATGCTTCAGTTCAGAGCCGAGGTGTGCATTCAACCTCAGGTCCATGGGGAACAGGCGGTGTTGGTCTTTGTTCAAATTACTGTTTGCAAGCAGGGTGTCTGTGGTGAGTGTGTAACCTTGGCACAAAGCAGAGGGCTGACGAGACCGAAATCTTTAAGGTTACAGGAGCCAGGGGTGCAGCTCTTCATCATCTCACTGCCATTCTAGCCACCGACTTAAGATCCGCAGCAACCTAGATGTGGGTGTCCTCTTCACGAGCCTCTCCAGGCCGGCGCGGGTTTGTGGGGGAGGGAGGAGGGGTGCTCTCATCCGTCAAGCAACATCATTTCACCCAGCGGAGAGCCGAGCCCGTGGTGTCGAACCGCTCCCTCCTCCCCCCTTCCCTCCTCTCCTCTCCGGCAGGATCCACTCCAAGATGCACACGGAGACCATCAAGCCCCACAAGTGCCCGCACTGCTCCAAGACCTTCGCCAACACCTCCTACCTGGCCCAGCACCTCCGTATCCACTCGGGGGCCAAGCCCTACAACTGTTCCTACTGCCAGAAGGCCTTCCGCCAGCTCTCCCACCTCCAGCAGCACACACGGTAAGGGAGAGTGGCGGGCTACTGCCCCCGCCCCGCTGGCATGCCCTCCCCACCCCCGCCCCGGACACACACAACAACCCGCATGCGGGGGGCGGGGGAGAGACCCGGCTGGAGGAGAGAGCTGGCCGGAGGAGAGCGCAGCTGGCATCTGGGAGGAAGACCAAGCAAGAGTGGAGACGCAAGTGGACGCTCAGAGAGCCTTTCTGGGGCAGAAGCAGCGCCGAGGAGACACAGTGACTGTGGGACATTCCCTGATCCGAGGGAGGAGGAAACTCACTGGGAGCGGAGCGGACGTTTCCTGCCCTCATCCCCTCCCTGGAGACACGTGTGCACACATCCTGCAAGATTCTCTCCTCGATGCCAAAGCAGGGCCATTTGGTTGGAGAAGACCATCCCTCTAGCCCTTAGGGCACCGATTATGAACGGGAGGAGGTATAATCAGACTCCAGCTGGGTACCAACCCAGCGACACCTACAGCACCAAGCAAGGCTCCAAGGGAGAAGAGAACAAAGCGCAGCGTAAATGTTCACAGAGAACCGGCAAGTGAGACGAAAACGCTCCTGCTCTGTAAGGATGCGCACCTCGTCCCGTGAATCTGGAGTGGCTCGGAGGTGAGCCCGCCTCCTGGAAGAGCTGATGGTCTCCTTCAGCGGGGTCTCAAGTTGAGCTGGAGTCCGGACTCCTGCTGGCTACAGGTCTCCTCTCCCGGCTGCTTCCAGAGGTGGCGATCCCCCTTAAAGCGGTCCGACAGCTCGCTTCTCGAAGAGGAGGAATCGGGCTTTCCTCACAAGGAGACGTGTCCTGCGAGGTTTTCAGGATTTTATACCCGGGATCTCGAAAAGCACCTGGTCACAGAGATGCTTCTGAAGTCCCTGCCGAGGAGCAGGGGGTCTGCCAACCCTCAAGTCCTTGGCTCGTCTCAGCAGAGGGCCCTATAGTGTTTGGAAGGAGGTCAGATCAGTACTAAACTAGGCGTTTCCTGCCGTTAGGGGCTGAGCTGGGAAAAGCACCGAGGAGCTTCCACCAGCATCGAGGTTGCTGCCGCCCTTCACGGTTCGCATAACTCTTGTGCTTTGCTTTGACCCCAGGACTTTCTCTGGGATCGGTGCTAAGGCTGAAGGGGTACTTTCTGGCTGTGTGTTGGGGGCCAAGGGAGAAGTGTTACGTGTTTCTTTTTTCTCGCCGTGTGTTTATCTCACGTTTCTGAACTCTCGTGAGGGCCGGTGACTGTAGGAGCTGCCTTGGCTGCCAGATCGTGGCCTCCCTGCGCCTTGGCTGCCAAGCCCCCGGCCCTCCCCCAGCAGAGAGGAGCCCAGCTTGAGCGGAGTGGTGCGGGCAGCGAGCAGCAGTCGGGCCCGCTGGCCTGAGCCGGCGTCTCCTGGAGACCCACCCTGTGCTCCCAGAGGAGGCCTGTTAAGGCGCTGGTCCCTGAGCGGCCTTGCTGATGTCCTTCCCCTTTCTTCTTCTCTCGTCCCGTGCAGAATCCACACCGGGGATAGGCCGTACAAATGTGCACACCCGGGCTGCGAGAAAGCCTTCACACAGCTCTCCAACCTGCAGGTAGGTGTTCCACCCTCCACACGAGGCCTTGAGTCTAAGACTTAGGGTCACAGTTGCCGTTTGACTAGTACAGTGGTTGTCAAACTTTTTCAGGATGCTTTATGTTCTTAACAGTCACTGGGGAGCCCAAAGAGCTTTCATTGATGTGGGTAACACCTAATTACATAGACATTAAGAAACTGAAAAACTATTTAGTAATTTGTTTAAAAATAACAAACTCCATTGTACATTAACATAAATAACGTATCTCTTAACCTCCCTCCCCGCAAAAAGAAGTTTAGTGAGAAGAATGGCATTGCTTTATGTTTACGCACGTTTCTCTAATGTCTGGCTTACTAGAAGATGGAGAGATTCTCTTACCTGCTGCGTTCAGTCTTTACGATATTATACATCACGTAATGTCTGTATAGTCATGGAAGAATGAGAGTGAAAAGGCACACAGTGCCGCCTTATAATTATTACTATTTTGAAAATAGTTTTGACCCTGTGGGCCCCCTGAAAAGGTCTTGGTGTTCCCTGGCAATCCCCATGCCTCCCTTTGAGAACCACTGGACTAGTGGGACCAGGCGTAGCCGCCATTCTGACTTCAAGGATCCTGCAGGATGCTGCTTCCCTTAGCTGGTAGCGCCTGAAATTTCATTTGAAGCCATTTCTGCTGCCTTCGGACGGAAGAGAACCCAGGAGGCCTGGCACCCAGCCCAGAGCTTTCCATTAAGGTCTAGGAGGCAGGAGGGCAGAGTCTGGCGCACCCGCCCTGATTTCTCCTTATTTTCTCAGTCCCACAGGCGGCAGCACAACAAAGATAAACCCTTCAAGTGCCACAACTGTCACCGGGCGTACACAGACGCAACCTCGCTGGAGGTGCACCTGTCCACGCACACAGTGAAGCATGCCAAGGTGTACACCTGCACCATCTGCAGCCGGGCGTACACGTCGGTGAGCACTCGGAGCCCCCCTCCCCTCCCCTGCCAGCGGCTTCCCCCCGCCTTTCCGATAAAAAGCCGCCGCAGTGAATACACCCCATCCATCCCTTGCTCCAACTTGCCAGGATCAGTAAAGAGAACAGAAATTGAAAAGACCCAGAGCTGAGGAGTTTGGGGGATGCCTGGTCCCTTAAGCCTAGTAGCGATTGCTCAGCAGTGATTCTTCATTTTACTTAGACATAGGACAAAAGACAGCGTCTTGAAATTGTGAGAGACGAGAGATTTCAGTTAGATGTTTTCCATTAGACTCCAGAAAAAGGTGGTCAGGTTGTTCCATTCAGAGATCTTTGAGAAAGTGATAGCTTTCCCTGTGCCAGTTGAATGCCCACGGTTACCCTAAAGGTCCCCGCCTTGTCCACCCGGTGCAAGCACTGCGAGTGGCTCATGGGGAGAACCTGCGTGGCTCTAGAGCACCTCTGTATAAGTGTCGTTCTGTTCAAGGTAACAGCCCAGGGTGCTGGTTACAGGGAGCTTCCTTCCTCCTCTTTCTTCCCTCAACCCCTCTTCCACCCCCCTCAGGAAACGTACCTGATGAAGCACATGCGCAAACACAACCCTCCTGATCTCCAGCAGCAGGTGCAGGCGGCGGCGGCGGCGGCGGCAGTGGCCCAGGCCCAGGCCCAGGCCCAGGCCCAGGCTCAAGCGCAGGCCCAAGCACAGGCCCAGGCCCAGGCCTCCCAGGCTTCGCAGCAGCCACAGCAGCAGCCGCCACAGCCTCCGCACTTCCAGTCCCCGGGGGCAGCCCCCCAGGGCGGGGGTGGCGGGGACAGCAACCCCAATCCCCCGCCCCCGTGCTCCTTCGACCTGACCCCCTATAAGACGGCGGAGCACCGCAAGGACATCTGCCTCACCGTCAGCACCAGCACCATCCAGGTCGAGCACCTGGCCAGCTCGTAGAGACCTGTGCTGCCGTCCCCCGGGGAGGGGGGAGAGAGGCTCTGGTCCCTTCTTCCTCCAGCTCCTCCTGGTGGGAAAAGTCCTCTTCTTCCTTGACAGGCCACGGCTCCATCTCCTTGGGCCTCAGGCATGGCCTTCTCTCACAGGATGCCATCCTTATTGTCTCAGCTCCTCTTCCGAAGGGACGTCAGCCCTCCCGAATGGCAGAGGGGTTCTGAGCTGGTCGCGTGATCCAGCAGCCTCCCGCCTAAGCGTAGCTTTTAACATTGGGGGTTGGTGCTCAGGGGAGGGGTTTGCTATGACCTCATAGAGACTTTTCCAGCGTGGGCACTTACTCTCTCCTCACCCTCGTAATCCTCCAAGCTCGGGCTGACAGAGGACTAGAGGCTGGCACTCCCAGACGGCACAGAGGAGGGAGCCCTAAATGCAAGCAGCCTCCCGTTCTGTTCTTGCCTGCGAAGGAACAGGGGCTCCTCCCGTGCCCCTGTCCCTGGGAGCCGTTTTCTTCCCCTCACGATCTCACTTCACTTCCTACCTGATGCTGGAGGGAGGTCTGGGGCGGGTCAGACCCCCTTTATTTGTAAAGGGGCAAGGGCCGAGATGTGGTCCCCAAGGGGCCGGAGATCCCCAGAATGGCCGACGGTGGCTTAGAAGTGTGGGTTATGGTTTTCCTTGGAGCCTCGCCCCTTCTCTGCCAGCCGAGGCCCTGTGCTCAGTCTCCCCGTCCCCAGCCTAAGGAGCTGCGGGTTCTTTATGAAACCCCACAATAAGGGGGCTGCAGAGAAGGGAGAGTTCGGGGCAGATGCAAGGACTGGACTTAGCTCCCTAGGTGCCGCGGTCAGTTGCCGGACACGGATTTATATATAAATATATATATATAAATATATATATACCCACTCATCACGGCCATCTTTGTTGTAACCATTTCTGTGTTTATAAATGCATTATCTCTGAGAATTTTCATATTTGATGTTTTGTTTATTTTTGTCCCTTTTGTTTTTCTCCACCCTGTCTTCTGGCCAATGGCATTTTTATTTCCTTTCGTCTTTTTTTTTTTTTTTTTAAATCACGGCAGATTTCAGAGAAAAGAGAAAATGGAAAAAAAAATCAGGAAACCAGTTGTTATAAAGTAATTTAAAATGAGGAAAAAAAGAAAAACTTATGTACAAAACCAAGGGGTGTTTTTAGAACCTTGTATAGAAATAAATTCGTGTAAAAGGATCAGAGGCAGTGGAGCTACTGATGTGAGTATAAGCGTGGGAAACAGCTATTTGGGGAGATGTTCAAGGCCAGTACTAAGGATTTACAGTAGAGTGTGCAAACGGTAAGGACGAATGCTGTGTGATGGGGCTGTGTGTGTATCCCTGGCCATAGAAGGGCACAACTTTGAAATTTCTGAAGTGAAACCTTGGTTTATGAGGGTTCCTACACACAAATCCTGCTGTGAGGACTGTGTCGCCTAAGGTGTAGGAGCAGGGTTTCAGTCGTGTGCTAACAAGATACCTCGAAGCTCTCCCTATCCAGGAAACGGAAGCACGGCCTCCTGGAAGGACCTGCACTGCTGCCAGAGCATCCGTGGGCTCAGTGCTAATTCCAGCTGGCATATCCTGTGGCACCTAAAACCAGAGGTTTCCAGTGGTGGAACCCATAACCGGGATAGAAGAATGAAACAGGACAGTTGTAGTGCTGAGGGGTAGAGTATGGGCGGGAAACCTGGACTTCCGCCCTGGCTCTCCCATCCACCAGCATGGGCCGCAGTGCTGCTTCAGCTGTTAAACGAAGGGATTGGGCTAGATCACCTCCAAGATTCCTTTCTGAAAATTAAAAATCTTTAAGCACTGAAAAAGTTGTGACAAAGCTCCCACGTCTGACAACGTGGCCATCCTGTGTGGGACTGCTGGGCGGCCACGCTCGTTAGCTGGTGGCGTGTGGATAGGCAATGAAATAACACCTCTGAGCTTAGGGCTCGGGCTCTTGTGTGGGCATCCAAAATAGTCTCAGTCTGTGGTGTGACACTAACGACCGTATCACATATGACCGAACGTGCAGTGTGTGTTTCCTGCATATTTACTACTTTCCCCCCTGTTCTCAACAACTGTTGAATTGACATTGAGAGCCCTACCTTCATCACAGGTATTACAACCAGCGCCTCTTTTGAAGGGTACCCTCGCACTTCAACAGCAACAACCCTATGAAGTGCGCAGTGTTCCAGGCATCTGATAGAGAAGGAAACAGGCACGGAGATTAAATTATCCAAGGGCCTGCCGCTTGCAATTAGAGGGACGTCTTCTAGATTCTATTGCTCTGTCTACCACCTGCTCAGTAGTAAACCTGGGGTTTCACCTTGCCCTTTTTTACATATTTGAGCTAAATTATGTGGCTGAAATGTTTCACTGAAAACCTGCCACGTGGGCGTTCCCTGGTTGCCTAGGGGTTAGGATCTTGGGCTCTCACTGCCGCCACCCGGCTTAACTCCCTGGTCGGGGAACAACCCGCGAGCCGCGGCACAGTCAAAAAAAAAAAAAAAAAAAAAAAACACCACCAAAATCTGCCATGTGACATTAACACTTATTATTAAGAACGCGTGATTTGGGGTGACAATGATCTCCAAAACTGTCTTACACTCTCCGGCTCTGGGCGTTGAGTTCTGCGTCCCTGGTGTGGTGGCGGCCTGTCGTGCACTTGGTGGCTTTCCATCCGTACGAGGAGCGTAGTTGTCGCTGTGATGTCGCGGACCAGGGTGATAGTGGGCATCCAACTGGCCCCGTTGTGACAGCTCCGTGCCCCAATCCTTTCAGAATTATGGTGCCAGTTAACATCGTACACAAACTCGAATAAAAAGGGAGACAAACAGGAGGGCAAGGCCGGAAGCACTCCGTCACTTTACAAGCGAGAACGTCCTCAAGTGACAGGAACCCTGACACGAGGTGTGGAGAGTCGCAGCTTTATTGTGTGAGTAGTTCTTTGTATGTATAAGTAGAGTTTATAAATAATCAATTGTTTCCACGTTAAAACATAATCCTGGGGAGCTGGTGTTCGCGCGAGTGAACAGAAACGGGGAGGATTTAAACCTCGCACCGCCAGGCGCCTCCTCAACTTCCTAAGAAACTAGCGACTCGGGAGAAGGCACCTGCCCTCGTCGCCAGCTTCACATTACGCCAAGGGGCCGATTCACATTCCCCAGCTGCTGAGAAGGACTCTTTGTGGACTGAAAGCCCAAAGAGACAGGTTTCCTTGCTCTCACGCCCGCACGTCCCCGTCCTGGAGGGGATGGAAGTTTGAGCGAGGACGCAAAATGGCGCCCTCGGCCGCGGCGGCTACCGCCGCCGGCCCCGCACCCGGCCGACCCGCCACGGACCAGTGTGTGCGCCAGGCGAAGGCGACTCCGCGGGCCCTGTACTCAGACCGGAAGTTCGTCTCGTGAGGGCGGAAGTTACCCTCGTGAGGGCGGAAGGGCTCCAGGCCGGGTAGGAGCGCTTCGGCTCCCTTCGCGTTCAGTCACTTCCGGGGCGGAGCGGAAGTTGCTTTGTTTTGCTTCAAGATGGCTGCGGGGATGTATTTGGAACATTATCTGGACAGTAAGAGCAGGCTGGAGGAGGGGGTCAGGGGTCACAGACGGGTGGGGGGGATCGGGGCTGAGGAGCTCTACGGCCCCGAAGTCTCGGTGGTCAGAAAGTCACAGTCGTGAAGGGTTGAGTGAGAGAAAATACTGGAGGGTGTGAAGAAATAGGGGGCGGGGCACCGGGGTCGAGGCCTCGCTCTGGCGTGTAGACGGGGGTGGGGCTGCGCGGCAGGGCTGGGGGACGGCTCTTGAAGGGTTGGTGGGCATAGCCGGGAAGATATTTGCTGCCCCCGTCTGCAGCCTCTCTGGCCTCAGCATATATCATTTTCTTAAAATCGTTCCGAATCGGTCGTTTTCGTATTAATATATCATCCACTGCCATTTGGAGCAGCGATGAAGATCTGCTCGCGGCTCCTCCAACCAGTCCTTTCGAAGAAGCGGCTTCTCGTGGGATGGGGGTTTACGAGTGACCACTGTCAGATGATGAACTGGAAGCCTTCTCCTCTGGGAGTAAAGATCCAATTCCCATCAAATGGAAATCTGGTGTTACGTTTATGCCATTTGTGTAACCTACCTCTTCACAGAGTCTGTCACCCTATGCCCTTACATTTGGCTTACCGTTGAGAGTCATTCATTCATTCGTTTTTTGAGGTTCTGCTATGGGTCAGACATAATGGCAGGTACTGGCGACATACAAGGATGAGTAAGACCCGGCTCTTGCCCTCAAGTGCTCATAGTCTCGTAGAACACAGGTTCTGCTCATTTATAAAACAGTGTGACAAATGAAATAATAGAAATACATTACAAGGACTGTAGGTAACACTGGAGAAAGAGGGGCTCATTATCTGGGGGTGTAGGTAAAGCTGTACAGAGGATGTGATGTATAGAAACTTGAAGGTTGAGTGCGGAGAGGGAGAGGGAATTGCAGGTTGGGGAAAGCATCAGCAAGGGTGTTATGATGGGTTTGTGGCAAAGCCAGGGAAAAGTGAGGCCAGAGTGTTTGATATGTAGGACTCTGGGGTGGAAGATTGGGAAATGAGACTGGAGAAGGTAGCTGGGGCTAGGTTGTGCAAGGTCGTTTAAGCCAAGCTAAGAAGCTTGCACGTTATATTTATTTGTTTGTTTGTTTGTTTGTTTTAGCTGCATTGGGTCTTCGTTACTGCCCGCAGGCTTTCTCTAGTTGTGGTGAGCGGGGGCTACTCTTTGTTGCAGCGCGCGGGCTTCTCCTTGCTATGGCTTCTCTTGTTGCGGAGCACGGGCTCGAGGTGCGCGGGCTTCAGTAGTTGTGGCACGCGGGCTCAGTAGTTGTGGCTCGCGGGCTCTAGAGTGCAGGGTCAGTAGTTGTGGTGCACAGGCTTAGTTGCTCCGCGGCATGTGGGATCTTCCCGGACCAGGGCTCGAACCTGTGTCCCCTGCATTGGTGGGCGGATTCTTAGCCACTGCACCACCAGGGAAGTCCACCCCTTTAAAGTCCACGCACTTTAAATAGCGAGGAACCAACGGATTTTCTAAATAGTGATTTTTTTTATATATAAAGGAAAATAAATGTTGCATGATAAATTGGAGCACGATGACATTGGTAATAGGGACATCAGTTAGTGATAACAGTCCTGGTCAGAGATGAGGGCCTGATCTCAGGGAGTGACAGAAAGTGTTTAGGAGTTAAATGTGACAGGATTGACTGACTGAGTGGTTGAGAGAGAAGGAGCAATCTAAGGTGACTTCTCTATTTCCTGTTTGGGAAGTGAGGTTGACAGTAAATCATCAACAAGATAGGAAATTCAGGAGTAACAGTAACATATTTATTCAACTTAGATTTAAGCATAGGAATGGTAATTGTATCTGTAATACAGAGTAAATGAGATGGAGATCATTCAGAGAAAGCAAGTGAGAAAATTAGAGGATTAAATTAAGTGTAAGCTCAAGAAAATATTAACATTTAAGGGACAGGCTAAGGAAATGTCAGTGATGGAATTGCTAGAAAGTACGTGATGAGATTTGGAATCTTAAGAGGAAGAAAGTTATTCGAAGAGGAGAAGGTGGTGCCAGATGCTGCAAACGTTAATTTTTTTTAGGAGAGGACTAATAACCTGTCATTTGATTGGTAAGTCATTGATGACTTTGTCTCAGTAAACTGGTGGTGGCGAACCTCAGTTTATAGGTTAAAGCAGTGGAGGCATTTTAAAAGTTGGAAGTGGAGTCATGGGAAGAGATTTTTCTTTTATGAGAGAGACTTAAGTATTCGTGCATTTATTCAAGTATTTATTGAGGATCCGCTGTATGCACATCATAGTTCTAAACTCTAGAGAAATAGGAAAGAAGACAGATACATCTAACCCTTCTGGAGAGCTGGGGAGACATACCAAATAACTAATTACACAATTACTTATTTAAGTACATTGGATAAGAGCCCAAAAGGGTAGACATAGAATACCACGACAGGGACTTCCTTGGTGGTCCAGTGGTTAAGACTCTGCGCTCCCAATGCAGGGGCCCTGGGTTCGATCCATGGTCAGGGAGGGAACTAGATCCCACACGCTGCAAATACAAGATCCCACATGCCGCAACTAAAAGGTCCCGCACGCGGCAACAAAGATCCCGTGTACTGCAACGAAGACCCCGTGCGGCGAAATACGTATTTAAAAAAACAATAGCATGACGGCATAATCCAGGGCACTTGTTGGAGTCTGGGGCAGTCAGGGTTGAGCTGAACTTTGAAGAATGAACAGGAATTTGAAGGCCAAGAGGTATGGTGGAGGTGGGATGAAGACGACTGGGCAGGGCATTCTGGGCAGAGAGAGTAGTGTGTGAAAAGCCAAGTGTCAGGAAGAGCAGTGGCAAGTTCAAGGCACTCAGAGGTGGCCAGTGTGACAGAGCAGAGAGAGCACAGCCAGGGACTGACATGAGTTAGGGCTGGTGTGAGGGAAGCAAGGCCGGAAGTGCAGAGTAGGAATAGGGGTATTGCACTAGGAGGTTACTAGAGGGTTACAAACAGGATAGTGACTTGATCAGATCTGCATTTTTTTTTTTTTTTTTTTTTTGCGGTACGCGGGCCTCTCACTGCTGTGGCCTCTCCCGTTGCGGAGCACAGGCTCCGGACGCGCAGGCTCAGCGGCCATGGCTCACGGGCCCAGCCGCTCCGCGGCATGTGGGATCCTCCCAGACCGGGGCACGAACCCGTGTCCCCTGCATCGGCAGGCGGACTCTCAACCACTGCGCCACCAGGGAAGCCCAGATCTGAGTTTTTAAAAGAACATTCTGGCTACTGTATGGAGAGCAGATTGGAGGTGTGTGTGTGATGAGTGGTGGAGGGTGCCAGGAGGGTGTTTGTAAGTTGGGGGCAAGGAGCTTGGAAACAGAGATGGAAAGGAAAGGAAAGGGAAAGGCTGATTTGTAGAGTCAAGTCACTGAAGGGAGGAAGGGTGGGAAAGCTGTGTGGAGATGGAGGGGTTAGTTGTGGAAAGAGGCGGCCGTGACCTCTCCTGAGAGCAGCGTGACGAGTGCTGTAGCAGATAATCGAGCGGTCTGAAGGAGGGAGAACCGAGTGTGTTTTGGACCTGTTCTTAGAAGCAGCTGTAGGGCCTGGGACGTCCAGGGAGGCTCAGTCTCTCCTCTTCTCCCCAGGTATTGAAAACCTGCCATTTGAACTGCAGAGAAACTTCCAGCTCATGAGGGACCTGGACCAAAGAACAGAGGGTACGTGCAGAGTAAGGAGTCCGGTGTATAGTGAGTGTGTATATGATCGTTTCTTCTTCTGTTTGGTGTTACCGTATCATCTGGTCTGGATCGCTGCAGCTTCTCTCTCTCTCTCTCTCTCTCACTCTCTTGCAATTCTTAAAAGGAGAGTAATAATGACCCATATTTGTGTGTCAGCTTTTCCATAACACGTGGAGTATTGTGAGAGTGCCTCAAGAATTCAAAGATGCTATGCTCTTTATATTTCCCTCAAGAAGAATTTAAAAAACCAAAGTCATTCCTAGAATCATTTCTGTTCTCCATGTTCAGTATGTTTATAGGAAGACGAGAATGTTTCTATTCCATTGGATTGTACTGTCACAAAATTCACTGTGGTTTTAGACTGCAACTCACGTTGGTAGACAGGAACTTTGCTGCATGAGAAGATCTTAAAAAGAAAGAAAAAAAGAAGGAAAAGCAGCAATGAACAAACATCAGGATCTCTACACTGTATTCTTCAGCCGTACAGAAGCACTGGGTACCATCTGTGGCCTTGCCTGGACATGGAGCAAGTTTGGCTGCACTGAGGCATTCGTTTGGAGCCTGAGGCCACACTACAGTGGTCAGGTTTGTCTCTTCAAGGTCAAAGGTGTTTGTTGGAGCTATCCCCCCACGCCTGCTGATGGATATATAGGTGCATCCTCATGTAACTGCGCCCAAGGATGTAGCAAGCTGTTGTTAGAATACCTAAAGCTGTGATTTCAGTTACTCTTGGTAAGTTTACTCATGAAACGGTGAGCATCGTCTAAAATCCTGGACGTAGGGGCTTCCCTGGTGGCGCAGTGGTTGAGAGTCCGCCTGCCAATGCAGGGGACGCGGGTTCGTGCCCCGGTCCGGGAGGATCCCACATGCCACGGAGCAGCTGGGCCCGTGAGCCATGGCCTCTGAGCCTGCGCGTCCGGAGCCCGTGCTCCGCGACAGAAGAGGCCACAGCAGTGAGAGGCCCGCGAACCAAAAAAAATAAAATAAAATCCTGGACGTAGGCCCCTGAGAACTCCCTGCTGAATGCTGAGCACCAGCTCTTTGCTTTGTAATACAGTTCCAGCTCTCGAGTTCATGCACAGAAAGACCAGTTGGAGATTACTGAACTACATCCATGCTTTTCCAACTTCCTCCAAGAGCCTCGAATGAAGCGGGGCGTAAACCTAGTGTGCACACAGGTCTTCGCTGTTACCTATTGCTGCCCCGTGTTGCAGTCATACTTTTTTCTCCATCGACATTTTTTGTGAGCACTACCAAATTTTGGGCAGTGGGCATCTAAAGTCTCAGTGTCTTGGGACGTCACCCGCCTTGCAGAAACGTTTGGAGCAATATCTAAAATGAACAAACAGAAAAAAAAGTGATGGGAAATGTAAGCAAGTTGCAAACGATGTGCAAAACAGGGTGGGCAGTAAGTAGAACTGTGCCGTGAATGGACCAGGGCCTAATTTTAAATGGTGAGAT
Source organism: Mesoplodon bidens (assembly GCF_964165515.1). Taxonomy (NCBI): domain Eukaryota; kingdom Metazoa; phylum Chordata; class Mammalia; order Artiodactyla; family Ziphiidae; genus Mesoplodon; species Mesoplodon bidens. The sequence goes on along the minus strand of NC_138167.1, from coordinate 5,721,116 downwards.
ATAGATGTACAGACCTGGAAGCCAGCAGCAGCAGATGACCCAGCCTGGTTTGTAGCACTCAGAGCTGTCGTGGGATGTTTTCGAGACGAGAAACCAGATGGCTTTTGAGACAAAGTTCATGGTTCAAGAGGCAGCAAGCCTCGCAAAGAAGCTATCTTCAGAGAGTGACAAAGACACACTTCGTATTAGTGCCGGCTGCCAAGAATCCCTCATTATGGTTCAATAAATTTAGTTCCAACTATGGTAGCAATGTTTTCAGCACCCGAAGGGACCTTTGAAACAAATATTGTGAACATGTTGCATTACTTGAGTACGTGGCACGGTACCTAGGAACGTTCAGTACGTTTTAATTCGAAGGTTATGATGGTCAATGGAAAAGGTCCAAAGAGCAAGAGCAAGAAGTGTGTTCCACCTAGCCACTCAGGGGCCATTGTGACCAGGCCTCTGTCTTTGTTGTAGACCTGAAGGCTGAAATCGACAAGTTGGCCACTGAGTATATGAGTAGCGCCCGCAGCCTGAGCTCCGAGGAGAAACTGGCCCTTCTCAGACAGATCCAGGAAGCCTATGGCAAGTGCAAGGGATTCGGTGACGACAAGGTGCAGCTTGCCATGCAGACCTATGAGATGGTATGGCCCTGCTCACGGCCCCCGCCTGCCCCCCGTCCATTCCTTGGGGTCCTACACCCCCTCCTTCAGCCGTGCTGGGATCTGTTTTGGGTCTGGGAGATCCATAGAATGTGCCTCAGCCTGTTTTCTTTAACTGGAACCAGCCCTGTAGCTCTTCCTTCTCCTTCCTTCCCACCCAGGTGGACAAACACATTCGGCGACTGGACACAGACCTGGCCCGTTTTGAGGCTGATCTGAAGGAGAAGCAGATTGAGTCAAGTGACTATGACAGCTCATCCAGCAAAGGCAAAAAGAGTGAGGAGGGGGGCGGGGCTGTGAGAGGTGGGACGAGGACCCCAAGGGAGAAGCCAGCCTGCTCTTCAGCTCCAAGGGAGGGCCACCGGCTTGGAGGGGCAGGGGGAGGGGGGCTTAACCCATCCTTCTGTCCCCCTGCCTTCTGGCTTCCCCCCCTCTTGCCTAGAAGGCCGGACTCAAAAGGAGAAGAAAGCTGCCCGTGCTCGTTCCAAAGGGAAAAACTCCGACGAAGAAGCCCCCAAGGCCGCCCAGAAGAAGTTAAAACTTGTGCGCACGTGAGTGTGTCAGGGAGCATTTTGCCAAGGGACAGACTCCTCTTTCCCGCCACCTCACCCCAGCCACAGTGCCCCTTGCCACTTTGCTGTCTCCTGTGCCAACAACTCCCCTTGCCATTTTGGTATCTGCTGGATACAGAGGAGAGGCCACAAATCAGTAGCCCCACAAGGACCTCCTCTGCCGGCTCTGAGCATCTCAAGCTGTAGCTTCCCTTCCTGCAGATGACACTTTCTCTCCCTCTTGGCACGCAGAAGCCCTGAGTATGGGATGCCCTCAGTGACCTTTGGCAGTGTCCACCCCTCTGATGTGTTGGATATGCCTGTGGACCCCAACGAACCCACCTATTGCCTTTGTCACCAGGTCTCCTATGGAGAGATGATTGGCTGTGACAACCCTGATGTAAGAACTGTTTTGCCTCAGGATGGGCAGGTTCTGGTGGACATGAAGGGAGTTGGGTACAAGAAGGGGGGTAACGGTTGAATAGGGGGACTTCGGGATAGGAGGAAGGTAGTTGGAGTTGGTTGGCCTTGGGCCCTTCAAGAATTCTCCCAAGGGATGGAATAAGGGAGTACTCCTAAGGGATGGGTGGGGGATGGAGGGTGGGAGGGTGGGTTCTTTTCTTTCCTCTGCCCCACCCTGGTCCCTGAGTTCTGCTGCTTCCATCCTCTTCCTTTCCCAGTGTTCCATCGAGTGGTTCCACTTTGCCTGTGTGGGGCTGACCACCAAGCCTCGGGGGAAGTGGTGAGTGAGAGCCGCGGTGGGGCTGGACTGTCACCAGCTGAGTGAGTGACAGAGGGCATCCTCCCTTTCGCTCACTCTCTCCCCCTTCTCTGTCACGTTCCTGTGTAGGTTTTGCCCACGCTGCTCCCAAGAACGGAAGAAGAAATAGACAAGGGCCTTGGATTCCAACACAGTTTCTTCCACGTCCCCTGACCTGGGCTAGTGGGGAGAGGGATGCCTGGCTGGGGTCAGGGAGAGGTGGGTGGCGCGGAGTTGTCATCCCCTCTCCTCCCCTCCCCACTCCTGGTGCTGAGGCTGCCCCCAGACCCTGGTACCGGGGTTGCTGCAGCCGCTAACGGTATGCGCTGTCATTCAGCCCGCCCCCTTCAGAGGGAAGGGGTCTTGCCCACTGTCCTTGTGCCTCCATGCTGAGGTTGGTGCTGTGTTTTTGAGGGATGGTCCTCTTTACTCCCCTTGCTTTGTATTTAAGGACTGGGGCAGTAGCGTGGGGCCCTCCCCCAGCCTCCTGATCCCCTCCCCTCATGGGGGGCCATGGCGTGACAAACTTTCTTCACTCTCTTCCTGCTTTTCCAGCGGGGGCTCCTCCAGATCATCTGGGCAGTGGCCCTGGCTGAAGGGTCACCCCTTCCTCTGTGCCAAGAGGATTCGTCCTGGTTTGTGAGTGGGAGGGGCAGGGTGGAGTGCAGATAATCTCATATGTAAAGGAGTTGGGTCTGTGAATAAAAGCTGTACATGTTGGCCTGCAGTGTTTATTGTAGAGACACTATTTTAGTACATGTGCTAAGCATATTTTGCATCCTCTGAGTTGGCTAAAAGGTGGGAGGATGACATGCCAGAAGTGAGACAAGATGTGGAACCAGAAGTGGTACCTCTGCCCCAGAATCCACAACTTCTCTACTTCTCTGGAACCACCAGAGCTGCCTGGGGACTGTGCCTCAGACCAGGGGTTTCCAAAACCTTTAAGATTCCACATCTTTTCTCCCTCAGATACCTTTCACTTAATTTCCAGTAAATGTGTATTTTGTGCTTTATACGTGACTGAGTATCAGGCTGACTTACTTTAAACACAAAACAGAAAAACACATAGTTTGCCCTACACCAGTGAGCTGTCTGGCCCGCCTCCACCAGGAAACCACCTCCTTAGACTGAGCCCCCCTTATGCCCCATCTCCTCCTCACCCGAACCCCCTCTTGCTTCTCCTTCGACTCCTTACCTGGAGGCGCCCTCTCCAGACTTTGTGTTGTACGTCCCATCTCTGCGCGCCTCACTTCCAGGCCTCACCCCCTCTTGAGCAGATTGTAAAATAGGGCTAATAACAGTATCCACTTTATGGGATCACCTTGAGATGAAACAGATGTCACGCGTAAGGAACAACACAGGAGCTCCGCCATCCAAGGCACCGAGTCAGTGATCACTCTTGCCCTCCTTGTCCTCTCGAGCTGGAGCGTGACACGCGGGGACCCGCACCCGCCCTCCGACCGAGCCCGGGCAAGCGTCCGTTTCCCCGCCCCCCACCCCCCGCGTGGCCCGCCACGCCCTTTGTGACGTCGGCGGCCTCGCACCCGCGGCCCCCGCCCGCCGGCTAGCCCTGGCTCGGCCCGTTAGAGGCCGCTCGGTCCCGGGAACACGGGCGACCGTCCGGGGCCATGAGGCAGCTCGCCGCCGCCTCCCTTCTCTCACTCCTGAGGGGTGAGCGCGCGTCCGCCCCCGGAGCCCTCCCTGCACCGTCTCTGAATCGCCTTCCCCTGGGCCGGCCGCTTCCAGCCCCTCCCCCCGCCCCCCCCGCCCCAGCCCTCTCGCCCTCGCCCGCGGGCTCGGCGGCCAGACGCCCCGGTCCCCGTGTGCACGGCCCCGCTCGCCCGGCTGCGTCCGCCCGGCCCGGCGGGTGTCGGAGTTGGGTCCATCCGTGGTCTGTTCCCCGCCCCGCAGTGCTGCTCCTGCCTCCGGCACCGGCCCCCGCCCAGGATTCCCTCTCGACCTCCACTCCGGGCAGCCCCCTCTCTCCCACCGAGTATGAGCGCTTCTTTTCGCTGCTGACCCCAACCTGGAAGGCAGAGACCACCTGCCGGCTCCGCGCAACCCACGGCTGCCGGAACCCCACCCTCGTCCAGCTGGACCAGTATGAAAACCACGGCCTGGTGCCGGAAGGTGAGGGCCCGCCTCGAGGGCCAGACCTGTGCTCGCTGGACCCGGGGCGAGGGGGTGGCTGGCACCTAACCCTGAGCCCGCGTGCTGGGCTCTCCATCCCCCGGGAGCCCACCGCCCCGTCCCGCCCCCTCCCAGAGGGCGTGCCCCCTCCCAGAGGGCGTGCCCCCTGGTGTGTTCACTTCCGCCGCACGCCCTTCCCCAGGCGCTGTCTGCTCCGACCTCCCTTATGCCTCCTGGTTTGAGTCCTTCTGCCAGTTTACTCAGTACCGTTGCTCCAACCACGTCTACTACGCCAAGGTGAGGCCGGGACAGAGGTTGGATCTGGTGTCAAGGATCAAGGGACAGGCGGTGGCAGTGGCTCCAAGCCAGCCTTAGGTCCTCCCTCCCTGCCACTTTGCCATCATTTACCCAGATTATACGTGCGTACAGTCTCACCTTGGGCATTCAGACTGTCAGAACAGTCCTGTTACTGCAAGAAAAGTAGGGAAGAGGGATGGGAGGAGGCAGAGATAAGCCCTTCCAGCAGGTCAGTGATGTCATTCAAGTCAAATGCAAAAGACTGAAGGCAGGAGTGTGGGCCAGACGGGAGTCTGATCTTGCAGGGGACCCTTTCTCAGGTCTAGAGAGTTCCACCGGGGGCCATGTCCCCTCATTCCCACCCAGGAACTGTGAGAGAGGAGACCCGAGGGACAGGGACTGAGGATAAGCAGGAGTAGAGAAGCCCGCCCTTTGGGAAAGTCGTTCCCACTTTGCTTCTCTCCTTGCAGAGGGTCTGGTGCTCCGAGCCAGTCTCAATCCTCTCACCAGACACTCTCAAGGAGGTGGACACTTCCTCTGAAGTGCCGCTCACGACGATGACCTCCCCCAAGTCCTCCCACATCACAGGTGAGACCCTCCCAGCACCCGGGAGACTCCCAGCCTCGAGTCCCACGAGTCCCGGAGCCCAGGGTTTAAGGCATCAGTGGAAGGGGTGTGGGGAGCTGAGCCAGTGGAGGTGGCCACGGGCAGCTATTTACATAGGGAGAGCCTGCTTTTTCTGAATACAAGTTAGGGCTTTCCTGTCCCAGGATGTTTTCTGACATTACGTACATTTCTGCCCTGAACCGATTTTTCCTAGCTCCCCAAAACCTTCCTACATTAAGAAGTGCTCTGGGACTTTTCCCAGCTAAAATCTTCACTCTAGAAAGGATTGGTTGCTAGGTATTCAGAATACTTGGTGTTTCCTAAGTGAGGGGGACAAAAGGTGGTATTTGAGGTGGGTTAGGGGGGAGGACCACTTGTAAGGGAGGTGGAAAGGGGACCGGTAACGCTGCCACCACTGTCGCCATGGTAATATTCTTTTATTTTGATATTTGTATTCTTTCCTGTGTTTTTTATGCTCGACTGCATGAATATGTGTAATTTGTGCTGCCTTCCTCTGCCTTTGTGTTTATGTATGTGTTTGTGTGTGTTTATGTGTTTTTGTCTGCGTTTATATGCGTCCCTCTGCGAACAAAGACACCGGGGGTCAGAAACCTGACCGTCCCTTTCCCTTCTCTCTCTTGGTCCCTCCCAAACCCTGCTGCAGCCACAGAGCTCCAGCCCTGGCCCGAGCAGCTTAACAGCACTGTGGAGGAGCTGCTACAATTCTCCTTGTCCCTGGGCGGCCAGGATCAAGGGCAGGAGCTGGAGGGACAAGAGGAGGAACGGGAGGAAGGACAGGGCACAAAGCAGGCGCTGGAGGCGACGTCTGGGTTGCAGGCAGACCCGGAGCCCAAGACCCAGTCTGAATTTGTATCCTCCAACCCTTCCTCCTTCACTCCCCGGGTGCGGGAAGTGGAGTCTACTGACATGATGACGGAGGACATCCAAGAGCTCGTCCGATCCATGCAGGAAATGGATGAAATGAATGAAATGAACGATGTATATGAGGAGGAGAATATCTGGAAAGCCCAGAGCCCCGGCAGGTACAGGAAGTTCTGTCTGCCCCACCGGCCCTACCCTCCCTGCTGTCTTTGGGAATGAGAAGCCTCCTTTGCCAGCCTCGGCCTCCAGACCCACTCACATCTGCCTGGGCTTCAGGTGCACCTAGCCGCCACCCGCCTCGCCTGCTCTGTGGCCATCATGGGCTTAGGCACTGCCCTAGAGGGCCGTCTCTACATGAAGTAGTGGGGTGTGCCCTGAACCTAGAGCTACCAGACTTGGGTTCTGGGGCTGTCTCTGGTCCTGATGAGCACTGCACCTTTTACTTCCCCTTTCTGGACCTCAGTTCCTCATTTGTAAAAGGAGGCAGTTGGTCTGGAGGCCTCCAGGGCCCCATCCGGCGTGCTAAATGTGTGTGACCAAGACTAGATGCTAAGGGGAGGGGAAGAGAGTGGGTGGGCTTTCTGCCCCAGCCCTCTGGCCCATCCCTCCCAGCCGGTGCCATCTTCTTGCAGTCTCCTGCAGCTGCCCCACGTGGAGGCCTTGCTGGCACTGTGCTACTCAATTGTGGAGAACACCTGTGTCATAACCCCTACGGCCAAGGCCTGGCAGCACTTGGAGGATGAGATCCTTGGTTTCGGGAAGTCGGTATGCCCACCATGCCGTTTAATGGCTCCATGCTCACCGGGCATCCTCTGGGCCTCGCGAGTGGTTAATGGGCGGGGCTACATAAAGCCCGAGGCATCATTGGAGAGATTCTCTCCAAGTGAGGATCCCTTCTTTGGAAGGGTATCTCCAGCTCCCCTTAAAGAAGGAAGTCACAGGACGGAGTCTGGAATCCATTTCAGTCCAGAATTCATTCGGTGGCTGCGCCTTGTTAGGTTTGAGTCATCTCCTGAGCCAGTTCACCACCGGCAAGGCTTGGCTTTACCTTAGATGTAGCTCTTCTTTCCAGAGGGATCATAGAACCCTTTCCAGGGATCTGTAGAGAGATCCCAGCCTCGACGTGTCCTCAGCACCCAGCAGGTCCCAGGAAATAGGACTTTCAAAAAGTGCAAGTTAGCAAATGTTTGTTGAGAGCTGGTATGCTACCCATTCATCCGTTTGTTCAAATATTGATCGGGCTACAGGTGTTTGAGATGTGAGCAGCTCTGTCCTAGGTATTTTAGCAATGAGTACAACAGATCCCATGCCCTGTCCTCCCGGAGTCCGGTGGGAGAGACAGACGCGGAAACGGAGAACGGTGTGGCAGGATCAGTGCATGACGGACAAAGTGCAGGGAGCAGATGGAGAGCACAAACGTCGCATTGGGCTGGATCGGAGAATCGCCTCTTGGAGGAACTGATGTGTAACCTGAGACCCGGAGCTCAAAGAAGTTAACCAGGCAAAAGAAGGGGTTGGTAGAGGTTCCTGGTAGCGGGGTTAGTATCAATATGTGCGAAGTCTCTGAGGCAAGAAAGAGAAGGAATTCCACGTGGAACCAAAAAAAACGAGCACACTGCTGCTCCCGGCCCGCAGGGAGCCAGGGAGCTCGCAGCATTACAAAAGGAGTGTGGTAGGTGCTGGAGAGAGAGTTTTTCTGGGTCTTTTTGTTTTTGTGTTGGAGTGTAGGAAGCTCAGGAGTGGTGGAGGGCTCACTGGATTTTAAGGCTTGGTTGAGGGAACAGTAAGGAGACCGTTTTACCTGGAGATAGAGTCAAAGAGATAATAAGGGTCCTGATGTGAATAATCCCGAATGGCAGCCTGAAGCATTTGTATTTAATTTGGTAAGAAAAGAGAATTCAGTCATGATTTGGGGTCAGGGACATGATGCGTCCCCCGCATGCTGTTAGGAGGAGCAAGCAAGGCAACGTAAGAGATTTTGTGACTGTGACACGCTGACGGGATGGACTGGCGATGCTGTAGGGCGAGATCTTCCTTCCTCCTGGAAGGCTGGGGAGGCTCGCTCAGGGCAGAGAGCCCCACGGGGAGATGATCGGCTCCACGTCCAAAATGTCATCCAAGAACTTGGAGGTTCTGAACCTGGGTGCTCGGGCAGAGGACAGGTTTTGGAGTCGGAAGCACCAGGACCAGTGCCTCAGCTCCACGTGCACTAGACGTGGGTTTGAGCAATTGACTCAGCCTCACGGAGCCTCGGTTTCCTCGTCAGGCAAACGGAGGCCTGCTTAGTACCTATGCTAGTAGAAGGTTCCTGTGGAAACCAGAGGAGATGATGGCATTTATTGCCATGGTGGCAGCACTGTGCCAACTCCTTGTGAATATTAGCGTTATCATTAGCGGAGATGAAGGGAGGGTTAGTCTTTTTCAGACGGGCTAAGGTAGACGTCTGTCAGGCACTTGGCCGTGGGGATTTGGAGCTCAGGAAAGAGATCAGAAGTGATGGTAAAGGTTTGGGTGTCACCAGCAGGGACATGAATATTACCCGTGAGTAGATAAAATTATCCAGGAAGAGGGTGAAGAAACAGAGAGCCGACGGGAGGTCCTTGAGGACCCTTGGGGAGGGGTGCAGGGAAAAGCCACAGGAGCTTCTGGAAAAGACTTAATGCAGAGACACTCTGCGGAGCGGCTCTGGAGGGCGGAAGCGGGGGGGTCTCAGCCTCAGTTCCTCAGCCACACTTCTTCTCAGGTCTGTGACAACCTTGGGCGGCGACACGTAGCTACATGTACCCTCTGTGACTTCTGCTCCCTGAAGCTGGAGCAGTGCCACTCGGAGGCCAACCTGCAGCGGCAGCAGTGTGACGGCTTCCACAAGACGCCCTTCATCAGCCCCCTGCTCACGTCCCAGAGCATGTCCGTCGGCACCCAGGTACCGAGGAGGGTGGCCTGCAGTGGCCGGGGGCCTCAGGCCGCAGGCAGGACGGGGCAGCAGGGGGGCCAGGACGCCCACCTCTCCCCTGTGTCCTGTGCCACAGATAGGGACCCTAAAATCGGACCGCTTTTACGGGCTGGATTTGTACGGCGGGCTGCACATGGACTTCTGGTGTGCCCGGCTGGCCACCAAGGGCTGCGAAGACAATCGAGTCGCCAGCTGGCTCCTGACTGAGTTCCTCAGCTTCCAGGATGGGGACTTCCCCACCAAGGTCAGCGCCTTCCCCAAAGCTCAGCCCCGCCCTGCTCACCCCGGTTCCTTCTGGCCCCTTGCTCTGGGGCACCCTAGGATGTGGAGCGGGGCTTGGGCCCCTGGCCTCACTGAGCCTCCTGCCTCTCTCCAGTAGACCCCCCGGACCCCCAGGAGAGCAGGATTGTGCTTAGCAAAGGAGTAGGAATCTGGAGGGCTGGGCGGGCACAGGGCATGGGAGCATGAGACAGGTCTGGTCCCAGCTCTGCCGGTTACCTGCAGGGGGTGAGGTGGGGGACTTCACCTCTGCCCCAAACAGCTGCTGATGGTGACCCAGTGCTTCCCTGCCTAAGTCTGGAGGCTCCTTCCCAAATCTTCTAGCGCTTTCCCTCTCAATGGGATCAACTTTGCTCCCTGCCTCCAGGGTTACCTCCCCCCACGGAACTAGCTGCTGTAGCTGAGAGCCCAGCCCCTCCCTTCTGTGGTTTAGCAGGAAAAATCAAGACCAGGAAAAGCAGAGGCAGCTTAAGAAAGGGCTTTTATCTGAGCTGAGAGGTCTCTGCCCAGCTCTTCTCCCTGGGCCCCTAGATCTGGAAGGGGTCTCGGACTGCCTTAGCTGCTCCCCTGGATTTATAGATGGGCAGGCGAGGGAAGTGACTGCCCCAGGGTCATACATTAGAGGCACTTCTGACCTCTTCTGCACTAAACAGTCCCCTAGGAAGCTCCCTGAGATGGGACCGCTGCTTGGGCCCCTTCCCGCATTCTGGTCCCTTAGTGCCCTTTCCCTGGCCCTCCTCCCTCGGCTGCTTTCCCAGCTAGCTGACCAGCAGGGCACCCCCTTCTCACCTCCAGCTGAGAAGCAACTGAACCATGGCTGAGGGTGGGACGGGGAGGGCAGAGGGGACACCCCGGGTGCAGAGGGTCTGGTTCTGTGCCCTGGTCCTGCCATCGTGGGCGCGCTCTGCAGGGCTGGTGTCTGTGAGGCTTCTGATGTCTTCCCACCTCCCATCCCCCGCTCCTGGCTTAGATTTGTGACACAGAATATGTGCAGTACCTGAACTACTGTGCCTTCAAAAGCCAGCAGTGTAGGATGAGAAGCCGGAACCGGAAGGTGAGCCCTTCCCTCTGCCGCCCCCGCTGCCTCCCATCAGCCCCAAGGGCTGGTCCGTTCTGGGCCCCGCCCCGTGGCATCCGAGCATCAAGGGTGTGGCGAGTGGGTGCGTCCCCGGGCAGAGCCTCCTCCGTGGAGCTCTGTCCCCACTCCTCCCGCCTTGGGGTGAGCAGCTCTCCCAGGCCCCCAGGCAGAGGGTCCCAGGAGGGAGGGAGGCTGCAGATCAGAGGCCCTGTGGATACGCCAGGAGGGAGGAAGCCCCAGCCGGCTTGGGCCTGAGAGGCTGAGGCCTCAGTCTTGGCCTCTTGCTGTTACTCACCAAGTCGTCTGAGCCAAGTCACTTCCTCTCCAGCCTCAGGCTCCTCATTTCTGAGAGGGGGCGGGTCGGGCTCCGTGGTGTGTCTCCTGCTTTAAAAACCCACATCTGAGTTTCCTCCTTCCCTCTGCTCCCTGTGCCCACGCCCGCCCACCTCCTGTTCTTGAATTTCCGACACCTCTGGCTCCTGGCTTTCCCACCTGGACCACGTGCGCCCAATCCCCGTGCAGGTGTCCCGCATGGGATGTCTGCAGAATGAGACGTACACCGTCCTGACCCCGGCCAAGAGCGAGGACCTCGTGCTTCGATGGAGCCAGGAGTTTAGCACCTTGACTCTCGGCCAAGCCGGCTGAGCTGGACTCTGCCCTCTCCCCACCCACTTTCCACACCCTCCATTGCCTCAGACCCCAGGTTGCCTCTTACTTGGCCCAGACTCACGTTTCCCTCGGGTTGGGGCAGCCGTCCCGGAGAGGTCTGCGATGGGAACTCCACCTACCTTAAAGGATGTCTTTACATAAAAGGTTTATTTGAAACCTGTGTGGCCTGTTTTGGTTCTGATCCCCTCGTTGGCCCTGCCCTCCTGCCCCGGGGGAGTCAACCCTCCAACCCCTGGATCCATCTGCAGGCGAGGGAACCATGGGGATGGTCCTCAGGGAAGCAGCCCTCTGCCAGGAGGAGAAGCCCTGAGAAATCAGTTGGATTGAAGAAGGTCACAGCCGGTGTCTTGGGGACCATGTGGGCCATGAGGGCGTGGGTGTCTCCATTTCTGAAGCCCTGATCCCGTGATCTCAGATGTGAGTGTAGGATTGTCCCTCTGGAGGACAATCTGAATGAGATTGTGTCCAGGGGGACCAATCCCAGACAGTAGGGTAGAACTTGCTCTTTATAGGAGGAAGGAAACAACTGGGCTGGAGCTCAGGAAACCTTTGCTGTGACGTCCAGTCATGGGCCCGATGGCCTGAATGTGGGGAGGAGCTGCATCTCGAAGCATCAGCCTTTAATAACTTGGGATCTCCCAAAACGTGTTCGGGGGACACACGTGTGGGGAACTACACAGCATTTAAAAGAAAACATTTAGTATGGAAAAGCTCAAACATGCACACGTAGAGAATAGTGTAATGCACTCCCATGCACCCTTCACCCAGCTTCGATTACCAACACGCAGTCAACCTTTTAAAGGCATGTCAAAGGCTCTGAGAAGCCCGCAAACAGAGAAACCTGTTCGACTTAGTGTTTCCCATACTCGTTTGACCGCATTGTCCTTTTTCACCTACCGCTCAGTTTTCGAGTACTGAGCGCAGACAACCCGCCCGGCCCTATTGATCCAGAAGACAAGGGGCTCAGCCCAGGGTTCAGAGACTAGGGGCTGTCATCTGAGCCCTGCTCCCCGTCCCCATCTGCCACCCCCCACACAGAGAGAGGTAAAAACCACACGTCGTAAGAACGAAACCACCTGCCGGAACCCAGAAGAGACGGAGGCAGCCCAGGGGAACTGCCGAGGGCAGCGGGAGGCTGGGGGTTAGTCATCTGGCATCTGCGGATAGGTGTGCCAGTTAGGCTTCCCGGAAACTGCAGGGAGTGTGTGAGCCATGGGTGGGTGGTTGGGTGGGGGGCATCAGTGGGGAGGGTCGGGACTGCATTAAGTGCCATGATCTGCTGGGGTTTCTTCTCTGGCCCATCCGTGGAGGCCACTGAGGGCACTGCTTCCTCCTCTCTCTCTCTCCCTGCCCCGCTCGGGGTTGGGTGCGTGCAGGGAGCTGGGATCTGCTGAGATCTGCTGAGGTGCGTGTGTTCCACCCACTGGGAACAAGTCCTACCAGCCCAGCCTGGTCCAGAGCAGGCAGAAGCCGGCTTGGAGCAGCAGCTGAGCCACAGTGATGAGCCCAGGTACGGGGGGCGGGGGGGGTGCCCAGCTGCGGTTGAACCTCACAGGGGCACGTGGGGCAGCACCTCTTCTTTAGAAGCGGGAGACGTGGGTGGGGATGGAGGTGAGAGGGGGCCCTGGGCCCTGGGAAACCTTGTTGAATAAAGAGTTCAAAGGGATGGCCTCAGACAGGCAGACCTCAGACGAGAGGATGATGTGCCCTAGACCTGAAGCACCAACGCACCCTGGGGCCTCTATGTCTGGGGGCTGCGCCTGCCCCTACACCTGTTAGGCCCCCGCTGTCATGCTGGACCCCAGATCCCAGGCCACTGAGGAGGGAGGGCCCTCTGGGGATGGTTTCCAGCCCTTTCCCACTCTCAGCTAAGACAACCCCTGACCCTCTCACCCCAGGGCTGGGCCTCTGCTGGGGACAATGAACTGATCTGATTAAACTCCACAAGCGGGTTCAAGGCACAGATCTGCTCTCACAGTTATCCTTCCCAGCTAACCAAAGTGTTCAAGCGGTGCCTTAGAGAGATACTGCCTTCACCCAGTGCGTTTTCTTTATAAGAAGATTAGGGACTTCCCAGGCGGTCCAGTGGTTAGAACTCCGCGCTTCCACTGCAGGGGGTGCGGGTTTGATCCCTGGTCGGCAAACTGGGATCCCACATGCTGTGCAGCGCAGCCAAAAATATATAAAAGATAAAAAATAAAGTGTTGGTCAAATTAGTTTAAAAAAAAGAGAAAAAAACAGAGGATTAGACCAGCTGTCTCCCATGTTCCTACAGCTATGGTAGAATGTGGCCCATGGGTGTCATGAAGTGGATAAAATTTCAGATACTGACCATGGGGTTGGGGGGGTGATATTGGAGGACGGGTGATGCCTTCTGATACCTCTGCGTCACACCACTGAGGGCAGCTGCCCACCAGTTCCCCGGGTCTATGGGGGCCTCTCTGATGGGAAGGGGCCCTCCCATCAGGTCACATCTCCAGTCCCTTCAGGGTGAGCTGAAGTTGTCGCCGAAGGGGAGATGGAAGCAAGGCTTGAGGAGGAAGCAGAAACTTATTCGACCCGCGAGCCTCACCTCCTGGCCACCCAGAGACCCCAGAGCCTGGCTGTGCCTCTGTACCCCTGCAACACGGAAGCCTTGCATGCCCAGGCCCGCGGGGAAGGGGGCGGCAGAGGCGTGAGGGCTGCGTGTGGAGCACACTCAGTGCTGCCCGAGGTCAGGGTGAGGTCCATGAAGCCAAAGGCTCCAGGAGGTTTCTCTGAGGCGGCGGGACCCAGCCAGGTCCCAAAGCAAGGAGCACCCAGAGCACAGGGCTGCAGAGGGAGGCTTGAGCCCATCTGAATCTTGATTGGGACTATGTTTCCTGTTGTTTTCAGCTCTTGACAGCAGGGTGGAGAAATGTCTGCAGGCGGGGAGGTGAGAACCATGCACTGGGGAGACTTCATTATGGAGCTGCAGGTTGCCTTTGCTTTCTGCCTTTTCCTAGAAAAAATTTCGGGAGGGATGAGATGAGAATACCCAGGGATGGTGCTGGAAAGGCAGGAAGAGAGGCTCAGGTGGGGAAGGGTGGGGAGAGGCTGGAGCAGGAATCTGGGCTGGAGAAAGCAGAGCAGGCTGGATCAGGAGGATGGAGAGAAGATAGGACACCCGGCAGGGGGGTAGGACGTGGCCCCGAGGGCAGGCGGAGGCGGCCACTCAGCCCGGTGACCTGGTACTGTCTCCACCCCACAGGCTCCCCAGACCCAGGACAGGCTGATGGGCGGGATTCATGTGTACCCAGAGCAGCCCTGGGACAGAGCTTTTCACAAAGCCTTTAGACTTCTTGAAGCTTCCGCTGAAGGCTCAGCACAGTTTGGATCTGTCTGGGGAGTCTGAACCTACAGGCGTTAAGAGGTCTTCACAATTACGAGTGTCTGTGGGTAAAGGGTGCATCTTCCCCCTGGCTGCCGGGGTGTAGCGGCAGAGGAAGTGGGCTCAGCCAGCAACACGCAGGTCGCAGGTCGGAGCGCGTGCCGTGTGGGGGAGGTGGAGGGTGGACACGCTCCCTGGCGCCTGGCCACCAGAACCTAAAAGAAGGTGGGAGCTCTTCCAGAGCTGGTCTTCTGGGGCAAGGAGGTTGAGGAGGACTGACATTCCCACTTCCCAAACTTCTGAAGGACGTGGATTCCCGAGGAGAGGAGGTGGAGAGCAGGGGTCAGGAAGCACATGGAGAGGGTGGCAGACAGGAGGAAGCTGTACAGAGACGGGGTGCCTCTCTCCCCTCCCTGCCCCCACCACTGTCCCAGATCACCCATCTCTTTCTGTTCCGCTGCCCTCTGCATCCCTGGTCAGGCGCCGGAAGGGTGGACACCCCGGGCCAGCTGTGTGGAGGAGAGGAAGGGAAAGATCACGATCCAGCCTCCTGGCCACTGTTTCCCTCCATTCTCACTTCCTGCCAGGGCAGAAAATAGCCCTGCCCCTGTGACTTATCTCAGCCAAGAGTAGTGCCCAGCCCAGCTCAGAGGGCAATAGGACAGGTCCCAGAGGCCCCGAGGACATAAGGAACCTGGGCCCCGGGTGTGCAGGTGGGAAGCTGAAGGACAGAGAAGCGGCGTGGACGAAGGTGGCCGCGCACCGTCTGGCATGTGCGTGGTGTGGGGGGCTGAGATGTGGGCGGGGCCATCCCCAGGGCCTCTCTTTGCCTCTCAGTGCTTTGGGGCCGGGATCTGTTTGTGCACATCTGCATGCGTGTGTGTGCTCCTGAAGCTGCCCGTCTGTCTGTCCGGCTAAGGATAATGTCCCTAGGCGGGGACGGTGTCTGCTTTCCTCCCCTGGCTCGGCTGTCTGTGCCTCCGTGCGTGCACACGTGTGTTACAGGCTGTGGATACACGTTGATTCGTATGTTACTAGGGATCTTGTGTGCACATCCCTCAGTGTACCCTTACCTGCGTGTGGCCTTGCACGCGCCCGTGTGTGTGTGTGTGTGTGTGTGTAGTGGTGTGCTCACATGACCTCCGGGCGTGCTGAGGTTACGGAGCCGGCGTGGGCCTCCACGTGCCCCTTCTCCCTGGTGAGATGAAGTCCCAGTGTCTCTGCTTTTCTGGGGCACCTGCTACCTCTTTGCTTTACGTCTCCCGCGCCCCCCAAGCTGACCTCTTGCTCAAGGCAGGATTGAGGAGAGTGCCCTGCCGCTCCTCCCCCACATCTAGAGCCCTCCTTCCACTTCTTGTTTGCTTCCTTTTTGGCAGTTTTTCCCATCTTTGCCATCTGGCCTGGCACTGTGCCCATTCAGCCCCACTGATGGGGAGCCCTCGGGAAGCAAGCGGATCGGGTGGGGACCAGGGCAGGGGCCTGGCAGCTCTCAACAGCTTGGGCCATTCTGTGTGAGTCTGTTGGAAAGGGGTGGCTTTTTGACAAATAAACTCAAGGGCTTCTCCGCTTTGGAATGGAGTAAGGTGAGAGCATCGCCATCTGCTTTCCTGAAGGATTCCTAACTCTCTACCTTTTAGTAGCAGCTCACCTAATGCACTTCGGTCTCTTTAACATTGCAACTTTGTTGACGAAAGACTTGGGATTCTTGGAAAATAATATTCCATTCACTCCTTCAGTGTCTAGGATGTGCCTCCTAGTTGTAGGGAGCTATGGGTGCTCCAAGTAATGCTTAAGAATGATCAAATGGGGGCTTCCCTGGTGGTGCAGTGGTTGGGAGTCCGCCTGCCGACGCAGGGGACACGGGTTCGTGCCCCGGTCTGGGAGGATCCCACAGGCCGCGGAGCGGCTGGGCCCGTGAGCCATGGCCGCTGAGCCTGCGCGTCCGGAGCCTGTGCTCCGCAACGGGAGAGGCCACAACAGTGAGAGGCCCGCGTACCGCAAGAAAAAAAAAAAAAGAACGATAAAATGTTACTGTGATTGTAGCTGTAAACTGTTATTGAAGTTTTAATGCAAGCTGTTTCCAAACGAGCCTTTCAAAAAGGACATGCCTTTCTCTGAGTTATACGTGCGGACAAGATAGTCAGGAGTGTGATAAGAAGTGGTTGGACTGATGCGAGAAATATTGTAACAGGATTACAGGCTGGGCGGACGTGGGGGGAGGGGCAGAGTTCCTGAAAGGCAGCCAATGAATATCACAAGGGCCTGCTAGGTAGAGAGACTGAAGTGTGAGTGAGCTTGGGAAGAAAGCTGTGGAAGGTGTGGTCTGCACCCCAGGACCCTACTGTCTGGCTGCGGAAATGGGACAAAAACACATGTCATGACCTAAGGAGTTCAAAGCAGCAAACTGTTTCTGTAGGTAAGGGGAAATCACCAGGAAGGACATATTTGTGTGTGTGTGAAAGAGAGATGAGTCTGTGCTGCCAGTGTTTGAAGTGGGAGAAAGAAGGAAGTGGGTTATTAAAAAGTATATGTTTCAATTGGACAAAGGAGGAAGTAAAATGATTCACCCATGGGCACAGATTTGATATAGGCAGCTATAAAAGTTAGGTGCTCTGTGCGGCATCCAGCCTCATACCCACCCACCCACTCTTGTTGGAAGCAGCTTGGACTTTGGAGCCCGGATGTCCTGGATTTGAGTCCTGACTTCACTCCTCACCGACTGAGCTCTTGAGTAAAAATCAGGAGAAGCTCCTACCTCAAAGGGCTGTTGGAAGGATTAGAGCTTGTGCATGTAAAACACCCTGGGAGATGGTGAGTGATCGGTAAATGGTTTTTTCTGCGGTACGCGGGCGTCTCACTGCCGTGGCCCCTCCCGTTGCAGAGCACAGGCTCCAGACGCGCAGGCTCATTGGCCATGGCTCACGGGCCCAGCCGCTCCGCGGCATGTGGGATCTTCCCGGACCGGGGCACGAACCCGTGTCCCCTATATCGGCAGGCGGACTCTCAACCACTGCGCCACCAGGGAAGCCCAGCAGCTATTATTTTTGACCCAATATTTATGGAGGGAGGGCTGGGGCTACAGAGATGAATAAGTCCCAGTCCCAGGCCCCCCCTCAAGGAGCTCCCAGGCAGGCGGGAGAGGCAGACCAAGAACAGCCAATTACATTACAGGTGGGAACAGCTGACCTGTGGCCAAAGTGCTGGGAAAGCTCCAGTGAGGGGACTCGCCTGGTGGGAAGGGAGGGAGTCAGGAAAGGCATCACGGGGTCCTGAGAAATGACTGAGTTTGCCAGTTGGAGAATGGGAGAAAGGGCATTCCCAGTTGCAGAAACAGCATGTGCACAGACAGAGCCCTGAAGATGTAAGTATGTGCAGAATTTTCACTAGTTTGGCGTGACTGGAGCAAAGGATCATGGAAGGTGGGCACGTTTCGGGAAGAGAGCCTGGCGTTACTTGCTTTTCAGCACGTTTAAGAGCCATCTAGCATTATTTTCATTGATGAAATTGGTATTTTGCAGAGAAAGTGTTTCCTTATTCCCTTCAACTGTTGTACTATGCTTCTTACAAGTCTTAAACTGCTGGAGTCAGAGTCATGGTTGGAGGGAGAACAAACAAACGAACCAAAAAACCCTAGAAAACTTGTTATAGTATGTTTACAACTTGGTTCCATGTAAGGATTTAAGTGGTTCCTTTTGAAGGGAGTATGTTCCGTATCTTGGGATAATCGCTCAGGGTCCCCGGATAACTTCTGTCCCTAAGATGGCCCATGGACACCCATGTTCATTAACATTATTCACAATAGTCAAAAGATGGAAAAACCCAAGTAACCCTCAACAGATGAATGGGAGAACAAAATGTGGTGTATATATATAGGAATATATTATTCAGCCATAAAAAGACTGTAATTCTGATACAAACTACCGCATGGATGGACCTTGAAAACTTTAAGCTAAGTGAATTAAGCCAGACACGAAAGAACAGATATATGATTCCACTCAGTTGAGGTGTCTAGAATAGGTAAATTCATAGAGACACAAAGTAGAATAGAGGTTGCCAGGGGCTGGAGGGAGGGGGGTGGGCAGTTATTGGGTAATGGGTATAGAGTTGTTTGGGATGATGAAAAAGTTCTGGAAATAGTGGCGATGGTTACACAACATTGCGATTGTACTTAACGTCACTGAATTGTACTCTTAAAGATGGTTAAAATGGTAATTTTAAAGTTATGTATATTTTACAACACACAAAATAGATGGCCCCTGGGGGTCGCAGATGCAGGGGTGGCTGCTGTGGCCTTATGGCATTGAGGAAGGTGGAATCCTAAGACCAAGTCCTGTCTTCTAACTCCTCCGCCTCTGACCACATCCTTCCTCTGACAGCTTTTGCCTGGGGACAGCAGCGGCTGTGGTCTGCCCTCTCCAGTAGCCTCATCATCACACACGGTACTTCCTTGTCTCACTGCCACCCTCTCTGGGCCCCCTTCGAGCCCTTAGGACGAAACCATCATCTGCCCCCATCACGGAATCCCAACTAGGAAGCACCCGAGTCAGACTCTCCAGGGGAGCACCTGGAAAAGTTCAACCCAGGGGGCCGGCCCCTGCCTGGAAGGACTGTGCTGGTGTGTGCGATCAGCCTACGGCAGCGGTCCCCAACCTTTTTGGCACCAGGGACCGGTTTTGTGGAAGATGATTTTTCCACGGACGGGGTGGGGGGATGGTTTCGGGATGATTCAAGAGCATTACATTAATTGTGCACTTTATTTCTATTATTCTTACATTGTAATATGTAATGAAATAATTATACAACTCACCACAATGCAGACAGGAGGCGGAGCTCAGGTGGTAATGTGAGCGACGGGGAGCGGCTGTAAATACAGAGGAAGCTTCGCTCGCTCACCTCCTGCTGTGTGGCCTGGGGGTTCGTGACCCCTGGCCTAAGGGACCCCCATTATATTACTGTCCCCATTTTACAGATGAGGAAGCTTAGAGAGGTCAAACAATCCAGCTGAACCAGGTTGCTCTGAGCACAAACCCAGCCCACACAGGAGCAATCGTGGAGATGAGGCTGGGATTTTGTCCTGTACTTGGGAGTTTGAACTTTATTCTTTAGATAATGGGGAGTCAGCAGAACGGGCTGGTGCCAGGGGAGGGGCTCCACAGTACTTCTCACCACCTGACATAACACCTTTTTACATGGACTTTATTATCTGTCTCCCTTCAATGGAAGAGAACATAGGTGGGGGCAAGGCCTTTGTTTTGTCCACTGCTGTGAACATGCCTGGAGCCTTCTAAAGTCCCAGTAAGCATTTGTACGGACTTCCCTGGTGGTGCAGTGGTTAAGACTCCGGGCTTCCACTCCAGGGTGCACAGGCTAGATCCCTGGTCGGGGAACTAAGATTCCACATCCTGCATGCTGCGAGGCCAAAATGATAATAATAATAATAATTTAAAAAATAAAATCCTGGTAAGCATTTGTAGAAGAAAGGAAGCAAGGGAGAGATATTAGTAGATAATAACAGTAAGGCAAAACACTTTAAATATCTCGTTGAATCTAACGACCTCGTGAAGTAGGTGCCCCTCTTCTTTCTTTCTTTCTTTTTTTTTTTTCCAGGTAAGGAAAATGAGGGACAGAGAGATTGTCACTTTTCTGAGGACAAAAGCCCAGATTTAAACCTAGGCAGGCCTGACTCTAGAGCCTGGGCATTTAGCACTGTGCCATAGAGCGGGCTGCAGAAAGCTGTTCTGGCCAGAAGAACGGTGGAGGAAAGATGTGAGGCTGGGAAAAGGCCCAAGAGGCCAGCAGGTTCAGCTACATGACATTTGTGTCTTCAGCCCTTCCTCGCACAGTCTTGACTTCTGGCTTCCCTCCTATGCCAGGTCTCCACTGCGGCCGATGAAGCTCTGACCAAAGGCATCTGATCCTCCACAGCTGTCGGCCCTGCAGCCACAGCTCACAAGCCTATGCCTGGCCCCCCCTTGCTCTGGGACTCTGCGCAGCCTCCAGGCCCCCGCCCTGGAGACTGGAGATGAACGCGAAGCCAGCACGCGGGTGTGCCCCCTGATGCCCCCGGCCTAGCTCCTCCTCGCCCTTTGGCACGATGCTGGCCAACTCCTCGGCCAACGACTCTGATCTCAGGTGCCCGGACCACCAGCCCACCCACCACCTGCACTTGGTGGTCTACAGCCTGGTGCTGGCGGCAGGGCTCCCCCTCAACGCGCTGGCCCTCTGGGTCTTCCTGCGCGCGCTGCGCGTGCACTCAGTGGTGACCGTGTACATGTGCAACCTGGCGGCCAGCGACCTCCTCTTCACCCTCTCGCTGCCCTTGCGCCTCTCCTACTATGCGCAGCACTACTGGCCCTTCTCGGACCTCCTGTGCCAGCTGGCGGGCGCCGTCTTCCAGATAAACATGTACGGCAGCTGCATCTTCCTGACTCTCATCAACATGGACCGCTACGCCGCTATCGTGCACCCGCTGCGGCTGCGCCACCTGCGGCGGCCCCGCGTGGCGCGGCTGCTCTGCCTGGGCGTGTGGGCGCTCATCCTGCTGTTCGCCGTGCCCACCGTCCTGGTGCACCGGCCCTCAACCTGCTTCCGCGACGGCCGCCGGGTGCACCTGTGCTTCGAGCACTTCAGCGACGATCTGTGGAAGGGCTGGCTGCTTCCGCTCCTGCTGCTGGCCGAGGCGCTGGGATTCCTGCTGCCCCTGGCAGCCGTGGTCTACTCTTCGGTCCGCGTCTTCTGCACCCTGGCGCGGCCCGACGCCACGCGGAGCTGGCGGCGGCGGAAGACGGTGCGCCTCCTGCTGGCCAGCCTGGTCATCTTCCTGCTGTGCTTCGTGCCCTACAACGCCACGCTGGCCGTGTACGGGCTGTTGCGCGGCCACGTGGTGCTGGCCAGCCCGGCGGCGCGCAACCAGGTGCGCGGGGTGCTGATGGTCATGGTGCTGCTGGCCGGCGCCAACTGCGTGCTCGACCCGCTGGTGTACTACTTCAGCGCCGAGGGTTTCCGCAACACCCTGCGCGGCCTGAGCTCTCCGCTCCGGGCCAGGACCTCGGCCACCAACGGGGCTCAGGGGGCACTCGCCGAACCGCCCGCTGAGACCTCCCACGCCACCGTGCCGGTCGCCGCCAGCCAGGGGCTGCTCCGGCCCTCCGACCCCCGGGACTCCTTCACCCGGTGCTCCGAGGACTCGTCCCTCTGAACGCACGTCGTGCCAGAGCGCGGTCCCCTCACCCCACCCCCGCGCCTCTCGCACTCGCAGACACGCAGGGTGTGCACAGGAGGGCGGTGGGTTGGGCACTTGGGCTTCTGAGCGGCAGCTCCAGCTCACAGATGCAGAAGGGAGCAAAGTGTGGGGGACAGGGGCCCGGGGAAGGAAGAGCGCGGCTGCAAGTGTCTTTAACTAGGTGGTGATGGCGAGCGCAGAAGGACCCCTTCCTTAGTACCTAGGAAGTGCTGCCGTGAGCCTGCCCGTGCAGAGGCTGGAGACTGGGTGAAATGCCCTTGGCGGGGCACGAAACACGGCCCGGCCCGTAGCTGGTAGCTGGAGCAGAAGATGGGTGTCCTGCGTTTAGACCGACCACAGAGGTCTTCAGGCCATGGACGCCACCCACTCCCCTTTCCACCTGGGCTCTGCCTGCCCAACACTGAGGCGTAATGCAAAAGCGTATTGGATGCCGGCTGAATTGGTTTCCTTCTTGTCTAGTGACTTTTAACAATTTAGATCTGACGCCCAGCGTGGGTGGGTGGGGGCAGAGGGGGTTTTCCTCCAAGTTCCTGGTCACTGTTCCCCTTTCTAGGTTCTGCCTTCCCCTTCCACTTCACCCACCCTTTCAAAAGCTCCTCCATTCTAGATCCCAAGTCCCCCCCACCCCCCACCACCACCGTGTGTGTGTGTCTCTGCTGCTTCGTCTAGAATGAGAACATTCTCTGTACTAAAGTAGTAGTTCTCCAATTTGGGGGTCTCAGACCCTTTTACACTCTTAAAAAATGGAGAATTCCAAAGAGAGTTTGCTTCTACTTTGTTCTTTTGATACATGACCAGATTAGAAATCAAAAATAGTACGTTTTTTAAAACAGAAATACCCAAGCACACATTCCAATGGCTATGAGAGCAAGTGTCATCACACTTCATGAAGCCTCTGGAAAACTCCACCGTCTACTCATGAGACAATGAGTGAAAAGGACAAATGACATCTTAGTAGTAGTGTTATGAAAACGGTTTTGTTCTCGTGGACTTCCGCAAAGAATCCATCCCCAGATCACACTTGGAGAGCCATACCTATACTGAAGTATTAGAGTCGTGTGTAAAGTCTTCCCAGGCCATTATGTACATTGTTTTTATCGCTGCAAGGAGAGGGCAATGCTCAGCAAATCAATTGCTAATTGTAGTCTGTAAGGCTTGGGGTTTTCGGGGAGGGGGCGTAGGAGTTGCGCACCCAGTGAACACTACCTGGGGCTTCCTGGAGCTGCAGCGGGAGGTGGGGCTGGAACTAGTTGCACAAATACTCAGGAGGAGGTGGAGGGCTTCTCTGGGCAGGGAAAAGGGAACTGTGCCAGAGCCAGGCAAGAAGTTTATGGGAAAGTAAGAGTGCGATGGACGGGAGGACAGGAGTAAGCTGACTGCTCTTGGCAAGCTGGAGGTAAGGAAATGGAAGTCTGGTTTACAGGCCACCTACTGTTTTCCCTCTTTAGCGGAGTCGGGGCTGGGAGGAATGGCGGAGTTGGCACTAGGACATCTTGAGACCCTGACATTAGTGAGATTCGTGAGGGAGTTGGTGCCATGCACACGTCCTGCATGCATTTCTGTCCCTATGTCTCTCAATGCTGTATGTTTCTGTGTATGTGCGTGTGTGTGTGTGTGACAGTGTCAGAGTTTTCCCGGGTGTGTCTCTGTGTGTTTAGTTAGGACTAAGCCTTTTGTGTGTCTTTACGTGAGCGCTCCAGATGGTGATTTACAAGGGTAAAACGACCCCTGGTGGCCAAACCGGAGAACTGACCCAGATTCCTCAGAGATAGCCGTGAAGTCGGGCTTTCCTCCATCTGGCGGGTTAGAGCCCTCACCTCCTGCTGCTCTAGAGGGGGCTTGATGGTTAGCACCTGCTCCGTCTTGTTCCATCCTTAGGGTTCAGGACCCATGCCCTTCCAGCCCTGGGGGCACCAAACGTCATCACCGTTTAAAGTCTCAGGACTTTGCCCTATCCAAACTGAACAGAATACAATTTTTTAAAATTACTTGAGTATTTTTATATGAAAATAATGTGAATGAATTCTAAAGTAATTAAAACTCACAAAGCAAGTTTCTTCTAACATACTATATAATTTACTTATTTATTTATTATAACTTTTATAGTTTATTTTCTGTCCCCACCCCCTCACCCCCGAAGTAGAATGTAAGCTCCCTGGGGACAGGGATTTTTGCTTGGTCCATTTTCTGATGTATCCCCAGGATCTAGAACAGCGCCTGGCATAAAAGAAGTACTTAATAAATATTTGTTGAATGATGAACAGTTGAATCTTTTTTTAAATTTATTTTTTATTGAAGTATAGTTGAGTCACAATGTTGTGTTAATTACTGCTGTAAAAAACAGTTGAATCTCGCTGTGAAGTAGTTTACTATCTAGTGGGGACCACAGAACAAGTCAACAATAATTATCATTCAAGATGGAAGATGACAGAATGCAAGGTAAGGCTCTGGCCGTTAATTTGGTGGGCAGTGGGCCGTCTCTGGAGGTTCTTTTATTTTTAAGTTTTTTAAAAATATATTTATTTTATTTATTATTTTTGGC
The DNA here is from genome assembly GCF_964165515.1 of Mesoplodon bidens. Taxonomy (NCBI): domain Eukaryota; kingdom Metazoa; phylum Chordata; class Mammalia; order Artiodactyla; family Ziphiidae; genus Mesoplodon; species Mesoplodon bidens. The sequence goes on along the minus strand of NC_138167.1, from coordinate 5,697,133 downwards.
TGCATTGGGTCTTCATTGTTGCGTGCGTGCTTTCTCTAGTTGCGGCGAGCAGGGGCTACTCTTCATTGCGGTGCGCAGGCTTCTCATTGCGGTGGCTTCTCTCATTGCGGAGCACGGGCTCTAGGTGCGTGGGCTTCAGTAGTTGTGGCACGCGGGCTCAGTAGTTGTGGCACAGGGGCTTAGTTGCTCCGCTGCATGTGAGATCTTCCTGGACCAGGTCTACAAACCCGTGTCCCCTGCATTGGCAGGCGGATTCTTAACGACTGCGCCACCAGGGAAACCCCTCTGGAAGTTCTTCAGTGAGATTTTGCCCACCCTGACACACTGGGTGGGATAAGCTGTAGGGAAACGAGGTGGGGAGGGTCTAAGGGGGAAGAAAGACTGGTGAGGGAGCTGGTCTAGGAGAAGTGTGCTCGCGGCCTGTGGAGGCAGATGGAAATGAGGTTTCTCCAGTGTGGAATCTCCTCTGTTTAAGCTCTGGTGGACTGTTTCCCCACATTCAGTATATCCAAAGGGTTTCCATCCTGAAGACAGAGAGGCAAGAATAGATCCAGGATGGGACTTCCCAGGTGGCACAGTGGATAAGGCTCTGCGCTCCCAATACTGGGAGTCCGGGTTCGATCCCTGCTCAGGGGACTAGATCCCACATGCATACCGCAACTAGGAGTTCACGTGCCGCAACTGAGGAGCCCATGTGCTGCAACTAAGGAGCCTACATGTTGCAACTACGGAGACTGCCTGCCACAGCTAAGACCCCATGCAACTAAATAGATAAATATTTTTTAAAAAAGAGAGAATAGATTCAGGAGATGTTGCAGGCAGAGGAGGAATGAACAGAAGCTAACGCTAACAGGAAGTTTAAGGAAGCCTGTAGCCACTGCCTGCCATTTTCACAGGATCCCCCAACTACTGGGTGGCCAGTATGACGGGGGCAAGATGTGGGAAATCCAGAGTCCTCACTCCGTGCCCTGGAGTCACTTACCCCTTTGAGGCTTAGGAAAATCCAAAGGAGGAAAAGGATAAAATCTTAGATGCTGGGAGAAGAGCGTTAACAAGTTGTAAAAATACTTGCTATGCCAAGACCTCAATTTAATGCTTAAAATGAATTATTTTAGGGCTTCCCTGGTGGCGCAGTGGTTGAGAGTCCGCCTGCCGATGCAGGGGACACGGGTTCGTGCCCCGGTCCGGGAAGATCCCACATGCCGCGGAGCGGCTGGGCTCGTGAGCCATGGCCGCTGAACCTGGGCGTCTGGAGCCTGTGCTCCGCAACGGGAGAGGCCACAACAGTGAGAGGCCCACGTACCACAAAAAAAAAAAAAAAAAGAATTATTTTATTTTACTATTACAATAACCTTCTGAGTTAGGAATGATGATTATCTCCATTTTACAGATGAAACACCCCGGAGAAGCTGAGGTCTAAGGTCACACAAGCAGGAAGTGACACAGTATCTGTTAGACTCTGGAACTCCTACTCTTTGCAGGACACCCTACAATATCTCCCCTTCCTTTACTGCCCACCTTCTCATCCCTGGTTCCCTTACACCCACCGCTCCCTGGTTTCCTTTCCTCTCCTTCCCTCGCCATGTAGGCCACCACTCTCTCACCTTGAGTCTACTGTGTCATCTCTGCCCACCTCGTGCAGCTTTTCCTCCCCGCTCCTAACCCACGTTCCTAACCCACGCTCCTAACCCACGCACCCTACAGCATACCTACCCCTTCCCGGTGTGGCTGTGTGAGCGCTGAGAACTGGGCTCATTCATCGTTCCAATGGTGGTGGGTCCTAAAACACACCGCATCGAGGGCTCAGAAGGGAGTGGCTCATGGGTGGCACCCAAGGCAGGATGGCTCCGCCTTCAGGCACTTGGCCATGATTCCCTTCCCCCAGCTGGGATGTACCCAACATCTCCAAGACAGCATTCCTGATTGTCCACCAGCTAAACTGAAGAGGACACTTCCCCTTGGTTCTCCTCAAAGTCTGTCTCCTCCGTAGAATGGTCCTTCCATGCACTGAGGTAGTTGGGGGAAGATTAACGATCATTGGTCTTGAGGTAAAACAAATTCAGGAGAACCAAGGCAAAGGTAAGGGATCCTAAAAGGGAAGAGATGCTTGTTAGCCCTGGACCATCCTGAGGGAAATCCCTGTGGGGTTGCCACTTGGGGTCCCCTGGAAGAAATGGGGAGGGGGAGGTTAATCTCACATGGAGACCTCCTTCTCCCTTCTTTCAGGAGACCCTGGAGACAAGGGAGGCTGGGGAACTGTCACCATGCTATCTTTACCAGAGGAGCCCTGGAAACACTGAAAAGTGAAGTCTCTCCCAGGGGCTTGGGGAATCCCGAAGGCCCTCAGCACTTTGCAATCAAACAAACCTGGGTACTAATGTCAGCTCTGTCGCTTCTTGGCAATGTGACCTTAGGAGCTATTTAACCTCTCTGAGCCTCCGTTTTCTCTTCTGTGAAATGGGGATCATAATATCTACTTATTGGGTTGTAGTGAGGGTCAACGAGGTCACCTTTGAAAGGCACCTGAGAGACATCCCATAAGGTGGATCTCTCTTTCCAACCAGGGTATGGGGAGAAGATGCTGTTAGTAAAGTCTGCTTGTGATGCTCAACGGAAGTGTTTCTGGAAGACGGCAAGGGTTCCAGGTGAATCCTCACCCAGACAGAGTTCTGCCGGCAATCAGAACCAGGGCCGGGGATGGGTGAGCAAGGCAGGCTGGGCCAGCTGCCATGGTGCTTGGTCAAGGAGGCAGGGGCAGTGACTGGCCTGTCGCCCTCTGGGGGCACTCTCTCCCCACCGGCCTTGCTGTCCACCCCACAGACAGAAGAGTGGGTGGGAAAGTGCCTGAAAGGGAGAGGAGAGGGGGCATGGGATGAAGAACCAAGCAAGGGAGAAAGGGCAAAAGAGGAGGCTGGAGGGGAAGTGAGGGCCCAGGCAGGCACAGGGTGGGGCCGGGAGAGGGGCCCAGGGCCGGAGGGCGGGAGACAGCCTGGGAGGGAGAGCGCTGGGGAGGGAGGAGGGAGGGACAGGCAGGGAGACCGGCGGCGCTGACACAGCCTCGATGTGTGGAACGGGCTGGGGTTTGGCCCACAGGTCAGGCGTCTGGCAGTATTATGGGATGGAGAGGCCTTAGGAGACAGGGAGAGTATTATGGGCTGGAACAGCCTTAGGAGACAGGGGAATATTATGGGCTGGTGAGGCCCGGCTCCAACTGGAGGCGGGAGGAAGGGGTGCGGGGCGGGAAGGGGGGGTGGTGGTGGAAGGGAATATTATGGGCTGGAGGCCTCCTGCGACCAGAGGCAAGAGTATTATGGGCTGGCAAGGCCTTCGGTGGCCAGAGGGGGGAGCAGCGGGGGATGGCACCGGCTGCATGTGACCGAGGGGGGGGCCAAGTTGGGGGGGTGGCGAGTGGGGGTGGGGGAGCATATTATGGGATAGCTCTTTGTACCTACTGCGGGGACTGCTTCTCCAGAAGATATTATGGGATGTCGTGTGTGGGAGGGGGAGAGGGGCTGGGGGATTATTATGGGATGGTGGTGCAGAATGGGGAGGGCCTGAGACGCTCTTCTCCCACCGCCCCCCCCACCCCTTACTCTCTTTCCATCCTCTCTAAGGTCTGCCTTCTTTCGCAAATGGCCCAAGGAGAACACCTGAAATCTACCGCCCCCCCACTCGCTCTGTGGGCACCTCAACCCATCCTAAGCATCCCGCCTAATTAGCAGCCACCTCGCGGGTGCTGAGGGGGAAAGGAAGCCCCTGGTGATGGGGAGAAGGTCCCAAAGCGGGGATGTGGTGGCCAGTGGACCACACCTCCCACCTGCCCGGCGTCCCCTGGCTCCCCCTCCCCGTGGGTCACTCTCCGTCCCCTTCCCCCTCCCTTTTCCCCAAAGTGGGGGCCCTCGATCCTCCTCCTCTTCCCCCTCCCCTCCATTTCCTCTCCAGCTCCCTCCACAGCCGTAACCAGTAAAACAGGCGGCCAGTTATTATGGGATGGCTGCTCCCGGCAGCTCTGCAGGGAGGGGGCGGTCACCGCGGAATGTCTCTTGTGGGTGGCTATTATGGGATGGCCGCCTCTCTTTTTTTGGGGGGGTGGGGGCTAGCAAGGAGAAGGATTATTATGGGATGTGCCCAGCGCAGCTGGGTGGGGCTGTCCTGGGTAGGTGAAGCTCTGGGGAAGGGGGATGGGGAAGGAAAGGAAGGAAGAGGGAGGGAAGAAGCTGGGGAGGGTGGGGTGAGCCCTGGAGCCAGACCTGAGGCCTGGCAAGAGTGACTGGCTGGAGAGGTTCTTCAGTGACAGCTGTTTGAAGAGGCCCCCAGGGGCAGGCTAGAGCTAGCCGGATCTGAGCCCCGGACACCTGGGTCCCTAAACAGCTTGTGAGCTACGGGGTCGCTGAGTCCAGGCATGCAGTGAGGAGGCCTGGGTTCTGGCTGTGTGACACACGAGGGAGTAGTGCTCCTGGGTGACCACAGCACCAAGTACTCCCCTCCCTCCCTGCCTTCCTGGGTTTGAGCCTTGGGACTGTAGGTCAGGTAGGGGTCAGGCCAGGGGAGCTCCGCCACCTTGCAGTCACACCCAAGGAGCTGAGACTGTGCTGGCTCCTGCAGGACACATGCCTGGGTGGTGCCCCCCAGTCCTGCACCACCTGCATCCTGTCTAGCTATCAGAGTGCACTGTCACTGTGGCTCTTCTGTCCTATGTTGCCTTCCCAAACCCCCTTTTCTGGCAGAGCAGGGGAACCCTAGTCCCTTAGACGTCTTATGAGCAGAGTTTCTGGGACTCACAGAACAGAGATGTAGAGAGAAGAGCTATAGAGCATGTGCTGAAAACTCCATGGACAGCCCACTCTGTTATTCCAGGTTCTTCTGTACCATGGGCTGGAAGCAGAACTCTAAGGTAACCAGCTAGAGAGGCTGTCCCCCTGGGTGCATTAATCAGGAGATTATCCCACCCTTAGTCTCTGTGGGCCAATCATGCTGGTGGTTTACTTATAATTTATCTGGGAGGGTAGCATGGGGCTAGGGTATGGAGGCGAAGCACAGAAGGACCACAAAAGTGAAACACAAGCACACACATCCTAGCCCTCTGGAACTCAGGAAGAGAGGAAGGGACTTTAACCTTCTCCTTGTGGTGGTATCCTGGAGAGGTGGGAAGTAAGGGGAGCCGGGGGCTAAGTGGGTACAACCTGCAGGGGTGGGGCAGAGGGGCTGTGGTGGACAAAAGGGACCATGTTTGTAATCACAGGCAAGAGGCTGTGACTACCCAGTTACAAAACTCTCTTCCTGGTTTATATTATGAGTCACTGTAGTAACGTGGTATATATATGGGAAGAAGAGGGTATGGGGCAGATGGAGACATTACAGAAGGGGATTTGAGCCCCGGAGGCAGGCTGGATCCCCTAGAGAAATGGGGAAGGAGGAGGGCGTACTAAGTACCTGGCAGTTCATACACAAATGAGAAACTTCTTGAAAGGAGGTCTACCCACATTATGTATCTTAATGAAAGAGCTGCCTCCTCTCCCCCAAGTAAGGAGTACAAGTTTTCCTCTTAGTACTCAGAATAAGCATGGGGGAGGGGTTGCACAAATGAATAGGGCCCAATCTTGATGTCAAGAGAATTTAATGAGAAGACTAGGCAGCCTTGCACAATGGGGGGAACGGCCTGCGTGCCACAGTGGATATGCCGAAAGGGTGGTCCAGGGAGTTAAGTCAGGTGGGAGCTGGGGGAAAGCCTTATCAGCATCACTGGTGGTCGGCTTGGAAGCATAGGGATGGTGATTTCCCGAAGCAAGCTCTTGCCTCTCCTGAATTCATCTCTCCTCTCCAGTTCTCCAGTCCTGAGGTTCCCAGAGGAGGGAGAGTCATCTGGCCAGGCCCTTTCTCTAGGGAAGTGAGATTAGAAGGGCAATGCAGAGATGATGTGAGGTTCGTCCCACTCACTTCTGGTCAGGAAGGGCCTCTCCTAGGAGGAAGTTCCGGTTTCTCTTCAACCTGTCCTACCACCAAGGGTCTTGGACTTGTGTGAAAAGCAGAGGAAGATATTATCTGACTTTGGGGTCTGGAGCGGTGGCAGCAAGGAAGTGGCGCTGGGGTATTGGATTTCACCCAGGCCCTGGTTCCCTGGGGATCAGGAAGAGGGAAAAGTGACAGGCTGTAGACTTAGGTTCTCTTAGGGCCAAAAGATTCTAAGATTGGGCTCTCTGACTTTCTTGGGCTGGGTCCCCAGTGTGGCTGCAGGGTAGGTGCAGTTAGGGAAGGGGGTGGTATGTGTTGGGAGGCTACCTTGTGGCATAATAAATGAAGAAGGCATTCTGGGATGTTGACTTGTACACAGGAGGGGAAGATGGTGAACGTTATACAAAGATGAGGGGTTTTTTTGGGGTGGAGAATGGGACCTCAACAAGATGAGGATGGGGGCAGTTGGAAGTATTATGAGATTTCAGGATATAAAATGAGAAAGGATATAAATAAGAAACATGGGGCATTGAGGGTAACAGAACTTGGTGTTCAAGCATGAGGATGACAATTCTGGCATGTTGATGCATCTCTCAAGAAGGAAGCACATGATGATATTATAGGATTTCAGTATTAGAAACTGGATGGATGAACGTTGCTTTCCAATCAAAATCCCTTAGTATGTAGGGAGCAGATAGGAGATTACCTTGACCATCCATCTATATTGTAAATCCTTTTGAAATACCTTCCAGGCTCTAGAAGGACCGCTGAGAACTTCTACTGGGATCTGATCTCTCCTGAGATTAGTTGGGATTTGTTTTATTCTCTGTAACAGAAAATTAGGAAATAGCACTCAGTTTTCCGTTGACACCAGACATTCTATCTCATCTTGGAGTTTGGTTGTTTCTGCTTCTTGAAGGGAGGCACTCCCCATGGTGCCCAGCTTTGCGCCTTGCTAGGTACTCCATCAACATCTGTTGCATAAGCATGAGTAGCAGTGAGCAGAGGGAGAGCAGTTCTTGGATCTTTGTGTGTATGTAGCTGGATCCTCAGTTCACACCATGGTGGGATGTCCATCCATAGGAATGGCCTAGGGGTGAGAATAGACCACTTGACCTGGGGAGGCGGTGTGGGAAGAGGACTGCTGGAATGCTGAGAAATAATCTTTAGGTGGGAGTCTGTAATTATTATGGGATGCTTTGGGGTGAACTAAAGTTTATGTGAATGGCTCATCTGGCCAGTATGGTATTTGGTTGGTCTTACTCAAAACTCAACTGGAGGTAAGTGTCTGGAGAACACCTGGATTTTGGTGGGATTGGGTGGGGCCCTAGGTTGACTCTCAGTTCCTGCGTGTCTGGAAATGATGGATGAGGGAAGCTAGGGTTCATCTTAGACGTCAAGAGGCTTTGTGCCAGGACACTGCTTTGGCTCATTAAGGGATGAAGGTGTGTACAAGTTGGGGTGGGGGAGAGGGCAATGTGGGTAGCCTGTTTCATCCTCGCTGGTGTGGGTGTTAGAATAGACTGACAGCCTTGGAGACAGGGGAGGTACGAGTATGAATATTATGGGATGCCTGGCTGGAAAGGTAGAGAGGTGGTGGAGTGGAGATGAAGCATTATGGGATGTGACTCTGGGTTGTGCTGGGAGTATTATGGTATGTCTGGTTGACCACGGGTCCTTTGCAATTATTATGGGATGTCAGGGTGTGGGTGGGGGAGTAAACTTATGGGATATCTTTCCAGTGTTAGAGGAAAGGAGATTAGTTGTCCCTCTGTGGGGTGACAGTAAGGCTCTTGATCATTATGGGATGTCTCTGTGATAGGGGAGGAGTGGTTATTACGGGCTGTGGACTTAGAATGAATGTGTGAAGCTTGGGGGTTGTGTTGTGAGGATCTAGCCTGCAGGGGCCGAGGGCAGCGCCAGGGGGTTAGTTATTATGGGATGTCAGTATAGAAGGTGGGAGACTGATTATTACGGGATGTGTGTGGGAGGAGGCCGAAGTGTCCGTTGTGTGGGGGGGTGAGTTTCTGCCTATTATGGGATATCAAACTGGGGGTGGATGAAGAGTGGTTATTATGGGATGTCTGTGGGGGATGGGGGTTGAGTATTATGGGATGTGAGGCTGAATGGCTGGGAGGGGTGCTTATTATGGGATGGCCATGGGGAGGGAGAGGTGACGAATTATTATGGGATGTTAGCATTAGGGCCAAGAGTGAAGAAGTTGGCAAAGGATGGCTATTATGGGATGTCTGGGGGTGTAAAGGGTTAGTTGCAAAAGGTCGGCAATATCATGAGATGTCAACAGCCCTGGCATATATGTGTATGGACTGTGTGTGCGTGGGGGTGGTGGTGGTGGTGGTGGTGGTGGTGGTGTCCGTGTGTATTATGGGATGGCCAGGGGGTGGGTGGTTGCCCGGGTGACACGCGCGCGCGCGCTCGAGGGGGCGTGGTCAATGGTTGCCGGAGCGACGAGGGGGCGGGGGTTGCCCGGGAGACCTAGGGAGGAGGGTGGCGGTTGTGGAGGGGGGGTTGGAGTTGGTTGAGGTTATTATGGGCTGTCCGTGGGGGGGCGGGGCCTGTGCGGTGGGATTTCCCGGCCGGTGTTTCGGGCCCTTTAAGAGGCGACGCTGGAGCCGGAGCCATTTTCCCCCCTTCGGCCGCGGCGAGGAGGAGCCGGAGCGGGAGTGACACCGGGCCGGACCCAGCGCGACCTGAGGCGGCTCTGGGGTGAGGAGAACGCGGGGTTCCCAGAGAGACAACCCCTCTCAGCCCGACCAGCCCCGAGGGTCCTCCCTCCACCCAACCGCCCCTCGGGCGTCCCCGGACCCGCGGACCGCCCCCTGCCCGGGGAGCCGACCCTGCCTCTCCCTTTCCTGCAGGGCGCCCAGCCCCCGCCCTCGTCCGGCCCGAGTCTCGCTCCCCGCGACTCCCCACCTCAGGCTTGGCCTCCCACAATGCCCGGCGCCCCCCTCGCCCTTTGCTCACTTGCCCCCCGGGACACGTGGCCCGGCCCCCTGCCCGGTGGGAGCTCCGGCCCCCCACGCCCCTGCCTCCAGCCCCCTGGAGCGCCGAGCCTCCACGCCCCCTCGTCCCCGCGGCTCCTCCGGAGAGCCCGAGTTGTCCCAGAGGACAGCCTTTGGAGAGCTACCCTGTCTGGGGACTGGCCCCTCCCCAGGCGCAGGGAGGCGCCCCCCCCACCCCCCAGTGACCTTGTGTCCCCGAGCGCCTCGCCGCCGGCCGCCTCCCCCGGCCCCCCCGCGCCGCGGCCACTCGGACCCCTTCCCCCGTCACGCCCGGCTCCGTCCAGCGGCTTCTCCCCTCCCCACGCCGGCACCGGCCTGCCCTCGGGGGCGCCGCTCCCTCTCGTCTGGGGGGCTCCAGCCGGGGAGCCGGCTTCCGGGCTGCCCCCGGGAGTGTGGAACTAAAGTTCAGCCTGAGTGGTTCGGGTGCCCTGCTCGGGTGGCTGTGGGGCGGCCGGGGGTGGGCGGAAAGCGCGGCGGGGTGGGGGAGGGGGCCGTGCGCGTCACTGTTCTCTTTCTCTCCCCCCTCCCCCGCACAGTGACTCGGGCCAGTGTCGAGGGCCCCAGGCCGCAGGCAGGAGCAGCTGGGCCAATTCCCTGGCCGGGAGCGGAAGGGGATGGCGTCGGGCCTGGGCTCCCCGTCCCCCTGCTCAGCGGGCAGCGAGGAGGAGGATATGGATGCACTTTTGAACAACAGCTTGCCCCCTCCCCACCCAGGTAACAGCTTCCCCAAGGGCCCCGGGCAGGAAGGAGCCATCTGGGCCCTCCCTGGCGACTCTGGTGTGGCAGGGTTGAGTTTCTGGGCTTTCTCTGTGCAGTCGGAGGTGGAGGGCATCCGAAGGGAGTGGTTCCCTTCTGCGGAGCTGTTGTGCGAGGGGGCTGGAAGCCATGTGCCTTCTGGGCTCCGCGGACCGCGATGCAAGCTTGCTGCACTGTCTTCGGGAATGCTGTGCAGATCCCGGTTGAGGGAGCTCTCCGGGCTGGCAGGCTTTGCCTGGCGTGGGTCCTAGGAGGAATGCAGGTAGCTGGGACCCCTGGAGGCTGCGCGGCGGCGGCGGCGGCGGCGGCGGCGGGGTTGAGGATTGCGGTTGGAGGAGACCAGCCGGGCATCTCTGCTAGTAGGATCCTGTAGCTGCTGCTGTGGAAAGGAAAGAGGGAGTGCGGGTTACTCTCTGATTATTTTTAGCTTCTGATCAGTTACCGGCTTTCTGTGCAGTTTCAACCGTGTGAAGTTTGAATTGCGCTTCTCAGCTGGGATCTAGAGCGCTTTTAGTCAGGCAGATTGCTGGAATGTTGAGTGAGGCTAGGGGTAGGATGTCATACCCTGCAGGATATACTAGGAGGAGCAAAAAGAAGGAAGGTGACACCCTGGGCACCCCTCTTCCCCTGGCAAGTGGACTTAATCCTGGCTTTTTTCCCAGGAGGCTTCTGCCCTGTGCAGGTAGCCTGGGGTTTGGGCTGGTGGTGTGAAGTGTTTGTGTCGGTGTGTTGGGGGTTGTGCTGTGTTTTGGGGTGGCTCCTTGGACTGGCCGAATCCCAGTGGTTATAACCAGCCTGCATGATTGGCATGGCTCTTGTCTATCCTCAACTGATGATGGATGTCATGTTGCTAAGTGGATGTCTCTCTTCTCTGTCCTTCGTTCTTCAGAGCGCTTAGCTAAGTCACCTACTTGTTTCCTTGATCTTTTTTTTTAGTTTAGTTTTTTTTTTTTTAACATGCCATTTCTTCATCTTCCTCGTTTATATTTTTATTTTAATTCTGGAGCCTGCTGGTCCTGTTTTTGTTTCTCATCAAACATCTTTCACTTTTGCCTTCTCTTTCCTTAGCTCCAGCTGCAAGTTGAGGTGGTCTGGGAGAGATGTTTCCACATTTGGCACTTTCTAAGTTGGAAGTCTTCACTTCAACCTGAGGCCACTTAGGAGAGGGTCAGTCTTCTTACTGAATCTTCAGCTGTTGGGATAAGCATCTTAGGCTTGAGTCTCATCACTGTGTAGGGCAAGGTGGTAGATTTCTTTTTTTTGCGGTACGTGGGCCTCTCACTGTTGTGGCCCCTCCCCTTGCGGAGCACAGGCTCCGGACGCGCAGGCTCAGCGGCCATGGCTCACGGGCCCAGCCGCTCCGCGGCACGTGGGATCCTCCCGGGCCGGGGCACGAACCCGCGTCCCCTGCATCGGCAGGCGGACTCTCAACCACTGCGCCACCAGGGAAGCCCCAAGGTGGTAGATTTCTGTGCTATGGCCCACGGTGGGGGTAGGGTGGTGCTAGTGGTGAGGCAGCCCCGTCGTTGCTGTGCGGGGCATGAGATGTAGCAGTGCCATCCAGCCAGTGTCGGTTCCACATCTTGGCTTCCCACTGGCCCCTTGGTCTGGGGCTGCCCCTGTGTTGACTGGGAGCCTGTGGGCTCCCAGGGTGAACTCTCCCCCAAGCTGTAGCGTGACCCAGTTTTTCCACTCGCCCCACCCCATTCCTGCCCCTTTCCCAAATCGTTCTCTATATCTCAGCCAGTTTGCCGCTTGCCGTGTCAGCACATCTGCTTGAGAAGTTTGAGGGTCTTAAGTGGATGGAAGGGTGTCCCCTTTGCCTCCGTGAGTTTAGTTTGTCCTTGTCTCTACTTCCAGCTTTTATGGAGGCGTGGCTGATTGGGAAGGGGGGCACCACGGGGATTGCTGGGGAGAAGCCCTTAAGAAAATGATTCTTTCTGGTGAGATCCAGGCTGGTGTCCCATTCCCAAGGGAATGGGAGGGGCTGCCTTGTGCCTGGCCTGATCCTGGGCTGAGAGGGAAAGGGGGAGGCTGATGGTGCTTTGTCCAGCCCAGTGCCGCCTGTTCCCTAGTATCTGCCTCGCACAGGAAGGGCGGAGTCAGAGGCATTTTAGGGCCAGTTCTGGGGGTCAGGAGCAGAGAGCATGTGTAGGAGAAAAGGAAGCATTCTGTTGTCCACCACTGTCTAGGTGCTGCTCCTTTTTCTCTGTGTTGGATAGGTGGCTACCTCTAATCCGTTAGCGGTGGTTTAGGATCTGTGGCCTGCACTCTGGTAGAGGTGATGAGGAAACTGAGTTTCAGAGGCGTCTTGTGGGCTCCCATTCCTCAAGGTAAATCTTTTGGGTGTCAGAAGGCAGGTTGTGTGCTCTGACCACAGCTCCACTGAACTCCTGTTAAATCTAAGCTCTGATGATTGAAAGCGTAACGATTGAGGGAGTAAGTCAGCCCCTCACATGGTGTCACCCTTCAAGGTGTCTCGGGTTTCCTTGCCTAAGACATTATTAGAATGGCCTCTTGAGAGCAGTGTCATCCCACAGTAGGTGTTAGAAGAGGTGGCGTTTGGACCTGGGGCCAGGTAGTAATTTGGGAAGTCTTCTGTGAGAGGGTAGTCTTTGCCCGGCTACCTCTCTCAACCGCACCCCCTCCCCTGCCACTTCCTGTCTGTCCTCTCTTGGCAGCTGGGTGCCCTGGGTTGGCTTCTGTGGTCAGGAGCCATTTTCCTTCTCCTCAGTGGGTGAGGCATTCCCTCCTTCTCTCCACTCCCTTCTCCACTCCTCCCTCCTTGGGTGGGGGTTGGCTTGGGAAGCAGGAGGGGGAGAGGAGGGAGCCGGTGCGCTGGTGTGAATGTCTGTTACAAAGGAAGCTGCCTCCTGGCCTTCTCCTCCCCCTCTGTGCCCCTTCCCACCTAGGCCTGCCCAGGAGCTCTCAGTATTACCCCAGGCTTTGTGTGTGCTCCCAGCCGGGGAGGAGGTGGAGCCAGATGGGGGGAGGAAGGGGGGGGATGGTGACAGCTGGGCTGATTTGGGCCCCTGGGGAGAAGAGGCTACTGACCCAGGAGAAGCTGGGGAGGAGCAGTAGAGCTGGAGATGGGGAAAGGAAATCAGCTTTGGGAGTGGGCGTGATCCTGGGCTGGCCCCCGAACCTGGGGCTTGGAGGTTCTGGCTGTTTTGCGCAGTGATGAGCCAAAGGGGTTAGTGAAGGGTGTGGTTTCTGGGACCCTCAAGCAGGTACTGTTCTGGGAATGTGCTGAGGGTATATTCTTTAGTTTTTGCCTTCTGCGTAGGACCTCTTATTCTCATTTCATGGTTTATGGAATACTTGGTGGCTGGTTATAGGAGGACTAGGCCTATTTCTCTTACTTGGTTAACTGTATGCAGCTTGATTCAGCTGCGCGGGTGAACACATAGAGGACTCGTGTTAGGGATGAGGGAGAGGAGGCAGGGGTCTGGACAGCTGCCCGAGGTGGGCCTGGTCTGGCCCGGCAGGCCTATTTCAGGCATATACAGCTCTCTCTTTGTCTGTTTTTGTCCTGAGTATCAGCTTCCTTCTGTGGCGTGTATAGCAGTTCTCTTCAGTGGAATCTGGGACAGGAGGTGGGGGAATAAAGTCTAAAGCCTCTGGATTGGGCTCTAACCTTTTGCTATTGATCTTTTCCCTGCCTACCTTTCTTGGCCAAAATATATGTAGAAAACGAAGAGGACCCGGAAGAGGATTTGTCAGAAGCAGAGACTCCAAAGCTCAAGAAAAAGAAAAAGCCTAAGAAACCTCGGGACCCTAAAATCCCTAAGAGCAAGCGCCAAAAAAAGGAGGTGAGTGGGTGACTGGATGTTATGGGCAGCAGGAGGAAATGGGAGGTGCTCGGTGGAGGGCTGGGGCCTTGGTTTCTTGCCCTGGGGCGGTGGGCCAGGTCCTGGGCGGGAGCCCCAGGGCTGTCCTGAGGTCAGCATGTGTGTAGCATGTGTGTGTGTGTCTCCCTCTCCCCCTTGCCTGCTCCAGCGTATGCTCTTATGCCGGCAGCTGGGGGACAGCTCTGGGGAGGGGCCGGAGTTTGTGGAGGAGGACGAAGAGGTGGCTCTGCGCTCAGACAGTGAGGGCAGCGACTATACCCCTGGCAAGAAGAAGAAGAAGAAGCTCGGACCCAAGAAAGAAAAGAAGAGTAAGTCCAAGCGGAAAGAGGAAGAGGAGGAGGATGACGAAGACGATGATTCAAAGGTGCCTGGACCTCCAGCCTCTTCTCTGTGCTTCTGTCCTTTGTCTTCCAGACACTCTGCTGCCCCTTAGAATGTTTTCTCTCCACCTGTTTCTAATGATTCCTGCTTAGCCCTCTTACCCTGGACTTGCCAGCCTTAGTGGCAACTCAACCTCCCTTAGCGAGGATGGGCCCTGGGAGTCAGGCTTTGACTTCGCTCTCTCTGCAGGAGCCTAAATCATCTGCTCAGCTCCTGGAAGACTGGGGCATGGAAGACATTGACCATGTGTTCTCAGAGGAGGATTATCGCACCCTCACCAACTACAAGGCCTTCAGCCAGTTTGTCCGGTAAACAGGAGGGTTTTGGGGGCAGGAGATGGAGAGCGCTTCTGTAATCTCTTCTCACCTCCCCCGCCTCCTTTATTTTTGACCTTTTTCTCTTTTCTGTTCCTGCCACTTTTCCCCCAGACCCCTCATTGCTGCCAAAAACCCCAAGATCGCTGTCTCCAAGATGATGATGGTTTTGGGCGCGAAGTGGCGGGAGTTCAGCACCAACAACCCCTTCAAAGGCAGTTCTGGGGCTTCTGTGGCAGCGGCGGCAGCTGCGGCAGTGGCCGTGGTGGAGAGCATGGTGACGGCCACTGAAGTTGCACCTCCTCCGCCCCCCGTGGAGGTGCCTGTCCGCAAGGCCAAGACCAAGGAGGGCAAAGGTGACATGGGACGCAGCGGGAGTGGGGACTCGCGCGGGCTTGGGATGTCGAAGTTGGAGGAAGCGCGGACGCGCTATTCTGTCAGCCCAAAGGTGGAAGCTAGGAGGTGGGAACGAACCGTGGATTAAGAGGGAAACGGGGGAAGCTGGCCACGTAGAAATATTTCAGGTGCGGAATGTTTCATTGGGTTGGCCAAAACGTTCGTTCTGTTTTTTCCGTAAGATGGCTCTCGTAGCACTTAGTTGTCTTCAACTTCATTCGAAACAATTTCGTTCGGTTGTATTGTGACAGCTGACATATCAGCGTGCATTTAAAAAAAAACTTATCAAAATTGGTGGATTTTTGTGTAGCCATTTTAATATTGAAGATGGAAGGAAAAAAGCAACATTTTCGACGTATTATGCTTATTTCAAGAAAGGTAAAAAGGCAACTGAAGTGCAAAAAAAGATTTGTGCAGTGTATGGAGAAGGTGCTGTGACTGATCGAACATGTCAAAAGTGGTTTGCGAAGTTTCGTGCTGGAGATTTCTCGCTGGATGATGCTCCACGGTCGGGTAGACCAGTTAAAGTTGATAGTGATCAAATCGAGACCTTAACTGACAACAGTCAACGTTATACCACGCGGGAGATAGCCGACATACTCAAAATCTCCAAATCAAGCGTTGAAAATCATTTGCACCAGCTTGGTTACGTTAATCGCTTTGATGTTTGGGTTCCACATAAATTAAGTGAAAAAAATCTTCTCGACCGTATTTCCGCATGCCACTCTCTACTTAAATGTAACGAAAATGTTGGCGTTTTAAAGACAAATTGTGACAGGTGGTGAAAAGTGGATACTGTACAATAATGTGGAACGGAAAAGATGGTGGGGCAAACGAAATGAACCACCACCAACTATGCCAAAGGCCAGTCTTCATCCAAAGAAGGTGATGTTGTGTATATGGTGGGATTGGAAGGGAGTCCTCTATTGTGAGCTCTTTCTAGAAAACCAAATGATTAATTCCAACAGCTACTGCTCCCAGTTAGACCAACTGAAAGCAGCACTCGACGAAAAGCGTCCGGAATTAGTCAACAGAAAATGCATAATCTTCCATCAGGCTATTGCAAGACCGCATGTTTCTTTGATGACCAGGGAAAAACTGTTACAGCTTGGCTGGGAGGTTCTGATTCCTCCGCCATATTCACCAGACATTGCACCTTTGGATTTCCATCTGTTTCGGTCTTTACAAAATTCTTTTAATGGAAAAAATTTCGATTCCCTGGAAGACTGTGAAAGGCACCTGGAACAGTTCTTTGCTCAAAAAGATAAAAAGTTTTGGGAAGATGGAATTATGAAGTTGCCTGAAAAATGGCAGAGGGTAGTGGAACAAAACGGTGAATACGCTGTTCAATAAAGTTCTTAGTGAAAATGAAAAATGTGTCTTTTATGTTTACTTAAAAACCGAGGGAACTTTTTGGCCAACCCAATATCTTTCCCATGTTCTGCTCTGTGGTGTGTATTTGGATTGTATGATCTTACCTGCTTTCTCCTGATTTAGGTCCCAATGCTCGGAGGAAGCCCAAGGGCAGCCCTCGTGTCCCTGATGCCAAGAAGCCTAAGCCCAAGAAAGTAGCTCCCCTGAAAATCAAGCTGGGAGGTTTTGGTTCTAAGCGTAAGAGATCCTCGGTGAGAGCCCAGCCTATCCCCTGGTGAGGGTGCCTTAGCTAACGGGGAGGATGTGGTCTTATGTCAGGATTCAGGGTTCACGGTAGGTGCATGAGGATGTGGGGAGTTGGCCATAGAAGAGGTGACTCGGCTCCCTTGCTGGGATTCCGGCACCCCTAGTAAAAGGGTGATCCCTTCTGCACCACTCTCTCCTTCCCCTTGGCCTGAACCTCTAACCTTCTCATCCTGCCAGAGTGAGGATGACGACTTAGATGTGGAGTCCGACTTCGATGATGCCAGTATCAATAGCTACTCTGTTTCTGATGGTTCTACCAGCCGCAGTAGCCGCAGCCGCAAGAAACTCCGGACCACGAAAAAGAAGAAGAAAGGTGTGTTTCTTTTCTGTATCAGTATGTAATGGAATGAGGGGGGAATGATTGGGGAAGAGTCTCCCTAAGGAGATAGGGGTTGGGTTTAGGGGGGTGGGGGGAGGGAGGTTTTTTCTAATAACTGGGCTTTCCCTCTTCCTTGCCTAGGCGAGGAGGAGGTGACTGCTGTGGATGGTTATGAGACAGACCACCAGGACTACTGTGAGGTGTGCCAGCAAGGCGGAGAGATCATCCTGTGTGATACCTGTCCCCGAGCTTACCACATGGTCTGCCTGGATCCGGATATGGAGAAGGCTCCCGAGGGCAAGTGGAGCTGCCCACACTGCGTGAGTGCCCGGCCGTCGTGGCCCTTTGGGACCCTCGAGCGGAAGGGTGGGATGATGAAACTCTTTCGGGCCTGGATGGGGGTAGAAGTGGTGGTGTTGCTGGCTATGGGCTTTGGGAAGCTTTCAAAGGAATGATGGGCGCGGTTCAGACGGGGGTGGGGGTCGGGGTGGGGGGTGGTAGTAATCTGACTCTGTGGTCCTTGACTGCAGGAGAAGGAAGGCATCCAGTGGGAGGCGAAAGAGGACAATTCGGAGGGTGAGGAGATCCTGGAAGAGGTGGGGGGAGACCCTGAAGAGGAGGATGACCACCATATGGAGTTCTGTCGGGTCTGCAAGGATGGGGGGGAGCTGCTCTGCTGCGACGCCTGTCCTTCCTCCTACCACATCCACTGCCTGAACCCTCCCCTTCCAGAGATCCCCAACGGAGAGTGGCTCTGTCCCCGCTGTACGGTGGGTGCCCGGCCCCAGCCGGTGGAGAGATGAGGGAGGTGTGGTCCAGCAGCAGGGTTTACCCCTCTTACGTGCAGGTGTCGTGAGGCTGAGGTGCAGGAGAGGTCACTGGAGATATAGGCCTTTTAGCCCTGAGGCACGGAGTTTCCTTCCCCGTATAGTCATGGGATACCTTTGTTCTGGGAAACCGTAGGACTAACTTTGAACAGAGTTGATGCTTTGCCAGCTCTCCGAAGTGGGATGGAGCGGTGTTCTTTTAGCCCAGAATATCCTTTCCTGTCTTGACACCCAGCCTCGAGGTCTTGGTAGCGTGGCGATATAATAGGGCCACTGAATGCTGTTAGATTGCTTAAGAGAGGAATTCTGAGCCCCAGGTCTGTGACTTTTCTGTGCCTACTTGTTCTGGGTTATTGTTGAAGTCTAGCTACTGGCTCTGTTAGGCAGATAGGAGTGATAATGTCTCACAAATCCTGGATGAAGTCCAGAAACAGAGGGAATTCTGTTCTTCTCTCCTGGGATTAGGGTCCTGGGATTAGGTCTTACTTGAAATGAGGTTTTAATAATCCTTTGAGGAGGTTGAAGCTGCCTGTGGGCTATGCCGTGGTAATGATTCAGTGTTGGATTATCTCTTTTTCTCTTAGTGTCCAGCTCTTAAGGGCAAAGTTCAGAAGATCCTAATCTGGAAGTGGGGTCAGCCACCATCTCCCACACCAGTGCCTCGGCCCCCAGATGCTGATCCCAATACTCCGTCCCCCAAGCCCTTGGAGGGGCGGCCGGAGCGGCAGTTCTTTGTGAAATGGCAAGGCATGTCGTACTGGCACTGCTCCTGGGTGTCTGAACTGCAGGTAAACCTGGGATAGAGTAGATGTGGGGCTGCAATGAAGGAGGGTAGTGAGAGAAAACAGCCTTGTGGGTAGAAGGCGTGGACATGACTCCTTGGTGACTTCTTTCCGCTTGCAGTTGGAGCTGCACTGTCAAGTGATGTTCCGAAACTATCAGCGGAAGAATGATATGGATGAGCCACCCTCTGGGGACTTTGGTGGTGATGAAGAGAAGAGCCGGAAGCGGAAGAACAAGGACCCTAAATTTGCAGAGATGGAGGAACGCTTCTATCGCTACGGGATAAAACCTGAGTGGATGATGATCCACCGAATTCTCAACCACAGGTACCAGGGGAGCTGGGCCAGACTGTGTTTGTCTTGGGCATACTGGAGGTGGGCAGCATATCCGTGGGGGATTAATTAAGAAAATGGATGTTACCAGTAAGTTACACTTGGATGAGACACTCAGTATGTTATCGACTGACCGAATCCTGGTATTGGAGCCGTAGACTGTAGGTTAGAGATCCTTTTTGGTGCAAAGCCTGGTAGACCAGATGTCTGAAGACCTGAAGACGTTGGTGTCTGGCCTCCTTAGAGGTCTGGTGTTTGAGGAGCACAGCAGGGTGGCCTTCTGCCTCTGAGGGTTTTCTCTCCTGGACTTCGCAGTGTGGACAAGAAGGGCCACGTCCACTACTTGATCAAGTGGCGGGACCTGCCCTATGACCAGGCGTCCTGGGAGAGTGAGGACGTGGAGATACAGGACTACGACCTGTTCAAGCAGGGCTATTGGAATCACAGGTGAGGGACTCGGATGAGTAGAGCTGCTGCTCACCGAGAAGGACTCCAGGCAGCCATGTGACGTATCTGTCTTCCTTAGGGAGTTGATGAGGGGTGAGGAAGGACGACCGGGCAAGAAGCTCAAGAAGGTGAAGCTGAGGAAGTTGGAGAGGCCCCCTGAAACCCCAACGGTTGACGTGAGTCAGCAGGAGAGGGAGGGCGGTTTGTCAGGTAGGACGACGTATGTTGTGTGCTCCAGTCTGAAGGCATGGTCTCAAGTGATCACTGCAGCTAAGTTGCTTCACACAGACTGCTTCCCTAATTTCCACATCTCTGTAAATCAGGGGAAAAATACTAGGATTACTTTATTTTCTCTCTTCCTCATCAGAAAAATAAAAACGTAGATGTTAGTGTCTATACGACTGAGGAGGTGTCAGGTATGGAGGGGTCACGTAACCGAGCTTTTGTGAAACTTGTTTTGGAACCTGGGTCTTCTGACCCTTAATTCACGGCTCAATTCTTCCGGGGTTTTGTGTAATAGAAGGTGAGTCTGGTTAAGGTTAAACAGATAAATCTAGAGGGGGCATAGGATCATTTACCTGGTGGTTCCTGACCGGTAGAATTTACTGTACTGCCAAGGAGACTATGATGTGTCTTTCTTGGATGTCTGTAGGACCAAGATCTCCGTCTTGCCTTGCTTCCTGGAGGATCCTAAATAAAACACAAAGTTACAGTAACCATTAGGCACCTTTTTCCCACCATTTTTTGTGGCTCCCTCGAGTAGGATCTAGTGAGAGTGTGTCAGGAGGAGGCAGCTGCTGTTTTAACGGAAGGAAGGGAATTCTTGGCCAGCTCTTGACTTCTTTATTTCATCCTTCAGCCAACAGTGAAATATGAGCGACAGCCAGAGTACCTGGACGCTACAGGTGGAACCTTGCACCCTTATCAGATGGAGGGTTTGAACTGGTTGCGCTTCTCCTGGGCTCAAGGCACCGACACCATCTTGGCTGACGAGATGGGCCTTGGGAAGACCGTGCAGACCGCAGTCTTCCTCTATTCCCTCTACAAGGAGGTAGGAGAGCTGGGGCTGTTGGTTTTTTGTGTGGGTATTTTGGGTTCGTGGTCTTCTCTTACACTCTGAGGAGACAGAAAAAGGAAGAAGAAAAATTGGTCTGTGGCCCTGGAGAACAGTGTCGAGTGACAGTAAGATAGACGCAAGTACACAGAGACAGACTGGAGGGAATGGAACTGTGGGTGGGATTAGTGGTGGGTGCCTGGAGCCTCGGTCCCGGGGGACGGATATGCGCTGAGACAAGCAGAACTGTGGGTAGAAGTAGCGTGGAGAGACGTTGAGCGGCAGGGGTGCGGTGTAAGCTCCCTGCAGGGCAGGCAGGGCGTGTTGGTACATGGAGAAGGGAGGGAGAGGAGCGGCACACGCCCGTCCTCCGCCCATTCCAGGGCAGGGGCAGGGTGGGCGCTCGGGTTGCGTGTGGGACCCTCAGTCCTTACTCTCCGTCTCCTCTTCTTCCTCAAAGGGTCATTCCAAAGGCCCCTTCCTAGTGAGCGCCCCTCTTTCCACCATCATCAACTGGGAGCGGGAGTTTGAAATGTGGGCTCCAGATATGTATGTGGTGACCTACGTGGGTGACAAAGACAGCCGTGCCATCATCCGAGAGAATGAGTTCTCCTTTGAGGACAATGCCATTCGTGGCGGCAAGAAGGCTTCCCGCATGAAGGTACCGCAGCGGGAGGGAGACCCACCCTCGGAGAGGGGAGTTGTTGCTCTGGGCCCCTCGTGTCCTGGTCCCCGGGGTGAGGCAAAAGGATAATAGCTGGGAGGAGGGAAACCCCCCGGAGTCCCTTGACTTGGCCTGTACCGGCGGAGTTGGACAGGAGTGACCAGGTTGCCTTCTTGTGCAGAAAGAGGCATCTGTGAAGTTCCACGTGCTGCTGACGTCCTATGAGTTGATCACCATTGACATGGCCATCTTGGGCTCCATTGACTGGGCCTGCCTCATCGTGGATGAAGCCCATCGGCTCAAGAACAATCAGTCTAAGGTGGGGGGGGGGGCGGGAGGTGTGGCCTCCAGGTTTAGTGTTCTAGTACTACCTACTCATGAAGGGGAGACCTAGGAGGACAGGAAAGGGAGAAAGGCTCTCTGCCTTCCATCCTCACTCGTGATAGATCACCCTTGGAGGCCAGGCCTTGAAAGTAAGATGGAGGGCTTCCCTGGCGGTCCAGTGGTTAAGAGTCCGCGCTTCCATTACAAGGGGCACGGGTTCAGTCCCTGGTCAGGGAACTGAGATCCCGCAGGCCGCACGGTGCGGCCAAAGAAAAAAGAAAGAAGAGTTAGTAACGGGAAAGAAGATAAAGGGAAAAAAAAAGGTGGGGATGGGGGTGTAACTGCTGGGCAGCAAAGCAGAAGTCTGTGGACGTGTGCTGGAGCTGTCCTCTTATTGAATTCCACTTCTCTCCTGCCTCACCAGTTCTTCCGGGTCTTAAACGGTTACTCGCTCCAGCACAAGCTGTTGCTGACAGGGACTCCATTACAGAACAACCTGGAAGAGTTGTTTCACCTGCTCAACTTCCTCACCCCTGAGAGGTTCCAGTGAGTGTGCGCTTATCCATAATCGGCTCCGCATTCTTCTAATTCTTCCTTTTGCCCGTTTCCTATGTCACTTTCCTTTCTTCCTTTCCCCCTCTCCAACAACTTTTTCCTTTCTCTTTCTGAAGCAATTTGGAAGGCTTCTTGGAGGAGTTTGCTGACATTGCCAAGGAGGACCAGATTAAAAAACTGCATGACATGCTGGGGCCTCACATGTTGCGGCGGCTCAAAGCTGACGTGTTCAAGAACATGCCTTCCAAGACAGAACTGATTGTGCGTGTGGAGTTGAGCCCTATGCAGAAGTGAGTCTGAAGGGATGGAAGCACTGGCTCCGTTTGACGGGCACGCTTAGACACCTGCCAGTCTGCACGGTGCTTCCTAGTCTTCTCCATACTGCGCCGCAAGGCGTGTGGTGACAGGAGCCAGCGAGGGCTAAAGAAACCTGTTGCCAGGTTGCTGGGGCCCAGAGCTCTTTGTTTTTACCATCTTTACTGGAGTATAATTGCTTTACAGTGGTGCGGCCCAGAGTTCTTACTGAGTTAATCCTTACCTTGTTTAAAATGACGATGGTGGCGCTTCTTAGGTTTCCTCAGTCCCAAAGTGAGCTGTGTTGGAAAGAAGATCCCAGACCCTGGGACTGCATTATGAGTCACATAAAGGCTCTTGAGCATGACTTATCTTGCTGTCTTGCCCACATAGGAAATACTACAAGTACATCCTCACTCGAAACTTTGAAGCGCTCAATGCTCGAGGTGGCGGCAACCAGGTCTCTTTGCTAAATGTCGTGATGGATCTGAAAAAGTGCTGCAACCACCCGTATCTTTTCCCCGTGGCTGCCATGGTACGTTGTGCCACCTCTTGTTCCTCCCTGGGCGGGAACTGCTCCATTTGGGGTTTCTTTCAATATTTTTTTCCTTCTTTGCGTCTTTCCTCAGGAAGCCCCTAAGATGCCTAATGGCATGTATGATGGCAGTGCCCTAATCAGAGCATCTGGGAAGCTACTGCTGCTTCAGAAGATGCTCAAGAACCTTAAGGAGGGTGGGCACCGCGTACTCATCTTCTCCCAGGTATCGTGTGGGGGCTTTTGTGGGCAGCAGTGGACAGCTCAGTGACCTAGGGGAGGGATTGTCATCTGATTAATCCCGTAATTAAAGTGTGCTCGTTTTCCAGATGACCAAGATGCTGGACCTGCTAGAGGATTTCTTGGAACATGAAGGTTATAAATATGAACGTATTGATGGTGGAATCACTGGGAACATGCGTCAGGAGGCCATTGACCGCTTCAATGGTGAGAGGGAAGGAGTGGCTACGGTCCTGGCTTCCCTCACTCACGGCTCTGGACCGATCGATCACTTGTTCTTCTTGAGCATCTGCTTTTCTGTGTAGTGGTTTCGGGCCTTTTGTCAACTGATGTGGAAGAGTACTTGTGAATGTCTTGATTGGAAGGATGTATTGGACTCTCGCTGGGAGATTGTTGGTTCCCTTTGGCGTCTTTGCTCTCCGCCCTTTATTTAACCCTCCGCATTGCGCCTTGAGGCCCTGCAAACCCGTTAGTGGCGGCTTGTCTCAGTAGCCACTGCCACCTCCTCGTCTTGGTCTTTGCGTTTTAATTCGAAACAATTGCGAACGTAAAGTTCAAGAAACAATACAGAGACGTGGTGTATACACTTCACGCAGCTTTTCTTAATAATGACTTACGTAGCCTCAGTACAATGATCAAACCCAGGGAATTAACACCGGTGTCATGCTACCATCCAAACTGCAGACTTGAATTGAATGTCACCACTGTTACTGTGTCAGGATCCAGTCCCACATCCCACGTTGAGCGTAGTTGTTTCTCTTCCAGTTCTTCATTCTTTCCTTTCCTTTCATGACGTTGATACTTTTGATGACGACTGGTCAGCTCTTTTGTAGAATGTCTCGGCTTTTTTGTTTTTTTTTTTTTTGCGGTACGCGGGCCTCTCACTGTTGTGGCCTCTCCCGCTGCGGAGCACAGGCTCCGGACGCGCAGGCTCAGCGGCCATGGCTCACGGGCCCAGCCGCTCCGCGGCATGTGGGATCCTCCCGGACCGAGCCACGAACCCGTGTCCCCTGCATCGGCAGGCGGACCCTCAACCACTGCGCCACCAGGGAAACCCTAGAACGACTCTGCTTTGTCTGATATTTTCTCATGATGAGATTGACACTAGACATTTTGGACAGGAAGCCCAGAGAAGCGATGCTGTGTCCTTTTCAGTGCATCATTCCCAGAGAGGACATGATGTGGATAATGTTCCATTGCTGGTGTTAACCTTGATCACTTGGTTAAGGTGGTGTCTGTTGAATTCCTCCCATGTAAAGTTACTCTTTTTTTTTCATTGTGATTGATAAATATCTTGAGGGAGATACTTGAGACTGTGGTGACATCCTGTTTCTCCTTAAACTTTCCCACTGATTTCAGTGGTGGACCTTGCTTATGAGTATTACTTATTAATATTATTCGTTTTGTGTTTGCCGAATGAGGTGTTTTTTTTTTTAATTCAAATATAGTTGGTTTACAATGTTGTGTTAATTTCTGCTGTACAGCAAAGTGATTCAGTTATACATATATTTTTTCATGTTCTTTTCCATTATGGTTTATCACAGGATATTGAATACAGTTCCCTGTGCTATGCAGTAGGACCTTGTTGTTTATCCATTCTATGTACGATAGTTTGCATCTCCTAGTGAGGTTTTATATTTCTGATATACCTTAAACGTTTATTAACTGGAATTCCAGAGACAACTCTAATGCTGTTTTTGGTTCCTCTCTTAGCGCCAGGTGCTCAGCAGTTCTGCTTCTTGCTTTCCACTCGAGCTGGGGGCCTTGGAATCAATCTGGCCACTGCTGACACAGTTATTATCTATGACTCTGACTGGAACCCCCATAATGACATCCAGGTGAGCAGAGGTAGCAGCCTTGGTCTACAGTGACTTTTTGGAAATGCATAGTGTTCTCTGTGAGGGCTCTATCATCTGGGATTAGTTGTTTCAGGGAGAAACAGTAGATTCTTTTCAAATGTCTTTTACCTTACTGTAAGCCAGAGACTTTGGGTTAGCTGTGGTCTTATTTTGGGTAACATGATAGAGGGTGGTATCTGGGGGTAGGGGTGCTAAGGGAAGTGTTGAGTGAGGGCAAGCTGCAGCTCCTCTCCTGCCTTGTGCTGGATTTAACTTACTACGTGGAAGTCAGGGCAAGAGTAGAAGTAAGGAAATATGATTACTTCAGTTTTGGCCTCCGTTTTGTGCACAACTCCAGGCCTTTAGCAGAGCTCACCGTATTGGGCAAAACAAGAAGGTGATGATCTATCGGTTCGTGACCCGTGCGTCAGTAGAAGAGCGCATCACGCAGGTGGCAAAGAAGAAGATGATGCTGACGCACCTAGTTGTTCGGCCTGGGCTGGGCTCCAAGACTGGATCCATGTCCAAACAGGAGCTTGATGACATCCTCAAGTTCGGCACCGAGGAGCTATTCAAGGACGAAGCCACCGATGGAGGTGAGCTAGGCAGGAGCTTGCTCTGGTGTGGGGCTTGGCGTCTCTAAGGGGTGTCTTTGATACCTGGGGTCCTCTGGGACTTGCTTTTCCCACCGCAGCTGCGGAAGTTAACGGGGGGTATATGGACCCCTGCTTCTTTATAGGAGGAGACAACAAAGAGGGAGAAGACAGCAGTGTCATCCACTATGACGATAAGGCCATTGAGCGACTGCTGGACCGGAACCAGGATGAGACCGAAGACACGGAATTGCAGGGCATGAATGAGTATTTGAGCTCCTTCAAAGTGGCCCAGTATGTGGTGCGAGAGGAAGAAATGGGGGTGAGTATGAGTCCAAAGCAGTGCTGTGCTTGGTGACTGGTCCAAAAATTGGAATTGAGACCACAATAGTATCTGAGACGAGAGGAAGCCATCTGTAGGCAAATCAGTACACTGCTGAATTGATACGCCTCTTCCTTTGAAGAGAAATTCCGTAACATATGAGCAAATCACATTCTCATCTTTGACGTGGCTCTGGCTACTTTTCACACTCAAAACACTTGTATTAGCTCTTCTTTTTTCTTTTTTTTAATAACTTATTTTTGGCTGCGTTGGGTCTTTGTTGCTGTGTGCGGGCTTTCTCTAGCTGCGGCCAGCAGGGGCTGCTCTTCGTTGTGGTGCAAAGCATCTCATTGCGGTGGCTTCTCTTGTTGCGGAGCACGGGCTCTAGGCGTGCGGGCTTCAGCAGTTGTGGCTCGCGGGCTCTAGAGCGCAGGCTCAGTAGTTGCGGCACATGGGCTTAGTTGCTCCGCAGCACGTGGGATCTTCCCAGACCAGGGCTCGAACCCATGTCCCCTGCATCGGCAGGCGGACTCTCAACCACTGCGGCACCAGGGAAGCCCCTACTTTATGATATTTTTAAATGTTATTTTATTTTATTTGAATTTTATTTTATTTAATTTTTATACAGCAGGTTCTTATTAGTTATCTATTTTATACACATCAGTGTATACATGTCAGTCCCAATCGCTGTATTCATCCCCCCCCCCACCGCCCCCCGCCTTTCCCCCCTTGGCGTCCATACGTTTGTTCTCTACATCTGTGTCTCTAGTTCTGCCCTGCAAACCGGTTCATCTGCACCATTTTTCTAGGTTCCACATATATGCGTTAATATACGATATTTGTTTTTCTCTTTCTGACTTACTTCACTCTGTATGACAGTCTCTGGATCCATCCACGTCTCTACAGATGACCCAATTTCGTTCCCTTTTGTGGCTGAGTAATATTCCATTGTATGTGTGTACCGCATCTTCTTTATCCATTTGTCTGTCAGTGGGCATTTAGGTTGCTTCCATGTCCTGGCTATTGTAAATAGTGCTGCAGTGAACATTGGGGTGCATGTGTCTTTTTGAATTATGGTTTTCTCTGGGTATATGCCCAGTAGTGGGATTGCTGGGTCGTATGGTAGTTCTATTTTTAGTTTTCTAAGGAATCTCCATACTGTTCTCCATAGTGGCTGTATCAGTTTACATTCCCACCAACAGTGCAAGAGGGTTCCCTTTTCTCCACACCCTCTCCAGCATTTATTTGTTGTTTGTAGATTTTCTGATGATGCCCATTCTAACTGGTGTGAGGTGATACCTCATTGTAGTTTTGATTTGCATTTCTCTAATGATTAGTGATGTTGAGCAGCTTTTCATGTGCCTCTTGGCCATCTGTATGTCTTCTTTGGAGAAATGCCTGTTTAGGTCTTCTGCCCATTTTTGGATTGGGATGTTTGTTTTTTTAATATTGAGCTGCATGAGCTGTTTATATGTTTTGGAGATGAATCCTTTGTCTGTTGATTTGTTTGCAAATATTTTCTCCCATTCTGAGGGCTGTCTTTTCGTCTTTTTTGTAGTTGCCTTTGCTTTGCAAAAGCTTTTAAGTTTCATTAGGTCCCGTTAAACTTTATTTTTTGAATAGATAGTATAGCCCTCCATATCTGTGGTTCCTCCACATCTGCAGATTCAACTGACCATGGACCATGTAGTACCGTAGTATTTACTGTTGGAGAAATATCTGCATATAAATGGATTCATGCAGTTCAGACCTGTGTTGTTCAAGGGTCAACTGTAATTCACCTAGTTCAAAATTCAGAAGCTACAGAAGTATCTCTTTCCCACTCCAGTCCTTTGGCTACCTAGTTCCCTCCCTGGGGATAAGTGATATTTATTTTATAAATTATTTTATGTGCACACAAATTACATATATATGTATATATACATATATATGTATATGCACACGAACGCCTTTTTTCCTTTTCCTTTTCAGGAAAGCAGTTTTTTTTTAATTGAAGTATATTTGATTTACAATGTTGTGTTAATTTGTGCTGTACAGCAAAGTGACTCAGTTATACATATATATACCTACTCTTATTTTATATATACTCTTTTCCACTATGGCAGTTCCCTGTGCTATACAGTAGGACCTGTTGTTTATCCATTCTCTATATAAAAGCTTACATCTGCTAACCCCAGCCTCCCACTCCATCCCTTCCCCAACCCCCTCCCCCTTGGCAACCATCAGTCTGTTCTCTATGTCCGTGATTCTGTTTCTCTCTCTGTCCGTGATTCTGTTTCTATTATATAGATTCATTTGTGTCCTGTTTTAGATTCCACATATAAGTGATATCATATGATATTTGTCTTTCTGACTTATTTCACTTAGTATGATAATATCTACTCTCATCCATGTTGCTGCATAAGGAAAGTAGTTTCTTATACATGACATTCTGTACCTTATTTTTGTCCACCTAATAAATCTTGGAAGATTTCGTCCAAATCAGTACCTAAAGAGCTTCCCCCCCTCCCCACCCCTCTATTCACTGCATGATACATCCTTGTTTGGAAGTACCATAATTTATTTACTTTTAGAAATTGAGATATAATTGACATATGCCATCATATTAGTTTCAGGTGTACAACACAATGATTTGGTATTTGTATATTTTGTGAAATGGTCACCCCGATAAGTTTAGTTAATATCTGTCACCATACATAGTTATACATTTTTTTTTCCTGTGAGAACTTTTGAGAGCTGCTCTTTTAGCAACTTTCAAATATGCATATTTGAAAGTACTGCATATTTGAAAGTTAGCTATAGTTACTATGCTATACATAAAATCACCATGACTTATTTATTTTATAACCGGAAGTTTATAACTATAGTTACTATGCTATACATAAAATCACCATGACTTATTTATTTTATAACCGGAAGTTTATAACTACAGTTACTGTGCTATACATAAAATCACCATGACATTTATTTTATAACCGGAAGTTTATAACTATAGTTACTATGCTATACATAAAATCTCCATGACTTATTTTATAACTGGAAGTTTATAACTATAGTTACTATGCTATACATAAAATCACCATGACTTATTTATTTTATAACTGGAAGTTTATACCTTTTGACTCTCTTCACCCTTTTCACCCCCCATAATTTATTCAAGTTCCATAATGATGGATATCTAGGTTGTTTCTAGTATTATGCTGTTAGCAGCAGCTTAATTCTAAAGTAAGGGATTTGGAATTCGTGGTCCTGAATGATCTGAAAAAAAAGACTTAAGACTTTCAGAGGAGCATAAACATTATTGGGACATAAGAGGATATATATAATTTTTTTTTCACAGTTGGTAAACTTTTATGAAGTTTATGAAGAACAGAAAGGGCTTATGGCCCCTCCACGTTATCTCTTGGGAAAATCTTTTGCAGTCTTTCAGAAGCTTCTCCACGCTGCCTTGCTAAGGCTGTAACGTCTCTTTTCTTCATTTTACTGTCTTGCAGCTGTATATGCATCAGTAAAAGGGGTTAAAAGAGAACGTACTGTCTCTTCATCCTTCTCTTGTGATAACAGCTCCATCCTATATTTTTCTTTAGTTATTCTGACTGCTCATCTCAACATAATTATGAGGAACCATGTCTTGTCAATTAAATTTCTTTTAAGCTCTTAGGTCCAAGCAGGCACACCAAGTATTTCAGAGTCCAGTCATGAAAAGGAGCTAGCAGAATGGGAACTGTGAGGACCAGGGGTAGCTGGTCGTGCTGGCTTCAGCACCCCTGAGTCCTGGCCCTCCCTCTGTCCCAGGAGGAAGAGGAGGTAGAACGGGAAATCATAAAACAGGAAGAAAGTGTGGACCCTGACTACTGGGAGAAATTGCTGCGGCACCATTATGAGCAGCAGCAAGAAGATCTGGCCCGCAATCTGGGCAAAGGAAAGAGAATCCGTAAACAGGTCAACTACAATGATGGCTCCCAGGAGGACCGAGGTGTGTGTGGCCGGCCCCGCCCCCCACCCATGGGCCGTTCCACTAGAGCAGTGGGCCCCGCTCATCTGCCCTCTCTCCCTCCAGATTGGCAGGACGACCAGTCCGACAACCAGTCCGATTATTCAGTGGCCTCAGAGGAAGGTGATGAAGACTTTGATGAACGTTCAGAAGGTGAGGGCTATGCCTTTCTGCTGGATTTTTTAAATATTGCCTTGTCTGATATCCCTATCAGTGTCACTCACGCATCCTTTTCTTCTCGCAGCTCCCCGCAGGCCCAGTCGCAAGGGCCTGCGGAATGATAAAGATAAGCCATTGCCTCCTCTGTTGGCCCGTGTTGGTGGGAATATTGAAGTGAGTACCGTTCCGTCCTAGGGAGGGTCGGGTGAGTGCTGCTGTTGGGTCTTTGGTGGAGTACGGTCTACTCCTTCTCTCACCTGGGTTCCTTCTCCCCCCAGGTTCTTGGCTTTAATGCTCGTCAGCGAAAAGCCTTTCTTAACGCGATTATGCGATACGGGATGCCACCTCAGGATGCTTTTACCACCCAGTGGCTTGTGAGAGATCTGCGAGGCAAGTCAGAGAAAGAGTTCAAGTAAGTTGGGGGCTGGAATGCCTGTTGTAGAGCAAGGGCTTTTAGTCTCTGGTCACTCCACAGTACTAGTGCAGGCTGTGCAGGAAATCGGCTGTCTCCTCTGCTGACGTTGGCAAGTGAAGCTGTTAGTAACAGGGTTCCTTGTACTCCTAGCTTCCCTGGAAGAGGACCTGGGACATGGTGTGGGGTCTGGAGACCAGCTTTCAGCGCGACGGTGGGCTTTACCTCACGTGGAGCCATAGTTGTTGTCTCGGGTGATGCCTGACTGCGGGTGGGAAAGAATCTGATCTAGGAGTTGGCATGATTGCTCTTTAACCCATTTCTCTTATTTGTTTACCACAGGGCTTACGTCTCTCTTTTTATGCGGCATTTATGTGAGCCAGGAGCAGACGGGGCCGAGACCTTTGCTGATGGTGTACCCCGAGAAGGCCTGTCTCGCCAGCATGTCCTTACTAGGATTGGTGTCATGTCCTTGATTCGCAAGAAGGTGAGCCCTGAACCTCCCTCCATCGTTCAGGGGTTTCTAGGTGAAACTGGAGAGCCAGCAGGAAAAGAACCGAGATGGAATTGGGTCTTCAGCGTCTTGTCCCATTGCTGCAGGTTCAGGAGTTTGAACATGTTAATGGGCGCTGGAGCATGCCCGAACTTGCGGAAGTAGAGGAAAACAAGAAAATGTCACAGCCAGGGTCACCTTCCCCAAAGACTCCCACACCCTCCACTCCAGGGGACACACAGCCCAATACTCCTGCACCGGCCCCACCCGCCGGTAAGTCTGCCTGGACTGTTGTTTCCTATCCTCCTCTTCTTGTCCTGGCCTTCGCTTTTTCTGCTTCCCTGTGCTCAGTTCTAACAGGGGAGTCTGGCAGGACACACAGCAATCTCCCTCTCAGTTTAGGAGGGCTGTCCTAAGAATAGGGCTGGCTCTTAAAGGCACGAGAGGACAGTTTAAGATGAGACAAACTGAGAAGGTGTGACCTTCTCTCTGATCTGGGACCTTCTTCCTAATGAATGTCTATTATTGGTGTGCAGAGGATGGGATAAAAATAGAGGAAAATAGCCTCAAAGAAGAAGACAGTGCAGAAGGAGAAAAGGAAGTGAAATCTGCAGCCCCTGAAGCCACTGTTGAGGTAAGAGACGGGGGTGACTGGATGCCACACCAAAGGCAGATGGATAAGCCTGTTCTTCCTCTTGGGTGCTGGCCTGTCTGCTTCAGCGTCTTTCTTCTTTCCTTTGAAGTGTACACAGCCCCCTGCCCCTGCCTCAGAGGACGAAAAAGTCCTTGTTGAGCCTCCCGAGGGAGAGGAGAAAGTGGAAAAGGCAGAGGTCAAGGAGAGAACAGAGGAACCAATGGAGACAGATCCCAAAGGTATGCACATTTTCACACACTACAGATCCCTGTGAACCACAGTTGCTCTTAGACTTGCAGCCCGGCTGGAGGGAAGTCCAGAGGAAGTGACACACTGAAGAATCTTGTACCCTTGATTTTAAATTGTGGGCTTTTTCTCTCTCAAGACATCTTTTAAGACATTCATCATCAGGATCTAGGTCCAGGATATAGTGTAGAACAGAGAGTATGCTTCCTTAGATACGCTGTCAGTGCCATCTGTTCTCCCAGGTACTGCTGATGTGGAGAAGGTGGAGGAGAAGTCAGCCGTCGATCTGACTCCCATTGTGGTGGAGGACAAAGGTGGGTGTTTGGAGAAGCTGACTGTGCTTTTAAAAGGACTCTAAAGCTGAGAGGAAGGACTTTATCTCTCGGACACCCCTCTGCCCCCAGGTTCCCCCATCCATACCCATATAATCATTTTATCCCAAGCTAAAAGACTCCACCTCTCCCCACGTGTGGCTGTCAGTGGGCCAGTGGCACCTTTTCCTGGGTTTAAGAACACTTCTGTGGAGAAAGGGTGGAGGTGGATGGGTATCTTGTAGCATATGGTGCTGTATATGGGTAAGGGCTATGGTGCTGGCTTCTGTCTGGAGCTGACATTTTTCTTCGGCGTGTCCTGTAGAGGAGAAGAAAGAAGAAGAAGTAGAGAAAAAAGAGGTGATGCTTCAGAATGGAGAGACCCCCAAGGACCTGAATGATGAGAAGCAGAAGAAAAATATTAAACAGCGTTTCATGTTCAACATCGCAGATGGCGGTTTTACTGGTATGAAAAAGGGGCCCACTGGGGTTAGGTGGATTCGAGGTGAAATCAGGGTTCTTGTCAGAAACCAGGGTACAGAGACTTTACCTCTCCTAGAGAGAATGCCAGGCTGACTGCACACTCCTCTGGGCTCCATGTGAGAAAGCCAGAGGGTATATTAAGTTGGTATCTGGGGATCAGGAATAAATAGCTTTTTGAATTCTCACAGATGTTTGCCTTTCTTTTTCTCCCCAACCTTCCCTAAATTCCTCCTCAGAGTTGCACTCCCTGTGGCAGAATGAGGAGAGGGCAGCCACAGTCACCAAGAAGACTTATGAGATCTGGCACCGACGGCACGACTACTGGCTGCTGGCTGGCATCATAAAGTATCCTTTGCCTGAGTTGGGGCTGAGGTCCTTGGTGAAGGTTTCTGAGGGTCCACAGTTTGAAGTTCTTAATTTCCTTGTTTCGTTTTTCCTGAGCAATTAATTTTCCAATAGCCATGGCTATGCCCGGTGGCAGGACATCCAGAATGACCCACGCTATGCTATCCTCAATGAGCCTTTCAAGGGTGAAATGAACCGTGGCAATTTCTTAGAGATCAAGAATAAGTTTCTAGCCCGAAGGTTCAAGGTGAGCAGGACGGGGAGGAATACAGCGTGGAAGTGGCAGCCCTTAAAGTGCAGAAGGGACTAAAGGAGGGAGTCTCCTCATTCAGCCACACTGATTATTGTGTTCTCTTGTGCACTTCGCTCTGTATTCTGTGAAAGGCTTTGCTCCTAAGTATCTTAAATATCAGAGATCAACACATACAGACCTGAAGGTTAACTAGTTGGTTAAGGGCTGAAGATGACTGTGCCTGATGCATGACACAGACCAGTGCAGTGGGTGTGCTGGGGGAACACGTAGGCTGGAGTGTTCAGGAAAGATACAGAGGTGGGACTGAACTGGATCTCTGAGGAGGCAGGGCTGCCCGTGGGCTGGTGGCACGTTTTTCTGGGTCTGTGTGGATGAAGGGTCGGGTAGACGCCAAGGTGTGGAGCTCCATTTTCAGAATCACTAGGGCTGATACGCCCAGGACTGAAGGGGGGTTTTCCTCAGGAATTCAGCAAATGCATATTAAGGGCACCTTGTGTGCAGACCATCATAATGGGATACCATGGAGAGGAGACACGTGGCTCTCAACGCTGAGTATAATTGGGGGAATAAGAAATGTACACTAATAAACCTTCCAACATCATGTGCTAGGTAATGGGTGGGCCAGGGACAGGCCTGGTGCCTGTTCCCAAGGAGCTCTCAGTTTAACGTAGAGGCAGACGTGTGGTCAAATGAATGTCATTCTGTGTGTTGCGAGGGAGACTGCTAAATCCTTAAGAAAGTTCTCCAGAGGGAATGTGGGGAGTGGGGAGAGCTCACAAATGCTCCAGGGAGAAGATGGCGTTGGAATGAAGTTTTGGTGAATGTAATAGAGATTGCCGGATAGAAACGGAAGGCCCTTTGATCAAAAGAATTAGGTTAGGCAAAGACAGAGCCTGTAGAGCTTATGGTGTTTGGAAACAGCAAATAGTCCAGGTGGGGTGTAGAAGACACTTGTGTTGGTGATGGT
This sequence comes from Mesoplodon bidens, assembly GCF_964165515.1. Classification (NCBI taxonomy): domain Eukaryota; kingdom Metazoa; phylum Chordata; class Mammalia; order Artiodactyla; family Ziphiidae; genus Mesoplodon; species Mesoplodon bidens. Next base: position 5,663,356 of record NC_138167.1, on the reverse strand, counting down.
GGGAGGTACACAGGAGAGAGAAGTAAGGCTGGAGGTCGGTAGGTAGGTTTTTGGCACCAAGATAAGAGAGTTTGGACTTTACCTTATAGTTCATGGGCAGCCATTGAGGGTTTGTGAAGGGTTTTGATACAACCAAGGGAAACTGAAAGAGAACATTCATGAGATTACAGAACTATCATATAGTCATGAGGTAGGAAGGGCTCGTCTGTGATGCTGGTTGTGGAAAATAAGAAGGATAAGATAAAGGGAACGAGGGACTTCCCGGGTGGTCCAGTGGTTAAGACTCTGCGCTCCCAGTGCAGGGGGCCCGGGTTTGATCCCTGGTCAGGGAACTAGATCCCCCATGCCACAACTTAAGATCTAGCGTGCTGCAACTAAGACCCGGTGCAGCCAAATAAATAAATACTAAAATAAATAAATAAAAGATAAAGGGAATGAAACACTAAGGAATTTACAGGATTTACTGATTTACTGTAGGGGTCAGCAGACTTTTTCTATTCAGGGGCCAGAGTAATTCAGGCCTTGTAAGACACTGACACTCAACTCTGTGTGCAAGCAGCCATAGGTGGTAAGTACGAATATGTTCCAGTAAAACTTCATTCATCGACACTAAAGTTAGAACTTCGTATAATTTGTATGAAGCTTTATAAACTATTATTTTCATTTTTTTTTCAACCATTTAAAAATGAAGAACCCATTCTTAGCTCTTGGGCCATCCAAAAACAGGCAGTGGCCCAGATTTGGCCCACAGGCCATAGTTTGTTGACCCCTGAGTTACTTTATTGAATTTGAGATACAGAGGAGTGAGACTCCAGAAATAAGTGAAGTTTTGAGTCTGAGTCACTGAGAAAGTTAAATTATCATTGGCGGATCAGGGAAGTGAGGAGGAGAGGGAGCAGTTTGTAGAAAAAAGTTAAGTTCAATTTTACCCAAGTCATTTGGTGTTTTTCACAAGTAAATATCCTCCCAGTACTCCCACCACCATTAAACAAGTGGGATCAAAGTGATCAACCATGCACAAGTGGGATCAGAACAATCAGTGCTTGAGATACATGTTTGAAAAGCACCAACTCATTTGCATAGAGGTGCCGGCTGATGCCAGGAGGGGAGAGAGCTCTTGGGAGAACGCTGATGCTGGAGAAAGCTCATAGTCTGGGGCAAGAGGGAGGGGAGCTGGTGAAGGAGACAGGGTGGTATATAGATTGAAAGTAGGTGCTTGGTCTGTTTGGGGGTAAGTTAGTAGGCCTGAATGGAGCCAGGTCTTCTGGAAGAAACAACAGTCCATTATTCTCATACTGTCTTTGTTCCTGACCCCTAGTGGATTCATTCTTTTTAAGAACCAGTGGCTACTTGAGTAAAATAAGTCTCGTAAGTCATGAATCAGCATTCTGTCCCCCCCCCAAAAAAGTTCTGTCCCTTGGAATGTATTTCAAAGGCCGTTTTACACAGCTCCATCAGGTGACATGTGCAAGCGTTCGTTGCATTATGATTTTTGGTGGTGGGGCCTGGAGGCAACCTAGATGTTTGACATTGGGAGTGTGGGTAGGTAAAATGTGGATTCACATCATGGAGCATTAAGAAACAGTTGGCAGCAACAAAGTACACATTTTGTAATATAAATGGACCTTTAAAAAAGATACATAGTGGGGAAATGAAAAAGCATTTTATAATGTACAGAAAAACATTCTGTAAATGAGAAATGTGCACGTGAAACAATACTGTCTTCAAGAAAACCCACAAAAAGACACACAGTAGGTATATTAGAAGGGTTGCCTATTGAGGAAGGAAAGGAATGGGAGTGAGATATAAAGATGAAAGAAAAGAAACAACAGGAATAACTAGAGAGTAAAACAACTTAAGCGATAGGGTAGATGGACTGCCATGCAACCATTAAGTCATCTGTATTCTGTAATAACCTAAACGGGAAAAGAATTTGAAAAAGAATGGGGCAAAAAAGTCATCTTTTATAAAGAGCAGCTAATAACAAGGGAAGAGCCTTACTATGTAACTCTGAGTGAAAACAATATAAATATATATATAGAATCTTAATTTTGTAAAAAACAGGTAACAAAAGAACCTCAAAATGTTAACAGTAGCTCTCGGAGGTGGAATTGTGATTTTAATTCTTTATACATTCTGTATTTTCTAAATTGAGGGTTTATCATTTTTGTATAAGAGTGACTCAATAAAGGGTAAAGAGCTTTAAAAACACAGACCTTCAAAGTGGGGTGAAAAAGGCAACGGAATGTTGAACTGGCCAGGTGTGGGTTCTGAGCGGCCCATGAGAAATGAGCAAAGTGAGTGTCAGTCCAGCTGCCATCTCCCGTTTCTCTCTCGTCCAGCTCTTAGAACAAGCCCTGGTGATTGAGGAGCAGCTGCGTCGGGCGGCTTACCTGAACATGTCAGAGGACCCCTCTCACCCTTCCATGGCCCTGAACACCCGCTTTGCTGAGGTGGAGTGTTTGGCAGAGAGTCATCAGCACCTGTCCAAGGAGTCGATGGCGGGAAACAAGCCAGCAAATGCGGTCCTGCACAAAGGTAGCCAGTGGCTCCCCTGCCTCCTGTGGACTTGGCCTCCTTCCTCCTGTGCCCCTCCCCGACACACACCTACCTCTCAGGTCTGAGCCTTTTTGGAGCCCCTTTCTTTGTCTGGGAGCTTAGGGTGTGCTGGGGATCCTTGCGTTCCTTCTTAGGAAGCTAACATCTTAGAGACGGTCAAGGACAGTAGTTCTTTGCTTTTTAACTCTTGAATGTATTCCAGTTCTTGGAGGTGGAAAGGAAAGCAGAATAATATAGTGTGATCTGGGAGAGTTGAGAGGTGACAAGGTGACCTAAGATCTTGTTAAATTCTAGACTGCTTTCAACGTTCTGTTTTTAATTAAAGTTGAGACATTGTGAGGGGGATGGAGAGTGAAATGAGGAAAAGAAAGCTGTTATAAAGGAAGAGGGAGACCGCTCCAGAGGTGCAGAGGAGGGAGAGGGAGAAGAGGAAACAATAGAAACAGCTACTGAAGAAGTGGAGGACATAGAGACAATAGGGATCAGGGGACAGTTGGCTTTAGAAAGCACAGAATCATGGACAGTTGGAACTGGAATATGAGGGACGGGAATTTGAGTGTGGTGGAGCCAGGTCAGGTGACTCGGTGACAAAAGACAAGAGTCTGGCACATCAGTCACGTGGTCATTGAGAAGTAATATGGGGGGGGTCCACTTAATGGGAAGACGGACCTCGGTCTTGACCACCATGGCTCACCGCCTCTTTTTCTTCCCCCTGCAGTTCTGAAACAGCTAGAAGAACTGCTGAGTGACATGAAAGCCGATGTGACTCGACTCCCAGCTACTATTGCCCGAATTCCCCCAGTTGCTGTGAGGCTACAGATGTCAGAGCGTAATATTCTCAGTCGCCTGGCAAACCGGGCACCTGAACCACCTCCACAGCAGGTACAGGACCATTTTCGTCTGGCCAGCTCTCCCAACAGAGCCATTCTAGAACTTTAACTCTGCTGTCTGTCCCTAGCTTTACATACTGGGCAGGTGGGGCTGGCTTACCAGTGAGTTCCCTGGGGATCAGGTGGGTTCCTGGAGTCTGGAATTCTGACTCCCTTGGCTTTCTCTTCCTATAGGTAGCCCAGCAGCAGTGAAGATCCAGATTGATGATACCACCTCCACCGCTGAGCAGTGACCTTCCTCACTTTCCCTTGCCCAGCTTCTCCCCTGGGGGCCTGAGAGACCCTCTCCTTCCTTTTGCCCCATCTTCCAAGTTGTAGAGGAACAGCCCCGCCGAGCACTGGGGGAGGGGAGGGAGTGAGGGGCAGTGGTGCCCTTCCTGCTGGAGAGACATGCAGCAGTAGCGCCGGCGCCATCTGCGGGGAGCTGGCGGGCTGGCCTTCCGGGCCCTGGCTTCTCCCCACTGTAACGTCTGTTACACACAAACTGTTGCGGGTTCCCAACAGGCTTGAAGAAAATGATCAGAATTTCTTCCTCCTTTTGGTTTTATTTTGTTGGTTTATTTTGTGTTTTTTCTCCTTTTTTGGGGGGTATTCACAGTGGGCCGGGCCCCTGGGTGAGACACAGCTACCTCTGTTGGCATCTTTTTAATACCAGGAACCCAGCGGCTCCAGCCCCTGAGTGGCTAGAATTAAATAAAGTGGAAAAAAAAAAAAAAAAAAACCAAAAGCATAAAAAACCACAGCAAATTTCTTGACGAAAATTGAAAATAAAAGTTTCCTTGTATTTTAGTGCTCTCGTTCAGTGTGGGTGTAGGCGCAGGTGGATGTTTCTGATGGGAGCCCTGGGACATGTGGGTTTGGAGACAAAGAGTTTCCTTGTGTCCTGAGATTTCATGAAAGAGCCGAGTTCCCACTGTGCACGTACCGCGTGCTGACAAGCCCACCTGTGCACAGCGGGGCCACCGGAGCCCCCGGGTTCACAGCCCACACCGCGGCCTCCTGTCTCCGCGAGGGTGCGGAAGCGGACTTCTCCGGGCTGTGGACGTCGCGCGTATAAAATGAAGGGGTCTTCCTCGCAGAGTCGGGAAGACAAAACCAACGAAGGGCTGGAACAGTTTTAACAGCTAAGCACCACCTTGCTGTCTATTTGAAGAAAGGCTGAAGTCGGTTTTTCTGTTAACTTGCTTGAATGAAGTCAAGACGCGAGATGCCTTCCTCCCGACCTCCAAGACGGGAACCTGGGCAGAGAGGACCGTTACCTGAGGGGGAGCGCGGGGTCTGGGGTCAAGGAAGAGGGTTTCCGCGTCGCAGGCGTGGGGTCCCCCGATCTTGAGACGACGTCGGGCGGAGGAGGGCCCGGCTCTGGCGCCTCCGTTCGAGGGGAAGGGGCGGCTTCCGGGTGCAGTATTTCCGACTGAAATCTGCAGTAAGGCGAAAGGCCCACGCCCGGAGGGGAGGGCGGGGAGGCCGAAAACGCCTTGGGTGCACCGCCTTCTCCGCCCGGAGGGAAAGTAGAGCGGTCCGCACGAGAATCGTGCCCGGCCGCACAGCCCCCAGCCCCGCGCGGGCCGGGGAAACAAACGTTCCGGCTTCCGCGGCGGACCGGAAGACCGGAAGAGGCGGGGCCTCGGCAGGCACGCAGGGCGCCTGCGTGAGACGTTTTCGTGGTGCGGCGTCGGAGCGCTTGACCTGGGCTGCACGTGGAGCCCTGCGCCTGCCGCCGAATCCCGTCTCGGGGCTGGATTGGCTTCCAGGTGAGCCGAGGCTTCGGGCGGATCTGGAGGAATTTGGGGAAGGAAGGGTGAGGCGCTGACCTGGACTGGGGCGTGGGGAGGGTGGGGGGTACGCGGTACCTAGGGCGTGGGACCCAGGGCCCGGGGCTCAGCGTGGAGTGGAGGTTTTGGCCAGGCCTCGAGGGGCTGTTGAGTCGAGGTTCTGGTGGAGGCGATACTCTCTCCCGCTCCATTTCGCTTCGTCTGCGTTCTGCCTTTCCCTTACAATACGCGCTCCTCTACTGTCTCCCGTTTTGTTTTTCCCCAGTACCATGGGGCGTAAATTGGACCCTACGAAGAAGGAGAAGCGCGGGCCGGGCCGAAAGGCCCGGAAACAGAAAGGTGCCGAGACCGAACTTGCCAAATTCTTGCCTGCAGGTAAGGGTCTGGTTTGGCGTGCTCCCTCTCCCGATCCTCCAGCTTTTGCGCTGTTCTTTTATCTGTAGCGTAACCCTTCCGTTTTTTTAGTCATTTTGTGTGTTCGTTTTCTGTTCAAGCGGAGTTTTCTTTTAATGAGTTACTAGGAAATAAGTAGGAATGAAATACTCTCATTAGCGCTTAGAACTTAGGGAAGATGCGACAGGGACACAAGTACCCATGCAAGGAGAGGTGTGGTTTAACAGTGGGGGAGTTCAGAGGGAGGGGGATCCTCCCACGGAGTTAGTTTGAAAAGATTATGTTAGAAAAGATTTTGTGAAGCAGTCGGGTTTTGAAAAATGGGTGACATTTTAGCAAGTGGAAGTTGGAAGGGGATAGGCCAGTCACTGTGAACTGCGTTGTTGAGGGCATGGAGATGGGAAGGCACAGATCTGGTTCCCGCATGGTTAGTAGTCTACTGCATGGAAGACCGGGTGGGAGGGAAGAATGGGCAGGTGGTTTGTGTTGAGCATCATATAAAGGATGCAGTTTACCGAGGTGTTGGCAAATGCTAAACGCTATACCGAAGCCTCTGGACACATTGTATCCTCTCATTCTCAGTGTCCTGTGAGAGAGGCCCTGCTAAGGAAATGGGTGCTGAGAGGTTAACCTGTAGGTAATTATTAAATGACAGAGCTGAGATTTAAACTTTCTGTTTCTTGGAGAATATATGAACAGCAGCAGCTGTAAAGGTAAAATCTATTGTGGTTGGTAGCTGATGAGTTGAGAGTAAAAGAAAAGGGCAGAAGAAGGTTTTGAATCTGTGTTACCAGAGTGATGCTGATGCTGTTTGTTGAAAATCAGTCTGGAGGGAGGCCCTGTTTGGACTTGGCTGATGAACAGCCAGATGGAAATCAGCTCCTTTACCTCTCTTATCCGGCTCCCGGTGGAGCACAGTGGAGTGAGTTATAATCTACTGCCTCTAACTAGTGTTCTAATTCTCTTCCCTTTTATTTCCTTTCCCGTTGCTTTTTTCTCATTTCCTCCGTAACCTCCTGTTCTGCCTGTTTAAAAAAAATTTTTTTTAAACAGGTGGTGATGAAAATTTCAAGAGGCTGTCCAGTCGTGCCCGAAAGAGGTGAGTGTGCACGTCTAGACTTACGTCACACAGATTAAATTGGTCCCACTCATCTTTAGGCACACGCTCCCATGTGATCATGCTGATGGAAGGAGCTGTTGGGGGCTGTCAGGTTTCCCTGCGCTGGGAAGTGGCAGGGCCTAGAGATGTGTTCCGTTTCCTCCTTTTATGTTTTCAGGGCAGCCAGGAGGAGGTTGGGCTCTGCTGAAGCCCCTGAGGTGAATAAGTCCCCTGGGGCCAAACCACTGCCTGCAAAGCTATCAAAAGGTCAGTGGAAGGAAATAGGAGCTGGGTGCCACGTGAGGAGTCCTCTGGGTCCTGGGTAGGGAGGGGCTTGTTGAGTATTTCTGAAGTGAAAGGAACAGCCAGAGGATGTTCCTGGGGGGTAGAAAGTACAGGCTCCATCAGTGTGTGGCTGCCGTCCGTCCAGGATTCTTCAAACCCTTCGGGATCTCTGCAGGAGCTGCCCAGGCACCCAGCAAGAAGGGAGCCCCGCCCTTATTTAACAGTGCTCGAGGCCGGAAGCGCCCAGCACCAACCCACAGCAGTGACGAGGAAGAAGAGGAGGAAGACTCTGAAGGGGATGGTGTGGTGAACCAGGGGGACCTCTGGGGCTCCGAGGACAGTGATGCTGATGTGGTGGATGACTATGGAGCTGACTCCGGCTCGGAGGACGAAGATGAGGATGACGGTGCAGAGGTGAGCTTTATCCCTCTGGGTCTTCAGAAAGCCGTCCTTGCCTTTTAGAGTCTTTCCAGATCCTTGAGACTGTCTCTCGGTGACAAGGACAAGCCTGAGTGGAGAAGAGGGATTTTAGTGTTCCATCACTTTTCGTAGCACCTTACCTCCTCTCAGCGCATGTGCAAGTTTAAAAGAGCCGCAGGATAGAGCGCTTTAAAATATGACAACGCTCAGTGCTGGTGAGGACATGGTATGGCGGACACTTGTATGGCCCCACTGCTGGGACTAGAAATGCACACACTTTTTTTTTTTTTTTTAAAGCATTTGGTATCTGAGAACCTTAAAAAGGTTTTTCCTTTTCACTTAGTATTTCCACCTTAGGAAGGCGATCCAGAATGTAGACAGAGGTTTACTTGCCGAAGTGTAAGAAGTTATTATGTATTATACAGTTTAAGTATATGAGTGTGTTACTAGGAAAATTCAAGCATAATCGAGTCGTATGGAATAAAAAGAAAGTTCCCACCGTCACCCCTGTCCCCCAACCCCCCTTCTCTCTACAGAGCTACTGTTTTGCGATTTCCAGGCACCATGTGGACCATAATGCCAAAACTCTGGAAACTTCCAAAATGCCTAATATGCTTAAATGAACTATGGTTCATCGTATGCTAAATTAACGTTTGGCCATTATGTCTGCGAAAATGCTTGTGATCTAACTGTGAATGAGAAAAGGCGAGAAATAGACTTGAAAATGAATCACGATTTTAACTATGTGAAAAATGTAGAGTAAGTGTGGAGGAAAATATGGCAAAATGGGTGCCCAGGGCAGTTTTTGTGTGTGTGTGTCCCGCCCACCCATCCATGTACCTGTGGGTATATGGGAAGAGCAATGTAACGAATTCTTTCAATCCATCATTTTACTTCAGTAATGGTAACTATTTTGCCAATCTTATATTCACTTCTTCAGGGTCTAAATTTCTTTCTGGGAGCAAGAGTTATGTTTGTATTTAGGAAAAAAACAGAGGTGGGAAGTATTTCGTGGGCTGGTGGAAGGGCAAGCTTTGCGTCACCAGCCTCTTGTCTCTTTATTCAGTTGCTGCCCATTGAAAGGGCTGCTCGGAAGCAGAAGGCCCAGGAGGCTGTTGCTGGGTGAGTTTTGGAAACTCTTAGGGTGGAGAGTAGGCAGCGGCTGGGCTGAAGGAAATGTGAGGAAGGAGGAGGTGTCTGCTTTGATCTGTGAACCACTCTGCTCTTGGACCTGTTTACAGGGGCCAGTGGAGCGAGGAGGAGACCTACGAAGAGGAGGAAGAGGAGAAAGTGTCCCCTGAGTCAGGCCCCAAAGAGGAGGATGAGATGAAAGGGGACCTGCGGATCAACGTGGACGAGGAGGAGACTTTTGTGCTGCCCCCTGCTGGGGAGATGGAGCAGGATATCCTTCTGGGGCAGGGGGAGCCGGAGGGGGATGCTTGGGAGAAGGCATTTCCAGGCCTCAGGAGATCAGGAAGCAGTTCCTTAACAGGCCCACATGCCCAGGTTCCAGACTTGCAGCGAGTTCACAAGCGCATCCAAGACATAGTGGGAGTGCTGCGCGATTTTGGGACTCAGCGGGAGGAAGGTCGGTCTCGTTCTGAATATCTGCAGCGGCTTCGGAAGGATCTGGCCACTTACTACTCCTACGGAGACTTCCTCCTTGGCAAGCTCATGGACCTCTTCCCTCTGTCTGAGGTACCGACTTGCCATTCTGTGCCCTTCACGCTTTCTTTCCTCACCCTCTCTTCTCTTACACTGTGTAAGAAGGCCGCCAGCCCCCGTGCTCTCTGCTCTTCTGGCTGCGCCCCTAGGCCAGCCTGACCTGCTCCCTGCCATGCTCTGTCCCAGCTGGTGGAGTTTTTGGAAGCCAATGAGGTGCCTCGGCCCATCACCCTCAGGACCAACACCTTGAAGACCCGGCGCCGGGACCTCGCTCAGGTGAGGAGTGGGCCCTGAGGTTTGCTTGTCTCAAGGAGGCACTGACTTCTGCGAATCCCAGAGACACCCCCGTCCCACCCCACTGGGCGTGGGGGGTCTTAGTACCCAGGCATTTCTTGGTACAGGCATGGTCCCAGGAGGCAGACCTAGGCCTGGTGTCACGCTGGGTCTGTCCGGCAGGGCTGAGGACCCCTGTCGATTGGGGAGCTCGTCCCTTCAGCCTCTGCTCCCTGTGACAGGGCTGAGACATCCGCGTCACGATGAAAGTGCCGCCTCACAGAGAAGCGGGAGGGGGTTGTCTGCCTCGTAGATCATTGAGAAGCTGGTGAGACTGTGATTCCTGTTCCCAGGAGAAGACGCGACACACACACACAAGCAGTATTTTAAGCTCCTCGTTTCCAAGGGTTCAGGGGCCCCAGGTTAAAACCCTGGTGCCAGAGGCAGTGGTGTGGCCCTGTGTGTTGTCTGTCTCCTGGTGTCTATCTTCTGTTGTCTCTCCTGGAAGGTAACATGATAATTATCTTTAACGTTGCTATAAACAATAATGCTAAGTTTTAGGATGGCAAGGGGGCTGAGGCTCTTGGAAAATCGGGGTCCACTTCCAGGAGATAAAAGAACAGGAGCTGGCAGTGTGCTCCATTGGGATGGAGTTCAGACCTTGAGTTAGAACCTGAGGCTAAGGAGAAGGAGACCACGGGACGGGATGGGACAGACGGTTCCGCGTGCCTGTGATGATTGTGTCCTGACTAAGCTCTAGGGGTTGTGGTGCCGCGGGCCTCCCGCCAGGACCATCCCCCTCCTGGGTAGAGTAGCTTCCGAGGTTTTAACACTTTCATCCATCTTTTCTTCAGGCGCTGATCAATCGTGGGGTTAACCTGGATCCCCTGGGCAAGTGGTCGAAGACTGGACTTGTGGTATATGATTCTTCGGTGCCCATTGGTAAGTGTTCCCCGCCCCGGAGCCCTCCCGCCCCTGCCCTCGTCCCAGCACGTCACAGGCGGGTCCTCGTCCACAGGTGCCACTCCCGAGTACCTGGCCGGGCACTACATGCTGCAGGGGGCCTCCAGCATGTTGCCCGTCATGGCCTTGGCACCCCAGGAGCATGAGCGGATCCTGGACATGTGTTGTGCCCCTGGAGGAAAGACCAGCTACATAGGTATGAGGGGGGCCGGCGGGGCTAGGCTTCAGCTGGCTCTCTGCTTATGAAAGGAGGTGGGGTTGTGCAGGCGGTCAGCAGAGTGGGCACCAGCACAGGTTTTGGGGTCGGCGCAGCTCCAGCCCCACCTGCACGAGGGCCTCTTACTGCCCACGGGGCCTTGGGCACCCGTGGAGCGGCGAGGTGATGGTGCTCGTGTTGGCCGTTACGTTACGTGTGGGTCGTGAGGGTTGAGGTGTGCATGTGCAAGTCCCTGGCACAGTAATCGCTATGTTATAGTCGTAACCATTTTATTAAACTGTTACCCCTTGGAAGAAGTAACTTCGTCTGAAGCATCAGAAGGACGTTCAGTAACAATCAGGAAAGTCGTCCTGGCGGGCTTGCTCATCACGGGGCCAGTGCACGCTGGGTAGCCAGTGGGGTTGCAGCTGATTTGGGGGAGGGGTGAGACTTCATAGGCAGAGTCTTGGGCTGGAGGGTGGCCGGCAGGTGTGGAGGCACAGGAGCGGCCGGTGAGCACTGCGCCCTCCTCCCTCCAGCCCAGCTCATGAGGAACACAGGTGTGATCCTCGCCAACGATGCCAACGCCGAGCGGCTCAGGAGTGTTGTGGGCAACCTGCACCGCCTGGGAGTCACCAACACCGTCATCAGCCACTATGACGGGCGCCAGTTTCCCAAGGTGGGGCTCCCCGCTGTGCGTCTCTCCTGGGGCGTCTCACCTGCTCTCTTCCCGACCTCGGGAGGTTGAGACCTGCCCTTAGGAAATAATCGGTCTGGTTCAGGTTGCCGAAAACATCCACTTAGCCGACCTTTTTCCCCAGGTGGTGGGGGGCTTTGACCGAGTCCTGCTGGATGCTCCCTGCAGTGGCACCGGGATCATCTCCAAGGACCCAGCAGTGAAGACTAACAAGGTGCAGGGGTTGGGGGACCAGCTGAAAAGTCTCGGGGGAAGCGGGGCTGGCGAGGCGGGGTGGGAGGTGGGCAGTCAGCAGCTCACGTCTCCCGAGGCCACCTTTAGAAAGTCCAACGCTGTGGGTCTCTCCGTCCTGGGGCAGGATGAGAAGGACATCTTGCGCTGCGCGCACCTTCAGAAGGAGCTGCTCCTGAGCGCTATTGACTCTGTCAGCGCCACCTCCAAGACGGGGGGCTACCTCGTCTACTGCACGTGCTCCATCATGGTGAGGCCTGTCGGGGGGCGGGAGGGGGCAGGGCTGGCGCCCCCAGCACCCCCTCGGCTCCAGCTCCGCTTTCCCTTCCGTCTCTGTCTCCCCCACACGTCAGGTGGAAGAGAACGAGTGGGTGGTAGACTACGCCCTGAGAAAAAGGAACGTGCGGCTGGTGCCCACGGGCCTGGACTTCGGCCAGGAGGGCTTCACCCGCTTCCGGGAAAGGCGCTTCCACCCCACCCTGCGCTCCACCCGCCGCTTCTACCCTCACACCCACAACGTGGACGGTTTCTTTATTGCCAAGTTCAAGAAATTCTCCAATTCTATCCCCCAGTCCCAAACGGGTAAGCGATGTGCTCTTTGTACCTCTCCTCTCCTCCTTTGCTCTTTCTACCGTGGCTTCAGGAGGCTTTCTAGTGTGACTGCGGGGAAGGGCGGGTCTCGGCCTCCTTCTCCCGGCCTTTGCACGCTTGAGTGAGAGACCCCTTTCTTCCCAGCTAGAGTTGTTCCCAAGCCTGGGCCCCGTTCAGTACGTTAAAGGGTTCACGTGGATGGGGTCTTTTCCTTGATTCTGGTAAATGGCTGCAGTTGTTCGGCACTAAATGCATTCCCAGCGCGAGTGTGGTTTCTTGGCCGAGGGTTGCCTTACCGGTAATAGACCTCTGCCAGGCCAGCCTTGTCAGCACTGGGTTGGCATGCGACTCCTCAGAACTGTCCGTTCTCTGAGCCCATCACACTAATTGCAGATCGTTTCCTCAGCTATCTTGAGGAGTCTGGCCTGGATCTCAAGGGGAAGGGTGGGGTTTTCTGAAACAAGCCTGAGGGCTCTGCCTGCTGGGATGCCACCCTGAGCTGAGTTGGAAGAGGGAGAGGCGGGCTTCTCTGGACACAAACCACGTGACTTATTGAGTTGATTTTTTTTCCTCTTTATAAACAATGCCTCTTAACAAAAGTCCCATCTGAATGTTAACAGAACAAAAACCTCTTTAAGAAGTAGCAACATTTCTTGCATTTTTTTTGCTGTAACTGTAAAGATACATATTTAATACGTCAGTCTTCATTAATGAAGACTAGCTTGTTTCTAGTTACTCTGTGTGCCTTCTTATTTTCCTGCATCTCATCAAACTCTGCGTGAAAAAAATATCTTTTCTGATTAAAAGAAAAGCCCAGTGCTTCAGTTTTTTTCAGGATTCACCTCCTCCTTAGAGTGTCTTGTTACCTGCTGGCCTCAAGGGGGCACAGCTTCCCCTGAAAACTTTTTGGCCCAAGGATGGGGATGGGTAGTGATCCCTTCTTCTCTTTAATACAGGGTTCAAATATGACTTGAGTAAAGACCAGGTGATATTAAGTAATATGAAGCCAGGTAATCTGCTCTTAGGTACCATCCCAATTGTGTGGAACCCTTGGCCAAGAGATAGTACCCTGGCAGTTTCCTTATTTTAATACCTCTACTTACCTCCTCCACTAATGATCAAGACTCAGTGATGAGGCCTGTTTTCTCAAACCATGTGTTTAATTTTACCCTCAGGAAATTCTGTGATATCCACCCTTACAAACCTAGACTTGCCCAACCTGAAAGGGCAGGTGACCCCCCAGCTTGAGAGCAGCAGCCAGCCTGCCAAGAAGGCCAGAGTGGCTGGTCAAGCAAAGCAGCGGCTGCAGAAACGGAAACATCCGAAGAAGGCTTCCTTCCAGAAGCAGAATGGCATCTCCAAAGGGACAGACTCAGAATTGTCCACTGTGTTTTCTGTCACAAAGGCCCAAGCTTCCTCCAAGCTCCAGGACAGCAGTCAGCCAGCTGAAAAAGCAGCAGTGGTCAGGGAACCAAAGGTAGCTGGGAAACTAAAGCAACAGTCACCCAAACTGCAGTCCTCCAAGAAAGCTGCCTTCCGGAAGCAGCGTGCTCCTCCTAAGGGCACCTACACAGAAACACCTGCTGTGCCGTCCCTCTCCAAGACCCAGGCCACTCTCAAGCCTGAGGACCGTGGGCAGCCCCTTAGAAACACCGCAGGGGCTGAGGAGGTTAAACAGCGGGTGCCAGAGCAGCCTTTCAAGAAAGCTGCCTTCCAGAAACAGAATGGCACCCCCAAGGGAACTAAGACTCCAATCATGCCCCCCTGCAGTTACAGCCGGCCCCCACCAGCAAAGAGGAGAAAATCTCTGTCCAGAGGCGGCAGCCAGCCCCTGCCGTCTTCGATGGATGGTTGAACTATACTGGGGTGGCTCATTGCCATTGTTACTGGGTTGGAACTCTGACCTCTGTGAGGATGGCTCCCCCACTGTGGATGTGAAATTTAATACACATTTTATAATCTCTGGCCGCTGTGTGTTTCTTTGAGGGGACTGGGGACTGGCTTTGCTGCTTAAAGGGTAGAGGCGGGAGGGTGGGACAGGGAACCTGTGAAGAGGGGGGACAGTGTGGTATACTGAGAAATCAGGTCAGTTCCCAGGGACTAAGGGAAGGAGAGTCATGGAGTCAGAGCCTGGGTGTTGGGATTCAGCGGAGAGGAGGGCAATCGGGGTGTAGGAAAGGTGAATTTCGTGCCACCAGAACCATGGAGTACTGGAGGACCTGGGTTATATGTCCTGCCACTGTGGCTGGATTCTGGGCATGGGTCGGGGTCCGGTCGGCTCAGGGCTCAGCCTCAGACCCGGAAAGGTCGGTCCAGGTGCCAGCCTCCGAATGGGCCTTTCATTGGCCTCCTCCCTGGCCTCCTCCGCCCCGCTGACCTCTGCCCCTTCCGCCAAGCCGTCTGATTGGCTGCCCCTCGTCCCCCCGGCGCCTCATTGGCTCTCCTCCCTCGCCCTCCAGCCCTGCTCCTGCACGGTCTCCATCTCCCAGCAGAAGGCGCAGCCATGAATCCGTTATTCGGCCCCAACCTCTTCCTCCTCCAGCAGGAGCAGCAAGGCCTGGCCGGGCCGCTGGGGGACCCCGTGGGAAGCGACCACTTGGCCGGCGGCGGGGACGTGCCCCCGGCGCCGCTCGCCCGGGCCGGCCCGGCTCCCTACTCGCCGCCCGGGCCGGGCCCGGCGCCCCCCGCCGCCATGGCGCTCCGCAACGACCTGGGCTCCAACATCAACGTGCTCAAGACCCTGAACCTCCGCTTCCGCTGCTTCCTGGCCAAGGTGCACGAATTGGAGCGCCGCAACCGGCTGCTGGAGAAGCAGCTGCAGCAGGCGCTGGAGGAGGGTAAGCAGGGCCGGCGGGGCCTGGCTCGCCGAGACCAGGCCGTGCAGACCGGCTTCGTCAGCCCCGTCAGACCCCTGGGGCTGCCCCTGGGCGCCCGGCCGGCTGCCGTCTGCACCCCGTCGGCGCGGGTGCTGGGCTCGCCCGCGCGCTCGCCGGCAGGCCCCCTCGCGCCCTCCGCGGCCTGCCACCCGGCTCCCTCCACCTCCGCCTCCTCCGCCTCCTCCTCGTCGGCCCGCTTCATGCCCGGCACCATCTGGTCCTTCTCTCACGCCCGTCGGCTCGGGCCGGGACTGGAGCCCACTTTGGTGCAAGGGCCTGGCCTGTCGTGGGTGCACCCCGACGGGGTGGGCGTCCAGATCGACACCATCACCCCCGAGATCCGCGCTCTCTACAACGTGCTGGCTAAAGTGAAGCGCGAGCGGGACGAGTACAAGCGGAGGTAGGGATCGGGAAGGTGGGGACGGGGCTCGGCTCACGCCACACTGGGGCCGGGGCTAGGTGTGCGTACAGGAGCCGAGAACAGCTGGGGCCCAAGAATCAGGGAGGAGTCAGTATGAGTAAAGCTCCTGCTGTGTAAGGAGGAGCTTGGAAGTCCACAGACGGAATTGGATATCCGGAGACTAGAATCCCTAGAGAATGCAGAAGTCAAAGCTCGTGACCGGAAGGAGGCGTCTAGGAGCCGAATACTGCGGGGAACCCTTGTTTTTCATCTAGGCTGCAGTGTTTGGAGGACTGTGTTAACTGGGGGTTTTGCGACGTGTAAAAGGGACATGGATCTGAGAGGTCACATCCGGGCTACTGCTTAATCCCCTAGCCTCAGCCCTCGGAGCGACGACTTTGTGATACAGGCTCCACATACTGAACACAAGTTAGAGGCAAAGGATGTAGTTTTAATTTGGGAGTCGAAGGGAAGTGAGAAGGGGGGTGGAGCGGGGCTGCACCTTGCAGTAGGTGATCCTGCCTCTGCCCAGGGTTTCCCAAAACGGCGTCCGAGGGAGCAGCACGGCTGCTCTGGTTCCATCCAAACCAAAATGCCGTGGGGACCTTAGGGCACTTCTGGGAGTAGGTCAGAAGAGGAGGGAGGGGGAAAGAAGGAGTAAAGGGAATTCCCTAGGGAGAGGGGAAGGGACTGTGTGGTTGGCCCAGGGCTAGCGGAAGCTGGGGGATCTGAGAGAGCAGAGCTGAAGGCGGAGGAAGTGTGAAGAGGGCAGCAAGGACCCGAGTAGGAGAAGGCTGGGCACATGGACACACCACACCTTTGACACAAGGCAGCTGGGGCAGGCCGGGTCGCTCTGAAGATGAAGAGTTGGTTTTGTGCAGGGAGCCCTGCGGGGTAGCACAAGGCGCCAGGGGAGGGGATGCGACGCAGGAGTGCTGGTTGCATCCAGGTGGATCCCCTAGAGGGTTGATAACCATGCTGTTAGGACAGGGGCATGAGCACAGCCAGCCCTTTGTACCCTCTGTGCCTGGGATGCCATGGTTGAAGACGAAGGAGATGACCGGTCAGAAAGAGGCCTTGCCTTCAGGTTTAACCTCTTAATGAGCCAGTCTGACCCCTTGTGGGCAGGCCTGGGAATTACCCTTGCAGCCCAGTGGAGCAGAGATTGGCGTCTGGTGGGGATTGGCCGAATGTTCAGGCAAACGACTGCTGGGTCGGGTTGGGGGTCGGGGGCGAGCTTCAGGGATCTGTAACCCGCCAGAGTCTAGCAAATCACAGATGAGCAGGCTTGCTGAGGTGGAGTCCTGTCCTCATGCTGGCTGGCGTCCTTCCTTCGTTGTAGTCCATGACTGAAGTGTCTTTGGGAGTCTCAGTTATTCAGATGCCACCCAGAGCCATCCTGCCCCAGCCACTGCAGGAGTTAATTAACGCCGTCAGCAGTGGAACGTGGACAGTTCTGGAATACATCCGTAACCACAGGAACAACTGCTATTGTTGGGGTGTTTTGTTTCTAACTGGAAGAGTGTTTGTCCTTGGTCCAGCTGTCCAGGGCAGCAAAGGGTTATTCCTCGGGGACGGATGAGCTCACGGCTCTGCAGCGCACTGCTGTGCAGCGGGCCTCACAGCCAGACCTGGGTGGTACGTGATACCGGCCGCTACTCCTTCTTCCACCCCAGCTCCGCTGCCCTGGCTCTCTTCTCTTTATAGCAAAGCTAACTCCTGTCTGTAGCCTGGAAGACGTGGGCATAGTATGAGCACTAAACTGGGAAGGAGCCGAGGCCTCCTGGTTCTGGGTTCAGCTCCCCTGCCTTGTGTGACCTTGGGTGCATCTCTTTTTCCTGCTCTCAGTTTTTCCGACATAGGAGTGGCCCCTGCTTCCTCACTTCCCTCAGGGAGGCCGTTTATTTGGAAGAAAGATGTTTGCTCAATGTAGAATACATGGAAATTGCTCCAATTTTACCCATGTTTAAAGAACCTTGCGAGGGAGACCAGATTTAAATGGAGGTCAAAACGAACCCATTCGTGGGAATGTCTGGCTGGAGTACAAGTGGAAGTCTAGTGAGCTTCCAGATGGTTTATTTTCAGATTTTTTTTTTTTTTTGGTTACCCTGTGAGATTTTATTAATCTTAATCCATACCTAACTTCCTTAAGTTTCTACCTGAAACAGTTGAGTTCACTGTCCTACCCTTCCTGATGTGTCTTCTCCAGGGTTGTTGTCCCCTTGTCTGTCTTGCTTGCTTCCTCCAGGGATGCATGGACCCCAGGGGCATCAGGGTACCGCATCCCCTGCCCTCACGTTGTAGATGAAGAAACCAAGGCCCAGAAAGATAAAGGTCTTGTTTAAGAAAATACATAACCTGACACTGCTGGGGCACTTCACTGGCCCCAATTCTCATTCTCTGAATGAGAATGCCTGAGCGAGGGGAGGAGGATGTGAGGGCCGGCTGGGTGGGGAGCCAGGAAGGCGGGAGGGGAGCTGGGCTGCCTTCTCCCCGCCCAGCCGCCGGGAGGGGCAGCCACGGTGATGTCAAGGTGTTATTATTAGGAATACTGCAGTGCGGATCTGAGTGAGGAGCGGAAGAGCTAGGAGAGATGGGCCTGGAGGAGGAGCCCAGGGAAGAGAGCTGAGAGGCACCTGGGAACAGAGGTGGAGGGGAGGGGAGGGGAAGACCGGATCCTGGGCCTGCAGAGTGTGTCCTCCGTGCTGCCCCCTAACCACCTTCCAACACCTAACCACCTGGCGTTGAGGTTTCTCTCTTGGTGCAGTTCCCCTGCTTTCTCAGCCTGGAGGAAGCCTTTCCAGGATGGGGGAGAAGTGCTGGGCTATGTCCGTGGGGTCTGAGGAGTCCTGCTGTTCCAGCCAACCTTGCGGGGCCCTGAAGTCCATCCTAAGCAGGGGTGTTGCCCCCACCACTGCCTTCCTGCCTCTGTGAGGAGGAGGGGGACGCGCTGGCCAGCTCCCAGCCTTGGCCAGGAGTCTCTTCTAGCCTGCTCGTGGCCTCAGGCTCTGCATTCCGGGGCCCAGGAGGCCCTGCCTCTAGTTCTCATCCACCACAGCAACGAGGCACTTTTCCACGCTCGTTTCCCTCTCCCTCTGGGTGTGGGTGCTTAGTGATCCCGGGCTCCTGCCTGCACCCTGGCCCCTCTCTGCGGCTCACCCGGGGCCTCTGGGTGGGCAGTTTCTGGAGCTTGTGGGGATGGACTTCAAGCGTTTCCTACCAGGCTCTTGACCAACTTTGCTGACGCCATGTGTGTCCTGCAGCTGCTTTTACAGGATTAATGGTACCTCAGGAGGCAGGGGCAGCGGGCTAGACGAGCTCTGCTCTGGTGCAGGCAGCAGGCGGGAGCCCGGATCTGAGGACTGGAGGTGGGAGACCGGGCCGGCTGGTGTGGGCAGGAGGGGGACGAGGCCGGCCGGACAGCTGGTCGGGCTGGGCCCTGCGAGGGAGCGGAGCAGCCGCAGTTGCTCTTAAATGGTGCGAGGCCTGAGGTTCCGGGAAGGCAGCTGGTGAGCTGGGAGCTGGCGGGGAGCCTGGAGCCACACGTCTGTGCCCGGCTCCTCCCGTCTGGGGAAGCAGACCCAGGGCTGGGGCCTGAGCCAGACGGGCGGGGGGCGGAGAGCGGAGGCGGGAGGACCCCGCACCCAGGCGCTGGCCCTTCGCTGTCTGCAGGTGGGAAGAGGAGTACGCGGTGAGACTGCAGCTGCAGGAGCGCGTGCACGAGCTCCAGGAGGTGAGGGCCGCCCCGCCCCGCCTCGTCCCGCCTTCCCCGCCCCGCCGCCCGCAGGCAGCGCGGCTCACGCGGGTTTCTCCCCGACCGTAGGAGGCCCAGGAGGCCGACGCCTGCCAGGAGGAGCTGGCCCTGAAGGTGGAGCAGCTGAAGGCCGAGCTGGTGGTCTTCAAGGGGCTCATGAGCAACGTGAGTGCGGCCACGTCACCCCTCGTCCCTACCCGCCGGGGCGAGGCTGCCTGAGGCTAGGGAGCCGCCGGCCTTTTTAGTTGCACCCAATTCACTGACCCTCCCCCCAGTGTATGTGCTTCCCTTGCTCTTCCCCCTTGCCCACCCCCTAACCCCGGAGAAGGAGACAGAGCAAAAGTCCCCGTGGCCTCCATCGTCACTCAGGGTGGTTTGCTCACAGTGTGGCCCTGGGTGAAGTGCTGACCCTCTCTGCCTTCATATCTGGGTCTGTGGAATGGGATAGTCAAGCACGTACTTCGCAGGCTGGTTCGAAGGCTGCGGCGCTAGTTCAGTGTCAGCTGAGGTCACCGTTGCGATCCTTTCTCCACTCTCACAGCCCCTGGTGGTCACAGTCAGTCTCTCTTGGAGCCTGAGTTCCAGGAGGGAGCCCCCTGCATGTCCCAGCCACTGGGCCGTGCCCTTCGGGGGCCCCGTCTGGCCAGGGAGCCAGCTGTCCTGGGCAGAGTGCTGGAGGGGCACCCAGGAAAAGGGGTGTCTTCTGCTGGGAGGGGCCGTGCGTCTGGGAGGATGAGGGGACGTTGCCGGGCCCTGAGGACCCCCTCACCGCCCCCGTGCTCCCCGCACAGAACCTGTCCGACCTGGACACGAAGATCCAGGAGAAGGCCATGAAGGTGGACATGGACATCTGCCGCCGCATCGACATCACCGCCAAGCTCTGCGACTTGGCCCAGCAGCGCAACTGCGAGGACGTGATCAAGATGTTCCAGGTGAGGGCGAGGGGCGCCTGGGTCCGGCCCCCGCCCCGTCCCACGGCCTGGTGTCCGCACCCGAGCTCTGTAGGGGGGCGCGGGGCCGCGAGAGCCCGGTCCTCCGCGGGAGCTGGGCCCTGGCGGGACGAGGCTGGGGGGCGAGGGACAGCCTCTGGAGAGGAGTCTGGAGCGGGCTCTAACGCCATCTCTCCCCTCCCCTCTCTCTCCCTCCGCCTCCTCGCCTCTCTGCCTTTCATCTTCTCTTGCTTCCTCCACAGAAGAAGCTGGTTAGTTCTGCTCTCACGCGAGCTTCTTGCGTCCCCGGCCCATTTCTCAGCTCCCCAGGCCACCTGACCCGCGGGGCTCGCAGCGCAGACCCCTCCCCTCGATCCTCCTGCCCTTCTCCCTTCTTTCTCTCCCCACCCCTCTCTCCCTCTCCCCCCTTCTATCCCTCTCCCCCTTCTATCCCTCTCCCCCCTTCTCTCTCTCCCTCTCCCTTTCCCTCTCCCCCTCCCCCTTCCCTCTCCCCCCTTCTCTCTCCCTCTCCCCACCCCTCTCTCCCTCTCCCCCTTCTCTCCCTCTCCCCTTTCTCTCTCCCTCTCCCCCCTTCTCTCTCCCTCTTCCCCTTCTCTCCCTCTCCCCCTTCTCTCTCTCCCTATCCCTTTCCCTCTCCCCCTCCCCCTTCCCTCTCCCCCCTTCCCTCTCCCTCTTCCCCATCCCTCTCCCTCTCCCCCTTCTCTCTCCCTCTCCCCCTTCTCTCTCCCTCTCCCCCTTCTCTCTCCCTCTCCCCCTTCTCTCTCCCTCTCCCCCTGTCTCTCCCTCTCCCCCTTCTCTCTCCCTCTCCCCCTTCTCTCTCCCTCTCCCCCTGTCTCTCCCTCTCCCCCTTCTCTCTCCCTCTCCCCCTTCTCTCTCCCTCTCCCCCTGTCTCTCCCTCTCCCCCTTCTCTCCCTCTCCCCCCTTCTCTCCCTCTCCCCCCTTCTCTCCCTCTCCCCCCTTCTCTCTCCCTCTCCCCCCTTCTCTCCCTCTCCCCCTTCTCTCTCCCTCTCCCCCCTTCTCTCTCCCTCTCCCCCCTTCTCTCCCTCTTCCCCCTTCTCTCCCTCTCCCCCTTCTCTCCCTCTCCCCCCTTCTCTCCCTCTCCCCCCTTCTCTCTCCCTCTCCCCCCTTCTCTCTCCCTCTCCCCCCTTCTCTCCCTCTCCCCCTTCTCTCTCCCTCTCCCCCCGTCCCTCTCCCTCTCCCCCTTCTCTCTCCCTCTCCCCCTTCTCTCTCCCTCTCCCCCTTCTCTCTCCCTCTCCCCCTGTCTCTCCCTCTCCCCCTTCTCTCTCCCTCTCCCCCTTCTCTCTCCCTCTCCCCCCTTCTCTCCCTCTCCCCCCTTCTCTCTCCCTCTCCCCCCTTCTCTCCCTCTCCCCCTTCTCTCTCCCTCTCCCCCCTTCTCTCTCCCTCTCCCCCCTTCTCTCCCTCTTCCCCCTTCTCTCCCTCTCCCCCTTCTCTCCCTCTCCCCCCTTCTCTCCCTCTCCCCCCTTCTCTCTCCCTCTCCCCCCTTCTCTCTCCCTCTCCCCCCTTCTCTCCCTCTCCCCCTTCTCTCTCCCTCTCCCCCCGTCCCTCTCCCTCTCCCCCTTCTCTCTCCCTCTCCCCCTTCTCTCTCCCTCTCCCCCTTCTCTCTCCCTCTCCCCCTGTCTCTCCCTCTCCCCCTTCTCTCTCCCTCTCCCCCTTCTCTCTCCCTCTCCCCCTGTCTCTCCCTCTCCCCCTTCTCTCTCCCTCTCCCCCTTCTCTCCCTCTCCCCCCTTCTCTCCCTCTCCCCCCTTCTCTCTCCCTCTCCCCCCTTCTCTCTCCCTCTCCCCCTTCTCCCCCTCTCCCCCCTTCTCTCCCTCTCCCCCCTTCTCTCTCCCTCTTCCCCACTTCTATCCCTCTCCCCCTTCTCTCTCCCTCTCCCCCTCTCCCCCTTTTATCCCTCTCCCTCTCCCCCTCCCCTCTCCCCTTCCCCCTCCCTCTCCCCCCTTCTCTCCCTCTTCCCCCTTCTCTCTCCCCCCACTTCTCTCTCCCCCCCACCTGTTCTCTCTCTCCGTCCCCTTCTTCTCTCTCCCTCTCCCCCTTCTCTTTCCCTCTCCCCCCTTCTCTCTCCCTCTCCCCCCTTCCCTCTCCCCTTCCCCCTCCCTCTCCCCCTTCTCTCCCTCTTCCCCCTTCTCTCCCCCCGACTTCTCTCTCCCTCCCTACCTGTTCTCTCTCTCCCTCCCCTTCTTCTCTCTCCCTCCCTCTCTCATTCTTCTGCCTCCATTTCTCTCTCTCCCTTTGCCCTCTGGCTTCCAGATCTGGATGTGTGACTCAGGTTCTGCTTTGTCAACTCTGTGTCTCCCTCCTCCTTGCAGCCTGAAAGTTCCCTCTCAGTTCAGTCATTTCACTAGAAGACTTTTTTTAGAAAAGAAATCCTCTGGGCCATTATGCACATCTTACTGTGGTCGAGGCCAGCCATTTCCCCCTTATCTTACTGCTCTGTTTTCTCTGTTTCTTGTCTGTCTTCCTCCTAGTCTGCAGCCCCGTCCCCATCTGTGTCTGTCTGCCTGTCTCGGTGACGCTGGTGTTTCTGTTCCGTCTTGTAACTGTGTCTTCTCTCTGTCTGCCCGCCCTGCCCGCTGGTCCATGCTTCCCTCCCCTGCCGGCGCCCACGCCCTTCTCCTCACGCACCCGGCCTCGTCTCTGTAGTCTCTGCACTTGTCTCCCATTAAGGTCCCGTCCATGGGGGGGCGGAAGCGGGAGCGCAAGGCTGCCGTCGAGGAGGACACCTCCCTGTCGGAGAGTGACGGGCCCTGCCACCCCGACGGGGATGAGGAGGAGAGCACGGCCCTCAGCATCAACGAGGAGATGCAGCGCATGCTGAACCAGCTGTGAGTCCCGCAGGCCCTCGCCGCCCCTCCCCCGAGGCCGGAGCCCCGCCCAGCAGCCCCTCCCTGCCGCCCGCCTTGACGCCGGGGCTCCCTGTCTCTAGGAGGGAGTATGATTTTGAGGACGACTGTGACAGCCTGACTTGGGAGGAGACCGAGGAGACCCTGCTGCTCTGGGAGGATTTCTCGGGCTATGCGCTGGCTGCTGCAGAGGCCCCGGGAGAGGTAACCGCCCTCCCGGCCGCAGGGTCCCGGCTCCTCCTCGCTGGGCGCCAGGCCCGGCTCCTCCCCGCCCACCGTCCACTCCGTGCTCTGTCTTGCCTTTGTGGCCACCATCCGTCACCTGCTTCTCCCTGGTCCTTTGTCCTCGTCCCCTCTCTCTCCGGCTTCCTTTAACCTGACTCACTCTCTCCCTCCTCGCCTTGCCCTGTGGTGCCCCGTCCCACCCCTCCCATCTGGCCTCCCCCTGCTTCCCTTTCCTCTCCAGCAGCCGGAAGACAGTTTGGAGAAGGTGATTAAAGATACTGAGTCCCTGTTCAAAACCCGGGAGAAAGAGTATCAGGAAACCATTGACCAGATAGAGGTAAGGCCGTGCGCTGAAGCTGAGGGGCCCAGGTTCCCGGTGGGTCGCAGGTGCAGTGGCCTCACCCCTGCGGGACCCCAGACACCAGGGCCTCCCCATTTCTTCCTGGCGGGGGCGGAGTGACCTCCCCGCTGTAGCACCTCGGGCTGGGGAGGGAGGCCGACAGCTCTCTCACTTACTTCCACTCCAACTTTCAACAGGCCTCTTCTCTCTGAGCCTGCTTCTGTATCTGTAAAGTGGGGTTCTTACTAAGACCTCCCTCAGGGTTGTTTGAAGGTCAAGTGAAATAAGGCCCAGGCCGAGCGAGGGGCAGCGTCTGTCCCGTAGTCAGCACAGCATGTAGTCGTTGCTTTGTTATCATTGCTGTTATTATTGTTAGTGCTGTAGTGAAGTCCCCTCGGATGGACTTGAACTTTGAGCCAATGGGGAAATCTCCATTCTTATTCCCTAGCCTTGAGGAACCTTCTAGAGATGCGAGTGGAACTGGTGCTTCAACTTAAACTCTAGGCCTCTAGGGGCGGCGGGAAGGATTCGTGGCACCTGGGAGGAGGGCCTGTGGGACGAGGCTTGCGTGTGATTCTCGTGAGCCCTCCTGCCTGAGCAAGCGTGAGAGGCTCCTTTCCATGCGCTCTGACTTGGGGATGAGGCTGGGGGCCTTCTGGACCTCTCAGACTTTCTCCAAGCCCACTGCCCTCACAGCGGCAGTGGAAGTTGAGGAATTATTTTCCTACATCCTCACTCCCCGAACGCACATTAGCTGGCCCTGCTCCTTTAAGCAAAACCTGCTTTCATTTTTTTTTTTTTTTTTTGCCCAGGCAGACAGATGCTCACTTTTAAAGGCACTGCTGGGGACTTCCCTGGCAGTCACACGGTTAAGACTCCACACTTCCACTGCAGGGGGCGCGGGTTCGCGCCCCAGTTCGATCCCCCCGGTCCCGGTCCGGTATGCCATGTGGCCAAAAAAAAGAAAAGAAAGCCACAGCCAGCTGTGTGCCACTAGCTGAAGAGCTGGTCGGGGGAACTGCACTCCGCTCTCCCGTTTACACCCAGCCCACTGTCCTCCTCCTCCCTACGGCTAGAATGGCCCGAGGGGAGGTGTCAGGAGGGCGGACACGGTGGTGTTGGTTGCAGTGTTGCTCCTGGACATCCAAATGGGACACCTGAGGTCCCTTTAACTCAGTGACCTTTGATCTCTCAGGGGCCCTGGGATGGAGGCAAGGACCATTTCCATCATTGGATGGTGAGACCAAGGCGCAGGTGGAGGGTGGGCGGGAATTCTTTCCCCCCACCCCTTCCCCTCCATCTGCCCCCAGCCTCACCCCTCCGCCCTGCCCCGCTGCCAGCGTGCACGGGGTTTGCAGTGTGGCTTTTGGGGTCGTCTCCTTCCTGCAGCCCTGCTCTGACTGTGTAGAGACTGGCAGCCGTCCTAGCCTCGTATTCTGCTGGAATATGTTTGGTTCGTTCCCTTGTTCCCTGCCCCGCGGAGTGATGGGCCCCAGAACCCACCCCTCCTCTTTAATACCGGCTCCCCTGAGGTGTAGGGATTGCGGTGTAGGTGGCGGCCGGTCTGGACAAGAGCTGGCGGCACCGTATTTCCCTCCTGGACTGAGCAGTCAGTGCGTCCTGCCCCTGGACATGCTCTTGCTGCTGGGGGCCCCGGCTGGGATCCCAGCTCTGGAGCCAAGGCTGTCGTTTGAGCCGTGCTCACTAGGGCTTCTGATGCACCCAGGCTACCATCTCTTTGTCTGGCTCTGTGACTATTTTCTTTTCCCTCCGAGTTCCCATCCTTTCTGCCCAGTTCAGACCGTCCACGGGTGGCTTCCCGCCCTTTCTCTCTGCTCTCGGGCAGTCAAGCACGTCACCTCCGCCTCCCCTTGTGGCCCCTGTTCCTTGGGCCCAGAACAAAGGGAGGCGGCACGTTGTCGGTGGCCCAGATCTTTCACCGCCTCTGCGCCTGGCTGTCAGCTCTGCCTCCGAGCCTGGGGCGCAGAGGCGGGGTCTGGGCGGGAGACTGCGTGCCCTCGGCTCTGGGCCGCACATCCTGTCACGCATGACGTGTCTTGAGTCGGGCTACATCTCAGAGCCCGTCGGACATTCAGCGGGGCAGGCAGTCCCTCCGTTTCTCTCTGAAAAGGACTTACAAGTGAGAAAAGCAACGAGAGGGAATAGGTGGCAGGAGAGCAGAGTGCCTTTCACCAGGGCCCCGCGGCCTCTCGGCCATGAGCCTCGTGGACGCTGCTTGAAGTCAACTAATGACTCTGCCGTCGAGGTGCGGGGCGTGTGCGCAGGGATGAGTAGGCCCCGTGGCCAGCCCTGCCAGGAGCTCCCAGCTGGCAGAGGGGGACAGGCTGGGGGGACAGCGCTGTGTGGGGAGTGAGGACCGGCGCAGGCCCCCGGGGGTGGGCCCGGGAAGGGGCAAGGTCATCCCCACGTGCCGCCCGAGCACTCGGGAGCATCCCTTCCCCACGGCTCTCGTTGGGAGTCTGTTCCGAGAATGCAGGCCCAGAGCAGATCCCTTAGTGAGAGCCTCTGTGGGAGAGACGCCCGGGGAAACTAGAAGGAATGGTGGGGTATCAGGCGCCTCCTGCCTTGAGCTGGTTTAGTTTAAAACCTGAGTGAGTCCTTCACTTCCACTGCGGCTGCCTGTGCCCCCGGCCGGGGTGCCCTTGGCAGGTTAGCCTCCTGGGGGCAGGGGACAGGGGCCCTGCTGACCCGGCACCCCTGCCCTGCCCCCGCCACAGCTGGAGCTGGCCACGGCCAAGAACGACATGAACCGGCACCTGCACGAGTACATGGAGATGTGCAGCATGAAGCGGGGCCTGGACGTGCAGATGGAGACCTGCCGCCGGCTCATCACCCAGTCCGGGGACCGGTAAGGGCCCCCCCGGGCACAAGTGGGGAGGGCACAGTACCCGGCGCCCCTCACTGGAGAGCCCTGAGACCCTCCGGCAGCGACTCAGGCCTGTCTTGCCGTGGGGCTGCCCGTTGGAGGTCGCCTGGTCTGCTTGCCCCCGCCCGGCAGCTCCCTCCCCCTCGGCAGTTGGACGATACAGGCGTCCATCCGTCCATCCGTGGTTGGACTGCCGAAACCTCCTGACGCCGCTGACTCTGGCGGCTCCCCTGGTTAGAAAGGCAGCTAAAAACTGACAAGGAGCGCAAGGGAAAGATTTTTATCTAAAGTCAGCGCCACAATTTGTGCCTTTGACCCTGCGTAAGTTTTTAAAAATCGCAAGACCACTTCATAGACGTGAAGCTGGGGCCACAGAGCCGGTGCCCTCCGGCTCCGGCGGTGTCTCGTACTGTGACCTCAGATACTTCTGAACTCAGCCTCTCCGAGTCCCCAAGTTAAAGTGGGGACCGTTTCTTCCCCCTTCCCCCCCTCCCTTGCCCGGTGGTCCTTCTGCCCTGAGACGCTGCTCACCTGCCTGCCAGGGGATCAGGCCAGGGGTGGTGGGCGAGCCAGCCTTGTCAGGATTCCTCCCCGCCCCGCGGTTACAGCCGACGCTCTTTTCTAGAAAGTCTCCTGCTTTCACTGCGGCCCCGCTTAGCGACCTGCCGCCCCCGCCGCCACCAAGCGAGGCTGAGGACTCCGATCGCGATGTCTCATCTGACGGCGCCATGAGATAGGGGCCTTCTCCAGCTCGGCCCGCTGGGACTCCCCGGGGCAGAGGGCTGGGTGGTTCACAGAAGGGAACGCCGTTTGTCCTGCGGCGGCGACGGGGCGCTCCTCCCCAGCCTCCTCCCTGGGTCCTCGGCCTCTCTAGGGCTCTGGGGTGTCTGGAGTGAGGCTTGGCCTGCCCTTCCCAGGCGGCTCCCTGCACAGCCGGCTCTCCTGCCTTCACGCGTGGGTGGATGCCACTTTCCCATCTTTAAAATGCTGCCAGAGCGCTCGTGGCCCCTCACCCTCTCCACTGAGTAAGGAACGTGATGGATTGTCCTTCCTTCCGTCCCTGTGGCCTCGAGCCAGCTGGCTGTCTTGAGTCTGTACTGGTGCTAACTGGCCTGGGCACTGGTATGAAGGGGATTAGGCTGGACAGTCTGTGGCTTGTGCACCAGAGAGGGCTTCCCTCTGTGGCACAAGCGGAGGGAGCGGGCCCGGGCAGGGCGCTCGTCCTCGCTGTTGTCCGAGTGCTCACGGCCGGCTGCCGGTCGACAGCAGTGATGTGGCTGTGAGCCTTCCCTGGTGGAAGTGCCACGCATTACAGGGGCCTTGGTCGTCCGGTCCCGGCGGCTTCTGGGTCTGACTGGGTGCAGTGTCAGTATCGTGGAGGGAGACAGAAGCCCCTGCTTGTTTCCCAGTCACCGCCCGGTGACAGAAAGGTGAAGCTGTGTGTGTGCGTGTGTGGGGGGGGCACGTGTTGTGTGCACACGAGCGTGTATGTGGACGCATGTGCGCTCAGGGTCTCAGTTTCTTCAAGCATCAGCTGCAGGTGTGCCTCCTCCGTGTCTGTCACAAGCTGAGACCAACTGGCTGAGTGAGAAGATGTCCTGGACTCGGAAAAGCTTGGCAAACTGGGGCTACAGAGACCGAGGGTCCCTCAGCGTCACTGCCTGAGGTGGGCTGGGCTGAGCTGAGCTGATGTTTGTGTGGAATCTAATAATCATGAAACTGGCGACTATTTATTGAACACGTCTGTGTCACTGTTTCCAGCACTTTCTGGTGGTGGTTATACAGTCCTCTGCACGGAGTGCGCTAGTTATCACTTTAAAAACACGCAGGTGCAAGGCTGGTGCAGAGGTCGTAACCTGCCCAAAGTAATGGTGCCTCGAGTGGCACAGCCAGGGCCTCAGCCCTGGTTGCTGGCACCAGCTCTGTGCTTCTACCGCTAAACCCACGTGCGTCCACGGGTGCCAGATGACGTGGGAGCAAAGCCATCCCCACCCTTCCCATGGACCAGCCTACTGTAACCCCTCTGGCGACACTAGGGCACTCACCCAGCTGCACTGCCGGTGGTCACTGGGGCACTGAGACTTGCAGCTGCTGGGCAGAGCTGGGGTCTGCACCTGGCAGGCTGGCCGTGCTCCATGCTGCTGCAGAGGTCAGCTAACTGGCCAGAGGCCAGGTGGGCCCTGCCCTGACTTCCTGTGCCAGTGTCACCCTCCGGGGAGCTGCAGACAGAATGGCATCTGGATACGTGGAGCCAGGTCATTCCTGGGCTCGGCCACAGCCATCTGGATCACAGCGAGTCCCCGTGGCACCCAAAGGCCTCAGAGAGGAACCAAGGTGACCTGAGGACAGGTGGCCCTTCAGGGGAGCAGTGTCCGCTCCTAGACCAGGGCGGGGCTCCTGCCTGGTTGGGTGCTCTCAGCAAGATGTAGTTAGTTCTCCTTGGCCCCAGCCAGCTCCCCTCCCCTTTATCCTAGACCCTGGAGCAAGACAAACCAGTAGCCTGGGGACAGTGTACTTTATTGATGGTACATGACACGGTAGGGCTCCCTAAGCCCCTCCTCCTCCCCTTCCTCAGGGGGTCTGAGATGGAAACCGCGTGGAGGTCAGGAGATTCTCAAGTGTGTTGGAGGACGGAGGTGGGGCAAGGACTCCCCAGCAGCGGAGGACCTCTCTCTTCCTCTCGTGCTCCTGCTGGGGCTGGTGGTCCAGGGACTCTTACTCCTTGGAGGCCATGTGGACCATGAGGTCCACCACCCTATTGCTGTAGCCAAATTCGTTGTCGTACCTGGAAGGAGAGGGAGTTAAGGGTTGTTTTCCCCAGCCGGCCACCAGGGGGCAGCAGGCCCAGTCCCACCCTGACGCACCACTCCCACACCCCAGCCACACACCAGGAAATGAGCTTGACAAAGTGGTCGTTGAGGGCGATGCCAGCCCCAGCATCGAAGGTAGAAGAGTGGGTGTCACTGTTGAAGTCACAGGAGACAACCTAGGGAGGGAGAGAGCCAAGCACAGAACCCAGTCTTGCTCACGGCGGCCACGTGGTCACCAAGTTCCCTGACCCATCAGTACCTGGTCCTCAGTGTAGCCCAGGATGCCCTTGAGGGGGCCGTCCGACGCTTGCTTCATCACCTTCTTGATGTCCTCGTATTTGGCCTGAAGAGGTAAAGATAGGCGGTTATTCAAGCTCCAGTCTTGCAAGCCCCAGCCCACCAAAGCTGCTCCAGCCGGCAACTTACAGGTTTCTCCAGGCGGCAGGTCAGATCCACGACAGACACGTTGGGGGTGGGGACGCGGAAAGCCATGCCAGTGAGCTTTCTGTAGACACAAGGAAGCAGTCAGCACCAGGCGTCCCGGATCCCTGGGTCCCCAGGGCAGAAAAGCAGCAACGAGTCTCACCCGTTCAGCTCAGGGATGACCTTGCCCACAGCCTTGGCAGCGCCAGTAGAAGCAGGGATGATGTTCTGGGCAGCCCCTCGGCCATCACGCCACAGCTTCCCGGAGGGGCCATCCACGGTCTTCTGGGTGGCAGTGATGGCATGGACCGTCGTCTGGAAACAGGAGGGGGCGTGAAGGCCCTGCCTAGTGCTCACCACGCCACCCCCTCCCCCCTCCCGGGGGAAGAACTAAGTGACCTGAGCAGATCCCTTGGAAGCCCGGATGCCCCTCAGCCCCACAGCCCAGGGCCATGCTCTGGGAGGGAGAAGGGTCCCACCCTGGGTGTGGACTGAATGTGCTCTGGCGAGCCCCGCATCACTCATACCATGAGTCCCTCCACGATGCCGAAGTGGTCATGGATGACCTTGGCCAGGGGGGCCAAGCAGTTGGTGGTGCAGGAGGCATTGCTGGAAAGAGGGAGGCAGGTCAGGGGTGCGCCCACCGTGTGCCACGCAGCGCTATCTGCCCGCCGCTCCACGCCCTCTGCCGCGCTCACCTGACGATCTTGAGGTGGTTGTCATACTTCTCGTGGTTCACGCCCATGACAAACATGGGGGCGTCGGCAGAAGGGGCAGAGATGATGACCCTCTTGGCTCCACCCTTCAAGTGGGCCTGCAGCAGAGGAGGGCTTACAAACCCGGGCTCCGCCTTCCCGGCCTCGGTCCGCCCCACCCAGCCTTCCTGTCACACCAGAGCCCGGGGTCCGTTCCCCTCCTCTCCCCCGCTGCTCACCCCGGCCTTCTCCATGGTGGTGAAGACGCCAGTGGACTCCACCACATACTCAGCACCAGCATCACCCCATTTGATGTTGGCGGGGTCTCGCCTACAAGGGAAGCCAGGACAGGACTCAGGGACGTGGGCTGCCACGGACCCAAGGAGGTCGCCCCATCCCAGGACCTCCTCCAAGGCAAATTTCTTCCTGTTCCGTCTCCCACACTTACTCCTGGAAGATGGTGATGGCCTTTCCATTGATGACAAGCTTGCCGTGCTCAGCCTTGACTGTGCCATGGAACTTGCCGTGGGTGGAGTCATACTGGAACATGTAGACCTGAGGGGACGAGGGAGGGCATCACGGGGCTGCGCCTCAGCCAGGTTCTGCTCCCCGCCACCAGCACGGGCGGCACTCACCATGTAGTGAAGGTCAATGAAGGGGTCATTGATGGCGACAATGTCCACTTTGCCAGAGTTAAAAGCAGCCCTGGTGACCAGGCGCCCAATACGGCCAAATCTGAGGGGGACAACAGGTGAGAAGGTGTGAGAAGGGAGGAGTCCTCCTGGGTGTGTAAGCAGCCCCAGGCCCACTCACCCTCTTTCAGAGGGAAGAGGAGGCCACTTTGCTAGCCTCAGAAAAAGTCCCAGGAGAGCTCACTTCACCTTCCTAAGCAACTCTGCCAGGCCAGCCTGGCTTCCCAGCGCGGCCACAAAGTGAAGGCTCACATCCTGCCCAAGAGGGGATTAGGCTCAAAGACTTGCCCACCCATCTGACATCTGTTGAGGAGTGACAGGGTGGGGTGCTGCTGCTGTTGCCCCCTACAGTCTGGGCACGTGGCAGGCACATGGCACTCATCACACCCACTAACTGTAAATGCTTGTTCCTGTCTGGCCCAGCTTCGGGCTACACCCTCTAGAGAGCAAAGACTTGTACACTCAGCATCACCAAGCTCAAAGGGCAAGAGCAAAGGTCAGAAGTGAACTGGCCAGGGGAAACCCACCCCTTCCCCCAGTCCCTCCTACAAAAGGGGAAGATAGGGAAAAGGAATGGTTTCTCAACCCCTCATCCCAGCACTCTGATTTGCTTAGTACCTGTCCTTCCTAGCTCTTTTCCAAAAATCAGGAGTGGGAGCAACAGACGTTTGGGTGTGGGGAGGGCACGGGGAGGAGGTGGAAAAGAGCAGAAGCCCAGGCCCCCAGCTGCAGAAAGGTCAGGCAGCTATATTTAACCCCAGCTGAGGGTGGAGTGGGGATCTGGTTTCTGGAAGACGGGATGGGGAGAAGGGCAGGATGCCTGAGGCTCTCAGACACCTAATCCCTCCTGGTGACCTTTACAGCCTGGCCCTTAGGGTTGGGTCAGCTCTAGGCATGGAGGTAAGAAATGAGCTTCGAGGAGAGCCGCTGTGAAGACAGGGGCTGCAGCTCCGGGAGCCATTTTGTGGTGGAAAATTTCTAAGTACCCATGACTCAGCTCCCCCAGCATGGCACCAAGCCACGGCTACCACACCTCTCCGGAAAAAAGAAAGGAAAAAAAACCCCAAAACAACACAAGACCACCCCCATAAACCCACGTTTTTGATTCATCAGAGAACCATGTAGGAAGAGCATCCTATCATCCCTGGGGGGAAATGTGGCTAGCGGTTTAATGGATGGTCTAGGGTTAGTATGGTCAGAATTGAGGTCTAGCTGAACAAGAACGGGAAAGCCTGGCCTCACCTGGCTTAAGAGATAAAGGCGACTCCACCCCACGAGACAAGGGTAGGAGGATTAGTCTTAGGCCAGGAAGGAGGAAGGCTGAAGGGCTAAGGAAGGTTTCCTAACGGCGGTTCATTCATTTCCTTCCTAGCTGCAACATGGCGGCTGGTTACCGCAGATGACCACCCCCCCCCCGCCCCCAGCTGGATCTGCGCGCAGCTGTGCCTTCTGCATCCCGGGGCTGCGCCCGGCCGGGGGCACGGGCTGCAGGTGGGGGACCGGCTCCTCCCCAGCACGTGACCGCGAAGGGCGCGAAATGAAAGAAAGGGCCTCAGCTGGAAGATTAGAGAATGGGTCCAGATCAAGAATCAGAGACTCCTGTGTATCTGCCGCAGGCGGAGTGGAAGGCTCCGCAGAGGCGGAGTTAACAGGAGGCGCAACAGCCGGGGATGGGGGACACGAGGCCTTGCGAGGGCCTCCTCCAGGTCTGAGCACCGACCTTGAGCTCTCCTTGGGGGGGGGGGTACACCACCCCCATCCAGGTCCCCCACGCGCTGGCAGAGACCCGGTAGGGCAAGACCCACAGACGCAATTCGGTGGGGACCGCAGGACTTACTGCCCCACCCCGCCCCACCCCGCAACTCACCCGTTCACTCCGACCTTCACCATCTTGTCTCCGGGACGCAGCTGCAGGCAGAAGAAGGTGAGCATTAGAACGCGGGGCGAAGCGGCTGAAGTCCGGTGCTGCCCTCCCCGCCCCTCCCCCAGGCCTCCATCCCGGACCTGCGCTTCCGCACGTCCTCCCCTCCCGCCCCTGCAATGCGGGGGCCCCGCCGGGTACGACCCGGACCCCGGCCTCCTCAGCCGCACCCCGGGCCCGCGCACGCCCCTTGTCCCTTTCGGGGCCGTCCCCAAGCCCTTTGTGGATCCTCTCCGCCAGGCTTTACCTGGCACTGCACACAAGACACGGCTATCTGTCGAACGGGGAGGAGCAGAGAGCGCTGGGGAAGGCTGCAGCCGCAATTTATAGGGCAGGGGAGGGGCGGGGGCGTGGTGACGCGGGCCCGCCTCGCCCAGTCCCAGCCCCCGGGTGCGGAGGCCTGAGCTACGTGCGCCCGTAAAGTCGCGAGTAGTCGGCCTTCCCCTTTTTTTGGACCAGCCTGGTTCTTCAAATGTGCACGCACCGCGCGTGTGGGCTGAGGACGGAGAGGGGGAGGGGACCGAGACTGGCCCAAAGGAGGAGGGGACCGGTGATGGGGCTTGGCGGGGATTGGGGGCGGGGGGGTTACTGCGGGATTCTGTGGACTCGGGGCCGTGGGCCCTGGTGAGAACTGAGGGATGCTGCACGGATGTAACGGGAGAATTTGGGGAGCTGGTTAGATAGGGTATTGGACCCGGAGCCAGGGACGGCTCGCGGCTGCAGTGTCCCCCTTCCTCCTCCTCCCCGGCCCCGCTCCCCTGCTTTCAAAGGCTGAGAGGCGGGAAGGCTGAGGAACTTATCGAGGCTCTTCGGTAGTGACACAAGAACAGCAGAGGAAAAGGCTCGCGAGGGGCCTCCCGCAGGGCCCTGCCCAGCCCCCAGCCCCCCTCCCCCCTCCCCCTCCCCCCCCCCCCGCAAAGCCCGGCTTCTGGCCTCTCCGGGCCGGGGGCCGGGGGCCGGGGGCCGGGTCTGGGCCTTGGGCTGTGCGGGCCTGGTGAGGAAGGAGGCTCCGGAGGAGGCATGAGGGGGAGGGGTCTGCACTGAAGGTCACGATGTCCTGCGGCGCAGGCAGCCTGGAGACCTGAGAATCGGGGCCCTGTGCGCACCCGCTGCTCTCCCCTCGGCCCGGGCTGGGGCCCCGGGGCGGGATAGCATCACTGCTGGGGGCTGGCCCGGTAGAGGGCCGGAGGCCTCCCACAAATACGCTCCTGGGAAACCTGAGGGCTGTGCCGCCCGGGCTGGGAGACAATGCCTCTTTCACCCTGGGCCGAGAGCAGGACGTGAGGGCGGAAGTCCCTCCCCATCCTGGGACGTGCAGGCCAGCCCTGCAGCCAGGGCCTCCCCTTCACTGGCTGCGTCCAGGGGATGTTGGGGGCAGGGTGAGGAGTCCAGAAGAGGGAAAATATTGGGAGGTCTTGGGCGCATGGTGGGAACAGGCCCCCAGCCCCTTCCCACACGTGATGTGGAGGAAGGGATCCATTCCTCTCCAAGACCAGTCAGTCAGAAGCCTGCACTGTGCTGGGTTTGTAAGCTGAGGACGGAGGAAGGGCTGGTTCTGAGGACGTGAAGGGTTGAGGGTTTAGAGGGGGGTGGGGTGGGATGGACATTGCCCATCAGCAGGTGCTGGGGGACAGAATTGGGGCCTCTTTGCTGGCCCAGCGTAACCTGAGACCAGCCCCCTTTTCCAGCTGAAAAGCCTGTGGCTAAGTTTAGCCCCGCATGGTGATAACCTTTGCTTAAAAGGCAGAGAGCACTGCCCTGCACCCCGACTCCAGCCCATCCCTTGCCTTTCTGGGATTGCCCTCCCTCTTGGGGCCCCAGACCCAAGGCTGGCTGTGGCTGGCAGCCATCTGCATGGCCCATGGCCAGACTTCTGCAGGAGCAGGAAGGGCAGGGCCACAGGGCAGCTAATGGTGGGGGAGGCGGGAAGCACCACACCCAGCGGTCTGCTGGGTAAGTGGAGGGGAGACGCCGCCTCCTCAGGCTCCACCAGGACGGCAGCGCCTTCCCTGACAAGGGCCTTAGGAGCCCCTCCACCCTCCTGTGCTACCCAAAGCACGTCCCCCTTTGCCGCGTGCTTGTCATTTCTCATTACTGTTCTTTGCTGAAAAGAGGGAGCTCAGTGCTCCGGGAGCACGACCGACTGATGCAGTGTGCTGTTGTCATGACAGCAAAGACACCAGTGTGGCCATGACAACAGCCTCACTGCCTCCAGTTCAGGTGACTCAGCAGAGGAACTGGGGAGTAGGAGGGGGTGGATGGGGCCTGCATCTGAGGGGCTGACTTGCTGCAGACCCTGTAACGCGGTGAAGAATCCCTGGGAGACAGTCCCCAGAGACACTGTCTAGAGCTGACGGGGAATCATGCATGACCTGATCTCCCATCAGCCTGGCCAGGTCAGTCACCTGGTCTTTAGAGATGGGGTCAGGGCAGGACCGAAGCCAGCCCTTGGTGGAGAGGAGGGTTTCTCAACTTCAGCTGCACTGACATTTTGGGCCAGAGCGTTCTCTGTGGTGGGCTCTGTCCTGTGCATTCATTGTAGGATATTTAGCAACATCCCTGGCCTCAGCCCCCTAGCTGCTGGTAGCACCCCTCCCCGCTGGGTTGTGACCACAAAAATAGTCTCTAGATGCTGCCAACTGTCCCCGGCAGGGCAAGATCGCTCCCAGATTGAGAAGTGCGGATCTGGAGTCTAGACGCTGCCTAATTCTGCACAGCAGAGCAATCCTGCCACGCGTGCAGGGTGGGGAGGTCGAGAGGCAAAGATGAGGCACTGAGGGGGCGTGAACCTCAGCAGATGCTGGGACAGGCCCCAGACTCCTGGGCTCATCTTATCCTTCTGGATCAGTAACGCTCTATCTGCTGCCTGCCTCTGGGCTAACTAACGAGAAAGATGAAACAAAGATGAGATTAGGAAAAACCTCTAAAAGTACATAAAAACATTTATTCATTGGAAAACTAGGAAACTGGCAAATGTATATTCCAAGGAAAGCAGCTCAACTCGGTTCAGTTAGTCTAGTTTAAGAGCAAAGCCGTCTGTTATAAAGACCATTTATGCATTAACAAATCAAGGAGACAGGCAAACAAGTATTTTACAAGGGAAATGGAATTCAAGGTCACTCCACAAGACACCAGCACAGCAGGGTTGGGAACAGGCAAGGCTGCCCCTAGGACCTGTGCCTGTAAGCAGATGCTCGGCGGATGGGGGTGGTTTTCTTGGGTGTCTCATCTTCTGTCATCTCTGCTAACGGTTCTGTTCAAAGAATTGGGGGAATAAGAAAAAGCTGAGTCACAAAGATGGTGAAACATAGGTCTCCGAGAACAAATGGGACAGTCCCAGACCACACTGCACAGGGAGGAAGAGGACCTTGGGGGCAGGGGGCCTACACAGCAGGACCCCATCAAAGCCAGCCTCCCCCCCGCCCACCGAGCTGTGCCTCTTCTGGGCCGGGTGTGGAAGGAAGCACCGTACCTTCCTCACTGGACTCATCACTTGAGAAGACGATTCTGAGTTTCTTTCTTGAAACTTGCTGCTTGGTGTCTGCACGCCATCGGGTAGTACGGCGGGGCTCAGGTGTGACAAAGTCACTGTGTGATGCCGCAGAAGCCAGATGCCGGTGTCTAGAGACTAGAAAAGGCAGAGGCGTGAGTCCAAAAAAGGAAAAAAAAAAAAGGAACCTCTATCTGAGAGGAGGGCCCCGCCTGGTCTGTCCCGCAAGGGGCTGCCTCACGTACCAGCAGGCTGTTTCCTGGCTGATGGGGCTCTCTGGCTCCCCGCTTGGCCAATCTCAAGTTCCTCTATTGCATCCAAACCTCTGGTGTGACATGCCCGAAGCTTCTGCTCGAATTCATCTATTACAGCCTGGAAGCAAAAAGAGGTGAAAAGCAGGCCTGGAAATATAGTTATTTCTGTAATTAAAAAGAAACAAGTCGGGGCTTCCCTGGTGGTGCAGTGGTTAAGAATCCACCTGCCAATGCAGGGGACACGGGTTCAAGCCCTGGTCCGGGAAGATCCCACATGCCGCGGAGCAACTAAGCCCGTGTGCCGCAACTACTGAGTCTGCGCTCTAGAGCCTGCAAGCCACAACTACTGAAGCCTGCGCACCTAGAGCCCGTGCTCCGCAACAAGAGAAGCCACCACAATGAGAAGCCCACGGACTGCAACGAAGAGCAGCAGCCCCCACTCGCCGCAACTAGAGAAAGCCCGCGCGCAGCAACGAAGACCCAACGCAGCCAAAAATAAATAAATTAGTTTAAAAAAAAAAAGAAACAAGTCCATGAAAAGACATGGAGGAACCTTAAACGCATATCACTAAATGAAAGAACCCAACTGAGAAGAGCATATACCGTGTGGGTGCGACGATATGACACCCTGCAGAAGGCGAAGCTGTGGCAACAGTAAAAAGACCAGTGGCTGCCAGGGCTGCGGGGCGGTGGGGTGAACAGGGGGGCAGAGGATGCTCGGGGCAGGGAATCTACTCGGAATGTCACACAGCGGTGGGCACAGGCCACGATCCAGTCGACTAAACCCTCAGCGCGCACGTCACTGAGCGAGCCCTCCTGGAAACCACGCTCTCTGGGCGATGGTGATGTGTCCAGGCAGGTTCATGGATGTCCCGCTTTAGCCTCTGGCGGGGATGCGGGTAACCGGGGAGGCTGTGAGGCTGTGCCTGCCTGGGGGCAGGGAGCACATGGGGGAACTCTATAATTTACTCAGTTTTGCTTTGAACCTGAAACTGCCCTCAATAAAGTCTACTAAAGAAAAGAAAAAAGAGAAACAAAGAATCAGGAATTGGAGACAGAAAGATCTGGTCTCAGGTCACTCTGGATACTTGGTTGCAATCAGCTGGGGCTAAGTCAGAAATCCAGAGCCTCAGAACAGTGGAATGAACTGAGGCTGGAGTGCTGCGGGCGCTGCTCACCTTGCCCTCGGGCTTGGCTCCACGCCGCAACTTGCCCACAACGGACAAAAAGGCGCTGAAGATGGACTCGTCTGACAGTTTATCTCCAAAGCAGTCAAAGTTTTCCAGCATCTTGCGGAGGCCCCGCTCTGTGAGGGGCAGCTGTGACACGCAGTAGGCCAGGTCCCGGTACTGGCGCTCGGTCCTGCGGGCGGGACGGCTCTGTGAGGAGCAGTGGGACCCAGGAGGGAAAGGCCTCCTTCCTCATCAGCCTCCCACGGCCCTGGGGAGGCCCCTGGTGGGGGGGAGCTCTTTCCCTCTCGCCACAAAGAGCCCTCAAGGCAGGCAGCGTACTGGGCCGTGCGGAACCGCTGACACAGCTTCTCCACCAGGCTCTCGGTCTGCTTGTCCTTGGTGATGTAGGAAAGGAGCTGCCTGCGGGAGGAGAGATGCGGATGTGCCGTCTCTGGGGGCAGCTCCGAACCTGCCCACTGCCAACACCAGCCCCGTACCCTCCCCAGCACCAGCCTTCCGTCATCCTCCTGCCGCCGTAGCAGGCTCTTCTCTGCCGTGGCCCATGCCCGGGCCTGTCCCTCCTGCCCTCTCTCAAGCCTCAGGGAAGGGTCCACCCCACCCTCCTGAGGAATTTCACTGTGACTGCAAATTTATAACAAAAGCAGCTGCCATCCAGTGTCAGGACTTTTACCTTATTGAATCTTTTCAAGAACTAATAAAGGGGAAGTATTTCTGGCCTCCTTTTACACACGAGGAACAGGCACAGAGGTGGTTATTGCTGAAGTCCACACGGCTAAAGAGTAGCAGAGCCAGAAACCACATACAGTTCTGTCTGATTCCTAAGGCTGCCCTACAGTGGAAAGTGTGCCCCAAGGCCCAGGGAACTGTACTTCATGATGGTGCGGAAAGGCTCCTCCTCCACTCCTCCCTCAGGGGCTGACAGGCGGCTGATGATATCTGGAAGGAGGTTATAGATTGCATTGCCCTGTAAGAGAGAGAGAGTCATATCAAAGAGACGAGGTGACCTGCATGTCCCCCCGGCAGCACACTCTGAGCTGCCCCGACCTCTCACCTTGTGGGAGAGCTCGTTGAAGAAGTTCTTGGCCAGGGTGGCGATCGGAGGGGCGGGGTCGGTGAGCAGCACGGCCATCTCGCTCACCTGCCCCTTCACCTTCACCATGTCCTTCAGGATCAGGTGGGTCATCACAAGCCCGGCTGTCTTCCGCACTTGCTGAGCGGGGTCCCGGAGACTGAGAATGAAATCTGAGTCATTAGGACCAAGACCACGGGCTAAAGCTGGCACTGGCAGAGAGGCCCTCAGCAGGACCCTAGGGCCTCTTCCTGGTGCCATTCTAGAAGCAGGTAGAGGATGTCTAGAGTTGAAAGCTGGGTTTGGGGAAAGAGGCCAAGGCTGTAACCAAGGCTTTAGACAAGAAGCACCAATCCCTTTGGGGCCACGCTCAGCCAGGGCCTGCACAGATGTTCAAGGGAACACTAAAGACCAGGGAACAAGTTTCAGGGATTCTCACACTGACTCCACCACAGCCTCCAGGGCTAGCAGGGACGGCGAAGGTACTGCGAGGTGTCCCTCACCGAGCATACAGATGAGGTGTCCAGGGGTCCACCAGGTTGGGGAAGCGGATGGCCAGGTCCCCAGTAGCAATCATGAGGTTAGATCGAACGATGGGGAGTGACGACTTCTCTAGCATGGTGAACAGAAGACGAAGCTGGGAGTCACAGAAAGTGGCACTAGGGGCAAAGAGAGGATCATCAGGGAAACCATACCATCCCCCTTCCTCCTGGAGAAGGCGACGGCCACCCCAAGGCCTACCTGATCATGCAGAACTTGCCCAGGGCAAGTGAAGCAGCTGCAGAGAGCTCTGGGTTGCTATAGAGACCAGGGTTGTTGCAGACTTTAAGCAGAAGTGGAACAAAGGCAGCCAGTGTCTGTTTGCCTGGTGGAGGAACAACTCTAGGTTTGGGACAGCCTGCCTCGCCAGGGACAGGGTCACTCAGCAATTCTTCTCACCATCTAGCAGCTCCAGCTCACAGATGCCACGGATGAGTTCTGCCTCGGTGTCATCAGCCGTAGCCCCAACCAGCCCCATCTCCTCCTCCATGGTGGCTTCAGAGCTTGGATTCTGATGGGAAAGCAGCCAGGTCATGGGTGAGCAGACCGTTTTGATGCCAGCCTACCCTCCATTTCGCACAAATGGATCTGGGGAAACACAAATTCTGCAAAACCATTCATAGGCTTGTCACGTGTATCCAAAGGACTCGTGCATTAAACCGGAAAGAACTAGGTCCGTTTGTGTTTAAGTTGCCAAAGCATCCCACATCTCTTCTGAATTCCTCCTCAGAAGCATATAACTTCCTATACACAGTAAAACAGATGGAGCCTGCCAGACAATGGTTCAAGGTCACAGAGAAGGTCAGACTTTATCTCACTGCTGCAGGGCTCTGTCAATGATTTGTCTGCCAGA
Source organism: Mesoplodon bidens (assembly GCF_964165515.1). Lineage (NCBI taxonomy): Eukaryota > Metazoa > Chordata > Mammalia > Artiodactyla > Ziphiidae > Mesoplodon > Mesoplodon bidens. The sequence continues at coordinate 5,623,086 of NC_138167.1, read as the reverse complement.
CGTCACTGCCTCTAGTGGAGAGAACACAAGGTCCCATCAGGTGCTAGGCCCAGTCACCAAGGCTGCCGGAAAGCCCGTGGGAGTGTGCTGGTTCTAACAAACACTGCCTAGGGCACAGCCTGTGTCTTATGCCAAGGTCCCTATCTCGATGCTCTGTATTTACCTAAAACTTTCCTTCCTGGGTGATCCATCTTTGTTCTCACTGATCGTTTCCAGAGTAGCAGCAGCAAGGAGACAGTCTCCATCAGCTCATTTAACAGGAGAGAAGCGCAGATCCCCAGAAGGAAATGTGAAGGACCCGAGGGCCGGAAGCCAATCTGGGAAACGCCTGGGACCCGAACCCAAATGCCCAGGCGTGCCATTCACCTTCTCCTTGGGTTCTTTCGTCTTATGCTCCTGTTCTTCCCGCAGAACTCGGCGCCGACAGAGCTCTCCACTCACTGCCTGCTCCAGATGCACCAGCTGCTGCAGAGCCACGTCCCCGGCCAGGGACAGCAGGTTCATCAACAGGAAAGTGGGGAGCACAGGGGTGTCCTCTGCAGGAGGGGGAGCGGGAAAGCAGGGAGAAAAAGACAATCAAGTCTCACAGGCCCCCGCAATACTGATGGCCCCCTTGCTCACGCGCTCTACACCCCAGTGAAGAAGCAAGAGATGGGGGTGGAGGGTGTGGTAGCAGTGACTGGCCCAGCCTGAGTGACAGAAAGAGACAGCGTGGGCTGAGGGGATCGGGAGTGGTTGTAGGAAGTGGTGGTGTCAGTGGCTCCTGGCCGGCAGGGACAGCAGCAGAAGCTGGCTGCTGCCCGCGGGCCCACCGACCCTCTTGCCTACTTACTCGGGGCCTCCTGGGGGGTGCTTTTCTCTCCCAGCTTCTCCAGGGCCTGCTTTGCACAGCCCTGCAGCATCCGGGCACAGATCACCTCGGGGCCCTCTGCCAGCTGGTAAATGAGGGTCACTGCCGCCTCCTTGAATGGGATCCAGAGTGGGTCTGGGCAGACAACGCCTGCGCAGCAGAAGGGAGAAGTTGCCACTGCAGACAAAGGCCCAATTCTGCCCGAGGCCCTTCATGATAGCTCACCTTTCCTGACGGTCTCCTGTAGTCGCTCAAACAAGCAGTGTTCCTGAGGCAGCCGGAAGGGAGGGTGACGTTTGCCCAGAGAAGGCTGTCAAAAGCAGGGAAGACAACGTGGGTGTGTGTTGAGGGTGGACAGGAGGACGCCCACTCTCCTTAGTTTGGACGTACCCACCCCACGTACCTTCCTCCTGTCAGAGATGTTGGCAATGGCATGGCACACCTGTTGGGCCAACCTGTAGTCCTGTGGAAGCTTCTCATCCAGCCCTATGCTCACCAGTGTGTCTAAGTTGCTCCCCACAATTTCTGGTTTTCCTCTAGGAGAAGGAAGCCATAGAGTTAAAAGCCACTCACGGACCCCTCTGCGTGGGGGACAACACCAAGGGGGGTAGGAACCAGCACCCAACTCAGGGCTTCGAGAGCCTTGGAGCACTACAGAGAGGCTCTGGCATAGGGCTGGCCCCCTGGCATCCCTCTTGCTCTGTTGACCCCACTGTTTCGGCTGCCTGCGGGTAGACTGGTACGGTCACTGTTTTATTCTCCATTTAGGTGGCTGATGCGTCTGCAGAGCTCAGCTGGGCCTGACTGCTATTACTGAAGCCGTCTTAAGGGAACCTTCCCTTCCTCTCTCGTCCTACCGCCTGTCTGGATCTGAGTCTCACCGTGCCATCATCCCAAGAAGCATGACAGAGGAACAGCGCTCCAGAGGAGAGCAGGGCACCTTCTTGGTTGCCCGCTCCCACAGCACTTGGGTCACCGCTGGTTTCAATTCATCCTTCTGCACAAACTCACAGAGCTGAAGAGAAAAGAAAAAGGGCTCAGGCCAAAAAATAACAATTCCCCTGATGCTTGGTCCACCTCCTCTGAAGAGAATATCGAGAACCTAAGTAAGTAAAGGCAATGTTGAGGAGCGGGAGAGGAAGGAGGAGGCTCGAAATGTAAAGTGGGGTCTGGGGAGGTACTTCCGTCTCTGCTACTTTTCTGCTCTCATGCCTTCAAAACTACGTTCATTAAGATGACACACTGAAACTGACCTCGTTGAGTTCATGTGGATCTACAGTTCGGACTACATTCTGGAGATTCCTAGTGGGTTTCCTTGCCGTTACCACTGACTCAGCATGTCTGAGATGGACGCCATCGTCCTCTCTTGCCTTTTCATTTTGCCAACGGCACCAACACCAACAGTCACATATGCTTCAAACTTCACAGTCACCTAATATTTTATGTATCAGTCACTTAGTCTGACCTATTCTTCCTTTTAAAATTTATCTTCCATTAAAGTGCAATTCTACAGATTCTCCTCCCAGCCCCAAAGTCTAGACCCCGTCACTGCGCATCTACAGCAGCCTCCAGGGACGTCCCTGTCCCTAGCCTCTGCTCCAACCAGCCTGTATGCTGTGACCTCCCCAGACGTCTATTTCATCACGCCACAGCTCTGCTCACCATGTAGAAATAGCTCTCCTTTGCCTGCTGTATGGGCGCCTGGCCAGCAGCCACTCTGCAAGGTCTCGGGCCAAGCGCCACCAGCAGGCTCTTCTTTCCCGCAGTGAGGAGAAAACGTGGCCAGCGGGGACGCTCCTCCCAGTGGACGCTGGTGGTCAGCCCCACCCCCGCCTTCTGTCCCATAATCCGAACCCTTCAAAGCAGGTCTGCCTCACTAAAATGCTGCAGTCCCTGGCTGACGAGGTTCAGGTCCGAGACTCTTGAAAGGCATCCCGGGATCTTCCCGATTTAGTTCCAACCCACATTTCCAGCTTCCTATCTTTTCCAGATGACCGTTTTGAGCCAGAACACAGTCGTCTTCATTCTACAATATAGGCAGTGCTCCTTCTTGGCTTTCTGTCTGAAACGTTTTCATTTCTTTAATTCTCTTTAACTCCCTCCTTTCTTTAATTCTCTAAATCCTACTCATCAAGACCCAAATTAAGTCCTGCCACCTTCAGGAACCTTTTCCCTTGACTGATTCCACCTCACACTGCTCTCTTTCCCACTCTACTCGTCAATATAACATACCAGGTAAGAGTATGTTTTCTGGAACTCTTATGCCTGAGTTTGAATCTCAAACTTTGCTCCTAAGTAGCTGAAATTAGCCAACTTCTTTAAGATCTCTGTGCCTCAGATTTCTCATTGTAAAATGCTGATCATAGTATAACCTCCTAGGGCTGTTGTGAGGATTAGCAAATTAATATGAGCAAAGTGCTAAATACAGTACCTGGCATAACGTGTTGTTATTATTATATTACTATCGCTACTATAACCATTGCCTGGGCCACTTAGCAATCTGCAGCATTGCTCTAGAAATGTTTTGTGTTTTGGGCTGCCAACTAGACTTGAAAGCAAATAACCTTATACTTCTTTGCAGGGCTGAGTATGTTGCTGAACACATAGTAATCACTTACTAATACTTGCTGAATGAGTAAGTCAAAGTGAGGAGACTTACAATTTCCTCAAGACACTGAATGGTCCCAACTGAGGCGTCCACTAGCAGCAAAGAGAGATTGTGAATCAAAGTCTGGGCCTTGGCTCTGTGGGAACAGCAGAGATCAGGGGTCATTAAAAGACCAAGAAGCTGAACCTGGCAAACAGGTTACTAGGCAATCCCATCACAGTGTCAAATAATAAATAACTGCCTTAGACTCACAGATATAGAGAACAAACTACCAGTCAACAGTGGGGAGAGGGAAGGGGGAGGGACAATATAGGGGCAGGGGATTAAGAGGTACAAACTGTTATGTATAAAGTAAGCTACAAGGATATACTGTACATAGGGAATATTTTATAACTATAAATGGAGTATAACCTTTAAAAATAGTGCATTACTATATTGCACACGTATAACATTTAATATTGTACACATCAACTATACTTCAATAAAAAGAAAAACAAAAACAAACCAAATAACTGCTGAGGATGGGTTTCACTGGAAGTTCAGCCCCACCCCGAGCCCATTACAGACCTAGTGCCTCTGGAGCTAGAACTCCCCTAGAAGGGTGCCCACTCCCCCCCACTCCTTCAGGAGGCGAGACACAGCCCATCTACCTGGCAGAGTCCCCCTTAGGGTTGAGGTAAAGTTGGCGGTAGGCGTTCAGCACAGCTTCCCGGACACCAGGCTCCTTTGACCAGATGAGAGGCAGCATGCGGCGCACCCCGAACAGGGCCTGGGGTACCCCAAATTGGAACACCATCACAAAGAATTCAATCACCTCCTGTACCACTGAGAGGACAGACACAAATGTCACCTGCTTGGCAAAACTCCCCCAATACTTAAAGACGGAGCCTTTCTTAAGGTAGCAACATGCGAGCGGAGGCCTTCCTCCTTTTTCCCTGAGGATGCCAACTCCCCTAAATGCCCCGTGAAATACTGTATGCACACTCCGCAGGGCTACACAAAGCAAATTGAAGTAAGAATCCGGGCCTTTCAAAGGAGCGGACAGACATCAATAAAATACGGACAAGACTGGTTCTTCCAACTCCAAGACCCAGTCCTTGCAGAGGGGATGCCGGCGCACCTGTAGTTGTGTGTTCATACATCATCTTGCTTATGATGCCAACGGCCTCTGTGATCTTCAGAGAGAAGCTGTAGGCGTCCTGCAGATACTGCACCAGCATCTCCTGCTTCACCAGCTCATCGTTTTCCCTGCATTTCTCAGGCTGTGACACACTGGGCTTGTCTTTGCAGCCAGTCTCTCCTGGGCCCAAGTTCCCCGCAGCCCCCTGGGGATTCTTCTCCTGTGTGGGAGCTGCTGGGCCTAGAGTTAAAGAATTACAGGATGGTTTTCGTTCAAGGGTATACGGGGAAACCCAACAGCTCTAAACATCGCTGAAGATTTGTTTCTACAATAGGAAAGCTTTTTTTTTTTTTTTTTTTTTTTTTGCCGTGCCGCGCTACTTGCGGGATCTTAGTTCCCTGACCAAGGATCGAACCTGTGCCCCCTGCAATGGAAATGCACAGTCCTAACCACTGGACCACCGGGGAATTCCCACTAGGAAAGTATAAATTTAGAATTTATTCTAAAATATGTTGGTTCATTTCTCAAAAAAGATTCCTCAAGTCCTCTACGGTTTGGAAATAACCCTTTATACCCTGTGACTAAATCTTAGGCCCGTAGGCTGCTTCCATTCCAGAGCAGAAGCACCACTAACTCCCCTCTGGCCTCTTTCAGCACCAGGTTGCCAGCCAGGCCAGTGTCTGACATAAAGTAAATGGTCTATAAATACAGTTGAAGTGTCTTGTTTGCTGACTGAAGAAAGAAAAGGAATTTACCTTTGAAGATAGCTCCTAAGAGATTCAGGAACCCAGTCTCCTCTGACTCCTCTGGGTCCATGTGACAGAAGGGTTCAGAGTCCTGGAAGTGGCCCATGGCTTCTTTGGTGAGAATGATGGCCTGCCTGACAGAACATCACCTGTCACCCATCAGGCACCCATAAGAGTGTCACTGCAGCCTTGTGTCAGGGAGCCTGTGTCATGATTCCATCAAGAACCTAGACCTACTGGTAGAGAATTCTGTCACTTGTATAAAAAGGGGGAAAAATATGTAGATATGTTTGACTGTGTGACTACATATTATCTCTAGAAGGAGGCTCGCTAAGGGAAGGGAACTAACTGGCTGGAAAGCAGGCTTGAAAGGCATTTTTCATGGCACGTCCTTGTTCGAATTTTAAATACTGTACGATGTGAATATATTGTCTAATTACGAAAAAGTAGCTTCCTGCTTAAAAAAAAACACCCCCCCCAAAAAAAAAAACTCTGCTATTAAACTGTTAAAAAGTTACGTTCTAACACGTTTAAATTTGTAACCGGAAGCCAGAACCTCAGCTGTTAAGAACTTCACCCGGCACCGGCTGCCAAGGATTGCTGGAGGACGAGGGGACATCTTTAAGGTGAGAAGCCTTTTCCTACCTCCTCACGAGCATGCTTGCAGGCAGAGCAGGCTGCCTTTTATGCTTTAGCAAAGAGAGACGCCAGAGAGACGTAGGGAGTCAGAGAGCCCACTAGCCACCCTCTCTTCAGCCTTTCTGAGCAGCCTAATTGGGTAAGAAGTAAACTAATGACTTGTGGCTGAGGTTTAAGAATACCTGGACAGCTATAACGCTTCTGTTGCCAAGGTGCTCCCAAGTTCTAGTCACAAAAATCTCTTCTCTAAGATCAGGATTCATACCAGGTTGATTTAAAAATTAAGGCACGATTGAGCACGTTTGTTATTATTTATCAGCTCACCCATTTTGGAATTAGAAAGCCACTAGAGATCTTATGACCTAATCAACTATTTTTAAATACCTAATGAAACTGAGGCCCAGAAAGTTTAAGTAACTTACTTTATAGAACTAGGATTATACTTACAGGTCGCCTTCTTCAAATGAAGCGGGACTTTGGTCATATTTAATTATAACACGATTTACGTTTAGTTGTTTTAGTAGTTTCTTTATAAACATTTGTAAAAGTAGAAAAGCATGCTTAATTGTAGACTTTGCCTTTGGCATAAATCTGGTGTTCAGACTATTACTGCAGTGAAAACACCTACCACCATCTGACGGCAGCATACCCTAAGTGCAGTTCATTTAAGAAACAACACTGTTAAAGAATGTACACACGTGTATTAACAGTCACTTTGCTGTAAAGCAGAAGTTCGCACGACACCATACATCGACTACAGTTCAGTTAAACCAATACTGTGTCTCACAGGCTGCCTCTGGCCCTCGCAGGTCACGAGGGAACGCCCCGTCCCCTCACAGACCTGTAGCCGGCCCTGGCCAGCAACCGACGGACGCGTCCTGCCACCGCTCCCGCCGTCTCTGTTTCGCCAACCTCCTCAGGCATCCCCTCTCCTGCCTGGGGAAGCTTCAGCAGCTGCTGCAGGGTAGCCTTCAACTCTGGCAGCATGGCTTCCCACTCCTCCCCTGGGTCCAGCACTGCGGCTGAATGAGAAAGTCTCACTTGGACTCTTGCACTGAGTTTCCGGCTGCAAGGGGAAGGATGTCTGGGGTGAGAACTCCCCCGCAGCAACTACTCACAAGCAGCTGCAGCTCGCCTCTGGGCCCTCATCTCTTGTAATTTCTGGGTTTCCTTCTGCAGCGGTCCAGCAAGGTCAGTATCACTAAGCTACCAAGGTAAAAATGAACATCAGGGTCACTGAGCCATGGAATTTCACTGCTATTTCCGTTTAATTCCTTCTCTTTTGGGTGGGCCCAGACTACTTACCTTGCAGGAAAAGGGATTATTGGCAAGAAAACTGGCCAGGAGCTGGATGGCATTTTTACAAACGAGCACCGACTTGTCTGCCAGACGCCCCACTGCTAAGGCCACCACTGCCTGGAATCGTGTCAGGGGCAGAGCCTATGTGGAACAGGAAGACAGGATCAGATCCCGCCCCACACCTTCCATTCTGCTCCAGATGATCGTGCAGTACACTCTACATGAGCTAGCCACTCATTCTAAGGAAACTTTTCTACGGGATGTGAATAGCTCAAGAGGACTGTCTGTGGTGGTTAAGACATACTGTAGTCCTTAAATGGAGCCCAGAATCCTTGTCCTTGATAGAGGAAGACCTTTATTACTGGTAGTAGAATCCTGAATTCTAGACTCTTCTTTGACATAGCTACTTTTCTTTTGACCCTGGATTCCTCTTTTCTTTGGCCTGTACATAGAGGGGTACGTGTATCTTTATCATGTCAAAGGCCACTCACCTTCTGCTGGACGATCCGGGTAAAGAGTTGCAAAACACGGCTCCGCACAAAGGAGCTGACGTCGTGGCCGTGGGCCTGCAAGGTGTCCAAGAACTGGTCTCGGGTGTCTCGGGCTGCCGCCTCCAGCTGATCCCCATTCAGAACCTGCAGCACCATCTCCGCCATGGCCGCCAGCACGGCATTGCGCATCATGTAATTCTGAGAGGGAAGTGAGGCTGGTATGGGCCTCTGCACCCCCATACTGACTGTCCTTTTCCTAAACTCTGTGCTCATCCAGGCACAAAGAAGGGGTAAGGCCTTTAGGCAAGGTTAAGCTTGCTTTTCTTAGCTCTGACTTTTTCTGGTCAACTGCCCCGCAGGTATTCGTCGACTCCTGAGGTCACTAGAAAAAGCTGAATCCCAGAAGGGCCTTGTCTGTCAGAGGAGAATGTAGGGACAAAATAAACAAGAGCCCAGAGCAGTTTTTCCCCACGAGGCTCACCCAGGTAACCACGGTGGCAGCTGAATGTGGAATCACGTCCATCCACCAACACACGTTTGAAAAGCACTAATTACTACCCTTTGATCCTTACTGATAAACACCGCCTTTCCCTCACCCTTCCCTTCCCACATCTTACTGACAGGGAAACAGAAACCAGCCCTAGCGTCAACCACGTCCGTTACAGAATCATGGAGAATAGTGTTTGGGGTTTTTGCCAGGCCAAGAGCCAGTTGCATAAGAAGTTATAGTCCATTAGATGAACAGGCAGACTGTCTTTGTTGCTGACATTCACCGAGGAGTGCCAGCATCAGTTTGGGAAGCAGTCAGGCTAACACTGAGGGAGAAGACAGAAGATGTGGGTGGATCGGAGGACCAGGTGGGCAGGAAGGGGCTTCGTCCTGAGGGATGGGTGGGACCCAGAAGCACAGCTGAGTCACTCTCACTAGACCTAAGCTGTGGAACAGTCATCTCCGCTGCCAGGCCTGGGTGGCACCAGTGTGGTACTGAAACAGGGTGAATAAGTGGCTCTGTATTTACTTCAGTAAACTTCATCTGCTTCTCTGTACGGAGGAACTGCCACAGTGATTAACCTAGACAACGTGACTTCAGTGAAAGCTTCCTTCTTGTTAAGAAACAGCCTTTCAACAATGTGCTTAAAACCTCTAGAAGGGCTTCCCTGGCGGCGCAGTGGTTGGGAGTCCGCCTGCCGATGCAGGGGACACGGGTTCATGCCCCAGTCCAGGAAGATCCCACATGCCGCGGAGCGGCTGGGCCCGTGAGCCATGGCCGCTGAGCCCGCGCGTCCGGAGCCTGTGCTCCGCAACGGGAGAGGCCACGGCAGTGAGAGGCCCGCGTACCGCAAACAAAAAAACGAAAACAAAACGAAAAACAACCTCTAGAAACACCTGAGATCCCCAGGGGACCACCTACCTCTCCATCCAGATGGTCTAGTAGAAGGCACATGCTGGACATCAGGATGGCCGGGACGCGTTCCGCTAGTTCTGTCAGGAAGGCGGCAAAGCCCTTTGCCCCTGAAGGGTCCCGACTCAACTCCTGGGGACACTTCTGTCCAATCTCTCTACACAGGGGAATAAACATAGCCATGGCAGCACAACTTAATTACTCACGTCCCAGTAAGGGAAGGTAAAGTTGGTAGCTAACATCTGAAGGAATCTAATGTTACACAGAGAAGCAGTTCCCCATCTTTATACTCTCCCTGAGGGAAATGAGAATTAGAAACTTAGAGAAGGAAGGGTCACCTTACAACCTCTCCTACTATGCTCTTCATTCCATAATCAGTCGCCCAGAGACTCACAGCTGCCACCAGAACAGATGCCAGGTGTTCAAAGTGCTGCAGCATCTGGATGATCTTCACAGTGGCACCTGTGGAAGTAGTACACATGAGAAATCATGGGCAACACGAAAAGGGTGGGGCCAAGCGGAGCGCTAACTTACTCAGCATATGGTTATACCGCGTCAAGGCGACACCGAGCAGGTGTGTTACGGCTTCCCGGCTGGAGCGGTTCTTCTGGTGGCTAATGGTGGGGTTCTCCAGGAGGCGGTAGCAGCAGCCAGTCACCAGGCTGAGAACGGAAGAGTTGAGGTGGTGGCATCAGCGGTCTGGACTCAACTGCACTGGCCTGGCCTCGTTCATCCCCTCTCCGCTGCCCCAGTCAGGGCCTTCTAGTTTTCTTTATTCTATCGCCTTCTACACCAAGTTGCTTTGCTTTGCTGAGCCCCAGATAGAGACTTCCTCCTTCTGGATTACCAACCTTCAACCAGTTATAACGTCTACACAGAAGCTGAATATGTGATAAAAGACGGGACAAAATCACCACTGACTTCTCATTGTTCAATGGCCAACGCAGTCCTCATCTTAGTTGACCTTTCAGCTGCATCTGACACAACTGGTCACTTCCTTCTCCTTGAAACATGCCTCATTTCGTACCAGGAGGCCAGACTCCCTTCTCAGTTTCTTCAGCTGGTTCTTCCTCCTCATCTCACTCTCCTGATGCTGGAGTGCCCCAAGGTACAGTACGTGCATTTCTGCTCTCTTCTGGCCATGCTTACTGATTTAGTGATCTCTTTCAGTCGCATGGCTACAAGTACCATTTATATAAATCCATTATATTCCCAAATGTGTGCTCTAGCTTAGACCGCTCTCCTGTCTTCCTCCAGCTTTGTACATTCCACAACCAAATCTGACGTTACTTGGATGTCTGATAGGCACCTCCAGCTTTCTATGTCCAAAGCAGAGCTTCTACGGTGCCCCCAAACACGCCCCCGCAGCCTTCCCCGTTACTTCAGTTACCGGCAGCTCCATTCTTCCACATGCTCAGGCAAAAGCCCTGGGTGAGTCGCCCTCGACCACAGCCGCCCTCAGACCTCACACCCACGTGTCAGCTCATCCCGTAGGCTCTCCTTAGAGAACAAGTACACGCTGCACCCGCTTCTCCCCATCTCCACCGCCCTCCTGGGCCTCACCACTGTCATCTCTTGCCCAAGTAACCACCACAGCCTCCTTACTGGTCTCCCGCTTTCCTCCTTTCCCTCCAGAGTCTGTTTCAACACAACTGCCAGGATGACCTTGCTGAAGACGAGCCAGACCACCTCACTGCCCTGCTCGGAACCCGAGTGGCCCCATCTCACTCCGATAAATGCCAAAAACCGTGATGGCCTGTGAGGACCTGCAATTGGCTCCCTGCTGCCCCGACCTCACAGCCTACCCTTCACCCTGTCTCAGCTGCCAGCTCTGGCCTCAGTGTTATGACTGATATGTGCTCAGCACACTCCCTGCTTTGTCCTTGCTGTTTCCTGCCCTTGCCCTTGCTCTCCCTCCAAATATCCTCACGGCTCTCATTACCTTCTCGAGCGCTTTGCTCCAACGTCACCATCTCAAAGAGGTCTTGCCAGAAGAGCTGATAAAGGTTACAACACTTTCCCATCAAACTTCCCACTCCCTCCACTATCTTTCTCCACAGTAATAAACTATAAGACATACTATATATTTTTACTTATTTAAAAAATTGTCTTCTGATCTAAAATATAAACTCTAAGAGGGCAGAAACGCTGGCTTTCAGTGACTTTAATGACACCAGCCATGCACCTAGGAGATTCTCAGTAAATACCGTTTCATGAATGAATAAATGGCATTAAAGATGAGAAATTCAACGCAGTTTCTAATCTTCATTATCTACTTCTGAACAACTCAACGTAATGGGAATACTTCTATGTATCACAGACAGAACTGAGGGATGAAATGAAGTATTTAAAAGGCATATCTAGTAAAGCAAATGTGGTAAAATGTTAACATTGTGGAGTCTGAAGGGTATAGAGGATTCTTTGTACTATTCTTGCAACTTTTCTGTAAATCTTAAATTATTTCAAAATAAAAAGTTAAAAAATTGAAACAAAACAAACAAACAAACAAAAAGTATATCTAGGGCTTCCCTGGTGGTGCAGTGGTTAAGAATCCACCTGCCAATGCAGGGGACACGGGTTCGATCCCTGGTCTGGGAAGATCCCACATGCCGCAGAGCAACTAAGCCCGTGCACCACAACTACTAACCCTGCACTCTAGAGCCCATGCACCACAACTACAGAGCCTGCACACCAGAACTACTGAAGCCCACACGCCTAGAGCCCGTGCTCTGCAACAAGAGAAGCCACCGCAACGAGAAGCCCGTGCACTTCAACGAAGAGTAGCCCCTGCTCGCCGCAAGTGAAGAAAGCCCACGTGCAGCAACGAAGACCCAACGCAGTCATTCATTCATACATATATATATGTATATATATATACACATATATATAGCATATCTAGCAACAGAGCCCTCATTCCTCACAGCCAATATCACCTATAGCAATCAACTACCCACCTGACAAACTCCTCTTCGATTACTGAGTGACTCCACAGGTGACGGATGTCCAACTGGAGCAGCTGTGTTAAAAGCTGAAGAACTGGTTGCCTCTCTTCTTCCCAGTCAAAGCCATGGGTTGCCTTGGCCCGGGCTTTCCTACCCTAAAGAAGGATATACTTAAGAAAAAATAAGCCGAAAGGATCATGATCTTCTAGTCTGAGTGCCCAAACTATCCAGTATTGAGACAAGGTAGAAGGTAAGACGGAAGTATTACAAGTTCCGAAATATGAAAGAGCTGCTTGTCAGCAAGAGATACATTTGATACTTTTGAGGACCTCCTCATAAACCTTAAACATGGGTCAAGGGCAGAAAGGAAAAGATTCTCAGAATCACTGAATTCCGTCTTTTCCACCAATTCCCGTATCTCCCCAGATCCCATATTAAGTGAGCCAGGAATAACAAATTACCTTCCCACCAAGGTCCAGGTCCATGAGGCTTGTCTGGCTGGTCATGGTCTCAAAGGATTCCAAGAGGCGTATCAGAGCATAGCAGTTCATCTTGAGGGCATTTAGGTGTGCGCTTCTATCTGACCCCCTCAAAGTTGCATCATCCAAGATGGCGGGAAGTTCCTGGGTGTGGCGGGATACCACTGTGAGGGGCAGGATCTGGAGTCAGTTTCATTCACTTTCCTCATACAACCCAACTTCAAAACCCCTAGCACTTGCAGCCATCAGATTACCAAAGATCTGTGTTTCATCTCTCAGTGGCTACAACACAAGCTAAGTCCTCTGGGACCCCTGACCCTGATATCCTGAACATGCCCTATCCCTACTCTCTCACTCCAGTTATCCCAATTTCTCTCTGGTAACAGGAAGAACTGCATCTATTGAAGAGAGGCAGTTCAAGAGTGGGAAGAATTTATTGTTGGTCTGCCCTTACAGTGAACACACATTAACTCTGTATTGCCCACCAAGATTACAGACCTATAGGTCAGAGGTCCCCGGGCTTAGCCAAACCAACTGAATCACCACAGCCTTGATATCATCATGTGGCAGGAAACAGTAAACAAACAAACAGCAACACACACCTTCCATCCCCTACCCCCGACCCATAAACACCTTTTATCAGGAATTCCAGAGTATCTTCCTTGAGGCCAGGGTCTATACTTCGAAAGTGACTATGAGGGAAAGAAAGTGCGGGGGGGTGAGACAGGAACCTGCAGAGCCCATTCTAATAGATCAGATCGAAACTCAGGAATCTAATACTTAAAAAAAAAAAAAAACACGTGAAATTACTCGACTGAATAAATATGGTGGCAAGCTGGGGTAAATGCTCATGAGTAGAAATATCAGCACCCAGAACCATTTATCAGTGAACTATAATTTGGAATTTCAGGACTAACATGCAAAGTTAGGGCAAATAGCCACCAGTTCTTTTTAAAGTATCAGAGGGGTACTTTACTTACTGCAGAATGCTGTAGATGGTATCAAAATGCTCCAGCATAGCCAGGGGCCCCTGAGCTCGAAAGGCAGCCTGAAATGCTATAAAGATGAAAGAAACTGATCAGTACAGAGGGGACAGGCCTTTTTGGTAAGTTCTATTCATGGCAGAAAATGGAGTTAATTGCTTTTCTTGGTAGAATCACAAAAGTAGACACTTCATTTCAATGTAAACTACTATTATAATAACATCTGACACTTTGTCCTGTTTTACAATTAAAGCCTTACTTGAGTTTTATTACCACATCTCTGAACTAGATGAAGCAAACAGTACTGTACCTATTTTATGGGAAAATAAATTAAATGTCTGAGTAGTTATGTGACTTGTCCAACTGAGTAATGAACACAAACTCAGGATCTTTTTTTTTTTTTTTTAATTTTGAAATTACAAAAGTAGCAAAAACAGTACAGAGTTCCTGTATTTTTCACCCAGATAATGGTAACATCTTATATAACCACACTACAAGGATCTATTCTAAACCAAGAAATGAACATTAATTCAATGTTATTAACTAATCTACAGATCTTACTTGAATTTTGCCAGCTGTTCTATTTTTGTCCTTTTCCCAGACCAGGAGCCAACCTAGGACACCACAATGCATTGATTTGTCATACCTTCTTAGTCTCCTCCAATTTTTGTCTTTCATGATCTTGACACTTGAAGTGTATTTGCCAGTTATTCTGTAGAATGTTCCTCACTTTGGGTTTGTCTGCTATTTTCTCATGATTAGATTGAGGTCATGCACTTTTGGCTAGATCACTGGGAAAGGGAGGATGGGTCCTTCCGATGCATCACACCCAGAAAGAAGTAGGTGATGTCATGTCTTATTACTAGCGATATTAACTTTGATCAGTTGGTAGTGTTTGCCTGGGTGTCTCCGCTGCAAAGTTACTATTTTCCCCTTTGCAACTAATAACTATCTTGTGGGGAGATACTTCGAAAATCCTGTTTCTCACCACATTCTGCCCACTTATTTAAGCATCTATGGATGATTCCTGCCTGCCACAATTATTACTTTTACTAAATGGTGATTCGTCTGTTTCCATCATTCCTTTTATGCTTACTTAATGGGAATGCCAGGCTAAGTATGAGCTGTTACTTTCCCTTCATTTATGTATCCAATTATTTGTTTATAACAGAATGGGCTCATGAACGTTTCTTTTGTTCTGTGTTTTTGTTTTTTTTTTGTGGTACGCGGGCCTCTCACTGCTTCGGCCTTTCCCGTTGCGGAGCACAGGCTCTGGACACGCAGGCCCAGCGGCCATGGCCCACGGGCTCAGCCGCTCCGCGGCATGCAGGATCCTCCCGGACCAGGGCACGAACCTGTGTCCCCTGCCTTGGCAGGCGGACTCTCAACCACTGCGCCACCAGGGAAGCCCCTATTCTGTGTTTTAATCCATTCTGCTTCTTATTAATTTTGTTGCTCAGACTGTCCCATACTTGACCACCGGGAGCTCCTTCAACTTGGCCTGTGTCTGACATGCTTCCTTCACTCCTGTTCTCTTACTTTCCTGTACCACAAGATGTTCCAGGCTCATCTTGTACCTTCCCTGGCTCAGTCCTGGAATCAACCATTCTCACTGGAGTCCTGGTTTCTTTTATGAGAGAATGGTGTGTAGAAACCAAGTTCTAGGCCCTAGTTAAGATCACTGCTGTTGGAGCTTTTAGGCCCTGTCAGTAGAGAAAAGCAGGATATACATATATGTAGGTATAAATGCACACACCCCTATATTTTTATCTCTCTGTGTATATATTAAAAACATAAGGTAAACACTTATATCTTTGCCTAATCCTAGTATACACATAAAACAGTTTCAGAATTGCTAACCCACACCCCTTTAAAAAACAGATTTACTAACTACCTTATGCTAATCGTGTAAAGTTCTTTTACACAGTTTACAGTCAAAATACTGGACTTCCCTGGTGGTCCAGTGGTTAAGACTCCGCACTTCCACCGCAGGGGGCACGGGTTCGATCCCTGGTCAGGCAAGATCCTGCATGCCACACAGCGCAGCCAAACAAAGCAAAACAAAAAACCCGAAATACTGGGTTTCCTAGTTACTTAGGTTAGTTATTTTCTTCTGCAATCCTTTAGTGTGATTATGTCAAACATCTGTAATACACTTAGGTTCATTTGTTACCACAGCTTTTCCTTGATTTATGATGGGGTTACATCTTGAAAAACCCCCTGTAAGTTGAAAACATTGTAAGTCACAAATTTAATACACCTAACCCACTGAATATCATAGCTTAGCCTAGCCTACCTTAAACATGCTCAGAACACTTACATTAGCCTACAGTTGGGCAAAATCATCTAATACAAAGCCTATTTTATAATAAAGTGTTGAATATTTCTCATAATTTATTGAACACTGTACTGAAAGTGAAAAGCAGAACGGCTGTCTGGGTACAGGATGGCTCTAAGTGTACGGGTTGTTTACCCTGTGATTATGTGGCTGCCTGGGAGCTGCGCTTGCTGCCCAGCATCATGAGAAGAGTATCCTACTACATACTGCTAACCCAGGAAGAGATAAAAATTCAACATTCAAAATGTGGTTTCTACTGAATACATATTGCTTTTGCACCACCATAAAGCTGAAAAATCATAAGTTGAACCATCGTAAGCTGGGGGATATCTGTACTTGTATTACATTTTGAAAATTCAGCATTTGTTTTTTTTTGGGGGGGCTGCAGTTCCCTGACCAGGGATTGAACCTAGGCCACAGCAGTGAAAGCCTGAAATCCTAACCACTAGGCCACCAGGCAACTCCCTGAAAACCCAGCATCTTTTGATTCTCAAACTCAGTGCTCTTTTCATCTTCACTGTACTGCTTCTATATAAAAACTTCAGTATAAAAGGGAGTAGCAGCTAATTATGACTTACAACATGCAAGAGTAGCAAGGCAGTATGGGAGTTAATTTTTTTTTTTTCTGGCTGCGTTGGGTCTTTGTTGCTGCGTATGGGCTTTCTCTAACTGCAGTGAGTGGGGGCCGCTCTTCATTGCGGTGTGCAGGCTTCTCATTGCGGTGGCTTCTCTTGTTGTGGAGCACAGGCTCTAGGTGCATGGGCTTCAGTAGTTGTGGTGCATGGGCTCAGTAGCTGCAGCACGTGGGCTCAGTAACTGCAGCATGCAGGCTCAGTAGTTGTGGCACGTGGGCCCTAGAGTGCGTGGGCTTCAGTAGTTGTGGTGCATGGGCTCAGTAGTTGCAGTGCACGGGCTCTAGGGCAGGGGGGCTTCAGTAGTCGTGATGTGCGGCCTCTAGAGCGCAGGCTCAGTAGTTGTGACGCGCGGGCTTAGTTGCTCCGCGGCATGTGGGATCTTCCCGGACCAGGGATCGAAGCGTGTCCCCTGCATTGGCAGGCAGATTCTTAACCACTGCACCACCAGGGAAGTCCCGGAGTTAACTTTTGAACCAAGTTGTTTATCTAGCTCTTTCTGTGGATGGGGAGGGAAAGAATGCCACCAAATTCTTCTTTTCTGCACTAAGAAGTGGGTTTGCCTAGAAAGCAAAGCTTGAACCTTGTACTACATTATCACTGCTGGCTCACTGACCTGATTCATCATATTGCAGTGTTATGCTGTCCAGCTACAACCTGGTCCACTGCGATGTTTAACAAACTATTTTATTTCTCCAATTCCTACCGACTCCCTAGCACTATACCCATAGCATGTTCCCCCCTTTCTTTATACCTCTTCTTATGCTTTGCCTCTCTTCTTTTAGCAGATGACTGCTTTCTACTTTACCAAAAAGAATGAGACCCAAAGCATGGGCTCCTTCATGTAATCCTGCCCCTCTGTCAACAAGTCATTCTGCCAACACCTTCCCATTCTTTGCTTCAGTCTCAAGTGAAAAGATTTTCTGTTCTAAAGCTAAGCTGTCTCACTGCCCCCAAAGACTTGTCTCCTTTCTTTCACCTCTGGCTTCATCCTCTCTAGGGAATGCTCTTTTCCTGACAACGTGCTCAGGTCCCTACTTCTTTAGAACAAACAAACCAAAAATGATCAGTGCCTTTCATTTGACTTTGCTCTCATATCCCTTTAAAATTTTGTGTAATCTTTCTCAATTCCCTGAAACCTAGTTTCTGAGATTTACCAATCTAACAGCTATTCTCTCAAAGATTACCCATTGCCTATTTTTTATTACATCCAATGATTCTCTCCATTCACATCCCTCTTTACTTCTCCGAAGCATCACCCGCTGATCTAGTCTAGTCACCCTGTTTAGGTTTACATGTGGCTTGAACATTTACTAGGCTAAGCTACTTAGCTTACCAAGTCTCAGTTTCCTCTTTTGTAAATTGGGAATAATAACAGATCATACCTCATAGGGCTTTTCAGAACTTTTTGGTAAAGATTAAGTGAGATAATCCACGTGAAACAGTCAGGACAATACTTAGCGCATAATGTAACTCAGTACTTGAAAGCTATTTCCCACTCTTACAAACCTCCTTCTGTAATCTGGAAAATACGGTAAAATGAAAATGAGAAAGAAATAAACACTGTTAACACCTGGCTAATTTTTTTCAGTTTATTTTCTATGCATACTATTTCTATTGTTGAGGTCATATCACATATTCAACTCTCCTCTGTTTTTTAAAACATAATATTACAATAAGGATATTAAAAAAAATCTTTGTAATCGTTTTTAATGACTGCATAACATTCCACTGAATGTACCTCAATTAACTTCCTTTTCCTCTATCGTTAGACATTATGATACTTCTAATTTTTTCCACTAATTATTAACACATTTACTCCCCTTGTAAACCTGGATTATATCCCACTGACTGATTACCCCATTCATGTAACTACACAAATAAAAGAGGCTCGAAAAAAACATAAAACCATGCCAACTATCCTCACTCTATGACCTCAAGGAGGCCCTTAGTATTTCTTAGTAAGCCTATAACAAGTTCCCAGGCCTATTTGCTTTCTTCTAGGCAATTATTTCACACCTTTCCTCTGTTCATAACATCAAGATCATTTGCCCCCAACTCACCTTCAGTTAAAGGCTTCACTTCCTATCTCACCGAGAAAACAGAATCGGACAGAAGAGAAACTCCAATTGCGTCAAGGTCTGTGTTTATCGGCACGACCTGCACCTGTGCCCTAAGCTCTGCCTTTTTTTTTGCTGCTGTGGATAGTGTCCGTGCTCTAATAACCCACCTCCTTCCCCGAGCACCAGATCACTTACTCTGACTCCTTAAAGGATACTGCTCCCGACACTCGTTCACTCTCCCTCTGTAGCATCAGCTTTCCCCCCTCTCTGATTATTCCCATTCAGCACATACACATGTAATGTTGCCCATCTTAAAAAAGAAAAAGGGCTTCCCTGGTGGCGCAGTGGTTGAGAGTCCCCCTGCTGATGCGGGGGACACGGGTTCGTGCCCCGGTGTGGGAAGATCCCACATGCTGCGGAGCGGCTGGGCCCGTGAGCCACGGCCGCTGAGCCTGCGCGTCCGGAGCCTGTGCTCCGCAAAGGGAGAGGCCGCAACAGTGAGAGGCCCTCGTACTGCAAAAAAAAAAAAAAAAAAAGTCCTCCCTTGACTCTGCCTTCCCCTCCAGCTACGCCCTATTTCTCTGCTACTCTTTAAAGCAAAACAACCAGAAAGGGTTATCTAAACTCATCATCTCTAACCTCTCTCCTCCCATTTTCTCATAAACGTATTCCAATCAGGCTTGATTCCCACGGCTCTGAAATAGTGTTCAAGGTTACCAGCCATTGCCACATTGCTAAGTCCAGCAATTAAATGTGCAGCTGATCTCTCCTTTCCCTTTTGAAATTTCTCTTAATTTAGCATCTTTGTTCACTTTCTGCCTCAACAACTAGTCCTTAGTTTCTTCTACTGGTTCTCTCTCATTTTCCCAGCCTCTAAATGTTGGACTGTCTTAGGTCATATGTCTTGAAACTGCTTTTCTTCTCCATCAATACTTACTCCAATCTCACAGCTTTACACACCCTCTACATGCTGCATATTAAATCCCAAATGTGTACCGTTAGCTGGAACCTCTCCCCTGAACTCCACAGTCATATAACCAACAGTCTCAACGTGCTCCTCTCACACTCTACCCATCTCAGTAAATGACAACTCCATTCTTCTAGTTGCTCAAGCCAAAAAGCCTTATTTATAATCATCCTCAATCCTTCTTTCTCGAACCCTGTAAAGCCAGTCCAGCCCATCAACAATCCTGTTGGCTCTACTTTCAAACTTCACTCAGGATCTAACCTTTTATGATCACCTCCACTGCTATCCCCAGGTAAGCTGCCTGGTATTATTTTATTAGCCTCTTAATTAGTCCCCTGCTGCTTCCCTTCCCCCTTACAGTCCCTGCTCAACACAGCAGATATACTTGTAAAATGTCAGACCATGTCACTCCTGTGCTCAAAACACAATGGCTTTCAAGCTCACTCTCTCTGAAGCTAAAGTCTTTACCATGACCCACGACACCCTAGATCAGTGCTTCTCCAACTGAAATGTACATCCGAATTACCTGGGGATCTTCTTAAGAAATGGATTTGATTCAGTAGTTTGAGGATGGGTCTTCCTCCTGCATTTCTAATAAGCTCCTAAATCATGATACTAACGCTCCTGGTCTGAAGACCGCTCTGAAGAGCAAGACTCTAGAATAATCTGTACCACTTCCCACCTGACCTCTCTTTTCCTAGAGTACTCCCCTCCAACCACACTGACGTTTCCCTACCTCAGGGCCTCAGCACTGGCTTTCCTGTCTGCTTAGAATGCCCTTCCTTGAGAATCTGCATAGTTCACCTTCCTCACTTGTATGGTCTCTGCTCATATGTCACCTAACAGCAAGCCCTCTCTGATCATCCAGCATAAAATGCTAGTCCATAACCTGGCTCACCGTCATCTTTTTTATCTTGCTTTATTTTTCTCCTTGGCATTTACAACCATCGGACATACTCCATATTTATTTATTACTTGTTGAAAGCCTTGAGAGAAACAACACTGTCACTTTGGCTGCTTTATTTACTGTTGTATCCCCAGTGCCTAGAAAACTGCCTGGCACATAGCGTAACACCAGTAAATACTTGAACAAATTAAATGACCTGATCTTGTGTATTGATCGTAGAACTTGTATTTAGGGTTCTAAATACCAAAAGCAATGCAATTGTTATAAAAAGGACTCTTAAAAGGAACGAGCATTCATGTAACGAAGTGATGCATAATAACAGCTGAAGAACAGTTTGCTAGAGTGTGCAGCTTGTGCCATTGCGGATGCACAGATCCACGCAATATGGAGAGAATGGTCTCTCTGTGGACACCCATCAGTCAACTCCACACTCTGCCCTCTTCCTTGCTTACCAAATGGTGATATGTTCGGGTTTAGGGAAGCCTAGGTAATGATCTTGATCAATTTAGCCAATCTGGATAATTCCATTTCCCTTACCAGTAGTTAGGGAACTAGGCACCTGATCCAATTCTGGTTAAGTTTGTTATGAGACTTCTGGTAGTTTTAAAACAAGAAAGAAGAAAAAGCACAAGATAGAAAAATCCCTTCTACTTCTGCACATCAGAGCAAGGAGCTGTCATCTGGCAACAATGATGGGAAGGCCAAGAAGAAACAAGCTGGAATTGTATTATCAAAGTGCTTGATAATTAATGAACCCTACTTGTTGTAGGAGATAACAAACAAAGTAGGTTATTATTTAGATGAGGAAACCAAGGCACAGAGAGAATCAGTAACTGTCCAAGGTCAGAGTAGTGGAGCCAGGATTCAAATCCGGGCAGCCTGGCTCCACAGCCTTAATCTCTACTCTCTATAACTCTCCAAAGCAATCTAACTGACACAAGACACTTCCTAGAAGTACAGTGACATTATGGATGGGGTCTTGTTGATAATGCATGGATTGTTCTTGGTCATCTCTAGGTTTCAATGGGCAACTGCACTGTACATATATTGTACAGTGTTGCAACTGTGCACATATGCTTTTTTCCATTTTTGCACACTCTTGGAAATGTGATCTAGACTCTAAAGAAGTATTACCTGAAACAGGTCAAGTCCCAGACATTCTAGGAGCTATCTTCCCCTACAACTCTTAAAACCACCAATACTTTATTTTGGCATATGGTAAGAAGTCAAGATCTAAAATAAAGTTCTCCCCAAAGACTAACCATACACACCAAGACGGTGTATTGAATAACCTAGGGAAGGTGGTCAATGAATATACTCTTCGTGTAATGCAATGCTAGGGAGAAAACAGTAAGGAATAGGAAAGACATGTTCCGTGCCCCCATGGAGCTTAGTGGTGTAGTGGAACAGACAGACAATATAATCACATGTGGGTGGTTGTTTTGAAGTGCTAGGCACAGTGGCAGCTATGGAGTCTTACCTTTAAGGTGCGATGGAAGATGTCTGATGGACAGTACCTCTTGCACGACATACTGATTCACCCCTCCACTTTTCAACAACTCCTCTTGGGATAAGGGCAGATGGAATTCATACAGCTGGGGAGACATCTTTCCCCCAGTGGCTCACAGGGCTAGAAGCCAAACAGCAAACAAGTCAAGGGTCTATATCTAAGGGTCGTGTTTTTAATCTGGTTCTATTATTCCCCTCCTCCGATACATTACACTTTTTAGTCTTACGTCAAGCTAATAACATTATCTTAGAGCGTGTGAGATTAAGCCTGGACTAGAATCTAATTCTAGTTGTGACTCTGACACTTGGCCATGTCACTTAACCCCCTGGGCCCCATCTGTCAAGCAGGATTACTGATCTCTGATTACTTTACAAAATTTCTCTCAGGATCAAATGAGTCAAGGGGTATTAAAGTATTCAAAGAACTGTGAAGTGGCATATCGATGCGTTAAGTTAGCATTGTTATTTCTGTTTTTATGGGCAAAACTTCTTAAGTATATAGACACTGTCTCATCTGAGGCCAGAATGGTGACCCAGTATGGGCTAATGGGCTTCCTGTCTCCAGAATGAGAGAACATGAACGTTTACTATTTGTTTACTCTGTGCCAGGTTCTGTTCGGCTATTTGAACGTCCTATCTGATCTAAGTCTCCAAATGCCCATCTCATGAAGTGCATAGTAATATCGCTCAATTTACAGATGAGGAAACTGAAACTAAGAAAGGTTAAGCGATTTGCCCAAATTCCACTGCGGATCTGTGAGACTTACTGTTTCTACCACGTCGTACCACAAAGGACACACCCACTAGACCTCCCAGCCCAATACCGCGTCCTATAGCCCGGTGGCCGATTTTCCCGGCCTCTCCTTCCCCGCTCCCCCTCAACACCGCACCTTACAAGAGCACTTCGCCAGCCGTTCCTCCAACTCGGGCTGTAGGGCTGAAACGAAGGAAAAACCAAGGAGGGCACAAGACGCACCAATCTGCGACGCGGCACCCCCGCGGGTAGAGAGACCGACCAATACCCGCCAGGCGGAGGCAAAAACCCGCCTCCGAGCCGGGCGCAGCGCGGGCAAAGCCACAAAAGTGCAGTTCAAATCTCAACGGCCGCAAGGAGGCCAATGGCGACGCTCGCTGCAGACACCGGCCAATCAGAGCGCAAGAGCCGGAAGGCCCGAGGAGGGCGGGGCCTAGATTCCGGCTCCCCCACCCCGCCCCCACACGCCGTAACTCGCGGCAGCCTCCTTCCCCACGGGGCCCTCCTTTTTCGCGGTCGGTGGAGAGGAGGCCCTGGCGGGGCCTGCCGGAGATACCGCGTTTGTAGCTGGGCAGGGGCCGTGCCCTGGGACCGTGACCCACTCCGTCACCCCCAGGACAGGAAGCAAGTTCAGGCCGGCAGTTAGAAGGCTTAGGCTCTAGTCCAGGTTCCCCCATGTCCTCTGCCTTATGACGTCCAGCAGGTCACTTCACTTCCTCAGCCTCAGATTTCCTCCCCTGTCGAATAGGGGGAATAAAAACCGCTACAGCGCAAAACTGCTGTGGGGCACAGAGAAAGGAAGCTCTGGGTTCCAGGTTCTGGACCTTCCTCTCCCTCAGTTGAGGGACGCCCACGTGAACAGGAAAGGGTGAATTTGTTTGACCTTCAGCTTTGGGGGGGGCCCTAGGCAATGAGACGAGTCCCTCAACTCTTCCGGGGCTCCAAACCTTCCGGCGGGCAGACCGGAAGCGCCTCGGCTGGGCGGGGCGTCAAAGACTCTGCAGCGGAACCTGGGGGGCGGGGCTCGTGGCTAGGGAAGGCGGGGCCAGGCTGGGTCTCACCCGGAGCTGCCTGCGTAAAGCCCAAGATGGCTGCGTGCATGTAGTATCCTGGTGAACCCAGCGGGGACGGTTCTTGTTCTCTCCTTGAGGGTCACGTCTGGCCCTCCCTCCTGTGCTTGTGAGGTGGACTGTTGTAGGGGAGAGATGAGAGCAATGGCAGGGAGCCTCTCTTGGGTGGCAGGCAGCCTCTCTTGGGTGGCAGGCAGGAGCCTATGGGGCCAGGTGCCGCTGGCCTGCAGAAGCTTCTCTCTGGGTAAGTGGCTGGTGCAGAAGGACGCCCCGAGAACTACTTCTCAGTAAGCGGCTCAGATTCATTCCTTTTCTTCCCCATCCCTAGGTGTTCCCAGATTGTTCCATGTGAGGGTCACCCTTCCGCCCCGCAAAGTGGTGGATCGTTGGAACGAGAAGAGGGCCATGTTCGGGGTATATGACAACATCGGGATCCTGGGTAAGACTCGACTCCGTAGTGCAGAATTTCAGAACGACAGTTATGCCGTAATGACTATCTTTTTTCACATGTGTAGAAATGGTACCTTCTTCGATAGTAAGAACAAACACGTGGCTATTTACGTTGTGTTTGCCACTGTTCTGTGTGCCCCGCATGCATGAACACATTTAATCCTCATAACCTTTTCACTTTGCAGGTGAGGAATCTGAGGCACAGGGAGGTTAAGTAGTTTTTTCAAAGCTAGTAAATGGCAGGGCCAGAATTTGAACCCCAAGCAGTCTTGCTCCAGAGCCTGTGCTCTTGTTACCCTAACGTAATGTGTCTTGTCTCTAGGTGCTGCTCAGGGAGATGCAACCGTGTTGAAGGCTTAGCTGGTGGAGGCTGGGTTCTCTCCTCTTGGAACTAATACCTTCTCTCACATTACACAGGAAACTTTGAAAAGCACCCCAAAGAACTGATCAAGGGCCCCATATGGCTTCGAGGCTGGAAGGGGAATGAATTGCAGCGTTGTATCCGAAAGAAGAGAATGGTTGGAAATCGGATGTTCATTGATGACCTGCACAACCTGAACAAACGCATCAGCTATCTCTACAAATGCTTTAACCGACGTGGAAAGCACCGGTAGAAGAGAATGCTGGGAACTGTGGAAGAGGTGTATCTATCACCCAAGAGAAAGAGAAAGTACTTTTCCTTATGAGGAAAGGGATTTGTATGCTCTCAGGAATAAAATGGGGCTTCTTTGAAATCTGTTACCCACATCTTTATTTTCCCCTAGATGCTACTTTTACTCATTCATGCGACTAGGAAGTGGAACTCATCCCTAAGTCTTACAGTCTTAGGTTTGGACTTCACCACTTGCCCTTTGCAGTCTAGCCATACCTATAGTGTTTAAAAACTAAAAAATTATTGTTGGCATCTTTTGATCTTTGGCTCTTCATGTATTGAAAGTGGTAATTTTAAATTGCCCCACAGTGCCATCATGTTAAATGTATTTTTAAAAACTCTTCCGCACTGAAATGAAGTATAATAGAAAAATGGAATTATACTTCTGCACTAATCTTGTCAAAAAATACTTATTGAGTACCTTTTCTGAGCTGAGAACTGTAGGAAAACCAAAATGTAATATAGCCTCCCCCCATGCTTTTCCAGTTATGTGTATAAAGTTATAGTCTCACATGTACACTTTAATATGAGCATTAAGTACCATATGAGTGGTTTGCTTGAGTGGTTCCTAAGCCTGATTGATCATCAGAATCTCTGGGTAGTTTAACAATTTAAAAAGTCTAGTCCCTGCCCCCAAAGATATGTGATCTGTAGAGCTGAGCTGAGTCTTGTGGGTCTATGTGGGTGGGTTTTTTTTTTTAATAATTTTAAAAAATTTAAAAATTTAAAAACTTTTTAAAGGGGCGGTTATGCTCCATTTGGCGTTGGCGGGGGTCAACCATGTGGTTGCATTCAGCTGGGAGCTTGGTTGAAGCAAGAATGTCCAAGATGTCTTCACTCACATGTCTGGTGCCTCAGTTGGAGTGGCTGAGATTTTTTTCCACGTGATTTCATTATTCAGTAGTCTAGCTAACCTAAACTTCTTTACATGGAGGCTTGACTCCAGAGGGCAAAAATGGAAGTTGCAAGGTTTGATAGACATAGGCCAAGGAGTGACATGTTGTCACTTGTGCTGCATTCTACCAGTCAAAGTAAGTCACAGGCCAGCGCAGATTCAACGCTATGTGGAAATGTACTCCATTTTTGGATCAGAGAACGTGCATGCAATTACAGGGATGTGAGGAAGTGTCCACAGACATATTTTCAGGCAATCTACCTCAGTAACATTTTGTGTCTTTGTTGGGACTTTATCTTTTGGAAGGCTCAATAGAAGTGAAGCTAATTAAGTACGTGTTAGATTAACTGAAAAGTAGATTTTGGAGAAGTGGATTGATGGGTATACATGACCATACATTATGATCCTGGGTCTCATGTAAATGTATATATGAGAGTGTCAGGACTCAAAGGGAGTGAATTTTTAAAGGGATGGCTGGAGAGGAGCTGGTTATGAGAATGGAGAGGTTGGTGTGAAGTATGAGTGGCTCTGGGATACTTTACATGATTTGGTGGGACTGGAGAAGAGAAAATCAAACATTTGAGATTCTGCTAAGTGCAAGGTGCCCCAAAGAATATAAGTACATGCTTTAGTAGGACGTGTGGTTCTTGGTAAAGAGGAAAATGATCATTTAATTCAATGAGCATTGAATCTTCCTGCTGTGAAGATATATAAGATCATGTTTTCAAGGACAGAACAATCTTGGTTTTGGTGTGAAACAGTGTGTAATATTTTTATTCAATAAACACTGAACCATTATGTGCAGTGTTATTTGAAGGGACATAAATCCCTAAGTCAGGGTTGGTTCCTGACTCTCAGTAGTTTTCAATCTACTTAAGAGATACAATATGTAAACAATATAAATTTGGATATGGTAATTGCATAGGAAAATTAGTTCTTTTTTGGCTGGTGGGAGATCAGAAAAGTTATTTGTTGAAGAGATGACATTTGAACTAAATCTTGGAAAATTTCAGCTGATGGAAATGGGAAATCTTTGTTAAATATGGACAGTAATATCTATAGGGAGGAGCTTTGAAGAATATAAGATAATTCAGATGGGTAAGGGGCATGGGAGGGGGCAGCCTTGTCTTGAAGATAGACATGTGAGGAAAGGTGGGAATTACACAAGTCCGTAGGACTAGTGATCTTTAACACACAGTAGGCTTTCTCAGGTAGTAGGAAATAAGTTTGGATAGGAAATCTAGTGCCAAATAACTAGGAGTCTTGAATGCCAGCCAGGATGAAGAGCTTAAATTTATTTTTTCCCCTGTAGACCAGTGCTGTTCAATCCTGGCAACATGTTAGAATTCTTGTCAGAGCTTGAAACCCAGCGGGACCCCATGGGGCCTTCCTGGGGACTGACACCCCACCACCACTCGTGTCCTCTGCCTCTTGTTTGTAGAAAATCTTTAGCCTCCTAGGCCTTCCCCAAGTTCTAAAGAGCAAATTTAATCAGAGGAGTGAGAAAATGCAGAAAGAAAGGGAAACAGTCAAGCAAGACAAAATAAATAGCCTTAAAACAAAATCAAGGACCTTTAGTTCCTCCCTGAGGGTTATAAATAATATCCTGAGCTGTATCCTTGAGCTGTTTTGCAGATACTAAACCCCCACCAGGTGTAAGAAGTTAACTACATGCTGACCACAGGCACATAGACCCCAGACTGGCTGGAACCAGAAGTTGATGATTGAGATTCCTGAAACATCACCCTGTTACCTCACCACCAACCAATCAGAAGGAAGTATACGAGCTGATCATGCACCCTGTGACTCCCTCACACCATCTTTAAAAACCCTTCCCTAAAAGCCATTGGGGAGTTCCGGGAGTTCTGGCCTTTTGAGCTTAAGCTACCCATTCTTCTTGCTTGGCCTTGCAATAAATGCTTTACTTTCCTTCACCACAACCTGGTGTCGGTAGATTGGCTTTGCTGTGTATTGGGCAAGTGGACCCAAATCCACTTTGTTTCATAACAAAAAAAAAAAAAGAGAAAAAAAAGATTAGAACCCAGACCAATGAAATCAACCTGAGCTGGTGTCCCAAGCATTCATATTTTTAAAAGCTCCATAAGGGATTCTAAATCAGGGTCGAATACCACGACTTTGGAAAAGTGGAAGAAGACAAGGGAATACTTTTCAAGGTCCATTTACTTTGAGATGTCTGAGCCTCTGAACTCATATTTTTGCTTTTCGATCTTGCTTGGTTTTATGTATCTCTTTGTCCATCTTCCCCACTGACTAGGACTCATTCCCATTGAGGGCAGGAACTGTCTTGCACATGTTTGTTCACTGTAGCAGTCTAATATCTGGTCTCTTTGTGTACTGGCTCTTAATAGGCCCTTGGTAAATATTTGTAGAAGTAATCCATTCAACAGCCATTTACTGAAGGTCACCAGTAGGTTCCAGGGATACAAAGAAAAAAAAGATACAACTGCATTTAAAGAATTCCACCTAATGCAGGAGGTAGACAAAGAAGCATAATTATAGGGGGAGGGGGGAGAGAGAGGGATGGACTGGGAGTTTGGGGTTAGTAGGTACAAACTTACATTTAGAATGGATAAACAACAAGGTCCTACTGTATAGCACACGGAACTATTTCCAATCTCCTGGGATAAACCACAATGGAAAAGAATATAAAAAAGGGATGTGTGTATGTGTATAACTGAATCACTTTGCTGTACAGCAGAAATCAGCACAACATTGTAAATCAACTACACTTCAATTAAGAAAATAGCAAAGAAACATTATAAAATATATCATGGCATTTAAAGCTTGTTAATTACCTACTGTGTAGGTTCAGAGAGGAGGGACGCTTATCCTGGGGGAGCAGGAGTGGGGGCAGGGAAGGCTTTCTGGAGGAGGCCATTACTGAGATATCTTAAGGAGTGGAGGCTAGCAGGCTTTCCAGGCAGATGAAACAGAAACAAAGGTCCAGAGGTGAGAGACAGCATGGTGTGTATGGGAAAGCTGTAAATGGTATTTGTTGGTGCGTGATAAAGAGGGCAGGAGATAGAGGCAAGAGTCAGATCACAAAGACGACTCTAAGGAACCATTAAGACTTAACCTTTAGTAAAATGATGCAGACACTTTGTTTTTTTGGGTTTTTTTTGTTTGTTTTTTGTTTTTGCGGCATGCGGGCCCCTCACCACTGTGGCCTCTCCCGCTGCGGAGCCCAGGCTCCGGACGCGCAGGCTCAGCGGCCATGGCCCACGGGCCCAGCCGCTCCGCGGCACATGGGATCCTCCCAGACCTGGGGCACGAACCCGCGTCCCCTGCATCGGCAGGCGGACTCTCAACCACTGCACCACCAGGGAAGCCCGATGCAGACACTTTGGAAAACTGTTTGACAGTTCCACAAAAAGTTATATAGAGAGTTACCATATGACCCAGCAATTCTACTCCTAGGTATATATATACCCAAGAGAATTGAAAACATATTCACACAAAAACTTGTGCACAAATGTTCATAGCAGCATTTTTCAGAATATCCAAAAAGAAGAAACAACCCAAATCTCCATCAACTGATGAAAGGATAGATAAAGTGTGGTCTATTCATACAATGGAATATTACTCAGCCATAAAATAGAATGAGGTACTGCTACAACATGGATGAACCTTGAAAACACTATGGCAGAGGAGAGAAGCCAGTCATAAAGGCTACGCATTGTATGATTCCACTTATATGAAATGTCCAGAATAGGCAAATTCACAGAGACAGAAAGGAGATTAGTCGTTGCTAGGGGATGGGATAAGGGGTGAGGGATGGGAGATGACTACTAACAGGCACAGGGTTTCTTTTGGGGTTGATGTAAATGTTCTGGAATTAGTGGTAATGATTGCACAACCTTGTGAATATACTAAAAATCACTTAGGTATATACTAAATGAGTGGATTCATATGGTGTATGAATTTTATCTCACTTAAAAAATGGGTTGGGAGACTTGAAGATTTATTTCTAAATTAAGCTTTATTTTTAAAAAATCAAAGTAATAGATGCATACAGTTAATCAAAAAGAAGGGAAAGTTATATGACAAAACCAGGAATCCCCTGCCTAACCCCAGTCTACCCTCCAAACTAGCTTCCCAGAATGAAAGGCTTTCACTTCTTTGAACTATTCTAGTATTTGTCATCATAATTTGAAATAATATGCCCTCCTGCTCTTCATGGTTTATCAGCTTTAGACATCTATTAGCTTCCTGTTATGAAAGGTGAAGGTTTAGTTCTCTGTGATGATCTCAGTTGATATAGAAAAGAGAATTTAAATAATTCAGCTTCTATTGATAATTACAAAATAAAACCCTGGGAACAGAAGGAAATTTCCTTAATTTGGTAAAGGTGATATACTAGAGATCAACAACAGGTATTTAGCGGATATGTATTCCCTTAAGATCAGCAACAAGACAAGAATGCCCACTATTACTGTTGCACTTTAACTTAGTACTGAATGTACTAGTCAGTGTTATAAAAAAAAAAAGAAGGAAAGAAAGTGGGGAAGGGAGGGAGGAAGGAAGGAAGGAGGGAAGGAATTAAATGGATACGAGGATTGGAAGGAAAGAGCAAACTGATCATTTACAAATTATATGAATTTCATCTTTACAACTTCATGCTGAGTGAAAAAACAATGAGATTTAAAACATGATATCATTTATGTAAATTAAAAATACATGCAGGACTTCCCTGGTGGTGCAGTGGTTAAGACTCCGTGCTCCCAATGCAGGGGGCCTGGGTTCGATCCCTGTTCAGGGAACTAGATCCCACATGCACGCCACAACTAAGAGTTTGCATGCCACAACTAAGGAGCCTGCCTGCCACAACTAAGAAGCTCATGTGCCACAACTAAGGAGCTGGCACGCCACAACTAAGGAGCCCGCCTGCCGCAACGAAGACCGAGTACAACCAAATAAATAAATAATTTTAAAAATCAATCCATTTGGGGCTTCCCTGGTGGTGCAGTGGTTGAGAATCTGCCTGCCAGTGCAGGGGACATGGGTTCGAGCCCTGGTCTGGGAAGATCCCACATGCCGCGGAGCAACTGGACCCGTGAGCCACAACTACTGAGCCTGCGCGTCTGGAGCCTGTGCTCCACAACAAGAGAGGCCGTGACAGTGAGAGGCCCGCGCACCGCGATGAAGAATGGCCCCCACTCGCCACAACTAGAGAAAGCCCCCGCACAGAAACGAAGACCCAACACAGCCAAAAATAATAAATAAATAAATAAATAAAAATCAATCCATTAAAAATAAGTAAATAAATAAAAATAAAAACACGTGCAGAAGACAATACACATTTTGCAAAAACACAAAATTTAAATATCAAACAATTTATAATGTTGTCTATGGCTGCGGAGGGGAATAAGGAAAAACGGAATTATAAAATGAAATGAAATCTTTCTATGCATAAGTGGAGATCATGTGTCATGAATTGAAGAGTAGCAGTTAACTCCAACTTCTGTACCTGAGGTCCTCCAGAAAAACAATGTTCTATTTTTGTCTTCAGGGTGATTCATGTTTTAAGAAACACTCATATTTGTTTACTCCTGTTGGTTTCTTAAACTTATCAGTATTCATAACAAGTCAAACAGTTTAGCACACTCACAAGTCCCTTTTGGTATTTTCATCACATGTATGTGTAATATCTATGTATGATATTTGTTGTTTGTTTTGGGAATCTAACACATGTGCTGGTTCAAGATAGCTGTGTTAGTTTTCTGGGGCTGCCATAAGTACCGTAAGTTGGGTAGCATAAACAACAGAAATGTATGAACTCACGGCTCTGAAGGTTAGAAGTCTGAGACTAGGCATCACCAGGGCTGTCAGGCAGAATTTGTTCCATGCCTGTCTCCTAGCCTCTAGTGGTTTGCTGGCTATCTTTGGTGTTCCCTGGCTTATAGACATATCAGCCCAATCTCTGCCTTGATGTTAACAAGGCGTTCTCCCTGTGTGTGTGTCTCTCCAAATTTCCCCATTTTATAAGGACACCAGTCATACTGGAGTAGGGGCCCACCCTACAACAATATGACCTCATCTCAATTAATTACATCTGCAACGAACCTGTGTCCAAATAAGGTCACATTCTGAGGTCTGAGTGTTAGGACTTAAACATAAAAACTTTTGGAGGATGCAACTGAACACATAACTAGAGCCTTTAGTCTCCCCGAGGTATTCTTATGCCTTTGTCTTTGTTAATTCTGGAGATTCCTGATTCCTTATAGCTTCCACAGATTCTTCACGTGTGATTTTGGAAGAGCGAGCTGGTGGCCCTTACTAGTTACCTTGTTAGGAAGCTGGATTTACACTCCCCAATGTCCTCCTTTCTTATAGCCCCTATCCCTCACGCCTCTTCATTATAGTTATATCAGCATTTTGGCTTAAATCAGTAGACAGTGTTTACATTATTAGGACTATTAAATATTGTTTACTACTGAGGCAAATGGTGTACCGTAGGATAATTTATGTTTCTTATATTTAAAAAAACCTCTTGATATCTTTATTGAGATACAATCCACATACAATTCACCCAATTCAATGGCTTTTAATATATTCGCAGAGTTGTGCATCCAATACCACAATCAACTTTAGAACATTTTTAACATTACCCCAAAATGAACCCCCTGCCCCTTAGCTGCCACCATCAGTTCCCTCTTCCTCCCAGTTCTAGGCAACCACTAAGCCACTTTCTGTCCCTGTAGATTCTTGCCTGTTTTGGATATTTCATCTGAACAGAATCATACATGTGATCCTTTGTGATTGGCTTCTTTATCTTAGTGTAGGTACAAGGTTTCCCCATGTTGTAGCAAGTATTAGCACTCCACTTCCCTTATTGCTGAATAGTATTCCATTGTATGGCTATTCCACACTATATTTATCCATTTATCAGTTGGTGGACATTTGGGCTGTTTCTACTTTTTGGCGATTCTGAATGATGCTGCTATGAACATTCGTGTACTAGGTTCTGTGTGGGCATTTTCATTTCTCTTGGTTAAATACCTAGGAGTGGAATTGCTGGGTCACATGGTAACTCTGTGTTTAACTGTTTGAAAAACTACAGGCTCTTTTCCAAATTGGCTGCATTATGTTGCATTTCCACGAGCAGTGTATGAGGGTTTAATTTCTCCAACATTTGGTTTAATCCTCATCAACATTTTTCTGCAGTACGTGGGCCTCTCACTGTTGTGTCCTCTCCCGTTGCGGAGCACAGGCTCCAGACGCGCAGGCTCAGCGGCCATGGCTCATGGGCCCAGCCGCTCCGCGGCACGTGGGATCTTCCTGGACCGGGACACAAACCCGTGTCCCCTGCATCGGCAGGCGGACTCTCAACCACTGCGTCACCAGGGAAGCCCCACTACCTGTCTTTTTGATTATAGCCATCCTAGTGTAGTATCTCATTGTGGCTTTGATTTGTACTTCCTTGATGGTTAATGATGTGGAGCATCTTTTCTTGTGCTTTTTGGCCATTTGTATAACTTCTTTTGAGAAATGTCAGTTTAGACCCTTTGCCCATTTTCAAATTGGGTTATTCATTTTTTTATTACTGAGTTGGAAGTGTTCTTTGTATATTCTAGATACCAGTACTGTATCAGATACAAATATTTTCATTTGCAAATATTTTCTCCCATTCTGTGGGTTGTCCTTTCACTTTCTTGATCATGTCCTTTGAAGTACAAAAGTTTTACATTTTGCTGATGCCCTATTTTTCCTTTTGTTGCTTGTGTTTTGTGGTCATATCTAAGAAACCATTGCCTATCCAAGGTCATGAAAACATACAGCTGTGTTTTAAGCATTTTATAGCTTTAGCTCTTTGATACATTTTCAGTTAATGTTTGTGTATGATGAGGGGTAGGGATCCAACCTCATTTTTTATTTTTTTTTGCTTGTTGCTATCCAATTATCCCAGTACCATTTGTTTATTTAAATATTGTTTGTTTGTTTGTTTATGTCGTGCTGGGTCTTAGTTGCTGTACTTGGGGATCTTCTTTGTGGCACGTGGGATCTTTGTTGTGGCATGTGGGTTGTTTTAGTTGCGGCATGCATGCAGGGTCTAGTTCCCTGACCAGGGATGGAACCAAGGTTCCCTGAATTGGGAGCACTGCATCTTAACCACTGGACCACCAGGGAAGTCTCCCAGCACCATTTATTGAAAAGACTATTCCTTCCCCCATTAAATGGTCTTGACACTCTTTTAAAAAAATTAGTTTATTTATTTATTCATTGCTTTTGGCTGCGTTGGGTCTTCATTGTTGCACGCGGGCTTTCTCTATTTGCGGTGAGCGGGGGCTACTCTTCATTGTGGTGCGTGGGCTTCTCGTTGCAGTGGCTTCTTTTGTTATGGAGCATGGGCTCTAGGCGCGCGGCCTTCAGTAGTTGTGGCACGCGGGCTTGGTAGTTGTGGTTCGTGGGCTTGGTAGTTGTGGTTCGCGGGCCCTAGAGTGCAGGCTCAGTAGTTGTGGTGCATGGGCTTAGCGTTGCTCCGCGGCATGTGGGATCTTCCCAGACCAGGGCTCAAACCCCTGTCCCCTGCATTGGCAGGCGGATTCTTTTTTTTTTTTTTTTTTTTTTGCGGTAAGCGGGCCTCTCACTGTTGTGGCCTCTCCCGTTGCGGAGCACGGGCTCCGGACGCGCAGGCTCAGCGGCCATGGCTCACGGGCCCAGCCGCTCCGCAGCATGTGGGATCCTCCTGGACCGGGGCACGAACCCATGTCCCCTGCATCGGCAGGCGGACTCTCAACCACTGCGCCACCAGGGAAGCCCTTGGCAGGCGGATTCTTAACCACTGCGCCACCAGGGAAGTCCTGTCTTGACACTCTTGTTGAAAATCAATTAACATAAAGGTGAGATAATTTCTAGTTCTTATTCAACTTTTTGTTTTCCCCTAAGTTTATAATTACCTCTTTTTCAAAATATAATTTTCTATGTATCTAGCTCTATTTTTTTCCGCGTGTCGCATCAGACTTGTAAAGTACTTGTTCGTGTTATTTTTCAAATATTTAAACATGTCAGATGCTTTACAGGTTTTTTTCCCCCGCTGGAGACTATCCTGCAGTTTCCTCCTTCCTCCTACTTCAGTCAGGACAGTTGTTTCTGGGTCTGTGGTGTAGCTTTCATTCCAAATATTTCCTTCACCAGTTTTGTGTGCAGATCCAGCATTTCATCCCCTAGCTCTGCTGCCTTTCTCTTTCCTGTTTACCAGAGCACATCTTATAGTAGCCTATAAGCGAAAGTCAAAAATTGTAAAGAGAAGTAAAAATTTTCACTCCTTGCACATCTGAAAGATGTCTATATTTATCTTATATTGGTACGTATTGGTCTTATATTCGTTTGGCTGGTATAGAATTCTAGGGTAATGATCATGTTTCTTCAGAATTTTAAAGGCACTGTCACATAATCTATCTTTTAATACTGTATTGAGTTGCCATTCTCATTCCTGTTCCTTTCTCTCTCTCTCTCTCTCTTTTTTTGGGGGGACCATGTCATGTGGCATGCAGGATTTTAGTTCCTGACCAGGGATCCACCAGGGAAGTCCCTTTCACTCTTTTTGAAATCTTTTAGGATCTTCTCTTTTCCCCTAATAGTCTGAGATTTCACAAAGATGTGTCTTGACATGATTCTTTTTCTTTCACTATGCTAGGCACATAGTGTACTGTGTAATCCAGAAAGACTTTTTCAATTCAGAAATTTTTTCTTGTATTTCTTTTGTAATCTTTCTCTCTCATACCGTTCTCTCTTTTTAGAACTCCTACTAATCAGACATTGAACTACTTGGCTTGATTTTCTAATTTTCTTACTTCCTATTTCCATCTTTGTTGGCTCTTGCTCCTGGTTCTTTGCTCCTTATTTGTTTCCCATTTTTTTTTTTTTTTTGCGGTACACGGGCCTCTCACTGTTGTGGCCTCTCCCGTTGTGGAGCACAGCCTCCAGATGCGCAGGCTCAGCGGCCATGGCTCACGGGCCCAGCTGCTCCGCGGCATATGGGATCTTCCCGGACCGGGGCACGAACCCGCATCCCCTGCATCGGCAGGCGGACTCTCAACCACTGCGCCACCAGGGAAGCCCTTTGTTTCCCATTTTTGACCAAAATTTATTTTTCTTGGAACTGTATCTGTGGAAATTCCCCAAGGCCTAGATTGAAGATCAGCTCATCCAGAGACGATTTGCATTGCTTCAGCTGGTGCTTGGTGGCACTGTCAACCTGGAACCATTTTAAATTCTTGCTATTTTGTTTTTCGGACCAACAAGGAATTCAGGCAGAAAAGCCACAGCTTTGATTACAAATTGTCTGCATATATTTAAAAGAAAAAAGAAAAGATCTCTAGTAGGCACTTAGATTCCAGATGAGCAAATTTTCTATTCAGTCCCCTAGGGGCAGTTCAGGTGTTAGCATATTTTAAATCCACTCTTACATGAGGATATAGTTCTCTGGGGTTCTGGTGTTATAGTGGGGGCCTTCTATTAGATTTCCAACCCTATGCAGGCCCTGGGTTCTGTCTCCTATGCCACAGTGGCACCCTATGAGGTCACCATGCCTAAATTCAACTTTTAAGCAAACGCCCTCAAGGCAAAACAAGCTTCAGTGCTCAATTTACCTCTCCAGGTACCAGCTTTCACTTAGTTTTTTGGCTCTTAAATAGTTTATTTTCTTGCCAGTTTACACAAATGCATTTTTAAAATGATCTATTAGGCAAAGGACCTAGAATAGCTAAACCCATTATGAAAAAGAACAATAAAGTGGGAAAAATAATCCTACCTTATATTAAGGTTTACCATAGCTACAGTAATTAAGATGGCGTGTTATTGGCAGAAGGACAGACACATAGGTCATGGATCTGAATAGAAAACCCAGAAATAGACCTGCACAAATATGCCCAACTGATTTTTGACAAAAATGCAAAACAATTCAATGGAGGAAGGATTGCTTTTTCAACAAATGGTCCTGGAGCAATTGAACATCCATTGACAAAAAAAAAGGAACCCCCACCTAAACTTCACACCTCATACAACAATTAACTCAAAATGGATTATGGACTTACACATGAAACAAAACTGTACAACTCTTAGAAAATAAAATAGGAGAAAATTATGAGACTCTAGGGCTAGGCAAAATGTGACACCAAAAGTGATGCATTAAAGGACAAGTTGATAAATTGGATCTTAAAATTAAGAACTTTTGCTCTACAAAAGATTCAGTTAAGAGGATGAAAAAACAAAAGACAGACTGGGAGAAATCACTTATCTGACAAAGTACTTTATCTAGAATATTTAAGGAATTCTTAAAACTCAAAGGTAAAAAAAATGAACAAGCCAATTAGAAAATGGGCAAAAGACATGAACAGATCTTTCACCAAAGAGGATATATAGATGGCAAATAAACACATTAAAATATGTTCAACATCATTAGCCATCAGGGAAACAAAAATTAAAACCACAATGATGTATCACTAAATAACTATCAGGATGGTTAAAATTTTTTTTAAAAAGTGACAACAACAAATGCTGGTGAGGATGTGGAAAAACTGGATTCCTCATACGTTGCTGGTGGGAATCTAAAATGGTGCTGTCGTTCTGGAAAACAGTTTGGCAATTTCTTATAAAACTAAACATGCAATTACCTTATTACCCGGTAACTGAACTCTTGGGCATTTATTCTAGAGAAACGAAAATTTATGTTCATGCAGAACTGTACATAAATGTTCACAGCAGCTTTATTTGTAATAAGCCCAAACTGGAATCAGCCCAAATGTCTTTTAAGCAGGTAAATGGTTAAACAAATTGTGGTATATCTGTACCACGGAAATACTACTCAGCAATGAAAACTATTTACACACACAACTTGAATGGATCTCGAGGATATTTAAAAAAAAAAAGCCAATCTTAGAAGGTTATATACTGTCTGAGTCCATTTATATAACATTCTTGAAATAAAGGTATAGAGATGGAGAACAAATAAGCAGTTGCCAAGGGTGCGGTATGGGGGTGGGTGTGGCTATAAAGGGATAGCACAAGGGAGCCTTGTAGTAAAGTAATAGTTCTGTATCCTGATTGTGGTGGTGGTTACAGGAATCTACACACACATTGCATAAAACTACACACACACACACACACACACATGCACACACACAAATGCATGTAAAAGAGGCAACATCTGAGTAAGCTCTGTGGATTGTACCAATGTCAATTTCCTGGTTTTAATATTGTACTGTAGCTAAACAAGATGTTACCATTGGGGGAAACTGGGTGAAGGGGTACAGGGGAACTGCTCTGTACTTTTTTTTTTTTGCCACCTCATGTGAATCTGGTGGGCATATTTAGCCATTCGTGCTGCCTGAAACAATTCCTTCCGTTCTGTTTGTCTTTGAGAGTTTATCATTTGTTTTCAGTATTTACCAATTTTCATTTTGATGTAGTTTCAGAAGGGGCATGGGATAAACACATATGATCAATACATTGTGTTTCTAATTGTTTAAAGGTTTTAAGCAGGGTTGTAACATTTGGGTAGACCACCCTGGTGGTTTCTTAGAGGATGGTTATAAGCGAGGGCAAGATGAAACAGAAAGATTTCATTAATTTTAAGAGGCACTTGGCACTTTTTTTTTTTCATTTTAACATCTAAATTGGGATGTTGGACTATAACTCTTAGCCAGAACAGCCATACTGTGTTTGTCATACTGGCTCATAAGAATCAAACTTTGCCAAATGGGTGTCTGAGGCTTGGAAGAAAATTCCAGAGACAGAAAAGGAACATTCCTTTAAGAAATGCTGCATCACCAAAGCCCCTGATGGCATGCACAGAGGACTACATTGTGTGGAAATCATGCACATGAGTCAAAAAAATGAATCATAAGAGTCAGTGTCTGAATGTGAAGTTTTATGAACACTGTTACCATGTTACTCTTTTCTATTTTCCTCTTTATGTATTTTCACGAGAGTGAAGTATGATAAAAATCTACATCTATAGACACCTGCACCTTAAATAAATATAAAATAAAAATTCGAAGTGATAAGAAAGCATTATGTCACAGTTGATTTGCTACCTTCTTACTTATCGGGACATAAAATAATAGTTTTACAACTGATGGCGTCCAGGTAAGGGATAATAATCTGAAGCAGGACAGTGAGACGAGGAGAGAATCCTTGAAATACTAAGAAGGAAAACTTGAATTATTAGAGGACAGGTAAAGATGAACGGGGAGGAAATCTACGATAGTTTCCACGTTTCTGGTTTGGGCAACTGAATCGATGTAGTAAGCTACCTGGGAGGGATAGGAGGAGCAGGTTTGGGGAGGAGGAGTTAAAATTAGGATACACTGCGTGAGGGGCTGGTTGGCTGTGTAGAACGGATGAACGGAGCTCTCGTACTTACTTTGGCCACGGGAGCCTGCGGCTCTGCCTTGATGGATTCAGCCTCACTCAGAGCTGTCAAAGGCGGGGAGGTGGGGTGGAGGCCGGCCAGGTCCGAGCGCCAGCGTAGTGCCTAGACCACCGAACCTCCGCCGCACCCCGGACTCGAGTCCAGGCCACAGCGAGCCGGAGCCCGCCCCCGCCCACCGCTGTCAGCGGAAGCGGCGTGATTGGCTGGAGACGCCGGCGCCGGGGGCCGCGAGCGGGCCCGGACTTAAGGAACTGCTCAGCGATTGGCTGGGTGGCACCAAAAAGGCCTAATTCAAATTGTTGGAGCCGCCCTTCCAGGGAGCGGGCACCTAGTTCCACCCCGCCCCGTCGCTTAGTTAGACAGGTACGCAAACCAGATTTGTATTGGTCAGATCCTTCCGGCACCGCTCCTTTCCCGAGTCAGGATAAGAAGAGAGCTGTGACTGGCAGATTTTCAGGGGCGGGCACTCTAGGCCTTATCCGGGCTTCGCTTCGGGACTGGCACCTGTCCTGGGCGTGGATTGGGCCGCAGCATTGTCAGCGTGATCTGGGGGCGCGGCCAGCGCTAATAAAGACGAACCGGGGCTGCAGCTGCAGTCAGTTCC
This sequence comes from Mesoplodon bidens, assembly GCF_964165515.1. Lineage (NCBI taxonomy): Eukaryota > Metazoa > Chordata > Mammalia > Artiodactyla > Ziphiidae > Mesoplodon > Mesoplodon bidens. Next base: position 5,583,290 of record NC_138167.1, on the reverse strand, counting down.
ACCGCAGCTAGAGCCCCGAGTGGTCGTCTAGAAGCAAAGCTCGGTGGTGCGGTCGGCTTCACCGCAGTGTTCCCCGGCCGGGTGTCTCGCCGCAGCCTCGGGAGAGGAGACGGACCTCTCCTCCTTCTGTCTGAGACATGTGAGTTGACCCTGGTGTGGGGGGCGCGACACCTTGCCAACTCTCACCCCAGCGCCGGACTCTGCGGGACCGAAAATGGCGCATTGCAGCAGCTGCAGCGACGCGGGAAACCACCGCCGCGCGCCGCCCGCGGGCCGAGCCACCCCCGGGGAGGGGAGGCAGCACCCCATTCCTGCACCAGCCGCAGCCGGCACCCCATGGGCGGAGCAGGGGCGCGGGGTCCCACATTCATTGCCCCCTCTCCTCTCACCTGCGGGGCTCCTCAGTCGAGTCTCGGGCGAAGGTGGGGCGCGGAGACACCCGGGAGGGGGCTCCAGGCCCTCTCTTGTCGTTGATTGAAGCTGTGCTTGGGGCCTCTGGAAGGACAGTCATGGGTGCACCTGCCAGTTAGTAACTTGGGTTGCTCTGCAGTCTCTAGATTTGTGTACGCCCCTCACCCCGACCGTGACGAGTAGCCCCCTCTTGGTAGTGAGCAAAGCTCCAGAAACTTATCTGCCAGTTCTCTGGCGCCAGGTGAGCAGCTCACAAAGACTCAAGGGGCAGTGGCATGTGATTCCAAGCATCCATTCATCCCAAGGCCACACGTATAGGAGGTGTTTTCCTGTCATTGAGTCTTAGCCAAGTACTTGGAAGAGAAATAGAGCTGAGGATCCCCGCCTCCCTGCCCCGCCACCTTCCCTCAATACATTCAATTTAGTCTCTAATCATCAATTTAGTCATCTGACCATGGTCACCCCATCCCAAGATCCTGAGGGAGAACTATAGCTAGACAAATGAAGAGCTTCCCTTTCTTTCTTGGAGTCCTGGCCTGGTCCTAGATGTATTTGTGTTGCTTCTCTTGGTGACACAAAGGGAAAAGATTTACTTAACGTCACATAAGGGTTATAACTATCCCTGGATACATTACTCCTGCGTGTTCCCAACTCCCAAGAAGTAATAAGTGAAATGGTCCCTTAAAATGCTTTATAACCATTTCCCTTTTTCTCTATTTGATTTCTACAGTTTTAACTGTATATGATACTCTACACGTTTTGGCCAAGCCCTAGGATTCCTTGTGTTTTCACTTTGGGGAGGGGGAGCCTCTTCAGCTGACTGGTTCCCAGTAGCATCCATATGGGATGAAAGGAAGGAGATGGGGAAACCGTGGTGACTAGAAGGGCATCACGAGGTCTCTGACCTTAATCTTGTCATTGGTACCACCAGCCTGGACTCCTTCCAAGACCAAACACTGGCTACTTCCTACTCATTGAATTTTCCACTTTCACCAGAGAACTAGATTGTGTGGCACAGTAGTAGCATAGGAGTCTGGTGGCTGCCATAGTGTTGTATCTTTCCTTTGCCTCCTTTGTGCCTTAAAGGGAAATGGGAAAGCAATTCTTGTGGCCAGGATGAGTCAGGTGTAATCTGCTAGTATAACCTCTCTGAAGGGTTATTCTCTTTTGAGACTGAAATTTACTTACTTAGAGAGGAGGAACTTCTGGGTATTCGTTCTATTGTGAGGAGTCAAGGCTTTTCCTTTTTGGTGACTTTGTGATGGTTTCATCCGTAGTGCATTTACTCTTGCTCCTATGAGGTAGGCTTTGTGAGACTCTGCTTCTGTTTGAGGAGTTCTTATTGTAATTTCTTTTCTCCATCAAATTGGAGAGATCGCTCTCCTACCTGTGACTTCTTCCTTGGCAGAGAAAATCTCATGCCTTAGGTTAGACTTCAGGGAATTCTTGAGGAGGTGAGTTTAGCTTCCATGTGTTGGGACGTGGAGAGGCGTTTATTTTGAGGATGCCACACTGGATTATTCTCCCCTAAGGTTAAGGGAAAGGGGGTATGGTCTCTGTGCCTAGCAGTGTAAACCAAGATTTCCAGTTGGGACATCAAGAACTAGGAGAGTCTCCTGAGACTGGATGCCAAATCTAAAGAAGGAAGGGATAGGCTGTCTCTGGTGTGTGTACACTGAGGACCATTTCCAGTATTTTTGCTCTCTGTCTGTGCTCCTGGAACACCTTCACAATTGACCCAATTGCTTTGGGCCCCAGTTCTATCTAAGTGAAACCCCAGTCTTCTCTGCCAAAAAAACAAAGCAAGCAAACAGTCCTGACTCACTGCAACTACAGAGGCCTTTGGTGATTCTCCAAGTCGTCCTTACAGTGGCCACGATATACTAATCAGTGCACGAAACAACCAATAACTGGCTCCCCTTCAGGAGAGTCTGTCGGCTTGGCCTTTCTTTTTATATCCCGGCTTTGCAAAAAAAGAGTTGTTCAGTCTGTAAGCTTGTCCTGAGGGTTGCGTTTTTTTGTAGGTAATTCTCCTGGATTGGAGTTTTCCAGTTTGACTTCATGGGAGGCAGAGAAATGCCATTTAAGCCAAGACCGGCCCCTTTGTCCCTGTGGCCATTGTGCCAGAGGAGGTGTTTGAGTTTGGGTCAGAGGATAGCCCAAACGAGAGCTCTTGATGCCACCCTGGATGTCGCTGAGCCCCGTCTGTTACAGGATCTTTCATCTTTTGCTTTGGGCCTCTGTGCTGCATCTCCCCACTTGGTATTGCCAAGGGGCTGGAATCGCTTCTACTTGCATGTAGCCGTATCACCCTTGCTTTGGTGATAGGGGTGAGAATGTACGTGAGTCCTTTCTTGTCTCGGTCACTCTGCACTCCTCTCCGCAGGTCTGCGGCAGCTCAGCCACCCACCGACGGGGCAGAAGGGGCGGCCCCAGGTGGGGGTCCCCCCGGCCCCCCTCCTAATACGACCAGTAACAGACGACTACAGCAGACCCAGGCACAAGTGGAGGAGGTACGTGGATAGCTTTTTCTCTAAGAGTTTCCAAGTCAGGGAAGTTGGGAAACTTCTCTTTATCTAGAGGGGCAGCTAAAGGCTCGGGGAGACTGGGCGCCCCTCAGAGTTAGGCAGGGCAGACTTGCTGTTCTCTCCCGGGCTCTGGGGGAGCTTAGCCGCTTTGCTCCTGCGCCCTGCTCAGGTGGTGGACATCATGCGTGTAAATGTGGACAAGGTCCTGGAGAGGGACCAGAAGCTGTCAGAGCTGGATGACAGAGCGGACGCGTTGCAGGCGGGCGCGTCACAGTTTGAGAGCAGCGCTGCCAAGCTCAAGAGGAAGTATTGGTGGAAAAACTGCAAGGTGAATGTTCTTGTCCTCTCCCCCTTATTTTCCTGGGTCTCAACACATAGGAGGCGGGAAAACCCTCAGGTTCCACAATCCTTCCCTCTCACGATCCGTGTGCCCTGCAGGACTCTTGGGAGGCAATCTGGGAAGCCTCCTTCTTGAGCTGCATTACCCGAATTGGCCACCAGGGTACGCTAAAGTGCTCAGAACCACGAACTGAGGGCCAGGGGAGACCCTGAGGAGTTTGGAGGGGTTAGTCAAGCTGCCTTTTCCCAAAGGACCCCTGGAAAAATTCTTACCTGACCCTTCCTGAGATACACCAACATCGACACAATGGCTGGGGTAGCTATATATTTAAATACCTGCAGCTTTGGGGAATGAGCTTGAACACTTTTCGATGAAAAACGAACCAGTTGACTAAAGATCCAGAGTCTGCACCTGCTCTGGTGTTCCTTTAAAAGCCTCCAGGCAACAGGAACTAGGAGAAAAGGAGCAAGCTGCAGACCCGCTGATGTTTCTGAGAAGCTCCAGCTGTGGTGCAGGGGTTACTGTCTGATGGGGAGCACGAGGGGTTGGGAGGCCTTCAGCCGTTTTGGGGGGCGTGGGGCTTCGTCCGCCGTCCGAGTCCCTGGTCCTGGTTGCTGCCTCCTTCCCCAAACCCAAGGGCTTGTGTTTTGTCAATGTTTCCTCAGATGATGATCATGCTGGGAGCCATCTGTGCCATCATCGTGGTAGTTATTGTAGGTAAGTATCGCTGAGGTTGCTGGTGGGGTGAAGAGGTGGGAAGGTCCCGGCGTCGCCTGCCTGCCTGCCTGCCTGGGGAGTGGGGCTGCTCTGACTGAGGTATGGAGATCATGGCCAGGGAAGCATCATCTGGTTCGGGAGGGCGGAAGGGCAGAGGTGAGGGACTTCCTTGATGGATAAGCCTTCACTCTGCAGGACTGTGGGGGAAGGTGGTGGCTCCTGTTCTGAGGAAGTGGGCTGTGCGCCTTCTCACTGGCTTGGGTCAGAGGGAGACTGTGGGGCTGGGACACCTACAACTACACCTGAATGTCCAGTAACCTGATGTAATTTGCCCTCTTGTTTTCTCCTGTCTCTTTCTCTTTTCCATCTGGGACTTCCTGATTCCTGTGTCCAGTCTACTTTTTTGCTTGAGAATGTGCCACCCCCTCCCTGTTCTCCATTGCCATCCAAACTCATGTCCCTGTCCTGCTGTTTCTCCCCAGAACTTCCCCATCTGCCTTCCTCCCTCCCAGCCCTGCTTCTCCATCGCCCACTCCTCCCCTTCTGTTGCTTTCATTTGCACTCTGTCCTACGACACTGGAAATGCTGCTTGTGGTGCAGTCTTGAGTTAACTACCTGAAGGACAACAGCTGGCATCTCCTCGCTACCCTCTCATGTTCTCTCAAGTTCCCCCAAAGCCAAAAAGAGTTGGAGGCCAAGGGATGGGGAGGGGGCGTAGCTGAGGTGACGTGCTCAAGAAGGGGCCAAGACTGGGACGAGGAGAAGAGTGTTGTGCCCATGGTGTTGCCAGAAAAGTCCAGGCTGCTGGCCGGCGGAGGCTGGGGAGCAGCTGGGAGGATGCCCCCTCACCTCTCCTGTGCCAGGCCTGCAGAGGAGCCTGGGCCGGGCCCAAAGTCCAGCTTGGTCCTGGTGCAGGACTCTTTGAGAAAGTCAAACCTGTTTTTCACAGTTATTTCCCATCTGTTAGTCCAAGATCTTCTGTGTCTTCAGGGATCTTACAGCTTTTTACTTTGTCCTCCAGAGATCTGGAGGACACGTATTCATAGCGAAAATATCAGGACTCTCGTTCCCATCCTAGAAACAGTCCCACAAGCTCATACCTGGAAGGGGCTCTTGTCCACGTTTTCTACAGCATTCTGTATTGCTCGTGAAGGCATCAAATAATTTCATTTAGCCAAAGTTTGAGCCTCTCAATTTTAGTTACTGGCATAGATAATGAGAGAATGCCCGTTAGTTATAGAGAAACAGCGAGTCAAGGGCCTGATCTGAAAATACCAAGCTTGGAGGAAGCCACTTCTCACCCTCTTGTTACAAGTGTCCTGTGCCTCCCTTGCTGCTGATGGAGGATGAGATGTCGGAGGGGAGGAGCCCTGGACCCTCCGGGAGCCCTTCCCCCGACACCACCCCCGTGTACTTGCCAAAGACAGGGCTGAGGAGAGCAGCCCTTCCTGAGGCCCGGCCGCTCCTGAGCGTTGGGAGTCCAGTGCCCCCGCCAGCCTTGGGGCGGAGGTGGAGCCGTCAGCAGACGGGCCTGCTTGTTGACTGCTGTGCCACCACGGCGCCTTCTCATCTGGAGCGGCCCCTGTGTTCTTCCCGCAGTATGTTCCCCTTCCAAAGCACCCCTGCCTGTCTGAATTCCTTCCTTCCTCCTCTTTGCATGGTTTGTGGCACAGACAGCGGGACCTGAGGATGGAGCTGCTCAGCCTGTCTCGGGGGCCAGAGCTGGGCTTCAGGAAAGGGCACTCAGTGGGACAGACCCGGGTGAGAGGGGAGGAGGGCCGGCTGGGAACAGAACGGGGATCGCCCCCCGTCCCTTCGTTCCTTCTGTCCACCAGTTCACCAGCAGGAGGCGGCTGGGCCAGGCTCGCTTTCCACGCAGCAGCATTTCGTTCCGCAAAACCATCCTTCCTCTCCCTTCGCCCTGTTCCCACATTCCCTTCGTCCTGCCCCAGGGCGGGACGGAAGTGCTGGACGAAGGCAGTCTGTGTACCCTCCTAACGGCCCCCCTCGAAGGCCTCCGCTCTCCTCTGGGCTCCGCTTGCCTAACGCAGGGGGTCACCGCTGGAGAAGAACCACCACTGTCCTCGATGTGTCCCAAGCCTGGAGCAAATCCGCCCGCTTGGCCCGCCCCATCACAGGAGTCACTTCTGGGTTTCTGTCCCACCTGTCCCAGGTGTAGTTGGCTCTGTTCTTCTGGGGACGTTAGCCCTTCTACTCTCTTTCTCACCCTGCCCTGTACCCCCCTCTTCTGTGTCTTTGCCGCCCCACTTCCCTCCCACCACCCATGTGCATGAGCAAATATGCAACTAAGCCTGGGGCTCGGCAGCCACGTGAGGCCAAGTCTCCTCGGCCCCTCTTGGGTTTGCCGTGGACGATGTGGCGTCCCCACTGTGTGTCTGTCATCACCTGTCTTTTTTTCTAACCCCACTCTCCTACTTGTACAGAAATAACAGTTGTACTTCCACCAAAGGCATGTGGCGTATTTACCAATTTCCTGTATTCTGAACAAAGGCAAAACAAAAATACAACTTCCTACCACTAAACCGACTTGGCTATTGTTTGGGTTGGGGTGACTGCAGCGGGGCGGAGGCGTCTTGTTTCTCTCTAGTTCCTTTCTGATGGTGCTGTGCGCCGGAAGGGTGGCTTACGGGTGCTGGCAGAGGAAGTGGTCTCCGCTCTCAGCCTCTGTGCCCGAAGCAGCCCAGCTCTTCAGGTGTGGGTGACAGGAAGCCATGGCAGGAAGCCGAGCGGGCATCTCACGGACAGACACCCGCACATCTTCTCAGACATCTGCCGCCTGCTCCCTCCAGGTCCTGGGCCAGGCCCTGAGGAGGCCCCCCAGGGGACACGCTGTGCTCCCCGCCGTCCCCATGCACAGCCATCTTCTGCCGAGTTCCACTGTGCCGACCAGGCCCGTTTTAAAATGACTGAAAGGAGAACTCTGTCCCCTGCAGCCGAGGCAGTGACGGGTGTGTAGGTGTCCTGAGATGCCCAGCAGCTGTGCAAAGGTGCAGGAGCTTAATGGCAGCTCAAGGTTACACTCAGCGACTGAGGGGGGGCCCCAGGGCCGCCTCTTGAGGGTCTTCGTTTCACACCTCAAACACTTTGCCAGCCGAGCGGAGGGGCGGGGCGGGCCCCAGTGTGGGAAAAGACAGGAAAGTGGAAAAGCTTTGCTTCCGAGGACATGAGGGCTTTTTCTGGGAGAGTTCAACGATTGTGCGTGGCCATCCAACCCCCATCCTGTTCCACTGTCCCTCATCCGCGCCTTTCTTAATTTTTTTCTGTTATATTTTCCTACCACCGTGCCTCAAACCTGGCTCGTGCTTTAACCTCCACCCAGACCTCCTGCCTTCCTGCCACCCTCTCACCTCTTCACGCTTTCTCCCTTGGTGTATCAGCCCAGGGCATGCAGTGAAGGCAGGCAGAGGCCTGCAGAAATCCAGAGCCACAGTCAGTGACCTGTGCCTTCTTCGTATCTTTTTTGGGGCCTCTTTGAGCCCTGGGGCTCAGCTTAGAGTCCTTCTGGGAGAATGTGACTCATATCTAAGGCAGGAGAGTGGCTACCCGGAGTGCCTCGGGGTCCTGGCAGGCCTTGGTGAGGTAGCTAGGAGAAAACGGGAGGGAAGGAATTTGGTGTCAGTTGGGGTAAGCCCAGCAGCTGGGGGCTGGGGGGGCCGGCTGGAGCTCCGGATGCTTGGGTTTCATCCCTGGTCTGGGTGTGGCGGCACTTAGAGCAGCTGATCTCCAAGTGAGTTCGGTCAGGGCCAGGGCCGAGGGTGCCCAGGTTCTTTCTTACCTTGGCGTCTCTGCAGTCCCAGGAACAGCAGTGCCAGGAGGAAGAGGCTGCTGGCAAAAAGGACTCCAAAGGCCGTCCTCTGCTCTGTAGGTGACAGAGGCGTGGACGGGGATCAGTAGCGGGAACCATACTGAGCCCTCACGTGCAGCGTCTGCCCCGGCAGGAAGGCCAGGGCGCGCGCGCGCCTGCGTTCAAGCGTCCCTGGTCGGGGAGCTCCTATCAGGGGTTCTCCTGCTCTCGCCCAGGGACCAACACAGTGGCGCTGGGACCTGCTCAGGGAGGACGTCCGGGTGTCACTCCACCCAGAATCCTCTACCGCTCCCCACCTCAGGACAACCTTTTTACAAACGGCTTTGCACGGGAGATTTAGTTTAGATTAGCTGGTGATAGTTAAACTGTTATTGTGTAAACAACGGGAATGCTGTAAGCGGAAGCAAAACCCCAGTTGCGGGGAAGCTTACAGTCTCATGAGCCACCACGGAAGGCATTTCGAGGTGCCGGTGCCGACTCTTTACAGTGTAAGACCTTTCGAAGACATTCTGTGGCCTCGGGATGAAATGCCAGCTTGAAGGCCTGTTGTTATCTGCCCATCAATAGCAGGAGGGGGGTTGAGGCTGTAGGGGAATCAGCCTGCCTATTTTCCACATTTTCTGTTTTACCATCTCCTAGGCAGGTGACCTTGGGCAAATTACTGAACATCTGCAAGTATCAGTTACTCATCTCTAAAATGGGAGGAGTGAGAACCTGTGCAGGCCCACATCTGAGTGCTCGGTGCAGTGCTGGCTTGATGCAGATGCTCAGTGAATACCAGCACCTCTCAAGCTTCACGGCCACAGCCCCCTTTCCCCACGCACCCTTGCCTCTAGCCGTGCAGGCCCCCCGTTCTTTCTAGCCTGTTTTATAATGAGGCCTTCACACATGCCGTCCCTTCTGTCCTGGTGTTCCCTGCCCCCGACCCAGCTCGGCCGGCTTGCAGGCCTCCCCCGGGTCATCTTCCCTGACTGCCTAGTCTGTCCCTCCCACTGGGCTAAGCTCCTCGAGGGCAGGATGAGGAATTGTTCAGCCTTGGTCTCCAGCTCTCAGCAGTGCCTGGTACCCCAGAACTCGGGGGGTAATAAAGTCTCGGAGGACGGGGTGGGACCTCTGGAGGCTGTCACCTTGGGAAAGAAGCAGCCGAGACTGTGGGAAGCAGGACAAGGCCAGAGGGCAGGAGCCGTGAGCCCAGGTGTGGCGGTGGGGAAAGCAGGGCACTCCCATACCTGGTGGGGCAACCCAGGTGTTGGCCACCATGGGCTCCTCCAGGGAGACGTGGGTGACTTGGCAGGTGTAAGTGGCACCCACAGTGCCAGGCTCTGCCGTCAGGGAGGAGGAGATGCTGTAGGTGCCTGCTGTGCTCTGCCGGAGGCTGGAGAAGGAGGCGCCAGAGACTGGGGCCGGGGCTCCCCCCAGCTCCTCCCGGGTCCACGTCACCGTCACATCCAGAGGGTAATAGCCAGTGACACTGCAGAGGAGGGTGGGTGGCAGAGCTTCGCTCGCCAAGCTCAGTAGAACTTTGGGGGCAGCTGGAAGAAAGGAGGAGAAATAAAATCCCACAGGCATCACCGGGGCAGCAGAGGAGCCCAGAGCCTTCTCCTGCTGAACATAAGAGCAGGTTGTGGAGGCGGAAGTTTCCTCCTCAGTGAGGTGCCAGGCGGCGGGGGGATAGTGGCGGTGAGGGGTCCACCTGGATGCACGACATAAGGGGGAACGATTCCCACAGGTAACTGAAAATCAACAGCAAAACCAACTAAAGGTTGGCTTGCTTCTTAGCATCACTACAAGCCAGTGATGTTAAAGGCTGTCCTTGTTGAAACGGGCCTCCCAGTCAGGACCGCTCCCACGCCCCTCCTTGGATGTGGTCCAGAAGGACTGGGGTGACTGGAGACAGCCGGCCAGTGCGGGGCAGCAGGATCCTGGGCTGGGAAACTTCTCAATGGAATTATCTGGAGCCTGACGGGAAACTCCATCTGATGCCATCTGCGCTTCTAGGATGCAGATGGCATTCGGGCTGTGGGAATGCAGTCTGCCTCTCAGGAAAGTGCCCTTGTGTTTGATCCCATTCTGGAAGACACTCTCAATAGGCATATCCCTTTCCCTCTTCCCGGCATAACTGAGTCCTGGCCTCACCTTGGATGTTGAGCTGGATGATCTGTTGAGCTTGGTACAGGGAGGTTGTGATCTGGCAGACGTAGGCCCCCTCATCCTTCAGAGTGAGGCTGGGTAGGGTGAGGGAGGCGTCCCCAGCCATGAGCAGCTGCTGAGGCTCCAGGGTGGCGCCCTCCCGCTTGGCCTGCCCCTGCCCCGTGGTCCAGCCGTACACCAGCTGGCCACTGCCCTTATACTGCAGCCGCCACTCCACGCTGGTGATGCCCAAGCCTGGTGCCATGGAGAAGCCACAGTGCAGGGAGGCTGAGGACCCCAGCAGGAGATTCAAGGATGGGGTCTGTGTTGTCACCTGGAACTCCACTGTGGGAGAAAGAGGGGTGATTGTGGGCCGCTCCCTCCTTGAGGCCACCTGATCTCTGAGCTGTGGCAGACTCGGGGTGTGTTGAGAGGCAGCATGCATGCGTGGTACTCTTAACCATTTTGGAGTCACTTACCCCTTGCACAATCTGATGAAAGTTATGGACCAGGCAAATACATATGCAAAATTATGGCTTACTGGGACTTCCCTGGTGGTCCAGTGATAAAGAATCCACCTTCCAACGCAGGGGACGCAGGTTCGATCCCTGGTCGGGGAACTAAGATCCCACATACTGTAGGGCAACTAAGCCCGTGCGCCACAACTACAGAGCTCGCGTGCCTCAGTGAGAGAGCCTGAGTGCTGCGAACTACAGAGCCCACGTGCCCTGGAGCCCATGCACCACAACTAAAGACAGAAAACCTGCACGCCACAACTTGAGAGAAGCCCAAGCACCACAACGAAGATCCCGCATGCCTCAACGAAGACCCCGCATCCTGCAACTAAGACCCAACGCAGCCAAAAAAATAAAAGAAAAAATTTATATTAAAAAAAATTATGGGTTACTGTTGACCCTCAGGTTAAGAACTACTGGAGGGGCTTCCCTGGTGGCTCAGTGGTTAAGAATCCGCCTGCCAATGCAGGGGACATGGGTTCAAGCCCTGGTCTGGGAAGATCCTCATGCCGCGGAGCAACTAAGCCCGTGTGCCACAACTATTGAGCCTGCACTCTAGAGCCCGCGAGCCACAACTACTGAGCCTGCACGCCTAGAGCCTGTGCTCCGCAACAAAAGAAGCCACCGCAATGAGAAGCCCCCGCTCGCCGCAACTAAAAGCCCGCGCGCGTGTAGCAACGAAGACCCAACGCAGCCAAAAATAAATTTAAAAAAAGAGCTACTGGAGTTGCAGTCAGCTTTCAGAAGCCCGGCTCTTCCACTTAACTCCCTCTGTGGCCTTGGGCAAGCCCCTCAGTGTTGCCGAGCTCATCTGCTTAGAGCAAGGCTGCTGAGGTGTCTGGTGGTGGTGTCTGAGCCAAACGTGCTGAACCCCAGTCTAATGAGGAAAACAATCGGGCAGATCCAAATGCTGGGACACCTACAAGACAGTGGCCCGGCCTCCAACTAGTTCAGGCTCTGAAGACTGTTCTGGAGTAAAGGAGGCTGAAGGGACAGGACAACTAAATACAAGGCGCAATCCTTGTCTGAATCCTGGACTTCAGAAACCAAACCGAACCAAACCCCCCAAGGCTATAAAGAACATGACAAGGGCAATTGGAGAAGTCTGAATTTGGACTTCATATTTGATAGTAGTATTGTATCCATTTTAAAATGCCTTAAGTACGACAATCAGGGGCAGACCCAGCCATGGTGGGGGAGGTGAGGATGGTCCGCCCTGGCAGGCAGGCAGGAGTGTTTGACCACTGACGTGGTTCAGAACTGCCAATGTAGGCTGATGGTGAGGATACGTTCGTCCGTTGTCTGCACACTGCACCCCCCTTACTGCCCACACCCCGGGTAGACCACTCCCCACCTTGGGCTGCTGCCGAGGCGATGGTTTTATGATTATGGAGAACATTCGTGTCTTTGGTTATAAACTAACACAAGCTATCCATGGAAGCACTTGGGATGAAGTGTAGAGATGTCTGCAGTTTACTTTCAATTAGTTAAGCGGAGGGGAAATGGAGAGAAGATGAGGGAGGGGGAGAGGATGTGCAACGTGTTGACAACTGGTGAATCCAGGTGCACGGTATACAGGTGTTTATTATTCTTTCACCTTTTTTTTTTGTAGGTTTGAAATATCCCAAAATAAATGGGGGCAATGCCTAGCTAGGCTAGGACTATGGTTGACACTGGACAGACATGAGGACCCCTTTTCTGATGTAGCAGGATAAATTTAGGTTGGACCACAGAATAATTTGAGTGTTCTGGAGCCTTCTAAGGATAGAAGGGTAGGCCCCTAATCTTCTCTGGATGTGGTTGTCTTTTCTTGGAGGCAAAATATTGGATTCCATGAACTTTGGAGAAACCTATCATCATGTTCTCAATTTTCTGTGCTCTCTGAGATGTGCAGGGTTGGAGAGGGCAAGGACCAGGGTCTACTGATAGGAGATAATGAACAAATTCTGCGGGCCTGTGCTCTCCTCTCTCATCTTGACCAGGCTAGCTGTTCCCTGGGAGAAGCTGGCGCTCTGCTCACTGAGACAGCTGTGGACAGCATATGCAAATAGAGCATCACATGTCTTATGTCCTCAAGTCACCTGGCCAGGTGAAAATTATCCCCATTTGGGGTCTTTAGGAAGAAAGGACTGAGGCCTAGGGGACACCCTGAGATGACCAATGTGCACGGAGGTGGACTTGTCCCCTCCCTTCTCCTACTATTCCCCCATTTCTGACCCGTTTACAAAAATCAAAACTTTCTTTCTGCTACTTTTCATTTTCTCACCTTCAGTCCGCACAGTCCCCTGGGGGCTCAGGGGCAGTTTCAGCGTAGGATGCAAGACAGCCCCATTCTCAGCATCCCCAAGAGTCTTCATCACCATGGAGATACTAGGTCCCTCTCCAGACACTAGCACATTGGTGATGAACCAGGTTGCCGTCTCCACCGTGGCCTTTGGCCTGGCCTGGAGAAAACAGCGGGAGATCTCACAGGTCACCTCTTTCCCGCTGCAGTCAGCATGGAGCAAGGCCTCGGCCTGGGGAATCTGTATCAGGTTCACTGGGGGAGAAGAGGGCAGCACAGAGATGGAGCTGGAGAGAGAACACCTGGGCTGATGGGAAGCAGTTGTGGGTGGGTGTCCTTGGGAACTGGGCTCAGGAACTGGAGGGAGCCCAGAAGGACTGGGACACAGGGTGGAGGGCTCTTACCTGAGGCCTCGAAGGTAATGAGTGGGTTGTCCTCGGCCAGTGTGCCCCCTTGGAAATCCGTGAGGCCTTCCAGGGAGCCGTCGTCTGGCACTGGCACCTGCTTCAGCACCAACAAGGCCTTCACCATGTTCTCACTGCTGGCGAAACCTCCACGGTGCCCACCTTCCCCCATCAGGAAGCAGTCCAAGATCACGTCCACTGCCCGCCACTGCCTTTCTACTGCAGGGAACAGGCTGGGTTGAGCACCCTCTTGCCCAGAAAGTTACTTCTATACTTGTCGAGTCATCAAGGGGTAATCTTCCCCGTTCCTAGCTGCCTCTGCGTCCAGCTCTGATCCTGTTTTACCCAGAACCAGCTTTCTGCGAAGCACCTGCTTCTCCGGGTACATACTTCTTGGTGTGAATTATTTATTTATTTATTTTTGGCTGTGTTGGGTCTTCGTTGCTGTGCACAGGCTTTCTCTAGTTGCGGTGAGCAGGGGCTTCTCTTGTTGTGCAGCACGGGCTCTAGGCGCAAGGCTTCAGTAGTTGCGGCTCGCGGGCTCTAGAGCGCAGGCTCAGTAGCTGTGGTGCATGGGCTTAGTTGCTCCACGGCATGTGGGATCCTCCCGGACCAGGGCTCGAACCCTTGTCCCCTGCCTTGGCAGGCGGACTCCCAACCACTGCACCACCAGGGAAGCCCGGTGTGAATTATTTAAAGTCCTGATTTCCCTTGCTCAGAGGTATTTAAGAAGCTTATTTCCACCTATCAATGGAAAGCTATCTCTTCAAAGGAATTCTCAGCAAACGTATATAAATGAACAAAACTGCATTGGGAGAGGAGACGGGCCTGGTTGCTAGGGCGTTGGCAGCCGTCTCAACTTCCCAGTCAGCCCCCAGGGTCTGCTCGCTCCGTGCTTTTACAGGTGGCCTTCCCCTCCCCCACCTCTGGGGAGCACCTACCCGCCTCCGTGATCTCCTAGCTAGGGGCCCCCCTTCCTCTCCTGAAGGTGTCCGCTCCCAGGCCAGCTCCCTCTCCTGTAGGACACGGGCCCACCACATCCACCGAGGCGGCCCCTCATTCCTTCGTTTGGCCCTTTCCCCAGAGTTCTCAGTCTCTCTCCCCGGCACAACTGGTTCCTTCCGTTACCAGCCGCCGAATCTTCCGCCTGTTGGGCTTAGAAGGCGATTGGAAGCCATTCCCGGCCCCTTTCCCCTTCTGCGACCTCGGGGAGGGTGGCTACCTGATGCTTCTTTAGCCCGACACGCCCCACCCGCCAGCCCCCGACTCACCGGCGTCTGCTGCCCCGGAGAGAGCCAAGCAGACCAGCAAGCACCACCCCTCGGAGCCCATGGGGGCTGCTCTCAGGCCCTCCTCCCCCGCCGCCCCTCCTCGTGCCCCGCGCCGGCCAGGTCCGGGCTGGAGAAGGGGCTCCAAACGCGCCTGCCTGGCCGACCGCCTGGCCCCGTCATTCCTCTCCGCCTACTTGGCTTTCGCTTTCACTTTGAGGAAGTGTCACCGAGGCTGCCTTGGCCTCTGGCTGAAGCCATTGGTGCTGGAGCCAGAGCCTGCTCACTGTTCTTTCTTTCCACCTTCTCCCCCGCAAAAAAAATCCCCCGGTTATTTCAGGACCTGACTTCACCGCGTGCGCCCTTTTGCCCTTTTGCTCCCGACCAGCCCCAAGAAAGTCGAGATATGGGAAGGGAGGCGGGGTGGAGTAAGGGAGGGACTGACAACAGACTCAGCTCCCCAGTAGCCGGAACCTTTCCCCACTTGCTGTGGGCGCCTTACCTGCCCGCCCCCGCCCCCGCCCCAACCCGCGTGGGCCCCAGCGCGCCTGCGCGGGAGAAAGCTCCGCCCTCAGATCGCGGGTCTGCGAGGAGGGTGGGCGTGGCCTGCGTGGGGATACTGAAATCTCAGGGCTGGAAAGCTGCAGGCGCTGAGTTCTGTCTCTTTATTTCGCCGAGTTTCTAGGTCAGCGGTACACCATGTGGGCCTACCGTAGGCGGAAGTATGTCTCCCACCTGGAGCCCTAGCCCTCTTGCAGCACAGGGGTGCAGCTGACACGCTCGGGGTCCCGCTTCCCGCCCTCCACCTCGTTCCCCTGGGTCCTCGCCACTGCCAGTCTCGAAAAGGCACACAGGACCGTTTCCCAAGTCGGCACACACGAAAGGGTCCTGATGAGAGGGTAGTGCTGAAATTGGAGGTGCCGGCTCTCGATCCCCCTGGATGGCGGGTGGGTTGAGATGGAGGCTAGGACTTGACTGCAGTGACGGCCCCCCTCCGCCGAGCGCTGGCTCAGGGGTAGGAAGCGGGCTCTGGTTTTCGGTAATCCTCCTGAATGGGGATGGCACTGCCCTCTTCCTCCCTGGGGCAGCTGTAAGGACAAGGCTCTGCAGGCGCCTCTGGACTTTCTCTCGTGTCTGAAGAGGGAGAATCAGATGAGTGTTGATCGGTGGAGGATGGGTGAAGGGAGAAGAGGTGAGCAAAGGCGGGCTGTCAGGAGGGCCCCAGCTTAGAGGAGGGGAAGAGAGGCCACAGGGTGCTAAAGATGGAGCTGGAGAGATTCAGTGAGGTTCCAGATTGGGAGGCAAAGCCGAGATGGTGGGGTGGGGTGCGGAAACCTGAATTTTGTCTCTTACTTAATCTACATTTTCTTTGTTGACGGAGAAACAGGGCTCCGACTATGAAGAAAGCAAAAAACATTCCAGAGAGGAGCACAAAGATGCGGATGCAATCCACGCTGCACAGGGACCTTTGGGCTGTGATGGGATGGGCAGGGGTCACAAGGGGGTTTGGGGGAGGGCCTAGCCCTTGACTCCCCTCAGCCCAGCCCTCTGTCACCCCTGCCTCTCCGCTTTCCCCACCTTCCTCCCCGGCCCCCACCATTGGACCACGTCCTTTTCTAATCCCTGGACTCTGCTTCTCCCTCTTCTGACCCCTGTTCCTAGGAACTTTCTGGCTGGCTTCCCTCCTGGACCCTCCTGTGTGCATTCTCTCTCTCAGGGTGGGGAGTGGGGAGAAAACTCACGTGACCAGTGGGTAGAGAGAGTTGGGGCAGGCAGCCACCTGGAATCAGCCAGAGTCCGAATATGCTGGCCTGTACTGGCTTCTGGTACCTCTGGAAAAACAGAGACAAGATGGGCAGCCGCAGGGGGCCCCAGAGGGCACAAGGCTAGGCTGAAGGCCTAAGCGAGCCTGGGCGAGATGCGAAGGCCGGGACAGGCGGACGAGGCAACGTATGTGGGGCTGGGCATGGGAGAGGCGGTGCTGGTTGGGGTGTGACCCTTACCCCCAATGACCAGACGAAGGGTTGCCTAGAACTTACCTTCAGCATAAGGTGAGTGGGAGGGTTGTGGGTGTGGGCCTGGGGCCTGGGCTGGACCAACACACTCTGTACACTCCTTGTCCCTGCACTGCCAGCCCTCGGGGCAGGCACACTCCGAGTTGGCGGTGAGGGAGCAGTTTCGAATGAGAAGACCTGGTGACAGAGGAGAGGGAGGGAACACACAGGGTCCACTGGCTTAATCCCCTCCCCCGCCTCCCAGGCCTGCCCCTCCCCCACTGTCACCCAGTGCCTTTGCCATTTGTGTTATTGTTATTCAAGAAAAACTCGGACCCTTTAGAAAATTCATGGTTCAGAAGTAGAAACAGCTTACATGATTTTTCCTCTCACTCACTGATGTTTTTAGAACTTCTTATTGAAGTATACTTGTAGAGAGGTATACATGTCACAAGTGTAAAGCTTGAGAACTGGGACAAATTGGACTCACAGGTGTAACCAGCACCAGAGTAAGAAACAAGATGACGGGGGCTTCCCTGGTGGCGCAGTGGTTGAGCGTCCGCCTGCCAATGCCGGACACATGGGTTCGAGCCCTGGTCTGGGAAGATCCCACATGCCACGGAGCAGCTGGCCCCGTGAGCCACAATTACTGAGCCTGCGCGTCTGGAGCCTGTGCTCCGCAACAAGAGAGGCCGCGATAGTGAGAGGCCCGCGCACCGCGATGAGGAGTGGCCCCCACTTGCCACAACTAGAGAAAGCCCTCTCACAGAAACGAAGACCCAACACAGCCATAAATTAAAAAAAAAAAAAGAGCTGGTGACACGTACGTGCGCCGAGACAGCGCGAATTGGAGAAAAAAAAAAAAAAAACCTCAATAGGTTACCAGAGTAATTCAAGGTAAACTACAAATAAAGGATAATTGAGACAGAATTTAAAAAAAAAAAAGAAAAGAAAAGAAACAAGATGACCAGTCGTGTTCCTTTCTAGTCACTAACACCGTCCCCACCAAGAATAGCTACTGACTTCCTAACACCACACGTTGGTTTTGCCAGTTTTTGAACTATATGCATGAATCATGCGCGTGTGCTCATTTGTGCCTGGCTGCTTTTACTCAGCTCTTTGTGAGATTAATCCAGTGTTGAGTGTGATTGCAAATCGTTCATTCTCACTGCCATCTGGTGTTCCCCTGTGTGAATACACCACCATTTATTCATCCGTTCTACTGTTGGTGTGCATTTGGGTAGTTTCCAGTTTTTAGCAATTGGAAATGGTGCTGCTGTGGTCCCCAATAGGTTTTTAACTTTACTGATATCCTTTGCCTCTAAAATATAATTTGTATTCAAGTGTAGAGGTCAGGGGCTGGGTGGCTGCCAATCGGTGATACTGGGGGATGTAGGTAGGAAGGGTGCCGCATGGGTTGGGCTCATGGGTGTTTTGGGGGTGAGAAGAGAAGTGTGACTCTGGGGAAGGTGATGGCACCCGGATGTGGGCCAGGCCTGAGCGGGAGCCTGGGGGGGCAGGGTGCACTCATGAGAACCCAGGGAGAGGAGCCCTGACAGGTGGGAGAGGGGTGCAGAAAGGGACGTCTGAGGATACCAAAGCCTACCATCAACCCTCCCAATTGCTTTAGTGTGCGCCTTTTGTCAGGAAAAGGTGTCAATTCCTTCTCATCTTTATGCCCCTGTGGCATCTCCTTTCTGAATTCTGACTCATGGTTGCTACTAGAACTTGGTTTCCTTGTGGCTCACCAGGAATTGTGAGCCAGCCTGGACGAGGATCTGCACAGGAAGAGCAGTGATGGAGGAGGGAACGGTGGTGGTGGAGACGGGAATAGGTAGGGAAGATGAAGAAGATCAGGGAGGGTATCTGCCCAAAGGGATGGGAAGGGTTAAAGAAGGGGCTGGGATTGGTTAAAAAATGAGTGAAGTGCCATTGTTTTCAATGGAGTCTCCAGAAACCTGGGAGTTCTCTTCACCGTGTATAACCCGTGCACAGAATTCCATGCTGATTTCAGGCACGTGTCCATCTTACAGATGGGAATACTGAGGTCCAAGAGGACCAAACCCATTCAGCCTCTTTCCAGTGCCCTGGAGTCCTGCAGCCAGGTGCTGCCTGAGTGCTTCAGGGATCTGTGGGCTGAATCCCACAGAGGAGGATCGTGGGTTGGGCTGGTCTGGAACAGAGTGGAGGGAGCTCGGACTGGCTCAATATTGGGAAAAGGCCTTCCACTGGGGCCTGCAGAGTGAGTTGGGGAGGCTTTGACTAAAAAAAGCGTCCTAGTCTTGCCCAGGTTGTTGCCAAGAAGAGAGAAGCATCCATGAACAATCATATCTGTAAGTTAAGTAGACTGAGGAATACCTCTTGTGTATTTCGTATGCTGCCGTTTGACTGATTTGCAGCAGCAAACCCTTGTATTTATTTTCAAGAATACAGTATTAAAAGGCCTAGTCAGACTCAATGCATTTACAGGCGAGTAATGTGGTTCAGCTAAATAGTCCTCAAAAGTGTCCTGCTGAAGGGCTTCCCTGGTGGCGCAGTGCTTGAGAGTCCGCCTGCCGAGGCAGGGGACACGGGTTCGTGCCCCAGTCCGGGAGGATCCCACATGCCGCGGAGCGGCTGGGCCCGTGAGCCATGGCCGCTGAGCCTGCGTGTCCGGAGCCTGTGCTCCACGACGGGAGAGGCCACAACAGTGAGAGGAACAGTGAGAGGCCCGCGTACCGCAAAAAAAAAAAAAAAAAAAAAAAAAAAGTGTCCTGCTGGAGAATATTTGTTCAAAGGGGCCACTTTAGATCTGCTGATCTATGTACACTGGTACATACACAGTTTCTAAAATTCTAGCTAAAACGGAGAAATGATGAAAGTATTCATAACACAGCTGCTGATATTTCATTTCTTAGTTTTAAAAAAGATGAAATTACAAAATACATAAAGACACAAGCCACATACACATTCATTTTCCTGAATCGGCTTTTGGACAAAAAAAGGGTGTTACCCACTTTTTTTGGTATTGTTATGGACTGGTATTATTATGTCCTTAGAAAGGTGTATTCCAAGTTCCAGACAAATGTGCACTCTGAGAATACGGCCCGTGCATCAGTGGGGAGGAGACTTGTCTAAGACCTCGGGTCCTACAGCAACTTCCTACTTTGTATTGTCTTCATCCTAGCCGTAGACCCCTTCTCAGCAGACCCTCAGATTCTGCTTGCCCCTTCCCTGAATCACTTCACAGCTTTCCCTACCACATCAACACACACCTCCCAGGGCACCCTGTTTCCCACCACGGGCTCCACTTGCCGTAGCCTTGAAGCAACTGAAGCTCCTACTTCCCCCCCTTTGCTTCTCCATACCCACTTTGCTCCCCCAAATGCTTGCCCGTCTCACCAGAGTTACAGTACCGGCAGTTCTCACAGTGGGGCCGGGTATGGTGGTCTGGCGAGAAGGAGACCCCCGGTGTACACGGATCGCACTGAGAAGCCTTTTCATGCTGGTCACACTCCTTCACCAGGAACGTTCCTGTGAGCAGAGGTCCAGGGTCAAGGCCCAAGGAAGGCCACTCCCTCACCCTCTTCAAGGTGCTGCCTCTTGGCCTCTGCAGGATTCTGCTCCTTGCTTGAGCTCAGCCTCCCTCTCTGCATCCCTCCACCTCAAGCCTGGTCCTCTCTCTCCATACTCAGCTAGACCCTGGCAAGGCCTCCTCTTACCTGGCTCACACATCTGGCAGCACCTTTCTCCCTGAGCCAGGTAATGCTTTTCCGGACACGTCTTGGAGGCTGGGGTCACTGAGAGCCCTGCCAGGGTCCCCAGAACCCACAGCCAGCAGGGAGGTGGCCGGGCCATGGTTACTGCCCGGGGAGCTCTTCCTGCCCTGGCTGCTGACTTCGGGCCTTGGGGGAGCTGGCACCTCCCCAGCCCGGCGCTGGTGCCTCTTCTTTGCACCTTCCTGTTTTCTTGGAGTTGTCCCCGAGTCGGGTGGCAGGCTGACCTTTGATGCAGTTGAAGTTCTACTGTAGCTGTTTCTCGCTCAGGCAGCTACCGCCACCCCTCCCCCTTTCTCATGCGCTGGGTGCTGGGAGTGCATTAAAAGGCAAACTCTGTCAGAAGACCTGCTCTCTTCAAAACGCCCCCAACATGCCAGCCTCTCCGTGACCTCTGTCTGTCTTCCGCTCGTGAAGAATTTAACTCTGCCTGCAGCTTTTATAAAATGTTGGATGCACATGGACACGCACGCTCCTGTTCAAGCACCTGCACACAAAGATGCCCGTGTTGCCCCCTGTTCACAGCTGTGTGTCCCCACGCCTCTTCCCACACCACTTCTTACACACAGATCGGCAGTTTAGGGAAGGAAGGGAAACCAGAACTGAGTACGGGTCCGCACACTCTTATCTGAAACTCTTGGGGATCGGATACATTCACAATTTTTCATATTTGGGGAAGAAACCAGCACCACATGACACCCTCACGGGGCTGGAGCAGCGCTCACCACCAAGCACAGCATTTCTGCAGCAGAACTGTGGACCCTTTCAGTGGGGTGGATAGCAACTGTAGCCAGCCTCACGTCCACTGACGTCTGGTTTCACGGCGCAAAGAGTTTACTACGGGATTAATTGTTCACAATTGCAAACAAGGGACTTAAACCTGTGTCTCTTCTCTGTCAGGCTGTGTGCCAGGAGCTCACACATGATCATGTAACCTTCGTGCCAGCCTGTGGTACGGGTGCCACCCATTCCCAGCTGGCCTCCCTCACCCTACTATCATCTTTATCCTCCCCTTCCCACCTCTGGCTGTGTTCGCCATTGGTCCTGGAGCACCCGGGCGTCGGCTCTCCCAGCCTTGGGCACTTGGGATTCCATGTTGATCCTATGGGTCATTGTTTCCCTATTTCTGTGGTTCTCCTGGGAAGACTGATTTGGGGATATTGGAAATAGCAGGACTTTCCCCTCTTTGAGTCCCAGGAACACATGGGTCATACAGCCCCCCCACCCCCTCCTCTTTCCCCACAGACTGGCTTGTTTCTCCAGGGCCATTTTTTCATTCAGGGGCTTTGACGTTGTTTCCACACTGCTCATAAAATCTCACACCCCTGGGGCTCCTCTGTTAGATCTGTCCTCTGTCTCATTCTTCGGTTTCCTTTCTCTTCATTTTTTCCATCCTCCTGTCTTTCCCCAATTTCCTCTACTCTTCAGGACAGTCCTCTCAAGTGGGAAGCCACACAGGGGTGTGATTTGAAGGGTTACCTGTGTAAAACCATCCTTCTGGTTATATCTGGCCGGGTGCCTGAATTCCCTTCTCAGAGAGCGTTACCCTTGGGACCTGAGGATTTTGCTGTCACCAACAGTCCTGCCTGCATTCCCAGATTATGGTCTATATCTTCACTGTTAGTCTTTTTTTTTTCAGCCACACGGCTTGTGAGATCTTAGTTCCCCGACGAGGGATTGAACCCAGGCCCTCGGCAGTTAGAGCTCAGAGTCCCAACCACTGGACCGCCAGGGAATTCCCTTCACTGTTAGTCTTAAACTTCAAGGTGGGCATGGAGAGACATGTGGGGATGCAGGAGACCCTGGAAGAATGGTAAGGTGTTGGGGACCTTTAGGGAGAAACTTGCCAAAGGGGGAATTGAGGATGCTGGTAACTAACAGCCTCCACTAGACCCTGGGCTCCCCCACGGGGGGTCTCCGTTCTCTGGGTCAAGGCCCATTCCCTCCTCTACCCATCACTTCTCTGGGCGGCTGGGGGGAAGGTAAGAGCAGGGTCTGCCTGGCTTTCCTGGAGTACCTCTGGCCAGGAGGAGGAAAGCCAGTTTTCTGGCCCTCTTTTCTGGATGAATGGAATGACTTCATCTGCCTTCTGTGCTTTTTGCACCAACTTCTGGTGGGCCTTGGCCTGTCCTGGGCTGGCCCCCTAGACTGGACAGCCTTTTCTCTTCTCTACAGACCCTGCAGGTGCATCCTGCTGACCTCTCCCCACCAAGTCCTCCACCCTCACTTTCTCTTTTGGGGTTCAGCTTCTCCCCACTCCCGGCTGGGCCGAGATACATAGTCCCTTCCCAGCAGCTCCCTCCCTTTCTTGCATCTACAGAGACAGGCCCGCAGAAGCCCTTCTCCTCTGACAACTTTCATTAGTTTTGAGAAGGTAATCTGGAGCAGGGGAGGCAGCCTGGATGTCAGCTGGGGTCCCCTTGCTACTTATCCCTAGACAAGACACCCCACGTCTTCTGGTCAGGGCAGGTCCCGGGCAGAGTGGGAAGAGGCAGTGCTGTGGACTTGCACGGATTCCAGTGGGTCCGGTGTGATGGTCACCTCTGCTTCTGCTTCCTCTTTCAGCTGAAGCCTTGTGCCTGCCTCTCTGCTCCTGGGTATTCCCGTACCTCTGCCCCGCCACAGGCCCCAGATTGGGGACACAGGGCTTTCTTGAATTTTCCTCTGAACCAACTATAAGCAGAAATCTGTTAGGTGTGGCAGAATTTTGCTGAAGCTTTAGATCTCATAAGGATACAAGTTAAATTGCATTTTGGATATTCTGGTTCTTAATGGTCCTTCCCCAAAGCAGTAGAGGCACCGAGCATCCTGGCTGTCCTCTCCCCTCCTTTTGTCACAGACCACCTTTCAGAAACCTGTCAGGCAGCATCCCTCCACTCTCTTCAGTTCCTAATCCTCATATCAGTCTTGGCCCTTTATAAATCTGTAATCAAGTCCTCAGCGGAACTAAACTCTCCCTTAGAAGGAAGTTCTGTTCTACTACACAGACATCAGAAATCATATTCCCCAGCCTCATCAACCAAACCCTTAGTTTTTCTAGTCTTCTTTGTCTTCCACTCCATTCCTTCTTCTCCCGACCCCCCAGGCCCCCAACACTTTAGATACTCCTTCCCAGCAAGGCTTTGAGAGACCAACTAGGCAGGACAGAGGGGTGGGCTGCTTAAGGGTCTGGGTGCTCACATCCCAGTTCTGTAGCTTGCACCCCTGGGACTCCTCAGTCTGGGTGACATGGGGGACTGACCAACTCTGGGCAGTTCTTCCAACCTCTGACCACTTTTCAGTATCTCAATCCCAGCTCCTAGTGTCTCCTAGCATGTAAGGCACCTACTACGTATGAGATGGTCCAGCCTCAGCTTTGTTCCCTGGCAGTTCTATCCACAATTATAAAATCGAAGTTTTGGAGGGCCCAAGGCCACACTGACCTTGTAAATTCCACTCCTCATCCATTTGACAGGTATTTGTTGCACGTCCATTCTGTGTCAGATACCGTCTAAGTAATGGGACAAAATGATGAAAAAAAATAAACAGCTGGTTTCTGCCCTTGTGGAGCTGACACAACAGTAAGAGGCAGACATTGATCAGATAATCTCTAAGACACATGTGAAGTTCTTAGCAATGGCCATTACTGCCGCACCATGAAGGGGAGAGTCAGGGTGCAGGGATGGGAGGGCTGGCGGGTGTTTCAGCCAGCAAGCAAAGTTTAGCTGAGGTATGTGGCCTCTGAGCTCCCACCTACCTGAGAATTGTTTCTTCCTTTGGTTTGGGTTTCCACACACCACCCTATTCTTCCTTTGACCACTTCTCTTCTTTTGATCAGTGGTAGTTTTTCTTTTCTTAAATACAGATTATATAAAATAGGGATGATCTGTCCCTTGAAGGCTTGGTAAAATTGTGTGTGTGTGTGTGTGTGTGTGTGTGCGTGTGTGTGTATTTTGAGCATAGGTTTTTCACTACTGCTTTAATTCAGATTTTCAGTTTCTTCTGGAGTCAGTTTTGGTAGGCTATATTTTTCTGGGAGATGGTCTATTTAATCTGTTTTAGATTTATGGCCATAAATGTTTAAAATCACCACTAGATCTGTAGTTATTTTCTCTCCCAATATTTGTTTATAATTTCTCATTTTTTCTTGATACACTTTGCCAGAAATAAGTCTAATTTATTTATTCCTTCAAAGAACCACCTCTTGAATTCACTGTTTCCCTATTATTTTTTTGCTTTGTTTCATTTTACACTCTGGTCTAATTTTTATTCCTTCCTTTTACTTTCCTTGGGTTTATTCTGCCTTTCTTTTTCTAATTTCTTGAATTGAATGCTTGGTTCATTAATTTAAAATTTTCTTCTTTTCTAATGTATACATTTAAGAATGGCTTTAGCTATGTCTCATAAGTTTTGCCACATTGTGTCTTTATTATTGTCGGTTTATTTTTCCCCATTATTATTTATTTTTGACCTATGTATTATTTATAAGTATATTTTAAAATTTCTAGATTTAAGGTTTAAAATGTTCTCTTTTATATTAACTTAAATTTTGTTTTAACGTGGTCAGAGAATGTCATCTATATGTGTAATATGGTAGGCAGAATGCTGGTCCCCCAGTGATGTCTCTAACTCTGGAACCGAATATATTTTGTTATATGGCAATGGGGAATTCAAGCTGCAGACAGGATCAAGTTTGCTGATCAGTTGACCTGGAGTTGGGAAGATTATCCTGTGTTACCTAGGTGGACCCAATGTAATAGCAAGTAAAAGAGGGAAGGAGAGAGAACCAGAGAGGTGTCAGCATGAGGAGGATTCAGCCTGATACTACTGACCTTGAAGATGGAAGAAGAGGGCTATGAGTCATGGACACGTCTAGAAACTAGAAAGAGCAAGGAAACTGAGTCTCCCCTGGAGCCTCCAGGAAGAAACACAGCCTGCTGACACTTTGATTTTAGCCTAGTGAGAGCCATTTTGGGCTTCTGACCTATGGAACTCTGATAGTAAATTTGGGTTCTTTTCAACTACTAACTTTGTGGCAGCTACAGAAAATGAAAACATATAGATCATCTGGCATTTGTTTGTGATTTACTATGTGGCCTAGTATGTGGCTGTAAATGTTCCATATGTGCTTAAAAAGAGAAGTATAATTCTAATTCATGGTGTCCAAACATTTTTGATTTTGTATTTCATCAATAAAATGATTTGGGGCATGTATCCTCAAATATATGCAATATTTAAATATAAATTATAGGGACTTCCCTGGTGGGCCAGTGGTTAGAACTCTGTGCTCTCACTGCTGAGGGCCTGAGTTCAATCCCTCGTAGGGGAAATAAGATCCCACAAGCTGTGCGTCACAGCCAAAATAAATAAATAAATAAATAATGTCATAGATTATATACTCAAATATATATAATAACATATAATACTCAAATATAATATAATATATGAATATATATTAATATAAAATATAAATATAATATAATAATACTCAAATATAAATTTTATATGAGTATAGACATTAGGGTAAGATAAAATTACATTGTCATATACAAAAATATAAAAAGGACGAGATAAAGTTGGAGAAAACAATATTTAAAGATAATATTTTTACTGATTTACAACATAAAAGATCTTTTTGTTCTCACTGGAATATTAATATATAACAAACTCTTATACAATATAACAATATTTAGTAATAATATATTTAGTAAGAGCAATGTGATTTAATGTGTTTCATTATTTTTCAAAAATCTCGCTACAATACTTTACATATAGTGACTAGGAGCTCGGGGTCTAAGTTCA
Organism: Mesoplodon bidens; assembly: GCF_964165515.1. Classification (NCBI taxonomy): domain Eukaryota; kingdom Metazoa; phylum Chordata; class Mammalia; order Artiodactyla; family Ziphiidae; genus Mesoplodon; species Mesoplodon bidens. The sequence goes on along the minus strand of NC_138167.1, from coordinate 5,557,337 downwards.
AATATTTGGTTTTAATGCCTGACCTGGATGAAAAGGGGCTCTAGGTCAGACTGTTTCAGGTGAGTTTTCTGATCTTGAATCTTGAGTCCATCAAGGCTTTTTCTGTTGGAATACTCGGGGACCCAGGTCAAGGGCATGTTCCTTCAAAGCAGTTTTGCGGTTGATTTTACCAGACACTCAAGAGATGTTACTGGCCTGAAACTAATTCCTATGTTATTTTCTTGGAGGCAGAGGAGGTTTCCAACCATGTGTCTAATATAAATTTGAGGGCTTCCCTGGTGGCGCAGTGGTTAAGAATCTGCCTGCCAATGCAGGGGACATGGGTTCGAGCCCTGGTCTGGGAAGATCCCGCATGCCGCGGAGCAACTAAGCCCATGCGCCACAACTACTGAGCCTGCGCTCTAGAGCCTGCGAGCCACAACTACTGAGCCAGCGTGCCCCAACTACTGAAGCTCGCGCGCCTAGAGCCCGTGCTCTGCAGCAAGAGAAGCCACCGCAATGAGAAGCCCGCGCACCTCAACAAAGAGTAGCCCCCACTCGCTGCAACTAGAGAAAGCGCGTGCGCAGCAACGAAGACCCAACGCAGCCAAAAATAAAAAAATTAAAAAAAATGATTTTGAACCCTAAATCTGAGTGAGCACAGGCTTATAGTTATACATTTTCAAGACAATTTTTCCTTCACCCAAAAAGCAGATGGAAACAGACAAGCTTCCTTGCTGAGGCTCCGTGTTGGTGAGTGGGTTTTTCTAGAGTTCCCCTAAAGGTGTCAAGCTTTATGTGGGAAGGTATGTTTTCCAGCTTCTGGTCTGGCGGGGCCCAAGGTCTTCTCCTCTGGACCCACGTAGGTGTTAAAAGACTCAGCCCCCAGGGGACCAGAGCCCCTCTTTGGCAGCTGGTATTTCCCTTCCTTTGTTGAGGGCTTAACTCTTGGTGTAAAAGATTGTTACGTAGCTTTTCAGGGCTTTTTTATTTTGTGCCGGAGCCAGAAGTCCCCTCTTCACGGGTGTTCTGTGGCCCTCTCCTCCCTGAGCACTGTTTCTGCTCTAGGGCTTGTGATTGTATGTGATGTATGGTTTAAAGACTTAATTTAGGTTTAAGATAAAACTGATTTCTGGACTCAGATATTGTGTACATTGACATGTAAGGTTTGAGTGCTGACTGTTGAGGTTTTCTGACTACGAGTTATAAAGCCACCAAAGGGCAAAACCAGTAAGGGGAAATTCTCAAAGACATCAGGGCAAGGAGACAGATGAGGGTCCCAGGACTCATACCCACCTAGACAGGAGGATCCTGGGGTAGGTGGAGCAAGTATGGCTTTCAGAATAACACAGATTGGTGGTCCAAAAGCACCTCTGCCAGTTCCTACCTGAATCAAGTCAAGCGAGTCCCAGGACCTCTCTGAATCAAGTCTGCGTCGGCTTGGGGATTGTGTCATGTTGGGAGAATTAACTGTAACGATACGAATGAAGTGCCTTGCCCCCTTTGGGTACTCAAGAAATGTTCATTCTTCCCCTCCCTTTCTTGGTGTTTGAGGCTGCAAGTCCCAAGACACGGGGTTGAGGGAACAGCCAATTAATCTGGGAACGAACCAAAGGAGCATGAAAGAGACAAAGACCCACCAGGATGGGCAAGCTGGCCGTGCAGTATGTCTGCTACACAAGTTACACTCAGGGGACCCTGGTTAAAAGAAAAGAAAAGTGATGTTGCAAGGGGGTGGGGCTGCTACCCCGCCGTGTGGGCTCCTGCACCCTGGCATTTCCTGGCTCCTCTCGCCCACCCAGATGAGTGACGACTGTACACACACCAGCTTAGTGATCTTCCCTGCTCGGAGGCAACACTGTGATTTCCCCGGACTTGCACCAAGTCTAAAGCACCGTGAGTCCTGTGAGTCACTTGCCTTCATTTCCCCTGCTGGTCTGTGGGGTGTCATCTGAGCCCTTACCTCTCATGGCTAGTTCATCTCCCAGTGGCGTGCTGAGTCAACCAGCACCGTCCAGCCAAAGCCTGACTGTTACATTGTCAAGAATCTTCTGAGCTCCTTATGCACTGGTAGCCTGAAATTGGCTGTGGTGGGAGTATTTACAGTCAGGTAAGTCAGAAAATGCTACAAATCAAGAGAGCAGCTATTAACTAGTTACCACCACATGGCTTCCACTGGCTCGCTAGGGCTGGGCCCCATCCTTGTCTTAAGTCCTCTTTTGGATCCTGGGGAAGCAGAATTCTTTCCTACCCGGGCCCCAGGCCCTCTCCTTCTGGCTTCTAGATAGAACTGCTGGTGGTGAGCCCCTGTCTCACTACTCGGATCTGCTTAGGATCCCAAACTAGCAGAGCTGGAAGGGAGGTTTCTGATCCTGTGGGTCCATCCTCTCATTTTGCAGATGTCAGAACCATAGGCCAAGGCGGCAGGATGACTGGTTCTTTGTGGCGAAGGCAGGAGAACGCACAGGCCTCCTGAACCCCGGCCCACTGCCGACCGTAGCACGTACAGAGCGGGCATGTACTGGTGCTCTCTGTACACGTTGCTGCACTGAATTCATGCCTGCCGATACCCTCAGCCTGCAGACATGCCTCAGCCGCTCTTCCGGTACCTTTCTGTTTCCCATCTCACCATTCACTCTCTGAAAACATCCCAATTTCTTTCTTTACTTGTCTTTTTCTAAATTGAAATTCAATTATACAAGTAATATTGATAGGTTCATAGCCTCTCTTTACAGAAAATTAAACCAGTAAAATCCATCAATTCCACCAGAAATTATATGCACTAGGGATTCTTGCACATGTGCCCCGGGAGATGCATGCAAGAATGTTCAAGCACTAATATGTGTGATAACAAAAGAAAAAGAAACAAAAGAACCCATAGGTCCATAAATGGTAGATTGAATAATAAATGATAGTAGATTCCCCTAACAGAATATTCACCCAATGGAATACTTTCGAGGAATGAAAATGAGTGACCTCCGTGAAGCCACATACGATAAGTATGGATGAATCTTAAAAACATAATATTGTACAACAATGTGAACGTATTCCTTAATGCCAGTGAATCGTATGCTTAAAAATGGTTAAAATGGTCAATTTTATGTTATGCATATTTCACTGCAAAAAACCAAGTAAACAAATAAATAAAACCATAATGTTGAGTGATATTGTGTGAGGGAAGCAAGCCACAGAAAAGGATATGAGTAAGATTCTATATATATGAAGTATAAAACCAGGCAAAACTAAACAGTTTTGTTGTTCAGGGACACACACAATCGGTAGAACTTAGAAAGAAAAGTAAGGGCGTGAGAGACACAACCCGGAGCTGCCTCCCCTGCTGGTGGAAGAAAGGTATGATCAGGAAGCTTCTAAATTTCTGCTAATGTACTGGTCTTAGCATTGGTTTTCATATTATTATTTCTATATACGATTTTTTCTTTTTTTTTTAAACATCTTTATTGGAGTATAATTGCTTTACAATGGTGTGTTAGTTTCTGCTGTATAACGAAGTGAATCAGCTATATGTATACCTATATCCCCATATCCCCTCCCTCTTGCGTTTCCCTCCCACCCTCCCTATCCCACCCCTCTAGGTGGTCACAAAGCACCGAGCTGATCTCCCTGTGCTATGGGCTGCTTCCCACTTGCTATCTATTTCACATTTGTATATATGTCCATGCCACTCTCTCACCTCGTCCCAGGTTACCCTTCCCCCTCCCCATGTCCTCAAGTCCATTTTCTACTATTTTGTATGTTTGGTATAGTTCACAATACAAATTTTAAAAACATATAAATATATTTATATATTCATACACATATACAAATAAAACACCTGATAGAGTCAACTGCAAAACCACTTTGAAGGGACATGCCCTTGACCTGGACTTGCAATTTGAAATCAGAAAATGCACCTGAAACCGTCTGACCTAGAGCACCATTTTTCATCCAGGTCAGGCATTAAAACCAAATATTTGAACTTAGACCCAGAGCTCCTAGTCACTATATATAAAGTATTGGAGCAAGATTTTAAAAAAATAATGAAACACATTAAATCACAGTGCTCTTACTAAATATATTATTACTAAATGTTGTTATATTATATAAGATTTTGTCATATATTAATGTTTGACTGAAAGCAAAAAAGATATTTTATGTTGTAAATAAGTAAAAATAATATTATCTCTAAATATTCTCCCCAACTTTAGTTTTTAATTTTTATTTTCATTTTTTTTGGCCATACGGCATGAGGGATCTAGTTCCCTGACCAGGGATGGAACCTGTGCCCCCTGCATTGGGAGCATGGAGTCTTACCCACTAGACCACCAGGGAAGTCCCTTAAAATTTGCCAATTATTTTTTTTTTTTGGCAGTGCCATGTGGCTCACGGGATCACAGTAGCCCTGACCAGGGACTGAACCTGGGCCACAGCAGTGAAAGCCTGGAATCCTAACCACTAGGCACCAGGGAACTTGTCTTCCCCAACTTTATGTCATCCTTTTTTATGTAAAAAATTAGAAGTGAAAATGGAAAAAAATATTGAACAATTATTGATGAGACTCAAATTCCCTTTGATCAATCTCCTCCCTTCAGCCCTGGGCCTGGTCCTCTCCCTGCTCCTTCAGGGGTAATCACTGTTTCAGGTTAGTGGGGATTCTTGCAGAACTTTTTCTAAACAAACAAATTATATGTGTGTGTTCTATTATTTTAGGAACGTTCATGGCCCCAAATGAGGGAAGACCCCTTTCGCTTGTTAGGCTGTTGTTAATAAACAGGTTCTTTTTTTATAGCAGGGAATGAAAGTTCAGAACCCCCAGAGACAGACATCTATCAGCAAAAAAACCCAGATGGATTTTTCCAGTAAAGTCCATTTTATTTCCTACTTAAAATATTATTAAGCAAAAATGAAATATTTCTCACTCTGTTCTCACACCCTCTCCTACTGAGGACCCTCTGTTTGAATTTCTCAAAGCAGGGAAGACCTCTGGTCTCCGGGCAGGTGGACGAAGAGCCTCTTGTACAGCCTGTGGTCACTACTTCTCCCTGGTGAGAAGCTTACCCCCCGCCTTTTATACCTGAGATGGTTGCTGGCAAGGACACCTAATTTTCACTTTCTCTTTCTTATTTGGGAATGGGAAGGTACCTCTGTTCTCTAAAGGAAATACTATACAAGCCTGCAGTAATTCTCCTAACACAGAGCCAGAAAGAAAGCCTATGGAACGAGTCATGCACTGCTTCTCTCTACTCGTTAAAAATGATCTCTTGGAAATGAAACAGCCCAAGCCTGGCAGTTCCATGTTCTTCCTGTGTTGCTTTTAAAAGTCCATCTTTTTTCCAGATAAAGAAAGGATTGTTAATTGGCCTGGTACCCCAGCCTGCCAGGCAGAGTTCTCCAAGGGCCCAGCACACTTGCGTTTTGGGTTGTGCTTTGTTTTTTCATAAATGATACAGAGTACACATCCTTCTAAAATTTGCTTTTTAAATCCAGTAATATGTCTTGGAGATCATTTCATGTTATACATGTAGAACTACTAATTTTGATAGAGAATGGATGTACGTAGGCTTTTTAGCCCTTCTCCTGTTTATGAATATTTAGCTTTTTTCCCCAACATTTCACTATTACAAGTGTTGTCGCATAGCACCTGCTACTTCTCTGTGCTTATGAGAGTGTCTCTTTAGAATAAATTCTGGGCACTGGAATCGCTGAGTCATAGGGTATGCACATTTTTCACTTTAATAGGTACTGGCGAGTTGCCCTCCAAAGTGGTTCTACCAATTCACACATCCAACAGCCGTGAGATGAGAGCTCGTCTGCTCACATCCTGCCAGCCTTTCATATTAGCAAACCATTTTAGACAATCGACTTGGGGGGAAATGCCGACTCACTGTTGTTCAGTGTACATCCTTCTGATTACCAGCGAGCCCCAGCATCTTTCCATGATCATTGGCAGTTTGTATTTCCCCTTTGTGACTGATGTCTTTTCTTCCTGGGTCACCACCCGTGTCCTCAAGTCCACTCTCGGCCCTTGCCTACAAAAATCCTTTGTTTAGGGACCCAACCTGCAGGGCCTCTGCCAGTTCTGTGGATCCCTTTGGATGTTTGCCATCCGCTCTAGGGGCTGAGACAAGCCTCCCTGTGGTGGGCGAGATCACTCCTGTCCCCACTACAAACCTCCAGAGACTTCAGATCTGCGCGGAGGTGGTATCCCTTACCTCATTTGCAAGATGCCAGTGGGACTCAGGGAACCCCCAGACCCTTCTGCTTCAGCACTAGACACCTTCCTAAGACTACACTTTCTTCTGGCCCAGACTGAAGGGCAACTTGGTGCATGTTGACTCTTTAAAAATTGAGATAAAATTCAACATTTTAACCATTTGATAATGTACAATTCAATTCAGTGGATTTTAGGATTTTCTCCAACGTCGTGCAAATAGCCCCACTATCTAATTCCAGAACATTCCCATCTCCCCTAAAAGAAATCTCAGACCCACTAGCAGTCAGTCCCACTTTCCCCCTCCCCCATCTCCGGGCAATCATTAATCTATTTTTTAAATATATTTATTTTATTATTTATTTGGCAGCGTTGGGTCTTCGTTGCTATGCACGGGCTTTCTCTAGTTGTGGCGAGCGGGGGCTACTCTTCATCGCGGTGTGCGGGCTTCTCATTGTGGTGGCTTCTCTTGTTGCGGAGCACAGGCTCTAGGCATGCGGGCTTCAGTAGTTGTGGCATGCGGGCTCAGTAGTTGTGGCTCACGGGCTTAGTTGCTCCATGGCATGTGAGATCTTCCCAGACCAGGGCTTGAACCCGTGTCCCCTGCATTGGCAGGCAGATTCTTAACCACTGCACCACCAGGGAAGTCCCTATTAATCTATTTTTCATCTCTATGGATTTGCCTATTCTCAACATTTCATATAAATGGAGTCATACATGGTCATCTGTCTGGCTTCTTTCACTTTAGCATAATATCTTCAAGGTTTATCCATGTTGTGGCATGATTCATCTACTTCATGCTTTGTATGGCTGAATAATATTCTATTGTACGGATATCCCACATTTTGTTTATCCATTTATCAGTTGATGAACGTTTGGGTTGTTTCCACTTTTTGGCTGTTATGAAGGATGCTGCTATCAACATTCACGTACAAGTTTTGTTTGAACATATGTTTTGAATTCTCATATTCCTATGATTGGAATGGCTGGGTCATATGTTAGTTCTGTGTTTAGCTTCTTAAGGGACTGACAAACTTTTCCACAGTAACTGAACCATTTGACAATCCCACCAGTGGTCATGTAGTTTCTCTACTTGTTTACCAACACATGTCAAATTCCATTAAAAAAATTATAGCTGCCCTAGTTGGTATGAAGTGGTACCTCACTGTGGTTTTGATTCGCATTTCCTTAAGACTAATGATGCCTCTTTTCATGTGCTTATTGGACATTTGTATATCTTCTTTGAGAAAGTCTATTCAAACCTTTTGCCCATGTTTAAATTGGATTATTTGTCTTTTTTGTTGAGTTATAAGAGTTCTTTATATATTCTGGATGCTAGACTCATCAAATATGTGACTTGCAAATATTTTCTCCATTCTGTGGGTTGTTTTTCACTTTGTTGGTGGTGTCCTTTGTTACACTAACATGTTTAATTTTGATAAAGTCCAGTTTATCTATTTTTCTTTTGTTGCTTGTGATTTTGGTATCATATTTAAGAAGTAATTGCCTAATCCAAGGTCACACAGATTTACACCTGTTTCTGACAGTTTTATAGTTTTATTTCTTTGATCTATTTTGAGTTAAGCTTTGTATATAATTTGAGGTAAGGGTTCAACTTCATTCTTTTGCCTGTGGATATGCATTGTCCCAGCACCAGTTGTTAAAAATACTATTCTTTTCACATTGAGTGGTCTTGGCACCCTTGTCAAAATCAACTGGCCATAGATGTATGGGTTGATTTCTGGATTCTTGAGTTTATTCCATTGATCTGTATGTCTGTCTTTATGCCAGTACCACACTGTTTCGATTACTGAAGCTTTGTAGTAAGTTTTGAAATTGGGAAGTGTGAATCCTCCAACTTTGTTCTTCTTTTTCAGGATAACTTTGGCTATTCTGTATCTCTTTCATTTCCATATGAATTTTTGGATTAGTTCATCTATTTCTGCAAAACAAGGCAGTTAGAATGACAGGGGTTGCATTGGATTTGTAGGTGAAGTTGGGGAGTATTGTCATCTTAAAAATATGAAGTCCTGGGCTTCCCTGGTGGCGCAGTGATTGAGAGTCCGCCTGCCGATGCGGGGGACACGAGGTCGTGCCCCGGTCTGGGAGGATTCCACATGCTGCGGAGCGGCTGGGCCCGTGAGCCATGGCCGCTGAGCCTGCGCGTCCGGAGCCTGTGCTCCGCAACGGGAGAAGCCACAACAGTGAGAGGCCCACATACCGCAAAAAAAAAAAAAAAAAGAAGTCTTGGGACTCCCTGGCAGTCCAGTGGTTAAGACTCCACACCTCCACTGCAGAGGGCACAGGTTCTATCCCTGGTCGGAGAACTAAGATCCTGCACACCGTGTGGTGTGGCAAAAACAAACAAACAAACAAACAAACAACCCCCCCAAAAAAACGAAGTCCTCCAATCTATAAGAACATAAGATATTTTTCCATTTATTTAGATCTTCCTTGATGTCTTTCATCATTGTTTTGTAGTTTTCAGTGTACAAGTCTTGCACTTTCTTCATTAAATTTATCCCTAAGTATTTTATTCTTTTTGATACTATTGTAAATGGAATTGTTTTCTTAGTTTCCATTGTTCGTGTAACACTTTGACTTTCGAAGGAGGCAACTGTTTTCTCCACAGAGTTGGAACATGATGCTTTGTGGGGTAGGTGTGTTACAGTTACATCCTGTGGGCCATTGCTTGGGGTTACCTGGGACTTATCTGAAGTCACAGATGGAGAATTTGATTCTGTGATGCAAAGAGAAACTTATTTGACTCATCTTCCCCACATTTCCTTTTCTTCTGTCTCCCTCTACTGGGAGGGGAAGAGAGTGGTTTGGTGACAGGGGCCTCCCCATCTCTCACAGCTGCCTCCCCTGACCTTGGGTGCCTCTGATGGAGTTCCTGAAGGTCAAGGGCTGTGGCAGCCTTCCCCCTTACGTGTGAGTTAGTCCACAATCCTTCCTCTGTTGATGGGCATCTTGCCCATAGAGGAATGTTGAGGGTGACAGGCAAGGTCCTGGAGGCTGGTGGGGTCAGAGGAGTCTGGGGAGGGAGTATAGCGATCAAACAGATGGTGAAAATCTGAGATGTGGAGGGCCATTCAAGGTAAATCTGTTGCTTGGACCATGTCCAAGGCCATCTCTCTGCTTGGACACTTGCTAGCGGGTCAGTTGCTCAAGCTGTGAGTCTGTTTCCACTGTAACATGGGATGCTGATGCTTACCTCACAGGGTGGATGTGAGCTGTTCAGTGTGATAACATGGGGGCACACCCTACACAGTGCTTGATGCAGAAGGTCCCAGTAAATGTTCCTTGGAGTATGAGTTGATTATCAAGCTCTTTTCCTTCTTGGGGTTGGGGCAGTGTGAGAGCTTGGGATTTCTGAAGTGGTACAGAGCTCATAGTGGAAGGGAGAAATCCAGCAGGAGGAGGTATATGGGACAAATCTCACCTTTACTAGAGCTCGAAATTAGCAATGGGAGCTTTAGGATGGCCAATGGGGAGGCTTCTGCGGCTGAGGAAACCCCATCACATTTTCACACTAATGGAATGGGATAGGCTGGCTTGGTACAGCTGCAAGAAGCATGATATTGCAAATTTGTGTCTTTTGGTATTTGAGGGCACAGAATAAAAGTCTATGCATAGTTATTGGAATTAAAAAAATAGTTTATTAAAGTAACCAAATTCAAAATCTAGTTTCCCTTATGCTCTTTAAGTTCAACTTATAAATTTTGTTATTCTATTATGAATATAATAAAAATTTTAAATTCTTACTTTTCTTTAATTTCGACCTATAGATTTTGTTTGACTATTTATAATAGAGTAAGACAATGATATTCACTTTGTGTGTGTGTGTGTGTTTCAGAACACTTTTCTGGCGTATTTTTTTTTTAAACATCTTTATTGGAGTATAATTGCTTTACAGTGGTGTGTTAGTTTCTGCTTTATAACAAAGTGAATTAGTTATACATATACATATAACCCCATGTCTCCTCCCTCCCACCTTCCCTATCCCACCCCTCTAGGTGGTCACAAAGCACTGAGCTGATCTCCCTGTGCTATGCAGCTGCTTTCCACTAGATATCTATTTTACATTTGGTAGTGTATATATGTCCATGCCACTCTCTCACTTCGTCCCAGCTTACCCTTCCCCCTCCCCGTGTCCTCAAGTCCATTCTCTACGTCTGAGTCTTTATTCCTGTCCTGCCGCTAGGTTCTTCATAACCACTTTTTTTTTTTTTTAGATTCCATATATATGTGTTAGCATACGGTATTTGTTTTTCTCTTTCCAACTTTCTTCACTCTGTATAACAGACTCTATGTCCATCCACCTCACTACAAATAACTCAATTTCGTTTCTTTTTATGGCTGAGTAATAGTCCATTGTATATATGCACCACATCTTTATCATCTGTCGATGGACACTTAGGTTGCTTCCATGACCTGGCTATTGTAAATAGAGCTGCAATGAACATTGGGGTGCATGTGTCTTTTTGAATTATGGTTTTCTCAGGGTATATGCCCAGTAGTGGGATTGCTGGGTCGTATGGTAGTTCTATTTTTAGTTTTTTAAGGAAACTCCATACTGTTCTCCATAGTGGCTGTATAAATTTACATTCCCACCAACAGTGCAAGAGGGTTCCCTTTTCTCCACACCCTCTCCAGCATTTATTGTTTGTAGACTTTTTGGTGATGGCCGTTCTGACTGGTGTGAGGTGATACCTTATTGTAGTTTTGATTTGCATTTCTCTAATGATTAGTGATGTTGAGCATCTTTTCATGTGCTTATTGGCCATTTGTCTGTCTTCTTTGGAGAAATGTCTATTCAAGTTCTTTGCACATTTTTGAGGGTTTTGTTGTTGTTGTTGTTTTATTTTGTCATTGAGTTATCAGAGTTCTCTCTATAATCTGGATATTGATCCCTTATCAAATATAGGGTTTGAAAATATATTCTCCTATTCTGTGGGTTGCCCTTTTACTCTGTTGATAGTGTCCTTTGATACACAAATTTTGAAAATTTCCATGAAGTCCTATATATATATCTATATATATATAGATATATATATTCAGATTATTTTCCATTATAGGTTATTACAAGGTACTGAATATAGTTCCCTGTGCTATACAGTAGGTCTTTGTTGTTTATCTATTTTATGTATAGTAGTTTGTGTCTGTTAATCCCACACTCCTAATTTACCCCTCCCCTCCATTTCTCCTTTGGTAACTATAAGTTTGTTTTCTATGTCTATTAGTCTGTTTCTGTTTTGTATGTAGATTCTTTTGTATTATTTTTTAGATTTCCACATATAAGTGATATCATATAATATTTGTCTTTGTCTGACTTACATCACTAAGTATAATATTCTCTAGGTCAATCCATTTTGCTGCAAATGGCAATATTTCATTCTTTTTATGGCTGAGTAATATTCTATCGTATATATACACCACATCTTCTTAAGCCAATTGTCTGTTGATGGGCACTTAGGTTGTTTCCATGTCTTGGCTATTGTAAACAGTGCTACTTGCTGAGAGATTTTTGATTACTGATTTAATCTCCTTGCTAGTTACAGGTCTATTCAAATTTTCTATTTCTTTGTGATTTAGTCTTGGACCATTGGACCACCAGGGAATTCCCTCATTTTTGATTTTAGTAATTTGAGTCTTCTCTCTTTTTTTCTTAGTTCATCTAACTAAAGGTTTGCCAATTTTGTTGATCTTTTCAAAGAACCAACTTTTGGTTTCAATGATTTTCTCTATAGTTTTCCTGTTCTCTGTTTTGTTTTTCTTTGCCCTAACTTTTTTACTTCCTTTTGCTAGCTTTGGGTTTAGTTGCTTCTTCTTTTTCTAGTTCCTTAAGTTGTAAAGTTAGGTTGTTGATTTGAAATCTTGTTTTTTTAATGTATAAACAATTCACTATAAATTTACCCCTTAGTACTACATTCACTGCATCCCCAAAGTTTTGGTATGTTGGGTTTTCATTCGCATTTGCCTCTAAGTATTTTATAATTTCCCTTGTGATTTCTTCTTTGATCCATTGGTTGTTTAAAAATGTGTTGTTTAATTTCCACAATATGTGTATTTTACAGTTTTCCTTTTATTATTAATTTCTAACTTCATTCCACTGATCAGAGAAGATACTTTATATGAAATATATCTTTTAAAATCTATTGAGGGACTTCCCTGGTGATCCAGTGGTTAAGACTCCGTGCTTCCACTGCAGAGGTGTGGGTTCAATCCCTGGTCAGGAAACTAAGATCCCGCATGCCGCGTGGCACAGCCAAAAAAAATTTATCTATTGAGATTTAATTTTTGCCTAACATATAGTCTATCCTGGAAAATGATATATGTGCCATTGAGAAGAATGTGTATGCTGTTGTTGTTGGGTAGTGTTCCATATATGTCTGTTAGACCTAGCTGGTTTATTTTGTTGTTTAAGACCACTATTTCCTTCAGTGGAACAGGATCGAAAGCCCAGAGATAAACCCACGCACATACGGTCACCTTATTTTTGATAAAGGAGGCAAGAATATACAATGGAGAAAAGACAGCCTCTTCAATAAGTAGTGCTGGGAAAACTGGACAGCTACATGTAAAAGAATGAAATTAGAACACTCCCTAACACCATACACAAAAATAAATTAAAAATGGATTAAGACCTAAACGTAAGGCCAGACACTATAAAACTCTTAGAGGAAAACGTAGGCAGAATACTCTATGACATAAATCACAGCAAGATCCTTTTTGACCTACCTCCTAGAAAAATGGAAATAAAAACAAAAATAAACAAATGGGACCTAATGAAACTTAAAAGCTTTTGCACAGCAAAGGAAACCATAAACAAGATGAAAAGACAGCCCTCAGAATAGGAGAAAATATTTGCAGATGAAGCAACTGACAAAGGATTAATCTCCAAAATTTACAAGCAGCTCATGCAGCTCAATATCAAAAAAACAAACAACCCAATCCAAAAATGGGCAGAAGACCTAAATACACATTTCTCCAAAGAAGATATACAGATTGCCAACAAATGCATGAAAGAATGCTCAACATCACTAATCATTAGAGAAATACGAATCAAAACTACAATGAGGTATCACCTCACACCAGTCAGAATGGCCATCAACAAAAAATCTACAAACAATAAATGCTGGAGAGGGTGTGGAGAAAAGGGAACCCTTCTGCACTGTTGGTGGGAATGTAAATAGATACAGCCACTATGGAGAACAGTATGGAGGTTCCTTAAAAAAGTAAAAATAGAACTGCCATACAACCCAGCAATCCTACTACTGGGCATATACCCTGAGAAAACCATAATTCAAAGAGAGTCATGTACCACAATGTTCATTGCAGCTCTATTTACAATAGCCAGGTCATGGAAGCAACCTAAGTGTCCATCGACAGATGAATGGATAAAGAAGATGTGGCGCGTATATACAATGTACTATTACTCAGCCATAAAAAGAAGCGAAATTGAGTTATTTGTAGTGAGGTAGATGGACCTAGAGTCTGTCATACAGAGTGAAGTAAGTCAGAAAGAGAGAAACAGATACCATATGTTAACACATATATATGGAATCTAAAAAAAAAAATGGTTATGAAGAACCTAGTGGCAGGACAGGAATAAAAACTCAGATGTAGAGAATGGACTTGAGGACACGGGGAGGGGGAAGGGTAAGTTGGGACGAAGTGAGAGAGTGGCATGGACATATATACACTACCAAACGTAAAATAGATATCTAGTGGGAAGCAGCTGCATAGCACAGGGAGATCAGCTCGGTGCTTTGTGACCACCTAGAGGGGTGGGATAGGGAAGGTGGGTGGGAGACGCAAGAGGGAGGAGATATGGGGATATATGTATATGTATAGCAGATTCACTTTGTTATAAAGCAGAAACTAACACACCATTGTAAAGCAATTATACTCCTATAAAGATGTTAAAAAAAAAAGAATTGGGAGTTTGGGGTTAGCAAATGCAAACCATTATATAGAGAATGGATAAGCAACAAGGATGTACTGTATAGCACAGGGAAATATATTCAATATCCTATGACAAACCGTAATGGCAAAGAATATGAAAAAGAAGGTATAGATATGTATAACTGAATTACTTTGCTGTACAGCAGATATTAACACAACATTGTAAATCAACTATACTTCAATTAAAAAACCCCCACTATTTCCTTACTCATCTTTTTTCTCCTTGTTCTATCATTATCGTGAGTGGGGTATTGACATCTCCAGCTATTATTGTAGAACTGTTTATTTCTCCCTTCAATTCTGTCTGGTTTTGTTTTATAAATTTTAAAGGTCTGTCATTGAGTGAGTATATGTTTATAACTATTATATCTTTTTGCTATATTGAACCTTTTATTTTATTTTTTAAATGAATGAATTGTTTATTTATTTTTAAAATTTTATTTATTTATTTATTTATTTATTTTTGGCTACATTGGGTCTTCACTGGTGTGCATGGGCTTTCTCTAATTGTGGCAAGCGAGGGCTACTCTTCCTTGCAGTGCACGGGCTTCTCATTGTGGTGGCTTCTCTTGTTGCAGAGCATGGGCTCTAGGCACGTGAGCTTCAGTAGTTGTGACACATGGACTCACTAGTTGTGGCTCACGGGCTCTAGAGTGCAGGCTCAGTAGTTATGGTGCAAGGGCTTAGTTGCTGTGTGGCATGTGGGATCTTCCTGGACCAGGGCTCAAACCCATGTACCTTGCATTGGCAGGAGGATCCTTAACCTCTGAGCCACCAGGGAAGCCCTGAACCTTTTATTAATATATAATGTCCTTTGTCTCTTGTAACATTTTCTGATTTAAAGTCTATTTCTTTCTGATATTAGTGCAGCCACTCCTGCTTCCTTTTGGTTACTATTTGCATGGAATATCTTTTTCCATCCTTTCACTTTCAGCCTGTTTATGTCTTTGGATCTCAAGCAAGTCTCTTGCAGATAGCAAAAGTTGGGTCATGTGTTTTTTTGTTTTGGGGGGTTTTTTTTGGTCATGTGCTTTTATCCATTCTGCCAACCTTTGTCTTTTGACTGGAGAGCTTAATCTATTTACATTTAAAGTAATTACTGGTAAGGAGAGACTTCTGCCATTGTGCTATTTGTCTTCTATATGCCTTATAGCTTTCCCCCTCCCCATTTCCTGCATTCCTGTCTTTTTTTGTGTTTAGTTGATTTTTTGGTAGTGAAATATTTATATTCCTTTCTCATTTTGTTTTGTGTATATTCTATAGCTATTTTCTTTGTGGTTATCATGGGGATTACATTTAACATTCTAAAGTCATAACACTACAGTTTGAATTTATACCAGCTTAATTTAAATAACACACAAAAACTGTGCTCCTTTACAGCTCCATTTCCACATCCTTTTAGTTGTTGATGTCACAGAATTACATTTTATATTGTGTACCCCAAAACATAAACTAATAATTCTTTTAAATGCATTAGTCTCTTAAATTATGTAGAAAACAAGACTGGGAGTCACATATCAAAGTTTCAGTAATACTAACTTTTACACTAATAATTTTTTTCTTTAAATGTATTAGTCTCTTAAATCTTATAGGAAACAAAAAGTGCAGTTACAAACCACTCTTACAATAATACCAGCTTTTATAATTGCCTATATATTTACTGTTATTGAGATCTTTATTTCTTCATATGGCTTTAAGTTACTGTCTAGTGTCCTTTTATTTCACCTTGCAGGACCTCCTTGAGCATTTCTTGCAGGGCAGCTCTAATGGTCATGATCTCCCACAGCTTTTGTTTATATCAGAATGTCTTAATTTCACCCTCACTTTTGAAGGACCGTTTTGCTAGATGTAGTATTCTTTGTTAATATTTTTTCTCTTAGCACTTTGAATGTACTGGCCCACTATCTTCTGGCCTCTGAAGCTTCTGATGAAAAATATGCTGAAGATCTTATTGAGCATCCCCTGTATGTGATGATCTGCTTTTCTCCTGCTGCTTTCTTTCTTTCTTTTTCTTTTCTCTTTTGGCCACACCCCACAGCTTGCTGGATCTTAGTTCCCTGACCAGGGATTGGACGCACACCCTTGGCAGCCTGAAAAAGGAAAAAGTAAAAAATGAGGAGGGGGAAAAGCACTGGCCCTTTAAGTCCCCTGGCAGTCACTTCAGCTGGAGGGGGAGGGGCTTCTGACAGGTAGGGGAGGTGCAACAACAATGGCTGCTGGCCTCTTTGCAGCTCTGTGATCAGAAGCAGCAATCAGCAATCAGGGCACAGATTCCCAATATTTAGAAGACAGGGTCCTTTTTGCCCACCCTGGCTTCCACAAGCTGTGTGTAAACTGCTCCAGGAACACATGCACAGCTGCCTGCCACCTGGCTGGGGATAGGGAACGGGTAGCTGCTATTGTGCTAAGAGCTGATATTGAGCAAAATTAACCATAATTTACTATCCAAGTCTTCCCCTGGACATTGCAAGCCTTCAGCAGACTCCAGAATTCCAAAGCAATTACATCAGACGGATTCTGCCAGTGCAGTGGTTGTGTCAGAAGGAAGCCAGATTCCTGGCACTTCCTACTTCTCCATCTTCCCAGAATCTTCCCAATAATTCTCACTTTTCAAAAAAAATTTTTTGGCCACGCTGCATGGCCTGCGGGTTTTTAGTCTCCCAACCAGCGATTGAACCCACGCCCTCGGCAGGGAAAGTGCCAAGTCCTAACCACTGGACAGCCAGGGAATTCTCTAATTTTCACTTAAAAAAATTTTTTTTAAAGATCTCTTTGATGTGGACCATTTTTTAAAGTCTTTATTGATTTTGTTACAATATTGCTTCTGTTTTATGTTTTGGTTTTTTGGCTGGGAAGCATGTGGGATCTTAGCTCCCCGACCAGGGATTGAACCCGCATCCCCTGCATTGGAAGGTGAAGCCTTAACCTCTGGACTGCCACGGAAGTGCCCTCGCTTTTTTTTTTTAATTAATTTATTTTAATTAATTTATTTTTGGCTGCATTGGGTCTTCATTGCTGCATGCGGGCTTTCTCTAGTTGCAGCGATCGGGGGTTACTCTTCGTTGTGGTGTGTGGGATTCTCATTGCCGTGGCTTCTCTTGTTGTGGAGCATGGGCTTTAGGCGCGCGGGCTTCAGTAGTTGTGGCCACTAGGGCTCAGTAGTTGTGGTTCGTGGGCTCTAGAGCACAGGCTCAGTAGTTGTGGTGCACAGGCTTAGTTGCTCCACGGCATGTGGGATCTTCCTGTACCACGGCTTGAACCCGTGTCCCCTGCATTGGCAGGTGGATTCTTAACCACTGCGCCACCAGGGAAGCGCCCCCACCCCCTGCTTTTTAAAATTAACATTTGATTAACTGAAGTTGAAAAATCTAAATTCCATTATCTACTCCATTTACAACTGTAGTCCACCAAATTCCTTTAAATAGTTTAAACTGAGTATCTAAATTTCACATATATGATTTCTTTTTAAGTATTTAGATGTATGACTGGGTGGGCTTATGACCCTAACAAGAAAATGTTTCCTAAATACTTTTTTGTAAGTCTAATGAATGTTTAGCTATAGAGAATGATAAGTTCCCTCAAACTTTATAATTGTGTCAACACTTTTTACCCCCTTCAACTTAGAATCATTCATTGAGAATAAATTATACAGGGCTTCCCTGGTGGCACAGTGGTTAAGAACCTGCCTGCCAATGCAGGGGACATGGGTTGGAGCCCTGGTCCGGGAAGATCCCACATGCCACGGAGCAAATAAGCCCGTGCGCCACAACTACTGAGCCCGCGTGCCATAGATGTTGAAGCCCACGCACCTAGAGCCCGTGTTCCACAAGAGAAGCCACCGCAATGAGAAGCCTGCACACCACAACGAAGAGTAACCCCTGCTCACCACAACTAAAGAAAGCCCGCGCGCAGCAATGAAGACCCAATGCAACCAAAAATAAATAATAAATAAATAAAAATTAAAAAAAATATTTTTAATTAAAAAAAAGAAAATCAATTATACATTTTAATAGAATAATGAGTCTAATTTTATAGCTCTCCCATGCTAAAAACTCTTTTAAGCATTACAAAAACTTTAAGCAGTAACTATACACAGATTGTCCTAATGATTAAAATGTATATGAAGCTTAGCATGAGTTTGATTTGCTTCATCACTTTTGGTTGATATCAGTTAAGGTTTGACCGGAGAAGCAAAACCACTGTGAGTGACATGGAATAAGGAACTGGTGAAGGGGTCTGTGGATGTCTGTTTCCTCTGTTTCTGTCTGTGGCAGGCCTGAGATCACCACAGGTCAGCTGGGAAGACGTGCTGGCTGTGAAGTGGGGGAGAGCTTGGAGGGACCAAGTGGAGCATGCATCTGTCCCTCACCACCTCCAGCCTGGATGATTTGGGTTGTCTGCAGAAGGACCTGGTACCCTCTGCCATGGAGAGGTACACATGCCTGGCCCAGGAGTCGGTGAAGCTGAAGGAGGAGACCTGACAGGAGCTGGAGGCCCTGCAGGATTGGCTGCTACCTGGGCTGAAAAAAGCGAACCAGAAGAGCAGCTGTGATGGGTAGGGGCTGGGGCAGTCTAGCACCCACGCTGACCTTCAGAGCAGTGGCTGCTGCTTCACTTCTGCCTTTCTACCTTTCAAACCTCACACACATTTCTCTCCTGGCCAGCCTTAACCTGGAACCACACAGGGAGGGAATTCCAAGAAATGTGGTTTCGTCTTAGCTAAGCTGACACAGTGCAATGCCACCACGTCAATTCCAAACCTTCCTGGAGTTAAAAGGACACCTGTCCACTAAGGGAGTAGTTTTACCATCTCAAGTGGACAGTGTATGACCATGATGTGTGATTGCCATCTCAAGAAGGCTTAAGTTCTCTATTTGCCAGAGATTTGAGGCTGGGATGCTATTCCTGGGGCCAACGTACATCTAGGTGAGTCTTCTCGATTGGGTACACTAAGTTCCCGGAAATGTTTTAACCTCCATTTATAAATTTAATATTTTTGATTTTTAAAGATATAGATATTGCATTAAAAAAATAAAATAAGGGCTTCCCCGGTAGCGCAGTGGTTAAGAATCCGCCTGCCAATGCAGGGGACACGGGTTCGAGCCCTGGCCTGGGAAGATCCCACATGCCATGGAGCAACTGAGCCTGCACTCTAGAGCCTGTGCTCTGCAACAAGAGAAGCCAAGACAATGAGAAGCCCGCGTACCGCAACGAAGAGTAGCCCCTGCTTGCCTCAACTAGAGAAAGCCCATGAGCAGCAACAAAGACCCAATACAGCCAAAAATAAAAACAAATTAATAAAAAAAATAATAATAAAATAAAATAAAATAAATAAAATAAAATCACATAGAGGCATAGAGACTGATGGAAAATCTAGAATTATTCCTTCATCTCTTCAATCTCATTCTGATTTTCCTTCAAAGCCTTAGTTATGATTTAACCTCCAGATACGCTTATAGATTGCATAAATATAATCCAATCTCTGAATACCTATTAACATACTATAAAAAGTTGATATAATCTATTATAGGATATGAAAATAAAATAAGTATATTCTTCAAAGAATTATTTGTCATTCTATAATTAGCAAATTTCTGAATATTTCTTTAGTGTTATTGTGCTCTACTTAAATTTTTTTTTTTTTTTTCGGTACACGGGCCTCTCACTGTTGTGCACTCTCCCGTTGCGGAACACAGGCTCTGGACACGCAGGCTCAGTGGCCATGGCTCACGGGCCCAGCCGCTCCACGGCACGTGGGATCTTCCCGGACCGGGGCACGAACCCGTGTCCCCTGCATCGGCAGGCGGACCCTCAACCACTGCGCCACCAGGGAAGCCCTACTTAAATTATTTTTAATAAAAGAAGTTCAAAAAATACTTTTGATTTTGTCTAAGTCCATACCCTTCTGATGGGTTTAGATTTTCATCCTGCCTTCTGGAGCTAAAATTGCACCCTCACTAGAGTATACGGCAGCCTGGGATCCTGACACAAGCTGCAGCTAATTTTTGGTAACTCTTCCCTTAGGGCTCAGTGAGTACTGGATGTTTTCCTTATCCTGTCTGAACAGGTCACAGTTATCTAGAGGTGTTTTAATGATGTCCATGGGCATCTGCACACCTCTGCAGGGCTCTGTTCACAACCCTGAAATCACGCTAAAGACTGAGCCTTGGGTGAGGACCCTGCAGGCCCAGGAGTAACCTGGGGAGTGGAAAGCAGAAGTGTGTGCTATGATCACCTCGGATCAGGATCTTCACAATTCAAATTACATGTTCCAGGCCGACCCCAGGGAGGTGTGTGGGGTCCAGGGTCACCTCTAGGGAAAGGGCTGAGGCTAGCAAGAACATGCGCAAAGTTTGCACCAAAAGGAGCAATGAGGCTTCCTGGGGGACACTGGGTGTGGTGGGTAGAAGGGCTTTGGAGGCCGATTGTATAACCAGGAGCTTCAAGCTTTGGCTCAGAGCAGGAGAAGCTTCTCTGAGCTGAGGCAAGAGGCTCGTTGTCCCATCTGTCTGGGCATTGGGTGCCCCCTTGTGGCGGGATAATGATTCTGTCTTCAGAGGGTTCCATGATTTTCAGGAACCTCTGGCTCCAAGGCCATCGCTGTTAAAATATAAGGGCAGGGAGGCCAGACATCTGCCATACCCCCAAAACTTCCCTGTGTCTGCAGAGCAGGTGGGTTTCAGCAAGTCCCAGGGACGTGGGGAAGCCCCTGAGGGAGGCCCCTGGAATGGCCAGATGGACTCAGTTCCAAGGGCTCCAGTCTATGGCTGTTGAGGAATCTGTCTTTGGTATGACCCAAGAGTATTATCTGATCTTAAAAGCCCTTGTACTCCCCAGCCTATTTTATCCCAGACTCTAGACCAGTGGTTCTTATTCAGCTTTTCTGGGTCAAGGGGCTCCTTTGAGAGTCTGAAGAAAGATATTGATCTCTCTTTGGAAAATGCACACGCACACAATATTGTGAATAGAGTTTCAGGGAATCAGTGGACTCTTTAGGGATCCAGGAGATAGTCTGTAAAAGTCCCTACTCTAGACCTCTACTTCTGGTAGCTTCTCAGAAGCTTGATGCCCTCGAATAGATTTGCTGCCTTTCTGGGGAAACTGACAATGTCCGCTTAAGGAAAATATCTCTGATCAGGGAGGAGGAAAGAACTCAGGGTAAAATTTCCTCTGATGAGAGAAGTAACATTAGCTTCAAAGAGGCTAAAGAGGGCTTCCCTGGTGGCGCAGTGGTTGAGAGTCCGCCTGCCGATGCAGGGGACACGGGTTCGTGCCCCAGTCTGGGAAGATCCCACATGCCGCGGAGCAGCTGGGCCCATGAGCCATGGCCGCTGTGCCTGCGTGTCCGGAGCCTGTGCTCCGCAACGGGAGAGGTCACAACAGTGAGAGGCCCCCCGTACCGCAAAAAAAAAAAAAAAAAAAAAAAAAAAAACAGGCTAAAGAGCTGCCTAGTGTAGAGAAACAGTTGTTCCTTTTGTGAAAATATCTGAGAAAGATACATAACAGAAATAGTTAATGTACATAATGAGATGGAAGGCAATCTACTCTCTGGAAGGGTTTCCTAAAGCAGTTCCTCTTAAACTCTATTTCAGGTGGTCTGAAATGTCTCTGAAAGGTCTCAGAGGCAAGACAAAATATATAAGAGATTCAAAAAACTCACAGTAGCCTGCTTCTAGAATAGAACTTAAACAAATTGATCCATGTTCCTTTAAGCTGCACCTTTAAAGGGATTTTCTTTTGGTTGGATTCTATTCATCTGCTCACCAGCCATTTACTTAATGCATATTGGAAAAGAGAATTCTGGAGTTGGTAAGAACTTCAGACATCTCTTCTTCCGATTTCTTTATTCTCAATAAAGCATCATGAGGACCAGAGAGGTAAAATATCACTCATTTATTCATTCGTTCAAGTTTACAGATCACTTCCTATGTGTTAGGAACTGGAATTTGTAAGAAGAAAAAGAGAGGAAAAAGCATTGAGAATAATCTAATGGGGGTAGGGAGGTATGTAGACAAACAACCATAATTCAATAAAGATAATTGCTTTAATGGAGGCTATTCCAAAAGCAGAGGAAGCTTAGCCAAAACCCCTACTACCTCTGCTAGAGGAAGATCACTTCACAGCGGAGGTAGAGGTTGAGCTGAGACTTGGTGGATGAGTAGGGGGTTGCCAGGTGGGCTAACTGTGTTTGTTCCAGGCTTTGGAAATGGTGCGCAGGTTGGTCCGTGCAATATGGTGCCAGACCAAGGGATGAGAGGGGCCTGAAACCCAGCCTGCACTCCGCTGGGAAGAGGAGGTCCCTTTTCCTAATTTTCACAAAGGCACAGTATAGACTACGGGTCCTGAGATGTGGGCAGAAGCATAGAAATGTACAAGAGCAAGGTATGCTCTGAGACCTATTAGTTCTCAGAACCATATCACAATTGCTAGTATAAAAGAAGACGGAGAGGTGATGAGTCTAGCCAGGTAAGTCTGGACAGGGGTCTGTGCAGGTGAGTGAGGCCACTCTTTCAATCACGTCATGGAATAGTTCCACGATGCAATGATGTTCCCTGGTGCCGGGTTCTCATCTACCTCCCTCAACCCTCTCATCTAAAATTAGATGACACAACCATCATTCTAGTTTTAATCACCATAGATTAGTTTTGCCCGTTTCTTCTCAGGCTCTATCCACCACCACACATCGGCCACGCACCTCATGAAAATCTGTTTTTAAAAACCAGTTAAGGGGCTTCCCTGGTGGTGCAGTGGTTGAGAGTCTTCCTGCTGATGCAGGGGACATGGGTTCGTGCCCCGGTTCGGGAAGATCCCACATGCCACAGAGCAGCTGGGCCCGTGAGCCAGGGCCGCTGAGCCTGCGCGTCCGGAGCCTGTGCTCCGCAACGGGAGAGGCCACAACAGTGAGAGGCCCGCGTACCGCAAAAAAAAAAAAAAAAAAAAAAAAAAAAGCCAGTTAAATGTGGATCTCACCCGTGTTTTCCCTTCTTTTAAGCACTAAATCTCTTCCACTTTTTGCTCTTTGGGGCACTCTCCAATGTATTCAAGCAACTATTTTTAATATTTAAAAATATCTATCTATTATCTATCTATCTACCTATAGATAAATATAAATATCTATCTATCATCTATCTATTATCTATCTACCTATAGATAAATATAAATATCTATCATCTATCTATTATCTATCTATCTATCTATCCAAAATAAGCTATTCTGCCATTATCAGAACATGGTTTGATCTTTTAACAATGTTGTCAAACTTCAGCTAATCTGTATACAAAAATATTGAAGAACCAGTTGGCTGTTTTCTGGACTAGAAAATTCAGAAAATCCTGGCAGAGTCTAAATCTTAAAGGGAAACCAGCTCGTGCATCCATCCTTCTAACACACTTAGATTCACTAAGCACTTATTGGCATCAGGCAATTTTGCTGGAAGCAGGAATGTCTGAGGCACAATTCCCACCTTCAAGAACCTGACAGTCTAGTGAAAAGCCAGCCAACAAACCAGCACTGGTATGGCGTCTAGCAGTTTACGAAGCACATGCTCTGTCGCATTTAATCTTCATTGTTCACTTCTGTTGTTTCCCCCACTTTACAGATGTGGAAACTCTGACCACAACCCCCGACTTCTTGCTCAACTGCCCCCTCTGTGCCTGTTCTTCACTCAGGGCTGCCCGTCTGTGGCCTCCTCTGCTTGGTTTCCAGCCATCAACTCCCTCCATTTTCACTTCCCTTTCTGTCCATCTTAGATCCTACACTATTTCTGTCTCTCTCTTGTCAACACTATAAAACCCTTACCTCTTCTTTTTTTTTATGTGCTACACGGGCCTCTCACTGTTGTGGCCTCTCCCGTTGCGGAGCACAGGTTCCGGACACGCAAGCTCAGCGGCCATGGCTCACGGGCCCAGCCACTCTGTGGCATGTGGGATCTTCCTGGACTGTGGCACGAACCTGTGTCCCCTGCATCGGCAGGCGGACTCTCAACCACTGCGCCACCAGGGAAGGCCTCTTTTTTTTTTTTTTTGGCCACATGGCATGTGAGATATTAGTTCCCCGACCAGGGACTGAACTCGTGCCCCCTGCATTGGAATCGTGGAGTCTTAACCACTGGACTGCCAGGGAAGTCTCCCCCTTGTCTCTCTGACCTTTAATCAAATCTTTGTAGAAACACCCCAATCCTGGATGAATGGAACTATTTCCATCTCCATGTGTGCAACTGGGTTTCTGAGCACCACGGGGCAGTCCACAAGTCAGCATAAATCAGTACTTCAGTTTATCACCAGCTGAGTCCCCAACTCTGCCTGGTGACCCTGCTCTGTCCTTCTGGTCAACCTGCTCTTTCCCTCCCTGCAATGACCATTCACACTTCCTCTATTCAAACTTCCTAGCACTATCTCATTTTTTCACTCTCAACAGATAACTTGGCATCCATCTTTGCCAAAAATCCAAACACTACCAACTTAACAAATATACCTGCATTTGCACACATCCTCACCCTCCTCTCCCCTTACAACAGACAAAGGTCCCTCCTCCGGTCTAAGGCCAGTTCCCCCACATGCACTCTGAACCCCATTTCTTGCAGTCTGCTTAGAAACCTTCTGCTATTGATTATTCCTTCCCTTCTGAGGCTCCAACCATTTCTTCTCTACTGGCTCCTTCCCCCAAACTTTAAAATATGCTCAAACTTCTCCTCATCTTTAAAAAAAAAAAAAATCTGGGCTTCCCTGGTGGCGCAGTGAGAGTCCACCTGCCGATGCAGGGGACACGGGTTCGTGCCCCGGTCCGGGAAGATCGCACAGTTTGTCAATATACACAAAATAATTTGCTGGGATTTTGCTTGCGATTGTGTTGAATCTACAGATCAAGTTGGGAAGAACTGAAATCTTAACAATATTGAGTGGAAGATTTTTTTTTTTTTTTTTTTTTGCGGTACACGGGCCTCTCACTGCTGTGGCCCCTCCCGCTGCGGAGCACAGGCTCCGGACGCGCAGGCTCAGCGGCCATGGCTCACGGGCCCAGCCGCTCCGCAGCACGTGGGATCTTCCCGGACCGGGGTACAAACCCGTGTCCCCTGCAGCGGCAGGTGTACTCTCAACCACTGCACCACCAGAGAAGCCCTGGCTGCTCGTTTTTATCTTTTATAATATCCTTTATAATAAACCTATAATAGTAAACAAAGTGTTTCCCTGAGTTCTGTAAGTTGTTACAGCAAATTATGGAACCTGACGAGGGGGTCTTGGGGACCCCTAATTTGTTGCCACGTTGGACAGAAGTGTGGGTAACCTGCTAACTCTGAGTGCTTAGTGTCAAAACTGAATTAAATTGTAGCACACCCAGTAGGTGTGAGAACTGAAGGGTATCTTGCTGTGGAAAACCCACACATTTGGTGTCGGAAGTGTTGTGAATAGAAGCAGATCCTATTAATCTCTGTCAGAGAAGTGGGATTTGCTAAAACAGCCTTGGCTCATGGAAACTTGTGGTTTGGGAAAGAGAAGTATGAAAGGGTGCAGGATGAGGAAGCTTTGATCCCGGATGGCTACCTAGTCACGCTTAGTCTGAAACTGTCTCTGCTGTGATCAGTTACCAGTGGGATTTAGAAATGGTGGTAGACTCAATTCCCAGGGAGTTGGCTTATTGGATACATAAGAAATGAAAAACAATCAGAAGCATGCTAACTACACAGTCCCTTAGTTATTGTTAGCTGACATAGTGAAAGTGAAAGTAAAAGAGAGTGCTACAGACTTGATGTTGGACCAAACTCAGATTGAGGTCAGTCTGAGCTTTGGCCACCAGCCTCAAAGCTGCTCCCAAGGGAAAAGTTACGCCAGGACAACAGAAAGCACCATAAGTCCTCTGCTTATGGAGAAGGTAGTCAACATGGGGGGAGGACAAAACGAACAAGCTACTGAAACCAGGGAGTATAGTGAGAAGGAATTGTCTCATTTTGTAGACTGGTATCATCAACTTCCTAAAGAACCTTTACTGAGACGGATTGTGAGAGTATTTAATTTGGGGGCTGTGTCTTTGGTTTTGATGCTGCAGAGTGGAAGAGTGTGTTGGGTTGACACCGGACCACTGTTGAACAGTCACAGATGTCTGGATGAAAGCCACTGTAAGGTGTGTTTATCCTGAGAGGAGGGACTACACAGCTCCCCCTATAAATGCCAAGTAGAACACCCCAGATGAAGCAGCTTATATGCTTCATGTACAAGCCCTGCAGGACTGGCTTTGTGATGCCCAGGATATTCACCTGCTGATCATACTTGTTACCCAGGTTATAGGAAATGCTGTGATTAAAAGGGACCCCTTTAGTAGGCACACCTCATATAACCTTCCTGCTGCAAAATTGGATGACAATCCCAGAAGCCCTATCAGACTCGCTGTCTCAACTTCCTTGTGTGATTCTTACTGATATCAAGACCATTAAAGTAATTAACAAGAAAATGGGGTGAGACAGAGGGGAGCATCCAGGGCAGTCCCATCGGGGTGGAAGTCTTGAGATGGTTATTGAGAAGTGAGGTGAATGATGGTGGACTTTTAATGGTGTTGAAACAAAGCTGTTGATAAATTCTACTGAAGGTTGGGTGGACCAATGGGCTCCCCTGCTGGTCCCCCAACATTAAAAGCCCTAAATTAGTTTGTTCCATTTACCCCATTTTGTAGGAGTTTCAAAAATCGGAAGGCAAAGATTATGATGAGAAATGTGTGGGGTAGTGCCTAGCTTAATCAAGGTAAAGATTGGTGGAGAGGCCAGGGTCTTCTTGGTTCCACCCCCCAACGGGAGACTCAAGGCCATATGCATGTGAGTGGATAAAATGGCTGGGATGGGGGAGGAGGCTTTTCTGAGCTTGACAGGAGAGCCCTATGCACTGTGATTTCAAAACCTGTTGGTGAAGTCATAACAG
Source organism: Mesoplodon bidens (assembly GCF_964165515.1). Classification (NCBI taxonomy): domain Eukaryota; kingdom Metazoa; phylum Chordata; class Mammalia; order Artiodactyla; family Ziphiidae; genus Mesoplodon; species Mesoplodon bidens. The sequence continues at coordinate 5,530,274 of NC_138167.1, read as the reverse complement.
GGCTAAGATTAGATTAGGAGGATATGCAGATGCCATGACTGATGGAATTAAGGTGAAAGTCTGGATGAAAATTGATGTTGATGGTAGTTCCAAAACAAAGGGAGTATCCTGTTTGGAAAGCCGCATTAAGACTATTGGATAGAAAGACTGATAGTAGAGGGTCATCTCTCATTGGGCTGAATTTCATGCTGTTTTCTAGCAGTGATGAAAGAATTGAACAATGGTGAAAAGCCCTTATGTCTGGCTTTTTACAGACTCATGGGCAGCAGCCAATGGCTTGGCCATATGGTCAAGGTAAATGGGCAACGGAAGACTGGACCAATACGGGGGTGCCTGTATGGGGCACGGCCAGGTGGAAATCACTCTGGGAATGCCCATCAGAAGAGCCCCCTTCCAGATTCAGAAGGTGATTGGAAGGGGCAAGCAGACCTTCTGATGCACTCCCTTGAGGGGGCCGCCTGGGTCTATGAAATGAGCAGACCTGTGGGTGGTGCAGCAGTGCAGGATGGGCTGAATCTAGACAGAGTCCTCCTCACATTCTGAGGCACAGAATGCCAACAGGAACTGTCCTCTCTGTCAACAAGAGAGACGGACTGCAGAACCCAGAGACGGCTCTGGGGAGGATTCCCCAGGGAAGGCCCCACGCAGAGCTGGCAAGTGGATTGCATTGGACTAATGCAGGTAGACCTGGGGGGCTATAAACAGGCCTTAAAAAGAATAGACACTCTGGACTAGGCTTTGCACACTCAGTGGTAGACATAAACGTCCAAAATACTATGAAAGAATTGGTACAGAAGATAAATTACTCATCTGGGCTGCTGAGCTCCACTTCTTCAGACCAAGGGATGTACTTTATAGCGCATCAGGTCCAACGGTGGGTAAAGAGATATCACATCAAATGGACAAACCATGTTGCGTTTCATCCTCAGAGTAACGGTCTAATAGCAAATTGGAACAGGTAGATGAAACATTTGCTATCTAGAACGCGGGAGATAACGGCATGAGGGGCTGGCTTACATGCCTCCCTGAGTGTGCGTTCACACTCAACATGAGGGGGGGCTAAGGGGGATAGCTTCCTCCAATTTCCTGGGGGATCTGGGAAAGGGGGTGGGGGAGAATGCTGGTGACACTATACAGCTCTTCTCCATATCACCACTATTTGCTTTTATCCTGTCTGCTCCAGTGGTCCCAGGGCCAGGGATGCAAAGGTGGGTGCTGGAAATGGGGATTACCCCTAAGCAAGAAACTGTAACTATACCTTTAAAGTTTTATGCCAGAATTCCTAAGGGCCTGATAGGTAACAGTGAATGCTGCTATGTTGCCTAGCGGTGGGAACAGCCCACTAGTTCTGTACCTGTGTCACCCTCCCCTTTACGAATAATGGGAGTGATTTGTTTTGTCTGGGGGATGGCAAAATATGCTCGAAGACAGAGATTGTCTTTGCCAACAGTTTAACACAGGTTCACTGCAGGAATCATAACAATTTCACAAGGCAATAGCGTACAGTATAAGGTCTCTTAATAAGCCAATAAACGTACATACTCCAAACAGATGATAGATGGCTTACACTGTTTTTTCCAGGGCAGGGGGAGATGAAAGGAATAAAGTCCAAATTTTGTTTCAAGGTTTATTTTTATATAGGTTGGTACTCCGGGGAGACACTTGACCAACCAAGAGCTGACTTGCAGCTGCCAGCGCAAAAAACAAAAGTCCCTATTGCTAAAGCATGTTGCTAGGGAACAAAGGCACCGGTGTGTGGGGGGCAGGTTGGGCTGCTAGGAGGGTTATCACTCCAGGGGCCGAGGGTTATCACTCACTCCAGGGACCGTGGCTCTGCTTGCGACACCGCCTACGAGGAGTGCCTCATCAATGCAGGAAGAGATGTCTCCTCTCTTCCTGAGACTGCTGTGGTTTAATCCCACAGCCCACCAAGAGCAGCCTGGCCACGGCATGTGCAAGAGTCTCAAAATTGTCACAGAGCTGGATTAGCAAAGGGTAGCTTTCTCCCAGACCGAACTCTGAATATTCCTCACAATCTCTCAGTATTTACAGTCTAGATGTCCTCTTGCCATAGTTGTTTCTCCACGTGTTCTTACTCATAAGCCCCCAGTGGGGCCCCTCAGCAACTGAGCTGAGTGGTTATCAACGACAATAGATGAGGGCTTCCCTGGTGGCGCAGTGGTTGAGAGTCCGCCTACCAATGCAGGGGACACAGGTTTGTGCCCCGGTCCGGGAAGATCCCACATGCCGCGGAGCGGCTGGGCCCGTGAGCCATGGCCGCTGAGCCTGCGCGTCTGGAGCCTGTGCTCCGCAACGGGAGAGGCCACAGCGGTGAGAGGCCCGCGTACCGCAAAAAAAAAAAAAAAAAGACAATAGATGAGAGATTGACATCCTGACACAACGTACTTCATTCTTACATCAAAACAACTTTACTTCTTTTTTAATTAGTTAATTAATTAATTAATTAATTTTGGGCTGCTTTGGATCTTCGTTGCTGTGCGCAGGCTTTCTCTAGTTGTGGCGAGCAGGGGCTACTCTTCGTTGCGGTGCGCAGGCTTCTCTTTGCGGTGGCTTCTCTTGTTGCGGAGCACAGGCTCTAGGCGCGTGGGCTCAGTCGTTGTGGCTCGCGGGCTCTAGAGTGCAGGCTCAGTAGTTGTGGCGCACGGGCTTAGTTGCTCCATGGCATGTGGGATCTTCCTGGACCAGGGCTTGAACCCGTGTCCCCTGCCTTGGCAGGAATATTCTTACCCACTGCGCCACCAGGGAAGCCCTGGCCTGACTTTCTGACTCTATCTGGAACGACTTTCCCCTCCACCCACCAGATTTTAGCCTAGACTTACAGGTGCCTAATTCCTCTAATGTCCCAAGGGACACAAGCATCCTCCCCCGCCCCCCAGACAGGAAAGAAGGGACAAGGAAAGCCAAAAACTTTCTCCTGATGATGCTTTTTGTCCTGAGAAGGAAGACTTCCCTGTCCATGTCATTGGCCAGAATGGATACCATGCTTATCCCAAACTAATTCCTAGCAAAGGGTAATGGGTTTACTGGCCCTTGAAATTGGGGGAAGGGCCTCCCCTCCTGATACCAAGGAACCTTTGTCCTAGTACAGAAATAGTGTTCTGTTCCTAGGAAAGGTGCAGAAGTCTATTGGGTGGGTAGTAGACAGAGTCCACTCAGCTGTCAACGTGAACCACTCCATCTTTTGAAAAGAGAAATTCTTAATTACCCCAAGACCACATACCACCACATCTCCCGTTGCACGGCCTTGCACTCGATTTCGTCCATCTCCCTTGTGGACTGCAGCCTTAGCCTCACACTGGCCTCCTGCACCCATGTTGACATTGGCTGGACTCAGTGTTGGCTTTCTGGCCACCCTGCGTCGCAAGCATGACCGTGGCCTGCTCAGTGACCAGGACGTGCGCGGCCCAGTGTCCGGCCCTCTGAGGCGCCCACCCGACTCGCCCCCAGCCCTACCGCCCACCTCTTGGGCTGAGGCTGTGGTCAGGCCTAGCCGGGAACCAACCAAACCGTGTCTGACTTCAATGCCTTCTACCAGTTGTGACAGCGACAGCGAGCAGGTGGGGCCAAGAAGGACTTCTGCTGGGATGAGACCCGAGACACGCTTTCGTCTTTGCTCTGATCACAGTCTTCATCATCGTGGACTTTTTTTCTTAATCGCAGAGCAGAGGGAACGCGAGCAGCCCCCAGCCAGCATCCCCTACCCGCAAGAAAATGGCCTTGCCTGTCATCTTGAACCCGTTGTCTTCCATTGGCTACCTCTGCTGGGGTCCGAAGGAACTGCTCTCCCCTTCCTGTTCCCCAGCCGGCCAGCTTAGCCATTGACCTGCACATCCTTACCCCTCTGGTCCAGGAAAGGAGGCTTTTCCATGCCTAAGAAAGAGGTCCCCAATGAAGCATCCCCAAAGCCCGAGAGTGAGGGGTTTCCTGGAGGCTCTGGGGTGCCTGCTTCCAGATGTTGTCAATTTCTGGAACACTTGCTCTGGCTTTCTTGTAAAGCCCTGAGCTGCCCTACGTGTGTAGCGTGGGGTCCTCTGTAACCCTGAAACGTGCAATGTGACCAGTTGTGGCTGCCAAAAGAAAAATTCTGGAGTTGTATGAAACTCGTCTTTCTGTGAGTGCCGCAAGCCGTGGATGAGAACTATTGTAGGGTAAGGATGTGATCTGTGGGAAGCTGGCCATTCTTCGGTGGTCAGCCCCAGACCCCACTCCCCCTTCTGTTGGTGGCGTGTGGGAGCGGGAAAGAAAACAGGGTCATGAGCATAAGGAATAAGGCTTCCTGTGCCCATGCTTATCTAGTGTATGACCTTGGAGAAGTTCCTCTGTGGGCATGATGGCAGAGGAACAAGTCGTTTGCTCTCTTGAGGTCTGTCACACTTATTATCCATGTTCTAATGGGCTCAGTGATTAAAATATGATGCCAGTACAGTCAGGTTTATCCTCAGGACAGTGTGCCTGGCACCTGGTCATCCCTTGACCAGCCGGACCCATCACTAACTGTGCAGCTCATCCCTTCCCAGAAATAGAACAACAAACCGGGAGTTTGAGTTGCCTGAATGTGGGCAGACCCTACAAGCCAAATCCTTGAAACATGGTGACTTGAGACTGTGGGAACTGGGGGAGTTTGAGTAGACAGGACTGCTGAAGGACACATGGTGGAAACTCACTTCCTTGTTCAGAGCTGGTTGAGGATTTTTTTTTTTTTAACCTCTATGCCTAATTGGTGCTAAGCAGTGGGTCATCACTTGGCTAGAGGTGTGATAATCAGCTCTCTTAACCCTGAATCTCTCACTGCATGTGGGGCGTGAATTAGCTGTGAGATGGTAGGTACTCTAGTGTGTATGCACTGTTGAGTGTAAAGCCGGGGCGGGGTGGGGGGATAGAAAACCTTTGCAGGACATCTACTGTAAGGGTGAGGGCCTAAGCCTAGGTTCTAAACAAAGCCAGAGGTGCTTTGCTACTATTAATACCAATTTCTGCACTCAGTCTTTTGTGTGAAATCCTTGTATAATTGGGGATAAACCCATAGCTAGTTCAACTTGGTCTCTTGGGAACCATTCTGTATTCTCTAGCCTTGGAGGTTGGGGGCAAGCTCTTAGTCATGGCTTTACAGTGACCATATGATTCAGTAGTCAAGATTTAAGCCCACTCTGGTTCAGACATGCTGGGCTCAGCGAGCCTTAGTCTGCGGGGAAGGGCATACGTACTTTAAAAAAGAACATTTAATGTTATTGTGTTTCATATTTGGAAAACAAGAGGGAAAGCCTGCTCTTTTCAAAACACAAACTACAGGAAGTGAAGCTTAGTAAAATGTACAGAGGCTAGTGATTCTCAACCAGGGAGTTGTGGCATAACAGAGTGTCTCTGGGGCAAGATTCTATCAAAGTTTCCATCAAATGGGGTTGGGGTTCTTTGGGGGTTTGTTTGTAAAAACACTAGTGGTAAAAAAACAAAAAACAAAAAACACTAGTGGTCTGTGATATCTGGACCTTTCTCATGGGCTCTTTGACACAGACCTCTCAAGTTTGTTTTCTCTCAGTGAAGATCACAGCCAAGAACATTCCTTGGGCCCCGGGACATGGAGGTAGATAGAAAATTCCAGAAGGTTTGGAGTGGGGGATGGGGTCCAGACTCTGTGAAACTTCTAGAACATTCCATACAATTCCAAACAGGGTAGACAATAAAGTTCATAAACCATCCAAAAAAAAAGAAAAGACTAGCTGGATTCAGACCTAATTACCCCATTATTAACTACCATTTTATCCGGTAGTTTCATTAGCATCATTTCCTTAAAAAAATTTCCCTCCTTTTATTTTGTTGAAACAAAAAAATATAATTTTTTTTTAAATCTAAACACCTTGGAACAATGATTAAAGAATCACGTTGTCTAGTGCTAGGATATGGCAAGAGCAGGAGGATTTAACTCTCTAAAAATACAGCTCACATTATTTACTTCTCAGAAAAGGAAGTTGGATTTAGCACTTTCAAGGTCAGCCTTAAATACCCCCCCCATCCATATCCAACCTTAAATAACCCTCCCCACCTTGAAGGGTCCCAGCAACAGAGTCATAACATTAGACCCAGGTGGTGGCCTCTTATGGAAGGAGCAGTCGGCTGGCAGCAGCTCCCCTCACAATCCTTCAACCTAAGACCGAGCAGCATGGTAGATAAATTCTGGGGGCCCAAACATTTACAAACAATAAGAGAGCTTGAAAGATTTAAAGTTCTTTTTGGGGAATAAAGAAAATACAGGCATATTCGGAGATGTTGCAAGTTCCGTCCCAGACCACTACAATAAAGCGAATCACACGAATTTTTGAGTTTCCCACTGCATCTAAAAATTATACATATATGTAGTCTATTAAGTGTGCAATAATAGCATTATGTCTAAAAACCAATGTACATGGCTTCATTTAAAAATACTTTATTGCTGAAAACTGCTAACCATCATCACTAATGCAGGGTTGCCACAATTCGTAAACAAACAAACAAACAAAAAACCCCACACAATACAGCGAGGTACGCCTGCAAGACAAGAAGAAATAAAGTAAAAGTCACGAGTACTCCTTCTGGGTTGAAGGAGGCCAGCCTCTATCTCTTCACCAACAGAATGTGAACTTGGCCTCTAAATTTATGTCAATTTATGTCTAAAGTGTGTATCTTTCCTTTCATCCAACCTTGCCGAATACTTTTGCACTTTGCCTTGAGCCTGGGGGTTTGAGAGTTGGCTGAGACTTGATGCCAGTGGGACATGCAGGAGGTCTGATGACTTCAGAAAACCAGCCCATTTTACCCGTTCAGAGAAATTCTCTTTTTACCCAACAGGCCTCTAGAACCAGCCTAATTGGGGTGTGGTGGGGGGAGGGCGCAACACAGCCATGTGCAGCTGAACTGGGCAAGTGACTTACCCTCTCTGGGCCTCAGTTTCCTCATTTGTTAAATGGGAAGAGTCACCGTGCCTACCTCCTGGGAGGGGGGTATGCAGGTTGCATAAGGTCATGATGCACAGCATTGAGAACACTGCCTGCCACGATGCCAGCGACTGCTGGCCAATACTGTCATCACCTGAATTCCATATCCCGGCCTCTTACACAAATACCTTGTGGGATTATATTTGACAGTTTTGACCTGTGCCTTTGACACGGCCCCGGTGGAATAGTGTTCCTCTGTAAATCCCAAGGGACTTCCCTAGCAGTCCAGGGGTTAAGACTCCGCACTTTCCTTTTTTAAATTTTATTTTATAAATTTATTTATTTATTTATTTATTTATTTATTTAGGGCTGTGTTGGGTCTTCGTTGCTGCGCACGGCCTTTCTTTTAGTTGCGGCAAGCGGGGGCTACTCTTCATTGCGGTGCGCGGGCTTCTCACTGTCATGGCTTCTCTTGTTACGGAGCACGGGCTGTAGGTGCGCAGGCTTCAGTAGTTGTGGCACGTGGGCTCACTAGTTGTGGCGCATGGGCTCTAGAGCACAGGCTCAGTAGTTGTGGTGCACGGGGTTTGTTGCTTTGCGACATGTGGGATCTTCCCGGGCCAGGGCTCGAACCCGTGTCCCCTGCATTGGCAGGCGGATTCTTCACCACTGCGCTACCAGGGAAGCCCAAGACTCCGCACTTGCAAATGCGCAGGTTCGATCCCTGGTCAGGGAACTAGAATCCCACATGCTGTGTGGCACGGCCAAAAAAAAAAAAAAAATCCCACAGAAATCAATGATCTAGGTCTCAGTCTCCTCTTTATTTGCATGTGGTTACAATTCATAAATACACTCACCGTTTTCCTCCCCCTCCAAAACTCTCCCTTATACCTAAAACCCCACCCAAGCCCTTGGTTATAAGGATTCCCTTTCCTGTCTAGAAGGGGAGGGTGGTTCTCCTTGTCACTCCATCTTCATGTAGGGTCTCCCTCAGTCCATGTGAAGTGTGGGGCCTCGAAGGGCCTCTGAAGCTTGGGGATGATGAGCACCACGAATCCGCCAGAGGTCCCGGCCATGTCCTTGAGTGACCACGTGGCTGGTTCCCTTCTGTGCCATGTTTGGGGTACAGATGCCAGGGGGGCAGCAGTTAGCTGTCCTGTCCGTGCCTGAGGCCGAGCTGGTGCTGCCCCAGTGGGCAGGGGGTCTGCAGTGGAGTCCCGGGCCTGCTCAGGTGGTGGTGAGAGTCCTGCGGGGGCACCATTCCCAGCCAGTGCTGGGCCTGCTCTCAGAGACGCGTCTGAGGCCCGGCCCCTCGGGGTCCAGCTCTCGGGGCCCTACCCAGGCCCTTGGTCAGTCCTGTGCGGGGAGGGCAGCCTCGAGGAGGAGGCGCTCTCAGGCCTCTCTTCTCCTGGCTTCTCCAGACAACATCAGGCGTGGGTGACAAATTGGGTCCTTGGCCCCGTTAGAGGGTGTGGCACCCCAGTGTCTCTGTCTCAGCCAGGTGCCAAGCTTTGCCATCCTCCTGGTAGGGTGTGGAGAGCCCGGGAGGGCTAGGGGTACCCTCTTCAGGGATGGGGTACGGAGGCTCTGGGGGAGCGGGGGCTTCTCCGGGGCTCCGTGCTGCCCCCAGTACTGGCCCGTTGTAGATGTAGATGTTGCCGGTGACAGTCACAGACCCGCCGGTGACGTGAATGCCATTGGTGCCTGTGGGAAGGAAGGCGGAGTAAGGAGTGAGGGGCAGGTTTGAGGGGAAGGCCTGTGTGGCCCCAGCATCGGACCCCAGCTTCCCCAGGGCCCCTGTCCGCCATCTCCCCTTTCCGCCCTGTCCCCCTCCATCGGCGTTCTTGAGCTCTGTGTTCGTTCCTCTGTTTCTCGGTTTTCCGTCTCTTCCCTTCTCTGTAGTCGGGATGCTCTGGCTGCTGGAGCGTCCTCTCACACTCTCTCTCCCTGCCCACCCTCCCTCCCCACCCACCCTGCTTCCTGTGCCTGCCCCAGGCTCACCGTGGGCCACCTGGCCTTGCTCTGGGAGCTCAGCCTCCAGCTCCCTGGCCTGGCTCAGAGGACTCTGCTGTTGTAGCGCCTCTTCCTCCAAACCTGGGGTCGCCGGGACCCCGGCCGAAGCTGGGGTCAAGTCTCCAGAGGTGGGCAGAAGTGGCTCTACCAGGTCAGGGTACTGTGGGTTGACCCTCGGGGGCTCCCAGCTTCCTTCAGCAGTATTTGATTCCTCTCCCTGCAGGACAGAGGCCGAGAACCAAGCAATGACATGGGCCTCAGACCCCATCTTTCTTTAATTCCTCCCCCCTCCCCACCCCACGCTTAGGCAGCTCAGTGCCCTCTTCCGCTCCTCATCAGGCTCCCTGCCTCAGGGCCTTTGCACTTGATGCCTCCTCGTCCTGGAGCTCCTGGAGCACTTTCCCTGATACATCCCGACAGCTGGCTTCCTGTTTTCTTCAGCTCTCTGCTCAAATATCAGCTGATCACAGAGGCCCTCTCTGTCCACTCTAAGATAATATACCCTCATCTGTTGCCACTGTCACTGTCCCCCTACCGTGCTTTATTTAGCAGTTATCACTACGTGAGGTACAGCTGTCTAACTTTATTCTGGCTCCACTGGTTTGTAACTCTGGGAGGACAGACACCTTGCTTTGCTCACTGCTGTTTCCACTGTGCCTTGAACAGTGCCTGGCACACCGTGTGCTTGATAAATTATTAGTTGAATGAATGAAGGGCTGTTGAAGCTGCAGACTCTTTTCCTGCCTGCCCCCCACCTGGTTCACCTGTCCCCCTGCCCCTCCTTGCTGCCTCCTCAGCCTTCCCCATTACCTCTGGATGCCTCTTGAGCAGGGATCCTGCAATAGAAAATGAAACGGCAGGCCTCAGACCCCCAGGCTTTCCTCCTCCACACAAGCCATGATAGGGCACCGCCCACCCCGGGCTCCCCAGAAGGATCAGGTTATCATTACCCTTATCTCCAGCCTCAGAATAGGGGGCTGGATGGAGGTGATGTCTATGTGGGGGACAGGTGTTGGGCGTCTTGAGGGTGTGCAGGCGCAGGAGGGGCATCCCTGGGGGAGCTGAATATTCCCTCCAGCCCCCCTCCCCCATCTAGGTAGGCACAGCCCCAGGCCCTGCATCCCCGCCTGCACGCTGCTCCTTCCTACCCAGCTTTCTGCAGAGAGAGGGGTGGCTCTTCCAGGTGCAGGCGAGGACGGTGGTGAGGAGCAGAAAGGAGACCAGCGGTAGCAAGATGGCCAGCATCAGCATCGTTCCTGCAGGACAGCAGACAGGGCGGGGCATGAGGGCCCGAGGAGGCTGGGGGTGGGCAGTTAAGGAAGAGCTCTCCAGTTCTCAGGTCACCGGGACAGAAAAGGGAGAGCGGCTTTCCCCTTCCAGTCCCACTACAGTTCCTAAAGGAGCAGTTGGAGAAACTTCCCTCGGGTTACAGAGAAGGGGGCACTAAGCCTGACTAGGGGGGCACCTCCTGACAGCCAGCAGAAACTCTGCCATGGATGGAGGTGTTCGGGGTGGATGCGGGTGGCCACCGGCACGGGGGCAGCCTTGTGGGTGAGGACAGGCACTTGGGCAGTCGGTCTGCAAGGGCTGAAAGTGGGAGTGGGAAGCAATAAGGGAGGGTGGGGAGTCTGTAAGCAGACTCAGGCCACAGGGTAAAGTCACGTTTCTGCGGACTTGACCATCTTACAGAGACCCACAGCTGCGGGAGCTGAGGTTGTGCTTCTGCAGCTGTGGAGGTGTTTACAGGGGTGACAGAGTCGGGATCCTGGCTTCTGAACTCTGCCTGTGGCTGCCTGGCAGCGGAGGGCTGCCCGGTCTCCACTCGCAGCTCAGGGCAGGTCCCGGGAGAGAGGGAAGCGGAGGCTGGGTTTCTCAGGTGCCCACATGTAGCCATGGTAACCGCTGCCTTCCTATGGGCCTCATGCTGCCGTCAACAGCATGGAGTCTACCATGCCCGTCGCCTGTGTCACCTGTGCCTGAGGAGGATGGGGAGCAGTTGGACATTTGCACACTGGGAGTTTGTGCCCTTTGTGGTCCATCTAATTCCGTGGCCTAAGGGAGCCCAGAATGGGAGGTGTGGGGGAAAATTAGACCCAGAGTCTTGGACACCTGGGCTCCTGCCCAGTTGTGTATTTTTCATATACAAAATGAGATTAGCTTACATACTCTCTAAAATTCCAGGTCTAAAATGCCAATCGTTTTTGATACACAGTTAAAAATTAATACGAGGATGTGGAAAATATTTATGATAGAGTTGAATGAAAAATTAAGTTACAGACATTCAAATGACTGCACTTGTAGGAAAAAAATTATTTTTGTCTATTGCACAGAAAAATGTATGGGAAGATATATTCAAAAGTGTTGAGTGTGGGGCTTCCCTGGTGGGGCAGTCGTTAAGAATCTGCCTGCCAATGCAAGGGACACGGGTTCGAGCCCTGGCCCGGGAAGATCCCACATGCCGCGGAGCAACTAAGCCTGTGCGCCACAACTACTGAGCCTGTGCTCTAGAGCCCGTGAGCCACAACTGCTGAGCCCACGTGCCACAACTACTGAAGCCTGCACGCCTAGAGCCCGTGCTCCCCAACAAGAGAAGCCACTGCAATGAGAAGCCTGTGCACCGCAAAGAAGAGTAGCTCCCGCTCACCGCAACCAGAGGAAGCCCGTGCACAGCAACGAAGACCCAACGCAGCCAAAAATTTAAAAATTAATAAATAAATTAATTTAAAAAAAAAAGAAAGTGTTGAGTGGATATGCTAGGTGATGGTTCTGTGGGTGATGTTTAGTTTTGTTTATCTGAATTGTCTAATTTTCTGCAGTCTGCATGTATGGCATGGGCTTTGGAGTAAGAGAGACTTAGAATAGGTCTTCATAACACCAGTTACCACATGGATGATCTTGGGCAAGTCACCTAGCCTCTCTGGGACTCGGTTTCCTCATCTAGTCAGTGAGATAATAATAAGACTATTTCAAAGGATCATTATGAGGGTTAGATGCGTTATTGAAAGTCAAGTGTTCACAGAGCGCCTGACGCACTGGCTCTCAATAAGTGGAAGTTATGATTATAAATACTTGGTAATTTTTTAAAGTTAAGGAAATAAACTTTCCCCTGATTAATAACAACTACAGTCATTAGAAACATCCTGTAATCCTCTGTTAGGAGAGGAAACCAATGACTCCACAGAAAAGACCAAGAAAGCATCAAGTGTAGAATCTTCTCTTGAATAACGGAAGGTGTAACCTACTACAGAGACATCCAGTCTAGTAAATGGATTATGTGACGGTGGCATGTCCAAAACGATGACGGTGATGTCCGTTACAATTACATCTCCGTGTGGGTGTACTATTACATATAACTTATCAGTTATGTGTAGGACATATAGCTTAAAAAGTGTGTGTGTATGTTTGTGTGTAATTAACCTGGCCCAGGGATACTCCAATTTCCCTTTGAGGAGCTTTTCTTCTTGCCTCAATTCTGACTGGAAAGGATTCATCATTTCCCTGTCCTTTTAGATGGCTAGAATTAAGGCATCTTCTCAGATGCCCCCTGCCCCTGGCCCCTCACCTGGCGTCTCGGAGGGCTCTGGCGGATTTCTGCAGCTGGTGTCAGACCGGGAGGTGCCTGGCGCTGCCTCTACGAGGCCCTGGTCCTCACACCTGTGGAGGAAAGAGCCCAGCTCAGGTGGGCTCCTGGCGGTAAGTGGGAGGCGGTCTGTGGAGCTGAGCAGTGGACGGGGCTGTCAGCAGCTGGGGCTGGGAGGGTGGGAGGAACACGGACCTGGCACCCTCACCTGGTGTGGGGCTGGCAGCGGGCGCTGGGGGAGGAGGTGTTCTGGAAGTGCCCTGCCTTACAGGGAACACAGTTGCTGTCAGCCTTCCTGTCTTCATCTGGCAAGAGAAAAGCACGGCCAGCCCGGGTGAGTGGGCAAAGGGAGCCCCGCTGTGAGCAGCCTCCTTTACGCCCACTGGATGGCCCCTTCCCTGACCACCCACTGCAATCTGTAGTTTGCAGCATCTTTCCTGATCTCCGAATTGCCTGAGCTTCCTCCCAGTGCTGGGAGGACCCCCGAACCCTGCATCATCCCAGTTTCATTTCTCTGCAGGTCCCTTCCGTGAGCCTTGCTCAGGGAGGGAGAAGAGGCCTGGGGCCTCACCATGGACACCACCCCATGCACCCTGCCCCCTTCAAGATCACCCGCCTCCTCCCCCCGCCCCTTTGCCCCCAGTGACCTCTGACCTTTGAGCTCGGCTTCAGTGCCAGGTGGGCAGTGGGAGAGTGACTCGCAGTGTACACACTCAGAGCCCCAAAAGACGCAGAACAGTCCTGGCTGGCAGCGGCACTGGGTTTTGTGTTTGCTAGTGCAAGGCGTGATCTCCACGAAGCCCAGCACTGGTGGGGAGACGGAGGGCTCAGCAGAGGGGCTGCGCTCCAGGAGATCCCAGCCCCCAGCCCCGCCAGAACACCCCACTCACTCTGGTCACAGGGGCGGCACAGCTGGCAGATGGAGAGATGGTTCCAGTGCTCGTTGTAGGAATTTTCGGGGCACGTGGCACAAGTGGTGTCCTGGTCGGGGCCACATTCAGCCGAGACGTGTGTGCCTAGGATGTGAGCGGGGCAGTAGGAGTGTCAGGGGACTAGGGTTCCACCATCCCCTCTGCTGCCTGCTGTGTGACCCTGGGCCTGTCCCGGTGCCTACACGGGAGGGACGGCCGGTGTTTCTCACTGTCTGTTTCTGCCAGCGGGTACTCCTGGGAGCTGGTGTCCGCCTTCCGCCTGAGGCAGCGATGTGGGCTGGAGCCCCCTGTCACCCACCTCCCCGTCCCAGACTTCCCCTGGCCCCCGCCTCTCACCTGGGGGGCAGCGGGAGCAGCAGACGTGATGCTTGGGTTCGTAGTACTCCCTTTCCCGGTCCCGGCAGGTTTGGTTCTCCGTGCGGTATGGGGGCACCTTCGAGGGGAGATGGAGTGAAGGCGGAATTATTCAGCAGTCAGCTGGGAGGGGCACAGGGACTCCAGGGAGGGCGGCCCAGACCCCTCTTCCCTAGCGAAGCCCACCCCCACCCGCCGGCCCGGGCCCCTCCCTCACCAGCTGGGGCTGGGATGCTGCCAGGAGACCCCAGAGGCCCAATATGAGCGGCCCCCAGGCCAGGCCGCAGGGGGAGGTGGCCCACGGCAGGCGCATGGCGGCCAGTCAGCCAGCCGAGCAGATGGGTGGAGGCCTGGGAGGAAGGTGGGAGGCCTGGACGTCCCGGGCAGTGGCGGCAGCAGCCTCCCGAGCCCAGAGGCGGGGACAGGACTCGGCCGACTTGCCCCCGGGGGCCAGAGCGGCCGGGCCTGGCCTGGCCTCCAGGGCTCCAGCGCCGGGCTCAGGAAGTGGGAGTGGAGCAGCCGGCGGGGCGGAGACAGGGAGAGCTGGGAGCTAAGGCAGCTGTCTGTCGCAATCGGGAAGAGGAACAGGCTGGGCTGCCCGAGGCAGGGCGGGAGGGGGTGGCGGGGAAGGCATGTGAGGGCAGCGGGCCGGAACCGGGCCTCCTCCCTTCTCTGGAGGCCTGACTGGAGAGGAGGATGCAGGGACAGGACAGGCCCCGCCGGTGGGAAAGGGGTAGCGGAGCCAGGGGACACTCCTCGGCTGGGCCCCCGGAAGCCCAGCTGGGAACAGATGGAGTTCCAGACACAGCTGGGTCCAGCCAGCAGGACACCAGATCCGAAAAATGGATGAGCCTGGACCGTCAGACTTGGAGGGTACAGAGAGCCCCGGAGAGCCTCGGCCAGCCAGACCAGCATCTGGGAGCCAGAAAGTCCGAGTTGGCAGACTGTCTGGACTCCCGGCTTCCCACCCTGTTGTGTGACTTTTGAAGATAAACTACAAAGGAGTCACAAGCCAGCCAGCACCCCATTCCCTGAGTCAGCCCAGCCCACACCCACCTCAGTGGACACAGGTCACCTACGAGATTCTCCAGAGGGTGCAGCGGCCCCTGCTCCCCTGTCCTCAGAGAAGGCGGTGGTGCATAGCCCAAGTTCCCATGAGCAGGGCAGCTGGGCTGGGGCTGGGTGGCCACCACCCTCAGTCCCAGCCTCTCACCCAGGAACCTTTGAGTCTCTTTGAGCTGGAGGGAGCTGACAACCAACCAGACCGGGCCCCTCACCTGCAGGACGAGGGCGTGGAGGCCAGGGTGCCACGTAGGGGAGACCAGGATGCCAGGGGGACTCGGTCTGGTTCTTGTCCCTTTTCTTCCCACCATGTCCCTGCAACCCATTAACAGCATCCCCGCCCTCCCCCAACCATGCCAGGGTGTCTGGTCTCCAAGTTTCTGTGCTCCTGGCTCACTCCCACTTGTCCTTGAGGGTCACCTGGGCTCTGGGAAACACCTCCACCCCGGGCTGCCCAGCCCCCCCGCAGACCACTGCCTGTGACCCGAGGCTTATCATCCGCTGGCCGCTGGGCCTTGAGCTCGGCAACGGCCTGACCCGGATCTGTAACTCTGGGCTCCCGGAGCTTCACGCAGGGTCTGGCACGAACCGCGTGTCTGGTACATATTTATGGACTAAACCGATGATGCCTCGCCCACATCACACAGCCAGTCCGTGGCAGAGCCAGCCTCGAGGCCGGGGTTCCAGATGTCTGGGTCCCAGCTCATTCCAGCAACCAGGCTCCCTCCTCGTGACTCAGGGGTGCCTCCCTAAGCATGACTGGCTGTCTGGAGAGAGGTCACCTGGGCATCATCCCTGCCCCCTCCTTGGAGGGCTCTGTTCACACACCCTAACCCTGGTTGGTCTGACTGGCTGGGCAGGCTCCTGGTGGAAGAGTGGGAAGTCCAGGTCAGGGGTGTGCCCCTGGTGGGGGGCGGATCACAAAAGGGTGAATCAGCCTGCCTGAGCTGTAGACATCTCTCTCCTCTCCTGGTGCAGGCCTAGGACCCACACTGTGCCGGAGAACATCCGAGGCTGCCTGGGAAGGGAGGAAGTGTCAGAAAGGCATGCGCTGCTCAGGTCAAGGAAATGGGGTCTGGGACTGGACACACCACTGAGCTCTTAAATGCAGAAAGGTCTGTGTGCGCACCTTAGATCCCTTCTTCTATTTATTAACGAAATTTTTAAAATTGAAATTTAGTTGATTTACAACGTTGTATAGGTTTCAGGTGTACAGCAAGGTTATTCAGTTATATATATAACTGAACATACATTCAGTTATATGAAACTTGAAGCATACATATTTTCAGATTTTATTCCATTCTAGTTTATTATAAGATACTGAATACAATTCCCTGTGTTAGACAGTAAATCCGTGTTGCCTATCTATTTTATATATAGTAGTGTGTATCTGTTAATCTCACTCCTAATTTATCCTTTCCCCATCTCTTTCCCCTTCAGTGGCCATAAGTTTGTTTTCTACGTCTGTGAGGCTGTTTCTGTTTCGTATATAGATTCATCTGTATTATTTTTTAGATTCCACATACAAGTGATATCATATAATATTTGTCTTCCTCTGTCTGACTTACTTCACTCAGTATGACATTCTTTTGGTCCATCCATGTTGCTGCAAGTGGCAATATTTCATTCTTTTTTATGAGTAATATTCCATTATGTATATATATATATCACATTCTTCTTAAACCAATTGTCTGTTGCTGACAGTTGGGTTGTTTCTATGTCTTGGCTGCTGTAAATGGTGCTGCTATGAGCATTAGAGTTGCACGTATTTTTTCGATTTAGAGTTTTCGTCTTTTCTGGATCTATATTCAGGAGAGAGATTGCCAGATCATATGGTAGCTCTAGGTTTAGTTAGTTTGTTTTTTTTTTCCGGTACGTGGGCCTCTCACTGCTGTGGCCTGTCCCGTTGAGGAGCACAGGCTCCGGACGCGCAGGCTCAGCGGCCACGGCTCACGGGCCCAGCCGCTCCGCGGCATGTGGGATCTTCCCGGACCGGGGCAGGAACCCGCGTCCCCTGCATCGGCAGGCAGACTCTCAACCACTGCGCCACCAGGGAAGTCCCTAGGTTTAGTTTTTTTAAGGAAACTCCACACTGTTTTCCATAGTGGCTGCACCAATTTACATTCCCACCAACAGTGTAAGAGGGTTCCCTTTTCGCCACATCCTCTTCAGCATTTATTATTGGTAGACTTTTAAAAAAACAACTAATTAATTAATTAATTAATTTGGGGGCTGTGTTGGGTCTTTGTTGTTGCGCGCAGGCTTTCTCTAGTTGCGGCGAGCGGGGGCTGCTCTTCGTTGAGGTGCACGGGCTTCTCATTGCAGTGGCTTCTCTTTGTTGCGGAGCATGGGCTCTAGGCGCTCGGGCCTCAGTAGTTGTTGTACGCGGGCTCAGTAGTTGTGGCTCGTGGGCTCTAGAGCACAGGCTCAGTAGTTGTGGTGCACGGGCTTAGTTGCTCCATGGCATGTGGGATCTTCCCAAACCAGGGCTCGAGCCCGTGTCCCCTGCATTGGCAGGCGGATTCTTAACCACTGCGCCACCAGGGAAGTCCCATTATTTGTAGACTTTTTGATGATGGACGTTCTGACTGGTGTGAGGTGATACCTTATAGTGGTTTTGATTTGCCTTTCTCTAATGATTAGCAATGTTGAGCGTGTTTTCATGGGCCTGTTGCCCCATGTGTCTTCTTTGGAAGAAAGTCTGTTTAGGTCTCTATTTTTTTTTTTTTTTGGATGTACACGGGCCTCTCACTGTTGTGGCCTCTCCCATTTCGGAGCACAGGCTCCGGATGCGCAGGCTCAGTGGCCATGGCTCACGGGCCCAGCCGCTCCGCGGCATGTGGGATCTTCCCGGACCGGGGCACGAACCCGCATCCCCTGCATCAGCAGGCAGACTCTCAACCACTGCGCCACCAGGGAAGCCCCTCTATTTTTTTTTTATTTTCATGGAAATCACGCATAATTTATACATTTGGAAAAGAGGAGACAGTGGTACTGTGGACTCCCAGCCTCACCTCAGGCGGGTCTTATTTCTCCCACAGAGCCCTCTCCTACTCTTCTAATCTTCTCTTCATTATTTTGAAGCAAATCCCTGACACATATCATTTCATTTGAAAATATTTTAAGACTGTACTCAAAGACAGGGACTCTTTTTCCTTTAATTGAAGTATAACCTATAAACAATGACATGCATAAAGTACACTCATCTTATGTGTACACACCAGTGAACTTTCACTTTTGCGTATTCCTGAGTATCTCCCAGAATACTTCCAGCACCCCAAGATGTTCCTGCATGCCCTTTCCAGGCCAAGCTCCCTGCTTCACAGGTAAGCACCATCTCAGACCCTTTTAGCCCCAGCAGTCTGAGCTATATTCTTCCTGCTGCCAGGATGAGCTCTCATGTCCGCTTTCAAGGACCCTCTGGGTCCTATGGAAAGAGCCCTAAGATCTGGACTTTAATCTTGGCCCCGTCACTTCACCTCTCTGGGTCTCTTTTTTTGTGCCAAATCAACTGCTGCTTTGCTTGCAGCTCTGATCTGTTCTCCACCCTTCCCCTGCTCTGCTGTTTACTATTGGGAACTACATTTCCCAGAGTGCTTTTCCCTCTGGCTTCCCTGTAGGCTCAGCCAGTAGGAAGACAAGTGGGTGGAGGACAGTTTGGTGGGAAGATGGAAGAAGCCAGGCGATTTCTCTGCTTCTCTGCTTTCTGACACAGCGTGCAGCTGGTTGTGTTGCTTCCTTCCATCCTCCCACTGTCCCATCCCCTGCCAGGCAGCCCCCACTATTTAGTTTCTGCCAAATAGCTCTGGAGGCTTCTGGGTCTGTAAGGCTTCATTATAAGTTTGTCTTTCCAGCCCTAGAGATGTAGCTGCTTCCTGCTTTGCTATTTTCTGGGTTGCCTTGCTGTCCCCCACTGGCTTCTCAGCATTTCCATCAACCATGTACCAATTCTCTGTATTAAATTTCTTCCATTTGAAAGACTTAGAGCGTTTCCTCTTTCTGGACCCTGATGGACAAATCTCATCTATAAATGGTTATTATGCCTGCCCTGCCTTCTCCGGGAGGGTGAGGGGAGCCTCACCTTGAACTCTTCATGGGCAGACATTGTCTCTGCTTCTTCCCTTTCGTGTTCTTCGTCGGCTTCCTTGAGGTTTTGCTGATTTCCATGGGGCAACACCAGACCCCGAATGAGTGCCCCATAGACCCCCAGAGTGTGTGGGAGTGAGGCTCTTCTCCAGGCCCTCTCCAGAGGATTCTTTTTTTTTTTTTTTTTTTGGTTTTTATTAGAGTATAGTTGATATACAATGTTGTGTTAGTTTCTGCTATACAGCAAAGTGAATCAGTTATACATATACATATATCCACTCTTTTTGAGACTGTTTTCCCATATCGGTCATTACAGAGTATTGAGTAGAGTTCCCTGTGCTAGCCAGTAGATCCTTATTAGTTAGCTATTTTATATACAGTAGTGCGTGTACGTCAGTCCCAATCTCCCAATTTATCTCTCCCCCTCCTTTTCCCCTGTGGATTCCTCTAAATATTCTTCTTTCTCCCCTCTTCCCCATACTGCTCTCAGCCAACTGCTGTCCTTGAATAGGGTCTGGTAAACACTAAGAAATGTGTAATTGATGAGGGTCATCCTTCCCCAGAATATTTTCACTGGGGACAATCCCTCAGCCCAGTCGTTCTCAACTGGGGCGATTTTACCCCCTAGAAGACATTTGGGAATATTTGGAGGGGTTTTTGATTGTCACAATTCAGGGGGTACTACTGGCATCTAGTTGGTAGAGGCCAGGGGTGCTGTTAAACATCGTACAGTGCACAGGACGTGGCCACAACGAAGAATTATCCAAGTGTCAATAGTGCCAAGGTTGAGAAATTCAGCCTTAATCCAAAGGAATAAACTTCAAATGGTGAACTTCTAGGCATCGTGCCAGGTGACTGGACTAAGAGTGGCAGGGAGGGATTTTCTGGAACATCATTTCAGATTAAAGAGAAATTCATACTACATAAGCGTAGGTAAAAGGACATTGTTTTCCACAGTGGGCAGCCCAGTGTGGAGAAGCTAATTAGCTCTAAGCAGTAAGAATAAAAAGTTAAAATTACTTGAGTGACTCCTTTTTACCCTGGAAAGGATAGAGACTCAAATGAAAAGGTGAAGGAAATTTAGATAAATTAACAAACCACAAATTAATGGGTACTCAGAGGAAATTAGGATGTTGGATGTTTTGAGGATATCTTCATTTATTTTTTTAATTTTTAAAAAAGTCATGGGACTTCCCTGGTGGCGCAGTGGTTCAGAATCCGCCTGCCAATGCAGGGGATATGGATTCGATCCCTGGTCTGGGAAGATCCCACACGCCGCGCAGCAACTAAGCCCGTGCGCTGCAACTACTGAGCCTGCACCCTGGAGCCCGCGAGCCACAACTACTGAAGCCCACGGCCTAGAGCCCGTGCTCCGCGGCAAGAGAAGCCACCGCAATGAGAAGTCCGCACACCGCAAGGAAGAGTAGCCCCCGCTCGCCACAACTAGAGAAAGCCTGCGCACAGCAACGAAGACCCAATGCAGCCAAAAATCAGTTCTGTACTTCTCTACTTACAATGGTGACTTACGACTCCTATTTCTCGATAATGAAACAAATCTTTTTGTCCTGCCCAAGTGACTCCAAATTTACTCCCTTTTTTACTAGCTTAATTGCTTTATCCTATGCATTTGAGGGTAAACTTCAAAAGGGGTAAGAGCAATATTGAGAATTTAATTTGTTTCTATGTTATTCCTAGTATAGTGCTTCAGACAATAAACTGATTAAAATTGTTAATGGAAAAAAAATGTACTCTAGTTGATTTACAATGTTGTGTTAGTTTCTGCTGTACAGCAAAGTGATTCAGTTTTACACATATATACATTCTTTTCCATTATGGTTTATCACAGGATATTGAATATAGTTCCCTGTGCTCTACAGTAGGACTTTGTTGCTTATCCATCCTATGTATACTAGTTTGCATCTGCTAAGCCTAAACTTCCAATCCATCCCTCCCCCCCCACCACCCCTTGGCAACCACAAGTCTGTTCTCTATGTCTGTGAGTCTGTTTTGTAGATAAGTTCGTTTGTGTCAAATTTTAGATTTGAGGATACTTTCTCATAGCACATCACTCTCTGTCAAAGATATACCTTGAGTCTTACCCAAGATGCCAAATCTGCTGTCTTCTGCAGAGTGGGGGAGTCAACAAAGAGTGGCCACTAGACCCTGGGGCCACTGGTAATAAACCTAGTGCCTGTCTTCAGAGAACTCATAATATGATCCGTGCATATGGAAACACGCACATACACGCATGCACACATGCACACACCGAGATAAGACTGTACAGCGGTGCGTGTCGGAGCGTGGGGGAGAAAGCGATCACTTCCACCACCTCCTGTCCCCGGGGAGCAAGAGGCAGGAAGACCCTCCGAACTCACAACCCTCATTCCACTGCAGACCGTCTAGTCTCCCCTCTCTCCCTGTAGCCTTTGCACAGTTTATGGTCAAACCACAGGGTTAGAGGATGGCCAGTCCTGGGAGGGGGAAGGAAGGGCTGAGGCTCTGGGAGAGGCTGGGGGAGCTTCAAGACAAGACCCACAAGGCCCCGATGCCCCCCAGAACAGGCATCCACTTCTCTGGAAGTCAGGGAGCATCACTGAGCTTGGAAAGGGGAAGCTCAGCTCTCAATCTGGCCCCACCCCCAACTCCCAGGGTGATGTGGGCAAGTCACTTTGTTTCTGGGACCTTAGTTCCCTGATGCATTAAGCAAGGAGCTAGATGCAGAGCCAGCTGGAAAGGGCTTTGGTGACCATCTGGGCTGCCTTACAACCCCACCCCCTCCCTTTCATTGAGAGCCGGGTGGCCCAGAGTGGTAAGGTGTCATTTTGTGTTTTTTTTACATTCTTCTTCTTTTTTTTAATGTTCTTTTCCACGGTGGTTTTTCCCAGGAGAAACTCATTTTCTAAGGCACATAGTTTAAAAGCCAACATGGAAGTCATAGAATAATGCCTAGACTGTGGTCCCATTTATGGAAAAAAAACTATATATCTTGTTTTTAAAAAACACAGGTAAGTCTATAAAAGCACCCAAAAAAGATACAGATGGACACAAATGGCAGTGGCTCTCCTGGGCCAAGGGGTGGGAAAGGAATGGGACAGAGGGAGGCTTTTATTGTCCTGTAAACCTCCATGTGGTTGGAAAATTGTGTTGCGGACAAAACGTGTTCAGGTATTTTTTTCTGCACCTTAAAAGATAATATTTAAAACAGAGCCATGTCAAGTGCAGGTCTCAGATTTCTGTCTTTTTCACAACAACAAGCTTGCTCTGGCCCCTTCCAGATCTGGAATGCTGCTGTCCCTAAGCTGCCACACCCTGGCAGGTGCTCCAGGGACACTGCGCTCGCTCTCCAGCTCAGCCCAGCCCAGGCCTCTCGATCCTGCTCACCGAGCCCTTGAGAGGAAAACGAAAACTATTTGCCGTGAGGCCTTGGGCCAGTGGTTGGATTTCAGGCACCAGCCAGCAAATAGAAAAGGCAGGGATGTGTCTCTCTGAACCTCTGAGATGGGACAAGCAGGGTGCTGTGTACCCCACCTGTAGGTAGGATGTCCCTTGGGAAGGCGGGGACGGTAGAGAGAGCTGCTCACGGAGCCTGGGCGAGAATCCAGGACGCTGATGGCTGGTCAATCCACGGACTCTCTGTGGGAGTGCGTGAACCTTCCTGGTGTTCAAAACCAGGTGCAGGGGAGCCCCGGTTCCCCAAGAATCTGTGGCTGGTCTCTCTTGGGGTGTATGGCAAAACCCCTGAGCAGACATCCCCCTGCGGAAGAACAATTCTGCTCCTGTTCTGCACTCTACTGCTATTTGGTTTTGTGTCCACAGAAAACTGGCTTATCTTTGCGGAGGGCAGTTTCTTCGTCTGGAAAATAAAGAAAAAGCCAGCCTTTCCCTTCCGAGGGGAGTTGTCCCCTATACGTGTCTGGGAATCAATGGGGCGCGTTTGGAATCCTGGTCGACAGCAGTTCTCACTTTAAGAGGCCACAGGAGACGGGGCGCAGACAGGGCGGTACCCTGAGCCCGCTTGTTCTGCAAGACCCAGCAGCGATGCCATCTTCTCTGGGAAGCCTTCCTGAGCCCCCTGGGTGAGTGCGTCTCCCTCCCTCCCCGCCGCCAGGCTCGCTCAGCACTTGGCCTCCGCAGCTGTCACTAGGATCCTGGTCTTATGCGGTCGGGGCCTGTCCTCTCCCACCCAGCTACATCAGTGCTCGGGGCCCCGGCGCCTGCACATCCCAGGCCTGCTCCTCCAGCAGGCGGGAGAAGCCAGCGGACACCTCCTGCAGGGACACAGTGGCAGACCTCTCACCTGGCTGTCTGGTTTGGTCTCTGTGCCTCCTGGGCCCTCTTCTTGGGCCTCATTCTCTGATGCCTTCCCTCTTCACTTGGCGCTTCACTATTCTCTTGCTCGGTTGCTTGGGGTAGAGACTTTGGAGGAAAAACACAGCCCCACCTTGAGCTTTTCCTTCCTTCCAGGGCTGGAGAGGCCTTGGGCCAGGCCCGGCCTCTTCCTCCGCATCTCCCTGCACGGGCCACATCCCTCCCTCCCTGGCTCCTCGGTGCCCCCTGTCCCTGAGCTCCCTGGGCTCCGGGGCTCTGCCCAAGTGCCCTGCCTGGCCCCTTCTTCAAGCACACATTCCTGCAACCCCGTGACCACAACTGGGGACGTTACACATTCCTGGCCTGGCAGCCAGTGATGTAAAAAAGAACAGAATGTCCCAGGGCCCCGCCCAGCCCCCAGCTCCACCTGGGCCCCTCCCTGGGCTGGACAAGGTAGGGGTGCCGGTGAGGAGTCATGAGGGAAGAGGCTGGACCCGCTCGGACAGGGAGAAGGGTGCTCTGTGCCTGGTGCCAGGTGGGGCCGGGAGGTGTTCCCACCTCAGTGAGCAGGGAGGGAGGTTACAGACACGCCTTCTCCCTCCTCTCCAAGACCTGGGGGTGAGGCTGACCCAGGGGTGCCTCTGGAGGGATTCCCCAGGGAGGGGCCCTGGCTCCTGGAAGCCCACGCAGGGGGGCCCTCCTGCTCTCCTTCAGGGGAGGGGCTCCTTTGGGGCCGGCTCCCTCCTCCTCACCCCCCTTCTCTGCCTCTCCTCTATCTCTCCCTCCGGTCCTTCACCCTCGCCTGGTCCATCCACCTCCCTTCTCCTGCCTTCCCTGTCCTCCTGGTCTCCCCACCTTAGTCTCACTCGTCCTAACTTGTCCTTTTTCCCATGCTTTGCCCTCCCGGCTTTGTGTTCAGGGTCCTTCTCCTGGTTCAAGACCTCTGACCCTCCCCTGCCATTCTGTCTCCTGGTCTCCCTGCCCCTCCTAGGCCCCGACACTTCTCCCGCCACCTCTCGCCTTCCCTGTCCCGGTGCGCCCGGTCACCTGCCCTCAGGCGCCCTCCTCCCGCCGCAGCGCTCTCAGCTCCGACTCCTCCTATGCCCCTCCCCCTGCCCGGCTCACCTTTAATTGAGATGCTAATGAGGCTTCTGCCACTTCAGTCCCTGGCGGGCGGGCAGGCTGCACCTGTCAGGTGAGGGGGAGGAGAGGCCGAGCTGCCAGATCCAACTGGAAAGGAACCAGTCCCAGTCCAGCCACAACCCGGGAGTGGGGAACTGGAGGCAGCCCAGGCCTCTTGGAGCCCTGCAGTCCCCGGGGCCGGGAGGGAGTCAGGCCCGAGGTCAGGGCCAGAGACCGGAGGGAGGGGAGGAAAAGGAAGAGGGGCAGGATCAGAGAGGCTGGCGGCGGGCGCACGGAGAGGAGCCGGGCAAGGAAGTGAGCCGAGAGACACCCAAAGAGAAGCAGCAGGGGCAGAGACAGGGACAGAGACAGAGAGAGCCTCAGACACAGGTGCTGGAGGAAGAAGACCAGCAGGGCAGAGACTGCAGTGGAGACAGAAGGGGAGACTCTAGGACAGAAACCAAACGGTGGCCTTCTCAGGGAAGCAGGGAGGTCACTCCAGGGAAGCTCCAGCTCTTCTGGCCCCGACTGCCGCAGGTCAGCTGGCTCCCGGGGAGGGGGGCGGGTAAGAGGGGAGAAGGTGGGCTGAGGGTGGGCTGAGGGCGTGGCCCCGAGATGAGGATGGAGGCACCCAGAGCCCAGGACTCAGTCTGCCTCTCGTCCTCCCCGACCCACCCAAGGGCTCATGAAGGGAGACAAGCGCGAGGAGCCTGAGCCGGGCCCCGAACCTGCGTCCCCCCCGCCGTCCACGGACGAGGAGGAGGCCCTGCTGGAGTTCCACCACTCCTACCGGGAGCTCTTCCAGTTCTTCTGCAACAATACCACCATCCACGGCGCGATCCGCCTGGTATGCTCGCAGCACAACCGCATGAAGACGGCCTTCTGGGCCGTGCTCTGGCTCTGCACGTTTGGCATGATGTACTGGCAGTTTGGCCTGCTCTTCGGAGAGTACTTCAGCTACCCCGTCAGCCTCAACATCAACCTCAACTCCGAGAAGCTCGTCTTCCCCGCCGTCACCGTCTGCACCCTCAACCCCTACAGGTCGGTCTCCTCCCGCTGCTTCCCCGAGCCTGGGAGGGCGTTTCAGAGGGTACAGGGGTGCCCACGGGGCGGGCAGATGCTCAGAGCCAGAGGTGGGAGACGACACGCCTGTCCCGAGGCAGACCTCCCTTTGCGCAGGATAGGGAGCCCCCGACCTGACGGGCTGGCCTTCGCTCTACCCAGTGACGCCTTCCTAGTGCCCGGGGCTTCTCCAGAGCAGGCCTGGGGCACCGACAACTTCCTCCTCCAGCCCTTCATCCTCCCACAAGCGGGAGGGGAGTGCTGATGAGGTCAAGATGCTGAGAACTCCAGAAGGGCAGGGTAGGGATCAGGCCCTCCTCCGAGTCAGGCGATGAATCTGGTGGAGGTTCTGCGGTGGGGCCGTGGCAGGGGAGGTGGGATGGGTGGTGGCAGCTGGCAGGGGCTGGGCCCTGGTATGGTGGTCTTGGTTGAGCAGGGGGCTTTGTTCTGGAGAAAGCAAAGTGGCGGGTGGTGGCAAAGCATTCTGTGCGCCGGAGGCGGGGGCGTGGAGAGTCACAGAGCCAGGAGAACAGGACAGCCCTGGTCAGGCTGTTCCCCCAGAGGCTCAGGTGACCCTGCTGGGCTGTACAGTCCACCTGCCCAGGTGACTGACTCTTACGTACTTGGGTGTGTCCTGAAGTTTTGGGTTTCATCACTGTTCTTTGCCAATTTTCGGTCGGAAGCCAGAGGGTGTGGAGGTGACCATAGAGAAGACAGGAGGGCAGGGCTGGGTGTTTACACACACCCACGTTTTCTGTGTATTCATTCAGTCCTGCCACACCTTGGGACACCCGAGGCAGGCCAGACACGGGGCTAGGCACCCGGCAAATGGGTTCACCGATCATTCCTGCAGTTGTTGCCGAGGGCCAGTACTCTGCTAGGTATTTGAAAGATAAGATGGAAGAGACAGGCATATAAACAAACAACTTCAGCTCACTGTGATAAGTACAATAAAAATTGTGAGGTATAATCTCTGTCTTCAAGGAGTGTAAGATTTACGAGTGCACGTGTGTGTGTGAGCACACAGATGGGGTGTGCGTGCGACTGTGGGTGACTGGGATTGGTCACACATTGGGGGTGGCCTATTCTGTTGTGTCCGAGGGTGTGTCATGAGCTAGTAAGGGTTGGGACCTCCTGTCCTACGGAGAAACATTGCCGGGCCATTTCACTGATTAACCCCCTTATAGGGTCCAGGGTAAGAGGCCAGTTACTAAGAAGCTGCCTCACGCACCAGACACAGCTAAGTACCCCACAGGCATCTCCTTTAATTCTCCCAACCATCCTACGAGGCAGGTACTCTTACCATCCCTGTTTTACACTTGAGGAAACTGAGGCAAAGAGAGATAAGGCACAAGGTCACGGAGACAGTGACTCCGCTGTGACTCACCCTGTTTGCCTGATCACAAATCACAAACCCTGCCTCTTCTTAACGCCCAACATGTGACCGTGGAATAAATGGAATCTCCGCTCAGATGTTCACATCTCCTCCCTGAGCTTGTTTTATCCCCCTTCTCAGCCTTCTTTCTCTTCCCCTGGCCCCTGGGACTTTGCTTCTCTTCTTCCCAACCTCGTGCTCCTCTGCCCTCATCTTTCCCTCCTCTTCCCCCACCCTCATCCCCTGGGGCAGTGGCGGAGGGGAGGGCAGGCAGGCAGGCGTGAGGACTAGGCTCTCAATAAAATGCTTGTGGTTGAAAGATGTGGGTGAGAGATGGACAGGGCAGGGGTGAGTCTGTTGAGGCCTGCGTATTCTCCAAGGTGCTGCAGGGAGCGGGGCCCTGAACAGTAGTGGAAAAAGCCCCCAGGGAATGAAAACCAGAGCCCCAGCCTCTGAGGCCTGCGGGCTGGGAGGCAGGTGTCCACACAGGAACAATATCCCTCCTGCACGACTTAGTGGGGAGAGAACACAGCACCCCGGAAGGCAGGGGAGTCAGGAAAGGCTCCTCAAAGCCGGGCAAGGGTATTGAATGTCTACTACGTGCTTGATCCTGCACTGGGTGCTTTACAAGCACTACCTCATTTAATCCTGACAAGTCCATGGAGATGGGCCTTATTATTTCCATGTTTGCAGATGAGGAAGTGGAGGTGAAGTAACTGAGCAGGGTCAAACAGCACATAATAAAAAAATTAACAACGATAATGGCTAACACATACAGTACTTAATACAGTACTTTATAGTACAAACAAATGAAAATTTTCTATTAATTAAATGATTTAACCTTCACAACAGACCTCTAATGTAGATACCAGTATTACTCCCATTTTATAGCTGAGGAAACTGAGGCCCAGAGAGGTTACGTAACTTGCCCAAGTTCACACAGGGAACCGGTGGGGAAACCGAGATTCAAAAATACGCCCCCCCCTCCCTCCCCCCACATAGGAGCCAGTGCATCCTAGGTCAGCAGCTGCGTCACAAACCAAGTGTGTTTGATCTCAAAGCTCTTTCTCCCATTGCACTTTAAGGAGGGGCCAGGCAAAGGCATCCAGGGTTGGGGGGCTGGTGGGAGTCTGTGGGGAAGAGCAGCAGGAGTCCAGAGGGAGGAGGGAGGAGGGAGGAGGGAGGAGGGAAGGATCCAGGCTATTGGCTCCTGCTCCAGGAGAGAGGCAGGGAAGGGTGGACAGGTTGATGCAGCCCCGTGGGGGTGGGTGGTAGCCTGAGTGTGACCCACGCTGCTGGCTGGCATGGGTACTAGAGGCAGAGGCAAGATGGGTGACTTGGACAGGGGAAGCAGGGAGGAGGTGGAAATGGTGACCAGATGCCCCGCTGCAGGCAGCTGGGCGTGGCCAGCAGAGGGGGAGGAAGAAGGGGGAGCGTGGCTCTGGGCTGTTCTATAACTGCCAGAGAAGGGGACAAGGCTGAAGACCTTCATGCTAAGCAAGGAGGTGCTGAGAATCCAATGTCAAAGGTCAGCTACAGCAACCCCCTCCTTTCTGGTTAACAAAGGGCTTTCTTCACCCCAGAGACAGGGCCAGACATATCCACATCCATGGCAAACAAAGCCCAAGAACATATTTTTCATCCAGTCCTCGGAGGGATGGAGGCCGATTCTAAGGAAGAGCTTGGCATTCTTAGACAGCAAAGAAGGTCATGGAATCTTCCTTCCCAGAGATGGCAGAGCAGGGGGCATGGCGGTGAGGAGGTGGGCAGTGCCCCAAAGAGCTGCACTGAGGTAGGGGAAGGCTCTGAGCCGACCCTGCACTCCCACAGGATCTGGAAAGCAGGCTCTGCATTGGAAGGCCCGGCAGGGACAGAAAGCCCAGACTCTTAGACCTGACACTCTCCCAACCCCCTCCCAGGGATGGACTCCTTCACGTCAGGAACCTTACTAAACCTCTGTAGCAGCTGTTGCTGGAAAGTTCTTCCTTAGGTAAAGCTGCAGCTTACCTCACCGTCACTTCTACCCTCCGGTCCTGGTTCTGTCTCTTTGGAGAAACTCTAAAGACATCTTCTTCTTTGCCCGATGGCCAACAGTTCAGGTGCACCCGACTGTGCTGCAGTGTGCCAAGTCCACTATCGCGATCTGATCTTCATCACAAGCTTGCTAGATAAGGAGGGAACTGTCAGCTAGCTCAGAGTCAGAGGAGAAGATGGAGGCTCTGAGACCCTAAAGGCTTTGCAAAGGTCACCCAGCTGCTAGGTGGATGAGTCAGAATTGGAATCTGGTCTTAGGCTCCACTTTTGTTAAGACCACGAAGTCACAGGGCAGGTGAGTGGCAGGCAGCACTCCTCTGTCTCCTCAGCTTTCTCTGCTTCAACAATAGGTTACTATTATCGTTCGCATTAAAGAACAGTCATGACAATAAAAACAACAGCCGCAATTATACAGTACCCACTCTGCCAGGTATTCTCCTCGGTACTTTTGATATATTAACTCATTTAATCCTTATAACCACGCTATGCAGCAGGTACTCCCATTTTACAGATGATGAAACAGAAGCACAGAGGAGATAAAGTAACTTCTCCAAAGTAACTTCTCCCAGGCTAACCATCTAGAAAGTGGTGAGGCTAGGCAATGAGCATGGAAAGCTGATTAGATCTCAGTTCCAGTAACGTTTCCTTTTACTGCTGTTCTTTTTTTTTTTTTTTTTTTTTTTGTGGTACGCGGGCCTCTCACTGTTGTGGCCTCTCCCGTTGTGGAGCACAGGCTCCGGACGCACAGGCTCAGCGGCCATGGCTCACGGGCCCAGCCGCTCCGCGGCATGTGGGATCTTCCCGGACCGGGGCACGAGCCCGTGTCCCCTGCATTGGCAGGTGGACTCTCAACCACTGCGCCACCAGGGAAGCCCCTACTGCTGTTCTTTTAATGACCAGTAACAAAAAAATCTCAGAATGTCAAACACACACCTTCCACCTGAGCTACATTTTCTCTTATGAGAGGATGAGGGACAGCCGGCTAGACTTTTATGAGGGAGATAGTGGAGGAGGACTGTGAGGACATGGACTAGGCAGTGATTGTTGGGGCTGCACACTAGGACCTCCTGGGACTCTTGTAAAAACTACCTTGTTTGGGCCCCACTCGGTCCCACCAATCTGACTCTGGTGATTGAAGCCCTGCACTGATGCTTCACTTTTTCTTTAATTGAGGCAAAATTACATACAGTAAAATGCACAAATCTTAGGTGCTCTTTGAGGCTTGGCAGTCAAGATATTGAACATTTCCATTAGCTGGTGACCCTTTGCAGTCAATTCCTTTCCCTCTCCCACTATCGTCTTCTGACTTCTGTCACCATCAATTAGTTTTTTCTGTTCTTAGACTTCATATAAATGGAATCACACACTATGAATTTTCTTGTATGTGTGTCTAGCTTATTTTGCTCAGCTTCATGTTTCTGAAATTCTTTCATGTGGTTTTTTGTTTGTTTGTTTTTTATCTGTGTCAGTCCCTTTTTACTGCTGAGCAGTGTTGATGGACATGTGGGTTCTTTCAAGCTTTTTGACTGTTATGAATGAAGCTGCTATGAACATTCACATACAACTCTTTATGTTTTCGTTGCTCTTGGGCAAATAGCTAGAAGTGGAACTGGGTGAAATATCCAGAGGGTTATAAGGTAGATGTAGATTTAACTTTATAAGAAACTACCAAACTGTCCTCCAAACTGGTGGTACCATTTTAAACTCCCACCAGCAACAATTCCAGATGCTCCACGTTCTCACCAACACTTGATGTTGTCAGTCTCTTACTTTTAGCCTAATGGATGTTAAATGGTACCTCATTATGGATTTGATTTGCATTTACTTGAGGACTAATTATCTTGAGCACCTTTTCATGTGTTTATTGACCATTTGTATATTTGGGGGGTTCATTTTTAAAACAATTTGTCTTTTTCTTGTTGATTCATAAGAAGTTTTTATATTTCAGGATTTCTTCTTTAGGTATATTTTTAAAAATATTTATTTGGTTGCACCGGGTCTTAGTTGCGGCACGTGGGCTCCTTAGTTGTGGCATACATGTGGGATCTAGTTCCCTGACCAGGGATGGAATCCAGGCCTGATGCATTGGGAGCGAGGAGTCCTATCCACTGTGCCACCAGGGAAGTCCCTAGATATTCTTTATTCCAAGGAATTTTGCCTACCCAAGGTCATGAAGATCTCTTCTATATTTTCTTCTATAGTCTTTATGGTTCTGAATTTTTTGTTTAGGTCTATGATTCAGCTTGACTTAATTTTTGTATATGGACTAAGGTAGAGGTTGGGGTTCTTTTCTTTCTTTCTTTCTTTCTTTATTTATTTTTCATACAGTATCCAGTTGTTCCAGCACCATCTATTTAAAAAAAATTATTTTCGGGCTTCCCTGGTGGCACAGTGGTTGAGTGTCTGCCTGCCGATGCAGGGGACACGGGTTCGTGCCCCGGTCCGGGAAGATCCCACATGCCGCGGAGCGGCTGGGCCCGTGAGCCATGGCCGCTGAGCCTGCGTGTCCGGAGCCTATGCTCCACAACGGGAGAGGCCACAACGGTGAGAGGCCCGCGTACCGCAAAAAAAAAAAAAAAAATTATTTTCGCCATTGAGTTGAACTGGTGCTTTGGTCAAAAATCAGCTGACCACATATCTGTGATTATATTTCTGGACTCTATTCTGTGCCATTGATCTTTCATTTATCCTTACATTAGCACTACACTGTTTTGATTACTGTGGCTTTATAGTCTTAAACTCAGGTAGAGTAAGTCCTCTAACTTGGCTCTTCTTTTCCAAAATTGTTTTGGTCATTCTAGGGTCTTTGCATTTCCATATCAATCTTAGAATCAGCCTGTGAATTTCTTCCAAAATGTCTGCTGAAATTTTGATAGATACTTGAGTTGAATCTAGAGAGCAATCTGGGAGACCTCATGAGTTTCTTTTTCCTTCTTTTCTTTTTAAAATATTTACTTACTTATTTATTTATTTTTGGCTGTGTTGGGTCTTCGTTGCCACACGCGGGCTTTCTCTAGTTGTGGCGTGTGGTGGCTACTCTTCTTTGGGGTGTGTGGGTTTCTCATTGCTGT
The DNA here is from genome assembly GCF_964165515.1 of Mesoplodon bidens. Classification (NCBI taxonomy): domain Eukaryota; kingdom Metazoa; phylum Chordata; class Mammalia; order Artiodactyla; family Ziphiidae; genus Mesoplodon; species Mesoplodon bidens. The sequence continues at coordinate 5,498,346 of NC_138167.1, read as the reverse complement.
GGCTTCTCTTGTTGCGGAGCACAGGCTCTAGGCACGCGGGCTTCAGTAGTTGTGGCACGTGGGCTCAGTAGTTGTGGCTTGCAGGCTCTGAGCGTGGGCTCAGTAGTTGTGGCGCACGGGCTTAGCTGCTCCGTGGCATGTGGGATCTTCTCGGACCAGGGCTCGAACCCGTGTCCCCCGCATTGGCAGGCGGATTCTTAACCACTGAGCCACCAGGGAAGTCCCCCTCATGATTTTCTGATCCATGAACATCTGCAACTCCTTTTATTTTGGTCTTGGTGGTTTGTTTCAGCAGGATTTTCAGTGTACAGGTCTTGCACTTCTTTCATTAGATTTATTCCCAGTGTTTGATGTTGTTTATGCTGTTTAATATGGTGTTGTATTTGATTTCATTTTCCAAATATTTGTTGCTAGTTTGTAGAAATACAATTAATTTTTGTACATTGGCTTTGTGTCTTGCAACCTCGTTTAATTTCTAGGTGTTCTAGGTGTTTGTTTTGTTTTGGTAGATTCTATCCCTAAGGCCCTGCTACTCTGGACTTTCGTGATGCAGAATATAGGCCTTGTATTGAGAAGAAGGAATGTGAGGATTTATACTGGACGGTGCTTAACTTACAGTGTTTGGGCCCCACCCGAAACTCTAAAACTGAGTCTCCTCTGGTGTATGGTAGGCGGGAGGGGGCGCGGCGTATGCAGTATTGGCATTGGCATTTTTTAAGCTCCTTGGAAGATTCTAGAAGTGCAGTTGAGAACCCCAGATTTAGAAAGTGTCAGGTGGCAGACGGACCCAAAAGCCACCCTCGCCGGGGCGGGAAGGGGCGGAGGAATGGGGCGGGATGGCGCGCGCACCGCGGGTCCCTGGAGTGTCTGGGCCCAGCCCGCCCAGCCCGCTCCCGCCCTGGGAAGGGGCAGACGAGTTCCGGGTTCCCTTCCAGGCCAGGGCTAGGTGGGAGGAGAGCGCCTCCCGCCCCTCCCTCACGATAAACATGCGGCAGTAAATGCCGTCACCGCCGGAGCTCACTGTCGCCTCCTATTATTCCACGGACACACCTGTCTGCACGCCCCCTCGCCCCCGAGATAGCCTGGGAGACCCCAGAGCTATTCCCCGCAGGCTTCTCCGGGATGAACCGACCTCTCCGGTTACAGACAGGGAAACTGAGGCCCAGGGGGGCCGGGGATCGTCGCGGGGCCGCCGCCTCCTGGTGCGACCCTTTGCCATCGCCCCTCCCAGGTACACGGAAATTAAAGGGGTGCTGGAGGAGCTGGACCAAATCACAGAGCAGACGCTCTTCGACCTGTACAAGTACAACTCCTCCAACACCCTCGTGGCCCACGCCCGCGGCCGCCGCGACCTGCGGGAGTCCCTGCCGCACCCCCTGCAGCGCCTGCCGGTCCCGGCTCCGCCCCACGCCGCCAGCAGAGTCCGCCGATCCGGCTCCAGCCTGGAGGAAAATAACCCGCCGGTGAACAGGAAGGACTGGAATGTCGGCTTCCGACTGGTAAGGCCCCGCCCACTCGCCCCGCCCCTCTGGTGCAGCCAGAGCCCGGGACTCGACTCCGCTCCGCTCCCTTTTCCTACCCGCCTCTGCTGCCAGTGGCACAAGGCGGACCCAGTCCGCTTACTGGCAAAATAAATAAGTTAAATACTTAAATATGGTTTGAAAAATAAAATTAAATGGCATCTTTCTGGGCTCCAGCTTGTGGAGGCTCCTCGCTGGGGGCCTGTGGGAGCGTTTATGGGGCGGGAAGTCAGATCTACTGTGGAAAATGCGCTTTCTCAATACCAATCCCCCGCCCAGTGGGACTCAGTTGGGACCCTCCAGTGTGACGGGGCACTGGGGCTCCGCCGACCTAAGACAGAGAATAGGGAGACAGTGACAAGGAAACTTTAAAAATAAATGGGAGAGAAGCAGAGAGAAGAAAGAGAGGCCCCTTTAGTGAGAGCGGAGCATGGTACCCGGAGACCGGGGTTCCAGTCCCCGCTCTGCTGCTGGGACGAACCACTTGATTCCTCAGTCTTCCCATCTGTGAAATGGGGAGAAGAATCCTTGTTCCACCCTCCTCGGAGGCTGCATAAATGACCCCGAGGTGTGTGCAGCTCCCAGTCTCCTCCATTAATCCCCTGCTCTCCGGGTCCACTCTTATCGCGGCTTCTGTTTCTTCCCACTCCTGGCTCCCCACCCCTGTCTATCCGTCTTCAGGACCCCAGACTATCCATCCCTTGACCTTGGCCCCGTCCTGCTTACCCTTGCTGCTGGTCCTCTGACTCTCTGGTCTCTGTGTCTAGTGCAACCAGAACAAATCGGACTGCTTCTACCAGAGGTACTCATCAGGGGTGGATGCCGTGAGGGAGTGGTACCGCTTCCACTACATCAACATTCTATCCAGACGGCGGGACTCTCCATTGCTGGAGGAGGAAGCGCTGGGCAAATTCATCTTCGCCTGCCGCTTCAACCAGTTCTCCTGCAATGAGGCGTGAGTCTGTTCCTGCGGCCTGGCTTCGTGCTCCCGACGCGGTCTCCTTCCCTGCGCCAGCCTGAGGCCCAGCATGGCCAGCACCCCGGAATGCTGGTTGACTAAATAAATGCCTGCGGGTGGGGAGGAGGGAGAAGCATTGACTTCAGGTCCAAACCTCTGCCCCAGGAATTGTCCTGCAGGATTTCTCCTGCTCCCTGCAGGGCTGGGTCTGAGTGAAGCAGCCTCAAATGGATGCCCTGGGAAGGCTGGGGTTGAGGTCCGGCTTTGAGAAACCAAGGGCTGGAAGCACGGTTCTCCATTTTTCTAAGGCCTCTTTCTCACTAGCATCAAACTCCAGCGGGCCTGGAAGGTCATCTGGTCCCCTGGCCCGCTTGCTCAGATGACGCGGCAGTAGTGGTATAGTGGACACAGCATGGCCTGAGTCGGGGACTAACCCTCAGTTCCTGCTCTGGCTCTGTTTCTTCCAGGCCAGGCGACTCTGAGCATTTCACATCACTCTTCGGAGCCTATTTTCTTTGTAAAGTGGAGGAAATGAGATTCATTCAATATTCATTGAACAAATATTTTTGACTGTCTGGGCTACATGCCAGTCACTGTTGTAGGCATTTGGGATACATCAAAGAAGAAGAAGAAGAAGAAAAATCCTTGCCCTTTTGGCACTTTTTCTTTCTTTTTCTTCTTCTTTTTTTTGGGGGGGCACGCCATGCAGCATGATGGATCTTAGTTCACTGACCAAGGATTGAACCCACGCCCCCCACAGTGGAGGTTCAGAGTCTTAACCACTAGACTGCCAGGGACGTCCCTTGGCATTTTTCCTTTAGTGATGACGATGATGATAACATCTGTCTCCAAGTGCAAGAGATGACGAGTTGAGGGTACTTTACACACTGCCGTGTGGTGGGTCTCATTACTCCTGTGAAATGACACTCACACAGATGAAGTCACTTGCCCTAGGCCACCAGGCCAGCCCGAGCCAAGGGTCCTCCCCACTCTACTGCACTGCCCACCAGGCATTCTTTCAGTCACATCTCCTGTCATAATGTCCTTGCAAAGAGGTCATGGCAGCTGCCAGCTCTCTGAGGGCTGGGAGAGGCTAGGGGTAAAGGGAGGTCCCCTTCTGTAACCTCTGGCCCCTCCTACCCCCGGCTTCCCCTCCCTATTCCTCGGTGTTCAGGCACCATCTCCCTGCCTCTGCCTGGCTGAGGAAGGGTGTTGAGGCAGCGTCTCCACTCTACAGGGGCCCCTGCCCTTTTTTGTCACTAGGGCCAGGTGTCACCTGCTTCTGCCGCCACCCCTCACCTGGAGCACACACTCTGCCCAGCGCACACCTTTGTTCTTGTCTCTTGTTTCTGTGTTTGTTTGAGGACAGAAGCTGCCACTGGGGAAGTGAGACCAGCACCTGAGCCTGGGTCAGCCCACACCTGCCACCGACTTGCTCCGTCACCCTCTCACTTTGCCTGCCCCAGGCTGCTGCCCCCCCCATCAATGGAAAGTCCTTCGTTCATCTCAGTCTTGACGCTTAGGTCGCTTCCTCAGTTCAGAGCTTCATCACTTCTCACCGGGATTATTATAACCTTCCTAATTTGTCACTCTGCCTCTCAATCCTCCCTTTATTCTGCGACCACAGGAAGCTTTAATACTTCAGGGTCCTGCTTGCACTTCACTGTGCTTAACTATTCCAGTCAGGCCTGGTTAAAATCCTTCAGTGTCTCTCTGGCCTTCGGAATTGAGTTCAAGCTCTTTATCATGGCTTTCTCAGTCCTCCCCGCCCCCGTATCCAACACCCTTTCCCCTCTCTCTATAATCTTTTCTTTAATAACAGCTTTATTGAGGGACTTCTCTGGTGGTCCAGTGGGTAAGACTCCGCGCGCCCAATGCAGGGGGCCCGGGTTCAATCCCTGGTTGGGGAACTAGATCCCACAGGCACGACGCAACTAAAAGATGCTGCGAGCCACAACTAAGACCCAGCGCAGCCTAAATAAAAAAAATAAGTGGGGCTTCCCTGGTGGCGCAGTGGTTGCGAGTCCGCCTGCCGATGCAGGGGACACGGGTTCGTGCCCCGGTCCGGGAGGATCCCACATGCCGCGGAGCGGCTAGGCCCGTGAGCCATGGCCGCTGAGCCTGCGCATCTGGAGCCTGTGCTCCGCAACGGGAGAGTGCACAACAGTGAGAGGCCCGCGTACCGCAAAAAAAAAAAAAAAAAGTGTGGGACTTCCCCAATGGTCCTGTGGCTAAGACTCTACGCTCCCAATGCAGGGGGCCCGGGTTCAGTCCCTGGTCAGGCAACTAGATCTCGCATGCACGCCACAACTAATGCCCCCACATGCCGCAACAAAGATCCTGTGTGCTACAAATAAGGCCCGGCACAGCCAAAAAATAAATAAACAAATATTAAAAGAAAAAATAAGTATTAAAAAACCCAGCTTTATTGAGATATAATTCACATACCACAAAATTCACCCTTTTAATGGCTACAATTCATTTGTTTTTAGTATATTCACAGAATTGTGCAACTATTACCACTGTCTAATTATAGAATATTTTCCTGACTCCCTGTTCTTTCCCCTCCTACAAGCCTTGGCAACCACTAATCTACTTTCTATCTCTATGGATTGCCTACTGGGGACATTTCATATAAATGGAATCACACAATGTGTGGTCCCCTGTGACCGGCTTCTTTCACTTCGCATCCTGTTTTCAAGGTTCATCCATTTGCAGTGTGTATCAGTAATTCATGCCTCTTTTCTTTTTTTGGCCACGTCGAGAGGCATGTGGGATCTTGGTTCACCAACCAGGAATCAAACTGGTGCCCCCTGCAGTGGAAGCATGTAGCCCTAACCACTGGACTGCCAGGGAATCCCCCCAGTTCCTGCCTTTTTTCTGACTAAATAGTTTTCCTTTGTATGCATAAGCCACATTTTGTTTATCTCTTCTTCAGTGGATGGACGTTTGGGTTGCTTTCACTTTTTGGCTATTATGAATAATGCTGCTATGAGCATTCTTGTACACGTTTTTGTATGGATGTATATTTTCATTTCTCTTAGGTAGATACCTAGGAGTGGAATTACTGGGTCACATAGGAATTCTGTATTTAACATTTAGAGGAATTGTCAGACTGTTTTCCAAGTAGCTGCGCTGTTTTGCATTCTCACCAGCAGTGTGTGAGGGTTGCAAATTCTCCCCAGCCTCCCCTTGTTATATCTGTCCTTTTGACTTTAGATGTCTTAACGAATCCCTATACTCTTTTTTTTAAATTAATTTATTTAATTTTTGGCTGTGTTGGGTCTTCGTTGCTGCGCGCAGGCTTTCTCTAGTTGTGGCGAGCGGGGACTACTCTTTGTTGCGGCGCGCGGGTTTCTCACTGTGGTGGCTTCTCTTGCTGCGGAGCACGGGCTCTAGGCGCATGGGCTTCAGTAATTGTGGCACGCAGCCTCAGTAGTTGTGGCTCGCGGACTCTGGAGCGCAGGCTCAGTAGTTGTGGCGCACGGACTTAGTTGCTCCGCGGCATGTGGGATCTTCCCGGACCAGGGCTCGAACCCGTGTCCCCTGCCTTGGCAGGCGGATTCTTAACTACTGTGCCACCAGGGAAGTCCCTGAATCCCTCTACTCTTAATAGCAAATTTATATAGCTCTTACTGAGTGCTAAGCCGTTCTGAGTGTAATTTAATCCTCCCAGTATCCCTGTGAAGTAAGTAGTATGATTATCCCCATTTTACAGATGAGGAAACTGCAGCAGAAAGAGATCAAGTACCTGGGCTGGTCCTCCAGCTAACACGTGTTAGAGCTAGGATTCAAGTGCACGTTGTTTTGTTCTGGAGTCTGTGCTCTTCACCATCACGTTACACTGCTTCTCATATATATATCCTCGTAATGTGTTTCTCTTTGTATGTGTTTTTACCACGTGCGTATGTACTGTGGACATCCATGGCATTGTGTCATGTATCTCATGTCCCTTTTTATTGTTTAAACTAAGCTCTGTGAGTTTAAGAATGATCCATGGCGCTCTGTCTGCTCTGTTGATTCCACCTGCTGCAAACAGCCCGTGCTGTGCATCTGCCACACTGTCCCTGTCCCTCTCCTCTGAGCAGGGCTCACAGGCCTTGCAGGACTGGCCGCTCCTTCCTTCCTCCCTCCCCGAGGGAAGCCTTTGTTCTGGAAATGCTGACTTCCTAGCCCTTCCCAGAATGTGCACCAGTACTTCACACCCCTGCGCCTTTGCTCTTCAAGGCCGATGGAGCATTCCAGATCATCTAGTTCCATCTCCTCGTTTTACAGATGAGGAGAGTAAGCTTAGGGAAAAATGGCTGCTCAGGGCCGTACAGCCAGCGCCCCCCGCTCCTGATCTCCGTCCAGCCTTCTTCCCTCTCCTACTTCTCTTCCTTCCTCCTCTGCCTCTCTCGGCCCAAAGCCTCATCCCCCTCTTCTCCCTGCTCCCCTCACTGGCTCCCAGAAGGCAGGGTAGTTAGAACACAGATCCCCTCTGTTCCCGTGGGGGCTCTGGCTGCAGCCCCGCACAGCCTCCCTGTTGGGGGACCTGTGATTTGGTGTCAAATTGTGTTCCTATGGCAACACAAATCTGAGATTCCTTTCTCTCTGTTCCCAAGCCTGTCCCAGCCCAGCTTTGGACCTACCGGTGGGAGGCATGCTGATGTGAGGGGCCCCGTTCCCGCCCTCGGATCGACCTTCCTCCTTGAAGCTTTGTGCTCACTGGTCTCACTCTCTTCCCCCCAGACCCCCCTTCCCTCCCGTTCATTTGTCAGCTAGTTGCTAATGATCTCCTATATCTCCAGTGTACCAAGAACCACACCATTACCCTAGAGATGATTCGGACATGAATGAGATGTGGCTCCTGTCCTCAAGGAGATTATAATCCAAATGGGGAACGAAGAGTTAGACATGTGAGAAGCTAGGGATGCTGCAGGAGTTCATAATGCAGCACAGTGACGGGAGGGTCACAAGGCCAGTGAGGTCAGTTGGCCTCACTGTAGGGTGGAAGGGAGGGAGCCTGGGTGGAAGTAGGGTGGAAGGAGCCTGGGCTAGAAGGTAGCTGATCTGGGTTCGTGTCCCATCTCATCCTTGCTGCTTGTGTGACCTTGGGCAGCTACTCAATCTCTCCGAGCCTGTGCTTCCTCTTCTGTGAAGTAGGGATGATGCCCAGTGGAGTGACTGAGGGCTTGTGGGCAAGGCTCCCAGCACTGTGTTGGCACATAGTAGGTGAACAGGAAACAAAGGGCTCTGAAAGTCTTGCTCTCCCTGACCCCCTGCACTTTCCCCTCTGACCCCTCTCTCTCTCTCCTGCATAGGAATTACTCCCGCTTCCACCACCCGATGTACGGGAACTGCTACACTTTCAATGACAAGAACAGCTCCAACCTCTGGATGTCCTCCATGCCTGGGGTCAACAACGGTGCGCCATCCCCGACCTCAGCCCCAACCCCTCCCCCGCCCTGTGCACCCACATTTACCCACCTTGAGCCTGTGTTCTAGTGATGCTCGGGGCCTCACTGCAGCATGCCCATCTGTAGCCTGGAAAATCCTCTTTGTTTTTTCTCCCACGTGGGCATCACGTGGGGCATTGCAGGTGTGGCAGGGATCCTGTCCCAGTCCTGCCTTCCGCTCCCCGTCACCCCAACCCCGAACCCAGCTCAGGGGTTGCCAAATCCATTTGCAGGTCTTCCTGAACTTGCTGCCCTTGGAGGCTTAGAGACTAGGCAGGGTGGGCGGCTGGGTTTCCACCCCCAGATGCTTCTCCCAGAACCCCCTCACTCTGTTCCCTCCGCACCCCCCAGGTCTGTCCCTGACGCTGCGTACAGAGCAGAATGACTTCATCCCGCTGCTGTCCACGGTGACCGGGGCCAGGGTGATGGTACACGGGCAGGATGAGCCTGCCTTTATGGATGATGGAGGCTTTAACCTGCGGCCTGGTATGGAGACCTCCATCAGCATGAGCAAGGCAAGGAGGCTGACTGGGAGGCCTGGGAAGGGAGCCTCAGATGAAGGACGGGGAGAGGGCCTGGGGGGTGACAGCCAGGGGACCTAAAGAGGTCGTGCAGGGCGAGCCTCGAGCGCGTGGAGGTCTTCAGGAGCAGAAATCAGGGGTGAGGGGCCCGGCCGAGTGGGCATTAGGAACTAGGGATCTCGGGGGGGTGAACCTCGGGCGAGAGCACCGAGAAGGGGTGCGGGGCATGCTTGGGGTTCCAGGGGATGCTCCGGGCCCAGTGTCCTTGGAAGTAGTCCTGGGCATGTGTTTTGAAGTGGTGAGGCAGATAGGAGAGGAGGTGAGGTAGGACATACAGCCTGGGACTGAGGGAAGACAGAGGCCAGGAAGAGGCCTTGACCACCAGAGGTCTGACCTCTGACCTCTGACCTCTGACTTCTCCCTGTCTCTGCTTTGGCAGGAAACCATGGACAGACTTGGGGGTGACTATGGCGACTGCACCAAGAATGGCAGCGATGTCCCAGTGGAGAACCTTTACGGTACCAAGTACACGCAGCAGGTGAGGCTCAGCCTGTTTCTATGGTGACCGTCTCCCAGGCCTGCAGTGCAGGTCAGCCAAAGCCACAGGGGGCGTGTGATGGGTGATGGGGCCGGGTGGAGAGAGGGATGGAGGCGCATTGCAGGGACTGGTCTGTGCTCCCCTCCCCTGCCGTCTGGAGCTGCGTCGGGGAGGGCAGGCCTGACCCCCTCCCCCTTCATCCTCCCCTCCTGCAGGTGTGTATCCATTCCTGCTTCCAGGTGAACATGGTCAGGGAGTGTGGCTGCGCCTACATCTTCTACCCGCCGCACAGGGGTGCGGAGTTCTGTGACTACAGGAAGCATACTTCCTGGGGTGAGACTGCGGGAGGCCCGGCCCCACACCCCACTCGAGCCCAGGACAATCCCAGGAGCTCTGCACCCTCAGTGCCCTGGCTGTGGCTTCTGGCTCCCACGGTCTCCGGCAGGTTCTCCTGCCCACTCTTGTGTTCCGGCCCTTAGATGCTACCCCTCTCTGTTTTCCTCTCAATCTCTGTCTCTCTCCTCTATCTCTGTTCCTCCCTCACAGGTTCTCTCTCTGTCTGTTTTGGCTTCTGTGCGTCTGTAACGGGATGGCCCCATTTAAAAATAACTCGCAGCAAAAAGGAAGGAAGAGCACCTGAAGAAGATCTCCCCCAGGGTCTGCGTCCTGACTGTAGCTTCCCGGCTCACTCCCCAGGGCACCAGCCAGGCCGGTGCTGGGCACTGGCGGGGCAGCACTGGGGGCAGGAAGAAAATACTAGAAGTTATGTGCATCTGCCTCATGCCCTAACATCCTCCAGTTTATGTACGTTTTATAATGTACATAATGTATCAGTGCAGTAGGAGTGGGTATGTCATTTAGAAACCCAATGCATAGGTTGGAGTGGCTTATGGATGAATGTTTTACCTACAGGAGGGCACAGTCAAAAGAATCTGGAGGGCACTAGATTCTCCTCCTGACCCTGGTCTAGGAGCCGACCAATCCCTTTTCCTTTTTCCTACAGCTGAGTTATTCAGCAGAGAAGCTATGCTTAGAGAGAAAGAAAATCCCCAAGAGACTAGAAGATAGAGGGCGGGCGTCCCTGTGCACGTGCCCTTACCTGGCACAGCTGACCCCTCCGAGGGGACATGGCAGGGGCACAGCAGACCCTAGAGTTGCGTGCGGCTTCTGTCTTGGCTCTCTGCTGTGTTCACCTTTCTCCCTACTTTCTTTCCTGGCTCTGCTGCACTCAGCTTTCCCCCTGCCTGTGCTCTGCAGTCGGCCTTCCGGCCTTCCGATTCCTGGCCCTCTGGCCTTAGAGCATCACAGCGCATCAGAGCTGGAGGGAAGCTCAGAGGGCGTCTGGCCTGACGGGCTTCTTTCTCAGATGAACAAGCTGAGGTTCCCGAGGGAAGACGCGATGTCCCAGGACACACAGAGCAGGGACTCTGCCCCCTGCTCCCCCGACCCCCAAACAGTGATGGCTAAGTGGTTGTGAATTTGAAAGAGGTCTTCGAGAGAAAAATAACATTGCTGCTTGCTGAGAAGCTGTGAGGATGAGGGAGAGGAACTTGGCTGAAAACACAGTCTGTTGAGTTTCCTGAGGATGGCTTACTCCCAGAGAAAAGGGCCTAGCTGCTTCCCACTCTTCCTAATTAAAGATTAATTATGTAATTAATAATATAAACCGTGGTAGACAGAGAGATTTGGGTCAGAAATGAAGAAGGACTTCTGGGCCGGTGACTAAAAGTAGCAAGAATGACAAAATAACCTTACTTAGAACTTGGGAAATAGGGGGGAAGGGCGAATTCGTGGTCCCATTATTTTTTTTTTCTTGGTAACAGCTTTTCTGAGGTAATTCATTTCCCGGATAACTCACCCAGTGAAAGTGTACAGTGGAACTTTAGTCTACTTTCAGTTTTTAGCACATAGAGCTGTGTATCAATCATCACAATCAACTTAGAAACTTTTCATCACTCCCAAAAGAAACTATGTACCCATTAGCCCTCTCCATCTCCCCTTTCCCTGCGGCCACAGGCTCTCTCCCTGCCCCTACCATCCCACGCCCCTCATAACCACTAATCTACTTTCTATCTACCATAAGATTTGCCTGTGTTGGACATTTCTTATATCACAATATGTGATCCTTTGTGATTGGCTTCTTTTCATTAGCATAATGTTTTCAAGGTTCATCTACTTTGTAGCATATATCAGTACTGCATTCCTTTTTATGGCTGAATAATATTCATTGTACGGATGGACCACATCTTGTTTATCCATTCATCAGTTGATGGACCTTTGGGTTGTTTCCATTTTGGGGCTACTGTGAATAATGCTGCTGTGCACATTTGTGTACAAGTTTTGTGTTGAGTTTTCAATTCTCTTGGGTGTGGAATTGCTGGTGCATAGAGAAGTTCTATGTTTAACCTTTTGAGGAACCGCCAGACTGTTTTCCACGACAGTGGTACCATTTTACATTCCCAGCAGTGATGAGTTCCAGTTTCTCCACACCCTCATCAACACTTGTTATTGTCTTTTTCCATTGTAGCCATCCTAGTGGGTGTGAAGGGGTATCTCGCTGTGTCTCATTATTCTTACACTAAAATTGTTCCCATTTCCTTCTTTGACTTTTAAATGTCTGTCCATATCCTGTGCATCTTTACAGAGGTGTACCCTGGTTGATTTTATTTTTTATTGGACTTAGCTTAATTTCTTCAACATTTCCTGGTGCCGCCACTCAGGAGGCATCACTGTAACGCTACGTAATACTCCTGTGAAGTGGGCGCCAGGGATCTTGGGAGACCTCTTGGGTGTGGGGTGGAGAAGGCTGAGGGGGCCTAGGGAACTGAGCACGTCTTTGCACCCACAGGCTACTGCTACTATAAGCTCCAGGATGCCTTCTCCTCAGACCGCCTGGGCTGTTTCACCAAGTGCCGGAAGCCATGCAGGTGAGCATCCCCCCACCCCACCCCCGGAGCGCAGGTTGGGCAGCTGGCTGCTTGGCTGGGTAGAATACAGGGTCCTCAGCCCAGCTTTGAGTGGGAGAGCCTCACCCCTCATCACTGAGCGCCTTCTCCATCCCCAGGGTGACCACCTACAAGCTCTCTGCCGGTTACTCACGATGGCCCTCGGTGACATCCCAGGTAAAGTGTGTGTGTGTGTAACATTGTGGTCTTCTGGGCATATGTTTATGGTTGTGTATGACCCCACCCCATCCCTGTAAGCCTGAAGACTCTGGGGTGACCCCACTGACACCCCAATCCTTTCCCAGGACTGGGTCTTCCGGATGCTGTCCCGACAGAACAATTACACCATAAAGAACAAGAGGTCAGTCCTATCCTGGTTCCGGCCCTGGGAAAGGAATGTTTTCGAGGGAAAACAGACCTGGGAAGAGGGATCATTGATACGGTTGATTGGAGGAGGGTGTTTTCGAGCGGGCAGAGAAGTTAACCCCCTGCCGTTTCTTCCCACCCTCTCCCCAACGCCAAAGAGATGGGGTTGCCAAACTCAACATCTTCTTCAAGGAGCTGAACTACAAAACCAACTCTGAGTCTCCCTCTGTCACGGTGCGTCCCGCCTCGCTGAGGCTGGGATTCTCTTGGGCATCTTAGTGGGGTGGCTGTCTGTAAACACAAGGGATGGCCTCTGTGGGCCGGAGGGTTTGGGCCTCGAAGGTGGAAAGGGGATAGGGCAAGGGTGAGCATTAGAAGGTTGGAAGAAGGATGCTCGCTGGGGGTGAAGTCTCTGGGGCAGGGGGTGCCGGATGATGGGGAGAAGGCCCCTGAGACAGGTCTGGGTTTCAGCCGTCCCCATCGTGGCCTGGTTCTCAGTTTTCCCTGGAAGAAACCAACCAGTGGCCATGTGCTCCCAGGGGAGGGGAGCCAAGGCCAGGGGCCCAGGGACCAGGAGAGGCTGAGCGGGCTGGCCAAGGGCCTACGGGCAGGAGGGCAGGGTTCCTCTGCTGAGTGGTCAGTGTGCCTCTCCCCCTTACAGATGGTCACCCTCCTGTCCAACCTGGGTAGCCAGTGGAGTCTGTGGTTCGGCTCCTCCGTGCTGTCCGTGGTGGAGATGGCTGAGCTCATCTTTGACCTCCTGGCCATCACGTTCCTCATGCTGCTCCGGAGGTTCCAAAGTCAATACTGGTCTCCAGGCCGAGGGGGCAGGGGATCCCAGGAGGTGGCCTCCACTCCAGCCTCCTCCCTCCCCTCCTGTTTCTGCCCCCACCCCGCGTCCCCATCCTCATCCCCGCCGGGCCCGGCCACCTCCCTGGCCTTGTCAGCCCCTCCACCTGCCTATGCCACCCTGGGCCCCCGCCTGGCTCTATCAGGCTCCACGGAGGCCAGCTCCTCTGCCCACACTCCGGGGGAGCCCTGAGAGGGAAGGACGGTGTCCCCTCCCCAAGGCAGGCTCTTCCCTCGGTGGGAGGGGACCAGCCTTGGCAGGATTAGAGAATGTTTGGGGCTGCCTCTCAGAGCTGCCCAGCTGCCTGTGCTGTGGGGCAGGGAAGCGGGCTGGATAGGGGGCTGAGGAAATTGTCTGCAGAGCCACAGCCAGCATGGCCTCGGTTCCTGCCCTGTACCCGCTGGTCCTGCCTCAAGAACACTCTGGTTTCCCCACCCGAGTGCAGACAAGTCCTCTTTTCCCTTGGATCAGCCAAGCCAAACTTGGATCTTTGACAAAGAACTTTCCTAGGAAACAACTGACAACCAGAACAAAACACAAACAAGGGCGCACAAAGGCATGCACGGTTTCCTCCTCAAAGATGACTGGCTTCAGCCCCAGAATGGCCCTCCACGCTGCTTTCCAGGGACACAGACGTTGGCTCCTCTTCTTGAACTTGGGTGGGGAACCCCACCCGAAAGCCCCCTTGCTTAGTTGCTAGGCAATTTCCTTTCCCTGACTCCCAGGGCAGGGGCTGGAACAGTCCAGTGTAGTAAAGGCTTGGCCATTCCCAGTCGGAGTCCCAGGACTCTTCCAGCCTCACGACCCCATGCCCCCCTCGGAGCCACACCCCAGCGCCTCTGCCCTGCATCCCTGTCCTTTGGAACTCTGTGTATTTGCTCAAGCTATTTCCTTAGCCTGGAAGCTTCTCCCACCACCTGCTGGAGAACTATGCATCCTTTAGACTCCTGCTCAGATACCATTACTTCTGTGCAGGCTTCGGCCCCAGCTTGTCTTGCCCAGACGTGACCACTTCCCTATCCTGTGGACTCCCATAGCACACCATAACATCCATGGAGGTGCAGATGCTGCATTTTACTTTCCTGTTTATTTGTGTCTGCGTCCCCAACTAGACTGAGCTTGTTGTGGTCAGGATTGAGTCTTGTTCATTCATGGATCCTCAGGGTCTAGCCCAGTATCCTGCTTGGAGCAAGTAGGCAGGTACTTAATAAATGTTGTTGCATAAAGAATGTCTGGAGAGCTGGATGGGGGCACCATGAAAGGGTCAGGGAGTGGATGCAAGTCCTGGGTCACTGTCCAAGCACCTGGGAGGTCCCGGCTTGGGGGAAGGGACGGTCTCCCATACCCCTGGCTGCACTACGGAAATGACCATTCTTCAGGGGCCTTAGGAGAGACAAACTGTCTTGTTAGTTTCTCCATGGCCATTGCTGAGCTGCTATGTGCCCATCACCATGTTCAGGTGGGAGGTGAAGACAGGTGCCCTTCCGTCAGGAGACCTGCTGTGCAGTTCTTGGGATGATGTGCCCCTGTCCACGGCCTGAACCTCCTTTCCTTCCCAACCTTGGTTACCACCGTCTGTAATCCTCCTGTCCATTCGCTGAGTACCACTCACCACGCGGCTGCAACATCCTCGTCCTCATCTGCCTCATCTGCAGCGTCCTCACCTGCCTGCCTCCCCAGCAACTGCCCGGTAGTGGTGGAGGAGTCTGAGAAGCAGGCCAGGTTCCTAGGAACCTCAAAGCCTGTATATCCTCACTCTCACGTCGTCACAGAGACAGCAGGATTGGGGATCTTTCCAGCTTTTATTTGAACAAAGGAGAAATGGAGAGATGTCTGGATGGAGCCCTGGTTTCCAGACCCCCACTTCCTTCCCCCATTCCAGCATCAGACCTGGAACTCAGAAGGCAGCCTTCCTCGTCCTCTTTGGGACCACTTCCCCTGCTGCCTTGGTCTTACTCCCCTCAATTGTAATCTCCCTGTCCTGAGGAGCCACGTGAGTCTTGGGAAAGGGGTGGGGGGATGGTGGAGGGAGCGGGAAGGTAGGAAAGGTCGTGACGAGGAAGTGATGTGAGGACTCCTGACTTCCCTTTCCTGGACTCAAGATGATGAGGGGAAAATGCTGGTGTCACAACGGTTTCCTCTCAGAGCCCTCAGGTTCAGCCTGCTCCTGTGCTCTCTGGCCACAGCCTAACGTCAGTCCTGCCCCAGCCCTCCCTGGCTCCGTCTCCCCTGGCTGCGTGGGCAGGACCTGCCGGGCAAAGCTGGAGCTATTGTGGATGACAGCAATCAACCACACTCCCCCCCGTCCTTCCCCTTCTCCCCCAGCCTGCGCTGGAGTTTCTCCTGCCAAAAGCATGTCCACCTTGAGCTGTTTCCTTCTCTCCTCCATCCCTCATCTTTGTGTTACTCCCGGACACTAGGGTGGTTTGTTTGTTTTTTTAGCTTTAAAAATAGTTTATTTCCTTCTTCACCAACACACAAAGACATGCACCTTCTGACCATTATTCAAGGCATCACAAATTCCATAAAAACTTATATTAATGTATTTGTCTTACATGATTCAAGATAAAGTGGATTTTAAAAGCAAACGGGTGCCCGTTACAGGGGCCGAGAGGGGACTAGGGCAGGTACCAGTAATACAGGGCATGCGTTTTTCTAGAGTGTTTATTGAAATTGGCAGTAATCTGCACACTTGCATCGTATGAGTAGTTATCCAAAATTAGCACATCCAGGAGAGGTGCTCCTAGTCTCTCTGTCCCAGGTTGATCAGACTGGTAGAGAAGAGAGTTCCAGTTGCCTCCCGTTCCTTACTGAGCTTACCAGGTGAAGTGACTTGCCCAAGTTCCTGATTCTTACAGAACCAGATTGGAAGCCAGGTCTTCTGTGACTCAGCCTGTTTTCCTGTGACACATGGGGCTGGAATGTCAGTGGCTAGAACCCATGTCACCCCGACTGAGAGTGCAGTGCCCTTTTGATGACTCTGCTACTGTGGGGCCCGTGTGTGTGAGTGTGTGTGTGACACGTGATGGAGAGATGGGACTCTGTTATCTCAAGCTCTTTATACACTTTTTTTTTGCGGTACGCGGGCCTCTCACTGCTGTGGCCTCTCCCGTTGCGGAGCACAGGCTCCAGACGCGCTGGCTCAGCGGCCATGGCTCACGGGCCCAGCCACTCCGCGGCACGTGGGATCTTCCCGGACCGGGGCACAAACCCGCGTCCCCTGCATCGGCAGGCGGACTCTCAGCCACTGCGCCACCAGGGAAGCCCTCTTTATACTTTTTACCCTTTGTTTCGTGAGCCCTAACAGCCAATCCTAGTTTGCCCCTGTCCTATTTCTCCATCTCTCTCATTGTCTCCCTCGCCATGATTTCTTCTTCCCCTGGAGGGATTATGCTCATACTCACCTCCTCCAAGAGACTGGTTAGCGTTCATATCCCTAGACCCATGCACCTCTCACCATCTTTTTTTTAAACACAATTTTATTGGAACAGTTGAATACCACGTGTCTCAAGACTTTAAACCTGCTGAGTAAATAGGCATTTATCGTAAACAATGAAAGAAATTCTCCTTTTGTGCCGGGCTATGTGTAATGGCATTGACAGTTGGCACAGACTACTAAAAATTCCTTGTAACATTAAAACTAGGACATGGACACCTGAAACTAACACAACATTGTGAATCAACTATATTTCAATAAAAATTTTAAAAAATAGGACACTGAAGTTATTATTGTTAATACAAATTATTAACATTGCTACCACTGATTGAATGCTTAGTATACGGCAAACCCTTGCTAAACACTTTACGTGCGTTTGCTCATCAATGCGTGCTTCCCATTTCTTACATGAGGAGCCTGTGGCTCTTCTGGCTTCTTTACAGTGGAAACTGGGCAATTTGACTCTTGCACTTTATTTCAGTGACTCTGCTTCTATAAGGGCTCTGCTTTGGGGCCATTCGTACTGTACTTGGAGCCTCCCTGTGTGTTGGTGGAGGTGACCTCCTTCCTCTGTGAGTCCAGCTTCAACCCTCTTGTTCCTCAGAAGCTGGAGGATGGGGTGGAGTGAAGTCACCCAGAAGTGGGGGCGTCCAAGCTCCGTTCACATCCACAGCTCTGTTTCTGGGATCACAGAGGGGCGACAGGAAAGGGCCAGGGAGGGTGGATAGCAGCGTGGGGAGTCAGCTGGTGGATCAAGAGGCAAAGGGGTGAGTAGCTCTGATTCCAAGTCACAAATCCCTAGGACCTCACTCCTGTCTGGTCTCCCTGCATTTCCAGCAACGTCAGCGGCTGGAGGACCCGGGGCCTGGACTGGGTCTAGGGAAGGTCATTGTGGCCAGAGAATATTTGGGTGAATGTTGTACCCTTGTTGTGGGATTCATTTGGGAGATGTCCTGCACAGATAAGCATGGCATAAAATACCCAAAGAGGGACTTCCCTGATGGTCCAGTGGTTAAGAATCCACCTTCCAATGCAGGGGACGCGGGTTCCATCCCTGGTTGGGGAACTAAGCCCACCTGCTGCAACTACTGAACCCGCACGTCTCAACTAGAGAGCCCGCATCCTGCAACTACAGAGCCCACATGCTCTGGAGTCTGTGCGCCACAACTAGAGAGAAGCCCATGCACAGCAACGAAAGATCCCGCGTGCTGCAACTAAAACCCGACGCAGCCATAAATAAATAAATATTAAAAAAAAAAATACCCAAAGAATCAGGGGGTGGGGTCTGACTCAGAAGGACCGATGGAAAGCGGTAATTATGGGTCGTAGCAAAATGGGCCCTTAGTCTGAAGTCAGGAGTCTGGGGGCTGGGCTGGCTCTGCAGGGCACATGACCTGCGTGGCTCTGGGCCTCAGTTTTCTCGATTATAAAACAACGGGGCTGCGGTAGATTATCTCCGAGGGCAATTCGGATTGATGTATCGGAATATTTGGGAAAGGGGCACTGGGAACGTACTAGTACTACCTGATGGAGAGAGCTGTAATTCCACAGCGTTGTCACGGATGTGATCTCATTAGCCCTCATGACATCATCTTCCCCACGAAGGTAGGCCAGGCACTGTCGCTCTCATTTCAAAACCGAGGTCTTTTGAGAGGTCCCACCGTCGTTTGGAGGCCGAGCCAGGATCCGCTGTTGGGAGCATCGCCCAGCAAAGACTGGATGAGAACTGGGGCGGGGGGCGAGGGGGGGGTGAGGTAGGGGCAGGGAGGTGCCGGGCGGCAGGGCCCCAAGTCAGGGTTAGGCTTTACTCTGAGGTTTGGGTTGGAGGCGTAAATTCCTAAGAAAGTGAGAGATCACGGTGTCAGTGGAGAACTCTGGGGAAAGGGGAAGGGTTCCGGCATCAGACGCTTACCTGCCGGTGTCAGTAAATGCTGCGGCAACCTCAGCGGCTCTCCATTTTGCGAACTGGAACCCAGCATCCGAGTTTGTCCAACACCACCCACCTAAAAAGTAGAGAATCCTGAGCTGGAACCCAGCGAATCTGACTCCAAAGCCCCGAGTCCTTCTACTGTGGTTCATTTGGAAAAGGCCGGGCGATGGGGGAGGGGGCAGGGGGCCGGCGCTCCTGGGTGTCTGGGTGGGAGTGGTCAGACCCGCGCACGTGGCAGGGCAGCTGGATCCGGGGGCCCGCGCTCGGACTGGGTACGAAAGGTTGGCACCTATGGCCCCCCTCCTCCCGCCTCCTCCCGCCTCCTCCCGCCTCCTCCCGCCTCCACCCGCCTCCACCCGCCTCCACCCCGGCTCTTCCTGCCCTGAAGTTGCAACACCCCACTCTCCCTTCCCCTCCCACCTCCTCTCTGCTTGACTTTTCTCGGAGTTCTCCGAACTCAGGCTGCAGTGCCGGCCTTCCGGGTTTGAGGTCCCTGGGACCCGGCTGTGATCCGCGCTCCAGTCTCAACCCTCCACTCCCCTGCCCGACGCCCGGGCTCCACTCCGGACCCTGCTCATCCTGGGACTGTGTCGCTGCCACTGTCGCCTCTGTCCACCACTGCCTGAGCCCTGATGGGGGAGTGAGAGGCCACAGCTGGCCGGACATGGGCCTCCCCACCGTGCCTGGCCTGCTGCTGCCGCTGGTGAGACGGGGGACGGAGGGCGGGGTGGGCTGGCGGGCGAGCGGCGCCTGGGCCGGGCCCCAGCCTCGGGCCTGCGCGGCCTGACCTCAGACACTGCCCCATTCATTCGCTGCCCTGAGTCGGGAGCAAGGGAGGCGTTTGAAAGGCAGGGAGGAAAAGGGGTTCCCGGGCTGCCAGGAAGATGGGGGCAGGTGCCCACGGCGGGGGCGGGGGAGTTTGTTAGGAAACCGAAAGGAGTGGGAGAAAGAAGGTCTGTCCTCTCAGAGTCCAGATGGTTCTGAATTGTGTCTGGCAGGTCAGCATTCTTGGGCCGTGGAGAGGCGAGGCTGCCGGTGAGCCCGGCTGAACACACCCTGCTGGAGGGCAGGGACTGGACGCCAGCGAAGTGGGGAAACTGAGTCCGGGAGAAGCCCTGGCTTGGGGCTGGTAGGCTTGGGATGCTGTGTGTTGGAGGCATTTGGGAGGGCGATCGGTAGCCGGATAGGGACCCGGCAACGCCGTGGCCTCCCCAGGCCCAGGCCTCCCACCCGGGGGGCACTCTTCACCCTGGATCTGTGGCCACTGTCTGCGGGCCTGACCCTCCTCCCGCTCCTCAGAGCTCTGGACCTGCTCCCCAAGCCCTTCCCACGGACCCAGACAACAGAGCATTTGCTTTCTTCTTCCACAGCTCAGTTTGGGGAAGTTGGTAGACAGTTGTTTTCGTCACTGGAAAATGTCCCTTTCTCTTGCTTCAGGCTTGTTTCAGTGTATCCCTGACCCCTCCACGTCCTGCAGTCGTCCTGCGCAGAAACCCAGCCCCTCGCCTCCACCTAACTGGGGGCACTGCGTTGGTCACTTTCTTCAGGGTTCCTGCTCTTCCCTGGCCAACCGCCACTCCCCCCTCTCTTCCCCCCTCCCCCCACCTCTCCTCCCCCACCTCTCCTTCCCCACCTCTCCTTCCCCCACCATTCCTTCCCCCGCCTCTCCTCCCCCAACTCTCCTCCCCCCACTCTCCCCCGCAACTCTCCTACCCGCCCCCCCGCCTCTCCTCCCCCACCTCTCCTCCCCCCACCACTCCTCCCCCCACCTCTCCTCCCCCGCCTCTCCTTCCCCCACCACTCCTCCCCACCTCTCCTCCCCCCACTCTCCCCCGCAACTCTCTTACCCAACCCCCGCCTCTCCTCCCCAGCCTCTCCTCCCCCACCTCTCTTCCCCCACCACTCCTCCCCCCACCTCGCCTCCCCCACCTCTCCTTCCCCCACCATTCCTTCCCCCACCTCTCCTCCCCCCACCTCTCCTCCCCCACCTCTCTTCCCCCACCTCTCCTCCCCCCACCTCTCCTCCCCCACCTCTCCTCCCCCCACCTCTCCTCCCCCACCTCTCCTCCCCCCACCTCTCCTCCCCCACCTCTCCTCCCTCCACCTCTCCTCCCCCACCACTCCTCCCCCCACCTCTCTTCCCCCACCTCTCCTCCCCCACCTCCCCTCCCTCCACCTCTCCTCCCCCACCTCTCCTCCCCCCACCTCTCCTCCCCCCAGGGTCTTGTACTGTGTCCCCACATCATCCCTTTCTCTTCTGTCCTGTCTCCTCAGACTTCTCGAGCCTCCTTTCTGAACCCTTCTCTCCAGTTCCTCCCGCTCCCTCTGCTCTAGTCCACGTTTCTAGACCCTAGTTCCCTGCGCAGCACCCCGCCACCTCCTGTGGCCCCAGGCCCACCTTTCTCTCCTCTGCAGGCTGTCCTTCCCATTGGCTCCCCCTGCTCCCCATCCAGCTGCCCTGCCTTCTCTTGTCTCCTGGCAGTAAATCACCCGGTCCTGTCCTGACTCCCTCAGGGACTAGCTGCCTGGACTTGAGCAGCCTACATAACCCTCATGCCTTGCTTCTTTATCTCTAAGATGGACAGAATCGTCACTACCTCGTAATGTCGTTTTGAAGATGAAATAGATAGATATATATTAAGTATTCCATTCATGTGTGCCTGCTCGGCACTAGATACTCTTTTAGGTGCTGGACTTACAGCAGTGAACAAAAATCTCTGCTTTCACGGAGTCTCTATTCTAGTACAGGAACAGGGTATAGCAAACAGAAAGCACTCAATAAACTTTAGCTTTCCTATTGTTAATAGTATCAGTAGTGGTTGTAATTACTCAGTGGCTTCTGCGTTTGGAAAACAGAGGCACTGGGGGAGGCTGAACAGATAAAGGAATGTGCCTGGGGCTGCAGCTGATCCAGCCCGGGTTGGGGTGTGACAGCTAAGGGACCAAGCTCAGCCTGGAGCTGGAGGGGAAACAGGAGCTGTGCAGTGCTGGGTGAGGCTGTCCACAGGCTTTCCAACTGCCCGCCACTCAATGGGCAATGCAGGGAGCTGTGATTGTGTGGCGGTGGTGGGGGGCGTGGAGGTGGGGGAAGAATGCAGGAGAGGCTGTAAGAGAGCACATAAGATCTTGCTGCTCTCAAGGGGCTGACAGTCTTGGAGCCGAGACAGCTTACAGCAAAAAATGATTTGAGAGCACCCGGGCGGGGGGGGGCGGAAATGCCCGCAAAAGCCTTGCGATGTGGTGCCCTGGATCACCCACGGGAGGCAGAACCGGGAGGGGTGTGAGTGCCGTGCCGCTGCCTTTTCTGCTCAGCGGATCTCAGCTCCAGCGCCCGTGCTCCCTGCAGAGACGCAGAGTCCACAGTCGCCCGTCTCTGACCCAACTGAGAGCACAAGCCACGTATTCACCTCAGCATCCCTGCGGGGCCTGCGCCTCTACCGTGCTCCTTAACTGTTTGTTGAATGAATAAAGGATGGAATGAGGGATGAAATGCCTCATAGAAGAGTGGTTTTGGAGCTGAGATTTAAAGCCACTCACTGGCAGCAGGCTGGAAAGAAAGGGGACGGGTTTGGGGTAGAGCGGAGGAACGGAGAGATGGGATTTTGTGTTGGGGGCTGGTGGTGGCAGGAAGCTGAGCACCTTGGCTGCAGGGGAAGGACCCTGTTGAGGAGCAAGAAGACGCGAGAAAGAGAAAATTGGAGGAAGTGGGGGAAGGGATGGAGAGAGAATCCTGACTGTGGTCCCAGGTAGAGGAATTCATTCATTCATTCATAAATGGTTCTCTCAGGGCTGCTGCGCCTGGGCATGTGTCCAGAATAGCAGTGAGGTACCTCTGCAAGTTCTCATTCAGGGAAAGAGTGACCCATGGAAATGATGCTTGAGGTCCGGCCCCGGAAAGGAAGATTCCCACACCTGTGGGTGCAAGTTGAAGCTTGAATGCAGATAAGAAAGCGTGTAGGATGGATTGGAGCAGGAAAAAGGCGGGAAGACAGTTGCAGTGATCCGGGTGTGAGGCAACCCCTGGACTTGGAAAGGACTGAGAGATGACAGGGGAGGTCTGGCAAGATGGACTACAGACTGGATGGCAGCACAGGAGGGACGGGGGCCTTGAGGAGAGAAGGGTGGCAAAGAGAAGTTGATGGTGTGACATTTGTCCAGGTCAGGAGGTCGATGGATTTCCTTTGGGGCACGTTGAGGGTCTGGAGAATAGCCAAGTGAAGTGGGCATCTAACAGGCTAGAGCAGAGGTTCTCAGACTCATGTCTGCCTTTGTGTCGTTCGTAAGTGACACAGAACCTTCACTCACCAGAGATGCTCAAAAGGAGAGGAAGGCTTGTCAGCCTCTGCTGTGAGGGTGTTTGCGATTGTGCATGTGTGTGGGAAGGAGAGGGGGAACTCTTCCCCTGGAGATAAATATATGCCTACAGGGAGGCACTGACTCCCATCTTCCCACTTTGGTTTTCACTGGCCTTGACTGGAGTGGAAGACAGATAGTCATGAAATCACCCAATCAAACCACATTTATTTCCCACTTCCAGTTCTGGGTGCGGAGGATGAGACATTATCTCTGACCAAAACACTCATTCTCATCTCTCATCGCATCGTTTATGGTCTGTTTGGGGAGATCATATCTACTCACCAGACGTAGTTACGGAAAGAGCCCCAAATAGGTATAGCTTATTCATATTTTTAAAGTTCACAGGGTGGGTGTGTATCTCATGAGCTGGAGTGGGGGGAAGCCTCATTAATGGGGGGCTTCCGGAGAGGGAGGCCGGGTCTCACCTGGGCCTTGGAGGAGAAGCTGTCATGAGCTCCCCAAAGATGTTGACATCAAATGAACACAAGGCATTGTAAGTTAAGGAACAGATTAACGCAGGACGGGACAGGGAGGCTGCTGAGTGGGAGCTAGACCACGGGGTCGCTCTGCTGTCCCCGCTCCTCCGCCCCCAGGCTGTGGCCCCAGCGCAGGAAGTCACACTTCAAAGCCTCCCTAGGCGGAAGTTATGGGGGAGTTGGAGGGGTGCTGGGCCACCCCTTCAACTGTCTCTCCACAGGCACCCCAGCTTCCTGCGCTTCCCCTGCTCCAGGCCACAGGCACACTCAGGCTGCCTGGGGTCTGGGCGCTCAGCGTTCACCTCCTATTTCCGCTGTTTTGCTGCAAGATGCAGCGGCTGAGCACTGGAGCCAGCCAGTGCCAAGGAATGGTGCCTGCTGGCTCCTGGGGTCGGAGTGGGCTGGCTCGGGGGGCTGCTGGGGACTGGGGGGGATGCGGGGAAATGGTGCTGCTTGTCTTACATCCCGTCTTGCTCTCTCCCTCCCGGAACTGGGTGCTCAGGGCTCTGGAGTTTTGCCTGGGCTGTCAGTGGGCTTGTGGGAGGGGGATGTGGAGCCTCAGAACTGGCCACATTTCCTAAGGATTGTTTGAGGACCCCAGGGAGGTGCCCAAGCCCAACCCAGCTGGCCAGAACCAGTGAGGCTGTGGGAAGGCAGTGAACCCGGGTGGGAGGGCAGCCTTGGTTTGCTCCCTTCTGGAACTGGGAAGTGTCAGGGGGGCTCACGTGAGAAGCCAGGGAAAGGACAAACCCGCAGAGAGACTGGCTGAACCCGGAGGAGGAGCCTGGGCGGGGCAGGGTCTGAAGGAAGGATGCTGAGGGGTGGGAAGGAGCTGAGTGGCCCTCAGGGAGGGGCGGGTAGTGACCTGATGGGAGGAAGCAAGGGGTCGGGCCGAGACTTCCCTTTGGGATGGAATGGGATAGGGAGCCATTTCCCGAAAAAGTGGGCCAAGAGGGACTGAGGCCCATTGCCTGGCTCCTGGGAAGAGGAGGGGAGGAAAGCGGGCTCTGAGTGGGGATTGGAAGGAGAGACTGGCCCACAGGAGGAAGGGATCGGATCGGGTCCCAATTGCGGGCTGGTCCCTTCAGCCGTTCTGCTGACTCATGACCCTTGAGGAGCTGGGGAAGCTGCTGGTTCCCTCTCCCTCCCCTAGATTCCCTCCCTCCCCTGGCCTGAGTCACCGGGCAGAGCTGCTGGGAAAAGATTTCCCTTTCCCGGATCTGACTTAACCCCCAAGGTGCTGGAGATGGCGGTGGGAGGCACGTGGCCTGAGAAGGTGCCTCTCCCTCCTTCCCGGGAAGGACCCCCCACCCCCACCCCAACCCGCCGCCGTTCTTTTCCCTGATGCCGTCTCTGCCGGTTGGCTCTGCTGCCAGCCGCCTGGATGGAATTCCAAGCGCCAGTGACCTTAGGTGCTGTGAGCACTTCTTCGGGGAAAGGAACCACACTTTCAGGACTGGGAAGTCTTTCCCATAAACACTCCACACTTTTCCTGTTGCTCTGGAAGCCTCAGCCCTGTTCTCAGGGGAGGTGGCACAGCGCTGGAGTGGCCAGGGAAGGGTGCTGCCCCTGGGTGGGGAGGGCGCCCTACGCCCCTGGGGGGTGGCAGCTGGGTTTCTGAGTGTGGCTTCCCCTGTCTGGGGCTGGGGCGGGGGCTTGGGCTTCCGGACCGCTGCAGCGACACCTAGCGGGGGACTGGGGCGTGACCTGCCTACAGCCTTGGGCTGCCAGGCCCTCCTGTCCTGGGCTGGGGTTTCTGGGATCTGATTAGCCTGTTGCTCCCAAAGTTTAACATCCTTGGAGGACATCCTCTTATCTTCACGTAAGGCGGCCTTTATAGCAGAGAAAACAAAATCAAGGCCCAGGGAAGGCCAGGAAGAGGCTGGTAGGAGGTGAAACAGCAAAGTCTGGGTTGGAGCTCAACACAGCCTCCTGGCTGTGCCGTCCCTGCTCTGAAGCCAGGGCTGGGCGAGTGATTCCGGGGCGGGGGGGCCGGCCTGGGGCCGGAAAACAGGCTCCCGGGACACCCCGCTGGGCAGAGGGCAGAGGGACTCCCTGGCACGCCCTCAGCTCCTGGCTCGGTGGTTTCTGAGCCAGATCCCCAGCCTCCAGCCGGCTCCGATTGCAGGTAACCTCCATGCCTGTGCCCACTCCCGCCCCACCTAAGCCTCACCACCTTTCTACCCCCATCCTTGACCCCGAGCTTTCCCTTTTTCTCCGCTCCCCATTTGCCCTGGCCAACCTGGGGTATTCGTGCAGGTTTACTGGTGGAAGGGGATGCAGCACGGAGTCTGAGGGCAGGATCCTGAGTGAGGTTTTGGTACAGATTTACAAAGAAACTCTTCCTTTGGTTTCTACCCGCTGTCCAGGAATGGTCCCCACAGGGACAGCACTCACCTCCACTCCAATCTGATGTTACAAAAAACCTTTTTAATGGCATAACGTAATTCAGGAAAGTGCACAGATTCTAACTGTTCACCTCCGTGAATGTGCACAAAGTGAATACACTGTGAACGCAGCACCCAGATGGAGAAGCGCCACCCCAACCTTTAGGGCTACTCGTCGGAAGGAAGGGCCTGTTCCCAACCCAAAAAGCTCCTTGAACATCTGCCCTGTGTCCAGCACTAATAGCTGCTTTGGGGAAATAAGGCTAAGATACAGCCCGTGCCTGGAGTTTACCAGCCTTGAGTTGGAAGGACAGAAATGAATACACAGGACGACCAGAGAACAGTTAAGATGGCACAGTGCCGACAGCCTAGGCTTGGAGGAGAACGTGGCGTGTGAGCGGGAGTGGCCTGGGGAGACTGTTCCGCTGAGAAAAGACGAGCTGGGAAGGCTTTAGACTCGCTCCCTGTGAGACCCCACCCCTCCCTCTCCTGACGGGGCCTCCTCCATCTGACTCTTCCCCAGGTGCTCCGGGCTCTGTTGGTGGATGTGTACCCCGCGGGGATTCATGGGCTGGTCCCTCACCCTGGGGACCGGGAGAAGAGAGAGAGTTCGTGTCCCCAAGGGAAATATAGCCACCCTCAAAATAATTCCATTTGCTGCACAAAGTGCCACAAAGGTAGGAGAAAGGGATAACCGTGGAACTCCTCAGTTAGGGGGACCTGCTTCTTCCTTTCCTTTTTCCAGATGTTCCAGAACGCGGGGTCCCTGATTTGGCTGCCTCTCCAGGGCTCGGACTTTCTCCCTCCTTTCCTCTCCCAGGGACTTCGGGGAGGTGCCCGGGCCGTCCTGGGGCTGGGGGTCCGGGCTGCAGCCTAACCCCGACCCCCCAATCACAGGCACCTACCTGTACAATGATTGTCCGGGCCCGGGGCTGGACACGGACTGCAGGGTGTGTGCCCGCGGCACCTTTACCGCTTCGGAGAACCACCTCAGACAATGCCTGAGCTGCTCCAAGTGCCGGAAAGGTGAGTCTCAGCAGGGGGCAGGGCTCTAAACCGACTGGGTCAGGTGGGTGTTCAGAGGGGTGTGCGCGTCTTGTCTCCAGGGGAAGGTACGAAGCTGTGCTGCTGCGGGTGGGCAGGGATGCGTGTGCACAAGTGAACGAATGCATGGGTGTGAGCGTGCGTTACCCAGAGAGACACACCCGGTGGGGACAGTGGGAGCTCATACCCCATCTACTCCCCGCACCAGAAATGTACCAGGTGGAGATTGCGCCTTGTGCCGTGGACCAGGATACCGTGTGTGGCTGTAGGAAGAACCAGTATCGGAAGTATTGGAGTGAAACTCTCTTCCAGTGTCTGAACTGCAGCCTCTGCCCCAACGGCACGGTGCACCACTCCTGTGAGCATGGCCCTCCCGGCCCGGCTGGTCACCCCGTCTTCGGAGGGCGGTCTCCAGCTTGCTGTACCCCTGCCCCTCCTGGTTCTCCCTCCGGCCCTCGGGGTGCTGGGCCATCCTCCTTCAGCTGTGCCGCATCTCTCCCTACAGGCAAGGAGAGACAGGACACCATCTGCAACTGCCACGTGGGGTTCTTTCTAAGAGATGCTGAGTGCGTCTCCTGTGCTCAGTGAGTACTTCTGCCGGCTGCTGGGCACTGGATCGGGACGGGAGGGGGCGCTGGGGGAGGGGCTCTGGCTCCTCCAGGCTGTTTGGATGGGAGACACTTCATGTCATGATACCAGCCAGTCCTCCCTGCCCCCAGCTTTTTCCTAAAATCTCATGAAGTCTCTGTGGATAGAGGCGCATACCGCAAGGACTTGAAGTTCTTTTTAGACGTTCAGATGTTTTGGGCAAGACGTTCAGATTCTTGGGCAACAGGCCCTCTACTATGGATTCTAGGAATACACTTTTACATCTCTGAAATCATACTGCATCTTACAACAGTTGACGGTGTATCGTGGTTCAGTTGGCACCTGCGCATGTGTGTGTGTGTGTGGGGGGGGATGTAAATCATGATGTCTCTGATTATTGATCTTAGGTTTAATACAGTATGCACTTTCCTCCCCAGTCCCTTTGACCACACCTCCTCACTCCTTCTGGCTCTGCAGAGGCTGTTCTTGCACACTTGCTTGCAAAGAGGAAACTGAGGGTTCTAAAGTTGAATTGCCCTGGGTTTACATCTCAGGCTAGCCACGTATTGGCTGTGTGAGCTTGGGCAAGTGACTTAACATCTCTGAGCCTTAGTTGTTTTTACCTTTAAAGTAAGGATAATGACATCAGGTTGGCAAAGTTGTAAGAACCACAAAAAAGAGCCACAAAGTGTCTGACAAGAAACTATGTTCTTTTTCCCACTAGTCTCTTCCCCTTAAAAGCACTTCTACACCCCTTCCATGTGGTTCTCACCATGAGCTTGTGAGGTGGGCAAAATGACCTCTCCCTGCTTTCAGATTCCTGCTGAGAACTCACCTCCTCAAGTTCCTTCTAGGACCCCTGATGTAGTTCTCATTAGTCCATGCTGCCCAGTGCCAGCTCCAAAACGGGAAGATGCGCTTGTTCTAGAGTGTTCTCTGGCTGCCCCCAGCAAGATGTGTTTTTTAATTGTTCACATGCATGCTAGACCCCTCTCTCAAAGTTAGGTGTCACCAGCAGTGTCATCTAGAGAAAAAGCTCTTTAACCTCTTTTTTTCACTGGATTCTCATCAGTAAAACAGTGATAAAATAACAATTCAATGACAGCATTTATCGAGGGCTTACTATATGTCAGGCATAATTATCTCACTTAATCCTCAATCTTGACAGTGGGTAGGATCCCTGTTTTACTGATGAGGAGACTGAGGCTTACAGGTGAAGTGATTTGCCTGGAGTCATACTGCTAGCCAATGAATGGGGCTGGAATTTATACCTGACTCTGACTGCTTTTAACTCTTTCTCTACCTAGCTTCTTCAAGATCAAATCCAGCTCTAAAATGAAATGATTTGGGGATTAACTAATGTTTCTTTCCTCCGCATCAAGTCCCAAGATAGGATTAACTTCCATTATATCAAGAGATGGCTAAAATATTTGTAAAGCCAAGAATTTCCAACAATCTGTGTGGTTTTCTTATTTTTCTTTTTTTTTCCTGTATTCCTCTTACGGTGGGCCCCTGCTCACCAGCACTCTCTTCTTTTAGCTGTAAGAACACGGAGTGCGAGAAGTTATGTCCAGCTCTACCTGTAACTAGTAACAACTCTCAGGACCCAGGTGAGGAGAATTGTCCTGGTGCCCATGCCCGTGGACCCTTTCCTAGTCATGCCCCTCCCCACCCATCCCACCCTGCTACCCCCAGAGCCCCTCTCCTCTGACCACAATCTGCTCTGTTTCCAGGCACCACAGTACTGTTGCCCCTGGTGATCATCTTTGGCCTTGGCCTGGCATCCTTCCTCCTCATTGTTTTAGCATGCCGATACCAGCGGTGGAAGCCCAAGTTCTACTCCATCAGTGAGTGGCGCCTTTGGGAAGGGAAAGGGCGCTGGTAGGAATGCAGGAGGAGGCTTCAGAGGAGGCGGGAGGGAGGGATGCACAGGCATGGAGGGAGATGAGGAGTGTCCCCTTGGTTCGCTGGCGAGGACCCCACTGGCACGAGGTGGTCTTGGACGGCTGGTGAGAGCTCATACTGCATCAGTAGCTCTCTCGTCCCTGGGGCCACATAGGCCCTGAAGCATGTCACCACAAGTACCCACCGCCAGCCCCATGATGGGCGCCAGGGTTGAGAGAGGAAGTGAAATCTGTGACGCTTTGTCTCTTTTTTCTCAGTTTGTGGGCAGTCGGCTCCTGTAAAGGAGGTAAGATTAAACCGGGGAACTACTCTCAGTCTTCCCTGACTGTCCATTGTCATCTTGTAACACCCAAATCACCCGGAATCACCCTTCGTCCTGGGGCTCCCCTGATTCCCTCTAGCCCCAACTCCCATCCGGAATCCAGAAGACGGAGGGCTGGGGCTGTTTTTCCTCTTCCCCGCTAATGCTGTGCCTTCTCTCTCTCTCAGGGGGAGCCAGAGCCCCTGGCCTCGGCCCCAAGCTTCAGTCCCATCCCGAGCTTCAGTCCTGCCTCCAGTCCCACCTTCACCCCCTGTGACTCCCCGTGGTCCAACTTCAGAGTCACATCACTCCCCAGAGAGATGGACCCGCCCCACCAAGGGGCTGGCCCCATCCTCCCTGCGCCTCCAGCCTCCACCCCCGTCCCCACCCCTGTGCAGAAGTGGGAGGCCAGCGCCCACGGCGCCTCCAGCGCCCCCGCTCCGCTCGCAGATGGTGAGTTCCTCATTCATCCCCGCAGGGAACCCCGGCCGGGGAGGCGGGTGGGCGGGGCGCCCGGGGCGAGTGGGCGTAGGCCGGGCGGGGAGGGCCGCCGCTCCGGGCTCACCGCGCCGCCTCCCTGCAGCCGACCCCGCGACACTGTACGCCGTGGTGGACGGCGTGCCCCCGTTGCGCTGGAAGGAGTTCGTGCGGCGCCTGGGGCTGAGTGATCACGAAATCGAGCGGCTGGAGCTGCAGAACTCACGCTGCCTGCGCGAGGCGCAGTACAGCATGCTGGCGGCCTGGCGGCGGCGCACCCCACGGCGCGAGGCCACGCTGGAGCTGCTGGGCCGCGTACTCCGCGACATGGACCTGCTCGGCTGCCTGGAGGACATCGAGGAAGCGCTGGGCGGCCCCGCCCCCATCGCGCCCGAGCCCCGCCTTCCCCGATGAGGCGACGCCCCGGCCCCTGCGGGCAGCCCTGAGACGGCTGCTTCCTGCCCCAGGCAGCCTGGAAGGACTTGCGAGATGCCCTCTGGACCCCCGTTTTTCTGGAGGGGAAGGGTCTTGGCGGAGCAGGCATGATCTGGCAGCCACTTAACCTGGTGCTACTCCCTCAGTGTATATAGCCTTTCTCAGCTGCCTGAGCACTGCCAGCGGGTGAGCTGTGGGTAGTGTGTGGTGTCAGAGTGTGTGTGTCTGTGATGTGGAGTGTGTGTACTCGTGAGAGAGGCTGAGTGTGCCAGGAGCCCAGACGGTGGCTGCGGGGATGAGGGGCGCCATGCCTCATTGCCCATTTTGGACTTGGAGAACCCAGCAAGGCTGCTTGGGGGCCCCCGGTTGGTCCCTGAGCCTGTTGCACAGTAGATAAGCGATCTTTGTATCCATTATGTACACTAATAGAACCTTTGTCCCCCTGCCTGGACAAGCACACAGAGTAAGCCGAAGTGTCCCAAGGCAGGGGAGGCACAGAACGAAGGGCCCTCCCGCCGGAACTGTGGACTTTTGTAAATACACTAAAAGCCCGGAATTAAAGCTCCGCTCCTGGAGGGAGGGACCTTTCTGCGTGGTGCGTGTGGAAGGCGGGGCCAGAGCCGTGATCCTGGCGGAGGCGGGGCGGGGGGATACCTCACCCTCGTGCAGCCTACTAACAGAGGAGTCACCTGTGCTCAGTCTGTGACTCCTCACCCCCCAGGTTCTCTTTGCTCCGCCCTCATCTAGTGCTGGTTGGACGGCCATCTTTTTTTTTTTTTTTTTTTTTTTTTTTGCGGTACGCGGGCCTCTCACTGTTGTGGCCTCTCCCGTTGCGGAGCGCAGGCTCAGCAGCCATGGCTCACGGGCCCAGCCGCTCCGCGGCCTGTGGGATCTTCCTGGACCGGGGCACGAACCTATGTCCCCTGCATCGGCAGGCGGACTCAAGCACTGCACCACCAGGGAAGCCCCTGGACGGCCATCTTTATGTACAACTTTATGTGGGACTCTGGTGTGTCTGTGACACATCAATGCACAGCTCTTGATCCCCAAAGTCCTCAGAGCAGGAAGGGCAGGGTGCCTGGGGAAGTGTCCTTGAGGTAGAATCCAGGGGTGGAGGTGGTGACCAGCGCTCTTAGGGAGGTATTCCCTCACACCTCTCTGCAAAGGCAAGAGGCAGGTGTCAGGTAGGCAGGCATGGGGTGAAGAGTGAGGCTAAAGGCCCCTCCCCGCCATGACCCCCCTCTGGTCCTGCCCTCCTGTGTTGACCCGCCCCCCCACCCGCATCCCCTCTGGCTCCATACTGGCCTTCCCCTCCGCTCCATCCCATGCCAGCTTCCCTTCTAAACTTACGATGTGGACAGGGGCGTGTCCAGGTGTATGATGTGAAGCCCCCGCATCCTCTGCAGTTGGACCTGAGTCAGCTTCCGAGGTCTGCTGTCCCCAGGCTCTCCCCAGGGGACTCTCTCAATCCTTTGGCTGGCCAGTTCCTCCCGGATCTCTTGGAGCATGTCCTCGGCCCGGAGCGGGTGAGGGGAGGGGCTGTAGCTGGGTCCCAGGAAGGGCCCCTCTTCTTCCTCGTCCCCTGAGGATTCCCAGGGGCTCTCCCCAGCAGAGTCAGTGTGGGTCGGGGAGGGGGAGAGCTGCCCCCGAAGTCGGGCGCTATGTAAGGTTTCCACTACCACATTCTCTCCAACCGAGGTCCTGTCTTCTTCCTCAGACGAGGTCGGTGGGTCTCCCCTGGGAAGGCTGCCTCCTTTCTGGACACTCTCCTCTGGCAGTTCAGGGGCGCTTCGGCGTTGGGGAGCTTGGGGGTCAGGAGGCTGGGGATGCAAAGGAGCATCTCGGAGGTCCAGGGTGGAGAAGGTAAGGCGAGGGTCCCGCCGAAGGGCCCTGGAGCGTAGACGGTTTGGCAGGAAGTGGGACGCCTTGGGGGAGCCTGGGACCAGAGTGCCATAGCCAGAGTCCGAGGTATCATCTGGTACCGAGGGAGCATCTTCATCTGTGTCTTCTGTCACCACCAGCTGGGGGATGACGGTCGAGGACTCAGGAGTCCTAGAGTTACTAGCAAATGGTCAGAGTCAGATGCTGAGGGGTCAAGTTCAAGTCCAGGGAGTCTCTCTGGATCCCTCCATCCAGAAATGGGCCCTCCTCCAAACTTATTTTGGTATCACTCTTACACTGGACTGATTGTTTTTCTCATCTCACTGGCTAGACTGTAAGCTCCTTTAAGGCATTTTAGCCCCTGCACTCAGTCCAGAAACTTGTTATCAAGTATTTGCTGAGCGCTTCCCGAGCTCCCCTGAGGTTATCCCCCAGTGATGGAGTCTTTTTCTTCTCTATAACCGTGCTGCTCAACAGCCGTGTTATTTTGGGTGAAACTCCCACGCTTTCTGGGGATTTGAACTAGCCGGGTCCCCGCAGCTCTGACATTCCACAAACCCATACTGAACTTCACTCTCCATCCCTGGTCTGGGGAACCTGATTCTCTCAGGGAATTTGTGCCTCTCGTGCCTGTTTCCTTCACCCTGTGCCAGCCCTAGGCTGGCTAACCCCATAGGCTGTCTCATGTGGCCTTTTGCACGGCTGGTGTCAACCTGTAGCCTGGGTTCCTCAGTCTGGTCCCAGTCCCCCCAAAAGGTGTCATACCATCTCCCAACCTTGTGGGCTCCTCTGCCCTCCCTCCCTGCCTGCAGCCCCCCTCCTCTGGGAGGCCTTGTACGCCCGGTAGGTCTTACCTTCCCTCTGTGCTGCTCTCAGAGCCTCCCGCGGAAGGCGTGGCGGGCCTGGGGCCTGGGGCCTCCCTGTCCCGGTCCTGATAGAGGGCCAGGAGCTCCCTCTTCTGTTGGATGTACTCCTCTGCCTTCAGCTTTTGCAGGGTGACCTGGGGTGGGGATACGTTCATTAAGAGCTCTCATTTATTGAGCACCTGCTGTATGCCAGGCACCATGCTAAGTGCTTTACATACATTATCTTGCTTTATCTTCACCACCACCCTATGAGGCAGATTTTTTTGCTCCTACTTTACTCCTGAGAAACAGAGACTCTGAGGTTAAGTAACTGCCAAGGTCATGCCGCGGGAAAGTAGGACGGAGCCAGTATTTGAACTCTTGAGCTGGTCCTAGGATGTGTGGGGTAAACATAAGGCCCCTTTTCCTACCTGTACGTTCTTCCTGCCTCTCACATCCCCTTGGCAAGCCAAGGTCTGGTCTGTTTCTTCCTTCAGGAAGTCCTCCCTGATTGGTGGTGATGGTGGCATAATTGCTCTGAATGATGCTGGGCCCTCAGGTTACTCTTTCTCCTACCACCAGGGCAGGCAGGGGCAGGCTTTGTCCTGGGATGAGGACTCTGTTGTCCTTCAGAGTTGACAACAAGACCATCCCAAGAGGAATGGAGAGAGGATACATTATATTTTGTCTTCCTTAGCATTTTCATACAGGCGCCACCGGAATGAAATAGTGATATCTGAGAAGTGGTTTATAAAGCACCTCTACATGCAGGCGGTCATTTGACACACACCATCACCCTGCAGTATATTAGCCAATTTTACAGATGGGAAAACAAGACTTAGAAAGATGAGGGGACTTGATCCAGGGCGCACAGGTAGAGAGAAGCAGAATTGGGACTGGGTCTTTCTCTGTGAGTCCTAGTTCAGTAACTGCACTATTTTTCAAGGGCAGCCTTAGAAAGGGTCAGGAATTGCCAAAGGACAACTTTCTCTTGGGGGAGGGGAGGGATGGCAAGGGAACCCTTGGAGAGGCCAAAGGCGGAGGCTTGGCAAAAAGAGGTGGTGGAGGCTGCTGGGGGCGGCGCTGATACCAGCACTGGCTGGAATGGCCTTATCATTGTGCACATATTGAAGTACTTTCATGCTGGTGAGCAAAGGGCTACTGCCCAAGCCTCCCACCTTCCTTCGCCAGGACTACCCTGCCCTCCAAGATCCAGCAGCAGAGGGATAGCATCTGGCACAGCAGGGGGCCTCTAGGACCGCCCCCCCCCCCCCCGCTCCCCAAGCTCTACTCTGATTGGTTGATGCCCATTACATTCTGGTTATTAAGTAATTTGAATATCCCCCTTCCCCCACCCCCTTCAGGTATATGAACCAGCAATTCTTAGGCAACTCTGGACCTTCCCAAAGCCTCTCCAGAAACACAACGGGGTGGGGGGTAGCTGGGTCTGTACAAGAGACATGTTGGAGAAAAGGATGAACAGGGACAGGAAGATGACCTCAGGCTTGTGTTTCCAGTTTTCCTGCCCTGGCTTCCCAGTCACTGTCTCATGCAAGGATTCTCAGCAGTCTCACAAGACTTGCTCTGCTGGCCAGAGCCAGGGATGATGGTGTCTGGGGGCAGGAGACCAGCACACCGGGCCAGGTCCTGTGACCTTTTCCGCATCTGCCAGCTGTGCAGAGTGAGGGTGGGAGGAGCCGCTCTTGGGGTCAGGGTGGGGCCGGGGTCAGGGTGAGGCCCGGGCAGCCTGCTGAGATGCCCTTTGGCCCCATATGACTCAAGTTCAGGTTTATCTTTGGGATGTCCAGGATAGAGATGGTGTGTGGAGGAAAAGAACTGGGAGGAAGGCGGCTGGGGGATGGTCTGGAAGGAACGTCTGTCCCATGCAAGCATCTCCACTAAACTCTCCCGTGGGCCCATCTGGGAAGAATCAGGGAGGCAAGGGGTGGGGTGGGGATGGAGGACCCGACACCTCAGGTACCAGGGACGGGGCTGGTTGAAGCGCCCCGGCCACCCCAAAGGCTCTCTAGCAAACCTGGGAGGATTTTCGCAGCTTGGGTGAGAGGAGAGACGTGTTGGAGGCAGGGTGGGAAAGGAAGAGGAAACTGGTGCTTGGGCCTGAATGTGACATCCCCACAAAGCCGGGAAAAGGGAGGGCTCCCCCCACGCCATGCTTCCTCTTCCTTTGCCCTGGTGGGGAACTGAAGCCTTGGGAGGAAATGCCTCCTCCCCCTGCTGCCCCTGGAGCGGCTCCCAAATTCACCCGCTGCCCTCCCCAAGTCTCCCATCACGGACGAAAACCATCTCTTGAAGTTGCCCTCGGCCAGGCACTCCTGGCCTTTAGAAGATGTTGGCATCTTCTAAAGATGACAACGATAAACACCCTCATTAAGTGCCGGGCGCGTGTCAAGCAGCTTACAAACATAACCCTCCCGTCTGTCCTGCAACGTGGTTCCCATCACCCCTGCAGTTCCCAGGTGGGGCCGGAGCTGAGAGAATTGCCGCAGATGATGAGTGAGGGCTGGGCTGCGGGCCCTCCGAGCCCGCCTCTTTCCTCCGTTCACCTCTTGGCCTCGTCTCTGATAGCTCCTTGTTCCTGGCACTGGTTCCTTTTCCTCTTCCCAGCCCCTAAACATGGGCATTTCC
Source organism: Mesoplodon bidens (assembly GCF_964165515.1). Classification (NCBI taxonomy): domain Eukaryota; kingdom Metazoa; phylum Chordata; class Mammalia; order Artiodactyla; family Ziphiidae; genus Mesoplodon; species Mesoplodon bidens. The sequence continues at coordinate 5,462,503 of NC_138167.1, read as the reverse complement.
CAAGATTCAGTCTCTCTCCTCTTGAGCAGCCCATTTTCTCCAAAAGCTGAAGCCACACAGCCAGACCCGCTGGGAATAAATCTACATATGTACGATTCTGTAAGGCGGAGAAAAACCACTCTGACCCCTGGGATCAGTAGGTATTCTACTGCCCTCTTCAGCTTACAAGGACTGGTGGTAACTGCGAAAAGGATTCCCGAAGACTTTGGTGTGAAGCAGTAACAGGACAAACTCATTTCAAAGTTTCAGGGTTTTGGGTTTTGCAAGGGGACGCGGGGAGCTTGTGCGCTGCTTGGTTAGGTATCGGAAATGCCTTCTCTACCTCAGTTAGCGTGGAGTAAAACTCCTGGGGGCTAAATTAGTTTGTGTAATAAAATACCAGCAATTGGGCTTCCCTGGTGGCGTGTGGTTGAGAGTCCGCCTGCCGATGCGGGGGACACGGGTTCGTGCCCTGGTCCGGGAAGATCCCACATGCCGCGGAGCGGCTGGGCCCGTGAGCCATGGCCGCTGAGCCTGCGCGTCCAGAGCCTGTGCTCCGCAACGGGAGAGGCCACAACAGTGAGAGGCCCGCGTACCGGAAAAAAAAAAAAAAATACCGGCAATCTTTAGTGGTTCCCCTGGGGGTTCCAAGGAGAAGGTGGCGGGTCTCTTCTTGGGCTGGGGGGCGGTGGTGTAGAGAGGAGGCCCCACTGCACCGAGAGGGGGGACTCTGATCCGGCCTGGAGCACGGGTCAGGGCAGATGACCCACACCCTGTCCCCTACCTCTGGCTTCCTGGGCACTGTCACCATCTTGTTTAGGTATCCAAGGAAATGACAGCCCCGAAGGGCTGGAGGACACAAGACCCTGAGGTTCTGCCTCTCGTCCTTTTTTCTTTTTTTTTTTTTTAATGGCATAAACCTCCTATTTATTTTTTACTCTTGTAATTCCGAATATTTAAATATAGTGTTTAAACAGAGACTAAGCTCTGGTTTTCCTTTTCTCAAATAAGCTCTCCACATCTCGATACGATGCCATAGGTAAAACTGTGGGAAGAATGCTTAAAATTGTTTAAAGAACAAGACTATTTTTACGCATCCTCCAAAGTTTCAAAGCCCTAATTACCTGATGTGCAAACGACAAATCATTATAATCTATTCATTAAAGCAAGTCCTATGAGAAGCACTACTTTGAGTTAAACTCTTTAAAAATAGTGCAGTTGCATTCTTTAGAAATCGTCTACACTATGATTTCTTAACTTGTTTAAAATGCCTCTTCTTTTTATAAAAACGAGGTATAACTGACATATTAGTTTCACGTGTACAACATAATGATTCAACATTTGTGTCCATATGAAGTGATCCACACAACGTCTAGTGAACATTCGTCACCGTTGTTACAAACATTTTTTTTCCTTGCGAAAAGAACTTTTAGGATCTGCTCTCTTAGCAGTTTTCACAGTTCACCCTCATTTCTCGCCTGAACTCTAGTCTGTGTTTCCATATTTCCACAAACCCCTAAGAGGTCTCCACTTGGCTGTCTCCCATTACCTCATTTCCAAAGTGCTTCTGTTTAAAACTAAACCTTGCTACCCATGCCCCACGCCACCCAGGAAGCAACAACTAGACAAACAGGTTTCCCTTTCTAATGATTTCAGTTGTCATTGCCAAAGCAGCCTTTCACACAGGAACCTCGGGAGCAAGTCATCCTTTGTCCTTGTGGACCTGAGTTACCAAGGCACCATGTTGCCTGCTTAATCTGAATGGTTTCTTTGAATCTTCCCTACGAGACAAGGACTGTTATTATTTATATCCATCTTGCAGGTGAAGAAACGGAAGACTAGGGAGGCCACATAACTCACCCAAGGTCACCCAGCTAGTAAGAGGTAGAGCTGGGGTCTGAGCCATGGGTTCGGTAGAGGCTTCTGTCGGCCTCCCTAAGGCTCACCTGTCTCTTCTTTCTTCTTCTTTTCTTCTTTTTTTGCACCATGTCCCTAAGGCCGTGGCAGTCAACCTCGATGTTTCATACCCAAACTAGTACGGGAAATCTCCCGCCACCAATCTCTCCCGCCCCCAGCCCACCTGTCACATGCCACCTGACAATTCAAGACAAAACACACGGATTTCACCATGGCCTTCCCTAGCTCAAGAATCTATAGTGGCTCTGGTGTCAACTTGCCAACCCAATTCAATTCAGTCTCGTCCAGTCCACACTCTTCTACAGGCCCTGGGGTCCCCTAGAACTTGGCGTCTCATCACTGGCTCCACACAAAACCCTTCCCTCCAGACTCAGACAGACACGCTGGTTGTCCCCCGAATAAACCCAGCCCAATTTCTCCCTTGAGTCTTCTGCCCAAGGTCTTCCCCATCCTTAAAGTCCAACTCAAATCTTCCCTCTTCTTTGGCAATTCTGCTCCTGTAGTGGGTTGAATAGTGGCCCCAGAAAGATGGGTCTAGGTCCTGACCCCCAGAATGTGTGAATGTGAGTGGCCTTGTTTGGAAAAAGGGTCTTTGCAGATGTGGATAGATCCTCAGTGCAGGATCTCAAGATGAGGTCATCCTGGATTTTGGGTTAATGACCGGTGTCTTTCTAAGAGACAGGAAAGGGAGATTGGGACACAGAGACACATGGAGAGGAAGACCACGTGAAGATAGAGGCAGAGAGTGGAGTGATACTGCCATAGGCTAAGGAACACCTGGAGCCCCCAGGAGCTAGAAGAGGCCGGGAAGGATGCTCCCCTAGAGCTATGGAGAGCTATGTCAGCCATTGCCTGGCTGACATGTTGATTTTCAACTTCTGGCCTCCAGAACTGTGAGAGAATGTTTCTGTTGCTTTAAGGCACCAAGCAGTAACCAATATGGCTCCATTTGGGTCTCCCTTCCTTTGAACTCCTTTGGCTTTTGTTGCATAAATCTGCCCCCCCCCCATCACTCCACTCCACTAGTTAACATTTTTACTGCTCCTGTGTCACTCACAGGACAAAGTTCAAGTTCCCCAGCACGGCATCCAGGGATGGGCATGATCTGGTGGCACCTCCCTCCCGGCCTCTCTGCCGTTGTGCTGCCCTTGTGCTTGATGCCCTGGTAATGTCAACCACTCAGCTGATGGTGCACTCAACACACACAGCTGCTTCCGATTTCCGACCTTCGCACACTCTGCTCTCCATCTGGAATGCCTTTCCTGCCCACCTTGGTTCCCTGACGTGCTCCTAGATGCCCGCCCGCGGTGCTCAGAAAGTAGCTCCTCTGTGAAGCCCTCTCTGTCCTCTGAAGCATCCCTGTCGTCTGCACAGTCCCTCTCCCAACCAACCCACCAGACAGAGCAAACCACTCCCTTCCCTGTCCTAACTCCATTCCGTCCACATGTTTCTGTTATTTGTATACTTGTTTGTCTAGCTAGGCCGCAGCATGTATTCTGTGAGGGCAGAAATGGCGTTATATTCTTTTCTGATTCCCCAGCACCCAGCCTGTGCGCACCCAGCAGGTGCCCCGTTCATGTTTGCTGAACGGAAGCTCAAGTTCAGCAGTTGTTTCACAGCCTCGAAACCTTCAGGGGAGGCTGTCTTGGCTCTCCCAGGGACTGGTGCCCTACCTGGTCAAAGGCTTTCTTCTGTGCTCTTTTTTTTTTTTTATACTTTTTTTTTTTGGCCACACCATGCAGCTTACAGGATCTTAGTTCCCTGACCAGGGATTGAACCTGCACCCTCGGCAGTGAAAGCATGGAGTCCTAACCACTGGACCGTCAGGGAAGTCCCTCTTCCATGCTCTTAAGGTTGGTCAAGGCTGTGTCTCCCTCTCGAGGGTGCATCGGAGGGGCAAGAGGTCTGGTCTGAAGCTGTGTGCACCCCACCCTCTCTCTCCCCATCCTCCACTCTTGTGCACTGGATCTGAGCTCCGCGGCCCCGCCATCCCCCTGCTCCCACACCTGGCTTCACATACCTGGGCCTTCTGGGTCTTCTCCAGCCACAGGGCACGGTCTGTAGCGCTGGGACAGTACACAGTGAGGGCGCTGGAGACGCACTGGAATTCGGTGAGGTGGATAAGCAGGAAGCTGCCTGGGTGGAGGAGAAGGTCTGCTTCCAGGGCTGGACTTTACCTGATCCCCTTCCCAACCTCTCCTTCCCAGCCGATGGGAAGGGAGAAGGAAAAGTTCCCCCAGGAGAGACATACTTGGATCTCGGAGCGGTCGGCACACAAGCTTCTCCAGCATGAGGGGCGGGCGGATAACCTTGGCTTTGTCTGCCCTGCGAAGGGGCTTGGTCACCAAGAGCACATCAGAGAAGAGGAACAGGTACACATCCAGCTGGGGGCAAGCGAAGAGAGAGATGAGGGTCAGCTGGAGCAGGGGGCAGGCGGGACAGGGGTCGGGGCTCACGCATGGGTGTGTGGGCAGGTGCAGAGCTGTGGGATAGGAGAGCTGGGAGCCGTGTCGCTTTGGGCCCATCTCTCACTTTATAGGTAGGAAAGTGGCTGACTCAGGGCCATGCCAGCAAGCAGAGCAAAGCCAGAACCACGTCCTCTTCCCAACACACACAGACACACACACACATAGACACACACAGACACAGACACACAGACACACACATACAAAGGCACACACACAGACACACATAGACACACACAGACACAGACACACACACAGACATACATAGATACACACATAGACACACACAGACACACACATAGACATACAGACACCACATACATAAATACACACAGAGACACAAAGACACACACAGACACATACAGACACACACATAGATACACACATAGACACACACACATAGACACATACAGACACACATAGATACAGACACACACAGACACACACAGACACACACACAGATACACACAGACACATACACATAGATACACACACACACACACACACATAGACACAGACACAGACACACATAGACACATACATACACACACAGACACATACAGACACACACATAGATGCACACACAGACATAGACATACAGACACCCACAGACACACATAAATACACACAGAGACGCAAAGACACACACAGAGACACATACAGACACACACATAGACACACACACATAGACACATACAGACACACATAGATACAGACACACACAGACACACACAGACACTTACATACACACACAGACACATACACACACATAGATACACACACAGACACACACACATAGACACACACAGACACACACATAGACATACGGACACCCACAGAGACACATAGATACACACAGAGACACATAGACACACAGAGAGACACATACAGACACACACTAGATACACACATAGACACACACAGACTCACACACACACAGACACACCCCCCCCTCTCCTCCCACTTCCAGCCTTCTGGCGCAGCCTGTGTCCCACCGCCTCTCCCTGCTTTCTCTCCAGCTCTCTCCCGTCTTCTTCGCTCCTCCCACAGCCCCCTCACCTTCCCTTCTCGTCCCTCCTTCATGCGCGCAGGCCCCTCAAGCAGCAGCTGCCTGGTGTGCTCAGAAGCAACCCCCAGCATGGGGGCCATCAGGTCCAGCGTGGAGAATGGACGCAGGTTCTGAGGGACGCAGAAAGCACAGGAGCAGGGCACTGGGTATCCTGCCTCTTGGAGGACAGGAAGCATCCCAGTGCCGTCGTTTTCCTCCTCTGCACCTGGCCCCGGGGACCCTCACCCTCGGGAAGGAAGGATGGGCGCACACAGCCCGCGGCACCTCTGCCTCTCCCTGCTGCAGGCCTCGGCTTCATCCGTCTTCCCGGGGGCCTTGCTTTCTTGGACCCCCCCTTCCCTCTGCCTATCTCACCTTCTCCACCTCCTCGCTGGACGGCTCCAGGACCTCGTAGGGCCCGATGCGCTGGGCTGCGGCCACCAAGCTCTCCTGCTCTTCGCCCTGACGCACCTGCTTGTTGATGTGTCGGAGGAATGACTCCACCGCTGCGATCTAGGTGAGGGGGTTGTGGAGGGAGGACAGCTCAGCTCCTCGTCTGCACATCCCACCCAGACAACGACATCAGTGCCACGCGGGCACATACATGTAAGGAAAGAGACCTCAAGAGTCCCTGGAGATCCGTTCCCACTCACCAGCCCCCAACTCCTGAGGGTACAGCCCTGGTGGCCCCTACCATGGCCGTCAGGGCCTCCCGGGCGCGGGCCTCGGGGCTCCTCTTGAGCACAGCCTGGAGCAGCAGTGGGTACTTGGTGATGCGCTGGTGGGGCTTGATGAGGAGGTCCCCCAGCATCTGCCTCCCCGAGCGCTTGTGCTTCTCACACCACTGCCAGGGAAGGTGGGCAGGGGTCAGGGGGCTGCAAGCCACCCTCCTGCCCCGCCCTGGGGATACCCTCAGCCTTGGATCAAGGTCCGCCGCATCCCCCTTTCCCAGCAGCCCCTCTCCCACCTGCACGAAGGTGTTGAAGAGAGGGTTGTTGTCCTGCTGCTCCCAGGCGTAGGCCATGGTCTGCTTCACTCGCAGGCAGTACAGGACGTAGGGCTGGAAGCGCTGGCTAAACTGGAGGCACAGGTGTGGGGCGGGGAGCAGGCAGGGGATGGAGCCTGGCCTAGATCCTTAGTCCAGCTCCTGCCAATCCCAGCCCCCCACCACTTCCAGCCCCCGTCTCTGGATTCCAAGGAGGAGTTGAGGTCCCGAGGGGCCGACCCGCTGCCGCCCTCTGAGCTCCATCCTCAGCCCCCACCATGCCCCGCTGCTCTGGACCTCACCCTCCATCAATAATTTAGCTAGAGCGTTTTCAGGGCACTGCGGATCCCATTTCAGCCCAGCCATGGGGTGGTGACCTGAGGCTTGCCCAGAGCCCTGCTCCTGGGGAAGAGGGCCACCAACGGCCCCCAGGAGACTGTCCCCCTGCCTCTCTACCTCAATCCAACTCTGCAAGGCCACGTTTCCCTGGCCAGTGAACTGGGAGGAAGTCAGATCCTGGGCCTCTTGCGGCCTTTCACATCCCCTCCCCCCAGGCCCCTGAGGGACAAGTTGCTTAGGCCCCTGCCACTTGTCGATGGGTCTCTGTCCCGGACATAAGATTTCATGGTCGATGAGAGCTTAGGTGTAGCCCTTCCCTGAGATAGCTGCCCTCCCTCTGGGGGCTCCAGAAGCCCAAAGAGCCTTCGGGACAGAGGTCATACTGGTGGCATGAAGGTAAGAGGTGAGGTGGTATTTAGGGGTAGGGGTCGTGCCCTTGGACCCCCTTGAGTCACGGCAGGGTGCCAGTGATATGAGCATTCCAGCGGACAGGACCCCTTGGGGCTCTCCCAGTCCTGCCCCATCCAGATGGGGCCCTTCTCCCCGCCTCACCGACAGGAAGCCGCTTTGCAGGCTGACAGGGTCCAGAGGCTGGCCCGAGGCTCGCGTCTCCTGCAGGGTGGGCCCCAACACCTCTTCCCAAAAGCTCCGGTGGGCTCGGATCAGGCTGGGGACATTTCCAAACAGGGTCTCAGCTGACACCTGGAGGAGGGAGCAGAACATGCCTCGGCAGGTGACCTGCGGGCAGCACGGGCGGTGGGCAGGCAGGGACGGCTAAGCCCGAGTGGCAGGGGCTGGGTGGGACCTGCAGCCTGCTTGGGGTCTAGAGCAAGGAGGGGAGTGGGGAGGGCAGGGTAAATGGGGGTGGCAATTCCGCTCTGTGACCCCGCCCCCCACTCGCTGGGTCCCACACCCCGAGCGCCCACTCACTTCCGTCAGCAGCCCCACTCGTTGCAAGTTCAGCAAACCGGCGGCTAGGAGCTGGATGCAGGGAGGGCTTTCAGCGCCTGACCTCGTCCTCTCAGACCCCAGCCTAGCCAGCCCTTCACAGCATCCCCACCCCCACCTTCAGCATCGTGAGCCTCTCTTCCAAGACCCCGGGCAGGTCTCAGGTCAGGGGGATCTTGGTGTCCTGCCCCTTCTCCCCAACAGCCGTGTCCCTTCCGGTCTGGAGAACGGGGGGTGATTCAAGGGACACGGTAAACGGCCAAGGATGGGGCCCGGGGGCGGGGCTGCCGGGGATGCGGCGGGGGGGGGGGCGGGGGGAGGGCGGCTCACATCCGTCATGATCTTGAGCTTCCGCACGTAGATGAGCTCCGTGGTCAGTAGCTCCCACAGCGCTTCCTGCTGGTGGCTCAGCTCCCGGCTCATCTCCTGGGTGGGGACAGGGCTGGTTCAGCTGGGGAATGATGACAAGACCAGCAGCTGCCATCTGCTGAACGCTACCAGATCTACTGCACAGAAAGCCTTTAACCCTCCCCCAATCCTCCAGTGTGTAGGGGGTGTTATCCCCGAGTCACAGAGGAGGCGACCGAGGCGCAGAGAGGTTTGCTGTCTTGACCGAGGTCTCGCTAGTACGTGGCGGGGCCGGGATCTGAAGCTACAGCAAGATGCCCCAAGTGCTGTCCCTGCAGACCCCACTTCCCAAGGCCTTTCCCTCCGCCGGGGCAGAGGTGAGGTGTGTGTGTGTGTTTGTGTGTGTGTGTGTGTGTGTGTCTAGGACCCCACGGGGACAGACACTGTGTCCCAGGCTCACCTTGTGCCCAGGCACCAGCTCCTTCCAGGACTTCTCAATGGCCAGGCGGCTGTCACTGTCCTCTCCGATCTCCCAGCGCCGCCGGTCCTCTGGGGGCAGGCGGGGCATTCCAAACATGCTAAAAGTGTGCAGCCGCACCTCCAGCTCGTGGGCTCTGGTGACTTCCTAGGGTCACCGAGAAGGGATTAGTCCTGGCCACTTCCTGGCCCGGGAAGGGCTGCGTGCGTGCGTGCGTGCATGTGTGCGCGTGTGTGTGTGTGTTGGCAAGCTGCCCTGAGCTTGAGTGAGGACACGCAGGCCCGAGGGACGAGGATCAATCCTGGCTGGGATTACAGGGTACAGGGTGTTGCCGGAACACGGATGGAGAGGCACCTTGTCTGCAGAAAGGTCCCTGGACAGAGGGGTCTGACCTGGGCTTCCTGACCAGAAAGATAGCTTCCAGGGCTCTCCTGAGACACAGTCCTTCAGAGGGACCTTCAGGTGGAGACCAGAACGGGACTTAGGGAACCAGTGGTCTCAGGAACATTTTGACACTTGCCCATCAAGTGGACATCTTTACGAGGCCGCCTGGCTTAGAGATGCTCCCCTGAGAGGGTCTCTAGACAGAGCCACACACTGCTTCTTGGAGGGGCTCCCGTGTTCTCAGCTCTGATGGTCTCTGGAGGACGTCGCAGCTCAGGCTGTGAGCTTGGGGATGGGAGGAGAGGGACCGCTTACCTTGAGTTTGGGGAAGTGAGGTGTCCCAGCCCCAAAGGGGCCTCCATGCCTCTTCTCAGGCTCTGGTTCTCGCAGCCTTAGGGGAGACAGGCCTCGGGCCGGGCCAGAACCCTTGGTAAAGTGGACATAGCCTTGGAGGTGTCGGCCACTGGGATCCTGGAGGAGGAGTGGGGGAGTTCTGGGGTTGTCCTCTCCCCACAGAAGTCCCAGACAAGCTGTGGGGCCTGGCTTGGCTATGGACAGCATCCCCTAGGCCGGCAAGTTGGGCCAGCTCACCTCTCCCCTCAAACCAGTTTGGTGAGAGCCGCTCTGGCTCTGAGTCACAGCAGCCACTGCCAGGGAGGCCGCTGAGCCAGGCAGGGGCCTGCCGGGCCCGGGTCCCCAGGGGGTAGCAGCGGGGCCTCGTGCAGAGCAGGAGCACAGGCATGCACGTGCCCAGGCTCTGCGTGGGTCCCAGTGTCCCCCTCCAACCCCACTCCCATGTGTGCTCCCTGCACCACGGCCGTGCGTGCACAGCGCCCGGTGCACACGCATTCTGGGGCCCTCACAGCCTCCCGCGCACGTGGGGACGGGGGCCCTCACATGTGCGGCCTCCTCCCCGGGGCACGTCCCAGCCCGTTGGGAGTGGTTGCCCTTCCGTGTGAGAAGTTGAGGCCTGGGCCAGGAGTCTCCTCCCGGGCAGGCCTGGTCACATTCCCTGATCTGCCCGTGGCCTGATTTACCCCACAGACATCCTATTCTCCCTTCCCACCCTCAGCTGCCTCCCAGGGCCAAACCCTCCTGCAGTCAGGCAGGGGATACCCCCGGCCGGAAGCAGAACGGACCTCAAGGTGGAGGGAGAGCCTGGAGGCTGAGGGAAAGACTGCTGAGCCTCCACGCCCATTTCCTTGGTCAGCACTGGAGGCCGCCAGGAGGGTGGAGCTGGGGTGGAGGTGGGCAGGCCCTCACTCCCCTCCCACCTGTAGAGTAGGAGCACCTTGAACCTTTGCTCTTCTTCCAGGCCTGACTCAGAGGGAGGCAGGCTTCAAGGAGCCCACCGGTTCCTCCCAAGTAGAGGTGGGAGTCTGGGAGGTGCCAAAGCCTGGGTTTGGTGACCTTCCCCACCAGCTCCGTGCCTGTGACCAGTCTAACAGCACTGAGGGCCTGGCCCCTCCCGGCTCTCTGCCTCACCTGCCCCGTCTGTCTGGGATGCGTGTGGAGTCCCGGGAGCCTGGCCCAGCACGGCCATCCTCTCCCTCACAACCCACGAAAGAAGGCAGGGGTGCGGGCTAAGAATAGAGCAGTCCAAGGCCTGGCAAGGGGACAGAGACTTGAAAGCCTGGGTGTCCTCCCCCCTGCCCCACCCCGGTCACCTTTGGGACACAGTCTGGACTCACCAGCACGGGGCCTCCTCGGGGATAGAGGCTACCAGGAGTACTCGGGGTGGAGGCCCGAAGCCGGCCCCCATAGGTCTCAATGCGGGAGGCCACCAGTCCTTGGAGGCGACCCTCATTGGGAGGACCAAAGGCATGCATCCCTTCTCTCCTGGGTCACCTCCCAAGGGTCATAATTCCAATGTTCAGGAGAAAGGGACCCGCTGAGGCTGCAGAGAGAAAATAAGGAATGGAAGGGCCAGCCTTGATCAGTGGGTGACGCCAGGCTGGAGACAGAGGGGGGAGGGGGAGGGGAAGAGAGGGAAAGGGAGAGGGAGGGCCAAGACTACTTGTTTGGAGAGCACAGCTGCCTCATCTATGACTTGGTGGGGGTCGGGCACACCCCGACATGCGGGGTAGGAAGCCCCTTGGAACCATGCCCCTTCCCTCACATTTGCGCATTTGGGGTACCAGATCCTACCCAGGCCTCAAAGGATGCTGAAGTCCTAAGAGTAGCTGGGAGCAAGGGTCCCTCGGTTCCTGGATGCCCATCCAGGAAGCCGCTTGCACCTAGCTACACCCTCCCCTCCTCCAAACACGGGAGTGGGGGATGAGTGTCTGGGGTGGCAAGCTGGAGGGGGCCCGTTGGACACAGCCCCGCCTGCCAACTGTTTTTGCACAGCCCACAAGCTAAGAATGTTTTTTACATGTTTAAATAGTTGCAAAAAGTCAAAAGAAGAATAATATTTCACAACATACAAAGATTATGTGAAATTCAAATTTCCATGTCCATAAATAAAGTGTTATGGGAACACAGCCACATCATCTCCTTGGCCAGTTGTCTGTGACAACGTTCCTGCTAGCTGTGACAGAGACCACAGCGGCTTCAGAGTCTGAAATATTTACTATCTGGTCTTTTAGAGAAAAACTTGCCCCACCCCTTACCTGGACCCTCCAGGCCATAGACAGCTATCCGGCTGCTGGCCTTACAGACGAGCCGAGGGGGAGCAGGCTCTGTTTGGTCTTCCCCAGCCGATGGGACCTCCTCCGTGGGGCTGGGAGCCGCGCGCGCGGGGCTCCATCCCCTCCCGCTAAACCTGGATAGAGGACCCGCTCTCTGGGGCGGCCGGGCCTGGAGAGGAGAGCCCTCCTAAGCAGGTGCTGGTCTCCCTCCAGGTGGGCCCCAGAATCCCGCGCAGCCCGCCCCTTACTTTTCCTCTGATTTATGAGCAGGGGACAACGTTCCTTGTCTCCCGGGCCCCCTCCCAATAATCCTCCCTCCTAGGGCTCTGAGTCCCTCTTCCTCCCCGGGGTCCTTTCCGAGCTTTGACCCGGCTTCCCCTTCTCTCGGCCCCGCGCCCCAGCCCCGGCGCCCCGCCCCCGCCCTCCCGCCACTCACCTGTGTCCGCAGGTGTCCCGGCGCCCGCTGCCCGCGCTGCCAGCCCCCCGGTCGCCGATTGCTCCCCCCGCGATGCCCGCCTCGCGGCCCGGCCGGGTCTGGGACCGAGCGGCCCGCGGGACCAGGGCAGCGCAGCGCGGGGCCGGGCCGGGAGGGAAGGGGCGGAGGGGCGGGGCCTCGGGCTGGCTCCTCCCTCTCCCGCGGGCACCGGACCCGCGGCGCAGTGGGCGCCCATGGGGCCCTGGGGACCGAGCGGCTGTGCCCGGGCTGCGGCCACCACCTTCCCCCGCCGAGGAGGGCTCGCTCCGCAGGGACTCCCCCCCCACCCCGCTTCCCCTCGCCCCTGAAGTCGCCACTCACCCTGGCTTGCCCGCCGCCCTCGCGCGCTGCAACCCCCCGCGCCCCCTCCCCCCGGCCGGGCGGTGGTGATGACCGAGTGACCCGCAGCAGGTGCCCACCTCGCTTTGCGCGTGCTGTGAGTGACTGACTAGCCCCCCCACTGCCCTGGTCTCGGCCCCGTCTTCCTCCTTTAACCAGGCAGGGGAGCAGGACCTGCAGCAGAAGGGGTGTCGGGGTTCACGGACCCCGGGGGCACTGCCCCCCGCTCTGGCTGTGGAGTCCAAAGTGTGACCCTTATCTCTGCTTGCCGGCTCCAGCCATCTGGTAGAAGGTTGGACTTCACCTTTGCTCTAGGGATGGCATCTGGTGCCAGGCTGAGGCTGACCCAACACTTCTCCCATTAACCAAGTCTGGGGGTGGGAGGACAGGGGTATCAGATGGGGGCACCCTCGCTCTTCACTGGCAAACAGCCACACTGAAGGCTTCAGGAGGGCGTCCCGGCACCTACAGCCGGCAGCAAAATAAAGGGCACATTTTCACATTCCCAGATCAGGACACATCATCTGACAGAAACGCTGGACATGGAATCAGAAGTGTCCATGGATGTGTGGTCATTGTCTTCTCACAATCATGAAGCTGAAGACCCAGTGTGGGGGGAGAGGTGGGGGGAGCAGGTCTGAGTGCCTCCAGCCCTCCACCCTGTCCTGGTTCTTCCTCCTGTAAAAGGGCTACGTGGGGACTTCCCTGGTGGCGCAGTGGTTAAGCATCCGCCTGCCAATGCAGGGGAGGCGGGTTCGAGCCCTGGTTCGGGAAGATCCCACATGCCGTGGAACAAGTAAGCCCGTGCGCCACAACTACCGAGCCTGTGCTCTGGAGCCCACGAGCCACAACTACTGAGGCCCGCGCACCTAGAGCCCGTGCTCCACAACAAGAGAAGCCACCGCAGTGAGAAGCCCGCGCACCACAACAAAGAGTAGCCCCCGCTTGCCGCAACTAGAGAAAGCCTGTGTGCAGCAACGAAAACCCAACACAGCCAAAAATAAATTTTAAATAAATAAATAAATAAATAAATGTTAAAAAATGGCTATGCGGTGAAGTGTACAGACATCCTGTCATTGTATCACTGGGGAAAGGGTGTCCAATCTCTCTCCTCTCTTTGCTGGCATATTAAACCCACAAATGATCTGAAGTGTTCCAATCCTCGACTCTGATGGCTCTGTTTGATTTGGAAGAGGAATCTTTATCCTTTGATACTTTTTAATTTCGTCTGCCCTCCTCCTATTTGCCCCCCATTATTCTCTTGTTCTGAGCTTGCTGTTATGCGATTGCTCTGTTAGTTCAGAAGAGCTGTTGGCATCTCCAGCTCTCCACATCCTACCTCCTGCTTCCTGCCTCCCAGTTGATCCGGATCCGTTTTAGGGAGAGAAGTTGTGTGGGGCAGGAATTGCGGTGGACAGAAGCCCTTTTTCCCATTCCTCGTGTGTGTGTGTGTGTGTGCGTGTGTGTGTCTGTGAGAGACAGAGAGGGATCCAGGAGTGACAAGAGTAGCCATGAGGGAAAGAGAGCCAGTAAACAGGAGGTGCTGATTACTGGCAGTATTAAATGACACCCCACACACTGCTGGTGCCAAGGGTGTCCTCCCAAGTAGAAGGAGTAAGAGAGGAATGGAAACTGAGAGAACACCAGAGGCAAGCCCGGACTTACAGGTGCTGAGAGAGCTGGCTACACTGGGCCAGTGGACACAGGACCGTTAACCCTTTCACTTGTCTCGAGGCTGATATCCAACGTCCACCCGCCACTGCCCCAGGGCCGGTCGCTCTCCAGCCCCTCTGGGAGGAGAGGTTCTCAGGGAAAGAAGCTGGAGGAGTGGCCACAGGAACGTGTGGGGTGGGAGACCGGACTCCTGTGTTCTATCTGTTCCATTCCGGCCTCGTCAGATGGTTCATCTCACAGCCTGCCTCGTCCCTTCCATGCTGTGGAGAGAAGACCCCTGCCTGTGACAGTCTCAGAGGGGAACACAGCTCAGGGAGCCGAATGAAGCTGGAAGAGTTGGCAGGTTGGCGGGTTGGCCTCTACTGGGGGGCACCTGGGTACGCGTCTTTCTTCCCACCCCGCTTTCCCTCACATTCCCCCCCCCCACTTTTTTTTGGCCGTGCCACACAGCTTGTGGGATCTTAGTTCCCCGACCAGGAATTGAACCCGCGCCCTCAGCAGTGAAAGCAAGGAGTCCTAAGCACAGGACTGCCAGGGAGTTCCCCCTAGCCTGAGTCCTATCCGTCCTCTGTGCCTCTGTTTCTGCCCCAGTGCAGATGGCCCTCATCAAGTCCCCAGCTGGACCCCACAGCTAGTGAGGTGTCTGTCTGTCCAAGAGCAGAGCTCTGAGGATCAAAAGCCTCTGTCCAGTACAGCACGAGGGTGACTTCTGGGGCTGTCCTTCCTCATGGGCAGAAAGGTCAGGGAGACTCCCTTGATCCCTGAACTCTGCCCAGCCCACACCTCTCAGGGCAGGGCGGGGGCCAGCTGGGTTAATGAGGTGTTAGCAGGCACTGGCAGTGAGGAAGCTGATGGGAGGTGTGTCCTCCTCCCTCCAGAGCTGGGGGCGGGGAAGCTGAGGGCTCCAGCTGGGAGGTACCAGGTCATGTGAAGCAGATAAAACCAGGAGGCCAGGCCACGGGGCACAGCTGACAGTGCCTCAGACCAGAACTGATGCCCTCCGTCCCTCTCCCACTTACTGGCAGTGTTCTCTGTGCAAGGTGCTAGGAGTATACAGAATATGCACTCCTAGTTTGAGGACTAGTAATAAGAATAGTATAATTCCTAGTATAGGGATAGCCCCTGACTTCCAGGAAATTACAAACTAATGGGCAGACAGATAGACTAATGGGGAACGGAACATTGATCTATAAGTTACTTATAAGGAATGTAAGGGAGCCAGGGAAGGCTTCATAGAGGAGGTGAACTTTGTGCTGGGACTCTAAGGTTGAGTAGGAGTTTCTTGACCAGAGTAGGAGGGAGGGGGCATTTCTGGAGGAGGGAACGGCATGAGCAAAGACACAGAGAAGTGCTTAGAAAGAAAGAGGGAAAGGGCAGGCTTCCCAAAGCCTCCTGAGAGCCTCCCCTGTCCTGGGGACATCCCACCACAGTTGCCAATTTCTGGGTGGTGGCTTCGGAGGACAAACCTCTTCCTGGCATGCAAGGACCTCCGAGGCATGGCCCCAGTCATACTTCCTGCTTTCACTTTCTGCTCCCCCCGCTCTGTCCCTGGACGTGTCCCCATTCTCTGACTCTGCCTGGGCTTCCCTGGCTCCACGCCTTTGCTCAAGCACTCCCCCCAGCTGGCATAACTAACGTTCCTGACCCCTTGTGCCCCCATCTCCACTTCTGCCTCCTTCAAGGTCCTGCTTCCTTCAGGAGGTTTTCTTGATGATCCTCCAACCAGAGGGACCACTTTCCTCCCCACTTTCAATGCCTGGGCCATTGTGTTGCTTTGGAAGGCACCACTCATATTCTGCCTAATTCTGCTGCTGTTGGCTTATGTGTACACGCCCTTCACTGGACTCCTTGAGGGCAGGGGGCCCCAGCACAGGGGCCTGTGCAGGCCTGGCATTGGTGTCTGTGGAGCTGAACGGCCTTGACTTGCTAAAGGACCCAGACAGAAGGGACTTGCAGGTAGTTGTGCCTACGCTGTCATCTGTCTGCCCTTGCCCAAAAGGAAGGTCTTTGTTTTTTAAGTAGCTGCAATTCTTCCCTAACTCTAGTTGTGCATTCCTGGTTCATGACCGCCCCTTCAGCGTTTCTTCCGTGGCACTCCTTCTAAAGGCTTCTGGCCCCTTAAGACAACCATGCCCCCTAAGTTTTACCTTGTGCACCAATTCTGATGGATTAGTAGTGGGTGTCCTAGAATATTATGTCCAGAAGGATTCTGTGGATGATGAGGGCTCTGGAGAGAGAACGCCCTGGCTTAGCAGTGCCTGCCTTGGTGGGGACAAAGGGCTCCCTCTGCCTCAGGGAGCTTATCAGATGCTTTTCTCACATTAAGCCAAGACTGGGGCACTGGGTGAGTGTGGCCTTTGCCTCTGGTGGAAGGTGATGGGGAAAGTGCATAGGAGCGGAGCTGGGGGCCCCAAAGGCCCTTCTTGGGATCTCCTGAGGCAGACCTTGGAGTCAGGTGTGTGAATGTCTGGGTCTGTGCTCTGACCAGGCCCCCTCCTGCTCTTGACACAGTGGGTCCCCGGAGGGGCTGTAGCATCGTAGCAAGACCAGGAGGGCCTCCGTGGCTCAGGATCCCCGGCGCTTCCTCAGCAGGAAGGCCAAGGCGATGGCACCGAGTCCGCACCCGTGGGAATGCTCCCCACTCCCTTCTCCTCCCAGGGAGCTCAGGCCTTCAAGAATGATGAGAAGGTAGCAAAAGTGAATAATCTCTGGAGGCGTTTTAGTTCGTGGCCTTGACTTGCCTCATTGTCCTTGGGAGCCGTGTGCCCCCCTAGTGGCAATTCCTGGAAGTGCAGGTAGATGTGACTTGGTCTGGGGGCCAGGAGTGGCCTTTCCCAGCTGGATGGCAGCCATGTGGTCTCACAACCTGACACTCCTCCCTGTGCAGAAAGGCTGCCTAATGTCCTTGGCAGATGGTCCTCACTGCTGCCTGACAACCGCCAGCGAGGCTGCTGCCCAGTCTGTGCCTTTGTTCCAGTGGCTCTGATCAGTGACAGCCCCTTTCTCCAAACAGTCATTTGGTTTCCTCCCTCAGGTCTGTGCTGACACTGGGTGTCCACCTGCTCAGCCCCAGAGTGACTCAAAAGCACACAGAATGAAGAATTTTAAGGCTTTGGGTCAGTCCTTGCACATGTTTTCAAAGCTAGAACAGCTCGCCCTGGCCCCTGCCCCCAAACCATGGTCAGCTTCTATGAGCTCTCTGGCCCCTGTCACTGAGTCCAGGCTCACAGCCAGCCCTTGCTGTGACATGTGTATTTTGAGGCTCATTTGCCCAGAGAGACTGTGTAGGCGCATCTCCTTATGACACTTCTTGCCCAGCCCAGGAAGATGGGCAGATATTTTACTCCTAGAGCAGACGCGGGCACAACAGTCCCAAATTGTTTTTTCTAATTTAATTTGACAAACCTGAAATTCAGGAAGTTCTTTCTCATCACTGACCCAAATACCGCCTGCTCAAGCTTAAAGTAATTTCCTCATGCTCTGGGGAATACCCTTCTCTGTATCACAGGCCCCTCTTTGGATAACTGAACCACAATTCGGGTCATTTTAGCAGCATCCAGAAGCCTTGGATCCTCTCCCCATCCTTCAGAGACCCAGGTTCTCAGTTTGGGGTCACGTGGGCAGCCCCTAGGTCTCAGGAGCCATCCTACGTGCCCGGCGCTGTGCTCAGTGTAGACTAGTCAATCTCCTCAGCACAACCCAGCGGAGCAGGGCTGCTGGTATTATCCCGCTCGCTAGATGCAAGAATGAGTCTCAGGGGTAAAGTAACTTGGCTAAGGACACAAAGCCAGCATGTGGAACAGCTGGGATCCAATCCCTACATCCAACAAGGCTTCAGAGCGGGCATTTGGTCCAACCATGAGCCTCCACCAGAAGACCTCTGTGAGCATTTGGGCACATGTATCCTCCGACCTCGCCCCCATTTTATGCCCGTCTCCACTCTGATTTTGCATTGATCCTTTCCATCTGCCTAGCTGACCTTCGGTCATGGAACTGTCTTTGTTCAAAGGCAGGGCCCTTCAGAAGGGCTTCTGGGGCAGGTGAACTTGACTTCCCCAAGTCTCCACCCTTGTATGTAAAATGAGGATAATAATACTACACTTTACAATCATTATAATAATAACAGCTAGCTTTTTAATAAAGCAATTACTAGGCGCAGGAGTAATTTAGCAGTTGACATGTGTAATTTCATTTAATCCTCACAAAAGCCCTACGAGTTAGATATTATCCTCATTATAACAGATGAGGAAACAGGCTCGGAGAGGTTACATAACACGCTCAAGAGGACAAAGTGAGCAAGAGGAAAAGCCAGGATTTGAACTCACATTTGTCTGACCCCAAACCTGCACTTCTCACCGCTCTCCTGTAGAAGATAAGTGGGTTACTGTGGGTAAGCCTGCTGTGGGGGAAGACAACCAGAAGAAACCAGCTGCCTTGTTTCCATCCTAAAGGTCAGCTTAGCATTCAAAGAAACTGCCTTGAGCAGTGATGTTGGCCTTTGCTCAGGGCGGCGTCCTGCAGCATAAGGACCTGCGGCTCACCACCAGCGAGATTTCCTTAAAAAAGCATTTTCATGGGACATCCCTGGCAGTCCAGTGGTTAAGACTCCGAGCTTCCCCTCTCCTCGCTTCCACTGCAGGGGGCACAGGTTCGATCCCTGGTTGCGGAACTAAGATGCCTCATGCTACGCAGTGCGGTGAAAAGGCATCTTCACACATCACCCCCTGTCCCCAAAATATCACTCCTCACAGCATCTGTTCAGCCTCTCCACTCTTCTGTCTCCTCCCAAGCCCTCTTCCTGATTGCCCGTCCCAAAGCCCCATCCCCTTGCCTTTATAAAGTCACCTGCCTTGGTCCTCTCTTCGGCAGATTTTTCTGGGAAGCCACCGTGCTTAAAATCAGGCAGTAGGGCTTCCCTGGTGGCGCAGTGGTTAAGAATGCGTCTGCCAATGCAGGGGACATGGGTTCAAGCCCTGCTCCGGGAAGATCCCACAGAGCAAATAAGCCCGTGCGCCACAACTACTGAACCCGCGTGCCACAGCTACTGAAGCCCACACGCCTAGAGCGCGTGCTCCGCAACAAGAGGAGCCACTGCAATGAGAAGCCCGTGCATAGCAACCAAGAGTATCCCCCGCTCGCCGCAACTAGAGAAAGCCCGCACGCAGCAACAAAGACCCAACGCAGCCAAAAATAAATAAATAGATTAAAAAAAAATCGGGTAGTAAACTCACATGAGAATGGAACATGCTTGTGCTTGGCATCTGGACTCAGTGCATGTCCAAGGCCAACAGAAAATCCTAATGGCTGAGGGGCCAACCGAGAGGTGATTTAGAGAACTACCTTCCTCAGGGGCCCCTTCCCCCATCGCATCTCCATCTTCTTTCCCCTCCATCAGTACCTCGCGGAGGGAGGAAGAAGGGGAGATATTTGTCCCTCCTGACTCACCATAGGACCCATCTCTGCACGCTCTGCACCCCCCAGATCAATGCCCGCCGACCCTCCAGTCTCCATGCCCTTTCCTACCTTTTTTTTTTTTTTTTTTTTTTGGTACGCGGGCCTCTCACTGTTGTGGCCTCTCCCATTGTGGGGCACAGGCTTGGAAGCGCAGGCTCAGCGGCCATGGCTCACGGGCCCAGCCGCTCCACGGCATGTGGGCTCTTCCTGGACCAGGGCACGAACCTGTGTCTCCTGCATCGGCAGGCGGACTCTCAACCACTGCGCCACCAGGGAAGCCCCCTTTCCTACCTTTGACTCCTGCTGCTTTCATCACCCCTGCCACTCGTCCTGCCTTTGTTGTTACCAAACTTTCCGTGGTGGGTGTCACGTCTCCTTAACTAGGCTGTGTGCTCCTTGAAGGTAGGACCTTGTCCCTTCCACGGAGCCCATGAAGGTGCTGGCTGCACCAGCTGATGGAACTTGAAATAGATACTAACTAAAGATTGGACAGGGACATGTCCGTGGGATGAGGGTTAAGAGTGTGGTCTCTGGAGTTTGCATCCTGACTCCATCACTGTGGTAGGTCATCCCCAGGTCCCATGCCTCTGTGGAGCATCCTCCCAGGCTGACTCTGGGCGTGGCCTGGTGATTTGCTTTGGCCAAAAGAGTGGAAGAAGTGATGGACCCGTTCCGATCTTGGCCCTCAAAAGGCTTTGTGCACTTTCCTTCTCTCTTGGAACCTTCCCACTATCCTGAGGAGAGCCTGTGGAGGACCATGGTTAGGGGAGCCTTCCTAGGCCAGCAAGTAAAGCCGCCCCATGGACACAAAGGCATGAGGAAGCCCAGCTGAAATCAGCCTAGCCTGGCCCAAGTCAGAGAACCACCAAGCTGACCCATAGACTCACCCAATAATTATTATTAGCCTGTCATTAGACTTTTGGTGGATGATTTTTCTGGGAAAATGCAGTATTAACGTAGCAATGGATAACTGATACAGCCATTTACCAGCTCGGTGACCTTGGGCAAGCTGTTTAATCTCAATGTACCTCAAGTTCCTTGTCTGTAGAGTGGGGATGCAGTGGCCGTTTTTGATAGCTTGCAATTGAGTCTCTTGTCTGGCAATTACTTCAGCCAAAGAGCTGCCTCACCCAAGGTTCTGCCACCTTCCCCAGGGCAGCCTGCATCTGGTGGCCAGCTGATGTGTGTATAAAGGTCTGGGCCCCTTGTTTGGGATGAGTCTGCAAGGCCATTCTGACTCTAGAGCTGCCTGTGGGATCATCAAGCCTCTGTTGTGACTGTATTGTCTTCCCTCCTCCCTCTGCCCAGTCCAGCTGTTTCCCCTCCACAGGGGTTGAATCCAAGAGTGCGTCCAATAAACCTCTTCCATTCATATCTCCATCTCAAGAGTCTGATTTCCTGGAACTCACGTGTGAGAGCAAGGGACCACGTGCCAAGTTCTGGCCAATGAGGTGAAAGCAAAAGAATCACATGGGGCTTCCCTGGTGGCGCAGTGGTTGGGAGTCCGCCTGCCGATGCAGGGGACACGGGTTCGTGCCCCGGTCCGGGAGGATCCCACACGCCGTGGAGCGGCTGGGCCCGTGAGCCATGGCCGCTGAGCCTGCGCGTCCGGAGCCTGTGCTCCGCAACGGGAGAGGCCACAACAGTGAGAGGCCCGCATACCGCAAAAAAAAAAAAAAAAAAAAAAGAATCACATGACAGTTTCCCGAAATGTTCCTTGAGACTGTTCCCTTCTAGAGAACCAACTGGTGGCTGCCCAGGGAGGTAGGGGTAGGAGATGGAGTGGAAGTTAGGGCTTAGCAGATGCAAACGATTGTACATAGGATGGCTAAACAACAACGTCCTGCTGTAGAGCACAGGGAACTATATTCAATAGCCTGTGAAACCCATAATAGAAAAGAGTATGAACAAGAATATATATATATGTATAACTGAACCACTTTGCTGTGCAGTAGAAAATGACACAATATTGTAAACCAACTATACTTCAATAAAATAAATTTTTGAAAATACCGTTGTCTTCAAACTCTGCTTGTTACCACTACCAAAAGAATTTTGGAAAACTGTATACATCCTTCCATATTTTTTAGACCTAAAATTTTTCTTTAGAGTTTTAAATGTAATTTTTAAAAATTTTAATCAATCTTAACATTTAAAAGTAAAACTATTCACTTTTATTTTAAATTTTATATAAAAAATAAAGTTTGTAAAAAACTTGCAAAATAATATAATGACTTCTTTTTTTTTTTTTGCGGTATGCGGGCCTGTCACTGTTGTGGCCTCTCCCGTTGCAGAGCACAGGCTCCGGATGCGCAGGCTCAGCGGCCAGGACCAGCCGTTCCTCAGCATGTGGGATCTTCCCGGACCGGGGCACGAACCCGCGTCCCCTGCATCGGCAGGCGGACTCTCAACCACTGCGCCACGAGGGAAGCCCTATAATGACTTCTTGTATGCCTTTTCCTAGATTCATTAATTATTAATGTATTAAACTTAAAAAGAAATGTTTTGGGGGGATTGTACTTCCCCAGGGAGGTGGCCAGAGCTGTTCTTGACTTCCCTAAATTTTTTCAGAGAGGCAGCAATAGTACAGTTGTTTAGCTCAAGTGTGGAGTCAGACAGTCTTGATTTGAATGCTAGTTCTGACACTTAATTAGCTCTGTGGCCTGGGCAAGTTATTTAATCTCTCTGTATCCCAAAATCTATCTCATATGGTTGTATGAGGACCAAGTGAGTTAATATTATAAAGCACTTACAATGTTACCTGACATATTGTATGTTCAATTTATGTTTATGGTACAAATAAAATGCACCAATAAACAAATAATTATTTATTGTTAGAATAATTAGGCTTCAGAGCATATTAACAAGGAGAAGACACTATAATACTAGTAAGTTGCAGGCTTACAAACGATGTACTTAATGATTATTGTTAAATGCATTATTTACAGGAGAATCACATAACACTGTTGTTAAAGTTAATCTAATAAGAACATGGTAGGAATAAACAAATGAGCAGAGAAATGACTGATGATTGATAGCAGGCAGGAGACGTATCCAATTTAAAAAAAAAGAATGATTTTCCATTATCCAATAATTTGGGAGCAAAAGTTAATGAAACATTTTTTCTACAGGTCATTAAATGTTTGCAAAAATATAAAACACTAAAGTGCCTCTGATACATGTTCCTTTTATTTAAAGACGTCGTGTTCAGCTGTTGAAAGTAAATGTGAAACTTTTCACTTCCTCCTCCTGGAAGTCATGCGAATATGCAAAGGAGAACAGACCGAGACAGGACGGCTGAGGGTGCCAGCCAAGCTCTTGCACGGCTGAGAATAGCCAGGGCACGGGTGCGCCTCACAGCGGATCGGCATCGAATGCCCAGACGCTTTTTAAGAATCATGAATATTTTTAAGACAGACAGATAGGGCATGGCGCTTGGCCATGTGTTTGTCACCTGCGTGATATAAAGTATGATCACCTTCAGAACTTCACCCGCTTTGTGCTCAAGGGATCCGCCCTCAGGAATCAGGCATTCTTAGACAATTGGGGGTGTATGGAAATGAGTACCATCATCGGGCTTCCTTGGTGGTCCAGTGGTTAAGACTCCACGCTTCCACTCCTTGGGACACGGGTTCCATCCCTGGTCGAGGAAGTTCTGCATGCCTTGAGGTGCAGCCCCTCTGTGACATATCTGAATCCAAAACACCCCAACATGGGCCAAAGTATCTTTTTATTTTATTATTTTTATTTTTTAGTACTGCTTTATGTACTCATTTTCTATTAAATTCTTAAAAAAGTTTTTTTTAATTGAAGTATAGTTGATTTACAATGTTGTACTAGTTTCAGGTGTACAGAAAAGTGAATCAGTTATACATATACATATATCCACTCTTTTTTAGATTCTTTTCCCATATAGGCCATTACAGAGTATTGAGTTCCCTGTGCTATACAGTAGGTCCTTATTAGTTACCTATCTTATATACAGTCGTGTGTATATGTCAGTCCCAATCTCCCAATTTATCCTTCTCCTCCCTTTCCCTTGGTAACCGTAAGTTTGTTTTCTACATCTGTGACTCTCTGTTTTGTAAATAAGTTCATTTTTACCCTTTTTTTAGATTCCTCATATAAGAGATATCATATGATAGTGGTCTTTCTCTGTCTGACTTGTTTCACTCAGTATGACAATCTCTAGGTCCATCCACAAAATATCTTCTTTTTATTAATTTCACATTGTGCCCATAACAAAAATATATACATGACAGAGAAGACATGAAGATGTGTCATAGGCTTGAGGTGATTCGACTAAAAGAGGATTCATCAAAACTGATATTTTGGTGTCTTTTGTTTGGGGCCATAAAGCTTTTGCATTCCAAGAATTGATAATAATTAACAATAATTCATAACAAAATCCAAGAGGGGTGAGAGGCTGAGGCACACCTGAAGCGTCTCACGTGGCATGGATTAAACACCTTCCCTCTCCATTAGACAAAATTATTTTCAGCAATAATCATAAAAAGAAATGATGACATTTCATGTTTTTCCTGACTCAAGAAAAAAAGTCTAACCTGTAATTTGCCCTCCTTTTCACTGTTTAAACTTTTTAAACGCACATAAAAAGTCCAAGTAGACAGAGGTAAATAACTCAATTCATTTCTTTTGTCTTTATAGTCAAGGTGCCGTCATAGTTTCCTTTGAATCTACTGTTTGAACACAGATACGTGTTGCAGAGATGCAGGTGCTGACCTAGCGTGAAGGGAGGTCAGATGATTCCGAAGGAGGGAATCCTCATAAACTCACTCTGGAAAGGGGTACATGGGGCTGAGTTGGTGGGTGTCAGGGGCCCACTGTATAACTGGAGTTTTCAGGATTAAATTCTATGTTGAATATAATGTTTTTTAAAGGTTAAATTACGCAAATACACCAATTTGAAGTTTACATATCTATTATTGAAAGCCAGTGGAAACCACAACATTTGTGTAGATTAGAACTTAGACCAACAAAATATTTTTTCAGGGAGGAATATGTTATCAATGAGGTTGTTTATTTTATTTTTTTTAAACATTTTCCTCCAATATTTATTTATTTGTTTGTTTTTATTTGGTTGCGCCGGGTCTTAGTTGTGGCAGGCAGGCTCCTTAGTTGTGGCTCGCAGGCTCCTTAGTTGTGGCTTGCAGGCTCCTTAGTTGTGGCATGCAAACTCTTAGTTGTGGCATGCATGCGGGATGTAGTTCCCTGACCAGGGATCGAACCCGGCCCCCCCTGCAATGAGAGCTCGGAGCCTTAACCACTGCGGCACCAGGGAAGTCCCTACTGAGGTTGTTTAGAATTGCCCCGAGGTGATAATATAGAGCAGCCCATTTGGGGGGCAGTTAATGTTTTAAACTTCTCTATGGACGATGCAGCCTATTGCCCGCCCACAGTGGTGGCTGCAGGGTCGGGGGGAGTCCCACTACCGTCCTCTTGCACACGGTTGATAAGAGGCCCACCTTTCCTTTACAAGGTGGCAGAACAGTCAACAGGCAGGTGGGACAGAGAACCAGCGGATACCTTGAGTGCAGGCAGGAAGAAGGTGATAGAGAATTTGAGTTGGTGGCAATCGATTCTCTTCCAATGGTGTGTTGAGTACTCCTTGGACCGAGGCAGAGGGACTTGCCCTCAGGCTGGCAGAGGGGGAAGGAGCCTGGGCTCTGGAGGACTCCATGGAGAGCGCCCTGATTTCACTGATGTGAGAAATAAGATTCCACTTTTCATGGGGTTTCTGACACTTCCAGGAGTCAGGGAAGGTCCCGAGATTTCAGGGGCCTGAGATCTAAAGGACGAATAGGTGTTTTCTGAGTAAAAAGAAGAGGGAAGAAAATTTCATGGAGCTGGAAGCTCAGATAGGAAAGTCAAGAGCCAAGAGCCAGGGCTTCCCTGGTGGCGCAGTGGTTAGGTTTGAGCCCTGGTCCAGGAAGATCCCACATGCGTGGAGGAACTAAGCCCGTGCGCCACAACTACTGAAGCCCATGTACCCTAGAGCCCGTGCTCCACAACGAGAGAAGCCACTGCAATGAGAAGCCCATGCACTGCAACGACGAAGAGTAGCCCCCACTTGCCGCAACTAGAGAAAGCCCACGCACAGCAACAAAGACCCAACGCAGCCAAAAAAAAAAAAAAAAAGCGCCAAGAGCCAGCGTGGTGAGTTTGAGGAATGGAAATAAGTTCAGGTTCGAGAGGATCTTGGGGGTCGTGAGCAGGAACTCCAGAAGAATGGTTAATGATTCATCTGGGTTTGTTGGCCTGGCCCAGTGCCATGGTCTGGGAGCTCTGTGTTCTAGGAGGTTCTCAGAGGCCAATCCAGAAATCCAGGGCCCTGCCCTCCCGGGGTTGCCTTGGGCAACCCCTGTTAGAAAAGAATCCTGTTTACTACCTTGTGACTCATACTCACCTGTGGTTTCTATAGTTGCCACCAACAATGAAGCATAAATCCATTCCTGGAGGGTGGGGTCCGCAGGGCGAGGCGTCCTCTTCCTTCTCTGGCTCAGAACCTGGCAGAGTTTCCCAGACTATAGCAGAGGGGACTGGGGGAGGGAGTTTGTCTACTGAATCTCAGGTGTGGGTTTCCTTGGGAGGGGAAGGAGCTGAGTCGGGTAGAGGGACAGATCTCTGCAGTCGGGCCTGGGGGTACACACAGTGCAGCCCCCAAGCTGATCAGAAGCTCCCTCTCTCTAGATAATTATGGGGAGAGCCCAAGAGATGGAGAGAGAGAGAGAGAGAGAGAGAGCAAGCCTTCGGGTACAGAAAAGTTACAGCAAGATTCAGGGGACCCAGGCATTTTCTTCACCAGAGACAAATGGGGTTTGGTCCCCAGGGTGGTGGTGGGATGATTGGCCAGATTCAGAAATGCAAAGCTGGGGTTGGTGGGTGGGGCATGGGGATGGACACAAAGGAACCAGAAGAAAGGAAGCCAAAGGGACAGACAGTCTTTTTAAAAGACCATCTCAGGGAGATGAAAGAGGGAGGAGATTTGGGTATATGTGTATATGTATAGCTGATTCACCTTGTTATAAAGCAGAAACTAACACACCATTGTAAAGCAATTATACTCCAATAAAGACGTTAAAAATAAATAAATAAATAAATAAATAAATATAAATAAAAGACCATCTCGTATGTATAACTGATTCACTTTGCTGTATACCTGAAACTAACACAACACTGTAAATCAACTAGACTCCAATTAAAAAAAAAAACACCATCTCATCCCATACGTTTGCACAAAGTCTTACAGGTTACAAAGCACCTGTGCATCCACTTTCTCATTTGCTTCTTACAGAAGCCATGTGAGGAAAAGCCAGAGCAGGGAATACAATCTATCCTAGAATAGGGAGACTAAGGCTTATCAAAGTTGACTAACACAGTCAAGGTCAAAACCAAGACGAGAATCTAGACCTCCTGGCTCACAGTCCAGTGCCCTTTCCACTAAACCAATGTGTTCTCAAACTTTGGCATCTACAGACTGTTTTAGTGGGTGTCTGTTACACACAAAGTACTAAAAATTTTGATATATTTAAAAAATTATCACAAATTTAAAAATAGCATAATGAAACATTTATTTTTAAAAGTAATAAATCAGGGGCTTCCCTGGTGGCGCAGTGGTTGAGAGTCCACCTGCCGATGCAGGGGACACAGGTTCGTGCCCCGGTTTGGGAAGATCCCACATGCCGCGGAGCGGCTGGGCCCATGAGCCATGGCCACTGAGCCTGTGCATCCGGAGCCTGTGCTCCGCAACGGGAGAGGCCACAACAGTGAGAGGCCTGCGTACAGAGAAAAAAAAAAAAAAAAAAAGTAATAAATCAGGGACTTCTCTGGTGGTGAAGTGGTTAAGAATCCGCCTGCCAATGCAGGGCACACGGGTTCGAGCCCTGGTCTGGGAAGATCCCACGTGCTGCGGAGCAACTAAGCCCATGTGCCACAACTACTGAGACTGTGCTCTAGAGCCTGCAAGCCACAACCACTGACCCCACGTGCCACAGCTACTGAGCCCGTGTGCCTAGAGCCCATGCTCTGCAACAAGAGAAGCCACCACAGTGAGAAGCCTGCGCACCACAACGAAGGGTAGCCCCAGCTCGCCACAACTAGAGAAAGCCCGTGCACAGCAACGAAGACCCAACACAGCCAAAAATAAATAAATAAATAAGT
Organism: Mesoplodon bidens; assembly: GCF_964165515.1. Taxonomy (NCBI): domain Eukaryota; kingdom Metazoa; phylum Chordata; class Mammalia; order Artiodactyla; family Ziphiidae; genus Mesoplodon; species Mesoplodon bidens. Next base: position 5,434,859 of record NC_138167.1, on the reverse strand, counting down.
AAACTTATTTAAAAAAGAAAGTAATAAATCAATGAGAAAGATATATGTGTAACCTTCACTAGGGTATTTATATTGAGCTTGATATCAGATAGTTTGAGTCATGGCTCAGGTTTGAGTCAGCCAGCCGGTTTTTTTCTTTTTTTTCCTGTTTCCACTAAATTAGGACAAGTTAAGCAACGTCACTGAGTGCTTCATGAGACAGTCCTGGATAACAGATGAAACTTATACTCAACTGTGCAGAGCATTCTCGGGGAAGGTGGTTTGCTGAATGATCAGAATCCAAATGTGCAATTTGGAAGACTGACTGTTTTCACCTGGGAGGTCCGTCAACTGGATTCCTTATCCAGTCTTTGGCTTGGTTCAGCTTTGGAAAGTACTTCTTGTTCTGATGTAGAATTACAAGCTGTGTGTGTGTGTGTGTGTGTTAAAATATCCACAACACAAAGTTTTTTTATCCAAGTGGTTTTAAAATATGCCCAATTATATGTTTTTTATTTCTTTTTCAAAGAAATCAAATGTTGGGACATAGTAAAACTTTGATGATGCAACTGTGCCAGAGTTCTAGCTTTAAGAAATCCTGATATTTTATGCCCTATGTTACAACTGTGAAATTTTGGTTCTGGGTGATAGATTCTGATATATCACTAAGATATACTACTTGAGCAAACCACGTGCCTTTGGAAAAAATGCTCTTTCTCGGCGCTATCAGTCACGAAATGTCATCCCACATTTCAAAATCTCACGTAATGAAAAGGAAAAAGTAAAACTATCTTTAGGGCTTCCCTGGTGGCGCAGTGGTTGAGAGTCCGCCTGCCGATGCAGGGGACGCGGGTTCATGCCCCAGTCCAGGAAGATCCCACATGCCGCAGAGCGGCTGGGCCCGTGAGCCATGGCCACTGAGCCTGCGTGTCCGGAGCCTGTGCTCCGCAACGGGAGAGGCCACAACAGTGAGAGCCCCGCGTACCGCAAAAAAAAACCCAACAAACTATCTTTATTTCCAGACGACATGGTCTTAAATATTAAAAGAAACCCTAAAGAATTTATAAAAACAAAAAACAAACAAAAAACGCCACCACAATAACAACAAAAAACAAACAAACAAAAAAACCCCAACCCTGATTAGAGCTAATAAATAAGTTCAGTAAAGTTGAAGGATATAAGATCAACATAAAAAATCTTCATTTCTATGTACTAGTAGTGAACAATCTGAAAGTGAATTAAGAAAACAATTCCATTTATAATAGCATCAAAAAGAATAAAATACTTAGGAATAAATTGAACCGAAGAAGTGCAAGACTTGTATACTATGAAACACTGTTGAAAGAAATTAAAGGTTTAAATAAATCTAAAGACATCCATGTTCATTGTCTGGAAAATTTAATACTGTTAAGATGGCAATATTTGCTGAGTTGACCTACAGATTCACTGAAATCCCTACTAATACTGCTTTTTTTCCCAGAAATGGACAAGCTAATCCTAAATTTCATATAGAATTGCAAGGGACCAAGAATAACCAGTACAATCTTGAAAAGACAAGAGTAAAGTTGAAGGACTCATTTACCAATTTCAAAACTTACTACAAAGCTACAGTAATCAAGACAGTGTGGTATTAGCATAAGGATAGCCATAGATCAATGGGATAGAATTGAGAGTCCAGAAATAAACCCATATGTTATGGTCAATCAATTTTTGAGAAGGGTGCCAAGACCATTAAATGGGGAAAGAATAGCTTTTTCAAAAAAGGATGCTGGGACAACTCAATATCCACATGCAAAAGAATGAATTTGAACCCTTACTTTATACCATATACAAAATTTAACTCAAAATAGATCAAAGACCTAAATGTAAGAGCTAAAACTATAGAAATTTAAAAGTAAACATATGTGAAAGTCTGTGTGACCTTGGATTAGGCAGTGGATTTTTAGACATGATAACAAAAGCACAAGCAATCAAGGAGAAGAAACCAGATAAATTGGACTTCATTAAAAATAAAACTTTTGTGAATCAGAGAATTCCCTGGTGGTCCAGTGGTTAGGACTCTACACTTTCACTGCTGAGGGTGCATGTTCAATCCCTGGCCAGGGAACTGCAAGCCATGTGGTACAGCCAATAAATAAACAAACAAATAAATAAATAAATAAAACTAAGCCAAGAATAAAAAATAAAATAAAACTTTTGTGGGTCAAAGAACACTAACAAGAAAGTGAAAATACAACCCACAGAATGGGAGAAAATATTTGCAAATCATATATCTGATAAGGGGGCTAGTGTCCAGAATATATAAAGAATTCTTACAACTCAACAAGAAAAAGACAACCCAGTTAAAAAATGGGCAAATGGTTTGAATTGATATTTCTCCAAAGAAGATATACAAATGGCCAAAAATCACATGAAAAGATGTTTTTAACATCTTTAGTTACTAGGGGAATGTAAATCAGAACCACAATGAGATGCTACTTCACATCCCCTGGGACAGTTATAACAATGACAACGACAAGTGTGGGCAGGCATGTAGAAAAGGTGGAATCCTCATACATTGCTGCTGGGAATGTATAACGTTTCGGCTGCTGCGGAAAGCAGTTTGGCAATTTCGCAAAAGGTAAAACATAAAATTACCATAGGACTCAGCAATTTCATTCCTGGGAGAACTGAAAACATACGTTCACATGCAAGCTTGTACATGAATGTTCATAGGAGCATTATTCAAAATAGCCAAAAAACAGAAACAACCCAATGTCCATTAACTGATGAATAGGTAAACGAAGTGGGGTCTATCCATACAGTGGAATATTACTCAGCCATGAAGAGGAGTGAAGTACTATTATGTGCTATGACACGGCTGAACCTCGAAAGCATGGTGCCAAGTGAAACAAGCCAGTCACAAAAGGCCACATAGTGTATGATGCCATTTATATGAAATGTCTAGAACAGGTAAAGCCATAGAGACAGTAGATTAGCAGTTGCCAGTGGTTGGGGGAGGATGGGAATCTGGATTAACGGCGAATAGGTATGGGGTTTCTTTCTGGGGTGATAAGAATGTTCTGGAAGTAGATAGTGGTGCTGGTTGCATGACATAGTGAATATACTAAAAATCACTGAAGTGTACACTTTTAAATGGTGAATTATTATTTTTTAAATAAATTTATTTATTTATTTTGGGCTGCATTGGGTCATCGATGCTGCACGGGGGCTTTCTCTAGTTGCGGCAAGCGGGGGCTACTCTTTGTTGAGGTGCACAGCCTTCTCATTGCAGTGGCTTCTCTTGTTGTGGAGCACGGGCTCTAGTCTTGCAGGCTTCAGTAACTGTGGCACGTGGGCCCAGTAGTTGTGCCTCACGGGCTCTAGAGTGCAGGCTCAGTAGTTGTGGCACACGGGCTTAGTTGCTCCGTGGCATGTGGGATCTTCCTGCACCAGGGCTCAAACCCATGTCCCCTGCATTGGCAGGCGGATTCTTAACCCCTGGGCCACCAGGGAAGCCCTAAAATGGTGACTTTTATGTTATGTGAATTATATCTCAATAAAATGCTAAAACAAAACAAGACTCATGTGAACTCCTTTGCCCTCCAGCATGCGTGTCCTTCCTAGGGGTTGTGGGTAGGAAGCAGGTTCTTGTACTTGCTGCCTATTTCTGTGACCACGTTGAAAAGAATGTGTCCTTAGTGACTGCTGTTTGACTCATGGTGAAAATGTTTTCTATTTCCTTCAACACTGAATTGGGTTCAGAACACGTATTGAGGGCTGTCGGTGGTTCTCCACGAATTAAACAGTGTTGGAACTGGAATTCATATGATGATTATAATAATAACTCACCTTCACTGAGCGCTTTCTACTCAGTATATGCCAGATGTTGCCCTAAATGCTTTATATGTAGTTCTTCACTAATCTTTACCACAACTGTATGAAACAGGCATTGTTATTATCGTTACCAACATCATTCCCAATTTTCAGAGGGAAAAACTGAAGCTCAGAGTTAGGCAACCTCCTTTATTAGAATTTAGACCTCCTGCCTTCTTGCTCCCAAAGCCAGTGCTTCCTCTGTCCTGATTCCAGTGTGTCTTTTTCATTTACCAAATAATCTCTAATAAGACAAAGTATTTTTCTCTTGCAGTAGAGAATTTTAGAGATAAGCGGAACAGAAACTCATTGACTACTTTGCCATCATGTATGTTCTCCCCCTTCTGAAAGCTATTGCACAGTCTGGATATGAGGATTTTCACCAGCCACAAAGAGAACTGAATGCTGACATCCGTACCTGATGGTGATTGATCTTGAACTTAGTTTGCCCTTGTTCTCTGACATCCAACAGTGGCGATAAAACTGCTTTCTAAGTATCTATGTCACTAACTTCACAACTGGTTTGTCTGTCTTCTCTGTTGTGTGTCTTGTACTCGTGTTTGCTTGAAGAGTGAGGGCAACTTGGAGTGATGTGGTACATTCCTGGGGCTTTTCTCTCCATCACAAACTTAAATTTTTATTCTGGGAAACGCTATATTGCAGTTATTCTGGAAAAAATCAGTAGGCTCTAACTACGACTGATACACAAGCTTTAATGACTTTGAACCTTGATTTGACATTTTAGAGCTGATAATGCACTGGGGACAGGGGTGAATAGTCAATAAAACCCAGTTTCCAGATAATGTTTGTGGTAGTTCCTATTTGCAGTTTCTTTTTTCTTACTGTGCAAAATAATCACTCACATTTTCCTTCATCCCAGCACCTTTAGACATATTATATCCCCACTGAAACCCAGTTCACAGTTTATGAATGGCATTGTTCTGAGTTGTCACGTCCCTATTACTACCTTAATTGCTACATTTATGAGTCAAGGAAGCACTTCTGAGCCATTCATGAGTTTTTCTAATTTGGGGGTATAACATAGCACAACAGTATGAACATATAAAGCACATTTTAAAAGGTAAACAAAAGCATGCATGACAGGAAAATGATTCACCAGTCCCCATTAATTAAATCTTTAAGAATCTGAAATCTTTAGGATTGTAGTAATTTTTAATATAATTAGATGCTGTAACAGCTGTAATCAATGCCACATTTCGAATTTGTGAAAAGTGGAGAACTAAGGTGCTTATTACTTTTTTCCCTGAAACTACCAGTCTACCTGAGGGCCCAGGGATACAACTTTTCTTGGAAACATTTCAAGCCTCCAAGAGTTGTTGTTTTTTTAAAAAAATAAATTTATTTATTTATGGCTGCGTTGGGTCTTTGTTGCTGCGCGTAGGCTTTCTCTAGTTGCAGCGAGCGGGGGCTACTCTTCGTTGCGGTGCTCGGGCTTCTCACTGCGGCGGCTTCTCTTGTTGCGGAGCACGGGCTCTAGGCATGTGGGCTTCAGTAGTTGTGGCGCGCAAGCTCAGTAGTTGTGCCTCGTGGGCTCTAGAGCGCAGGCTCAGTAGTCGTGGCGCACGGGCTTAGTTGTTCCGCCGCATGTGGGATCTTCCCGGACCAGGGCTCGAACCCGTGTCCCCTCCACTGGTAGGCGTTTCTTAACCACTGTGCCACCAGGGAAGTCCTCCAAGAGTTTTTTGGGTTTGTTTGGCTTTTTTTTTGGCTGCGCCCCACCAGATGCGGGATCTTGTTTCCTGCTCCAGGGATCGAGCACGCGCTCCCTGCAGTGGAAGCACGGAGTCTTAACCACTGGACTGCCAGGGAAGTCCCTCAGTGCTCCAAGAGACTTTAAATTCCTAAGAGATGGGCTGCGGCGAAGGACAGAAGAAGTGTGGACAGAGGCCATCCGAGGTGCTGAGGGTAGGCTCAGAGCAGGGACTCGGAATCCTGCCATTTCTCCCCCGGCCTGGGAATCCTAGGCAACAATTCTATCCCACCGCCAGGCGGCGTTGTAGAACTAGGGATGGCAGCCCTGGACCTGCGGGGCTGCTTTAGTTATTCCCCAGGCGTTCTTTTTTTTTTTTTTTTTTTTACTGGTCCAACAGTCTTGTCTTTACTTTTCCTTTAAAGTGAGAAACAGAATGCGAGTAATCAGAAAGCACTAGCAGGCATCAGTTAATCCAAGATACTAGCTTCTTAGTTCCAAAAGCACTTGCAAAGAAAACCATTGGGGGCATAGGGTACGGAAGCACTTCCTAATAACTGGAATCCCATGAGTGTGTGTGTATGCCAAGTCTCACAGGCTATTTTTTGTATTTATCCTTTACTTGGTCACTTTTTTTCCCTCAAATACTAGTTTTTCTTTGACTTTTTTCCCTCAAAGTATAAAAAGTATGAAATATAAACAAGCTCTTGCATTGCACACTTCAGAGTGTACAATTCAAGCATTATAGAGCTATCTACATACCGATAAATCCCATCAAATCTTGGATAATTCAATAATATACAAAATAGCAGGGCACAGAAAGAACTAAAACCCACTTCTTTTTGTTGCACGTAAGATTCAAATATTCAATCTAAAGAAAAACACTTAATCATTTTGGCTCTCCTCTACATTCGCATGTTGATATACTTATTAAAATATTCCTGTATAATTATGTTTGGTCTTATTATTTCAAGTCAGGTTTACAACCTCAAAACCAGCCATCCAGACAAAACAGGTAATCCGAAAGATTATTTCTTCCCCACCTCCCTAACCCCAATAACTATGAAGCCAATTTTACGACATGACTCCAAACACTGGATTGTGACGACAAATGCTAGGTCCAATTTCTTCATAATCCTTTTTGGTGTGGCATACTTGGTAGAACTCAGGTGTGGAAGCCAGCATGGATCCTCCAAACCAAACCGCATATCGCTGCATATGGTGTGTAATGACTTGTACATCAATAGGTTTTGGCTTCAATCTACCACCACTCAATTCCTCACTTAATTTCAGCCTGGCATCTACAGTTCTTTTCAAATCTCTTTGCAAGCGACGTCCGAAGTCCCTGAACATGGTTGAACCTCCAGAGAGGACGATATTCTTGTAGAGAGGACGTCTGACATCAATAGGACAATTCTGAATTACTTCATCTACAACTTCTGAGATAGGCTGAGTAAAGTCTGGATTAGCAAACTCTGGATGAAAAAATATTTCAGGTCCCAAGAATCTCTCATATCCAACATCAATGGAAAATTCTTTCTTTGAGATAGCATTGATTCCAGTATACTGTTTAATCCACTTTGATCCATCTGTATCATACTTGTTAAATTCTTTTACTAAATCTGGGCAGACATAACTATAGCGCTCCTTTACTGCCTTAGCAGTTTCCAAGGATTGCTCTGGAGGAATTCCTACTTCTCAGTCTCTCAGCAATTGCTGAATAAAATATGTTATATCTCGTCCTGCAATTGGAATGTGCTTAATACAGCTGCCAATCACATACCCTTCAGCCACAGGGATGACATGAGTGACACCGTCTCCACTGTCTATTACTGTACCGGTCAACGTCCGTTCTCCTACTTGTCTGGAGGTCCACGATGCAGCTAAGGCAAGAACAGCCTGTACAGCAATGTACAAGCCTGGAACATTGAAGGACTCAAACATTATTTCAGCAGTATATTCCCTGTTTTCTGGAGTATTCAGTGGAGGCTCAGTCAAAAGAAAATAATGGTCTTCAGGTTCTGCCCTTAAATATTTAAAGATCACTTGCTCCATAAACCTTTCCATCAAGTCCCAATCTTCAACTATACCATGGCGGATTGGCCACTTTGTTGCATATGTAGGTTTTTCTATTGCTTCATCACCAATGAAGAAATCTAGGTCATCAACACCTTTCATCACCCTCCTTTGAGCTTGATCACCCACTTTTGCTGACTCCTTAATAGCAATACAGGAAGGGATGATAAACTGTGGTTCCGTATTTCCAGCATATCCTAGTTTTGTATACCCCGTGCCACAGTCCACCACACAGGCCGGCAACCGTCCCGCCATCTTCCTCCTTGCCTGCTGCTGCCGCTGCCGCCGTCTGCTCCGTGCCGGTTGGGGCCAGGGATGGGCGGCGAGAGGTAGAGGCTATCTGACCATCCACGGCCAGGCCGCCCTCTCCGTCCGCGGGGGAGCCGGGAAGCCAAAGCAGTAGCGAGAGAGCAGCAGGCTCGGTCAGCGGCTACCACTTCCGCAACCCGGGCGGGCAGGCAGTCTCCCCAGGCATTCTTGACCGCTAACACTTGGCTTTGTTTTTCTCCCTTATATTCAGGTTCTTAACCTGGTGACTCTGGTCAGGCTTCTGATGGTCAGTGAACACCTAGAATTTATGTGTAAAATATGTGTTTAGCTTCATTTTTCTATCTAGAGGGAGGTTTTATAGTTTTGATCAGACCCAAAGTAATAGTATCCCCTAGAATGCAATGATGCTAGGTACTCATATGCTGACACCTATCGGTGGCGAGTACTGGTTATATATAAGTTAACACAATAATCGTCAAAATTACCTTACAAGTTATCCCCATGTTACAGAAAACAAAACCCCAAAACCCCTGAAGTTCAGAGAGATGAACGTACTTTGCCCCACGACACACAGCTAATAAGTGATGAGGCTGGGATTTAACTCCAGGAATGCCTGCTTCTCACTGTGCTGTTGCTACACCGAGAAAAAAAAGCCAGAGACTCACTCATTCATCAGCAAAGATGTAGGAGGGACTGAGTGTGTGTCCAGCACCCTGTACTGGGTGCTGGGGTAGAGGGGGATCCGGACAGCTCTGCTTCCTGCCTTCTTGGGGCTTAGTGCCTGGAGGTGATGGCAGCGATGGTGGCCATGTCAGCAGGAAACAGGCAGTAAACAAATAAGCCTGTAATTGCAAACTGAGAAAAGTGCTCTGAAGGAAATAAAGGGGACAGCGACATAGAAACATGGGGAAATCTACAGATAGTTTGGCCAGGGAAAACCTGAGCATGTTAGCTCAGAGTAAAGGGTGGGGATTGCCATGGGAAAAGGTGTAGACAGAGCCTTCCGGGGGGGACGAGCATGGTGTGGGTACGCAGAGGCTGCTGGTGTGGCTGAACAGGGGACCCAGAGCAGAGGTGAGGGTGACAGAGGAGTAGAAGTCATCGGGGCTTTCTAGACCAAGTAAGGAATTGAGATCCTATTCTCATAATAGGAAGCCATTCTAGGGTTTAAAGCAGGAGAGAAATGCCAGCTAATTTATGTTTTTCTTATTTTTAATTGTAAAAGAACCCCAACACAATAACAAATTTACCATCTTAACCTTTTTTTTTTTTTTTTTTTTAGATGTTGGGGGTAGGAGTTTATTAATTAATTTATTTATTTTTGCTGTGTTGGGTCTTCGTTTCTGTGCGAGGGCTTTCTCTAGTTGTGGCAAGCGGGGGCCACTCTTCATCGCGGTGCGCGGGCCTCTCACTATCACGGCCTCTCTTGCTGTGGAGCACAGGCTCCAGAGGCGCAGGCTCAGTAGTTGTGGCTCACGGGCTTAGTTGCTCCACGGCATGTGGGATCTTCCCGGACCGGGGCACGAACCCGTGTCCCCTGCATTAGCCAGCAGATTCTCAACCACTGTGCCACCAGGGAAGCCCATCTTAACCATTTTTTTTAGGTTTACAGTTCAGTAGTGTTAAGTACACTCACATTGTTGTGCAATCAATTTCCAGAACTCTTTTCATTTTGTAAAACTAAAATTCTGTACCCATCAAACAACAACTTCCCATGTCCATCCCCCCGGCCCCGCATTCCCTGGCAACCATGGTTCCACTTCTTTCTGTCTCTGGATTTGACCACAGTAGGGACCTCATGTAAGTGGAATCATACACTCTATGTGTGTGACTGACTTATTTCACTTAACATAATGTCCTCAAGGTTCATCTATGTTGTAGCATGAATCAGAATTTCCTTCATCGGGGAGGAAGAGGACCAGGATCAGAGGCCATGGTGATGGATGGTTCTCCCACGTGGCTGCTGCCTGGCAGAGAGCAGAGTCACGGGGACAGCAAGTGTCGAGCCAGGAGCTGAGTCTTCAGGGAAGGAGGGGAAGTGGCCAAGAGGCCAGCAGACAACTGCAAGAAGGGGCACCAGGAGGAAGGGGAACGGGAGCTAAAGCTGATCGCCCAGATTCTTCAAGGATGTCTATACAGGGGTGGCAGGGGTGGTGGTGGGACGACACTTCTAGAAGCAGCCATGAGGAGCCAGGAGGATGCAAACCTCACTTACTGCCCCTCAGGTATGTAGGGAATGTGAGAATAAGATCAAGGCTAGGTTTGGGGAAGAATTTTCTGACCTGGACAGGGTATGAAGCATGAAGACTGCAGCGAAAGGAGCCCTAGGAGGCATCTTTTCTTCTGGGAGAGGTTTGGGAGAAGAACTGACCCCTCCACCACCCTTCATTTCCTGTCTCCCCATTTTTTTTGGCGGAGTCTTAATCACTGGACCACCAGGGAAGTCCCTCTCTCCATCTCCTTGAGGCCTGTTGGGGCTGCCTGGCCTCTTTGGCCGAGAGGTTTCATTTATCTATGGAGCTCCATGAAATGTAGACACTCACTCTTCTAGGCACTGGAGAGACAGCGGTGAATAAAACAGAGGAAAAGAAATCCTGGCCTCACAGAGCTGGCTTCCCAGCACGGGGATTTGTTTAGGTGGATTCTCATGCAAAAGCATCCATCAGGGTAACTTACTCACTTGTGCTAGAATCTGGATGTGGGCTGAGTTCGACCATGAGTCACATGGGTTGCCTGCAGGAAGAGAGAGGGGGGATGACACTGAGAAAATGGAAAGAGCCCTAGGGCTTGGGGACTTGGGGACTGAGGCCTGGATCCCAGCAACCTTGAACGAGTCATTTACCTTTCCTGGGACTTTACCTGTTAGCTGATCTGTAAAGGGGCAGGATCATCCCTCATTCCCCAATTGTTGTGGAGTTAAAGTGTTGCCTAAACAATTAAGTGGTCTACAAATTGTCATTACAGGGACTTCCCGGGGGGCAAAGTGGTTAAGAATCCGCCTGCCAATGCAGGGGACACGGGTTCGAGCCCTGGTCCGGGAAGATCCCACATGCGGCAGAGTAACTAAGCCTGTGCACCACAACTACTGAGCCTGCACTCTAGAGCCCACAAGCCACAACACTGAGCCTGAGCTCTAGAGCCCGTGAACCACAACTACTGAGCCCGCGTGCCACAACTACTGAAGCCCAAGCGCCTAGAGCCCGTGCTCTGCAACAAGGGAAGCCACCGCAAGGAGAAGCCCGCGCACCGCAACGAAGAGTAGACCCCGCTCGCAGCAATTAGAGAAAGCGCGCACGCAGCAACGAAGACCCAACACAGCCAAAAATAAATAAATAAATAAATAAATTTTTAAAAAGTTGTTATTACGCCATGACTTAAGCCTTCATTTCCTTATCTGAGAATGGGTGCATAATGGCAACTGCCCCCCCCCAGGGTGGCTGTATGAATTAAATGCATAAACTAAGCATAAAAGGCTTCCAGAGCTCCTCAGCTCAGAAGGTGGAGACGCGTAGGGGTGAGGTGGGCGGGGCCACGGGGCGGGAGGCGGGGAGTGGGCGGGGCGCAGCGCTGGGAGGGGCAGCGGGGAGTCAGGGCGGCCGCCAGGGGGCGCCACGGGGTGGCGGGGGCGGTGGGGGTAGAGGGAGTGGGTCCCGGGGGAGGCGGGTGACTCACGGCGGCGGGAAGGAAGATGAGTCAGCCGTCCTCTGGCTTCCCGCGCCCGCCGCGCCCCGGCCGCCGCCCGCAGCTGACCCTCGGGAGGGCCCCCGAGGGCGCCACCCTGCCGCCGGCCGGGCCCGGGCTTCCCTAAAGCGGGGGCGCGCTGGGCCCAGCGCTCGGCGTTTTCTCCTTCGGGGCCGGGGCTTCGGGAGGAGACTTTGTGCGCGTCTGGGCCCGGGCGCGCCCAGGCTGATCCAAGGGCGGCGGGTGCCAGCTCGGGACCTGGCGGAGGCGCTGCCCGGGGGCCCCAGCTGGGCGGTGGCACTTCCTGCGGGCGGGGGGGGAGGGGGAGCGGCGTGGTTCCCTGGAGAACCGCTCCCAAAAAGGCGGCCGGGCCCTCTGGGATGCTCCGGGTGCCGGGTGGGCTGCAGGCGGCGCGGAGAAACTCGCCCTCACGCCAAAGCCACACGCAGAAAGCCGGCTCTGTACCTTGGCGTGCCGTCTGTTTTTGCCTTTTCCCAGAGTAAGTCAGAAGGAAGAGGAGCCCTGGTCCCGGCTGCAGGTTGACAGGTGCCCGGTGTCCAGAGAGGGTCTGGCTCAGCACCTCCGGGGTCAAAGATGCCTGAGGCCTTATGGAGCCTGGGCCCTGGCTTCGCGTGTGAGATCCGGCCCAGGCAGGAAGGTGATTTGTCCAAAGGCCTCAGAGAGGAAGGAGGCCGAGCTCCTGGGTCTGGACCTCCTGCTCACCAGGCCATGGAAAGTGCTTAAAATAGTTCCTGGCGCATAGTCAGTCGTAATGTATAATAAATTATATATGTATATATGTATGTGTCTCATAGCTCATCTTTATGGGGCGCTTACTGCATGCCCGGTACTGTTGCAAGTGTTCTTCATGGATTAATTGTTTGATTCTCACCACTGCACTAAGACATAGATACTATTGTTATCACCATATGGCAGCTGAGGAAACATGCTCAGAGAAGTTAGGTAACCTGCCCAACATCACACAGCTAGGAAGTATAGTGTGGGAGTTAAACCCAGACCCCCTGACCTCAGAGGCCGTATGCATGAGGCTGACTTCAAATATTGTTGAGGTCCAGGTGTTGACACAGAAGTTAACCAGTCGATCTAAGAAAGAAATGGGAAATTTTATTCACGCCAAACTGAGGGTTAGAACCTGGGAACAGCCTCTCAGAAAGCTCTGAGAACTATTTGGCCTGTTAGAGGTCAAAGCACAGTTACGTAAGTTTTGAGAGAGGGCTGTATATTAAATGACGTATTACTGACAGTTTACACAATCCAGATCCACTCGTACAAAGCGTGGTCATGGGTCATCGTGGCCTCTTACAAGATTAAGAAGGAAGATTATCTCTTAAGGAGTTGTGACCCTTTATGAGATTAAGAAAGAATGTGATCTCCAAAGGAGATGGGGTTAATGCAGATGCAACATACACACAAGCACACACACGCATGCACGCGCGCACACACACACACACACACGAGGAGGGAGGAAGCCCAGATGGGCAAAGAAAAATTTTATGTTTAAATTTTTCTTGTCTTACCATAAAATTTGAATTTTATTTCATCACAGGAGTATGCTGCAGATGGTTTGCTTCTCAGGGTGTCTGAAGAGCACAGGGTTAAGCCAAGAGCTAGCTCCGTGCTGGGGGAAGGGGTCCGGTGAGCCCTGCCCCTCCTGCTGGGGCCCCAGTTCCGCAGTTTCCCATGTGGCACAGTGCAGAAGAGAAGCACTGGGCATCACTCTTGTCCAGTCATTGGCTATCCCTATTGTAACCGAAAGTGGGGTCTGGCTGCTCGCCGCTCAAAAGCCAATAAAGAGACCAGGCTGGTGGAAAGGAGAGTTTGCTTTATTTTGGATGCCGGCCACCCCGGGGGATGGGGGGTAGGGTGGACACCTGTCCAAAGACTGAATTCCTCCCCGCCCCGCCCCATCAATCAGGAGGCAAGAGCTTTTGTAGACTGAGGGAGGAGGCTACCTGCGGAAACAGCACAATCAGCTGGGACACTCATCTTGAAATTAACCATGAGGTGGTCTGATCAGCATCATCTTGATTGTTTTAAGTACAGTTAGTCTTCAGTTCCAGGGTTGGTTTGTTCCCATTTCCTTGAGGCCAGTTCTCAGAATTGTGGCAGCTTATGTCATGGCTACAGCCTGGTCATCATGTAGTTCACTTCTTCCACCTGGTGGAGGTTTCAGTGTCTATAAGACAGCTCACAGGATATGGCTCAGAATATTATCTGTAGCCCTTGAGGAGGAACTAAAGGTCCTTGACTTTGCTTAATGACTAAACTATTATTATTTGGTCTCCTTTGACTGTTTTCCTTTGTTTCTGCATTTTCTCATTTCTCTGATTAAATTTATTCTTTGGCTAAAGTTTTTCCACAGACAAAAGGCAGGCTGAGGACATGGGGGGCAGGGAACATAGGGCCCCAGGACCTGGTATCCAGCCCCCACCATTCCCCCTGCTCGGTTTGGTGGACCACACTCACTGCTTTGGGGAACGTTGCCTTTAGCAGAGCTTCCCAAATACCTGCCAACAGAGTGAGGCCTACTTGGAGTTCTTTAGAATCCCAAGCTGGGGAGCATGTTAAACACACAGATCCCAGCCCATGGCAGAGCTGTGATTCTCAGCCTTGATCATATATTGATACTCAGTGGACTTGATGCCTAGGTCTTCCTCCGCCCCGGAGATTCTGACTGAGTCAATCTGGGGGTCCCCCTGGGTGTCGGGATGATCCTCGTGTGCAGCTGAGATTTAGCACTGCTGCTCCGTAAGGTTGACGTGGCCCTAGGAATCTCCATTTTTAAGAACCTGCTTGTGTGATTTTCGGGTGCTGCCGTGTTTGCAAACCTCTGATGTGGAACTCACTTTCTTCTAATTGGCTTTGAAGAGTGTCCCAGATTCTTCTAATGGGACCATCTGCGTCACGTGTGGGAGCTGCTTCGCAGCTTGTCTTGGAAACTTTGCAGCAATTCTCCCCTACAAGAAAGGGAGCAGGGTCCCTGCTCAGCCTCTCCTGGCCCCTGTCTCAGTTTACAGGATTTCTCTCCTTACCAGGCACCAGTATTCTTGCCCACCCAGTCATGTTCATTTCTCAAAGGTTCTGGGCAGGGTGGTCAGCTCCTCTGAGCTGGTGGTCACCTGGAGCTTGGGACCCTTGAACACCAACCAGCTGTGTTGGCAGCCCAAGGACCTTAGGGGACCCTCACTTCCATCCTCTTTCCCCAGGGGTTAGTAGACTGTGTTATCATGACAAGTGAGCTGGGCGGAGTGACTGCTTGCCCCCCTCCTCTGGGACATGTTGTTAAACGTCTTTTTCAGTGTTGCCTTCTGCCCTGAAATAGTTACGTCTGCCATCTCCCAGCTTGATAGCCTTTTCTGTGTCTTTGGCTACTATGTGTTCTTCTGGATACTTGGTGCACATGTTGGGTGATAGGCTTGGAGTCTGGGAACCTGAGTTCTGGCCTGTGTGCCCCAGGTCATATCACAGCCCCCCCAAGTCCTCTCCCCTTCATCCTGAGTTTTCTGGCATCTCTCTGCTCCTCCCACCCCAATCTCTGTCCCTGCCCAAGTGCTCCACCCTCCGCCCAGGGCTGCCATCCATTGTTCTCCTTGGGAGTGGAGGCATCATGGGAAATCACTCTGTCTGGGGCCAAGGAGGAAGGAAAGAGGGACGGGAATGGAATGGGCGGGTGATGGAAAAAGTGACTGCCAGCCATTCCCTGGACTTGGGCCTGGAAGGCAGCTCAGTGTGGTTGCCGTGGTGACAGTCAGACAAGCACACTGCTGTTTCCCTGTCCTATGAACTGAAGAGTACTTGTTGTGCCTTTTCCTGCCTGCTCTGATACCCTCAGGCCCACATCTCGGATGGGGTACAGACCCCTAGGTTTAACTCTCGTGCCTCAGTTTCCCAGCCTGACCAAAGGAAGATAAAGAGAATGTGCTGGGTATTCCATTAGCCCCTGCAGACCTTCCAACCTTCCCCACCTGCTCTGCACCTTAGCAGGCTGACCTTTGTGGACCCCTTCTCCTGGGCTCCCTTGTCTTCTGGCTTCGGGTCAGCACCCCAGGGGGCTTCATCATCCTGGCTGGTTTCTCTCAACCCCACCTGCCCCTCTGTGATTAGCCCCTCCACCAAACTCTCCCTGATCACCCCTTTCTCTCTGTTGGCTGCTGGGGGCCTGACTACTGGAGAAGTCATCTTAACAAGGAGGAAGGAAGTGGGGTAGTCACTGAAGGACTCCTTTCTCTGCTGTGAGGCTCTGGCAGGGTGGCTATGTGGGTAGGTTAGCCTTGTAGGTGTAATCTGAGATGTACCCAGGAGGCTGCCCTGCCCAGAAATAGCCAGGCTGAAATCCTGAAGTTCAAGGGTCACTCTCTGGGTTAAAAAGTTTCTCTGTAAAGATCCCACATTCCCTGGGAAGGTGAGCACATTACCTTCATTCATTTCTCGACGTGTCTTAGTTTTAGCAGGTAAGAAGCTTGAACGTAAACTTCAAAATGCAAGGACTGTGGCTGTCTTCCTTGTGTAGACATGGGTGGCATGGGGCCTGGTGAAGAGTAGGCTTAAAATAATATCTGCTGAATAAATTCATTTCCCATTCAGTACATGTTTCTTGAGCACCTACTGTGTTCCAGGTGTTCTAGGTTCTTGGGATACATTAATGAACAAAACCAGTAAAGATCCCCCTCAAACAGAGAGACAGACAGTACATTTTATATACATACATATACATATATGTATGTGTGTGTGTGTCCAAAGCCTGCCACCCTCTCTAAAGAAACCCACTGAACCCCACAACCCCACCCAGACTTCCTCTGTCCCCACCGCTCTAAGCAGACCAATCTCTTTGTGTTTCCTTGGTATATCTGACCTCAGAGACAGTTGACAAGGAAAACAGAGACTCCTAACAAATGAGACAATTGTGGATCCTAGGAGTTTTTAAAGTGGATATTTTATAATAAACCCCACATTGGTGAAATTTCATGCAGTGTAACTGATTGTATTTAAAACACTCAGGTACTGGGGCTTCCCTGGTGGTCCAGCGGTTAAGACTTTGCACTTCCACTGCAGCGGGCGCAGGTTCGACCCCTGGTCGGGGAACTAAGATCCTGCATGCCAAGTGGCCAAACAAACAAAAAACCAAACCCAAACAAAACAAAACCCAAAAAACCAATCCAAGATGGAGATATAGGAGACTTCTGAACTCACCTTCTCCCACAAATACAGCAAATCTATAGTGACATGTGGAGAAATTCCACCAAAAAAATCCAGAAATCAGCTGAGTGACTTCTACACATTGGATGAATGAGAAAATATTCAAATCAAAATGGGTAGGAGGGGCTGAGACACACTGGCCATAAACCCCAACCTACACAATGCCATGCCATCAGGAGGGAACTCAACTCCCAGTGTCTCCCTGAGGAGCCAAGGCTTTGGATGTAATATCTTGCACCCCAACTTTTAAGACTTCCACCTTTGGGGGATGGACCCCCCAAAACACCTAGCTCTGAAAGTCAATGGGACTTGCATCCATGGGGCCCACAAGGCTATAGCAAACAAAGCAATAGTTCTTAATGAGCTACACCCCCCCCCACCCCCAAGGCTTAGTGCAGAGGGAGAAGACAGAAATCCCCATCTTCCAGTCTTTCCCTGAAGACTTTTATTTGCATATCTTAAAAACTGTTGCCTCAGCATCTGGCTTCCAATCAGTCTGCATCTGGATCTGCAGACTGAGATCTTCCACTTTGGGACACTGACAGTTCTTAGCACACCCTCAACTACTGGGAGCCATGGAGAACAAAGAAATCAGCTTGGACAATCACAAAGTCTTGAAAGACAACCAAGAACTCAGGGTGAGTTGAATGATAAAGTTCATCTGCTACTTGAGACCAGCCTGTCAAGATTGGGAGAGATGGCTGTCCTGTCTGTTGCACAGAAAACAACATGGAAAGTCAAGGAAAATGAAGAAACAGAAGAATATGTTTCAAGCAAGAGAACAAGATAAAGAAGTGGACATAAGCAATTTACTTGATAAAGTGTTCAAAATAATGGTCATAAAGATGCTCACTGAGGTCAGGAGAACAAGGCATGGCCAAAGTGAGAATTTCAACAAAGAGATAGGAAAATATAAGGAAGTACCAAGCAGAAATCACAGAGCTGAAGAATTCAATTATTGAACTGAGAAATTCAATAGAGAGGATCAACAGCAGACTAGATCAAGTGGAAGAAAGAATCAGAGAACTTGAAGACATGACAGTGGATTCCATCCAATTAGAGGAGCAAAAAGAAAAAAGGATAAAAAAGAGTAAAGATGGGCTTCCCTGGTGGCACAGTGGTTGAGAGTCTGCCTGCCGAAGCAGGGGATGTGGGTTCGTGCACCGGTCCGGGAGGATCCCACATGCCATGGAGCGACTGGGCCCATGAGCCATGGCCACTGGGCCTTCGCATCCGGAGCCTGTGCTCCACAGTGGCAGAGGCCACAGCAGTGAGAGGCCCGCGTACCACAAAAAAAAAAAAAAAAAAAAAAAAAAAGAGTAAAGATAGCTTAAGGGACTTATGGGACACCATCAAATGGACTAATATTCACATTATAGGAGTTCCATGAGGAGAAGAGAGAGAGGAAGGAGCAGAAAGTTTATTCAAAGAAATAATGGCTGAAAACTTCCCTCACCTGGGGAAAGAAACAGATATTCAGATCCAGTGAGCCTAGAAAGTTCCAAATAAGATGAATCCAAAGAGACCCACACTGCGACAGAGTATAATTAAATTGTCAAAATTAAAGACAAGGAGAGAATTTTAAAATCAGCAAGAGGATCGCTTCTTGTCCTTTTGGCTAAGATCAAGTGTAAAATCAGCAAGAAGAAAAAAAAAAAAAAACTTGCTACATACAAGGGAATCCCCATAAGACTACCTGCAGGTTTTTCAGCAGAAACTTTGTAGGCCAGAAGGGAATGGCATGATATTGACATATGCAAAATGATGAAAGAAAAAAAAACAAACCCTGCCAACCAAGACTACTACCCAGCAAACTTGTGTTTCAGAACTGAAGGAGAGAAAGAGTTTTCCAGACAAGCAAAAGCTGAGGCTGTTCATCACCATTAGACTGTCCTTAAAAGAAACGTTAAAGGGTGTTCTTCAACCTGAAATGAAAGGACACTAATTAGTAACGGAAAAACATATGAAAGTATAAATGTCACTGGTGTAGGTAAATATATAGTTAAATTCAAAAGACTCTAATGTAATGGTGGTGGGTAATTCACTTATAAATGTAGCATAAAGGTTAAAAGACAAAAGTATTATAAATAACTATAACTACATTAATTTGTTAATGGGTACCCAAGGTAAAAAAATATAAATGGTGACATCAAAAACATAAAATGTATGTGTGGGGAAAGTAAGAATGTAGAGCTTTAGTATGTGTCCAAAGTTAAATTGTTATCAGCTTAAAATAGGATGTTATAAATATAAGCTGTTTTATGTAAGCCTCATGGTAATCACAAAGCAAAAACCTACAGTAAATACACAAAAGAGAAAAAGAAAGGACTCCAAAGATACTACTATAGAATATCATCAAATCACCAAAGAAAAGAGTGAGAGAAGACGAAAGGAACAAAGGAATTACAAAATAGCCAGGAAACAATTAACAAAATGACAATAATGAGTCCATACCTATCAATGATTACTTTAAACGTAAATGGACTAAATTCTCCAATCAAAAGATATAGAGTGGCTGAATGCCATAAAAAACAAGACCAACTATATGCTGCCTACCAGAGACTGACTTCAGCCTTAAGGACTAATATAGACTGAAAGTGAAGGTATGGAAAAAGATATTCCAGGCAAATGGAAACCAAAAGAAAGCAGGGATAGTTATACCTATATCAGACAATATAGACTTTAAGCCAAAGACTGTTACAAGAGACAAAGGGGTCAATCCAACAAGAAGATATAACATTTGTAACTATTTATGTACCCAACATGGGAGCACCTAAATAAATAAAGCAAATATCAATAGACCTGAAGAGAGAAATAGGCAGCAATATAATAATAGTAGGGAACTTCACTACCTCACTTTCAACAGTGGACAAATCATCCAGAAGGAAAATCCATAAGGAAACATTATACTTGAGCTACACATTAGACCAGATGGACTTAACAGACATTTATAAAACATTCCATTTAACAGTATCAGAGTGCACATTCTTCTCAAATGCACATGGAAGAGTCTCCAGGATAGATCACATGTTAGGCCACAAAACAAGTCAATAAATTTAAGAAGATTAAAATCATATCAAGCATTGTTTCCAACCACAATGGTATGAAACTAGAAATCAATTATAAGAAGAAAACTGGAAAATTCACAAATATGTAAATATCAAACATGCTGCAGAACAACCAATGGGTTGAAGAAGAAATTGAAAGAGAAAAAAAATCTTGAGAAAAAAGAAAATGGAAATACAACATACCAAAACTCATGGGATGCAGCAAAAGCAGTTCTAAGTGGGAAGTTTATAGTGATAAATGCCTACATTAAGAAAAAAGAAAGATCTCCTACAAACAACCTAACTTTATACCCCAATGAACTAAGAACAAGCTAAGCCCAAAGTTAGTAGAAGAAAGGAAATTACAATGATCAGAGCAGAAATAAATGAAATAAAGACTAAATAGACAATTAAAAAGAGCAATGAAACTAAGAGCTGTTTTGGGGAAAAGATGAAGAAAATAGACAAAACTTTAGTTAGACTCATCAAGAAAAAAAAAAAGAGGACTCAAAATTACAAACGAAAGAGGAGACATTACAACTGATACAAATGACCACACAAATACAAAGGATCATAAGAGACTGCTATGAACAATTATATGCCAACAAATCGGACAACCTAAAAGAAATGGATAAATTCCTAAAAACATACAGCCTATCAAGACTGAATGATGAAGAAACAGACAATTTGAACAGACCAATTAGTACTACTAAGGAGATTAAATCAGTAATCAAATCCTCCCAAGATGGAAAAGTCCAGGACCAAGTGGCTTCACTGGTGAATTCTACAAAACACTTAAAGAAGCATTAATAAAAACACTTCTCAAATTCTTCTAAAAAATAGAAGAGTAGAAACACTTCCAAACTCATTTTATAAGGCCAGCATTATGCTGATATTAAAACCACTATGCCACTATGGAAAATGGTGTGAAGTTTCTTCAAAAAATTAAAAATAGAACTACCATATAATCCAGCAATCCCATTTCTAGGTGTCTATCCAAAGGAAAGGAAAACAGGATATCGAAGAGATATCTGCACTCCCATGTTCATTGCAGCATTATTCACAATAGCCAAGATATGGAAACAACCTAAGTGTCCACTGATGGATGAATGGATAAAGAAGATGTATATACAATGGAATATTATTCAGCCACGAGAAAGATGGAAATCCTACTGTTGGTGAAAACATGGATGGAACTTGAGGGCGTTATGCTAAGTGAAGTAAGTCAGACAGAGAAAGACAAATACTCCATGTTATTACTTATAGGTGGAATTTTAAAAAGAAAAAGAAAGTCAAACTCATAGAAACAGAATGTAGAAAAGAGGTTGCCAGGGCCTGGGTGTGGGGTGGGGAAGTAGGGAGAGGTTGGTAAAAGGGTACAAACTTTCAGCTATAAGATGAATAGGGTCTGAGGATCTAATGTAAGACAAGGTGACTTTAGGTGATAACAATGTATTGTATAATAGAAATTGTTAAGACAGTAGAACTTAAGTGTTCTTACTGAAAAACAAAAAAACAAAAAAATGAAAGATAAATATGTGAGGTGGTGGATGTGTTAATTAACTAGATAAGGGGAATCCTTTCATAATGTATATGTATATCAAACAACCACGATGTACTCCTTAAATATCTTGCAATTTTATATGTTGATTATACCTCATTAAGACTGAAATAAAATAAATCAGGTAGTTTATGTGTGTGTGTGTGTGTGTGTGTGTGTGTCAGTGTTCTTAATTGCAAAATATAAAACTCATTCATGTTTTGGTCAGAAAAGGAGTTTATTTTAGGATATTTGATTCCCAGGGAACTTCCAGTAGGACCAGAGAACCCAGCTTGCAGGCTACACAGACCCTATCTCTAACTAGATCAGCGAAGGCTTGTGTCCACCTTTGGTCATGGGCAGTGCATCTCGTATGGCCAACACTGGTCTCCCAGACCCTGGAACCTCCTCTCCAGCAAGTCCCAGACCCCCACGCCTCTATCTCCTTCATCGCCAGGAGATGCAGCCCCCCTGGCACCTGCTTCCTCACACTCTTTCTTCACTTCCCCAATTTTAAACCTCAGGTGGTTGCCTCTGGTGGGTGAAGCTTAGGTCACATGCCTGCTACCTGGCTACAAAGGAGGCTGGGAAAGCAAGTTTTCTGGCTTCTACCAGGCTCTGTCAGTCTGTGTGCTTGGTTTTAGCCAACAGAGACTGACTCTGGTTAACTTAAGTGGAGGGACATTTATTGCAGGAAAGACAGGAGGAAAGTGTGGGGAGAGGGAACGGGAAAGGGGGGAAGTCTTTTGAGGAGCATCTGCCATGTGCTCTGTCATCTGCATTCTTTTTTTTAATTCTCACATCAACCTTGTGAAGCAAGTATTGTCACTCTCACTTCACCGATGAAGAAACTGAGGCTCAGTGAGGTTAAGTGACTTGCCTAAGACTGTATAGCTAGTGAGTAGCAGATGTAGAGATAAATTCTAGAATTTTCTGATTTAAAATCCCATGCTGTTTCTGTGGTTTACTTTTCTCTATTTTTGTGTGCATGGATTGCCCAAAATCTCCAAATACTTTCGCCACTGCTGGAGTCCTGGCAACATCAGCAAGTGGGGTGGCTGCCAGGGGCTGTGGCGGCAGTGGCGGCAGGCAGCTGGGTTGTGCCTGTGTGGGCCCTTTGTAGTCAGGTATTTATAAACCTGGACCTTCTCCCTTGTAACAAATATCAGAGGTATTTCTTCTGGCTCTCAGACTCGGGAAGGGTACCTTCCCCTCTGTTCATAGGAATACTTCCAGGAGAGGCAGTTCCCCAGGGGTCAGGTGAGGCCAGGCCAGCCTTGGGGGTGAACTAAGGATCCTGGACCGCAGGTATCCTAGGGATTTGGGATATACCATAGGATCCCCGGCCCACAGCCCCTTCTGAGAGATACTGTCCTGGATCATGTGGCCCCGTCTCCTTTGGCCATGAATGGGTGGTCCAGCATCAGCACCCACCTGAGGGCAGCCCCACCACAGGCTGGCCAGGGGTCCTGGATGGGGCTTTGGTGTCAGGGCTGTGCCCACATCAGCGTGCTGGGGATGGGCTGGGCCTTGTGGTAGAAGGGGGGAGAAGCAGAAAGATGTCCAGAAGCAGCAGAAAAAGAGGCAGCCCACCCTAGAGGTGGTCGAGCTCTGGAGTGCCCTGGGTCCTGGGCAATGTCCCCTTCCTGAGTTACGGGGCCCCCAGTATGGCTGTTCCTGGGGGTCCCTGGAATCCTTTAGACCCTTGTTACTGTGAATTCCTTACAAGTACAGTTTTAGACCTAATTGAGTGAGTGACTGTGGTGACCAGATGAGGTGAATGAGGACAGTCCCAGATCGCAGAACCTGATGCGGTCTACCCACCACATCCTTGAGGGCCGCAGCTGGGGGGCTGTGGCTGCTCACACTTGGGCCCCTGGTTCCTGCGGTTCAGATTCACAGGGACGCCTCAGGGCCAGAGCCTGAAGAAGGGTAAGATGTGGACTAGAAGCCCGGGGAGAGGTAAAGGGGGGGCCAGAGGGACCAGGGGTGGCATGGTGGGCTTCCAGTCATGACAGCACCAGGGGCTTGGCCGTGGGGTGTGTTTTCAGTAGAGTGTTACTCACCAGAGTCAAAGCACTAGTTTGTATTTTAAAGCGTATATGTATTCATTTAACCATTTCAAAATTCAGAAGGCACAGACGGGAATCCGCTGAAAGTCTCCCTCCTTCCCGTCCGCCAGCTCCCCTCCCCCAGGCAACCATTGGAGAGTTGTCGGCATCCTTCCAGAAATGTTTCATGCACGTAGAAGCAAGCACACTCACATCCCCCTCTTATTACACAAATGTTAGCACACGATTCCCATTGTCCTGCGTCTGGTTTTCTTCATTGTGAATAACTGGCTAACTTTCCCCCTGGGTGAGGGTAAATTCGAGGTCATCCCTGTAGCAGGGGCAATTTCCCAAGCAACTTTCTGCCCGGCATGGTGGGCGGCAGCCCTTTCTGGCCAGGCCCTTAGGGAGGGTGTGTGTGCGAGTGTGTGTGTGTGTGAGTGTGAGAGAGTGTGTGTATGTATGTATGAGAGTGTGTGTATGTGTGTATGTGAATGTGTGTGACTGTGTGTACATGTATGTGTCTGTGTGTGAACGTGTGTGTATGTGAGTGTGTGTGTATGAGTGTGTGTATGTGAATGTGTGTATATGTGAGTGTGTGTATGTGTGTGTGAGTGTTGTGAGTGTACGTGAGTGTGTGTGTGTGTGAGTGTGCGCGCGTGTCTCTAGAAAGACCTCGGGAGAGCCCTAGTGCAGCAGCCCCACACTGCACTCTGGTTCTAGGTTTGTTGTCTTAACCCTCCTCGGACTTGGTTTCCTTCCCACAAGGAGGGTGACAAAAATATCCCTTGGGGTTGTCGCAAGGGTGGCATGAGGATGTGCTGGGAAACCGTCTTGTGACTCGTCATGTCTGTGAGGGGAGGGATTATTCTCGGCTGGACAGAGTGGAAGGGCTTCTCCCTTTCCCCTCAAGGGTGGGTCTGCCCTTCTCGGCTGGCCTCCTGCCCACCTCCTCATTCCCCGGACGGTGACATCATCTCCTCCGGGGGAGTAAAGGGAAGGTGGTGTCCCAGCCTCCCACTCCCACCCACCTACCCACTGACTGGCATCTGCCCCACCTCCCCTCCCTCCCGCCCTCCCTTGGGCACCTGAAACCTTCCGCCTCTGCCCCCTACTCCCCAGGTCTTCCACCTTCCCCTCCTTCGGGGCTCCTTCCAGCCAGCATTCCAACATGCTCAGATTTTTCCTGTTTTAAAAAGTAAACCCTCCCTGACTCCCACATCACCGTCAGCTGCTGTTTTTCTCCCCCACTTCGGCGTCAAACTCCTTGAAAGATGAGCTTAGGCTCAGAACATCACCCCCTCCAGCGCCTTCACTCCTCGGCCCGTCATGTTTTCTAATCGAACGTTTATCGAGCTCTGTGTATCAGGTGCTGTTCTAGGTGCTTGCGTGGGGTGACCCACTGAATCCTCAGAACAGCCACCCAAAGAGGCAGGTACTATTACTAAGCCATTTGACAGATGAGGAAACCGAAGGGGAGAGGCTAAGTGTGGTCACACTGAGCAGAGCCCACACCCAGGGAGGGAGTGGCTTCAAAACCAGGCCGTCTACCTCCCGCGGGCGTGGCCCCAGGAAACGGGTCAGCAACCAGCTCCTGGTCCAAACAATGGCACCTGCCGGTGGGTTTTGCCTCTCCCGTCCTGCCTTGGCTTGGGACGCTTTGGTTTCTTCAATCTTGGTGTTCCTCTTTCTCTTCCCATACTGCTCCCTTCCCTTGGGTGAGAGCACCCATTCCAGGGATCACTGTGGGCTCACCGACCTCCTTCTTATGTCCCCACCGCAGCCCCCAGATCTGCCTTCTGACCCGAGTCTCTTGCTGCCGTTGCCACTCTACTGGCCATCCTCCTTTGGATGCGGCAGAGGTATTCTAAACAGCCCCCAACTGGATGCAGGTCATGCTCAGAAGTTTGTATTTCCTCATTCAGGTGTGGGAAGCCAAGGAGGGCTGCTAGTCAGAGATGGGGAGGGGCCGGGGGTGGGTGGCGTTTGATCAGATTAGGGCTTTAGAAAGACTCCAGCCCTGCACTGTTCACCGTGTCAGTTAACTCCTCTGTAGCACCAGGGGTCTCAGCTTACAGGTCACTTTCTCAGGAGGTTTTTCCTTAAGCCCGTCTAAGCCTGTCTCCCTGTGTGCTCTCCAAGTCCTCGTCCGGCACTGTCAGATTGCTTCTCACTCTAGACTGGAATTGTCCATTTCCTGGTTTGTGGCCCTGCACCCCATGTTTGGTGGGTTTGTGGCCCCCCATGTTTGGCGAGTCTGTTTCCCTTTAGATCTGATGGCACCATGCCTTGCATGCGGAGAGCGCTCCATAAATGCGTGCTGAGTGGCACATTGATGACGCAGATCTGTGTGGAGCTGTGGGAGGCAAAGGAGTTGCAAGGTGGTGGTTTAGGTCAAGAGAAATCAAGTGGGGGGAGGGATAAAGTAGGTGCTTGGGATGAACATACACACACCACTGTACATAAAATAGATAAACAAGGACCTACTGTCTAGCACAGGGAGCTACCATCAGTATTTTGTAATAACCTATAAGGGAAAAGAATCTGTTTATTTTATCTCTACTATATATAAAATAGATAAACAACAAGGACCTATGTATAGCACAGGGAACTATACTCAATATTTTGTAATAACCGATAAGGGAAAAGAATTATATACAATGTTGTGTGTATATGTATACACATACATATACACACAAAATATATATACACACAACATTGTATATAATACAAATCTGTGTCCAGCGTGTCTCAACTTCCCCTTCAGGGGCCGTGAGAAGAGCCTGAGTTCAAATGGGGAGGATCTGGGTTCATATCCCGCTCCACCACCTGCTGCAGTGTGATCTAGAGAAAGTTCCTTAACCGGCTTGTTTCTCATTGACATAGGTCACCTGAAACCACAGGACAATGGGCCAGGGCTCTGCTCCTGCTCTGTCCCCACCTGTCCTTGGGCAAATGGGCCCCCTCTCTGTTCCCCAACTGCAAGATGAGAGCCGTGGCCAGACCCTTTCCAAGGGCACTTCCGTGTTTAAGCCCCTTTACCTCCATGTATACTTAGATTTTTGCCTCTGAAAGTTCAACCCAGCAGGGAACATCTCTCCCGGAGGAAGAAGGTGGTGATGTTTCACCCGGCCATGGCCATCGTACACCCACAAGACAGCACGCCCCTGCCCACCCCCGAGGAGCAATGACAGAAGCTGTTTATGCAGATGGAACAGCCCTCAGCACAGAGTGTGTCATCCACCCGACCCTCGGAGCTGCTTGGGAATCACACTGACTCTGGGTACCTAGGCTGGAAGATCTGATAAGACCCACAGCTGATAGAACCCCACAGTTTTTGTGCAAAGCTCATCTCTTTCAGCTTCACAACAGCCCTGGGGTCAGTGACCTTGACTGCAGGGTGGGCTGTCAGCCTGGAGCCCCAGGAAGAGCTGGTGTTTTGGTTCAAGATTGAAGGCTGCCTGCTGCAGGATGTCTTCTTGCTCAGAGGAGGTTGGCCTTTTTTTCTACTCAGGCCTTCGACTCATTGGATGAGACCCACCCACATTATGGAGGGCAGTCTGCTTTACTCAAGTCCACAGACTTAAGTGTAAATCCCATCCAAAAACAGCCCCACAGAAACACCCAGAATAATGTTTGTCTGCATATCTAAGCACTGTGGTCTAGCCACAGTGACACATCAAATTAACCATCGCAGGGGCTTTCCTGTTTCATCCCTGCAACCTGGGAGGTAGGTATTGGGGTCTCCATTGAAGGTGCGGAAGCTGAGGCTCAGAGCCGTGATGAGGTTAAGTCAGGGCTGCGGTGCATGCCGTCGCAAAGGGGCATCTCCCGTGACTGCACTGAGAAAGTTCTCTGGTTGCTACTTGGAAACCAGCACCCAAGGTGCCCAGAGCAGTGACCCATGAGGTCGTGATCAGAACCTGTTGGAAAGGGATAAGGCTTTCAATTTTTATTCATGACTCTGTTCCTTCTAAGACGGACAAGGGTCTGGGCTTGGGGATCGTGTATCAACTAAGCAAGCTATTTATGATAATAACAATATCATCATCTTACTTTGATTTGGTGCTTTATAGTGTTATAGCTTCAGCGTGTGTCAAAGCTGAGCATCCACAGTGAAGAGGGGAAATACCTCTCTGCTCTTTGTGTTGTAGATCATTAGAAGGAATCTGCATATCAATAAGCTAAGCACATCAAGACCACTTACGGTGCTGGAAATATTCCTAGTGGAAATAAAGATGAATCCTTTTTTTTTTTTTTTTTTTGCGGTACGCGGGCCTCTCACTGTTGTGGCCTCTCCCGTTGCGGAGCACAGGCTCCGGACGTGCAGGCTCAGCGGCCATGGCTCACGGGCCCAGCCACTCCGCTGCATGTGGGATCTTCCCGGACCGGGGCACGAACCCGTGTCCCCTGCATCGGCAGGCGGACTCTCAACCACTGCGCCACCAGGGAAGCCCAGGATGGATCCTTTTTATTTATGGAACAAGTTTTCCCAGGCTTCATTGGACTGTGGGTACTCAAGAAGTGACAATTATGTTAGTAACTAAAGAAAAAAAAAAAAAAACAGAAGGGAGGCTCTGGGCAGCTGGGTCAGCACATCTGTCGACATCTAGATAATACTGGCTGGTTTCTTCATCCTCTATTGTGGAAAGTCCAACGTCTTCCCCATCCTTTCTAAGGCGGCCTGGGGTGGAGGTCAGGGTGCCTTCTCTTGGTCAAGTGACCCTGATGTCCTGCTTCTTCCCGGACAGCGATGCCGTTTGTCAACCTAGCAACCTTTTCCCTTTGTTTCAAAATCCACCTTCTCCCGCCCCCCCGCAAGGCATCCGTGTCTGTGGCAGGCTTGCCAGGTGCCCAGGGAGATGGAGAGAATGGCCAGAGCAGCAGTGACGGCCGCAGACTGGCTATTAGCCCACAGGTTCTTATGAAACTAGCTTCCTGCGACATTTCCGGCATTTCTGCAGCCCGGCTCTGGCTCCCTGTTATTTAGCATCCCTCCCTCTTTCCCCACCTTCACTCCTCTTCCTTCCTTTGCCCTCTCATCACTATCCGCTTCTTCTCAGAAACAAAAATTAAATTCCTCCCACTTTCTTTTGTGGGGAAATTCCACCTTCTCTCGCCCAGAGCGCTCATCTCGGCTCCAGGCCTCGCCCCTGCTGTCCCGGGAGTGGGCAGAGAGGCTGGCCTCCTTCCTCCTGAGTCCGGCTCCTTCCCCCACAGGAGCTGGCACTGCTCTTCCCAGCACCGGCCAGGTGACAAGGCCGCCTGTCTAGCCTGGGCAGGTGAATCTCTATTGTGAGGACAGATCCCCATCTACCTCCGCTGGAGGCCCCCGGCTGTGACCCCACACGACTTTGGGACCCTGTGACTTGTCCACAGTGAGTGGGCACCCTGGCTTGAGGGCAGGAGGGTCTGGTCTGGGAAGTGCACTGGACATTCTGGTGTCCGGTCAACTCTGTGCTCAGTTGGGCACCCAGCACAGCGTCCACAGTATCCCCCTCCACTGGGAATACTTCAGGCTCTTGTATTCGGTGCCCCTCCTCTGCCTCTTAGGCACCTATGTACCCTGTTTCCTGTTATGGGCACTGAAGGCTGGACATCAAGCACCAGGGAGTTCAGATTCCCAGACTCCGGAGGCCTTTGCATTCCTGAGAGGCGTGTGCCTGGCAGAGGAGGCTGGTACTGTGGGCTTTGGAGGCAAACAGACGTGGCTTAAATCCTGACTCCATCCCTTACTCTGTGGTTTTGGGCAAATTACTTAACCTCTCTGAGCTGTAGTTTCTTCATTCGTAAAAATGGGCGTTAGAGCATCTCTGTCATGAGTGCTGCTGAGAGGATCCATATTGGTGAGATACGGCAGTATCTTGGCCCGAGACCTACCTGTTCAGTTCCAGGTCCAGGGAGCAGAGAGCCTGGACCCTGCCCTCTATAGCCTCAGAGAAAAGTCCCACGAGAGGCCATTGGGAGATCTGATCTGTGGTTCCAGCCAAGCTCATTAATGAAGGCAGCGGGGGCTGTTTCCCCTTGGAAGCAGTTCTATGTGGCCAACCTGAGCCCTGGGGGTCCAGGAAGCTCATTCATGCAAGTCAAGATGCTCCACTTCCCTGAATAATCCCCCCAGATAACTCAGCCTTGGGCGTGGCAGGGATGCCCTCTTCTGTGTTTGGAGCCTTCCTCTCCGTGTGAGCTGGCAAACTGCACTCCAGGGTGGGCAGCCTTTGTTTAGGTGAATGCTTGTGGTCTCTTAGCCAGAGTTTGGACAGGAGAGGAGGGTAGAAAGAAAGAAACCAAGCTCAGTGTATTCTTGCAATAATTTTTAGTGATACCTTCTGTGGGTGAGGCCGTGCTACCTCTAGACTGGGGTGGGGGTCCCCATTTCCCCACTCCCCACCCAGTGTGCTCTTCCACCCTCTACCCCCTGCATGGACTTGACCCCAGGAGCTCTGGGCCCCGCGGCCAGGCCTCAGTTCCAGGGGTCAGCTTGTGCCGCTGGCCGGTGTGGGATCATGGGAGACTGAGCTTCCGGAATGGTGCTGACATGCTGATTTTGTGTGACTCCAATTGTCTATCTAGGTAGGAGCCCAGAAGAAGAATATCTGGGTAGGGGCTCAGCCATCCTGGAGGTGGCCCTAGTGGCAGGACAATCCAGACAATATCCTGCCCTCCAGGAGCCTATATTCTCCTTGGGGGAGACAAACTGGGGTCACTGGGCTGTGAAAAGAAAGAAAGCAGGTTAAGGGGGATAGATTACAATGAGGAGGCCAGCTGGGGAGTCCCCCTGACAGGATGGCACTTGAAGAGCGGTGAGAAGTATGCCGGCATGTATCTGGGGGAGAGATTTTCAGGCAGAAGAACCGGAAGGTGGCAGCCTGCTTGGCCTGAGCCAGAGACAAAACGGTGAGGACAGAGAGGTAGTGGGGACCAGATGCAGCAGAGAGCTTGCGAGCGCTTGTAAGGACTGGCTTTCGCTCCAAGAAAGATGCAAAACCGTTGCGGGGTTTGAGCAGAGGAGTAGGTGATCTGATGTATAGTTTTAAAAGCATGACTCAGACCCATTCGTGTTCACTGCTATATAGTATTTCATCATGGGACAAAAACAATTTACGTGTCCCCTCTCCCGCCGGGAAGTCTCTGGCTGCTCTTTGCAATAATAAACAGCCCTGTTAAGAACAAGGGTTTGGGGCTTCCCTGGTGGCGCAGTGGTTGAGAATCTGCCCGCTAATGCAAGGCACACGGGTTCAAGCCCTGGTCTGGGAAGATCCCACATGCCGCGGAGCAACTAGGCCCGTGAGCCACAACTACTGAGCCTGCGCCTCTGGAGCCTGTGCTCCGCAACAAGAGAGGCCGTGATAGTGAGAGGCCCGCGCACCGCGATGAAGAGTGGCCCCCGCTTGCCACAACTAGAGAAAGCCCTCGCACAGAAACGAAGACCCAACACAGCAAAAATAAATAAATTAATTAATAAACTCCTACCCCCAACATATTCTTAAAAAAAAAAAAAAAAAAGAACAGGGGTTTACACGTCTCCTAGTGAGCCCATGTAAGCACTTCTGTTGGGTAGGTACCTAGGAGAGGAATCTCTGATGGATAACATCATTTTATGATGTCATAAAAAAATGCCAAGTTGTTTTCCAAAGTGGTGGTGGCTATTTACACTTCTCCTGGCCATACCCAAGAGAGCTGGTTGCTGTATTTATCTCCCAGTTTAGAGATCCTTCCCAGACTCCCCTCCTGAACCTCATATATGGAACTTCTGACCATGGATTCCTCTGTTTGGATTGCTGACCGATGTGGGTAAAATTCGATGCCTGGTTCCCTCGCCAGCAAATCTCTTCCTAAAGTTCTGCCCTGATCAGTAAAAGGCAGCTCCACACTTTCCACGGCTCAGGTCAAACACCTTGGTGTCCTCCTGACTCCTATCAGCAAATCCTATTAGATTGACCTTCCTACTTAGATCCTCCTCCCCTACCACCCTGGTCCAAACCACCATCCTCTCTCACCTGGATGAATCCAATAGTATCTTAACCTGCATCCTCTTCCTTGGTTTCCCTAGAATCTAGTCTCCACACAGAGGGAGCTTTTGAAGACCTGAGTCAGATCAGGACCCTTCCTCTCCCCAAACCCTGCAATGGCAGCCCACCTCCTTTAGACTAAAACCCAAAGTCCTTGGAATAGCCTATGAGACCATCCGTCTCTTGTTTCCTGTCTGACCCCCTCTCTGTGACTCTCTTGATCTCGCTGGCCTCTGCACTGTCCCTGGGACCCGCCGGCACCCTGCTGCCTTAGGCTTTTGCACTGGCTGTTATACTGAAACAGCTTCAATGTTCTGCTTTATTTGTTTATTGTCTGTTTCCCTCAATAAAAAGCGCTTCACAGGCAGGGCCTTTGTTTTTTCACTGTTGTATCTCCAGCACCTAGAACAGTGCTTGGTACAGTGTGGGTCCTGGGTTGCTGTTGATTGAATGAATCATTGAGTAGATGATTATGATGAGCTGTATAATCTAAACCAGACAAAGAGGAAGTGACATCAGGAGGGGTGAGAGGCAGGGGCAGGTGGCAAGGTCAAGGGATGGAAGGCTCTGGATAGCGTGGGAAAATGGTTGCATTTAAAGTTCTAGAGGAGGGAGTTTGAGAGACAGGAGGAGATGAGACGGTGCATACCTGGACTGAGTGATGAAGGGGCTTTTTGTTCTCCTGCCTCACTGGCTACTTCGTCTCAGTCCACCTTTGCTGGTTCCTCCTCAGCTTTTTGGTCTCTAAGACTGGGGCAAAGTCATGAAAAAAATCTAGGCCAGTGTCTTTCAAAGTGAGAGACACAGCCCATCAGTGGATTGTAAAATTAAGTTAGTGCATCTATAAAAATGAAATAGAACGGAACAGGAAGTAGCAGAGATCAATGTGTGTAGGAAGGGTAAGTTTCGTATGATAAAGCCTTATTTTATTGAGGTCTGTACCCATGGTGTATGTGTGCCCTGAGTCACGCATATGATTGGGTCATAGACAAACAAATCTGAAAGTCATTGGCGCTGAGAGTGGGTGAGGAGGTGGAAGAACTCAGAGGCCAGGTGACTGGAAGAATTTTATTGTGAATCTTGAAATCACCAGTGCTTCATAGGGGTAGTGCTGGAGAGGATACTTTAGCAGGGTCAAAACTCTTCAAGAAATGCCCAAGAGTCTGAAGGTGGTCCTTCCTCCTTGCCCCAAGATTTCTGGGTCTCTTTCCAGTGGTCCCCCAACCCTGAGCAGCTGCTGGCTCCTTGCCCACCAGAGATTCCAACCTGCCTCAGTATCCTAGCAACCTGCCTCCAATGCTGGGTCGCAGCCCCGGGGTGGGTTTCCTCACTCAGACTTCTCACTCTTTCCAAGTGTGTTCATCAGGACAGCAACACAATGTCAAGGTCAGTCACCATCTTTGAAACCCCTCTATGTGCCTACAAGCAACCCTGCAAGGCACAAATTACTTCTCATTTTATAGGGGAGAGTCGGGAGTTCAGAGGTTGAGTGCCTTGCGCAAGGTCACTCAGCATCAAAGGCAGCATTTGAACTCAGGTCCATCTCCCTCCTCAGTGTAGCCTTTGCAAAGCACCTCCCAACCGCCCCCACCAGCTGACTGATCTCCTCTTACAGACCATCCTCACAGCATAAGATTCAGATTTCATGCTTCAATACAACTACAAAGCACCTATTTCATAGATGTTGGATTCTATAGCTCTGACACCAGTTCTCCAACAGCAGCTGGGTATCCTACAGGTCAACATCGTTCTGACACCATCTACCCGGAGAAAGCATCGGATTCCCACAGGTTGGGGGCTCAGTCCCACAAGACCGCTCACGCCCCCACCCACTTCAGATGTCAGTGCACATCCAAGTCATTACTGTGCTCTGACTGACTGGCTATACATCAGAGGTTCCCACTGCCCCGTCCGTGGGTTCCATTAATTCGCTAGAACGGCTACGAGAACTCAGGGAACCAGTTCACTCACTAGACTATGGGTTTATTACAAACGATATTAAAGCATAGGAATCAACAGCCAGATGAAGAGATACATGCGGTGAGGTGTCCAAGGCAGAAGCTTCTGTCCCTGGGGAGCCTGAGGCCCAGCACGGCACACGTGGATGTGTTCTGGTTCACCAACTTGGAAGCTCTTCACACCCCATCCTTTTGGGCTTTTATGGAGGCTTCATTATGTAAACATGATTGACTCAATCATTGGCCATTGGTAGATTCAACCTCTAGCTCGTCTCCCCTTAGCAGAGGTCAAGGGGTGGGACTGAAATGCCCAACCCTCCAATCACCTAGTTGGTTCCCCTGACAACCAGCCCCATCTTCAGGTGCATTCCAAAAGTCACCTCATTAACATAACCTCAGGTGTGGTTGAAAGGAGTTGGTTAAAACAGTACACCTTTATTGTTCTTATCACTAAGGAAATTCCAGTGGGTTTTAGGAGCTCTGTGCCAGAAACAGGATGAAGACCAAATACATTTCTTGTTATAAATCACAATAGCACAGGTTTTCCCACAGAGCTGAAGTGTAAACATTAAAATTCTTGAATGGCTACTGTCCCCACAGAATGCCAGCCCTGCACCCAGAGCTGTGATGATGGGGATGCAGAGAAAGAGGGAAGACCTGGTCCTGGCGCTGTAGAAGGTTACCATCAGGGGACTTGAGGCCTTAGGGAGCTTCCACACTTAACAAGTGACAAAACTGAGGCCTGTGTCACAAGGCAGGACACAACGGCTTCCTCTGGGAAGGGAGCAGGACCTCTGACCATCAGCGGGGGTCCTCTGCCACAGCTACTGAGGCGGGTGAAGAGGATCTGAGCCGGCCTAGAAGGAAGGAGGGACCTAGGGAGGAAGAGAGGGAGAGTCTTTCAGTGGGTAGTGCTGGGCCCAGTAAAGAGCTGATTGGAAGGAGACTCGAGTGGGGCAGGGCCTGCATTCGGGATGGAGAGGTATGTGCATTTGGGGAGAAAGAAAGAGACCAGATTATAGTGCCTTGAATGTGTCAGTCTGCTTTGTTTTGTGTTTGGAACTCTGATGCAGATGGGCTCTACCTGTAACAGGGAAGAGCCAAATCAGGCTACATGTTGGATCTGTTTCTTTTACTTTAACCTTTGCTCTCCAGCTGCTTTTGTTCACTAAAAGGATACTGTCTCTACATAATGGCCTACCTCGGGGAACCCTGCCCCTCTGCCTGAATGTTAAATCAAAGTGCCTTTGTTCAGGGAAACATCCAGACCCTGTCCATCTGTGGATGGCTTCAAGAAAGAAGAAATTAACACACACCCTCCCTGAGGCTGGCCATTCCAGGGGATATTTGCAAAATTTATGACCTTTTTACTTTACTTCCTCATCTCCTCCCTCTCTCTGTGTTATAAAAGAAACTGCCATCCAAACCCTGATAAGATGGTTATTTTGAGACTTTAGTCTGCCAATTCACTGGTCTGTCATGTGACGAGCAGAGTGAGCTTGGACTCAGTAACATATCTGGGACCTCACTGCTAAATCACTGGGTTCTGGGATGAATCCCACAGTATCCCATGGCATGGATAAAGGAATGAGCTTTATTTATTTATTGGGGGGTGGGGACAGGAAATATTGACAAGTCCAGGGTCAGCAAGACCAAGTTGGCATGTTTCAGGGAAGAGCCCCTGGCCCTTTTTGTAGGGCAAATTCTAAAGCAGCCTTGTTAGTGAAGGACATGTCAGCGCAAGTTCGTGTGCCCGACGCACCGCGAGGCCAAACATACCAAAACGTCGGAGTTTGGAGCAGAGAAAGGTTTATGGCAGGGCCATGCAAGGGGACGGGTAGCTCATGCCCTAAGAAGCCCCGAGCTCTCCGAAGGGTTTCGGCAAAGCCTTTTTAAAAGCCAGGTGCGGGGGGGGTGGGGGGTGGGGTGGGGGCGGGGTCGCAGGGTCTGTGATCAGCTCGTGCACAGTTCTCTGATTGGCTGATGGTGAGGTAACAGGGCCGGGTCACAGGGGTTCACATGACCAATCCTTAGGCTCCAGGAGGCCTGGGGCTACGTTCTCAGGCCATCCAGGGGTTTACATCTTCTATTTGGTGGGGGGTTTCACATCTGCA
The DNA here is from genome assembly GCF_964165515.1 of Mesoplodon bidens. Classification (NCBI taxonomy): domain Eukaryota; kingdom Metazoa; phylum Chordata; class Mammalia; order Artiodactyla; family Ziphiidae; genus Mesoplodon; species Mesoplodon bidens. The sequence continues at coordinate 5,399,348 of NC_138167.1, read as the reverse complement.
AAACAACTCAGGAAATGTACATCAAATACTGTTACGTAGGTCCTTCAGAGAGGAGCTAAAGCAGAGGGTACGGGGGAGGCCCCCATGGGGTCCTGATCGGTTACAGACCCACAAGTTGCTTGGGGTCAGCCAGCCTGGGTTTTGGTGCTTGACGGGCACTGGGAACAGCCCAGCACCTGGAGACCTCGGCCTAGGACGTGGCTGTTCCCTGTGAGTTGTGGGAAGCTGAGCGTGGGGCAGCCCCTCCCGCTCAGAGCAGGGAATCCCAGAGCCGCTTTCAGACAGCCCTGCTCCTGGCAGAGCTGGGCCTGAGGATTTTGTAATCTTCGAGGAGGTGAAGTTCCAACATTCTCGTTACCTTACCTTCGGTGTAGCCTCGTGGGAGGAGTCAGAGCCCTGGGATTCAACATAACAATTCCACCAGTGCGTGCCTACTATGTGGCGGGCACCTTATACTTGCACCTAGTGGGTTAGCAGGGCCCGTGGGTTGCAGAACAAGACTCTGCCTTGTTCCTAACTTGTGCTCCGTGGGGCAGTTCTCTCTGGCCCAGCAGTGACGTGCAGTCCCAACACTTCCCTGATGACTTTTAGGATAAGATCTACAGCGGTTTCGAGTTGCAAAACAGCCTTCATTACAGAATGGCAAGGTTCAGTCTCAGATAATAGCCACAGCTTCCAATTATAGCCAGTTATGACTGTTTTCTTTGGGCCTGGAGGGAACTGCCCCTGGGGGAGGGGCATGGCTCACCCCTGCTCTCCTAAGTGTTTTTCCTGAGTTCCCAGTCGGTGAAGGTTCAGGAATCCCATGCCAAGGATCAGAGGTGTAGGACGTGGTACTCCCAAAATCAGCTTCTTGGCAGCCGGCAGAGGTACCAGCAGCAGCGGGTCCCTCCTTACAGTCTGTCCCAACTCTCAGGGCCCCTCTTCTGAGCTTCTAGGGCCCGGGAACCCCACATCTGCTCTCTGTTCCCCTAGCCCTAGGGTTGGTAGCTGTTTCCCGTGGTTATTATTATTTTTTTATTGGGGTATAGTTGCTTTACAAGGTTGGGTTAGTGAATCAGCTGTACTTATACATACATCCCCTTTTTTGGATTTCCTTCCCATTTAGGTCACCACAGAGCATTAAGTAGAGTTCTGTGTGCTCTACAGTATGTTCCCATCAGTTATCTATTTTATACATAGTATTAATAGTGAATATATGTCAATCCCAATCTCCCAGTTCATCCCACCCCTCCCCTTTCCCCCTTGGTTTCCATACACTTGTTCTTTACGTCTGTGTCTCTATTTCTACCTTGCAAACAGGTTCATCTGTACCATTTCTAGATTCCACATATATGCGTTAATATATGGTATTTGTTTTTCTCTTTCTGACTTACTTCACTCTGACAGTCTCTAGGTCCATTCATGTCTCTACAAATGACCCAATTTCGTTCCTTTTTAGGGCTGAGTAATATTCCGTTGTATATATGTACCACATCTTTATCTGTTCATCCGTCGATGGACATTTGGGTTGTTTCCATGTCCTGCCTATTGTAAATAGTGCTGCAATGAACAAAACTACAATGAGATATCACCTCACACTGGTCAGAATGGCCACCATCAAAAAATCTACAAACAATAAATGCTGGAGAGGGTGTGGAGAAAAGGGAACCCTCGCACTGTTGGTGGGAATGTAAATTGATACAGCCACTATGGAGAACAGTATGGAGGTTCCTTAAAAAACTAAACATAGAATTACCATATGACCCAGCAATCCCACTACTGGGCATATACCCTGAGAAAACCATACTTCAAAAACACACATGTACCCATGGTTATTATTTCTGCATTCCCTGCTTTCTCTTTTTGATTTTTCAGTCCTCCAAAACTTGTTTAACCAGTTCCCTATATTAAATTCTCTCTGATGAATTAACTATTTTGGACTCTGTCTTCTTGACCAGACCGTGATTATATACTGGTTATTTAACAATTTCCAACCCACCACAATTGAAAGCAGATGTAAATTATACTGAATATAACAACCAGTTATTTATGAAGGAAATGATGAAATATTTGCTTATGTCAGCCAGGGTTTGATAAAATACTACTCTCCAGGGGAGAGAGATTTGTACTTAACTGAAGTGCTATGACCTTTCTTCTCTGCCTTTGCTTTACACCAAATGTTGCCCAGAATGTCATTCATGGACCAAACTATGAACTAAGCAAGAGCTGACACCAAGTTTCAAAACTGCTTAAGCCACGCCCCCCACCCCATTACTATAGCGACCCATAGGTCAGAGGTGTTATCTGTAAGGATAGTTAAGGAGTCAAAAGATAATTGAAGGCAGGTTACAAGCAGAGGGTTTTTTTGTTTTTTTTTTTAACAATTTGTTCCCTTACCTGCTGCTCTGTAAGACAAGCTCAAGAATTTCTGTTAGTCACCAGTTTCTGTTAACACTGTGGGGTACGGTTTCCTTTTCCAGAATGTCATGTAGTTGGAATCACACAGTTGGTAGCCTTTTCGGATTGGCTTCTTTCACTTGGTAATATGCATTTAAGGTTCCTCCAGGTCTTTCTGCAGCTTGATAGTTCATTTCTTTTTAATACTTTTAATTTCCAAAACTACCCCAGAGATATGTTTTATCAGCTCCAACTTACACATGAAGAAACCAAGGCCAAGGACCATGTTTGCTGAATGCCAGGGACAGGTCTTTTGAATGTACATCTGTTTCAGTGTCTCTGCCCTGTGGGGGACCAGAACTTGTCACCTCCAAATGTGTCTCTTTGGCATGTTAATTTTTTTAAGCGAGTTATTTTCTAAGAAACAGGAGACCTGAAAGAAACTCTGCAAACCAAGGAGGAGTCACCCTTGTGTAAGAAACACTGACATTTATAAGGGAAATCTCCATTTCTAAGATGTCTTTCTTGTTGTACCAGGAAGAGAATGACCAGATCTCTAGAAACTCTAGAAACATCATTGGAGAAGCAATGACTTTAAACTGAATCACAGGGGCTTCCCTGGTGGCGGAATGGTTAAGAATCTGCCTGCCAATGCAGGAGATACGGGTTAGAGCCCTGGTCCAGGAAGATCCCACATGCTGCGGAGCAACTAAGCCCGTGAGCCACAACTACTGAGCCCGTGAGCCACAACTACTGAAGCCCCCGTGCTCTAGAGCCTGTGCTCCACAACAAGAGAAGCCACTGCAATGAGAAGCCCACGCACCGCAAAGAAGAGTAGACCCTGCTCGCTGCAACTAGAGAAAGCCCGTGTGCAGCAGCGAAGACCCAATGCAGCCAAAAAGAAAATTAAATAAATAAATAAACCGCATCACAACCTTACCCTTGTTTGCTGGGCTTTTCCTGGTCACCTCCCCTAACTGGCTCTCCCCGCCCTCCGCATCCTCTTTTGTCTTCTGCTGAGGGTAGTATTTAAGGTGAGGCTTACTCAGGTTTCCATCTCCCACGTAGGCGGGTTAGAAACTTTTGTTTGATTTTCTCCTGTTAATCTGTCTCATGTCAATGTAATTCTTAAATCAGCCAGAGGAGCCTGGAGGGTAGAGGAAAATGTCTTCCTCCCCGACAGCCCCTCCCCCATGGCTGTGGGTCTTCTCTAGGCCAGCCTGGGCTTTGTGGTCCTGGGCAAGTCCACGCCTTGTTTTTTTTTTTTTTTAATTTTACTTATTTATTTATTTATTTTTGGCTGCTTTGGGTCTTTGTTGCCCCATGCGGGCTTTCTTTAGTTGAGGTCAGTGGGGGCTACTCTTCGTTGTGGTGTGCAGGCTTTTCATTGCGGTGGCTTCTCTTGTTGCGGAGCACGGGCTCTAGGCATGGGGGCTTCAGTAGTTGTGGCACACGGGCTCAGCAGTTGTGGCACACGGGCTTAATTGCTCCGCGGCACGTGAGATCTTCCTGGACCAGGGCTCGAACTGTGTCCCCTGCATTGGCAGGCAGATTCTTAACCACTGCGCCATGAGAGAAGTCCCATGCCTCTTTGCCTCTTGATTGCCCCATGTGTTGAGAATGTAGAATAATCCACGTGTCTCCCTGTCGATTGAAAGAAAAAATGCACAACCTAAAAGTTGAGAATTATGTTTTATGTGGTGGATTTTCTGAGGACAAGCTCAGAAGACAGCCTCTCGGGTAGCTCTGAGGGACTTCTCTGAAGAGGTAAGGGGGGAGCCAGGATACACAGGAGTTTCTGCAAAAAATCCCAGGTAGTCGGAACAGCAAAAATTACTGTTGGATTCCCTGGCGGTCCAGTGGTTAGAACGCTGTGCTTCCACTTCAGGGGGCATGGGTTCCAGCCCTGATCAGGGAATTAAGATCCCGCATGCCACGCAGTGCAGCCAAAAAAAATAAAAATAAAAAGCTTACTGTTCATTAAAAAAAACCCCACCAGATATCTCAAGTTAATGAATTTGGTGCTTTTCTATGTATGGGAAAATGCAAGAGTCTGGGTTCAGTGAAATCCATCCCTGTGATATGCACCTTAGCTATCCAGGGCCAGTATATATCTAGGGCCTGCTTTTCTCCATCCTGAATCCCCTCTGGGTACACAGTCGGGGCTGCTGCAGTGGCTGGTGGCTTGGCGGCCACAAGATCCTTTGTTTACTGATATAGTAGGCAACATTTTTCATCCACAGGGAAAAATGAGGACTATAGCCTGGGAGACAGCGTCTCAGGTAGCTCTGAGGAACTGCTCCAAAGAGGTAGGGGGCAGATCAGTACATGTATGATTTTTAGTGAAGGGGGGATCCACGCAGTGAAGCCCACATTTTGGCAGAAGTTTGCTGCTACTCACGAGGGACAGATATCTCTGTTAATGATTTTAGCCCTTTTCTAGATATGAGAAGATGCAAGAAATTGGGCTCGTAAGACCTTCTCCTGAAAATATCTAACTATCTGAAGGACTGTTCTGCCAGTTTCTCCCGGAACACAGAGACCCTCGCTCCTGATCTCCACCCTGGACTCCTTTCAGGATGTGTTGAAGGTCAGTGGCTGCAGGGTCTCGCGACTTCATCCTTGTAGAACAAGATGGCGAGCAACAAGTTTTAGCTGGCATCCCTGACTCCCAGGGCAGTACCGAGGGTCAGCTGGACAGCCCAAACTCTGCTGAGACCTACGGGTCCTTGCAGGGGGTGTTAGAACAGCCTGCACTGGGTCCCTCACTGCCTGACTTGGCCAGAAGGTCAGCTCTGCCTTCATGGGGCATTGCAAAGTAGAGGGGATTCTATCCTGGACTAAGATCTGATCCTGTCTGCATTGCCACAGGGGAAGCAGATGGTTTGGGGAAATCCAACTTAAAAGGAAAGAAATCGAATTAGCTCTCCAGGGGTCTGCCAGCCAATGCCTGAGTGAAAACTATTACATTAGCTGCTCAGGCCTTCTCCAAGCCAGCATTAAAACTGTGGGTGGGGGGGCTGAGCCAGAGAGCAGAGAACTTAGCTTGGTGGAATAAAGTCCTAAGACTCCAATGATCCCTGGCTTGGGACCCAGGAACCTGCAGCTGACTCTGCCATTGACTTTCCACGGTTCTTAGATCCTCCCTGTAACTTCCCTTTCCCCAAGACGCACACGCATAATCCCAGCCCTCCCGGAGTGTGGTCACACTTACGTAAGGAGGACATCCTTCAACAGGCCTATTTACTCCGAGTATTCCACTGAAGACCCCCTTGGGGTGTGAGTGCTATGGGGGGGATCATCTAGGGAGGCTGTCCCAGGGGGTCCTTGAGCCAGTCAGCTCTAACCGGGAAAGGGGTCCAAGGAAGTTCTTTTGCTTAATTTCCTGTGCTTGGGAGACCATGGGGCATCCTGAACGTGGACACTGCTCCCTTCACCATAACCCCTGGGACCAGGGATCAGCGTCCTGACAAGAGGTGCCAGTAGGGATGCTTCTTATTGGATAGTGCCAACTACCGTTTAGATCCGTTTTTTTGGGCTGCGTCGGGTCTTAGTTGCAGCACACGGGGTCTTCGCTGAGGCGAGCGGGATCTTTCGTTGCGGTGTGGGCAATGATCTTTGTTGTGGTGCGTGAGCCTCTCTCTAGTTGTGGCTCCAGGGCGCGTGGGCTCTGTAGTTATGGCGCACGGGCTTAGTTGCCCCACGGCATGCGGGATCTTAGTTCCCCGACCAGGGATCGAACCCGCGTCCCCTGCACTGGAAGGCGGATTCTTTATCACTGGACCACCAGGGGATTCCCTAGATCCTTTCTGCTAAGGGAGCTTCGTTGTGAGATCAGAGAGAAGCAGAGATGCCATATGCAGAGCTGGGATGAGCCACTGTCTCGGGCTTCTGTCTGGCCTGTTGTACAATCCAGACCAGAAGCGCAGAAATGCATAAGTCATGGTGTGGCTGCTGAGATGCTGAATATCCTCCCCACAAATCCCATATTTAAGGGTTGGGGTGCTCTTTTCTTTGCATCTTTGTTACCCAAAAAATGGGTTCGCTTCTTGGTGAGTGTCGAGCCAAAAGACTCAACCAAGCCAAAGAGCGGGAAAAGGAAGGATTTATTACGTGCAGCAAGTAAGGAGAACACCGGGGGTCTTTCCCAAAGCAGGGTCCTTTCCGAAACAGCAAAATTGGGGAAGATTTAAGCTAAGGGTCCATGCATATTCAGGAAGGAGCTTGAGTTGAGGAGAATTCAGCCTAGAACTGGGGCAAAGGTTGACGGAGTCCCAGCTTCAGTTGATTGAAATCCTAGGGTCAGAAAAGGTCAACATCTGGGAGTTCCCTGGTGGCCTAGTGGTTAGGATTCTGGGCTTTCACTGCTGTGGCCCGGGTTCAATACCTGGCTGGGAAACTGAGATCTCTGCGGCCAAAAAAAAGAAAAAAAAAAGGTCAAGATCATCATTCCAATCTCCAGCTGTGTTGGGGCCTTAGTTCAAAGGTATGTATCAGACTGTTATGCTCCTTGGAGAGGAATTAGGCCCCTGTTTTATGGCTGAACTATTGTTTCTTGACTGCTTTTCCTGTGTTCCCACATTCCTTTGTTCCCTTAAGATCATTCATTACTGAGACCTGTTCGAGGGCAAGTACTGTGGCCAGGCTTAGATCACAAAATGGCTTAGGCCAAAGACGGCTTCTCTGATGTCTAGAAAACCATGCCTAGTTCTCTTCCTCTGGGGACCCCCTACCCTATCTGCTCACATCTGAACAGCCCAACCATGGCCCTGAATACGGAAAAAACATGCAACGATTTCAGAGATAAAGCATTATTTTGAAATATTTGGGGGTTGTCCATGGAAATAGTCACCATTCCTATTACTTTAACCTTTACTAGAGGTCCTCCCCTCACCCTTGCTCCCACCCCTGCACCCCAAGTGAAAAAAAAATAGAGAGAGCACTGGTTTCGTGAGTATTCACTGGGAGACCTACGTCTTTATGAGATCTCTAAGATGCAAGGGATGTAGGAGTTCCTCAAGTCCCCATCTCCAGGCTCTCCTGTTCCCCTGCTGCTCCCCACAGCCCAGGGCCCACTGCTCTATTAGACAGCCCTGGTTTCAAGGAGTTTTCTTGGCATTATGCCAAAATCTGTTCCCTGTGAGCTCCACCCATGAACTCTCGCTGTGGCCCCTGGGACAACATATACCCCTGGTCCACCTTACAGTTCTCTAGATACTTGCAAACAAAGTTTGTTGTGATGTTGGTTCCCCTTCCTTGCCCAGGTTCGAATCCCCTGGTCCCTCATCTCTTCTTGGAAGACAGGGTTCTAGGTCTGCCCCCTCTGGGTCTCTGGAGTCGGTCACCTTCCTTTCTGAGGAGGCCCCAGACTGGAGCATCATACTGCTCTGGGGCCTGACTGCTGCATCCGTGTCTTAATTTTCTCCCTCCATCTGGACATTTACCTCTCTGGATGGAGCCCAGGACAGCCTTACCTCACAAATTTGGCTTCTGTTAGGTTTGTGATAAGCTACATTTTCATGTCTTTTTCTAAATGACATTGTTTTCTATCTTGTATTTATGGAATTGAGGTCTTCCAATCAAAAGGTGTTCCAGTATGTTTTTGTTAAATTTCCTTCTGCGATATTAATCCTGGGAGGCACCACTGTGTAAAATGTGCAATAAGACCATAAAAGTACAGACCTGGATTCTAATCTGTATCTAGTATATTAACTGGATGATCTTGGGACAAATATGTAACTTCTCTGAACCTCAAGTTCTCCAGCTGTAAGATGGAATAAAACACATCTGGGAACTCCCTGGCGGTCCAGTGGTTAGGACTCAGCACTTTCACTGCCAGGGCCCAGGTTCAATCCCTGGTTGGGGAAATAAGATCCCACGAGCCGTGGGGCGCGGTCAAAAAAAACCAAACCAAAACAACACCAGCGAGACACACATCTCATTTGCCCCTTTTCCACTTTCACTACAGATTGGAAAAACTAGATACTCATGTTCTCAGCTTCCTTTATAGCTCTGAGTACCCATGTGTCAGATTTGGGCTAATGATTCACAAATGGAAGTTGGCTTCCAGTCTGTTGGGAGAAGCTTTTGCATTTTAGATAGAAAGGGGAGTTGTATGGAGCATTTGCTCTTCTCTCCACTTCCTGCTGTGAATGTAGAGATGTTTGGAGTCGTGGCAGCTACCTGGTGACCATGCGGTACAAGCCAAGAGAATCACAGTGATGCCATTTTTGACAGTGCCTTGCTACTAAATCAACACCTGGGGTTGCCTCTGGACTTAACATATGGGGGATAAACACTATTATCCAACCAGCCAAACATGTGCTTAACTTACTCAGCTCCTTGACGCGTAAGGATCAGGAACTCTGCTAAACTCTGCTAAATTATACTGATTGCTTGATCTCATTTACTGATTATGTATTCCTGTTAAGATATATCCTTTGGGTGTTATAATCCATTATTCTAGACCCTGAGATCTCTTTGAACTATAATGTGGTACCCAAGTTACTGGATATTTCTCAGAGCTTTGTGAAACCTACAGTGTTTAATAATATTCCAAGTTATCATTAAAAACATTGACCAAGGTAGGGCAAAGCAGGGCCCTGTAGCTCCCCAGTGGAGCCCTCTGCCCTTGTATGGGGGCTGGATTCACTCAGCTATGGATCTGCCTACTTGCGCTGTTTAAGTCTACTCATACTTTTCCATCTTGTGCCCAAGAAGCTCATAAGATGCCCTAGCCTGTCAGTGAAATAAAAATTCACTGTACCCCTGGAGTGTCCTAATGCACTAGTTAAAACCTCCTTCCTGGGGGAGGGAAACAACAGAGGTCTGGAACGAGTGCTGGGATACAGGGGGGGTCTTGGCTCCAAGCTTGCACCCCTTGACTCTACTCTGGAGGATGAGGGATGTGGAGAGGTGGGCCCTTGTGAGGACAGTGCCAGGAGTGTGGGGATTTTAAAGCATTTTCTGCCCTGAAGGGCACCAGGTAAAGTAATAACCTTTTACTATCCAGCTGTCTCTATTCATATTTGTTGCCCTTGGGCTGCATTGCACAGTTGAACCAAGAGGCCAACATACCAGCTATATCCTCTTTTGCTCAAGGGGATTCTTTCTGGACCCACAGCTATTGTTGCTATTGGCTGTCAATTGCCTTTTTGTAACCTAAAACTTCCTGAGAGCTCTGGGCCATCCTGGTTTTCCCTCTGCTGCAGAGCTTCCCCTGGTCCTGGTGGCCAGCAGAGCAGGCTCGCTCCAGCTGGACTGAGGGCAGCGAGGGCGGACCAGCTGGCTCCTTCCCGGGTGTCTGCCAGCTCTCACGAGCCCTCCTCTCCCGGTCCTGGGCCCGGCCTGCAGGTCAGAGGGTGGCCGAGTCCTTATGACATGTGCTGATCCCCCCACCTGACAGCTGACTGGTCATGGGTAGATATTCCACTGCAACTGGATCAGACTTTCTCTCCTAAAAACTTCAAGTGGGGGGCTTCCCTGGTGGCACAGTGGTTGAGAATCTGCCTGCTAATGCAGGGGACACGGGTTCGAGCCCTGGTCTGGGAAGATCCCAAATGCCGTGGAGCAACTAGGCCCGTGAGCCACAACTACTGAGCCTGTGCGTCTGGAGCCTGTGCTCCACAACAAGAGAGGCCGCGATAGTGAGAGGCCCATGCACTGCGATGAAGAGTGGCCCCCGCTTGCCACAACTAGAGAAAGCCCTCGTGCAGAAATGAAGAACCAACACAGCCAAAAATAAATAAATAAATAAATAACTTCAAGTGGGGCTGGTGGAGGTTGTCTCTGTGTAAGCCTGGGAGCTGAACACCTGCTCTTTCCACCCCTCGTAGACTGAGTAGCAGAGACAATTGATGTCTTTGGAGAGCAAAACACAGCAACCAGAAGCGGAGAGCTGCAGGAGTGCCCAGTCCGTGGTTCCAGGATCTTCTACAGCTTAACTGTGTTTCCATGTTTGGCTTCCATGAGATACTACCTGTGTTCTTAACAAACTGTTCGCTTTCGCTGAAGCTAGCCAGGTGGTCCGTTATTTATGACAAACGGAAAGACAAGGTATAATAAATAACTCTGAGGTATTCCTCAGTTTACGTAGCAGCAATCCGTTTTGCTAACTTCACTCTCTCCAGCAAAGAAGCCAGGACTGGGAAGTGTGCATATGGGACCTGCTTTTCCGAGAAGGAGCTGGCAGTCACGAGCAGGGTGGATATTACCTTTTTTTTGGCATGTGGGATCTTGGTTCCCTGACCAGGTATTGAGCCCACGGTCCCTGCAGTGGAAGCACAGAGTCCAAACCACTGGACTGCCAGGGAAGTCCCCAGGGTGAATACTACCATTAATCAGGGATTGTGATGCCGTGAATTAAGACAGTCTCATTCACTGTGAGATAAAACAAACGATTGGCCTGTTATTTCCACAACTGAAATAGTAGTTAGCCTTCAAGTGCTCAAATTAGTAAGGTTCCGAGGCCACAGAACAGCAGAGAGACCCAAGGATGCTAACCTAGCTTGGATTTGTTTTTTTAATTGTGGTAAAATAAACCTAGCATACAACTTACCATTTTAACCACCTTTAGGTGTACAGTTCGCTGGCACTGAGTACATTTCACAGTGTTGTGCAGCCATCATCACTACCTACACTTCCACGCCTTTTTCTTTATCCCAAACAGAAACTCTGCACTCATTATACAATAACTCCCCATTCTCCTTTCCCCAGCCCCTGGTTACCTCCAATCTACTTACTGTCTCTATGAATTTACCTATTCTAGGTACCTCGTATAATTGGGATCGTCCAGTATTTGTTCTTTTGTGTCTGGCTTATTTTGCTTGGCATAATGTGTTCAAGGCTCATCCGTGTTGTAGCATGTGTTGGAATTTCACTTCTTTTTGAGGCGAAATAATACAGTAAGTCCCCTACATACAAACGAGTTCCATTTCGAGACGACGTTTGTAAGTCCAATTTGTTCGTATGTCCAACAAAGTTAGCCGAGGTACCCAACTAACACAATCGGCTACATACCGCTGCTTTTACACTTGCTTCCGGACATCCTGGGCTTGAAATAAAAATACTGTACTACTATACTCTATACAGTACTGTACAAAGTACACAAAAGCACAACCACTTGTAGAGGATGCACGCACGTGACAACGGACGCCAGACACAAGAACTAACTTAGGTGATTGGACATGCGAAGGCACGTTTGCATCTTTGAAAGTTTGCAACTTGAAGGTCCGTATGTAGGGGACTTACTGTATTCTGTTGTATGGATCTACCACATTTTGTTTATCCCTTCATCTGCTGATGGACATTTTTGGGTTGTTTTCACCTTTTGCCTCTCGTGAATAACGCTGCTGTGAATATTGGTGTCCTGATTTTTTAATGTAATGGCGTTCAGGGCCATTTGGGTTCTCTCTCTCTTTTTTTAATGTTGAGAAAGAGCCCAAACTGAATCAAGGAGTGGAAAATAAAAACAGGTTTCCTACGCTTCTGTACTTCCCCTCTTGTGGTGTTTATCTCACTCTGTTGTAATTGCTGGCTCGATGCTCTGAACTGCTCACTAGATTGTAGACTTTCTGAGTGAAGACTGTCTCCCGCACGGTGGCTTGGTGAGGGTGACTGACATCCCCCAGCATGCCTCTTCCTCCTCCTTTCTGGTTAGAGTGAAGCACAACTGGAGGTGGAAATGCAGCAGCAGGCATTCCGCAGCTCACACGAATTGCTGCTGCTTTGCTGGCTTTTACTCAGGTTCTCCACATCCCAGCCGGTGTGTGTTCGGGTCCACCGCATCGGGTCCTGGCCTCTGCAGGACCCACACCACCATCATCAAGAACAAGAACAGACGCGGATTTGTCTGTCCTCTTGGGCTCCACGTTCTCGATCTCGCCCACGTTACCTCCATCTGTCCCCCCTGACTCTCTGCCCGTGGGCGTCAAGTTCCAACGTCAGAAGCAAAGATCGTAGTCTTATAGAGACTGCTTAACCAGCTCCAGCAGTTGTGTAAGGTCAAATCCCTGTAAAAAAAGTATTTAATATTCTGCTTCTGTTTAAACCCTGATGAGTATACCCTCATTTACTCAACCAACAAATCTTGAGTACCTACCATGCACTAGGCAATAGGTGCTAGGTGCTGAGGGGATAGCAGGGAATGAAACAAAGTCTGGGCCATCGGGGAGCTCATGTTTACTACTGTATCCTCAAGACACATCACATTGCTGCAAGAAAGAGTCCCGGGCTAGGCTCCAGTGTTGATGTGTGAACAACGGTGAGATCTTGCATCCAAATCCCTTCATCCCTCCATGCCCTAATTTCTTCACTAGTAAAGTAGGGAGACCAACCTTCCCACCTACTTCTCATGTACAGCACAGAGCAAAGAGCAGGTGAAAAACAATTGAAAAAATAAGTAGCTCTAAAAAAAATTTAGGGAAGCAAAACCCCAGAACATGTCTTTGGTTATAAACTAACACATGCTATCCATGGAAGCATTTGGGATGAAGTGTAGAGAGGTCTGCAGTTTACTTTCAATTAGTTAAGTGGAGGGGAAATGGAGAGGAGATGAGGGAGGGGGAAAGGATGTGTAACATGTTAACAACTGGTGAATCCAGGTGCACGGTATACAGGGGTTTGTTATTCTTTCACCTTTTTTTGTAGGTTTGAAATATCCCAAAATAAATGGGGGCAATGCCTAGCTAGGCTAGGACTATGGTTGACACTGGACAGACATGAGGACCCCCCCCCCGCTTTTTTTTTTTTGCGGTATGCGGGCCTCTCACTGTTGTGGCCTCTCCCATTGCGGAGCACAGGCTCCGGACGCGCAGGCTCAGCGGCCATGGCTCACGGGCCCAGCCGTTCCACAGCATGTGGGATCTTCCCAGACTGGGGCACGAATCTGCGTCCCCTGCATCGGCAGGCGGACTCTCAACCACTGTGCCACCAGGGAAGCCCGAGGACCCCTTTTTTGATGTAGCAGGATAAATTTAGGTTGGACCACAGAATAATTTGAGTGTTCTGGAGCTTTCTAAGGATAGAAGGGTAGGCCCCTAATCTTCTCTGGATGTGGTTGTCTTTTCTTGGAGGCAAAATATTGGATTCCATGAACTTTGGAGAAACCTATCATCATGTTCTCAATTTTCTGTGCCCTCTGAGATGTGCAAGGTTGGAGAGGGCAAGGACCAGGTTCTACTGATACCAGTTTGGGATGTTGTCATCATCTTTTATTATGTATCAAATTGTCTTTAACATAAGTTACAACCTGATTAAACTTGATAGACATTTTTTATCTATTTAAAGACACACAAAAATCTCTTTATATACAATATCTTTTGCCTAGAGTCTAGCAAATATAGTACCTTTCATTGCAGGATTTCTGCTTAACATAATAAGCAAAAACAAATGACCAAAAAAATATAAACCAGAGCAAACCCAAATCCCTTAACTACAAATATCAATACTGAATAAAGCATTAAAAACACAAACATAGAATAACTTTTTTGTTTAGAAATGCAGAATGAATACTAAAGTTAGTGGCAAAGAAAACCAAAAAACAAAAACAAAAAAAACCACAGAACCCCGAGAAAATAACCAACAGTCTTCTGGGGTGAACTTTCCTGCTCACGGCTGCAGCGCTGACTCTAGACCATCTCTCGGTTCCTGCGGATGGCACAGCACAGGATCATGCTGAAGATCATGCCGAATATCTGGAAGACAGGAAGGGGTGTGAGGAATTATGTGGCTTTGCTGCGGGAAGGCGGAGGGAGAGGGGAAGACAGGAGACATGCTGGCCGATACAAATGACAAGGACAAGGTGCCCACGAGGCCAAATGAGGTAAAGGGTGTGAAGCAGGAGAAATGTAAGTAAGACAGTGGAGGGACTGCTGACCAGGGGGATTCTGAGTCTGCAGCCATCAGCCACTGCAGGCCGCACAAGCCAGCTCCCTGGGAACTCTCAAGGTGAGCATTCTTTTTTTGTTTTGTTTTGCGGTACGCGGGCCTCTCACTGTTGTGGCCTCTCCCATTGCGGAGCACAGGCTCCGGACGCGCAGGCTCAGCGGCCGTGGCTCACGGGCCCAGCCGCTCCGCGGCACGTGGGATCTTCCCGGACCGGGGCACGAACCCGCGTCCCCTGCATCGGCAGGCGGACTCTCAACCACGGCGCCACCAGGGAAGCCCCTCAAGCTGAGCATTCTTAAATTGAATGCTCCAACGCCAGCTATTCCCATAGTGTCTACAGGCCAATATGTTCACTTCCCTCTTTGTGTATGTCTGTGTTTCCTATTCTAGTTTTAAAGGTATTGCCGTGCCTTTTACTGAAAGCTGCTTCAAGCCTTTCCTAGATGCAGAGGAGGGGTGTCAATTACCACTAAGACAGGAAGCGATTCTCTCTCTGGGGGAGTCTTTGCAAGGGGCAGAGGAAGGCCGTGTCCCCTACAGAGTCTCATCACTCCCTTGTGGGGGAAGATGGGTGACCCCAGGGAACCCGGTTGGCCCCTGGTGGCTTCTGGGGGCTCCTGACATGGCAGTAGATTGTTGGAAGCTTTCAGTCTCCTCCTGGTTATCCACCTTTGGGTGTCTTTCTGACCACAGTGGGAGGTGAGACAGTTCACATCCACGTTGCTTTTACTGAACTACTTTCGTGGGGCAAAGAAAAGCAGGTGCACGGTGAAAGCATGTTCTTAAGATTATCCCGGGATCACTAACAAGTCTGGGTGATCTATATCCTTGCTGTTCCAAGTGTGGTCCGTGGACCAGACACAGTGGGATCACCTTACATTTATCCCTGCACCTTAATGGTTATGGGAATGGATCCTGGAGACACAGTGAGTTCAAATCCCAGATGCTTCACTCCTGACCTCAGAGACTTTGATCAATGTACTCAACCTCTCTGTCTCTCCGGGCCCGAGTCTGTAAAATGGGAATACGAATAGGTCCCACTTCGTGGATGTGGCGAGGCTTAAATTAGTTGATAAATTAGTTGATTAGTTAAAACAGTGCCTGGCCAGAGCAAGGGCTTCATCAATCTTAATTACTAAGATTCCCTCCCGATGCCCCCTGGCACTCACCATCACCACGGCAATCCCGATGCCCACGGCGCCGATGATGTGGAATTTGTTTTGGAAGACCTCTTCGATGGCCTCAGGGCAGGACTTGGGGGGCAAACCAAGACTCAGGTCACATACGGTCTTGCTCCAGGCTCCCCCCAGCCGCCCCCCACCCCGGCACCCGTCTCATACCCGGAGCGCTGGTGGTCCCAGAGCAAGGGCTGGGGACTGGCTGGTGGATGGAAAGGAGAACCAGGAGAGAGATGGGAGGTGGGTCCCCAAAATTTGGGCAAGAAATCAGGGAGGGAAGAGGGATGAGCCCTTGCTTTGGGGTCCATGTCTTATCTGGCCATAGGGTTACCTCCTATTATTCTGAAGTTTGGACATTCGCTCTAGCTCACAATCATGAGCTGCTCTCAAGTCTATAAAGCAGGAGTCCAGGCCTGGGAGCATCGCCCATGCACAATGGCTGGAGGGCCCAATCGTTGCAGGGAGCTAGAACACTTGGTTATTTCCTTGGCCTTTGTTTTGCTGCCCTTGAGGAAACAGAGGCCCAGGGCAGGGGAGAAAGGAGATGGCCACCCAGGGGGAAGAGGTGTTTAGGAAGCACTGGGATGCTGTCCTCCCAGAACAAGGGGGCTGAATGCAAGTCCACTTTGGCAGGATTTGCCCAGAGCAGCTGGGCCGGGCACAAGGGTCTTGCGCGTAAGCTTACCTTCGTCGTGAGGTTGTCGAGTATATCCTTTTTGGGGCAGATGTCTGAGATAAATTGTTCCACTCCCCCAGCCAAACCACAGCAGTCCAGCTGCAGAGGGAAGGACAGGGATGGGGGTGGGAGAGATAAATAAAGAGGACTGAAATAGAGATGCACACACGTTCTGAAGCAAGGCAAGGAGAAGGGAGGCGTCTTAGCGAAGCCGGTGTACCGCGTAGTGGATGGCTTTCAGCGTCTCCCGCTGGGGCTCGTCCTTGTTTTTCAGCTTGTTGTAGGTGTCCCTGTAGAATTTCTGCACTTCCTTGATCACCTGGGATGCACAGACAAGAGAGGAGCAGAGATGGCTTCTTTATGAACAAACGTCACCTGTTCCGTCTTGTTCACGTGCAGCCACAAATTCCCGGAGCGGACAAGCCACTGGACTAGGACCTCCCCGCCTCGGGGCCTCCGGGGTCCACCCTCATCTCCTCCCACACCCTCTAGGAACCGCTCCAGCCATGTCCCCTTCTTTTTGCACCTTTGGTTGGTCCCTTCAGCCCCACTTGGCTTTCCCTTCTACCTAGAAACAAAATTAAATTGCCTCAATCTAAGGAACTAAAACCAAAAATCCTACTCCCGATTCGGCTAGTTTTTCAGGCTTCCATCTTTTTTTCTTCACTCAGAGACTGGGTGACTTTTGGCAAATTACCAAACCTCTCTGTACATGAGTTTCTGCATATGTAGAATGGAGATTATAATAGTCCCCACCTCAGGTTATGGCAGGGATTTAAAGGTAATATTGCATTAAGCCTGTAGCACAGTGTCTGGTGCAAACAGGGAAGAAGGACTAGCTATTATTTTATAATACGAAGGAAGTAGCGTTATGGTTCTGCACCTGGGTGCATCCGGGTTTAAGAATGCCTGTATCCAGGGTCTCTCTTCTTTGGCCCCTCCTGCTAAACATGACAAGACAGCCCTTCCTGGAACACTGTTCTGATGCAGCCCACCCTGGCCCCCCACTGAGCCCACTCTCAGCCGTGCTCAGACCCTTTCTTTGCCGGGAAGGCCCAGCCTCCACCAGCTTTCCTCCTGAAATCCTCTCTCTCCTGCCGGGTTTAGGTCAACACCCCTCTCTCTCCGTGAAGCCAGAAGAGAGTCCCCTACCCCACGCCGGCTTTCAAATCCCACGGGGCTTCTGATTATAAATGACTTCTGTGACACTAGTCAAATGCATGTCTTTCTCCCACACTAGGTGTCAAAGCTCCTTGAAGTGGGGACCACCACCCACGCATCTCTGGACCCCCCAGCGAGCGGGGTACAGCTCTTGGCTGGTGGTGGCACCGATTTAGAGACGAGGGGAGGGAGCGGGGTGGGGGTGGGCCCGGGCCAGACAAAGCCATTTTTCCCTAAGTCGTGTTCCAGAGAAGTTGAGGGGAGGGCTGCTAAGCTGTGAGCGGCAGATACACTGACCCAACAATACTGCCCAAGTACCCACCCCGTGCCAGCACCGTCCAGGGCACGGGAAGCAGTGGCCGGCACCCACCCGCACAGGGTAGTGTGAACACTCGCATCCCCTTCCCTGGGGAGCTCCCCTCAGAGGCACGTCTGATGGCTGAAGGCCAAAGGCCGAAGCAAGGGACCAGCTGGGACACCCTTCCACCGCCATCACCCCATCCCCTAACTCCCAAGAGACCTTATAGGAAAAACCTACCTCATCCTTGTGGGAGTATCCCCAGATGGCCGCAGCTATTTCAATGGCAAATATCACCAAGAGGAAGCCAAAGAACTGGAAGGGAAAGGGCTGGGGTGAGGCACAGTCCCAGCCGGCCGGCCGGAACAAGCATCTGGGAACCCGGCATCTGGGGGAGGGAACGGATGCCTGGAAGGGACGGGAGGGGGTCCACAGAACTGCCGGCTCTCAGCCAAGGCCAGGAGGGGAGAGTGGCACAGACCCCAGAGCTGATATTTCTAAGGTGTCAAGGAAGAGTCAGTGATAAGATACCCTCACCTGCTCACAAAAACCACAGAGATTTGAGGAAAGAAGGAGGTGAGTACAATCCAGAGTTTGAGGAAAATTGCAACAAATTTTGAAACAAGAAGGGGAGGCGAAGGTACCTGTGGATTCAGGGAAAAAAAGCAAACGTGGTCCTCGACAAAGGGAAAAACAGAGTCCTGGCATTTAGTTGCCTAAGGGAAGTGATAAGACAGAGGCTCCAGAAAGGGAGAGGAGCAGCGTGTCATCACGGGGCCGGGGATGGGGGCAGCGAGGTGGGCACCCTGGGCACCCGCTCTGCCCCGTCCCGCCCCCTGGTCTATGGGATCTCGGGTGGGCACCCTGGGACACCAGGGGCTGTGGGCACAGAGGGGACACTCACCAATCCCAGCATGCACTGGGACTCCTGCACAGCCCCACAGCAGCCCAGGAAGCCCACCAGCATCATGAGGGCGCCGGCTCCAATCAGAATGTAAACTCCTGAGGGCACAGGGCAGAGGACAGGACAAGGAGCTGTTAGCGGGGACGTGTACGTGCTTCCTGATCTCGTTCCCCCTCTGCATCCTTACTGCTCCCGTCTCAGGGAACAAGAGTCCCAGATACCTCCTCCCACCTGTCTCTCCTCTGGGACCCACCCATCAAGCCCCCATTCCCACCTTACCCTCAGCCCTCCTGGAAGGTGCCCATTACCCCCGCCCTAGGACAGAGAACATCCATGGGAGCCCCAGATTCTACTCAGGACAGACCGGTCCAGTCTACAACCCGTCTCCAGCTGGATGGACCCACTCCCGCTAGTTCAACTAGACTCTCCAAACTGGGGCTAACTTCCCGAGGCTCTGACAAACCTCCTGCTGGCCTCCACCTGACACAAGAGGCTAGGAGAGCAAGCCTTCAGCAGGAAGGGGCTGTGCACACGCAGACGCCCACGCTCTGGGCAGGCCAGCTCGGCCACCTTCCCAGAGGGGATGCCTTCCCGCCCTGCTGCCTGGTGGCAGCCGGGCCTGCACAGTTAGCAACGTCCGAGGGCACGAGAGCCCTGCTCTGGTGCAAAGAGCAGCCTGGGTGTCAGAAGACCCTTGTTCTGGTCCCAACTCTGCTACTAGCTGCTGTGTGATCTTGGGTAAGATCACAATTTCCTTATTTCCTTGTTAGTAAAATGAGAAGTTGGTTGCTAGAAAAGTTCAAAAGATCCCTTCTAGCACACCAGTGAGACCTTGCCGCTGCAGTTCAGTTACACCAGGTTAAGAGTGGAAAGGATCCTCCTTGCTAGAGGGAAGGTGCGTGACAAGGTTTCTAAGCACTCAGGTGGGGTGTCCAATGGGGAAGGGGTGGTGAAGGGCTGTGAGTTCCACAACTCTGGCCTGGGACAGGGGGACACAGTGGGACACAGCCCCGGCCCTAGTCATCCCCCCCCCCCCCAGGGAATGCCCAGAAGGGCCCATCGTGCAGTTCTATTCTTGAGAAGCACAGCTGACCTGCAGTGACCACCCGCTTCCCCGGTTCCCTCTTCCAGCCCCACCAGCCCCGGCCCCGGCCCCGGCCCCTGCCCCGGGAAAACTGGCAAAGAAGTCCTAGGCCTCCCTGGCATGCAGGCATGTTCTGTCCACTGCTGGGAGGGGCCTCCTGTCACACGTCGAAAGCCCCAAATGCCTGGGTTTGAAAGCCGGCTCTGTGACCCTGGGAAGGCCACTTATCTCTCTGTGTAACTGTCTTCCATCTGCAAACTGGGGACAGGAAAAATGCCCACCACAAGGATTGCTGTGAGGATTAGACCATATGCTCCAAACGTCCACAACAAGTGCTAGCTACTGCTAATCTTTCTAACTTTAATTTACAAAATTTTAATCTCTTTATTAAGGTATAGCTGACGTACAATCAGCTACTGTCAGTCTTCACAATACGAAGGATGGACGACAATTGTGAACGATCACGATTGCGATGCCGAATTTCACAGACGTGTTGCTCCCTCCCTGCTGTCCTCTCGCTGGGAGCAGGGAGACCTCCCTAAAGTAGGCATGCTTCGCCACAATACACAACAGGACACTGCGACGAGAACCCCGGCAGGTGTCACAGTGATTTCACCGTCCCACATCCGTACGCTCCTCCCAGGCCGGAGCTGTGTAGGCAGCAAACCTCGCAGCAGCCCGTGGCTGAGACTCCCGGGCAGCAACAGCGAGGGGCGCACACAAGGGAGCGTTTGTCCTCTGCCCGTCCCCTCCCCACATCTGTCGTGATGTCAAGTCACGTGGCCTTGCTGGCAAACCCGGATGAATGTGGGTATTGTTCCCATGCACGCCCGGCCCAGACTGGGCAAGGGGACAAATGCAGCTTGTCCTGGAGTCAAGTCCCATCCTCCTAGGTTGTCCACTCCATGGGGCCACAGGCTGGACTTGGGGAGGCAGGTCCGCCCCGCCCACACATGGGCACCACAGGAAAAGTGGCAGCGCTTTCGGGTCTGGGCTCTGACTTGGGGACCCCGGTGAGTGGGGGCAGTAACACGGCCCCCGTTTCTCCCCGTCTCCTCATCTCTCCCCACTGGGGCAAGACAACAAAGGATGAGGTCCCTCCTTGGAGCTCCGTTGCAGGGGCTGAATAAACAGGGGGTATCAAGAGATCAGAAGGATTTACAAGCACATAAAATAGGGTTGAGTGGGGATGATCACACAGACGCGTTTTCTCTCCGTCCAGATCCCAGCCTGGCCGGGCGACCCTGGCAGAAGGCAGAGGAGTCAGGTTGGCGGCCACAGAGAGCCACTAAAGGAAAAAGCATTTCCCACGCAGAGAGAACATTCTCCTAATGGGCCTGTGGGTTAATATTAAATATTCAATCTTGGGCTCAGCAGATGAAGATTTTAGGACCAAGGGTCTTGGTTTTAAGTCTTGCTCGGACAGCTGCAAGATCTGGGGTGTCTTGGCTTCACCCTCTCTCCATCCAGTGGGGGATGAAGATGGGCAATTCCCTGGCGGCTGTTTATGGGGATTTTTGACAGCACCTGTCAAGCCATAGGGCGGCTCAGCTATGAGCAGCAAGCCCAGAAGCCTTCAATCCACTGCAGGGTGAGGGCTGCCTTCAAAGGGCCATCCAGGGCTTCCCCTCGGACAGGCTCCGCCTGGTCTACACCCCGAGCTTGTGAGCAGGGGCTGACGGTGATAAATGACAAAGCTTTCTCCTTTATAAAACAAGTGGATGTTAGCCTTCAGTCTGACTCATGGAAAAATTTATTTGTCACGGAGCCTTCTCTGGGATTACTGTATTCATTTGCTTAAGGGCTGTTTATTCTGCTTTCTTCAGGCTGACATTATAGGCCTAGTACCAAAAAAAAAAAAAAAAAAAAAAAAAGCTTCTAGTGAAGCAGTAGCGTTGAGTCCTTTACACAAAAGCCTTCTTTTTCACCTGTTTATTGGGGCTCTCGGCCTCGGGAAGGCAGGGGACCCATCAGCCTCCCGTCATCACCCCCATCCTATCTTGCAAACAGTCCTTCCCACACCCATTCGTGTGCAGAACAAAATCTGGCAGAGCCTCTGGCCTCCACTTGCTGAGAACAGTTTACTGTCTCCAAATAAGTGGAGCCCTAAGTCTGCTCCCCGATGGCTCTCTCCCAGTCTCTGTCCATCCCACTGATGGCTGGACCAAGGACTTAAGAAGGGCTGCTGGCCTGGGACCAAGAAGAAGAAGTTCCCCAATTGGTTTGCAGCCTGGGATTATGGATACGGTTGATGGCCTGAATCTCCAGGGCCCGAACTGGAGAGAAGGCCCATATAAGGCTGTCAGCCGTTCTGGATCCACTAGAGCCTGTTCTGAACGTTGCAAAGTTTCTTCCCTCGCTTCTCTGCCTGATTATGCATTCGTTCTCTACTTTGAAAGCTGTGGCCCCGCTGGAGAAAAGACACTCCTGGGTCCTTCAGGTTTCCTGAAGGGTCAGCTGCATGGCCAGGCTGGCCTGTGGGTTGCCCTGCAGATGGTCTGTACCCAAGTGCAAGGGACGGTCACCCTATGATGTCAGGAAGAGCAGCCGGGATGGAGCTGGCACTCTCTGCTGGAAGAGGGGCTGTGGGTCAATGCAAAGGCTGATGTCACAGCCCGAGGGGGAAGGGGACACAGAGAACGAAGCCTCCTTGGCCCTTTGCCCGGGTATGACAATTATTCAGTTGCCCAGAGCACTCAGCGAAGCGCGGGGCCCAGCCAGGCCCAAGTGGTCAGTCGTTGACTGTGTTCTATGTGATGCCACTTGAATCACCCTCCAAGTCCTGGGCTTCTGCCAGCAGAATGAAGTCTTCAGAGCTGAGCCCTTTCCCAGGAAGGGGGTCCAGTGCAGAGGGTTTGTATCTGTCTATGAGAGCTCAGGGGGCAGTGGCCACTTGTCCCTGAGTAGGGGTTGCTGTGTCTCTTTGGGATGTGCCTTCAGACCAGCTCCTGGTCACCTCAGGTAGGACCACGGGCCATCAGAAGGACGCCACAATGACCAGGGGACCTGAGTCCTGGGAGGTTCCTGGAGGCAGGCCTGGCCCCTCTGGCTGTATGCTTGTCACTCTCCTGCCACTTGCCTGACTTTCCTACCTGTCACCTGCTGGGCTGCTGGGGCCGGGGGCCTGTCTCCCCCAACCACAATTGGGGCAGAGTCAAAAGGCCTAGGGAGGGACTTCCCTGGCAGTCCAGCCAGTGGTTGGTACTCCACGCTTTCACTGCCGAGGGCCCAGGTTCAATCCCTGGTCGGGGAACTAAGATCCCATAAGCCACGAGGCCAAAAAAATAAATAATAAAAAAGAGTGGATATATGTATAACTGACTCACTTTGCTATACACCTGAAACTAACACAACATTGTAAATCAACTAGACTCCAATCAAAAAAAAAAAAAAAAAAAAAAACACAGAATGAGCCAGAGTCCTAGATAACAAAACAGAAACTGGTCGTTGGAAGTGACCAGAGGTATGGAGCCAGGCACCTGCAGAGCACGGGGAGGCCGGGGACTCGCTCTAGGACAATGCCACCTGCTTGCACACGCCTGCCCCCAGATCTGCTCTCCCCGTGGAGGGTCCCCAGCTCCCTGTTGTGACGTGACGTGGAGAGCTCAAGGCCTGCCCTCAGCCCCTGCCCCTACCCTGCAGTCCCACTGCCCCAGCCCACAGAGTGGCATTCCAGGCCTGCCGAGGCTGCCAAAAACCTCACAAAAGAATGCTGTAGCTAAAACAAGTCAGGGCCCTATGGAAACCTGCTCCCTAGAAACTCTGCGTGTGTAGTTTTCAGTGTACTTTTTTTTTTTTTAACTTTATTTATTTACTTTTGGCTGCGTTGGGTCTTCGTTGCTGCGCACAGGCTTTCTCTAGTTGCGGCGAGCAGGGGCTACTCTTCGTTGTGGTGCGCGGGCTTCTCACTGTGGTGGCTTCTCTTGTTGCAGAGCACGGGCTCTAGGCGCGTGGGCTAGTTGTGGCACGTGGTTCAGTAGTTGTGGCTCGCGGGCTCTAGAGCGCGGGCTCAGTAGTTGTGGCGCACGGGCTTAGTTGCTCCGCGGCATGTGGGATCTTCCCGGACCAGGGCTCGAACCCGTGTGCCCTGCATTGGCAGGTGGATTCTTAACCACTGCGCCACCAGGGGAGAGCATGTGTGTGTAGTTTTAAAAAAATTATGCTGTGCTTTTCTTTCCCTTACTTTCTTTCTGACAATAGGGAGACACGCCCTAAAAAACCCCAACTAACACCACCACCAAAAAGAGATGAAGGCAGGGAAACCATCCCCAGACCCAGGCGCCTGTGGGGCCACCCGCTGGAGGCTGGCCCTGGGAGGCGGGAGGGGGTCATGCGCCACCGGCCACCGCGTTCTCCCTGAAGGTCTGGGTGATAACGCTCTTCAGACTGTTTGCTCCGTCTTTTTTTAAAAATAACTTCTTTGGTGGGTGGAAAGGAAGTGACCAAACGTACACTTCGAGCCTGATGACATGACAACATTCTCCTAAAAATAGGGGCTGCTTTTGTTTGTCGCAAATGAAGGGTTTCCTATCCCCCAACCAGGCGAGGGGAGAGCCAAGAGGCTCTGTGAGCTGACTCAGAAACCAGGGAACTGCCTCCACAGGTCCCGGCCCTCCCACTCCTGTTAGAGATGCTTACACAGCGATAGGCTGGTGAAAGTGACAGAATATGATGCTAGAAAAAGATGCCAAAGGACCCGTGTGCAGAAAGAAACCTGCTAAATCTGTTTATCTTCAAACTGGAAGCCTTTGCCCTAAAACAAAATCACTTTAGAAAACAGATAAGACTTAACATGCATGGCCTGTGCCCCAGCACAGGGCTCTGAGGGGCTGGTGTCTCTTCTAGTCGCTCGCATTAATCTGAACGTTATCCAGGAGGCAGGTCCTCTGGGTCTCTGAGCCCCTATCTGAACCGTGGGGGAGATGCTCCCTCTCCTTCCCCTGGCTCTGTGGGTCCCCAGGACAAAGTTTTTTAAATTAAAGAAATGAACAAGGCTTCTTAGACATAAAATTCAGAGAGAAGTTCAGAGACAAGAAAGAACAGAGGTTCTGAAACCCTCCAGGGCGGCGGCAGCTTTAGCTGACTTCACATCAGAGAACGGCCCCAATGCCAGGCTCGGTCAGCTCGGAAAAAGAAACCACATCAGTCAAATGCAAATGCGTGGGCACAACTACACAAAAGCACAGCTGGAAAAGGACCCGACGGGCAATGCAGCTGGAGCAAAAGTCCTCCCCAGCCCAAGTCCTTGGATCAACATGGACTCTCCACGGCTGGAGGGAACAGCAAGGTCCCCCACTCACCTGTGTAGAAGCTGGAATTATTATTATTCTCTTGCTCGAAGATGCTCTTGGTCTGCGAGTCGAATCGGAGCCATAGTCCGATGGCAAGGACCGCGATCCCGGCAAGCTGCAAGACACACAGGACATCGGCGTGAGCCTGGCTGTCAGGAACAGCGCGGTGCCCTATCTCAGGTGAGCCGCCCTTGGCCTCTGCCCCTCACCGGGCACCTGGAAGCAGCAGCAGCCAGGTGGGGGTGGGAGCAGGGGATCGAGCCATTTGCTAAAAATACCAGCCAGGTGGGAATAAACAATTATCTACCAGCAGTACAGGGATGGATACCTCGTGGACAACAGAATATTATACAGCCGTGAAAATGAACCAGCCACAGTTTGTGCAATACTACGAGTGCATCTCACGATGTTAATCAGAAGAGGCAAAAAGCACCGAACACGTACAATACAATTCCATACAGTTAAAAACTCTTGTTTAAAAGTGCATGTATATCATAACAGAAAGAGAAGGAAGTGATGATCATAAAGTCGAGTGAGTGGTGGCCTGTAGGGAGGGTGGGGTTTCTGATGAGGGAACAGCATTGGTGGGGGCGAGGGGGGAGGCGGGTCTAGGGCACTGGCGATACTCTAGCTTTGACTTGGGTGGTAGTGGCCCGGATATTCACTTCACAATGATCCTTCACATTGTTTGTGTTTTCTGCACTCCTCTGTATATATACCAGACAATTAAAAAAAAAAGAAAAAACATCGCCCAACGCGTAGGTACCTCCCTGGGCTGTGAGGGCAGCTGTGATTCCGGACTCAACCATGCTGCTCAGTGAAACCTACCCACAGCTGGCGCCTCTCTCTTCACACAGGGAAGCCTAACAAGCTGAACCACCCGACTCCAGGCTTAGGTGGACATTTACTCATGGGTCATCCTTGTAAACATCAGACAAGAAATCTCCAGAGGATTGTCTGATCCTATAATTTAGTGAAAATCCCATTTCATAGGTGGGCAAGTTGAGAGACTGGACCCTAAAGGGCAGACTCTCCCAGTAAGGAAAGACTGAAGCATCAATCCTGGCCTGTCAGGCAATGCTGAACTTGATGCCAGGGACCAGGGATAAGGCCCCCTGCCAAGCCCCGCCAGGCCAGCTGAGCTCCCCTCCCCACTGCTGCTGGCCTGTACCAGGGCTTGCTGGGGTGACTCACAGGCTGTGGGTGGTGGCCGGCTGGACGAGGGTGTGTGGGCTCAGGGCCAAGGCCCAGCCCCAGGTTTCGCTGGCCCACCCTCCTCAATAGAGGCACCCTGTGTCAGAACCCTCCTCCTCAGGGAGCTGCGTTCTTTGCCCCAAGGGCCAGGACAGCCTGCAGTATAGACAGGCCTCTTCTCTCTCTCTGCTTCTCTCCTTCTCCCATGACTCTGCAGCAGGTTTGGACGTGCTGGGTGGAGAGTGGAGACAGCAACAGTGGGAGGGGCGACCCAAGACCTCACACTGCAGTAGAGTTAAAACCTTGCCTACGGGGGATTCCCTGGCGGCCCAGTGGTTAGGACTCTGTGCTTCCACTGCAGGGAGGGCCCAGGTTCAATCCTGGTCGGGGAACTAAGATCCCGCATGCTGCCTGGCGCGGCCAAAAAAAAAAAAAAACAAAAAACACCCTTGTCTACTCCCGTAGCGGTGTCCACAGTGAGGGTCTGGAATTCCTTAGAGTTCTGTTGCTTCAGTTCTCCCATCTGGCAAACAGGCGTGGTGAGCTCGGGTGCTTGGGTTCAGTCTGGGTTCTCCTGACTCTCAGGACCTCTTAGAACAAGGGCCCAGCTGGGAAATCTTGGTGCACTGGGGACTAAGACCCAAGACCCTGGTCTAGCTCCCCTGGGGTCTTGGAGAGTTATAAGAAAGAAGGTAGTAGTTCCCCCTTCTCCAGCCCCAACACAAGTAGGCCCAATCAGATTCCTGGAAAATGGAAGACAGAGGCCACTGGCTTCTTTGGGAATATGAAAGCATTAACCTGAAAAGCCTGGAGGCTGGAGCTTCACATGCACTTGCAGGTAGTCCTAGACTGTGGTTAGCACTGAGCCACAAGCCCTGGCCTCAGTTTCCCCTCTCACCCTTATCCTGGCGGGGCTGTCGCTGAGAGCACCTGGGACTGAGAGAGCCGTGTTCTTTCACGTCCTTCCTGCTCTAGGCTGCCTGCACTTATCCAAGGATTATCCTCCAGTCATTCTCCTTGTGGATAAAGTTACTCATCCACCCCTTACTCTGCTGGAAAAATTCTTCAACGAGTCACCACAAAAAGAACAAAAACAATCCCGTCCAAAAGAACAAAACTACAAAAGATGACGATGTAAAGACAGTGGTTCTGCTCAAAACAACAAAAAACGATGATGACAGCTGCACTCTGCCCAGAAGCTTGTCAGGCCAGGAGCTGGGTCTCTTTGGGAGTGATGCCATGTACAGGCATCAGCTCCCAAATGAAACTTCCAGTTTTAGTTTTGAGGATCCTGAGTCAGTCGTTTACCTTTTACCTGGTCCACACTCACAGGTGGCATGAAGAACACTGTGTGAAGAACAATGTCCCAGAAGGTCCCACCCCGGCCAAGGACAAGACCAGATACAGGAGAGGAGTCCAGGGTCCTGCCACATCTGGACACCATCCCAGACCTAACATCAGGAGGAAGGGAAAGTGGCTGGCTCTGCAGAAGTGGAAAAAGCATGGGACTTCCCTGGCGGTCCAGTGGTTAAGACTCTGCGCTACCACTGCAGGGGGCGCAGGTTCGATCCCTGGTTGGGGAACCCGCATGCCACATGGTGCGGCCAAAAAAAAAAAAAAAAAAAAAAAAAGAAGTGGAAAACGCAGTAATAGATCTCAGTTTCTTATGCCTAAAAACTCACCATGAGCGAGGAGGATGGTTCAAGAAACCCAGGAGGAAGGGAGGACAGGGGCGGGACTGGGAGGCTCGGTTCACCAGAATCACAGAGAAATGAGCACTGTTGCCCCTTTTGTTTGAATTGCTGAGTTAACTGGCCTGAAGGGATGCTGCCGACAGCTGCCCCGTTTTCTGTAACGCTGTTGGAGAAACTGCTTCAGTTGGCTGGAGGTCACAGGGCCATGACACCACTTAACAGTGGCCTTCCCAGGTGTGCAGGCAGTGCTATCCGGGAAGCTCAGAGCACTTCCCAGGAGGGCACCCTTTTCAGTGTGCACAAAGGGGTCCCCCAGCCCCCCACCTGGCTCTCGTCCCCAGCTACTTGAGTCCTAGGAGAAACCAAACAGGAATGACCAGCAAGCACCAAAAAGAGCTTTAACCTTTAAACAAGGGTCCCACCCCAATGTGCAAAGCAGCACTATTCACAACAGCTAAGACATGGAAGCAACCTAAGTGTCCATCGACAGATGAATGGATAAAGAAGATGTGGCACATATATACAATGGTATATCACTCAGCCATAAAAGAGAATGAAATAATGCCATTTGCACCAACATGGATGAACCTAGAGATGCTCATACTAAGTAAGAAAGAGAAAGACAAATACCATATGATATCACTTATGTGTGGAATCTAAAATATGACACAAATGAACTTATTTACGAAACAGAAACAGACACACAGACATAGAAAACCAAAGGGGAAAGGGGATGGGGGAGGGATAAATCAGGAGTTTGGAACTAGTAGATACAAACTACTATATATAAAATAGATAAACAACAAGGTCCTACTGTATAGAACAGGGAACTATATTCAGTATCCTGTAATAAACCATGATGGAAAAGAATATGAAAAATATCTATATAGGTATAACTGAATCACTTCGCTGTACACCAGAAACTAACACAACATTGCAAATCAACTATACTTCAATTAAAAAAAAAAAGGGCCCCAGCAAGTTATTGAGGGACTCCATAAAATAAGGAATTAGGGGTCTGGGGGACCAAGAAGTTGACCGTTTCCTCCAGGGTTAACGAACAGCACGTGGCAGGAATGTCAGCCACACAGAGGCCACGGCTGCAGCCCGCCTCTTACCCATCATGGCAGGACTAGAGTGCGCAGGCCGAGGATGCTCAGACAATTCCCTGCTCATGGGGTCCCTGGAAGAGGGCAGCGACCTGCCCACCACCACCAACCGGTCTGGTGGGCACAGAGGTAGAAGGTACAGCCCCTCCACTCCCAGCCCCAGGCTCTGCCCAGTCGGCCTGGTTACCGCTTTCCAACAAGAGCCAAAGGGACGCATTCCGCCTTCAGGCCAGAAAAGGTCCCACCCATTTGATACTGCAGGGAAAAAGGACAGTTTTCCCCATCGTTTTATTGGAGATTTCTATATTTCCTCATGCACGCTCCGTTTCTTCTTAGAAGATGGGTCAGGAGAAAAACACGAGACAAAACCTAACCTGCGGACATTCTACAAAATACTTGACCAGAATGTCTCAAAACTGTCAGGATCATGAAAAATGAGCACAGACAGAAACTGTCACAGGCCAGAGGAGACGAAGGAGACAGGACACCCGTCACGTGGTATTGTGGGTGGGATCCTGGAACCGAAAGGGGACGGGGCTGGAAAACCAGGTGAAATCCGAGTAAGTCTAGCTTAGTTAAGAGTAACGTACCAGTGCTGGTTTCTGAGCTGTGACAAATGTGCCCTGGGAATATAAGCTGTGAACAAGAGGGGAGACGGGGAGGAGTACAAGGGGACTCTCTGTAGTATCTCTGCAACTTTTCTGTACCTCTAAAACTGTTCTAAAACTCTGTGTGTGTGAGTGTATGTGTGTAGTGTGTGTGTGTTAGGTGGGGCCTCTCCTTCAAAGCTTCCTGTCTCCTTCAAGAACCTGCTCCATAGGGCTTCCCTGGTGGCACAGTGGTTGAGAGTCCGCCTGCCGATGCAGGGGACACAGGTTCGTGCCCCGGTCCGGGAAGATCCCACATGCCACGGAGCGGCTGGGCCCGTGAGCCATGGCCGCTGAGCCTGCGCGTCCGGAGCCTGTGCTCCGCAATGGGAGAGGCCACAACAGTGAGAGGCCCGCGTACCGCAAAAAAAAAAAAAAAAAAAAAAAAAAAAAAAAAAAAGAACCTGCTGCATTAATTCACCTCTTTCCTGCCTCTGTTGTCTGTCTCAGCTGTTTCACTTTTTAAAAAAATTTAATTTATTTTTTATACAGCAGGTTCTTATTAGTTATCTATTTTATACATATTAGTGTATATATGTCAATCCCAATCTCCCAATTCATCCCCCCTCAAACCCCCCCGCCACTTTCCCCCCTTGGTGTCCATACGTTTGTTCTCTACATCTGTGTCTCTACTGCTGCCCTGCAAACCGGTTCATCTGTACCATTTTTCTAGGCTCCACATATATGCGTTAATATACGATATTTGCTTTTCTCTTTCTGACTGACTTCTGCCAACACACACGGGCAGGTCTGTCGATCCTAAAAAAACCCAGAAAACAAACCGGCTCCTCCTCCAACTGCACTGCTCCTCCTGGCTGCTCTGCGCTTTAAACCCCGAGCTTCTAGCTAAACCACCTCCAAGTCCTCAGTCAGTACGGAGTCCCCGTGGGGCCCCCTGCCCTTCATGTAGGACAGTGGCCGTTCCTCTGAAAGGCTCCGACGGCTTGGGCTGTCACCCAGTGTTAAGGCTTCTACGCCATCCTCGCACTTCTGGATCTCTGAGCAGGAACAACAGTGAACCCTGCTTCCTTCTCCGCTCCTTAGATGGAATCCCTCAAAGTTTCCCAAATAAGTCTCGTAAATCCTGCCTCAGCTGGAGGGAGCCCCTCCTCCTGGAAGGCTGTCCCGGCCACCTAGGCCAGCTGCTTCCCCAGCAAGACGTCCTCAGCTTCCTCCCCGGGAAATGCGAGCCCCACTCCGCACTGGTCCTCCCCAGCATCCTCGCTCCCTCTCTTCCTGTTTACACTCTCCTGGAGGGCAGGATGACATCTCGGTCATTTCAGTAGCTCCCCTGCACCCCATCCATACTTGCGACCAGACAGTCATTAGTAAATCATTATTCAATACGTGAAGGATGACTTCAAAGAAAGAGAAGCTCTGAAGCCCATCAGAATTTCCTCTCCTGGGTCCCCTCACCTTGGACAAGCCTTCTTTCCCACCGGCTTGTCATCCAGACCCATCTTCCAACATCTCCCAACAAGGGTCAGAAACTACAAAGAACAACTACTTGCCCAGAATAAATACTGAGAAAGAGCCATGAGGGTATGTGATGAATGTCACAGTGAGATTTAGGGGCACGTCCACATCAAGTCTTTTGGAAAATGAGGGTTTATAAAAAGTCCATGCCCTGCTGTGCTCACTGCCCACTGAAGTCCAGTTAGACACTCCAATCCTTTTTTTTTAATGCATTCATTTTTTATTTAATACTACTTTATTAAAGATGACTACATATAATTAAAGTAAACCTTTAACATACATAGCTTTGGATATTATTATACTTTTAATAGCAATATTCAAGTGGTGATGGGTGTTTAATTCTTTCACTCTAAAATATATGTGACTGGACTCCCCTGGTGGTCCAGTGGCTAAGACTCCATGCTTCTAATGCCCGGGGGCCTGGGTTCGATCCCTGGTAGGGCACTAGGTCCCGCATGCTGCAAGTAAAAACCCCCACGCCGCAACGAAGATCCCGCGTGCCACAACTAAGACTCCAAGAAGCCAAATAAATAAATAGTTAAAAAAAAAAATATATGTGACGTTTTAGATGTCTGGTGATAGGTGTTGAATTCATCACTCTAGAATATCTGTGAATTTATGATTCTGAAGTTTTTCTGGATGACAGATGTTTGAGAATTGGGTGAAAGTCTCAGAAAAAGTCTGAAAAGCATCGCTATAATTTTCCATACAACCTCTAGAGTTCACAGACACTCTGAAACCATTCATAAAACCTGGAGTGTATGGATTCCACATTGTGAGTACTTGGATAGACCCTCCAATCCTTGACGAGCACACAGGTAATCCAGTCAGCTGGGGCGGATGCCAGCTTCAGGAGGCGTGAAAGCACAGCCCCGCGCGCCGGGCGGGCCCAGCTTCCTGGCCTGTCCTCTCCCCTCCCCTAGCTGAAAGCACAACATGCCCAAGGCACCCACGCAGAGATGGGGATTTCAGTGAGTCACACCAGACCCACAGGGACAGGCCCAGAAATCTTACACTACAACACACACCTGGGGTTAAAGGAAAGGTCTCCAGTTCCAACGGGCGAATTGAAAACAAATCCTAAGTGCAGTGTTGCTTAGGGACACCTGGCTTCTCTGGACCCCCTGCCGAGTTTGCAAAGCCAATTCCAGCTGGAGCCTGAGAAACGGTGGCCCTACCGCCCGAAACGCCTGAAGCAAGCGTGCAGAAAGGCGGGAGGTGACGAGGAGGTGACACAGAGGAAAAGGGCAACCCGCTGACTGCAGAGGTTTCAGTGTGTGTGTGTGTCTGTGTGTGCATACGTGTCGCCTTGCATCCCATCCCTCAGGTGGAAGGAACCATGTCTCCCCGTGGGGCAAACCCCACTTCAAAGAAAAATCCTTTCAAGGCAAACACATTGGGTGGTCTTGGCTTGGGCCTCTTTCCTCTCGGTCCCCTCTGTTTTCTGTAATATGACCTGACGGGTCACACGTTTTTTAAAAGGACAAAATACTCATGGACGCTTTCTCCATCGAGCTGTCTTGGCCCAGGAAGCGCTGGGCAGATCATTCTCCACAAGCAGTTTCCTTTGAGGCTGACCTCAGACTGCAGTGGTCCCATCTGCCACTTTGGAGGCGGCTAGAGGTGGGCGGTGGTGACAGGAGGGGGTCGGGGGAGAAGGCAGTGCTTTCTTTCCTATGTCCCATTGTCCTTCTGTGAAGCCCTGGCTATCTGGTGACTTTGGTCAAAGGGATGCAGCCGACTTTTTAGTAAGGGACAGGTGGCATGACGGAACAGTGGGCAAGAAGCGGGGGGCCCGAGCTCTGCCCCCTGTCGCTTGCACACCGGCGCCAGCCACGGGGTGATATGAGAATCACCTGGCAGAGTTCTAAACAGGTATCCGCCGCCGCTCCGTCCCGGGGCACCCGAGCGCTCCCAGGAGAATGTACATCTCTGCTGAGAACAGCTGCATGTGTGGACAGTGGTGTGGCCTCTGGGGCTAATTCCAGCGCTGCCACCTAGGAGCTGTGTGACACTAAGCAGTCTCCGTAGCTTCTCTGAACCTCAGAGTTCCCATTTGTAAAAAAAGAGTTTGATACTTTCCTGCCTTTGACCCAGGAGGTTGAAGGGAAGATTAAATGAAGTGATACGTGTAAAAACCTCTGACAACCGTGAGTGCCAGAGCCAGCCAGATTCTGTGGGGAATATAATGATGACAACAGTAATAATAAACCTTGCGAACGACACGAAGACAAAAGTGGGGATATTCACGGCTCTTGGCGGCCTCAGCTGTGTGTCCTCCTCTGATCTGAGGAGGCAGCTGGGTGGGCACAGGGCGACTGGGGACAGTGGGGGTCTGTCTTCTGTGGGTCTGCGTGAGCGCGGTGTGCTGGGGGAGATGCCCCCAGAGCTCCGCTAGGACCAGCCGGGATGGGGGGAGAGAAGTGGGGCGGGGAGGGTCAGGGACACAGCTGGCCGACAGTGGAGGCCTCTGGCCTTCCTGGGATCCCAGGCTGCTTCCCTGAGCGAATTCATGCCGCAGGAAGCAGTTACTGAACGAACAGATCACAGAGAGGGATGGGATTTGCCCTCTTTCCTTCCTTCCTTTGGGAAGATCCGTATCAGCCCTGGATTTTTTTGTTAACATACTGGGCTTGGGAGACCTCAGCTTAGCTGCCCCTGGCCACCCAGGAAGTCACAGAGGTGAACCCTGAGGATGCAAGCTGCCTCACCACTCACGCCTGATGGAGCCTCGGGAGTGCAGATAAGGGCCTCTGTGTTCACACGGCCTTTAGAAACAAGTCGGGCCACCTAGACCTGTGGGCTCCAGCCTCACCCATCTCCATGGCAACCCTGGCTCAGCACAGAGTGCCAAGCCTGATGGGCTGATTCACCGTCAGGAGCCTGGGCCGGGTGCTGCTGGCAAGAGCAAACAGGAGCCGGCTCCCCAGCGCCTCTCTCACCCTCTCCCGGCACCCTCCTCCCCTGAGCCGGTGTCTCTGGAAGGATGAAGCACTTGGACAGGAGCAGAGGTCTTGGAGTCCTGCCCTCTACGGGCCCGCCGCACAGGACAACAACAGCTAAAACCAAACTCCACGCTGATCAGAAGAAAACTGCCATGACTCGCTTTCCTTAAGGATCACAAGTAAACTGTTAGTGACCTCCCTGGTGGCGCAGTGGTTAGGACTCCGTGCTCCCAATGCAGGGGGCCGAGGGGGCGGGGGTTCGATCCCTGGTCAGGGAACTAGATCCCCCATGCATGCCACAACTGAGGAGCCCGCCTGCAGCAACTAAGGAGCTGCCTGCCACAACTAAGGAGCCCACGTGCTGCAACTAAGGAGCCGGCAAACCGCAACTAAGGATCCTGCGAGCCACAACTAAGGAGCCCACCTGCTGCAACCAAATAAATAAATTAATTAAATTAAATCAATATTAAAAAAAAAAGTAAACTGTTCGTTCATGGCAGAACTGAAAGATGCCAACCAGGGCATATTACTAATGTTAGTTTTATTAGAGCTGAACAGAAAAGCCCCAGAGATCACAGTCCTGAAGAACAACTGTCCTCCACCTTCCCGGTGAGTATGATCATTCTGGGGGCCATCTCGTCCCCTTGGGGCTTCTTCTGAGCTGCACATCTACAGAAGCCTGTATCCTCAAAGGCCACTGGGGGACGTTTTTCCAGGCCCGCGGTTCTCAACACGTGGTCCCCAGACCAGCTGTAGTAGCAGCAACATCACCTGGGAACTTGTCAGACGTGCAGACTTGTTGTCCCCGTCCTGGACGTACTCGATTAGAAACCCAAGTGAGGTGAGGCCCAGTGATCTGTGGTTTTTTTTTGGCCACGCTGTGCGGCATGCAGGATCCTAGTTCCCCAACCAGGGATCAAACCCGAGCCCACTGCAGTGGAAGCGTGGAGTCCTAACCACTGGACTGCCAGGGAAGTCCCAGCAATCTAGGTTTTAACAAGCACCCCCAGATGATTCTGCTGCCCACTCAGGTTTCAGAACCACTGCTCTAAGGCTTTCATTTAAACACTGAACAATCGGAGGAATGGAAAAGCTCTTTCTGGGGGTTCTGAACCCAGAGACCAGCTTTTGAAACGCCAGTGCCAAAGGGCACGAAGCTATGGAGTGGGGGTGTGAGCCTCCCCTGGGCGCAGGGCTCCTGCTGGCACTGGAAAGCCAGGGAGGGGAGCTGGGGCTGAGGACCACCTTGGCTGCTGAATGGTGACAGTTAAGGGGGAGGATACAGGACAGGTAAGCAGGAAGGAAGCAAGAGGTGAGAAAGACAGATACTGGCTAGACAACGCCCTCTTGAACCCACTGAGTGGGAAGTCACAGTACATGCTCAAGTCAGAACCTGCCTTTGGCTTCTCCACGTGCCTCCAGCCACAGAGTCACCTGGTAAACCCTCCTCCCCCAGATGCCAGCATGACTCGGGCAGCCCCTGCAGCAGGGCGCTCTTGGCAAAAACTTCCCCAATTTCAGTAGCCTACGTTCTCCCCAGGACAGGCTGCCGTTGTGTATGGAAGTGAACTCTTCCTCAAATCACCCCAAATTCTAGGAAAACAACATTAAAAAAAAAAAAAAAAAAGAACACATGCAGAGGCTGATGGTCAATGACCTTGTAGGTTTATCTAGAGTTACTGCTGATTTGACTGTGGCAGGCTTTTCTGTCCATTAGTAACTCCTCCAGAGGCTAGGGAAAGGAAAATAAATAATGTAATAATAGTAGCCGTCACTCATTATGAGCACTCACTCATGTCCTACATCGCAGGAGGTGATTTAAGTATATTACCTCATTTAATCTGCGCGTCACACTTATTTTATAGGTGAAACAGAGAGGTTAAGCAACTCGCTCAAAAAGGCACAGCCAGCAGCGCAGAGCCGCACTCTTCCCAGACCTGTGCTGCTTCCCTGCCAGCTGGTGAACGGGAATGGGAACCCCCAAGAAATTTTCTGGGGGGGTGACAAGAGTCTGGTCTGGACATCTTGAATTTGGCAGGATGCTCTGACCTAAACCTTATCCTGCCTGCTGGCTAGACGAGTCCAATTTAGGGCATCAATGCCAGCCAAGGCCAGGGCCAAGGGAGGGAACGACCACGGACTCATCCTTTGGGTCCGTTCTCTCTCTCCCCTCCCCCTCTCCCTCTGGTGAGCCTGGGACAGGTGGTGGCCTCAAGCCCCCCCTCGGAGGGTCCCAGGGGAAATGCACCCTTCAGGGCCAGTTCTATCTTCCTTTCTTTGCTTCCCAAGGTGTCCACACAGAAGCAATGGTGACTGGCTCCGTCCCCTCTGGGACCTGGCTTCAAGGTGTCAAAAAGTTCCCCATAAGAGGAATCCAGCCCTTTTGGGAAGCAGGAGGCGAGCGTTGAAGGAGAGGTGCCGAGGCCGCCCCTCTTGGGCAGATTCCACAAGAGGGGTCCCTGTCAACTGGGTACCCTTATGGGCTACTCCAAGCAAAGCCCCAAACTGGTCCCTCCCTCCCTCACCTTTCCCAAACCAGGGGAGTCTCTGAAATGGGCGTTTTGTAGACAGATGAAAAGATAAGTCGTCTGTTTCACCTTCTGAAAGAGAGGAAGCCTAGTGGTACAATTTCAGCTTTGAGCAATGCCCTCAGTGATGCGGCTTCGTAGAGCTGAAGCAATAAGATGGGGACGAATGTGAGTGCTCAGGACAACTGCAACCTCTGAAAAATTCTAAGGAGCGGTAGCTCCATATGTAATAGTAACTCTACAACAGTTGCAGAAGCTGACAGCTGAGCTCTTGCTATGAGCCAGGTACCATGATAATAACTTGACATTAAATAGCCCGTTCTTGCTCCCAATGACCTTGTTTTATTGTATGCAGGTTGCAGGATTACCCTCATTACCCACGTTAGGAAACTGAGGCCTAAGGAGAGTCACCAACGGGCCGCCTCCCCCCAGGGATCTACATTTCCAACAATTCAACCCCTCCTTCCCCCAATAACCCCCCTGGGTCATAACGTCCCCTGCTGCTCTGTGTTGCTCTTTTACACAATGCAGCACTTTGACGGGGTGGGGGGGAGGCCTCAACAGCAACAAAACCAAAATCCAACCATCTCCCCCGCTCTTCTCCCAAGCCAGGACCTCAGGGAGGCAGCCTTCTGCTATTTAGTGCCCTAAACACTGAGAAGATTGTGGTACCTACCCCACCGCCTAGATAACTCAACATTAAAAAAATAATAATAATAAAGATTGTAGGATAAGTCTAAAGAATTAACTTTCCCCAGGTTCCTGAGCACGGGCTCAGCCTGTCTGTGGACCTCTTGGGAAGACGCGGGGTGGTGGCTCAATAGCTGCAGCCTGTGGGTGCTACCATCTTGCTCTACTGGCCTCTTTCGGGCAACTGTGTTCAGCTTGCTAACAGGGGGACATTCCCTGGAAGCACACAGTGAGAGATTCCCCAGGGAGAAGAGGAATATTGGGAGACTACAGCCCTTCTGTTAGGCCCTGCGGCCCCTTCTGAATCTGAGGATGCGGGTGGGACTGCCTTATACACTTCGAGGTAGTTCCGATCATCCCAGCTTGAGATGACGAAACAGGCTCAGAGAGGTAAAGTCACTTGCCCACGGTCACACAGCAGGTATGCAGTGACTCAGCTGACAGTTCTCTCCCTCTGTCACATGCACAGCATGTGCCAGGCAGCGGTCAGTTCCTTGACTGCCTGTCTCATCCCTGGTGGAAGGGAGGTAGCTTGGTCCCCTCTCTGGGGTGTGGCAGAGGATGAAAGACCTTGTAATAAGCTTCTTCTCAGCACACCTTTATGGAAATTAGGCAGTGACCTGGTCTGAACAAGTTCAAGACTTGAGAAATCCTCCCTCCTGAGGACTGAACCAGCATCATTTAAAAACCAGAGCCCTGGCGGTCCAGTGCTTAGGACTCTGCGCTTCCACTGCAGGGGGCTCGGGTTCCATCCCCGGTCGGGGAACTAAGATCCTGCATGTCTCACGGCGTGGCCAAAAAAGAAAAAAAAGAAAACCAGAGCCCTTATTCTGCCTAAGAGGAGAAAAGTTGTAGCTGATACAAGGTGCCAGTGTTAAGTCGTTTGGGGCTGAGGGGTTGGGAGGGAGGCCTCTGCTCAAGGTAACCTCCTTCTAAACAAGAAGTTTCAAGTTTCCACTGCCTGCTGGCCAGACGTGTAGCAGACGTCAGCCAGCCCATAAATCCATTTTCTGCTGAAAGTAGGCATTCTGATCTTAACCAAAATCATCTGATGTGGGGGATTGTTTTGGGGCTGTTTTGCTTTAAATTCCAGAATACCATTGTGTTTTCCATTGTGTATGCCTAACTAAGATGCCTGGTGAACACACACACACACACACACACACACACACACTCTTGCTGATACACTTTAGCCACACGGACCAGCTAGCTCTCATTCCATCTGTGGGACCTGTTATCACCTGCTCGCGTGGCCCTGGGTGGTGGGAGATACCCCTTGCCCTATTCCTCTGCCACAATCCCCTCCTCATTTTAGTCTCAATGATTAAACAGCAAGCCCTCCACTGTCTGCTGTGTCCCCCGCCTCACCCCAAGTGCTTCACTTGAATCATTTAATTTTTCTCAACAGACCCACCAGGTAGGTAATATTAACTTCTGTTTTCGAGATGAGAAGTTTCAGGCACAGAAGTTCAGGAGCTTGTCCTGAGATCACATGGCAAAGAGGTGCCTGAGTTACAGCCTGGACCCAGAACAGTCTGACTGCAAAGCCCAAATTCTCAATCATTTTGCTAAGCTCAAAGATCTTTTTGATCCATTTTGTTGATTTCAGGGCCAGAATTTTTCACTTTTATCCTTTCTCCTTCCTGGTCACAGCTGATTCTATTTCAAAAGTGGCGTCTTCGATCCGTAAAGGCCCCAAGAGAGCCCACGTGTAAGAGCAGAGGGCCTATCTTCTCACGACAGGAAGGTACCTGCCATGGCCACCTGGCCTGCAGGTGCCATCGGAGTCTGGCGTCTCTCTGGGGGAGCCTGATGGACAGAGTCTAGAGAGAGAGCCTGGGACTCCTCTTGCTGGTCTCTGGCTGGAGAGCTCTGGGCACGTTCTTGCTGGCCAGCCAGAATTGAGTGTGGCCACAGCCCTGCTCTGGGAAACAGACTCTCCAGAGTAAGCTGGTACATTCCCTTCTCGTCCCAGCTTTGTCACCACTGCAAGCCTGGCAAGTACAGACACCGCTGCAGCTGCCCATTGGCCACTGTCCTTGTATCCCTATAGGAATGGCTTGAAGGTGGGACTCAGAGCCTTTGCCCGCTCCTTACAGCACCATCCTGCCGGCAGAGGACAAAGGGAATGAGAGGGCATCACTGCAGGCCTGTCTTACAGCCCTGGGCATGGGGCCCTGGGAGGCATGAGGATCACACCAGCTCCCCATTCTAAGGGTCCCTCCCCAGCTCTGGAAGAGAATGTCATTTCTAGTTGAAATGAGTTTTCTGATCTCTTATGGGTTATCTGTCTTGGGGAGCCAGGGCTATAATTTGATTGAAGAGGGGGAAAGTAGAGTGTAGGACGACTTCCCCAGGCTTGTAGAAAGGAGGCTTTAAAAAGTTTGAGCATAGGGAGGGCTTCCCCAGTGGCGCAGTGGCTAAGAATCCGCCTGCCAGTGGAGGGGACACAGGTTCGAGCCCTTGTCCAGGAAGGTCCCACATGCCACGGAGCAACTAAGCCCGTGCACCACAATTACGGAGTCTGAGCTCTAGAGCCTGTGAGCCACAACTACTGAGCCTGAGTGCCACAACTACTGAAGCCCACACAACAAGAGAAACCACCGCAATGAGAAGCCTGCGCACCGCAACAAAGAGTAGCCCCCGCGCAGCAACGAAGACCCAACGCAGCCAAAAATAAATAAATAAATAAATTAAAAATAAAATTTTTTTGAGCATAGGGAATTCCCTGGTGGTCCAGTAGTTAGGACTTCGTGTTTCCATTGCAGGGGGCCCGGGTTTGGTCCCTGCTCGGGGAACTAAGATCCCGCAAGCTGCCCAGTGTGGCTAAAAAAACAAAAAAAAGTTTGAGCATAATAGTTACAGGTTGAAATCCATGGCCCCACATCACAAGAAGGCGCTTATAGTGCATCAGGGTGAGCAGGAGGAAGAGTCTTTACAGGGGATGAGTTTCCTGTCCCTGCAGGACACATTCTGCTGAGGGTGGCTTCCCACACAACAGAGGGGGGCATGGATGTGAGGGGTGAATGCAAACTGGTACACTGCAATTGTTCATCTAGATGGGAAGAGGTGTTTTTGATTCGGATTTGTAAATAACCTTGTCTTAGTCCATTAAGGCTGCTGTAACAAAGCACTGTGGACAGGGTAAAAGTCCAAGATCAAGGCACCAGAAGATTTGGCATCTGGTTTGGACTCGCTTCCTGGTTCATAGAGGGCTATGTTCTCATTAGAATCTCACATGGTTGAAGGGAGAAGGGAACTCTGGGGCCTCTTCTTCCTCTTTTTTTTAAAAAAATAAATTTATTTATTTTATTTATTTATTTTTGGCTGTGTTGGGTCTTTGTTGCTGTGAGCAGGCTTCCTCTGGTTGTGGCGAGCGGGGGCTACTCTTCGTTGCGGTGCACAGGCTTCTCACTGCTGTGGCTTCCCTTTGTTGCAGAACATGGACTCTAGGCACACGAGCTTCAGTAGTTGTGACACGTGGCCTTCAGTACTTGCAGCACATGGGCTCAGTAGTTGTGGCTTGTGGGCTCTAGAGCTCAGGCTCAGTAGTTGAGGCGCATGGGCTTAGTTGCTCCACGGCATGTAGGATCTTCCCGGACCAGGGCTCGAACCCGTGTACCCTGCATTGGGAGGTGGATTCTTAACCACTGTGTCACCAGAGAAGTCCCGCCTCTTCTTATAAGGGCACTAATTCCATTCATGAGGGCCCCATCCTCATGACCTAATCACCCCCAACAGCCCTGCCTCCAAATAAAATTGCACTGGACTTCAGGATTTAACACATGAATTTGGAGAGGTGCAAACAGTCTATAGCAAACTATCTTTTAAACTAAACTCCCAAAGAAGACATAAAGATGGCCAACAGGCACATGAAAAGATGCTCAACATCACTACACATCAGGGAAATGCAAATGAAAACCACAATCAAGTATCATGTTATACCTGTCACAATGGCTATTATCCAAAGGACAACAAATAACAAGTGTTGATGATGATGTGGAAAAAGGGAACCTTGTGCAGTCTTGGTGGAAATGGAAATTTGTGCACCTAGTATGGAAGAGTATGGCGGTTTCTCAAAAGATTAAAAATAGAACTACCACATGATGCAGCAATTTCACTTCTGGTTACATATCCAAAGAACATGAAAACACTAATTCGAAAAGATACATGCACCCCTATGTTCACTGCAGCACTATTTACAATAGTCAAGACATGGAAACAACCTAAATGTCCATCCATAGATAAATGTATAAAGAAGATGTGGTACATATATGCACTAGAATATTATTCAGCCATAAAAAAGAAAGAAATCACACCATTTGTGACAACATGGATGGACCTGGAGGGTATTATGCTAAATGAAATCTGGAAAACAAAACAAATGCACAAACCAAACCAAACCAAACCCACAGACACAGAGAACAGACTGGTGGTTGCCTGAGGGAAGGAAGGTTGGGGAGGTGGGTGAAATGGGCGAAGGGGATCCAGAGGTACAAATTTTCAGTTATAAAATAAGCCAAGGGGATGTGATGTACAGCAAGGTAACTAACTATAGTCAGTGATATTGTTTTGCAAATTTGAAAGCTTCTCTCATCTCAAGAAAAAAAAATTCTGTAACTTTGTATGGCGACAGATGGTAAGTAGACTTACTCTGGCAATCATTTTGCAACGTGTATGAATGTCAAATCATTACATTGTACACTGGAAACTAAAGGAATGTTGTATGTCAATCATACTTCAATTAAAACACATACATGCTGTAGAGCAGAAATTAAACACAACATTGTAAATCAACTATACTTCAATATAATTAAAACACACACACACACCAAACTTCTGGTCAATTGAAAAGCAATGAATTCGCAACTATGTATGATTTTGCTGATCTTTCATTTAAAGCTTTAATAAATCAACCTTATCATTTGCTACCGATTCAATCCATGTAAGTTTAAAGATAAATAAAAACTAAAATGCTATAGAAATGTGTTTTGAATTCACTAAAACGGTCTAATTTACTTTATTATATTTTTAACCCCCAGTCAAGGATTTTCTCCTATGATCCACGTGTGGTGTTGTTTCTGCCCTTGGACACTGACATGCAGCTCAGACGGGGAGGAAAAGGGGCCTCCTCTAAGCAGTTTGGAGGCAGGGGCTCGGTAGGAGTCATGGCCCCCATCTGCCTGGGTCTGAGAGAGGTGAATACTGGGACCCTGAGAGTGTAGCAGGTAGGCTGTGGAGGGTGACTTCCCTAACATAGCCAGGGACACCGTTTCTGCTCCCTTGCACAATGCTTGGCAAGAGGATTGGGCAAAAGGACTAACTGACTTTCTCCACGTCCACAGTCCACACACCTCTCTACCCAGGGATCTTCCCTGGGATCAAACAGATCTGGCCCCTCTCCTCCAAGTCAGCGGGCTTCGTCCTCCCTGCTACGTAGCCAGGCTGTACATCACAACTCAGAGGTCTCCGTCTCCAGAGACCCCCGGGAGACGCATCTCCCTTTCCAAAGTCCTCAGGGGCAAGGCCAGAGAAGGCCAGCCGAGCCTTCTAGTTTCCATTTGTGGGAAAGACAGGACCCTGCTCTTTCCCAGCAAAGACAAATCGCCCAAGCTCCAGGACTAGGAATACAGAACACGCCTTGAATTACTCTCGAGTCCAAGCCACTCCTTGGGTGAGGATTAAGCTGACAGTCGGAGCAAGGCTGGGTGGGGAGGCCAGAGCTCCAGTCAGGGCTGCCCTTGATCCTCGGGGAACTTAGGGGCTCTCTAATGCCTTCCTCCAAGTCCCCCCAGCTCCCCTGCGCAGTCCTGGAGAGCAGTGAGGCAACCCACACCTCATGGCAGAAACGTGGGATTCCGGACAGAGCAGGGTTGCCTGGAAACCAATATGCGGTGTTTGATATAGGGAGGTTCATGGGTCTCTGGAGAAAAAAGCAAAAAAACGTGGACTGTATGTTTCTGGAGGCAGGTCCCATTGTTTTCATGGGACTCCCCCAAAACGTTCGGACATGCCAGTCGAGGATGACAGCAAGTAGTACTTAAAAGCTATCTATCCAGGGACTTCCCTGGTGGCGCAGTGGCTGGGAATCCTCCTGCCAATGCAGGGGACATGGGTGCGAACTCTGGTCCAGGAGGATCCCACATGCTGTGGGGCAACTAAGCCCATGCGCCACAACTACTGAGCCTGCGCTCTAGAGCCTGCGAGCCACAACTACTGAGCCCGCGTGCCACAACTACTGAAGCCCGTGTGCCTAGAGCCCGTGCTCCGCAACAGGAGAAGCCACCG
This sequence comes from Mesoplodon bidens, assembly GCF_964165515.1. NCBI lineage: Eukaryota > Metazoa > Chordata > Mammalia > Artiodactyla > Ziphiidae > Mesoplodon > Mesoplodon bidens. Next base: position 5,355,920 of record NC_138167.1, on the reverse strand, counting down.
CAATGAGAAGCCCACGCACCGCAATGAAGACTAGCCCTGGCTCGCTGCAACTAGAGAAAGCCCGCGCAGCAACGAAGACCCAACGCAGCCCAAAATAAGTAAATAATAAATAAATAAATTTATTAAAAACAAACAAACAAACAAAAAACTATCCAGAACTAAGTATTTCTTTGGTGGAGGGGAGGAATTACTGGATGGATGTAATTAAAATAAAATTATCTCATCTGGAGACAGGACGCTGCTTTCCACAGCTGCCTGCCATCACTTGACGGAAAATGCAAATGTCCCTGGACCAGCATTACTTTTTCCACGGAATGAAACAGGCAAGTGATCTGCAGTCAGACTTTAAAAACATAAATTAAAAAATATATTGTTTAGATTAGCGCTTTTGGTCTCCTTAATTCCCTCAGTTGCAAATGATTATCTCTGGGTGAACCTGGGTTCGACAGGCTCTTCCCCAGATTTTCAAACCCCCAAACCCTTTAGTCATTGCTCTTCTGTAAGTAAGAGGGAAAGACGGTTTCTGCAAGTCTTTGGTTGAAAAGACCTGAGGCGGCTCCAAATCAAGTTCCCCTGCCCCCGTCCCCGGGGGGAGGCAGGAACACGGCACAAAAACATGCAGCTTCCTGAAACTTTTTCTCCATGCTCCTTTCCCCAGACTCTCCAGAACATGCAGCCACCACCAAGGCAACAGGACCACAGAAGCCACGGTAACCCGTGACGTCGGGTCCCTCACCCTCACAGCCAGACACACCCAAGAAAGAGGGTCAAGGCTTGTGCTCTTGGGCAGAAAAAGTGCTTTTGTTAAGTCCCAGGCGTATTATTAAGTCCCAGACTGTGCAACCAGTCCCCAAAACCGTGCCACCTTGTAAAATGGAATCGAACAGGAAAACAGACAAATCGAACATGGACACATAGCTCTGTGTGTTAAGAGTGAAGATCTGCATCTGACACAAAAGGAAGATGTGAGAACGGTGATGTGTGAGGTCTGAAGTCGCAGAAGACTCGTTTAGCAGAGTAAGTGTTCCAAAGGGCTTCTATCAAAGCAGTTCCAAACTCAGGTCTGAACGGGCAGCTGCTTCCTTTGAGCACAAGAGGGTAAGGTCTGGAATGGTGCCAGGTGAGTGTGCGTGCGCGCATGTGTGCGTGCGCGCGTGTAGAGGAATCCTCCCCATCCCCCAAATCAGGAGTCCAATCTGTTGTTGACAACCACCGCGGGGCAAAGTGGGGGGAAAGCCTCAGGAGTCTGGGCAGGGAGAAGTCTTATTTTCCTGAGCAGATGCAGACACCTGGCCTCCCCAAACCTGCCAGCCTCTGTGCAAACACAGCAGGGCTCGGGCTGTCTGGGTGCCAAAGGTGGAAGCCATTTCACGCAAGAGCCCCAGCTGCTTGCTCAGTCCAGCACTGAAGGCAAACAGCTTCTGGGTGAAGCAGCAGGTTAGGTGGGAGGGGCTTCTGCCAGTGCCATCCCGCTCGCCCATCCCCCGCCCGGACCCCGCATTACGAATTTCTCCGCATGCAGTTTTATTTTCAGAAGTGGGGCTGCCCCACAGCCAGACTTGCGGCCACACATGAAATGGAGTCAGGGTCCTGAGGTGGGACTCGCAGAGGTGTGTGGAGGAACGAGGCTGGCAGTGATGCAGGACGAGAAGAAGAAGGGGGGACGTGTGTGGACGTGGGGTGTGCACCTGGCTACCCCTCTCCGGTTTCAACTTGCACACTTCCTCAGGCCATTGCTCCCACCCTCCCCACCTCCTCAGCCCCCTTTCCACACAGGGATGACAAAAGCTACGGCTGGAAGTTTACTCCTCATCCAGGACTAGGCTCCTGGGCTAAGTACATCACACGCATGTGCTCATGTAACCCACAGCAACCCCAGGGGGTAGGCACCAGCTCCACACGATGACGGGCAAATCCAACCCAGAGCCACTCTGACCACTAGGCAGCACCGCCACAAAAGGCTGAGGGCGACCAAAACAGAGAACCCCCCCAGACAGAGAGACCCCACCCAGGGGGAGTGGAGGGAACTTGGGGTTACCAGGAAAGAGAGGCACGACTCAGGCCCCAGACGTCAAGAGGCCTCTGAATGAAATGAAGCCACGCTGGGTCAAGCCTGGGTACCCACTGCACACTTCCATTTCCTGACTCCTATTTTGGGTTGTGTGGGAATGTCCTCTGCTGTAGGCCCAGGGGGTGGGGCTGGTTTCATAGACTGAGCTACTGAAGGGACCTTTCTGGACCATTTGCTCCAACCCACTGGTTTTACAGATGAGGAAACTGAGGTCTGGAATTCAAAAGTGACCTGCTCAAAGTGAGCTGGGGGCAGAGCTGGACGAACACCCAGGTCCCTGAACTCTGGTCCAGGCCTCTGTCCATGTTTCCGTGAAGCCTGCCTTAGGCCCGCGAGACCCCATTTCTTGGGAAAGAGAAATTCCCTGCTATTCCCATCAGTGAGGGAGGAGACGGGGTGAGAGGCAGGGAACAAAGGGGTGAGGAGGTGGGTAGAATGTGAAGGCCTTGCCCCTGGCCTGGACCAGCCCCGGTTCCCCACTGTACGGCGGAGGCTGCCCCTTTGGCACTGTAAAATGTTTCCCCATCGAAATTTTTTGGAGGGTGGGTAGGCTAAGAGGTCTGAAGGAAACCCAGAAACAACTGAAACAGAGCTGGGAAGTTAGGGTCCTGGAGGCACTGGAAGAACAGCCTGACTGCTGGCTTAGCCACGGGCACCAGAGACCCTACGTGGGGAGGGCAGGCAGCGCAGGCTCTGCTATCACTGAGGGTCCCACAGGGATGAGACCGGGGGCCAGGGAAGAGGTACACCGCTCCCCTCCCCCGCCCCAATCACCCCACTGCCACTGAGGTGGGCTTCTCGTCTCTGGGTCCCTGCTGGACCACCCCTCAGCATCCTCTGTCCATGCGGTACTGGTGGCCCCTAGCCTCCCAACTCCTCCTCTTCAAGGCCCACATCAGGTCCCAAACACCAAGTTTATAAATTCCTGGTCTCAAGAGAGAAAGGGAAGCGATGACGTCATAACAATCCAAGCAAGCAGTTCCCTCAGGTCATAGCTTCTCTTAAAAGTTATTTTTTGAGAGCTTGTTGCCACCCTCCTTTCATTCCCACTCAGCTGGGTACAGCAGTAGGTGGTGGAAAGCGTGCTGAACTTGGAGCCAACCAGACCCGCCTTCAAACTCACCTCTGATGCTGTCCTGCCACATGACCCTGGCTGAGTCGTGGAGCCTCTCTGGGGACTAGTTTCCTGGTCATCAGTAAAATGGGGATAATGCTACCTGCTCTGGCTATACGATGAGATTTGGAAAAGGACTTTGCAGTAACATGCTGCACGAGGGGATCATGGTGTTCCTTTATTCCAACACCTCCTAGGAGGGAGATGAGGGCTCCATCTCTACAGGGACCTGGATACAGGACGACTGAACAATAACCGATTCAGAGACATGAAGCTACTGCTGACCCCCATACACCACCTGTTACCAGCTCCCCTTGTTGGTTTTGTGATGGAGACGGAAGAGGACAGGACTTAAGGGACCTAGGGGTTGGGATATTGGCTGGGTTCCTGTGACGCTGGGCAGGTCAGCCCCTCTCTGGCTCCCGCTTCCTCGCTGTGAAGAACAGGCTGGACTGAATGACCTCAAAAGTGATTTCTAATTCTATACCCAGCTGTTCCCAGAATGAGTCATTTCTGTTTCAGATGACACAGCCCATCAGCAGCACCTAGCCCAGGCAGGGGCAGGTCTGGATACAGTGGGGTGGCAGGCTGGAGTCAGTGAGAGGCTGAGCAGATAGATATCTGAGTGGCCTGGGAGCCTCCCGCCAGGCTCCTGCAGGTGCCATGGGGCGGGGGGTATGGAGGGACCCTGGGAGTCCGTGGGTCCCCACGCCCCAAACCCTCACACAGCCTAGGCAGATAGCTGAGGAGTAACCAGGAGACTGGCAGGGGAGAGACGTGCTAGGGAGGAGGGAGAGGAAAACTCCTTAAAGGACAAGGGCTGGGTGGGGCAGGGCTAGTCAGCCTTTGACGTTGTTTCCTAGAGGCGGAGTTGGGGAGGGGTGAGCCAAGGCTGGCAGCTAGCTGGCTGGCAGGGACACCTGGGAGGAGGGGGTGCCCACCACAGGAGGGTCTCCCTAGAGCAGGCCATGGGCTGGGCAGGGCACACCTATGCACTGTCCTCACTAGAGCAGGTGTTGGGTGTGATGAGTCTTGCAAGGGCAGGTCAATCTCATACCCCGTCAGCTCCAGAGAGAGGATTAAATCTCAGGAGATTTTTCCCTGGGGTTCATGGGGAAGCAGCTCCAAGGAAATAAGCACATTTTTGTTACAAGCCTCTGGTGGCTCGCCCCTGCTTCTACAGCCATCTCTATCGAGAGTGGCACAGGGCCTGCCTTTCCAAATGCTTTCCTGACTGCAAAGGGGCAAATACTGTCCACCTGTGAGCAGGGGATGTGGCCCGTGAACCAGGACATCAAAGTCCCCTATTCTTTGCTTCTTTCTTTGGGTGGCCCCTTAATCCCTCAAGGAGAGGTGCGGAGGGGCCACTGGCCTTCCCTGCTGCCGGCCTTAGCCTTCCCATTTGCAGACAGGTTGAGAGTGGCCGGCAGCGGGAGTCCTGGAGCTCCCCGGCCTGCGTCCTCCCCAGGTGACAGTCCACTCCCTGTGGCCCCGCCCGGCTGCTGGGTGGGCTGGCGGGGAAGGGGGTGAGGCCGGCACCTGATCTCTCCCGGAAATGGAGAAACACAGGACTCATCCTACTGAGAGCGCCGAAAGGCATCTGCCCCACCCCTCCCTAACTCTCCCGGAGTTCTCTCCAGCTCAGATACTTATCGCTCTTCGGGGGGAAAAAAAAAAAAATCAAGACAAGCTAGTCTTTCAGGTAGTTTCGAGGGAGCTCGGACTTTCTCACGCCGGCTCAGAATCAGTCTGAGAGCATGGGGGCCTTAAGTTTCCTCCTCGTGGGTGGAGGAGGGATCCCGACGCTCATTCAGGGACGGGGCCCGGGACGCTGACACCCGCGACCGGCGCGCCCCTTGCTCTCCGGCGTAAAGGTGCCAACAGACCTTCACTGAGCTCCTCCGGCGCCACCTTAGTCCCTTGGAGGGTCCGCATCCTCCCCTCCCCGCGGCCTCGGCCACTCGGGGGGGACCACACCCGGGTCACGAGCTGCACTGCCCGCCACAGTCCCCCTCGGGCAGGGCCTTGAGTCCCCAGCAGAGGGGGTGCTCCGTTTCTCCCTCCTGCACTCGGAGGGGATCGGGGTGGGAGCAAACCACCCCGCCCCGGCTCACTAGGGCCCCGCGCCCCCTGCCCGCCCCGCTTCGGACCAGCCCAGGACCAACGCGCCCTCCCAGCCCGTCTCGGCCCCCGCCGAGGAGCCAGCTGGCGGCCGCAGCGCCCTCTCCTCCCGCCAGGAGTCTTCCCCTGCGCAGGCGATGCCGGTGACCGGCAACCCCGACCGCGGACCGGGTGCCCGGGACGGACAGGTGGCCCCGGAGAGGAGCGCGCGGCAGTCGCGCTCACTCACCCAGAAGATGAAGTTAAATCCGAACAGCAGATATTTGATGCACTTGGTGCCTCCTTTGACCGGCATGGTGCGCGCTGGACTGGCCTGGGCCGGACTGGTGTGGGACGGGGGCGCTTGAGGCCGGGACGGGCGGGAACAGGCTTCGGACCGAGGTGCTGGCGGCTGCGGGTTGGCCTCAGGGCTGCACTTTTAAAAAGTGCCACTCCTCGGGCGCGCGCCGCCGCGGTGCGCATGTGCCGGGTCCCGCCCCCGCCCCCGCCCCACCTGCCCCACCCCGCCCCGCCCCGGTGGCCGCGGCCCCTCCCGCCTCTGGCTCGGCCCTTCCCACCGAGTCAGCCGGCCTTGACTTCCCGCCGTCCTCCATGTTTCCTCCCACCACTGCTGGGGTCTTTCCAGTCGGTCATGTTCGGCTGCTTTCGTCCCAGAGTAAGTGGAGGCCTCGCCCTTCCGGCTGTCGCCTGGTTTCCTACCTTCCCGAGCCCTCTACTTTGGGAGACCTTCCCCGGTGGTCGGGGCCGAGGTCCCTTAACCCAAGGCCGGCTGCCCGCAGAATGAGGGCTCTTCTTGCTTTGGCCTCGATTTAAAGAGAAGCTGCCTGGCCTTATGTCTCCCTGGGGCGGCTCCTTGCCAACCTTCACTCGTGAAACACACTGTTAACTCGGCACATCATGCGGAGCAGGAGGAATTAGAAGCTCGTCGTCCAGGTGGGAAGATCGGTCGGAGGCTTATGGGAGTAAGTCTCAGATACCATCACTGAATAGTAATATGTCTGAGGGCCGGGCAGCCCGGGAGTGCTTCCTGAACTTGAGGTTCAGGTGGCCCAGAGGAGAAGACAAAGGCTGTAGCCTGGCTTCTGTTCTTGCCTCTACTGCCCATCACCCGCCCTCTTGCCCTTTGACTCTGCCCACTGCTACCTCTTTGATGGTCCAGTGCCAGAGTGCTTAGGGTGTTTCTCCCCCGCTCAAGAAAGTCCCGCAAATGATAAACGTTGGCGAGGATGTGGAGAAAAGGGAACCCTCCAACACTGTTGGGGGGAATGTAAATTGGTGCATGGAAAGCAGTATGGAGGTTCCTTAAAAAAATTAAAAAGGGAACTACCCAGCAATTCCACTCCTGGGTATTTATCCAAAGAAAATGAAAGCACTACTTGAAAATACATTTGCACCCCTGTGTTCATTGCAACATTATTTACAGTAGCCAAGATATGGAAACAGCATAAGTGTCCATCAATAGATGAAGGGATAAAGAAAATGTATATACACACAATGGAATATTACTCAGCCATAAAAAAGAATGAAATCTTGCCACTTGGCAGCAACATGGATGGACCTAGAGGGTATTATGTGGAGTGAAATAAATCAGAGAGAGAAAGCCAGGTACTGTATGATTTCACTTACATGTGGAATCTAAAAAACAGACAAATACAACTAAACAGAAACAGAGTCATAGACACAGAGAACAAACAGGTGGTTGCCACAGGGAAGGGGGTAGGGGTAGGAGAGAATTAGGTGAGGGAGATTTAAGAGGTACAAACTTTTACTTACAGAATAAATGAGTCATGGCAATGAAATGTACAGTGTGGGGAATATAGTCCATAATTATGTAATATCTTCGTATGGTGACGGATGGTAACTAGACTTGTGGTGATCATTTTGAAATGTATAGAAATATCGAATCACTGTGTTATGGATCATGAACTAACACAGTGTTGTAGGTCAATTATACTTCAAAAACAAGCAAACAAACTCAGAAAAAGAGATCAGGCTTGTGGTTACCAGAGGTGGGGAGGGGAGGGGAAGGGGAATTGGATGAAGGTAGTCAAAAGGGACAAACTTCCCATTATAAGGTAAATAAGTACTAGGGATGTAATGTACAATATAATACATGATTAACACTGCTGCAAGTTGTAAAGGAAAATTGTTAAGAGAATAAATCCTGAGCTCTCATCACAAGGAGAAAATATAAATATTTTTCTATTTCTTTATGTGTATGAGATGTGGATATTCACTAAACCCACTGTGGTAATCATTTCATGATGTATGTGAGTCAAATCACTATGTCGTACACCTTAAATTTATAGAGTGCTGTAGGTCAATTCTATCTCAGTAAAACTGGAAGAAAAAAATTCTTTCTGCAGCTCCCCACATTCAATGAGATAAGTTAAAATTCCTCATCTTGCATCTGTAGGGGGCACTCTGCCCTCCCCAGCACCCCAGGTCTGCACCTGGCATGTGGTGTGTGCCCTCTGGCTGGCCTGCCTTCCCATCTTCACTTGTAGAAATTCTATGGCCCCTTAAACATTCCTTTCCTCTTTCTCACCAGAGGATGAGGAGATTCCCCCTACTTTTGAAATCCCAAAACCCTTTCATATTTTTTTCAAAATGAAGTTTCCTTTGGTGGTTTTTTTAATTACAAAAACAAAACCTGCTCAATTACCGAAACATCAGAAAATACCAATAAGGAAAAAAAAAAAGTAACTCAAAATAACACTCACCAGAAACAGCCTGCGTTACTACTTTAAAGTACATATTTTGCTCTGTTTATGATCGTTGTTAGATCTGTCTCATTGATGCATTCGTTGGAAAACACTTCAGTATCCTGTTACGAGGGTATGTCCTTAGGGCAGGAGGGGGATGAGCGTGTTACAGGAGGTCAAGGAGAGAGGCTTAAAGGCCAGGGTGGCTTAAATGAGGAGCCTTTGACCCAAATTGGGAAGCATGCTTCAGAACCCCAGGAAAAGTGGTTGCAATCATGGGAGAATCAAGCAAAGCTGGGGCTGGGGCCGTCTGGGGTCTGGGCTGGAGCTTACAGTTGGGGGAGGCGTGTGGGGAGGTGTAGGTGGGGATGTAACTAGAGGTGCCTCATGGTCCTGGACTCTGCACGCGGGGGTGAGGGGTCACTGAAGTGTTTATAAGCAGGGAACCTGTGCTTTAGGTAGTTGGGTGGCTGGTGGCAGGGGGCGGTTGGGGGTTGAGAGGAGGAGCAGGCAGGAGGCTCCTTGAGGACAAGGACCATTGTCTCTTATCTCCAGGCCTTGGCTCAGAGCTTTGGGGGGTTAGACTGAAAGGTGAGGTGTATCAGGGCACCTGCAATTGGGGAGGGGGGCAGCAGGAGATGAAGGTGAGCCGGGGACCCGTGGAGGTACGTTAGGAGGCTGTGGAGTAGTTCAGGTGAGAGACCAAGGGGTGGGGCAACGGGGTGGAGGCTGGAGAGAGGGGGGCAGACCAGGAGAGGGGGCAGCGAGGGCAAGATCAGAGTCAGGCCAGCTGGAGCCCAGGAGGATTTCATTCATTTCTTCTTGCAGTGTTTCTGGAGAGCCTGCTCTGTGTCCTGTACATACCCGATGCTAAGACGACACGCCCTCTATCTCACCTGGAAAAATCTCAGTGCAGGCCAGACCAGTATAAGCCCCTGGGGTCTTTGCTTGTGGTGTAACCCAGCAGGACCCTATGGGGCCTTCCTGGGACAGGCCTCCCCCATATCCTCTGCTTTAGCTCTCTCTTAAGTACCTACGGTAATAGTATTTGATGCACATTTCCTGAGTTGTTTTACAGATGCTAAACCCCCCCACCAAAGGGAAGATGTTAACTACTTGATGACCTGAACACATAGCCCCAGGCCTCCTGGAGCCTAAGGATTGGTCATGTGACCCCCTGTGACCCCGCCCTGTTACCTCACCATCAGCCAATCAGAGAACTGTGCACGAGCTGATCACAGACCCTGCGACCCTTGTCCCTTGCCTGGCTTTTAAAAAAGCTTTGCTGAACCCCTTCGAAATCCTTCCTGGAGCTTGGGGGTTTTTTAGGGCATGAGCCACCCGTCCCCTTGCATGGCCCTGCCCTGATAAACCTTCCTGTGCTCCAAACGCCGACGTTTTGGTATGTTTGGCCTCACGGTGCGTCAGGCACACGAACTCGTGCTAACGGGGAGATGTGGCCTAGGAAATAGCAGGGGCTGGGGTGTGTACCCAGGTCTGCCGGAGCCGGGAGAGGCTTCCAGCAAGGGGGACACCGCCGCTGACTTTGGAAGGCGGGCCAGCAGACAAGGCTGGGGAGGGAACTCCAGGCAGAGGGAAGCATGTGGAAAGGCACAGGCACAAAACCACAGGCAGCTGCTGGGGAAACCACCATAGTGGGTGAGACAGGGAAAGAAGGAGGACTGGGAAGGAGCAGCAGCGGAAACAAAGTTCCCTAAATGTTGCCAGTGGTGGCCACGGGCAGAGGAGTTTTGGTGCTCTTTGCCAGGTCACTGCCCCTGACCCACCGTGGCCAAGGGTGGTTGGGGTCCAGCAGGGTGTGGGGTGCTGAGGCCGGAAACCAGACGAGGTCTCACGGTGCTGTTCTCAGCCAGAGTCCACCTGCCTTGGGATAACAGGTCTAAGGAGAGAAAGGATTTTATCTTTTTTATATTCTCCTCTCCTCTCCCCGCCCCACCTCCTCATTCACAAGCCCAGATGGGAGGCGTTGAGCAAACATTGAAGCTTATAACAGAAACTCCTCCTAAGGGTAATTGTGAGCCCTGGCTGAGGTCATCCACCTGCCACTGGAGTGCCCAGGGAATGTTGGCTACTGTTACTATTACTGTTATTATTTACCCTCAAGAAACCGTTGGTGGGAGAGGGCTACGGTGAAACATCAAATTACGTACAATCAAGGAGTCCTGAGAATGTGAGTGAGGAGATCTGAATTCTGTTCTTGATCCCACCCTTTGGTTTATTTTGGACGAGCCACCTCCTCTGTCTGGGCCTGTACAGTGACATTTTGAATTAGGAGATGTCAGGTCCCCTCTATTGTGTGGTGCCCTGAGCCTCCGCCCCAAAGTGTGTTTGTTAGAGGCGTTGAGTCCTACAGGCAACCAAGAAAGGGAGCAATGGAAAAAATATGGTTTGCTTTAACTGGAAGGGGAAAATCTGGGTAAGCCCCTGAGTCAGAGGTCACATGAAGGCAGTGAGGCCTTCCAGGTTCTGTGTTGATGGAGTGGGAAAACTTTTCCTACCTTCCCTCAGGACATCCTGTTTCTGGAAAAACCCCTGCTCTGGCTGAGGGTTCACTTTGGCTCTTGTGCCCCACCTGGTGGTAAGATTTGAACACAGGGCTGGGGAGCTGAGGACTGGCCACACCCATCTGCCTGGGACCGTTCTTGCTTCCCGCTATGGGAGGCGGCTGGAGAACCCACTCTCATGGGCCACTAAGGCCTCCCAGCTGCCACACTGGTGGCCATTTCTCCTTGCCATGACCCTGCTGACCAGCCCTTCTTTCTAGACACCTCTCCCTTGCTGTCCCTGGGTTGCACCATCTTGGTTCACTCCCTTCCCTTCTAGAAACGTCTTTGCTGCGCCTCTTACTAAGCTCAAATGTCACCACTCCGTGAAGCCTTGAACACTCGGTCTTTTCCTCCGTGGATTACCTTGTTTGGATCTTTCCTGTGTGACTCATTGGCCTTCATCGTAATCTCTCCTGTGTACACGTTTTGGAGGCGAGTTCCTCTAAATACACGTGCGATTGGTTAGTTTCTGTGTTCTCCAAGCGTCCAGTCCCTTGCCGGCCCATAGCAGCCCTCTGCAAACTTGTGAAAAAACTGCCAGGGAGTGGGTCTGCCTCAGGCATGGCTCCTCTGTCCTGTGTTCCCCTCTTTCCCTGGACGTGCATCCCCCCTTGTTCCTCCCACCGTCTTTCCTTTGAAATTTTCTTTAAATTCATCGTGATATCTGAGGGCCTGTAGAGCATTTCCCTAACCCTAATGTCCCCGCAAATATGCCCACATCCTAACCCCCCAAATCTGTGAAGATACTACCTTCCAGGGCAAAAAGGATTTTGCACGTGTGACTACGTTACGATCTTGAGATGGGGAGGCTATCGTGGCCTGTACTCACGGGCTCAGTGTAATCCCACGAGTCCTTAGAAGAAGAGGCAGGAGCGTCAGAGCCAGAGAGGGAGACGTGGAGGTGGAGGCTGAGATGGGAAGGACGCAGGGCCGCAAGCCAAGGAATGCAGGCAGCTCCAGAGGCTGGAAACGGCAAGGAAGCAGATTCTCCCCTAGGGCTGCCAGAGGGAGCAGATGTCATCCTGCCGACTCGTTTTTGGGCTTCTGACATGCAGAATGGTAAAGTCACGTGTGCTTATTTTAAGCCATTAAATTTGTGGTAATTTGTCACAGAATCAATAGTATACTCATAGACATGTCAAAATAAATATCAAGATCAGACTTCGTAATCTCCGAGGGCCTCCCTGCACAAGAGGCCGCCTGCCCTTCTCCTTGCCCACACCCTGCAGTCAGCCCCGACCCCTCCTCTCACCTGGGATTCCTCTGCCCCTGCTGGGCCCACACTGTTCCCGTCACTGGTAGGAGGTGCCACCGAGGCTGTCCAATTTAAAAATGAAGAAGCGAGCCTAAGGCAGGAGAGAGCGATTTATTTTGTTTCTTATTTTTTTCTCTGTTCAAATGACAGGGTTTTATTGGATTGTTGGTGTCTTTTAAAAATTTTTTATCTTTTTCGAGGAAGTTTATTTATTTATTTGTTTATTTTTTAATTGAAATATAGTTGATTTACAATGTTGTGTTAGTTTCCCATGTAGGTTATCACAAAATATTGAGTAGAGTTCCCTGTGCTCTATAGTAGATCCTTGTTGGTGATCTGTTTTATATATAGTAGTGAGTATATGCTAATCCCAATCTCCTAATTTATCCCTCCCCACCCAAGAGAGAGGGATTTAGAGAAAAGAGCAGACCTCAGGGCTTCTGAGTCCAGCTCCGTGTTGATGGCTCAGCTTTCCTTCCTCACGCTCCACCCAAGGTGGGGCCGTGTCCTCGAAGCCCTTCCTCAGTCCAAACAACTGTCCCATCCTCCTACCCGCCTTCCTGTCATTCACTCATCCAGTCTGCACACATCACTGGACCCACTGCCTTGCCCTGTCACTGGGCTTGGGCTGCCGTGGGCCGCCCTCCTCCCACCATAACTTCTTTTCAGTGTGTTGAACACACGCGTAGTCCATGTGGAGACCACCCACGCGGAGTATGGAGTTTATGAAGATTTCACGGAGAACTGAATGAGGGGTGACAGCTTGCATGCCAGAGAACACCATTCTCAAAATGCTTTTTGGATCTTTCTTCAAACTTCCATTCTGTGCAGCCATGCCTGCCTGGTCTCCTGCACCCCTGCCCAGCCCCTGCCAGCCTCTGGCCGCTGCCCTCCGCTTCACGGGGAGCAACGTAGCTGTCACTCGGCATTTCCAGTCTGCATCCTCCACTTCCCACTACCCCAGCTCAGCAAAACAAATCATGTGTCTCAGGATCTGTCCACTTTAGGAGATTGGGTGGGGGGTGACGAAGAGTTGTAAGTAACTAATATTTTTTTAATTAATTAATTAATTTATTTTTGGCGTGTTGGGTCTTCGTTTCTGTGCGAGGGCTTTCTCTAGTTACAGCGAGCAGGGGCCACTCTTCATCGCGGTGCGCGGGCCTCTCACTGTCGAGGCCTCTCTTGTTGCGGAGCACAGGCTCCAGACGCGCAGGCTCAGTAGTTGTGGCTCACGGGCCCAGTTGCCCCGCGGCATGTGGGATCTTCCCAGAACCAGGGCTCGAACCCGTGTCCCCTGCATTGGCAAGCAGATTCTCAACCACTGCGCCACCAGGGAAGCCCCAGTAACTAATATTTAATATCATCTTTTTGTCGTAACCCCTAAAGCTTTGCTTCGCTCATTTTTCCTGCTCGAAAACCTCTCGGGCTCCACTTACTGCTAAATTGTTTGCCATCACACTTATCACCTTCTCACAGAGGAAAGAATTTTCTTAGTATGTGTGTTGTTTATAATCTGCCTCCTTCCGCCGGAATGTAAACTCCTCTAGAGCAGAGACTGTGACCGTCTTGTTCTCAGAAGTATCCCAAGGGCCTTGAACAGTACCCGACACACAGCAGGTGCACAGTAAATATTTTCTGAATGTATGAAAGGCTCATGTCCTGATTCTAAGCTCATCATAAAGGCTCTCTGCTCTCTTGTCATTACCTATAGTATTTACACTTCTGTTCCCTCTCTTGGGACACTGCATGCACACCCACACCTATGGCTGGGTTCCCACCTCCTCTTCTCTCTGCCCCAGTCCCTGGCCCATCCTTTTCTCTTCTCCCCCATAAGCAGCCCCCATCTTTGAGGCCAGCTCGGCCCCTGCCTTTCCCGAATCCTCCATCATCCCAGTCTGCGCTGGCCCTCCCTCTCAGCACTCCTGTAGTAGTTTCTTTCTGAATTACCCACTAGACTCCGATCAGACGTTGTCCTGGATGGTAATTTCATGTGTGTGGTTTTCTTTTTTGGCTGAGCCGCGAGGCATGCGGATCTTAGTTCCCCCACCAGGGATCGAACCCGTGCCCCCTGCAGTGGAAGCACGGAGTCCTAACCACTGGACTGCCAGGGAATTCCCAGTAATTTCATGTTTCATGCATCTTTTTAAAAAAATGTCCCCCAATAGATGATCAGCTCCTGTAGTACCCACAGTAGGTACTCTGCAGACACTAGATGAAAAAATAAGCCCAAAGAACGAACACTTGGATGGGCACAACTGCTATGCGTAAACCCGTTTAATCCTCAAACGGCCCTCTGAGGTTGAGAGTCTTACTACGTCCATTTCACACATGGGGAAATGGAGGCCGCATGAATTCACTTGCTAGGAAGCAGCGGAGCCGGAATTTGAGCCCAGGTGATCTGGCTCCAGGACCCGGGTGCTGAACTACCTCTGCATGGCGTAAATGGCTGTGTGAACATTGGTGCTCTCTCTGTCTTTCTTGCCCTTTGGTTGTGGAGGTGGGTGAAGGGACTGCAGGTGACACCCGAGGGGTTGTGCCATCTTGTAGGTGCCCCCAGCAAGCTGAGCGTCTGAGTCTTAGGGGCCGAAGACAGGTGGAGAGTTTGCGTCTTGGTCCTGCCTTTACTGGAGCCTGTCCTTCTGAGGCTCCCTTTTCAGCTGCGGAGCCAGGAGGATGACTGCTTTTCCTCCACCACGGGGAATGGGGATGGCTGCTGACCTCTGTTCTGGGTGATGGTTCTAGATTCCCGGGGGGGATTAGAGGCTGGACACAGGGCTCCTCCTAGATGAGCTGTGTGTGTGTGAGTGTGTGTGTGTGTGTGTGTGTGTGTGTGTAGCAGACCTGGGATCTTTGTGTGTGTGTGTTCAGGCACATCTGGGCAGGTGAAATATAGTTAAGATGAACATGAAGGTAAGAAACTGTGGCTGGTGTCCCCCTGGGGCCTGTGGGAGGGGTTCAGAAAGAGGGGACATTGCCGTGGGGTACTGCCTGCAGAGAGGTGGAGTCTGGACCCCGTGGTGGGGCACAGGAGGCCCTGGTAAGGTGGCCTCTGCCAATGCCCATCACCCGTTCCCCCCTTCTGGCAACTTCTATGCTTTAGCCATTTTGTACTGCTCTTCTTTTTGTCTTTTTTCCTTCTCTCTCTTTCTTGCTAACTCTTTTATTTTGGAATAATTTTAGGTTTACAGAAAAGTTGCAAAGATAGTACAGCTTCCCCCCAATGTCAACATCTGAAAGAAAAGTGGTTTATTTGTCAAAACTAAGTACAGTACTATTAACTAAACTGCAGATGTTATTCAGATTTCACCTGTTTTTCCACTGATGTCCTCTTCCTGTCCCAGAGTCCAATCTAAGATCCCACATTGATTTAGCATTTTGAATTCGTTTTAATTCTCTGAACGCCCTGGGCTCATTCCTGCCTCTCTTCCTTTGACTCTGTCATTCTCGTCGTCTACAGTAAATTTCCTATTCCCAGCAAACTCCTATTCATCCTGCAGCAACCCCTCTTTCAGTCAGGAATAATATGGGGAGTGGTGGTAGGAGTGGGGCTTTGGGATCTGGCTTTTAGCAATGTTAAGTGGGGAGAATTTCCACTGCTCCTTCTGTACTCAGGATCTCTTTGACTCCCATTTGTTTTTTTATTTTTGATAAATTTATTTATTTATTTTTGGCTGTGTTGGGCCTTCGTTGCTGCGTGCAGCCTTCCTCTAGTTGCCGCAAGTGGGGCTACTCTTCGTTGCAGTGCATGGGCTTCTCATTGCTGTGGCTTCTCTTGTTGCAGAGCGCAGGTTCTAGGCACGCGGGCTTCCATAGTTGTGGCGTGTGGGCTCAGTAGTTGTGGCTCATGGGCTCTAGAGCACAGGCTCAGTCGTTGTGACGCATGGGCTTAGTTGCTCCGCGGCATGTGAGATCTTCCCGGACCAGGGCTTGAACCTGTGTCCCCTGCCTTGGCAGGCGGATTCTTAACCACTGTGCCACCAGGGAAGTCCCACTCTCATTTTGGGTTTTTTTTTGTTGTTGTTTTTTTTGCAGTACGCGGACCTCTCACTGCTATGGCCTCTCCCACTGCGGAGCACAGGCTCCGGACGCGCAGGCCCAGCGGCCACGGTTCACGGGCCCAGCTGCTCCGTGGCATGTGGGATCTTCCCAGACCGGGGCACAAACCCGCGTCCCCTGCATCGGCAGGCAGACTCTCAACCACTGCGCCACCAGGGAAGCCCGTCTCATTTGGTTTTTATGTAACCTTCTTTATGCAAATCCAAGCACATGCTGGGGCATACTATTGCTCACTCCCCGCTCCCCCAGCCATGGTTTCTCAAGGTGCTGCATCTGCAGGTGACCTTCACAGGACCCTGCAGATGGCTGAAGGCAGAGCTGGCACAGAGCTCAGGTCTCTCACCCCTGGGAGCTTCAGCGGCTCCTCTGTCCTTCGGGATTATCCGCCTCTAAGGTCTTCCGCTGTCCGGTCTGGGGGTGCTTTGGTGTAACACTAGGCTCGGTTTGGTGGGTAGTGGGTTTCCTGTGGTTTCTCGGCAAACTGCACCTTTAGATAAGGCTGCATCATCCTTTTATTTATTTATTTATAAAGTCCCCTTTGGGGACTTTCCTCAGGATGCTGCAGCCTAGGCTGTCGCTGGTGTCCCTGCAACCCTTCCACCTACCTCTGCCAAGCAGACCAGGAAACCCCCCAGAATGTTGGACCCCTGGGCTCCCTGACTCCACCCACCTCCGGGGGCTTCGGCGGGGCCCCCCCTCCCCCACCCCCGTCCTCTCTGCTCCTGAGTCCCCTGCTTGGGATGCTCTTCTTCACCTGCATCCTTTAACTCTCACGCAGCCTTAGATTTGTACTGTCTCCCGAATGTAACTTCTGTGTAGATCATTCATTTACATGATTGAGAAATAAAGATATAAAAGTGTAGAGAGGGAAGAGTGTATCTCCTGGAAATTGTTATAGATTGAGAGAAATTTAGGACTTACCTCAACCCAGTACCGCATGAGGGCCTTGTCTGGGTCCTGATCCAACCGAACCAATTATTAAAAAAAAAAAAAAAGTTTGTAGGCAATTAGGGAAATTTAAATATAAACTAAGTGTTAGATGATAGTAAGAAACTATTTTTAAGTGTATTAGGTGTGATGATGGAGTTGTGGTATACTTCTGAAAACCCCCTGTCTCTTAGAGCTACATACTGAAGTTTTTTTTTTTTTTACAACTTTATTGGAGTATAATTGCTTCACAATGGTGTATTAGTTTCTGCTTTATAACAAAGTGAATCAGCTATACATATACATCTGTTTTTAAAGCTAGAATGATACGGTGTGTGGGATTTGCTGTACATTTTCAGTCCTTTCCCAAAAGGTAGGGAGATAAATGAAACTAGAAGGCAAAACGGTGGTAACTGTTGATGCTGGGTGATGGGTAGAAGGATTCACTAGACTGTTCTCTCTAGTTTTGTGTGTGTTTGAACACTTCTGTAATAACCCAAAATATCACCATCCAGCCTTGTCCCCCATCAGCCTGGTTCTCCTCCAGTAACCAGTGCTGGTTTTATGTATCCTTTATGCAAATACGAATACATATAATTGCTCCCTCCTCCCTCCCTCCCTTTTTAAGTACCTTGCTACTGGTGCATTTGCTTTTCCCCCCACTTTATTATACGTGCTAGGCAGAATAATGGCCCCTAAAATGTCCACACCCTAATCCCTGGAGCCTGTGGATATGTTACTTTACATGGTAAAAGGGACTTTGAGATGGGGAGGTGATCCTGAATTATCCAGGTGGACCCAGTCTAGTCATGTGGATCTTTAAAATCAGAGCCTTCGCTGGCTGTGGTCAGGGGAAGATGTGAGTAAAGGTCGGAGAGACATGGCAAAGCTGGCTTTGAAGCCGAAGGAAGGGACCACATACTGAGGGTTGACTCTGGCCTCCTGAAGCTGGAAAAGGCAAAGACATGAATTCTGCCCTGGAGCCTCCAGAAGGGAAGGCAGTCCTGCTGACACCTTGATTTTAGCTCGCACTTCTGACCTACACAAATATTATATAAACGTGTGTTTAGGTTTGTGCTAATTTGTTAAGCAGCAACAGGAAACGATTCCATTTTATCTTGGAGCTGTTTCTGTATCAGGGCAGAGGTGGCGGAAGCCCCAGCTCCTCACTTGTACTCGGGGTCTGGAGTCTGACAGGTCTGGGCTTGAGTCCCGGCTCTGCCACGTTCGCTGTGCAATTTTGGGCGAGTTACATCCCTTCTCTGGGCCTGTCTCCTTGTCCGTAAAAAGGCGATAAAAGCACCTGTCTCACAGGGGTGCTCTGGGGGTTAAATCCTACAATGCATCCAAAACATTCAGCACAGTGTCTGGCACAAAGTAAATGCTCAAAAAAAAAAAAAAAAAAAGACAGCTGTGAATAACACTATTAACTCTATAATTATCAGTACAAGGCGCTTTCCCTGGGTTCTCCAGGCCCCATTGTCCTGTCTGTTGACTCCTTATAAACCTGGGAGGCGGCAGATAAATTAGCCCTTGTTTCTGCAGCAAACACCCTCTCTTGCCTGGGTCTGGCTGCTTGTTTCCCTTTGTGTGGGAGCCCTATTTCCCTAGAAGGTGCTCAGCAGCCTGAGGGCCAGGCTCTGTTCCCACGGCTTGGTGCTGGATATTAGGGTTGCAAACTGCTTGGATGATTGATCCATTAGCAGGCAGCTTCCAGAGACGGTTCTCTTCTTCCCAGACTCAAGGTTCCCTCCTTCCCACACCAAGGGCAGGTCAAGGGCAATGTCAGACCCAGGCAGGGCAGGCTCGCGTGCTGCTTCCACATGGCACAGACCCTGAGAGTGATGGGAACCTCCTGGATCCCGGTCACGGTCCCCAGCAGCCAGCGTTTGCGTGAGCTTGCCGCTTCCTGAGGCCAGCCGCTTACTGTCGGGTAGTTTTGGTTATTACAAAGGTTTCCTCCCCGCCTGTGACCCCTGTCCCTGTTCTGCCCTCTGGGGCCACCTGGAAAGGCTCTGCTTCCCTTTCTGCCTTTTAGATGAGTGACAGGTGGCAGAAGGAGTGCAGGCTTGCGGGCAGAGCCTTGGGGTCCAGTCTCCGCTCTGCCACTGACATGCTGGGTGGCCTTGGGATTATGTGAGTCTGTGAGTCTTTTTTGAACCCTGTTTTCTTCCTTCCCTCCCTCCCTCCTCCCTCCCTCCCTCCCTCCTTCCCTCCTTCCTTCCTTCCTTCCTCCCTCCCTCCCTCCCTCTCCCCTCCCTCCCTCCCTTCCTTCCTCCCTCCCTTCCCTCCCTCCCTCCCTTCCTCCCTCCCTTCCTTCCTTCCTCCCTCCCTCCCTTCCTTCCTCCCTCCCTCCCTTCCTCCCTCCCTTCCTTCCTTCCTCCCTCCCTTCCCTCCCTCCCTCCCTTCCTCCCTCCCTTCCTTCCTTCCTCCCTCCCTCCCTCCCTTCCTCCCTCCCTCCTCCCTCCTTCCTTCCTTCCTTCCTTCCTCCCTTCCTTCCTCCCTCCCTCCCTCCTCCCTCCTTCCTTCCTTCCTTCCTCCCTCCCTTCCTCCCTCCCTCCCTTCCTTCCTTCCTTCCTTCCTTCCTTCCTTCCTTCCTTCCTTCCTTCCCTCCCTCCCTCCCTCCCTCCCTTCCTCCCTGCAGGGGCAGCATGGAGTCTTAACCACTGGACCACCAGAGAAGTCCAGAATCCTGTTTCCATAATCTGTGAAAAAGGAACGAAATACCCACCTTTCAGGATCGTTGTGGGATCCTGGAAAACACCCCCATCTAGTGAACACCCAGTAAGTGCTGGGTCCCTTCCCTCCACTCCAGGCCACTCCTGGGCTCCTTAACTGCTCCCTGGGGAGGAGGTTTGGAGGCGGCCCCACCCCTCTTTGCTGCTCTGGCAGGGATGGGCCAGCCTCCAGGGTGGGCCAGCAGTAACGCCTGGAGTCTTTCTTCTGCGGTGGGACAGCCTTTGCCTCAGTCCTTCCCTGCCCGACTTCTGCCTTCTCTGGGCTTCAGCTTCGCAGCTGGGAAGAGGAGAGAGGTCTCCTCTTTGGGGGAGCATCATCCTATCTCAGTGCTGAGACGGAGGCCTGGCCAAGCCCTCCCTCTCCTCTTCTCTGGCCTCACTGTGCCTGGGGGCGCTGAAGCTCCCCTCTCCTCTGCCACAGCCCCACAGATGCTAACGCTTCCCCTCGGCATAGAAACACCGCCTTATTTTTAGTTCTGGCCCTGGTCCACCACACTGTACCCCTCCCTGCGTGAACTTGTCCAGATCTGCAAGTTGTTTTCCCACACACTTAGAACCACAGGAATGCTCTCGGTCAGTACATTTACATGG
This sequence comes from Mesoplodon bidens, assembly GCF_964165515.1. Classification (NCBI taxonomy): domain Eukaryota; kingdom Metazoa; phylum Chordata; class Mammalia; order Artiodactyla; family Ziphiidae; genus Mesoplodon; species Mesoplodon bidens. The sequence goes on along the minus strand of NC_138167.1, from coordinate 5,335,775 downwards.
GCTCTGCTCATATTTCTCTCTCTAGTGGCCCCGGTTGCTTGTACACAATCTGTTTCTGCCACAGACACTCTCCAGTGTGCCTCCCAACTCCGTCCCCATCTCCTGTACCCGCCCCCTGCCCCTCCCTCCAGAAGAGAGGAACAGTCCCTGGAAAACCCCAAAGCTGGCAGGGACGAAGGAAGACAGCAGTGTGTTGATGCACACCCCGCCCCATGCACGCATGCATGCACTGTGTTCTACTTTCCATGGCACGGGGTTGGCCGTGGCTGGATCAGCTCAGTTCTCTGAGGCAAACTGGTTAACCGAGATATTACGACACTTTCCCCCTCAATTTAAATTTATGATGAACAAACAAACAAGCACCCGCTTTGGGGACAAAGAGTCAAAAGCCGATCCTGACGCAGAACAGCAGGCTTCTAAACTGAGACAGGGGTGTCTCCCCAGGGCTGGCAGAGAACACTCTTGCGTTCCAAGAAACTTTAGCAGGAATCCCACTGTCAACGTAGCCCCTGCTGGGGATTGTTCCACTTCTGATTCTAGACAGGAAGCTCCTTGCGGACATGGGACATTTTGTTTTCAACTTTTAAAATCTCCAGTTCCTCAGGGTTAAACCCCAATTCCTCAGGGCCTGTGATATGATGCCCACACCTTAACGGTGCATCTGGTCCCCACTCACCCTCCCCCAACACACACACCCTGGACTCTAGGATGTTTCTTTTATTTTTTAAAATAAATTTATTTATTTATTTTTGGGTGCATTGGGTCTTCGTTGCTGCGCACGGGCTTTCTCTGGTTGCGGTGAGCGGGGGCTACTCTTTGTCGCAGTGCACGGGCTTCTCATTGCAGTGGCTTCTCTTGTTGCGGAGCACAGGCTGTAGGCGCGCGGGCTTCAGTAGTTGTGGCGCGCGGCTTCAGTAGTTGTGGCGCGCGGCTTCAGTAGTTGCAGCACGCGGGCTTTATTAGTTGTGGCTCGCGGGCTCTAGAGCGCAGGCTCAGTGGTTGTGGCCCACGGGCTCAGTTGCTCCGCGGCATGTGGGATCTTCCTGGACCAGGGCTCGAACCCATGTGGCCTGCATTGGCAGATGGGTTCTTCTTTTTTAGAGTTCTTTCATATATATTTTAAATATACATGTGCAATACATTAAATATATAGAGATGTGTGAATATATATTTACATATAGATATGTAAATATATATATCTCTCTCTCTCACAAAGGGCATACATATGCACACTCACATGTCTGTGCGCATACCCCAACAGGACCCATCTATACATAAACCAGATGCAGTCCATATCAGGCCAACTTGGACACAAATGAGAGCCCTGCCTTAGCAGATTGCAGACTGCAACTGCATTGGAGTAACCCTTCAGTTTCTTCTACCAAGTGTAAGGCCATTTAGAAATACACTGAGAAGACCTCCTTTGGGTGTGTGGCAGAGCCCGGGGCCCCTCTGGCAGTGCACAGTTTGCCTGAGTAAGGACTGCAGGATTGAGATGTGAAGGAGCTATCGAGGAGGAGGGACTTGTGCTGTTTTGGGTCCTGAAACTAATAAGCAAACATCCATAGAGTGACTTTAGCTCCAGGAACAAGGCACTAGTGTCAGAATCCTTACTTATCTCAGCTTTAAGCAAATTTCAGGAGGAAGCGAAGAGAAGTGTGTGTTGCTGCTGCTCGTCACCATCCAGCTTGACCCAGAGAACCGGGCACAGCTTTTAGGGGTGGAGAAATTCAGAGGTCAATCAGGCCGACTTGTAAGATAAAAAGAAGTTACTTAAAATGGAAGGATTTGGAAGCAACATAAGAGGTGACAGGTACTGGTTTGGGTTTATAAATGTTCCAAGAAGCCAAACCTTGTATATGGCACCGTTTGCAGCCATATCATTAGCATTATTAATAATCCTCATGACATATTTATATATACGGAAATAGAGTGAAGCAATTCTAGAAGAGGAGGTGAAAGTGAAGGTGAGGGTCTCTGTGCAGCCCAGATGTCAGCACACTTCAGGAAGCTTCAGAACCAACAAAGGCTGAGAGGCATGTATTCCTGCAGCATATAACCAACAAGGGGACATGCATGTTCCTTTCTTCTTCCCCCTGTGTATGACTATACATTTCCCCACCTTTCCCCCCTGTAATACATATCCATGCACACTTTAAAAAAGTGACAGGTGGCTTCTTAACCACCGTGCCACCAGGGAAGTCCCTAGGATGTTTCTTAAAACTGATAGGCACACTGCCCCTCTGACCTGGCCTCCTGCTCTTCCTTCAGCTGGATCCCTCTCCCCCAGGATCCTTCCTTCTTTGGGCCTTGCTCCAAAGGACGCTTATCGGAGATGGCTTCTTGGCTGGCTGTATGGCACAGCCCTGCCCACTCCATGTGTCCCTGTCGTCTCCCCTGCTTTGCTCCCTCTGTTGACTTTATCCCCAGCTGACGTGGTATATGTTGATTTTTCTGGTCTTTGTCTCCATCCACTTGAATGTGAACTTCACGGGGGCCGTGGCTAGTCCTTACGTTTGCTGCTGTATCTCCAGGACCTAGATGGTGTCCACGGTGGGTGCTGATACTTATTTGTTGAAAGGGAAGCGAGGGCTCAGTGTGTGGATGGATGAGTGACTTGTAGTGGAAGCCTCTCAGGACAGCTGGGCCCCTGGATAAAGGACCATCCAGGGAGGGAGAGCTGGGCCCATGTGGCATCCCCCTACCCAAGAGGGCTGAGTGGCCACCTGCTAGCAAAGGCAGGACACACAGAGAGGGGAGGGCTGGTGTGCGTGGGCTCCCCCAGGAGGCTGTGTCGGGCGTGGCCAGAGATGAGGGGTCCCTGGTCGGCCGCCAGCCCTTGCAGCCCTTCCCTTCCTGTCCAGTGAGTCAGCCAGGCCCGGAAATGTGCTAGGGAAGTGGCCCTCTCAGGAGTACAGCAGGGCTAAGGGTCAACAAAACAAGAACCTGCTCCACTGCCCTCCCACTCTGCCCATCAGAAGCAGGCAACCCACTCGCATCTCCATCGCAGACTGCTGGCCCCCAGAAAGTGAGAGAACGCATCCCCGGCGCTTCAGCCCCCAGCCTGTGGTCCTCTGTGACGCCCCCGAGGAAACGGATGCAAAGCCTCTCCTGCCCGCTGATGCTTGTCTCCTGGTCCCTTGATTTCTGGAGTTGAGGCTGGCAGGGGAGGAGCAGCTGCCCGTTCGGACCCTTCTGCTTCCGGCTTCCTCAGCTGTCGTCTCGTTTCCCCCTCCCCTCTCCCCTTCTTGCGGGTCTCATCACACAGATTGTTTCCGGTTCAGCATCTGTCGCCCCCTCTAGACTGTAGGTCCTTTGTGTTCATTCGCTGCCGTGTCCTCAGTGTGTGACACCCTGTTTGTAAATGAACGACTATGTGAATGAAGGAGGAAGGAAGAAGTTTTGCCCCCTTGGGCTGGTCAGAGCGGCTGTGACAAATGTAGGTGCTTAATCAGCAGGGGCAGCAGGGTGCCCCTCGTGATCACGCCAGCTGGTCCGGAGGGACCTCTCCCGTGTGGGGCTGTGCTCCGGAGAAAGTCCTGCTGAGGCAGCCCACGTAGCCCTGGGGCTCTGGGGGCAGGGTAGAGGGCCTGGTGGATAACACGTTTTCCTCAGGTCCACGCAGCTCACACCTATAGCACTTTCCAGCAATAGAAAGGCCAAGGAGAAAGGCTTCCCGTGTTATGTAAGGCGGAGCCTGAAACTGGATTGGGAGAGGAAAGTGCCAGGGGCTGCTGGGGTACAAGCCCCTCTTTCTCTTTACTCCTGCCTGCGTGCTTCTCTGTTGCGGGACCAGAAAAAGGCAGGGGGGATGAGAAGGACACAGAAGTCTTCTCCTCATCTTTTATTCATATATTCAGTGAATATTTATGGGCCGACTATGTGCCTGACAGTGCAATTGAGCCAAGGACGGAGAGCTGAGTAGACTCAATCCCCAGCCCCAGGGAGCTCACAGCCGGACAGGGAGACAGACAGGTAAACGGTCCCAGGACAAGGCCACAGCTGCTCTGATGGGCTCTATGTAGGGATGCTGTGGGGACAGAGGAGATACTCTGAGTGTGGGACTTGGTGCAGTCTGCATGGAGGAGGTGCCATCAGAAAAAGGCCTTGAAGGATGAATAGGAGTTCGACCTGTAAAGAAAGGGAGGGGGTGGGGAAGGGAGAGAGTACATTACAAGCAGAGGGAGTAGCAGCTGGCAAGGCGGGAAGTTGGGGATGGACTGTGTCGGTCTGGGGTAAGGGGCTTGGGCGTCGGGGTGGTGAGAGAGGGGACCGAGGTCGGAGGGAGAAAGTGTGGCCAGAGCACCTGCTACTCCAGGCTGAGAACTCGGGCTTGCTCCCAAGAGTGGCGGGCGGGGGTGAATCTAGGCCCCACCCTGGTGTGCTGGTTATTTTCTGTTTGCCTTCCTCTGCCAACCCTCTGTAACCTGCTCTGACCTTGTACACTGCTTCACCCGGCCTCCTGGACCGTCTGTTTGGAGGGCAGGAGGAGACTGAAGTTGGGGTATTTATCCTCCAGTATCTCACATTTCCTTTAAGACTCTCTCCCTCCCCACCCTCTCTCTGCCCTTTTGCTTTGGGTGCGGTTGATCCAGCTCTGTAATTCAGCCTCACTGGCCAAAGCCACGATGGATCGCCAAAGCCACGGTGATGAGTTTGGGGAGGGATTTGGGCTCCACCCAGAGCCAGGGAGACTTCAGCTGCGGTTTCTGCGGGAGAGGTAGGGGTTCCTCCCTGATGAGCTTGAACCTGGAGGCACAAACCCTGGAACCACGGTCTCCATTTGTTATCACATGTGGCCTGAGGAAGACAGCTGCTGAGAAATGGAGAGAATTCAGGTCTTTGAGGTCCCAGGCAGGCTGCACTGAAAGGCAGCCCAGCCTGACCCCTGGACTTTTCAGTTAAATGAGCTCCTATTTCCTATTTTGTTTCCCCCAGCCCCACCTTTTTTTTTTTTTTTTTTTTTGTCACTTGCAGCTGAGAGAGTCCTACATGAAGCAATGGTCATCATCAAATTTTGTCTTACATTCTAGTTCTTTTGGAGATGGTGCCTCAGGTAGAAGGTACAATGGGATTCAGTCAGAACGTCACAATTCTCACTTAGGCTACCCCTTCCATCTCGAGCCCGTGTTTGTAAAACAGCACTAACTACACCTGCCTGCTTTGGAGGAAAAGCGAGAAAAGGAAAGGCAGACTGTAGGGCGATTTTCAAGCTTTAGTTATTGTTGTTATAATTTACGTTCCTTGAGGGCAGAAACTGAGGTGGCGGTTTTGTTTGTTTTGTCTGTCCCACAGAGACCGCCAAAGTCCCTCAAAGGAATTGGATGTTCTTCGTACTTATACTCCCCATACAGTCGATGAAGACCAGGAGGTCACAGAGATGAAGCGTCAAGCCCAGGCCAGGCGAAGACTCAGGAATCCGGTGTGCCGACTCAGCTGAGGACAGCAGTGAAGCCTCTCTGCTCTGAGGTGAGGAAGAGGCACTAGAGGAGGATTCTGGCCCTAGGACCAGCTCTGTCACTGACCTGATGGGTGACTTGAGGTCACTTTAGCCCCCAGGCCTCAGTTTCCACATCATTCAAATGGGGCCAACCCTCACCTGCAGGGATCAGCAGGTTCTATGTTGAAGAGCACACGGGGCCCCCCAGCACCCTTGCTGCTTGCTGTGTGGAGCCGCGGAGCCGCAGGGCGGCCTGGAGAGTGAGAAAGCTGGGGGGCTGGAGGGCTCTCTGCCCCTCCATCCACCTGGGTTCTTTGATTCCTGGGGCGTGAGGGTTTTTTTTTTTTTTTTTTTTTTTGATGTGGACCATTTTTAAAGTCTTTATTGAATTTGTTACAATATTGCTTCTGTTTTATGTTTTGGTTTTTTTGGCCGTGAGGCATGGGATATTAGCTCCCCGAGCAGGGATCAAACCCACACCCTCTGCATTGGAAGGCGAAGTCTTAACCACTGGACCGCCAGGAAAGTCCCAGGGTGTGAGGTTTTGCAGACAGGCCTGTTCTCCCCGGGACGGGGCAGGAAGCTGAGACACTGAGGGGTTAGAGATTGCTCAAGGCCATGTGGCAGCGTCAGGATTCACGCCCCAGCTGGCCCAGCACAGGCCTCTGCCCACCTGTCTGGACAGCAGGTGCCTCCCAGGGCCGCCCACGGACAGCTGTGCTCCATAAATTCCGAGGGGTGGGCTCAGGGCCCTGCTGGCCTGGCCACTCTGAGGTGGCCTTGCTGCGGCCTGGCTGGTGAGGGCGCTGGAGGCCCAGGTTCCCTGCGGTTTCCGTGGGGGGTGGTGTAGCCAGCGGTCCTGCGAGAGGTGGGGACTCCGAGGGGTGGCGCAGACGCTGTCTGTTTTGCTGGGCCTGGGCCCTGAGTGGCTCTTCCGGCCATTGTGCTCTGGGTCATGAACAGAGACCAGGATGCCTCTGTAGCCTTTGTAGTGGACGCAACACCCTGTACTTCCCCGCATTGCAAGGAGGCCCCTGAGTGTGGTCACTTACGGGAGGTCTCCCAGACCTGCCTTCCTCCCCTTGCCCTGGACTCCATCCTCCTCAAGAGGACGTGACCCTCTTTGTGGTGGAGGCCTCTGGCCACTCAGCTCTCCCCGTGACGGGCAACCGTGCGCCCAGATGTCCTTAGGTCCCAGCCACACAACAGATCAACAGCACAGTGAAAATTTTCTGACTTAAGGGCTTTACACACTAATCTTGTCAACAGTTCCACGAAATTGTTGCTATAGTTACCACCCCTTCCCGTTAAAATGAAGGAACCTGAGGCTTAGAGGGGTCCAGTAACCCCCCTAGGACACAGCAGCAGTGAGTGGCAGAGCCAGGTCTCAGACCTCACGTGTCTGAGGCTGGAGCCTGTGTTCGTATCCGCCTGCCACTCGGCCCTGTAGTTAAGCCTAGTACTTTGTGCTTTGGAGGTGGGTAAGGATGAAACAGAGCCACTTGTTCATAAGTCATTTTTTTTTTTTTTTTTTTTTTTTTTTTTGGCGGTATGTGGGCCTCTCACTGTTGTGGCCTCTCCCGTTGCGGAGCACAGGCTCCGGACGCACAGGCCCAGCGGCCACAGCTCACGGGCCCAGCCGCTCCGCGGCATGTGGGATCCTCCCGGACCGGGGCACGAACCCGTGTCCCCTGCATCGGCAGGCGGACTCTCAACCACTGCGCCACCAGGGAAGCCCTATAAGTCATTTTTTTTAATAATAAACTTTTAACTTTAGAACAATTTTAGATTCACAGAATTACTGCACAGACGTAGTACAGAGGATTCCCGTACACTCAACGCCCAGTTTCCCCTATTATTGACATCTAACATTAATGTGGTACACACGTCCCTATTAATGAACCAATATCGATACCTTATTATTAAGTGAAGTCCACAGTTTATTCAGAGTTCTTTATTTTTCACCTACTGTTCCTCTTCCATTACAGGATCCTACCCTGGATCCCACATTGCCTTTAGTCCTCCTGTCTCCTTAGGCTTCTCGTGGCTGTGGCAGTTTTTCAGACTTCCCTTGTTTTTGATGGCCTTGACAATTGGGAATTTTGCAGAATGTTCCTTAATTTGGATTTGTCTGATGTTTTTCTCATGATTGGGCTGGGGTTATGGGTTTTGGGGAGGAAGATCACAGAGGTCAAGTCCCATTTTCATTACATGTCAAGGGTATGTTCTATCACTATGACCTATGATGTTGATGTTGACCTTGATCACCTGGCCGAGGCAGTGTTTGTAGCTGTAAAGTTCCTCTTCCTCTCCAGTACTTACAGTACTTGAGTTATGCTTTGGACACTAGGAGAAGAAGCAGCTGGTGACTCTCCAGGGACTAGAGAGAGGGAGAGAGGGCAGAGCAGGGTGATGGCAGGTCTTGTGGAACAGAAAGGGAATTTGCACCTAGCCAGGAGGAGAAGCGGATGGCCTTCCAGGCAGGCTTGATGCAAGAGAGACTCGGTCCAGGATTCGGGCGGGAGCAGCCACTCAGCCAGGCTCAGCTGTAGGAGGGCGTCTAGGAGTTCCGTGGAGAGCCGGGCGAGAGGAGCTTCACCCCTGGACTCCTGTCTCATTTTCATGGACTTCATCTCCCAACAAAGTGAGCGGCAGTCATCACAGAGACACGCCCACGGAACTGAAAGACATCGCTGCTGTTCCCCTGGAAACTCTCCTCTATCTCCCCACTAGACCACTTTGCCTGAGAGTTCAGGATACGTGAATATTTGTTATAAATCCTGAAATTATTCTGAGAATCAGCACCGTTAGATTGCACTATCCTTTGGGGTCGAAAGTGTAAACTTTGCAAGTAAATGTTTAAAATAGACCACAAGTTCCATAACCCTGCTTGGGGCATTTCTTCATTTTATAAAATATATGTACCGGTAATCTCAAAAGATGGAAGTGGCCTGGGCCTTCTTATGTGACCTCAGAGAGACCCTGCATCCTTCAACTTCAGGAGGCTGGTGAGGGAGGGGACTGGGGGGCCAGCTGGACCACAGCAGAGCTGGACTCAGTGGTCAAATCCTGTGTTTACATTTGTCTGTCTGCTCCAGAGTGTGAGCTAAACGGGTGAGACAGAATTTGGATAGTGGATCTGAGAGACTTTGGTCACAATTTTTTTTTTTTTTGGCTGCGCCATGTGGCTTGTAGGATCTTAGTTCCGCGACCAGGGATTGAACCTGTGCCACGGTAGCGACAGCGTGGAGCCCTAACAATTGGGCCGCCGGGGAATTCCCGAGATGCTTTGGTTTGAAGTGGCATCTGTGATTTTCATCCCAGCTCCTAACATCTGTCACTGTGCCTGGAGTTACACAGTTAGAGAGAAATACCTGTGGATGTTTGGGGGTCTAGGAGGTGCGTGTTAAATGCAAATACCCCTAGGATAGGAAATGACTTTAGTTGTTGGCAACTAACACAGCAGTGGAGGGCAATCAGCTTCTTGAGAAGAGCAAGGTCCTGTGAGAGTGGGACCCAGGACAGAAGTGTGGAGAAGTGCGGAGGGCAGGGGCGCGAGAGCAGGGGTGGGGGAGACGCGGCGGGGGGTGGAAGGGAGGCGCCAAGGGTCTTCACAGGTCTGTGGGAAGCGGCCCTGGTGACATCCTGTTTATAGCCGAGTGACCTCAGATGAGTCACCCCCGTGATTCAGTTTCCCCACTTCTCTGTGACATGGGGAAGGTCAGCTGGTCAGGAGGGGACTCTTTTCCTCATCTTCCCATCACACACTTGGTGCCACCACGGCTGTTGCCATCGGCTAGCAGAATGCGCCACATGCAGGAGCACAGGGGGCTCTGGGCTGAGGGCTTGGCATCCATTACACCTGACTTCACTCTCACAACCCTGGGACACGGGTGCTGTTCCCGCCTTGGCTTTACAGATGGGGAAACCGAGCCTTCCAGAAATTGAATAACACACCCAATGTCACGCGCCAGGGATGCGTAGGTGAAGGGCCGCCACAGCTGGGTCAGTCCTGGCCAGGGGCGCGCACACTTCTTCTACAAAAAGTAACTATTTTAGGCTTTGTGGGTGACATAGAGTCTTCCGTCCTCCTCCTCCCTCTCTCTCTTTCTTCATCCGTTTAAAAACATACAAACCAGGGCTTCCCTGGTGGCGCAGTGGTTGAGAGTCCGCCTGCCGATGCAGGGGACACGGGTTCGTGCCCCGGTCCGGGAAGATCCCACGTGCCGCGGAGCGGCTGGGCCCGTGAGCCATGGCCACTGAGCCTGCGTGTCCGGAGCCTGTGCTCCGCAATGGGAGAGGCCACAACAGTGAGAGGCCCGCGTACCGCAAAAAAAAACCCCAAAAAACAAAACATACTAACCATTTTCAGCTGGTGAGCTGTACACAAACAGGCCACTGGCTGGATTTGGCCTTCAGCCCATAGTTTACTGACCCCTGTTAACAGGTAAACAGAGATGCAAACTGCTGCAGAATGGCACCTCTTTCCAGCTTTCAGAGGGGATGTCAAACCCACTCAGAGACTCCCGGCCTGAGAGGGTGGCAGGGTTACCTGTCTGGTCCAGGTGGGTGCCGGCTTCTCTGAAGATCTAGGGGGATGTGGGCACCAGGGTCTCTCTGCCCCTCACACCTGTCCCTCCCTCTGCCCAGCCTCCCCTGTGCTCCCTGCTCACCGGGGCTGGGCCCCTCTTCCTCCTCAGCACCCGTCTCGCTTTCCTTTCTCCTGGGACTTCTGCTCTCGGTTGGGTAAGGCCAGCCGAGAGGATCCACAGACCCACAGCTACTCGTCCCCAAGCCTTTGTGCCAGACTGCCTTGGTGGCTGGGCCCGGGCAGGAAACCGGGAAATCTCTTTGTTCCTAAGGCGTCTCAGAGTCAAGGGGGTTTGGGAAAGGAAGCTCTGTGTAAACACAGGCGATGATGTTTGTGTGCAGGGCAGGGGACCAGCCTGTGTGAGCCTGTGCAGAGGCAGCTTGGGAAGAGCTGGGGTCCCTGTTCTGGGCAGCGTAGAAAAGGGTTAAGCCAGGCCCACATGTGGGCTCAAGTCCTGACACCACCATTGACCCACTTTGTGACCTGGTCTGGATCCTTAAGCTCTCAGACGCTCCCTTTCCTCATCTATTAAGTGGGAATAGCAATATCCATCTCAGTAGGTATCCTAAAGCTTACAAAGTTAACACCAGTATTCATCCAGTGCTTCCTACATGCCAGGCCCTGTTCCAAGGACTTCCTCTATACAGTTATCTTCACTATTTGTGGATTCCGTATTTGCGAACTCACCTACTTGCTAAAATTTATTTGCAGTGCCCCGAATCATTACTCAAAGTACTTTGCAGTCTTTCGAGAGTGTGTGCAGAGCAGTGACAGCTGTCAGTTGCTGGACCCTCATGTTCCCAGCTGAACAGGGAGTAGCTCAGCCATCTTGCTTCAGCTCAGTCTCTCCTGTTCACAGTCTATTTGGTGCCACATTTTTCTCACGTTTGTGCTTTCTGTTGGTGATTTCGCTGTTTAAAATGCCCCCCAAGCACAGCACTGAAGTGCCAAGGTTCCCACGCACAAGAAGGCTGGGACATGCCTTGTGGAGGAAGTACCTGTGTTATACCAACTTTGTTCAGGCCTGAGCTGTAGTGCTGTTGGCCGTGAGGTCAATGTTCACGAAGCAACAATTTATATTTAATAAAGTGTCTTTAGGGAATTACGTGGTGGTCCAGTGGTTGGGACTCCGAGCTTCCACTGCAGGGGGCACGGGTTTGATCCCTGGTTGGGGAACTAGGATCTCGCAAGCCGTGTGACGAGGCCAAAAAAAAAAAAAGTGTCTTTAAGCAGAAACACACATAAAACAAGCTAACATATTGACTGGATGATGAAAATGTGACCGCTTGCGGGAACCTTGCCCTCCCTGATTTCCTCCCCGGGAACACTGGTTCAATATTCTCTAATTCAGTGTCCATAGTGACTTCCTAGGACATCACTGCCTAGAACGACAAGAATCAACTGTACTAACTTGTTTCATAATCACAACAACTCTTTGGGGCAGAGTCTCATTATCCTCTATATTTTGCTGATGAGGGCATGGCAGCACAGAGAGGTTGCCTAATTTGTCTGAGGTCACACAGGTCTAGGTAGCAGAGTTGGGACCAAAGCCAGGTAGTCCCTTCTGAATTAGGTAAAGCAAGATGCAGAGAACCTCAGGCAGTGCCCCGCACATAATGTGTGCTCATCAGGCCTCTGCCATGCAGTCCCACTCTGGCCGTGGTGTTGGAGGTCTCTAATGCCCATTCTGCTCTGATATTCTAAGGCTTTGTGATTTCTGCCAGTCCTTCCAAGCCTGCCCAGCGCTGTAGGAGTGGGCTAGGTCTGCAGGGTGGGGGGGTTATAGCTTCAGGAGTGGAAATTGGGACGGACAGGCTGTGGGTATGGGAGGAAGGATGCTGGGGGGCAAATGCCGAGGGCTCAGGTGGTATCCCTGAGGAGCCCGGGGGCAGCCTGATGTCCCCTCCCATGGTGCCTTCCTCCCTCCCTCCCTCCCTCCTCTCCTCCTTTCCTTCCTTCCTTCTTTTATGTTTTTGAATTTTATTTTATTTATTTATTTAAGCAGCAAGTTCTTATTAGTTATCTATTTTATACATATTAGTGTATACATGTCAACCCCAATCTCCCAGTTCATCCCACCACCACCACCCCCCTGCCGCTTTCCCCGCTTGGTGTCCATACATTTGTTCTCTACGTCTCTGTCTCTATTTCTGCCCTGCAAACCGGTTCCTCTGTACCATTTTTCTAGGTTCCACATATATGCGTTAATATACGATATTTGTTTTTCTCTTTCTGACTTAATTCACTCCGTATGACAGTCTCTGGATCCACCCACATCTCTACAAATGACCCAATTTCGTTCCTTTTTATGGCTGAGTAATATTCCATTGTATATATGTGCCACATCTTCTTTATCCATTCTTCTGTCGATGGACACTTAGTTTGCTTCCATGTCCTGGCTATTGTAAATAGTGCTGCAGTGAACATTGTGGTACATGACTCTTTTTGTTGTTGTTGTTGTTTAACATCTTTATTGGAGTATAATTGCTTTACAATGGTGTGTTAGTTGCTGCTGTATAACAAAGTGAATCAGCTATACATATACATATATCCCCATATCCCCTCCCTCTTGCGTCTCCCTCCCACCCTCCCTATCCCACCCCTCTAGGTGGTCACAAAGCACAGAGCTGATCTCCCTGTGCTATGCGGCTGCTTCCCACTAGCTATCTATTTTACATTTGGTAGCGTATATATGTCCATACCACTCTCTCACTTCGTCCCAGCTTACCCTTCCCCCTCCCCGTGTTCTCAAGTCCATTCTCTACGTCTGCATCTTTATTCCTGTGCTGCCCCTAGGTTCTTCAGAACCTTCTCTTTTTTTTTAGATTCCATATATATGGGTTAGCATACGGTATTTGTTTTTCTCTTTCTGACTTACTTCACTCTGTATGACAGACTCTAGGTCCATCCACCTCACTACAAATAACTCAATTTCATTTATTTTTTGGCTGAGTAATATTCCATTGTATATATGTGCCACATCTTCTTCATCCATTCATCTGTCAGTGGACACTTACGTTGCTTCCATATCCTGGCTATTGTAAATAGAGCTGCAGTGAACATTGTGGTACCTGACTCTTTTTGAATTATGGTTTTCTCAGGGTATATGCCCAGTAGTGGGACTGCTGGGTCATATGGTAATTCTTTTTTTAGTTTTTTAAGGAACCTCCATACTGTTCTCCGTAGTGGCTGTATCAACTTACATTCCCACCAACAGTGCAAGAGGGTTCATTTTTCTCCACACCCTCTCCAGCATTTGTTGGTTGTAGATTTTCTGATGATGCCCATTCTAACTGGTGTGAGGTGATACCTCATTGTAGTTTTGATTTGCGTTTCTCTAATAATTAATGATGTTGAGCAGCTTTTCATCTGCCTCTTGGCCATCTGTATGTCTTCTTTGGAGAACTGTCTATTTAGGTCTTCTGCCCATTTTTGGATTGGGTTGTTTGATTTTTTAATATTGAGCTGCATGAGCTGTTTATATATTTTGGAGATTAATCCTTTGTCCGTTGATTCGTTTGCAAATATTTTCTCCCATTCTGAGGGTTGTCTTTTCGTCTTGTTTGTAGTTTCGTTTGGTTTGCAAAAGCTTTTAAGTCATTGGGTCCCATTTGTTTATTTTTGTTTTTATTTCCATTACTCTAGGAGGTGGATCAAAAAAGATCTTGCTGTCATTTATGTCAAAGAGTGTTCTTCCTATGTTTACCTCTAAGACTTTTATAGTGTCTGGTCTTACATTTAGGTCTCTAATCCATTTTGAGTTTATTTTTGTGTATGGTGTTAGGGAGTAATCTAATTTCATTCTTTTACATGTAGCTGTCCAGTTTTCCCAGCACCACTTATTGAAGAGACGGTCTTTTCTCCATTGTATATCTTTGCCTCCTTTGTCATAGATTAGTTGACCATAGGTGCGTGAGTTTATCTCTGGGTTTTCTATCCTGTTCCATTGATCTATACTTTTGTTTTTGTGCCAGTACCATATTGTCTTGATTACTGTAGCTTTGTAGTATAGTCTGAAGTCAGTGAGTCTGATTTCTCCAGCTCCGATTTTTTCCCTCAAGACTGCTTTAGCTATTCGGGGTATTTTGTGTTTCCATACAAATTTTAAGATTTTTTTGCTCTAGTTCTGTAAAAAACGCCACTGGTAATTTGATAGGGATTGCACTGAATCTGTAGATTGCTTTGGGTAGTACAGTCATTTTTACAATATTGATTCTTCCAATCCAAGAACATGGTATATCTCCCCATCTGTTTATATCATCTTTAATTTCTTTCATCAGTGTCTTATAGTTTTTGGCATACAGGTCTTTTGTTTCCCTATGTAGGTTTAATCCTAGGTATTTTATTCTTTTTGTTGCAATGGTAAATGGGATTGTTTCCTTAATTTCTCTTTCTGATTTTTCGTCATTAGTGTATAGGAATGCAAGAGATTTCTGTGCATTAATTTTGTATCCTGCAACTTTACCAGATTCATTGATTAGCTCTAGTAGTTTTCTGGTGGCATCTTTAGGATTCTCTATGTATAGTATCATGTCATTTGCAAACAGTGACAGTTTTACTTCGTCTTTTCCAATTTGTATTCCTTTTATTTCTTTTTCTTCCCTGATTGCCATGGCTAGGACTTCCAAAACTATGTTGAATAATAGTGGTGAGAGTGGACATCCTTGTCTTGTTCCTGATCTTAGAGGAAATGCTTTCAGTTTTTCACCATTGAGAATGATGTTTGCTGTGGGTTTGTCGTATATGGCCTTTATTATGTTGAGGTAGGTTCCCTCTGTGCCCACTTTCTGGAGAGTTTTTATCATAAATGGGTGTTGAATTTTGTCAAAAGCTTTTTCTGCATCTATTGAGATGATCATATGGTTTTTATTCTTCAGTTTTTTAGTATGGTGTATCACATTGATTGATTTGCGTATATTGAAGAATCCTTGCATTCCTGGGATAAATCCCACTTGATCATTGTGTATGATCCTTTTAATGTGTTGTTGGGTTCTGTTTGCTAGTATTTTTGCATCTATATTCATCGGTGATATTGGTCTGTAATTTTCTTTTTTTGTAGTATCTTTGTCTGGTTTTGGTATCAGGGTGATGGTGGCCTCATAGAATGAGTTTGGGAGTGTTTCTTCCTCTGCAATTTTTTGGAAGAGTTTGAGAAAGATGGGTGTTAGCTCTTCTCTAAATGTTTGATAGAATTCACCTGTGAAGCCATCTGGTCCTGGACTTTTGTTTATTGGAAGATTTTTAATCACAGTTTCAATTTCATTACTTGTGATTGGTCTGTTCATATTTTCTATTTCTTCCTGGTTCAGTCTTGGAAGGTTATACCTTTCTAAGAATTTGTCCATTTCTTCCAGGTTGTCCATTTTATTGGCATAGAGTTGCTTCTAGTAGTCTCTTAGGGTGCTTTGTATTTCTGCCGTGTCCATTGTAACTTCTCCTTTTTCATTTCTAATTTTATTGATATGAGTCCTCTCCCTCTTTTTCTTGATGAGTCTGGCTAAAGATTTATCAATTTTGTTTATCTTCTCAAAGAACCAGCTTTTAGTTTTATTGAGCTTTGCCACTGTTTTCTTTGTTTCTATTTCATTTATTTCTGCTCTGATCTTTATGATTTCTTTCCTTCTGCTAATTTTATGTTTTGTTTGTTCTTCTTTCTATAGTTCCTTTAGGTTAAGGTTAGATTGTTTATTTGAGATTTTCTTGTTTCTTGAGGTAGGCTTGTATTGCTATAAACTTCCCTTTTAGAACTGCTTTTGCTGCATCCCATAGGTTTTGGATCGTCGTGTTTTCATTGTCATTTGTCTCTAGGTATTTTTTTATTTCCTCTTTGATCTCTTGGTTATTTAGTAACGTATTGTTTAGCCTCCGTGTGTTTGTGTTTTTTACATTTTTTTTCCCTGTAATTGATTTATAATCTCATAGCGTTGTGGTCGGAAAAGAAACTTGATACGATTTCAATTTTCTTAAATTTACCGAGGCTTGATTTGGGACCCAAGATGTGATCTGTTCTGGAGAATGTTCTATGTGCACTTGAGAAGAAAGTGTAATCTGTTGTTTTTGGATGGAATGTCCTATAAATATCAATTAAATCTATCTGGTCTATTGTGTCATTTAAAGCTTGTGTTTTCTTATTAATTTTCTGTCTGGATGATCTGTCCAGTGGTGTAAGTGAGTTGTTAAATTCCCCCACTGTTATTGTGTTACTGTTGATTTCCTCTTTTATAGCTGTTAGCATTTGCCTTACATATTGAGGTGCTCCTATGTTGAGTGTATATATCTTTATAATTGTTATATCTTCTTCTCGGATTGGTCCCTTGATCATTATGTAGTGTCCTTCCTTGTTTCTTGTAACATTCTTTATTTTAAAGTCTGTTATCTGATATGAGTATGGCTATTCCAGCTTTCTTTTGATTTCTATTTGCATGGAATATTTTTTTCCATTCCCTCACTTTCAGTCTGTATGTGTCCTTAGGTGTGAAGTGGGTCTCTTGTAGGCAGCATATATATGGGTCTTGTTTTGGTATCTATTCAGTGATACAAAAGTTGTCTTTTGGTTGGAGCATTTAATCCATTCACGTTTAAGGTAATTATCGATATGTATGTTCCTATTACCATTTTCTTAATCGTTATGGGTTTGTTTTTGTAGGTCCTTTTCTTCTCTTGTGTTTCCCACTTAGAGAAGTTCCTTTGGCATTTGCTATAGAGGTGGTTTGTTGGTGCTGAATTCTCTTAGCTTTTGCTTGGCTGTAAAGCTTTTGATTTCTCCATTGAATCTCAATGAGATCCTTGCCGAGTAGAGTAATCGTGGTTGTAGGTTCTTCCGTTTCATCAGTTTGAATATATGGTGTCACTCCCTTCTGACTTTTAGAGTTTCTGCTGAGAAATGAGCTGTTAACCTTATATGGGAGTTCCCTTGTATGTTATTTGTTGTTTTTCCCTTGTTGCTTTCAGTAGTTTTTCTTGGTCTTTAATTTTTGTCAGTTTGATTACTATGTGTCTCAGCATATTTCTCCTTGGGTTTATCCTGCCTGGGACTCTATGCGCTTCCTGGACTTGGGTGGCTATTTCCTTTTCCATGTTAGGGAAGTTTTTGACTATAATCTCTCCAAATATTTCTTGGGTCCTTTCTCTCTCTCTTCTTCTTCTGGGACCCCTATAATGTGAATGTTGGTGCATTTAATGTTGTCCCAGAGGTCTCTTGGGCTGTCTTCATTTCTTTCATTCTTTTTTCTTTATTCTGTTCCATGGCAGTGAGTTCCACCATTCTGTCTTCCAGGTCACTTATCCGTTCTTCTGCCTCAGTTATTCTGCTGTTGATTCCTTCTAGTGTGTTTTTCATTTCAGTTATGGTATTGTTCATCTCTGTTTGTTTGTCCTTTAATTCTTCTAGGTGTTTGTTCTTTAATTCTCCTAGGTCTTTGTTAAACATTTCTTGCATCTTCTCAATCTTTGCCTCCATTCTTTTTCCGAGGTCCTGGATCATCTTCACTATCATTATTCTGAATTCTTTTTCTGGAAGGTAGCCTATCTCCACTTTGTTTAGTTGTTTTTCTGGGGTTTTATCTTGTTCCTTCATCTGGTACAAAGTCCTCTGCCTTTTCATCTTGTCTATCTTTCTGTGAATGTTCTTCCTTCCTTCCTTCCTTCCTTCCTCCCTCCCTCCCTCCTCTCCTTCCTTCTTTCTTTCCTTCCTCCCTTCCTTTCTTGCTGCTCCACACAGCATGTGGGATCATAGTTCTCTGACCAGGAATCGAGCCCACGCGCCCTGCAGTGGAAGCACGGAGTCCTAACCACTGGACTGCCAGGGAATTCCCTCTTGGTGTCTTTTTTTTTTTTTTTTTTTTTTGCGGTACATGGGCCTCTCACTGTTGTGGTCCCTCCCGTTGCAGAGCACAGGCTCCGGAGGCGCAGGAGCCTCAGCAGCCATGGCTCACGGGCCTGGCCGCTTCGCGGCATGTGGGGCCTTCCTGGACCGGGGCACGAACCCATGTCACCTGCATCGGCAGGCACACTCTCAACCACTGTGCCACCAGGGAAGCCCTCTCTTGGTGTCTTTAGGGCTCTCTCTTCACCAGCTGGGAGCTGCTGGGAGGGCTATGATTGGCTTATTTTCTTTAGTTGAAGTGCAACTTGAGAGCCTCTCCAGCATGACAGGACACTCTGGTACTCATGACAGGTGATAATAAACCTATTTCACAACCGGCTGGCACAGTCACCAACCCATAATCCCAGGGGCTGCTGTAGGCGAGGAGGCCATCTGCCCTGGGGTTGTCAGCTGATGTGTACTGATGGCTTGATTCTGCGTCCTCTACGTCCATGGCACACACAAGTTGCATCTGTCTCTTAGCAGCTGTCTTTCCTGAAAGATTCTAGTGGTGGTGTAGGTGGTGGGGGTCACCTGTGCCCGACATCACAATAATAATCCATTAAATGCCCTGTTAGTGAGGAGTGAGGGCAAGGAATCTGGAGAGAAGGTCAGAGTTCAAACCTCAGAGGTCCACCAGCCTACAACCCTGTGCAAACCCTCCCACCTCTCTAAGCCCTGGTTCTCTTGTGGGTAAAGTCTGATAAAACTACCTCCCTAACAGGTGTGGTGAAGATCAAGTACAATTTCATGGGTGAACATGCCTCGTATGGTGAAAAATTCTGTACGAGAAATGAAAGGGATTGAGTTGGACCCTATCCGTAGCGGCTCACACAAGGAGTAGGAATTGAGCTTCAAGGCATTGACCTTCAACTGCTTTGGGGACCCACAGGCAGAGCTGCCACCTGCCCACATTCTCCTTCCCTTCCTCCACAGCCAGTGGATCCAGGTGGGGACATGAGGTCCCAGAATCCAGTCTCTGTTTCCCAGCCTCCTTGGGCCATACCGTCCAGTTCTGGCCAGTGGGATAAAAGCGTGTCCTTAAAGGGCAGGGCTGTCTTTGCCACAACCCTGCCCACTCTTTCCTTCCCCCTCCTGGCTGTCCAGGGCACGGATGTGGTGAGAAGCTGTCTGAGACCATGAGATATGGCCAGGTCCCTGGGCGGGGGGATGGCAGAACAGAAATAGATGGTGCCAGGTCTCTGTAGCCTGGATAACTTAGCTACTGAGTAGTAGCCGAGGGAGAAAGGCTTTCTATCATTTCAGTTGTCTGTTACAGTGGTCAAAGCTATAGCCTAACCCTGTGAGGATCAACCCAGTGGTGAAGTAAAAGTGGTCAGGCTAGCACACTGCTTTGGTGCAAGGATGAGAGCTGGGGTTGGGACGGCAGATGGGTGTGAGAATAACCCCTGGGAAGGGCTGGGCCAGCCGCCAGTGCTCTTTGGGTCATTCTAGGGAGACTTTCTGGGGAGGCAGGACTTTGTGGATATCAATGGTGTGAGTACCCTTTCCTTCACCTGCCCATCCCCCCAGGCCTCCCCTCTCTTCCTGGATTCCTTCCTCTCTCTCTGATCATTAGCCGGGCATTGTGCCCTCTGTCTCTCCCGAGGAATACAGTCAGGAAGAATAAGACAGGGTCCTGTCTTCATGGCATGATGTCATACAGACTCAAGCCACTGAGATCACAAACCTCAGGTCATCCTTGACTCTTTCTTTCTCTCATGCCCCATAAAGACTTCATCAGTACGTCTGGTCAGATCTGCCTTCAAAATAGAACCGGGGGAATTCCCTGGTGGTCCATTGGTTAGGACTCTGTGCTTCCACTGCAGGGGGCACGGGTTCAATCGATCCCTGGTTGGGGAACTAAGATCCTGCAAGCCTTGCAGTGTGGCCAAAAAAAATTAAATAAATAAATAAATAAATAAATAGAACCAGGACCCTGATTCCACTGCCACTATCCTGGTCTGAGCCGCCACCACCACTTGCCTGACCTTTTTTAAAAAAAAAATTATTTATTTAATTTATTTATTTTTGGCTGCGTTGGGTCTTCATTGCTGCATGGGCTTTCTCTAGTTGCGGTGAGCGGGGGCTACTCTTGGTTGCAGTGCGCGGGCCTCTCATTGTGGTGGCTTCTCTTGTGGAGCACAGGCTCTAGGTGCACGGGCTTCAGTAGTTGTGGCACGCAGGCTTCAGTAGTTGTGGCTCGTGGGCTCTAGAGCACAGGCTCAGTAGTTGTGGCGCATGGGCTTAGTTGCTCTGTGGCACGTGAGATCTTCCCGGACCAGGGCTCAAATCCGTGTCCCCTGCATTGGCAGGCGGATCCTTAACCACTGTGCCACCAGGGAAGCCCTTGTCTAAACTTTTGCGTTAGCTCCCTACCTGGTTTCCATGCTTCTTCCCTCCCCACCTCGCCCATTGTCTGTTCTCAACAGAGCCTGCAGAATGATCCTCTTAGAACATAAATCAGATCATGTCCCTTCCTTGCTCAGAACTTTCCAGTGGCTCCTCATTTCTCCCAGAGTAAATGCTAATTTCCTTTCACCAGCCCATAAAACCCTTCCTGATGGGTCCCCTGGCCATACTGGCCTCGGCTCCAATCATGCTTCTCTGTTCCCTTGATTTGGGGCTGCCTTGAGCCCAGCAGGTGTGCACCCACTCAGGTGTTTCTGTGCAGCTCTCTTTGCCTTGAATATTCTTCCCTAGATATTCTAAGACTCAGCCCTCATACAGGCCTCTGCTCCCGTGTCACCTCCTCAGAGAGGCCCTCCTGACTACCCTCCATAAATACCACTCGCCCCCATCACTTGCTCCCATTACCCTACATCCTCTCCCTAGCGCTGTCACCATCTGACTTATATTGGTTTCCTCGTATCTTGGTCAGCTCGGGCTGCCATAACAAATGACCATGGACTGTGTGGCTTAAACAACAGACATTTATTTCTCACGGTTCTGGAGAGTGGAAGTCCAAGAGCAAGGTGCCAGCAGATTCAGCTCTTGGGGAGGGCTCTCTTCCTGGTCTGCCTTCTCCTTGGACCCCCACATGGCCTTCCTGGGTGCAGGCAGGCAGAGAGATCTTGGGTCTCCTCCTCTTCTTATAAGGGGACCAATCCCATCGTGAGGGCCCCACCCTTGACCTATTCTAGCCCTAATTATGTCTCAAAGGCCCCACCTCCAAACACCATCACTTGGGGGTAATTAGGGTTTCGCCATATGAATGTTAGGGTGATACAAACACTTGTTCATCAACTTCCTCCCTCACCAAGTATAAGCTCTTGGAGTAGATTGTCCCACACTCTGGGTCTCCCATCACCTACAATGATGCCAGCACCCAGGTAAGGCTCAGCTGATACTCCCCGGATGGGGAGTAGGGAGTTAGAGCTGATGGATGGCTCTAAGAGAGTGCAGAACAGAGCT
This sequence comes from Mesoplodon bidens, assembly GCF_964165515.1. Taxonomy (NCBI): domain Eukaryota; kingdom Metazoa; phylum Chordata; class Mammalia; order Artiodactyla; family Ziphiidae; genus Mesoplodon; species Mesoplodon bidens. The sequence continues at coordinate 5,314,466 of NC_138167.1, read as the reverse complement.
GGAGGGGTTGTGGGTGTGGGTGGAGCCTTTCCCAGACTGTGGCTGGCGCTGGGTCCCGGAGTCTGCTGGGTGCCAGCTGTCCGCTTCCAGTCCTGGCCTTTTGTTTACTTGGTCAGTAGTTTGGGCAGCCTTGGGTTTTTCTTGCTGAATAGTTCTTGCTGAACTCCACGGGAGGAGTTAAATAAATACTGGCTCCCAGATACGGGAACCAAAATCCTACAGGAAATGTTGAGGTGGGAGGGAGGGAGAGGACCAGCCCTGGGCTTCCCCTGCCAGGGCCCCCAGGAGCACACACCCGATTCTTTTACCCCAGCTCCTGGGGGAAGTGAAGCGGGTCATCCTGTGTTTTCCAGTGGAAACTTCTTGGTTCTTCTTTACAGCATTCATTCGTCCGAAGAGCTGGTAAACATTTATTAAGCACTGCCTGCCACTAACAAGTTAGAAATTCAGAAAACCTTAGTGGGGCAAAATTTCTATTCAATGTTCATAGCGTTCGTGTTTGGCAATTCTTCCTTCTCTCACTCTTAAAACGTTCCCCCATTCTGATCCCATGCCCTAGACGAGCGCTCTATATCCCAGAGCAGTGGTGTGCTTGATAAATGATTAATAGCCGGCTCTCTGCAGCCTCCACTATGGCTACATTTTCATGCTACTGATGTGATGTAACTGAACCAGGTTTGTTTACCTGACTCTCAGCAAGCCAAACGCTGAGACACCAAGGTTTGCAGCAGAGAAAGAGTTTATTCTCAAGGCAGCCAAGTGAGGAGACTGGAGAAAAAGTCTCAGATCCGCCTCCTCGAAGGCAAGGAGCTTGGGATATTTACGGGATAAAGAAACAGGGTATTCTTACACGTGGAAAAAGGTGATGGGAGGTAGAGAAAGGGTGAGGTAACTGGTGTTCTGCGCAGGCATATCTGTGTTATGCTTCTTCATGGGACGTGTATTCAAAAAATGCAGGCACTTAGCATGATCTGAGGGTGGAGTTTTGGGCCCTTTGACGTCAAAAGGTCGTTCATTGGACATTTGTGCAGGCCCAGTTTTAGGATCAGTGGTCTCAACCAGTCTTAGCTGTCTCAAACTGGACATGAGCTGACTCCAAGTTTCTGAAAAACAGCTTAAGCCTCCATTACTATGGCAACCCATACGTCAGAGTTACTACTGTCTGCAGGGGTGGTTAAGGAGTCTTGCAATATATTTCTAAGGTATATGAAACTTGGAGGGTAGGCAGTTAAAGAAAGTAAAAAACATAACTAAAGAGAGCTTAATCAGTAAAGGCAGGTTCCAAGCAGAGGGGTTTTAACATGCCGTTCCCTTACCTGCTGTTCTGTAAGACAAGCTCAGGAATTTCTGTTAGTCACCAGCTTCTATTAACCTATGGGGTGTGGTTTCAGTGTCACTGAATGCAAAATTGGAAAGAGTTGTGTAGTACCACACCATTGGATAGAATTCCCACTGTACTGATATATATGTATGTATAACCTCAAGAGTATAGATAATGGTAAAATGTATAATAATTAGGAAATGATCAGTTTCCAGTATTTGTTATCTCTGTTTTAAATATAATTTATTTAATTATAAGTTTCTATAATTAAATTTTTATTTTTTTTAATTTATTTTATTTTATATTTTAAGATTTTTTTTTGATGTGGACTATTTTTAAAGTCTTTATTTAATTTGTTACAATGTTGCTTCTGTTTTATATTTTGGTTTTTTGGCCGCAAGGCATGTGGGATCTTAGCTCCCCAGCCAGAAATCGAACCTGCACCCACTGCATTGGAAGGCGAAGTCTCAACCACTGGACTGCCAGGCAAGTCCCTTAAATTTTTAATAATGACTACTTAATAACTGATTTACAAAATTCTTAAAAATACAACAATCAGCTCTTGCAAGCCAGGATGAGCTGGTTCCAGTTATCACTGCATGGGAGCTTGTGAAAGATGCAAAATCTTGGGCCTCACCCCAGACCTACTAAATCAGGCTATGAATATTAACACTTTTAACAATGTCCTCAGGTAAGTTGTATACATGTTAGAGTTTGAGAAATGTGGCCCTAGAGGTAACCACTGTTTCTGATTTTGTTTATATCTTTTAGACCTTTTTCACAACACAGATGCATATGTTTTGAAATGATTTTTTTCTGGCTTTTTCTTTGAACAATTTAAAATAGATTTTATTTTTAAGAGCAGTTTTAGGTCCACAGCAAAATCGAGCAGAAGGTACGGAGGTTTCCCGTATACCCCCTGACCCCACACATGCACGGCCTCCCCCAATATCAGCATCCTCAGCAGAGGGTACTTTTGTTACAATTAATGAATCTACATTGACACATCAGTATCACCCAGAGTCCACAATTTACATTAGGGTTCATTTGGTGTTGTACATTCTATGGGTTTCAACAGTGCAGAGTCTTAACCACTGGTCGGCCAGGGAAGTCCCTAGATTTTCAAATATTGATCTTATATTTGGTTACCTTGCCAATGTTTCTATTAATTTTTAATAGTTTGTAGATACTTTTGGGACAATTATATCATATGTTATTAATGATAGTTTGTTTTTTTGTTTCTGATCTTTATGACTCTAATTTATTTTTCTTGTCTTGTTGCATTTGCCAGGATTCCCAATGTTATTTAAACAGAAGTGGTAAGATTGGGCATCCTTATCTTGTTTTCTATTTGAAGGGGACTGATGTTACATTCTTACGTATCCTCATTAGAATAGGTTTTTAGAAAAATTGAAATACAGTTGACTTACAATGTTATATTAGTTTCAGGTGTACAATATAGTGATTTGCTATTTTTATAGATTATAATCCACTTAAAGTTATCATAGAATATTGATTATATTTCCAGTGCTGTATATTAAATCATTCTATCTTGTTTATTTTATACCTAGTAGTTTGTACCTCTTAATCTCCCTCTATCTTGCCCTTTCCCCCACCCTTTTCCCCACTGGTAATCACTAGTTTGTTCTTTGTATCTGTGAGTCTCTTGTTTTGTTGTATTCATTCATTTGTTTTATTTTTTAGATTCCAAGTGAAAACGTACAGTATTTGTCTTTCTCTGACTTCACTAAGCATAATGCACTCCAGGTCCATCCATGTTGTTGCAAATGGTATCCCATACGTTTTTGTCAGTTAATCTTAGTAGGTTAGGGCTTCCCTGGTGGTGCAGTGGTTAAGAATATGCCTGCCAATGCAGGGGACACGGGTTCGAGCCCTGGTCCGGGAAGATCCCACATGCCGCGGAGTAACTAAGCCAGTGCACTACAAATACTGAGCCTGCGCTCTAGAGCCTGCAAGCCACAACTACTGAGCCCACGAGCCACAACTACTGAAGCCCGCATGCCTAGAGCTCGTACTTTGCAACAAGAGAAGCTACCGCAATGAGAAGCCCACGCGCCACAACGAAGCGTAGCCCCCGCTATCCGCAACTAGAGAAACCCCACGCGCAGCAAGGAAGACCCAACTCAGCCAAAATAAATAAATAAATAGATAGATAGATTAAAAAAAAATCTTAGTAGGTTAAAGTATTTTCTTCTATTCCCAGAGTTTTTATGAATGAGAAAATTTGTCAAATGGTTTTTCTGCATCAATTGAGATGCTCAGATTTTTATCCTTTAATCCGTTAGGGTGGTATGTGATAATGATAGATTTTTCAAATTTATTTGAAACTTATTGATGGACCAGTCAAATTTCTGGAATAAATAAAACTTGGTCAGAATATATTTTCTTTGTAATATACTGTTGTATTCAGTTGCTAACATTTTGTTTAGGACTTTTTACTTTTACTTGTTACTCTATCTTCATGAGTAAGTCTGGCCAGGGTTTTTTTTTTTTTCTCATATTGTTCATGTCTGGTTTTGGCATCAAGGTTACATTAGATTTATAGTCTCAATCAGGGATAATTTTCTTTGTGGCAGAATCTGTTGCTGATTCTCTAATAGTTATTCTGACCCTCTTTCTTTAGCAACAGAACTCCAATTTTTAGCTGGACACATAGCTAAAGATTATTTTTCCCAGCCTCTCTCACAGTCCTTCATGTGATTAAATTTTGGCCAGTATCCCCTCATCAGCACCATAGTAAGTGAACTCTTTATAGACCCAAATCCTGAGATTTATGATTCCTACTTTGAGAAATAGGTCCCTGAGGCATTTATTTCTAATCGTGACTAGTTTCATTAAAACTAAAAATATGATCTAGTATGTAGACTTCATATATATTTATATTTATACATTTGGGTAGGATTAGAGAAATATTTTCATTGCTTCTTGATCTATACTTACACCTTCTCTAGATAACTTAAGTGGAAAGAATATCAATTATTGAAGTCATTAAACTGGCCACTAATTTGCATGAAAGAATGTCAGTTATAAACCATTTTCAGCTTTTAAAAAGATCTTTAAAGAATTTTTCTTCAGTTGTAAGAAAGCTTTCTCCTAAACATGTGAACAAATGCAACTTTCATATTAAACTGAAAATATTCCAAATTTTACATGCACTGTAGCCAGAACCACAGAGAGAAGCTAACCAAATGCAGAGGAATATTTTTCAGTTTCTACAAAGAAATATGGCCTCTTGTTTTTCTTGAAACTCAGCTCTCTTGGAGTGTCTGATTTTTTTCCACGTTTGATAGAGAAGTGGCTACAAAGAAATGTTTCTGTGCTCTAAAAAAAATGATAAGGCGGGGCTTCCCTGGTGGCACAGTGGTTGAGAGTCCGCCTGCCCATGCAGGGGACATGGGTTCCTGCCCCAGTCCAGGAAGATCCCGCATGCTGTGGAGCGGCTGGGCCCGTGAGCCATGGCCGCTGAGCCTGCGCATCCGGAGCCTGTGCTCCGCAACGGGAGAGGCCACAACAGTGAGAGGCCCGCGTACCGCAAAAAATAATAATAATAATAAAAAAAAAAGATAAGGCAAGCAGAATGATAAATGGCAACTGATGATGGACCTCATTGCTGGAGACAGAAGAGCAGGTGGAAGGGACTTGTAAATGTTAGAGAACATACCCATCCAACGAGGGGAGACCCTCATCTCCTGCTGATTGTTCTCTCATGAGAATGTGATCCAGCCTTCCTGCCAGTCTTCTAAGTGAACCGGACACCCACATTTTAATGTAAAAGATCCTGAGCTTTTAATATTGGCTCAAAGTTTAAAACCGGAGACAGTAGTTAAAGCTCCCCCCACACACATCTGACTCTTTGGGGGGAAAGTGAGGGCCAGAGGAATGTTGTAACTTTCTCGAGGTGGAGGATGAAGTAAGTGGAGACTCTGACCTCCGGGACTCTGAGACGTCTTCCATTTCTGAGATTCTGTGATTAAGTATATGCAGCTATTAATTCCAATCAAGGGCATGATTGTATTCTACTGTTTGCTTGTTGCAAGGGCAGGATCCTAAATGTCCCAGGCTTTCTCTTCCTGTAAGAGGCTCCATCCTCAGAAAACGACTTGAGGGAGGGGTGGTGGCAGCTTGCTCAAGGCCCACGGTTTAGGATACATGAAGTTTTTCATGCAAATTATAGCAGGTAAATTCAGTCTCACAGAAGGAGAGAGGTTGGACGTTTAGGAGGACATAAGGATTTGTCCTTGAACATTTGTGGAAGAAGAAAGATGCGTGCTTTTTCCTAAATCAACAAACGTTTTATAGTATGGGAGAGGCCATTTCACACAGAGAATGGTTGTGTTTCAGGAAGGCATAAAGATAAGGGGAAAGTTCCTGTGGTTCCCGAATGAGTGGGTAAAAGCTTCCTATGAGAGGATGTGGCTGGCTCACAAGAGGCCGTTTCTGTGTTTCAAAGCAGACGTCTGGAAACGTGGACTAACTGAATTCAAAGCAGGGTTGCTTGATCCAACCAAACCGTATTGTCCCAAAGCCTTTTTCCCACCAGTGAAGTCTGAGCTCAAAGGATTCCAGCCCGTGTTTTACAGTAAACCAGGGAGAGCTCAGTCAGAGATTCTGGGACCCTTCAGCCCTTTCAGGATGCCCACTGGGAGAGTCCTCCAGAAGGTGCCCTTCCAGCTGTGAGACCCGGATTTGAGGGTGGGGCCCTAAGCAGGCTCAGCTTGGACTGCAATACAGGGAGTGCAATGGTGGTGCAGGGCAGAGAGCAGGAGTTGAGAGCAAGGGGTGAATTGGGGCTTTCCCACTTCTCTCTGTGGCCTCTGGCAAGTCACTTTCCTGAGCATTCACTTCTTCACCTGCAGATTGGGAACGGTCCCGCCGGCTCTTGCTAACGCGTGGCGGTGCCCTGAGGAGGGCATGTCTGTGAAAGTGCCCTGAAAACAGAAAGGATTCACATCACATCTGGCACCTTCTTACCTCTCCAGCCTTATCACCCTACCACGCTTCCCCTGTGTTCTGTGTTCCAGCCAGGCAAACCATCTTTTGGGTTCTTCCTAGGTAGCTTCCTCCTGCCCCTGGGCCTTTGCACATGCTGGTTCCATGACCTGAAGTGCTCCTCCCATCTTTGGTTTGATTTTAGTCCTATTCATCCTAGAACTCAGCTCATTGGCCCCCCCAGCCCCATCAGTTTCGGTTGGAATCCTCTATCACAGGTGTACATCCACAGCATCACTATCTTATAGACATAGGTCTCATCACCATTTGTAGTCATGATTTGTTTAGATTTATGTCATTCTTGTCACTAGACCGTAAGCTCCATGAGGGCAGAGGATGATGCAGTTTTGCTCATCTTTGTATCCCCAGACCCAGCCCAGATACCAGATAAATGTTAGGATTGCAGAGTGGTTTCAGGAGTGTAGGCAGCGGGGATTCTGGATTTAGGTGCCTGGGTTAGGATCCTCAGAATGAGGATCACAGAGTGTCTTCTCTGAACAAGCTCTGTGTTCACACCTTTTCTTCCCCTCCCTTTAAGCCACGCTGTGCCCCATCGTGTGGTGTCACGTTGATGTCCATATATGTTGCATACATCAAATTATGGCAACGAATTATTAGTGGTAGGTGGAGGTGCCTCTGTGTGCATCAGGTGAGGCACACAGCTCTGGTCTGGAGAACAGCTAGTTGGAACAGGAAGTGGGCTTCAGAACAAGGGGCACAACATTAGTAGATTCTACTCTGTCTGGAACACTGCTTGGGAGATTTGAATTATTAATAAAAATTCTAGGAAGCCCAGTAGCTTTTTAGGAAACTTTATGCAATTAAGGGAAGATAAATTCCAAGCATGCTTCCAAGCACTATTATTATTTTTTTTGCATTTTGAATACTTTATATTGATACAATATTCATAGAGAAAGTATACAGATTGTAAGCACCCATTTCAATACTTATTCACAGACGAAACACCGCCCTCATCACCAGCAGCCAGGTTAAGAATTAGAACATCACCAGAAACCCGGAAGTTCCTCTCACACTCCCTTCTAGGTACCCCGCCCCTGCCTCCCCTCCCCACCAAGGGAACACTCTTGTGACTTCTAACAGCACAGAGCTGCCATTTCCTGGTATTCTACGCAAATGGAATATCCAGTAAATACTTTCCTGAATCGAGCTTCTTTCGCTCAACACTGTATTTGTGTGGTCCATCCATTCTGTTGTGTGTGATTGTAGATCATTCTCATTACTATGTGACAACCCATCGTGTGAACAGACCACAGTGTATGTATCCATTCGACTGTGGATGGACCTTTGGGTAGTTTCCAGCTTGGGGCTATTACAGATAGCCCCAAGAATACAATAATACAAACCATTACAGATAGTTTGGTTCATTGTAAAGAGGTATTAAAAAGTAAATCCACCTTTTTTTTTTTAAACTGTGCTTTTTTAGCATTTTTCTTTCCATTTTAACCCCCCAGGGAAGCAAGAATCTGATTGGGTCAAGAAAGAGCCTATCCTTTTCCTAAGAATTCACAGTTCGTTCTTCCTTCTCAGATCTGCAACTTCACCTATAAGCTGAATTCTCAGTAACCTTCTGTGTTTATTCTCCCCTCTCCTCCTTTTCCTAACATTAAAAAAGTAAACACCCCCTTAAAGACATTGTAAGCACATTGCCAAAAAAAGTGGAAACTCTAGAGAAGTTTAGATAAGAAAGCGACAGCAGGATGTTAGCGCCATTCTCCCCAGTGTTTTCTTCTACATCTATTTTGCATAGTTGAGATGGTCTCTTTTCACTTAAGATTATACCGCAAGTATTTCCCCGTGTCATTTGTAACTGTGCCTCAGCACTGTTTCTCCTGGCTACGTGATAATCCATCCCATGTGTATGCCAAAATTATTTGACTACTCTTCTAAACTGGGACGTTTAGGATGCTTGCACTTTCATTTTGACAGTCAGAAACAATGCTGCAGTGATTATCTTGGAGGCAGATCGCTGTCCTCATTGTAGGTAATTTCCTTAAGCTAGTTCCTAGATATGGATCAAAATATATAAACCCTTTAAAGAGGTGCTATTTAAATACTCCAACCAGCTTTAAGAACTGAGAGCAGGAAAGAACACATTTCACTACATCATCACACATTTTGAATATTGTTTAATATGGTGTATCTTCATATTGTGTGGTTTTAAGTATTTTAGAATTTCTCTTCTATTTTTTGACCTGTGAGTTATCTGGAATATATTTTATTTATTTAAAAAAATTTTTAAAAATTTAATACAATTTTTAAATGTTACATGCCATTTACAGTTATTACAATATATTGATTATATTCCCCGTGTTGTACAATGTATCCTTGTAGCCTATCTTACACCCAATAGTCTGTGTCTCCCACTCTCCCATGCCTATATTGCCCCTCTCCCCTCCCCACTGGTAAACACTAGTTTGTTCTCTATATCTGTGAGTCTGCTTCTTTTTTGTTATATTCACTAGTTTGTTCTATTTTTTAGATTCCACATATAAGTGATATCACACAGTGTTTGTCTTTCTCTGTCTCTTAGTTCATTTAGCATAATGCCCTCCAAGTCCATCCATGTTGCTGCAAATGGCAAAATTTTGTCCTGTTTTATGGCTGAGTAATATTCCATTGTATATATACCACATCCTCTTTATCCATTCATCTGTTGAGGGGTACTTAGGTTGCTTCTATGTTTTGGCAATTGTAAATAATGCTGCTAGGAACATTGGGGTGCATGTATCTTTTCCTACTAGTGTGTTTGTACTTTGGAGATATATACCCAGGAGTGGTAATGCTGGGTCATATGGTAAGTCTATTTTTAGTTTTTTGAGAAAGCTCCATACTGTTTTCTGGAAGTATGTTTTAAAATGTCCAAGTGTATAAGGATTTAAAAAATCTTTTAATTTAGTTGTATTATAGTCAGTGAATATGGTATGTATTTTACCTGTTCTTTGAAATGTGCTGAGAATTGTGCATAATTAATTTTTGTAAATGTTAGGGTGACTAAACATCTAAATTCTTTGCGGGGGGGCTGAGGGGTTTCCTGGGATAAAAGACTTTCAGTGCTAAAATCAGGTAAGTCCTGAGCAAACTGAGCTGGTTTGGTTCCTTATGTATACCTGAGAATAATATGGCTTCTCTCATTATTGGGTGCAGAGCTCTAAACAGATACATTAGGTCAAGTTTATTTATTTTTTTAAAAACAATTTTTAGTTAAAATTTTTATTTTGAAAACTGTAGATTCCCATGCAATTGGTAAGGAATAGCACAGAGAAATTCATTGTATCCTTTACAGGTTCCCTTAATGGTAACATCTTGCAAAACTGTAATATAATATCACCACCGGAAATCGATGTTGATACAACCCACCCATTTTTATTCAGGCTTCACCAGCTTTACTTGTACTCATTTGTGTGTGTGTGTGTATTTAGTTCTGTACAATTTTATCACATGTGTAGGTTTGTGTATCCACCACCATGTCAAGATATGGCCATCGCAACAAAGGTCCCTCCTTTTGCCCTTTTATCACCACAAGTATCTCTCTTGTTCCTCCTCCCCCTCACCCTTCTCTCCTACCCCTAACCCTTGGCAACCTCTCATCTGTTCTCCATTTCTAAAAGTTTGTCATTTCAAGAGTGTTATATAAATGGAATCGTACAGTACTTAACCTTCTGCAGTTGGCTTCTTTCACTCAGGTAATTAATTCTCTGGAGAACTGCACATGTTGTTGTGTATGTATCAATAGTTTATTCTTTCTTTTTTTTAACTTTATTTATTTATTTATTTGGCTGCATTGGGACTTAGTTGCGGCACGTGGGCTCTTCAATGCTGCATGTGGGCTTCTCTGTAGTTGTGGCATGTGTGCTCTAGAGCACGCGGGCTTAGTTGCCCTGCAGCATGTGGGATCTTAGTTCCCCAACCGGGGATCGAATCCACATCCCCGGCATTGGAAGGCGGACTCTTAACCACTGGACCACTAGGGAAGTCCCAGTTTATTCTTTCTTATTGCTGAGTGGTATTTCATGTATGGTTTGACCAGTTTGTTTAGCTATTAACCCAATGAAGGATATCTGGGTTGTTTCCAGTTTTTAACTACAGTATTATGAATAAAGCCGCTATGAACATTCATGTATAAGAGTTTGTGTGAACCTAAGTTTCTATTTCTCTGGCATAAATGCCCAAAGGTACAATTACTGGGTTTAACAATTGTTTTAAAAAATCTTTATTTTACCAAGTTCATCTGATTGACTTATGGATAATTGAGAAAGACTTTAAAGTTGATTTATTGATTTATGTATTTTGAAGCTATTTTACAAGATGCAGACAAATTCAGAATCTGTAACTTTCTATCTGTAAAATTAGAACCCCAGCTCCTGGGATAGTGGTTCAGGAATCCTACTGGGCTACTAGGACCCAAAACTCCACAAGATGTAGTGGTTGGAGCCCTCTTTAACTCTGTGGCAATAATAATGTGGTGTCATAGTTACGGAGAACATGAGAAGATTAGTCTGCAGTTGTGCATCCTTTTGATAGTAGACATTTCATTACTTTGATGGTCATCCTGAAGGCAGGAAGTGAGCATACTGTTTCGCCCACAGATGTCCCTGGAGGAGAGGAAGTGGAGGAGGATGGCTTCCCTTTAGCTGAGGTGCTGGTTGTATATGCTGGGAGCTGGGAGCCTGGCTTGAGAAATCTGGTGTGTTTGTTTATTTGGCATAAACTGAGAAGAAAGTTTTCTTTCCTGTGGAGTTGACATTGGAGAAGAGATGCTACAGAAATATGAGAAGGCAAAGATGAGCCCTGCTAGGAAATCTCTCCCCGCTTGAAGTTCTTTTGCATTTGTGCCAGCTCCACCCTGGAGAACTTACTCCCCAGGCAGGCAGAGGTCAACTCATCCATCCCCCTGCCTCTGGGTAGCCCTGCCCCAGGTGCCTCTGACAGTCACATCTTCACATGTGAGCTTCTTCTCTGGTTGCATCTGTTCATCTTCCCAGCCCAGTTCTTCAGGCTCTTACACCCTGGCCCTCAGGGATCCCTCTTCCTTGAGTTCATGGTACTTACTGTTCTCTCAACACCAATTTATTAGCCAAGCTGCCTGGAATCACCCCCCAAGAGAGCAGGGCACTCTGCCGGTGTGAGTTTCCTATCGCTGCTCTAATAAGTTGCCACCAACGTAATGGTTTAAGACAACAGAAGTTTGTTCTCTTACAGTCCTGGTCAGAAGTCTGAAAAGGGTCAAAGTCAAGGTCTGGGCAGAGCTGTGTTCCTTGTGCAGGTTCCGGGGGGGGAATGTGTCCCTTGCCTTTTCTGGCTTCTCCAGGCTGCCCTCACTCCTTGGTTCGTGGCCCCTCACAACTCCAACCTCTGCTTCTGCGACCACCTTCCCTGACCCTGACCCTCCTGCCTCTCATGTAAGGACCCTCGTGATTAGACTGGGCTTCCCGGGGCAATCTAGGACAATCCACCATCTCAATATCTTTAGCTGAACCACATCTGCAAAGTTCCTTTTGCCCTGTAAGGTGACATTCACAGGTTTGGGGGACTAGGGGGAAGATGTCTTAGGGCAATCACCTGGTTGACTGTACCCGCTCTTCTCTTCTCAAGCCCATGGCCCTCTTCAGACCCTCACTGTGCCTCTTCTGGAAGAGTCCATTAGCCCCTGACTGGTCTCCCGTGTCCATCCAGCCCCTCTACCATCCGTTTCCACTGCAGCCAGAGTGTTTGGCCCAGAGTCTACTGGATAAACACAGACCCTTAACCCTGACTCAGGGTTCTTGACGAGCTGTCTTACCACTTTTTCTTGTCTTATCTCTCACTAGTTTCTTTTACATGCATTAACTACCAGCCTGTTACGGCATTTATTTATTCTAACATGCCCAGAGCTTTCCTGCTTCTATGCTTTTACTTCTTTCTTTGCATCTGGAATGCCCTTTGCCCTCATTTTCACCTGTCACAATCCTATTTGACCTCATCGTCAAGGGCCTTAAAATGTGGATGACCATTGACCCAGAAATTCCATTTCCATGTATAGGAATTTCATACTATGGAAATAATCCTGAGGGTTGTGCATAGATGCAGCTTCAAAGATATTCATTGCAGCATTGTTTTTTTTACTTTATTTTTTTTGCATTGTTTTTTAAAAAAATTTTTTATTGAAGTATAGTTGATTTACAATGTTGTGTTAGTTGCAGGTGTACAGCAAAGTGATTCATATATATATATATATATATATATATGTATATATTCTTTTTCAGATTCTTCTCCATTAGTGGTTATTACAAGATATTGAATGCAGCATTGTTAACAAAAAGAAAAAAGTAGAACCAACCTAAATAAACATCCAACGATATGGATCTGGTTAAATTGTGGGATAACAAGAAGTGAAATATGCAGTGAACAAAAGCCAAACACCCTAAAGTATTGATGTGTTGAAAAACACGATATATTCAAAAGCAGATTACAAAACCCCCTGTATAGGAAGATTTTATTTAAAAATTATATTACATACACATTAAAACAGGACAGCAGCATTCTAAACTGATGATGGTGGTTGTTTCTCAGTAGTGGGATTATGGGTGATTTTTATTTTCTTATTTTTATTTGTCCATACTTTTTCTCCCCTACCATGACCACATGTTACTTTTATAATAATAAAAAAGCAATTAAAACTATTAAAACAATCATTCTACCCACCCTACCCAGGCCAAGTCAACCCTGTCCCTCCCTGAAGCCTTCCGCAGCCATCATCCTTGATGAATGTGAGGGGTCTGTGCCTTGACCCTCTGGCACTGTTTGAAGCTCTTAGCACGCCCCCTTTATTTGTACTTAAGAAGTTGCTACAGAGCAGTGTCTGGGTGTGGGGCTTCATCTCCCTGGTGTGAGGCTTTAGGGCTGCTCAGCCCTGGGGCGGTGCCCCCGCTAGAGCGGGGTGCGCTCAGACATCCCGAGCTGGGGCTGGGGCTCAGGGATTTGAAGGGTCACTCTTGCCAAGGGTCCTGTGTCTGGAGGGCAGGTGTCGTCTGGGAAGGCAGGCTGTTTTCAAAATTCCATTCCTGTTCTCATGGAACTGGTGGTCTGATTAGGGAGATAAGGCAACAGCACATCACATGTTATAGGAAAATACGAACATTGCCGACAGATATCATGTGGGTCCTTGCCAAGTGAGTAGTAAGAGGGCAGAGGAGGGAGAGGTAGCCACAGGTCAGGGCAGAGGAGGTGTGCTCTGGGCTGGTGACGCATCCATCAGGTCAGTGCAGTTTTGCCCCAGACTTATGTAAATGTAACCCAAACACTCGGGTAGCTCAAGGCTGCTGTGGGGCACAGTCTATAGCTTTCATTTCAAAGAGCACGCTTTTATTTAAAAAAATTTTTTTTTTATAGACTGCATGTGGCATGCAGGATCTTTGTTCCCTGACCAGGGATAGAACCCATGCCCCCTGCAGTGGAAGCGCGGAGTCTTAAACCGTGGACTGCCAGGGAAGTCTCTCAAATAACATGCTTTTATATACAAAGAACTTTACAGAATTCCAGGAAAACCAACAACCTCAGTGGAAAGACTAACTCAGAAAAGGTACCCTGGGCGGTTTTCAAATGTGTTTACTGATCAGTTGCATTTAATATATAAAATAGCTATTGAAACCACTGGGCTTAAGCTGTCAAATGTAAAACTCGATGGCTTGGCCTCTGACTTGGGAATTTCCTGAAGAAAGTGGCTCTTGTGGTGACAGCAGGAGTCTAGGTGTGCTAAGTGGAGTCCGGGATTGGAGAGTTGATCACCCCGCAGCCCTGTGCCCTCTGCTCACAGCACCAGCACAGCCTCCGCTGCAGCTGGTGGTTTACACAGCTCCCTTCTTAGCCAATCAGGAATCCCAACTGTATTTATCTATGCTCCCCTGTATTTAGGGAAAATAGTCTTAATATTCCAGTCAAGAGTGTTATACCCTGACAAAATAGAAATTCCAGTGTCATTTAGAAATAGTCCTGGAGAGTCATACCAGTTACGGCTGCAGGATGACAAATGGGTGCATGACCCTGGTCCGATGTCACTGTCTGATGTCACTGTCCCCTGGCAGAGCAAACCCATGACTTTCCCTTTGCAATTTCCCCCTGATCCTCTGACGAGTGCTTTTTTTAAACCTGTGTGTTGACAAATTGGAGAGCCGCTGACAACGTCCTCAGATTTTGAGCAATTCTTTCTTTCCTTGCGATATCAGCCCTGGATCTACTTTTTAATATTTTATGCTAATGAAACAGCACAGGGAGTTCATCAAGCATTTCCGGAACACTTATTATGTGCCATGCTCAGACCAACGTACTTGGGAAATTACAGGGATGGGTAAGGCGTGGCCCGTCTTCTAGGAGAGGGAAGGGTAGAGGAGATAAGATTTAAAGAGGAAAATACAAGGCAAGATGAGTTTCCCTAGAGACATGCAGGGTGGTTCAAAGATAGCAAAGTGGTTTCTAGACAGGTAAGTGGGGATGAGGGGAGCAGGAAAGGAGAAAAGCCTCCTGGAATAGTATACGTGTAGTAGAAAACACATGAGCTTTGCGTCAGACAGACGTGGGTTCAGAGCCGGCTGTCTTTTCGTAACGCGGTGATCTTTTGCAAGTTACTTAGCCTGTCTGACCCTCAGCATCCTTATCTCTGGGGTGAATGGTTGTTAGGAGGTGTAGTGGGTTGAATGGTGCCCCTCCCCAGAAGGTATGTCCACATTCTCACCCCCAGGACCTGTGAATGTGCTCTTATTTGGAAAAAGGGTCTTGGCAGATATACTTAAGGATATCACGATGAGAGCACCTTAGATTACATAGATGGGCTCTCATGACAAGTGTCTTTTTAAGAAATACAGAGGGGAGACACAGAGGGAGAAGGGGAGACAGTGTGAAGACGGAGGCAGAGATTGGAGCGATGCAGCCACGGCCAAGGAAGTCTGGAGCCCCCAGAAGCTGGAAGAGGCAGGAAGCTCTCTCTCTCTCTCTTAGAGCCATTGGAATAGCTTGGCCCTGTTGCCATCTTGATTTCGGACTGCTACGGAACTTTGAGAGAATACATGTCCGATGTATTAAGCCACCCAGTTTGTGATAGTTGGTCACTGCAGCCCCAGGAAGCTCTACAGGAGGATTGCGTGTAAGAATGCATGTAAAGCATGTAGCAGAGTGCCTGGCACCAAAGGCCAAGGGAAGGATAATTAGCAGAGAGAAGGAATGGGGGGAGCGGGAGTGCCTTTTGGACGGTGAAACTGTGAGTGAGCACAGGAGGTGTCTGGGGAGCGAGGCCAGCGGGTGATGAGTGGGGTGCACGGTGGGGTTGGGTGCCGGTGCCCATGGGGGCCCAGGAGGAAGTTAAGACTGGTCATGAGGCCCGAGAAGGAGGAAGGTCCACAGAAAGAGAGGTGGTGGGATCTCCGGAGGCCATTGGCTGCCAGACCCAGAGGTCATGGCAACAGGCCCTGGAAGTTGCTGGGCTGCTGGTCTTTAAAGAAGTCCTGTGGGAGGACTTCCCTGGTGGTCCAGTGGTTAAGACTTCTCCTTCCAATGCAGGGAGTGCGGGTTTGATCCTTGGTCGGGGAGCTAAGATCCCACGTGCCTTGTGGCCAAAAAACCAAAACATAAAAACAGAAGCAATATTTCAAATTGCTCAAACAAATTCAATAAAGACTTTAAAAATGGTCCACGTCAAAAAAATCCTAAAAATAAAAATAAAATAAAATAAGTCATGTGGGCTTGGGAAGGGGGAAGCAGAGAGAGGGGTGGACTAAAGATTTGAGATCAGTGTTTTCTGAGCCCTCCATAACCCCCCCTGGATTCTCATGTCACCCTGACTGTAAAGAAGGTTAGATTTAATTTGATTTAAAGAAATTAAAAGGAGGTGACATATCTTGCAAATGCAAGTTTGTGGACTAAGATTCACATTCTCCACAACAGATTTGAAGATGAATGTTTAAAACTTCTGTAGTATTTTTGGAAGGCTACCCAAGAAACTGGAGACAGTATTGCCTCTGAGAAGGGAACTAGGAGGCTGGTAGGGTGACCAACTGTCCCAGTTTGCTGAGAACTGTCCCAGTTCTAGTAATGAAAATCCCATGTCCCCAGAAGTCCCTCAGTTCAGGGCAAACTGGGACAGTTGGTCACCCACTAGGGAGGAGGGGAGATTTGATTTTTCACTGTTTCCTTTCAAACATTTTGTGTTTGTACTTTTACTAGGTACCCATGATACCTAACACCCCTCGCCCCCAGAGCAAACAATCCCCCAAACCCCTGTAACATAAAAAAACCCACCATAAGTAAAAATTAAATGTAAATGAAGAACTGAGAAAAACATTTACATATTAATGTGAGGAAACAAAAATATTATTCCTAATCTCTAAGGAGCTTTTACAAATCAATGGGAAAAGATAAACATTTCCATTGAAAAGGAGCTAAAGACACTAGCCAGGGGACTTCCTTGATGGTGCATTGGTTAAGAACCCACCTGACAATGCAGGGGACACGGGTTCGAGCCCTGGTCCGGGAAGATCCCACATGCCACGGAGCAGCTAAGCCTGTGCTCTAGAGCCCTCGAGCCACAACTACTGAGGCTGTGTGCCACAACTACTGAAGCCCGCATTCCTAGAGCCTGTGCTCCACAACAAGAGAAGCCACTGCAATGAGAAGCCTGTGCTCTGCAACGAAGAGTAGCCCCCGCTCGTAGTAACTAGAGAAAGATCCCACGCAGCAATGAAGACCCAACGCAGCCAAATAAATAAATAAATAAACTAGCCAGAAATTCACAAAAGAAGGAATACAAATGGACAATATTAGAAAACAACCCCCAATATTTAAAGGGATGAATATTAAAAAATAATCTCATACCAATTTTTGCCAGTTAAACTACTAAATAATAAAAAAATAACTGTCTTAGTCAGCTCAGGCTTCTGTACCAAAATACCATAGAGTGGATGGCTTAAACAACAGACACTTACTTCTCACAGTTCTGGAGGCTGGAAGTCCAAGAACAAGGTGCTTGCAGATTTGGTTCTTGGTGAGGGCCCGCTTCCTGGCTTGCACACGGCTGTCTTCTCCCTGTGTCCTCATACGGTAGAGAGAGAACGCTGGTGTCTCTTCTGTTCTTATAAGGGCACTAATCCCTCCATGGGGGCCCCACACTTACAACCTCATCTAACCCTAAATACCTCTGAAAGGCCTCATCTCCTTATGCCATCACATTGGGGGTTAGAACTTCAAAATATGAATTTGGGGGGACATAAACATTCAGTCCATTACTAATAAAATGCCATGGAAGGGTAAATTGATATAGTTCTTGGCAGGATGTATATAAGTCTTAACAATTTTTGTGACTTTTAACCCAGTGATTTTTTTCACATCTAGGAGTTTGTTTTAAGGCAATAGGCCTTGTATGTGAAGATGGGTGTGCAAGGATGCTGGTCCCTCTGCTATTTGTGAGAGCAAAGCCAACACGCCAATGTCACTGGCATCAGGGCTTTATCTTGTAAGTGAAAATTTCAACTGTCCAGAAAACTAGAGAGGATAATATAAAGATATCCATGTTCCAGTATCTTTTTATAAAAATTTATTCTTTTACTGAAGTGTAGTTGAATTACAATGTTGTGTTAATTACTGCTGTATAGCAAAGTGACTCAGTTATACATATATATATTCTTTTCCATTATGGTTTATCACAGGATATTGAATATAGTTCCCTGTGCTATATAGTAGGACCTTGTTGTTTATCCATCCTGTACACCAGTTTGCGTCTGCTAATCCCAAACTCCCTATGCAACCCTCTCCCACCCCCCTCCCCCTTGGCAACCACCAGTCTTTTCTCTATGTCCCTGATTCTGTTTCAGTTTCATAGATAGGTTCATTTGTATCATATTTTAGATTCCACATGTAAGTGATATCATATGGCATTTGTCTCTTTCTGACTTACTTCACTTAGTATGATAATCTCTAGTTGCACCCATGTTGCTGCAAATGGCATTATTTCATTCTTTTTTTATGGCTGAGTAGTATTCCATTGTATATATGTACCACATCTTTATTCATTCATCTGTTGATGGACATTTAGGTTGTTTCCATGTTTTGGCATGTTCCAGCCTTCTTAATGTGTTTCCATATTTGTCTCATATTTTTGGAATTATTAAGTAAATAAAACATATACAGAGAGATATAGCCCCTCATGTACCCCTCTCTGGATCCCATCTTCTCTCTTCCTCCCTAAAGGTGACCACTACCCTGAATTTAGTGGTTATCCACTGTACATGTTGACTTTTCCTGCAATTAAACATATTTATAAGCAGTAATATACTGTTTTACTTTACATGGTCTTTATTTAGCTTTACATAAATACTATCGTGCTGTAGAGAGTCTCTGACACTTGCTTTTATTTTCTGCTCAACATTATTTGGGGGATTTATCCATGTTGGTAGATGTAGCCTTGATTATTTTTGACTGCTGTTTGGTATTTCATAGGATGAATGTATCACCATTTATTTATTCATACTGTTGAAGTATATTTAATTGTTTACATGCTTGTGAACTACATTCACTGCTGCAGTGAACATTCTGTGCAAGTTGCTTTGTGCATGTAGGTGAAAGTTTCGCCAAGTGATATGCCCAGGAGTGCATGTGCTGGGCCATGGGAAGAGCATCTTTAAATCTCTTAGCTATTTCCAGATTTTCCTCCAAAGTGATATACCACTTGTCCTAACAACAGCAAATAGTTCCAATAGCCCCACATCCTGGCCAATGTGATGGGAAGATAGCTATGTGGTTTTATTTTGGATTTCCTTAGTGACCAGTGGGGTTGAATGATTTTTCATATGTTTACTAGCCACATGGGTTTTTTTCTTTTCTGTGAATTGCCTTTCTATATCACTTATCTATTGTTACTGGGTAGTTTGTCCATACCTTAATTTTTTTAAAAAAATTAAGATATAATTTAAAAAAATAAAAAGAAAGGAAATTCCCTGTCAGTCCAGTGGTTAGGACTCAGCACTCTTACTGCCGTGGCCTGGGTTCAATCCCTGGTGGACAAACTAAGATCCCACAAGCTGCATGGCACAGCACCCCCCCCCCAAAAAAAAAAGGTATAACAGACATGTAACATTGTATTGGTTTCAGGTATACAATATAATGATTTGATATTTGTAAATATTGTGAAATGATCACCTCAATTAGTCTAAGTAACATGTTAACATCTATCACCACACATAGTTACAATAACAACTTTTTTTCTTGTGAGAACTTTTAAGATCCACTCTCTCAGCAACTTTCCAATACTGATTACCATATTATTAATTGTAGTCGCCATGCTGTATGATACATCCCATGACTTAACTATTTTATAACTGGAAGTTTGTATTTTTGACCCCCTTCACCCATTTTGCCCACCCCTTACCCCCTGGGGCCTCTGACAACCACCAATCTGTTCTCTGTTTCTATGACCTTGGTTTCTTGTTTTGTTGTTGTTGGTGTTGTTGCTTGTTTTTGTTTTTGTTTTTGTTTTAGATTTCACGTATAAGTGAGATCATTCACGTATAAGTGACGTCATTCACATATAGGTGAGATCATTCACATATAAGTGACATCATTCACGTATAAGTGAGATCATTTACGTATAAGTGACATCATTCACTGTATAAGTGAGTGTTTGTTTCAGATTCTATGTATAAGTGAGATCATTCACGTATAAGTGAGATCATTCACGTATAAGTGACATCATTCACGTATAAGTGAGATCATTCACGTATAAGTGAGTTTTTGTTTTAGATTTCACGTATAAGTGAGATCATGTATTTGTATTTCTCTGGCTCATTTCACTTAGCATAATGCCCTCAAGTTTCATCCACATTGTTGCAAATGGCAAGATTTCCATCTCTTTATGGCTGAATAATAATATTCCATTGTATATATACCACATTTTCTATATCCATTCCTCTATCAATGGATATATCAGTTGTTTCCCTATCTTGGCTACTGTGAATGATGCTGTAATGTACATGAGGGTGCAGACATTTCTTTGAAATAGTGATTTAATTTCTTTCAGATATATACAGGGAAGTGGGATTACTAGATCATATGGTAGTTCTATTTAAATTTTTTTGAGGAATCTCCATATTGTTTTCCATAGTGGCTCTCCCAGTTTATATTCACACCAACAGTGCACAAGTGTTCTCATTTCTCCACATCCTCACCAACATTTATTATTTTTTACCTTTTTGATAATAAAAACTTTTCTCTTTGATAATAGCCATTGTCCATTTTTATTGATGATTTAAAGTTTGAAATTGTCTGAACTATTCTTAATCTTTTGCTTTCCACAAGGATTTTGTATCAGCTTGTCTAATTTCATGAAAAACCCTGTTACATTTTGATTGGAATTGCATTTAATTTATACAGTAATTTGGAGATAATTGGTATCTTAACAATCCTGTGATTTCAGTAAGTATGAGCACAGTGTATCTCCCTGTTGGGTCTTCTGTTATGTCTTGCAATAAAATTTATGATTTTCTGCATAATGGTTGTGTGCAGATTTTATTGTATTTATTGTTAAGAATTATTTATTTATTCTTAAGAATAATTTATTTTTATTGTATTCTTATTGTATTTATTTTTTGTTGTTTTACTAATAGGGTCACTTTAAATAGTACATTTTGTAGTTATATAGGAACATAATAGATTTTAAAGATTAGTCTTATTTTAGCAAACTGCTGAACTCTAATAAAATTCTCTTATGTAGGATTCTCTGGAATTTTTCTACGTAGACAGTCATATCTTTAAATAATAACTATCTTGCTTTTTTTTTTTTCTTTCTTTTGCTGTACCACACGGAACGCAAGATCTTAGTTCCCTGACCAGGGATCAAACCTGTGCCCTTTGTGTTGGAAACACAGAGTCTTAACCACTGGACCATCAGGGAAATTCCTCTTGCTTTTTCTTTTTGAAGCCATATACCTTATATTTCCTTCTCTTTTTTTCTTTTCTTTTTTTTTTTTTTTTCTGTACTGACCTGGACATCTGATCCAATGTTGACTAGCAGTGATGATATTGGGCATTTTTGTCTTGTTCTGATTTTTAAAGGGAAAGTGGCTTATATTTTTACCACAATTGTGAGGTTTGCTCTATTACTCAGGTCAAGGACATTCCCTTCTTTTTGTGGGTTACAAAGATGTTTTTGTGTGCTTGTTTTCCATAAGTGGATGTTGTTGATTTTTACCCAAAGCTTTTTCCACCTTGCCTTATAATTCAATAATTTCTTTCTTTATACATTTTGAGCTGATATTATGAAGTGCACATAATTATAGCTTCCTGGTACATTTCTCTTTTTATCTTCTTTGTATCCTCTTTGTCTGTAATAATGACTTTTTTTCTTAAGGTCTATTTTGTCTGATAGTAGTATAATCAGCTTTCTCTTGGTTATCATTTGGCTTTTCTTTTTTTTTTCCTTGAAGTATTGTGTCTTTATGTTTTAGGCCTAGCTCTTGAACATTGCTAGATGTGTGTCATCCAACCTGATAAACTGTTTCTTTTTACTGTTGACTATAATTGTTTGGATTTTTGCTATCTTATTTTATACTATTTGTGGTGCTGTTTCTTTGTTTTCTCCTGGGTGAGTCTAGATGTCTTTGTTTCCAGCTCCCCACCCTCCACCCCTCAATGGTTTGGAAAACATTCATTCAATTCTATTCTTTTAGCATCCTCTCTTAGAATTTGACTGTGCATTCTAGCCACCACAAAGTCTACAGTTACCACCTCTTTCTTTCTTCTGAGCAATACAAGGACCTTACTACACTTCCACTCTCATCACCCCCTCCCCATCCTAGGTGCTATTGCTGTCTGGTATTTTGGTTCCATCTTATTTTTTAACTCTCCAGTTTATCCTTATTATTGTTATTGTTTTATGCAATCACTGCCTGCTCCTCTTTACCCCCATGTTTACCAATTTCTTTCTTTATCTTTTCCTCTGGCATTTTCTTTGTGGGTTTAATTTTCTTCTTCCTGAAGTATCTTCTTCAGTAGTTCTTTCAGAAAGGACTGTTAATAATAAACACACTGCCTGTTTTCTGAAAAAATGTTTCTACTTTCCCCAATCTCTGAATGATAATTTAACTACCTAGTTAACCCCCTCACACATCCCCCTGACCTTAACCTTCCTGTGCTTCTTTTAGACTGCCAGGGTCTGAACCTCTGTGCTCAAGGCCCAGAGTATTGAGGAGTTAATGAGCCCAGGAGCAGCCCTTGACAGTTAAGGACCAGTGTAGGTTATTTTAGAAATACCTCTGCTTTCTTGACCCAGGAGTGGGATAATTCTGTGGCATGTGTCTTAACCTTTCTCCTAGACTTTCCTCATGGATGAAGCTCAGCTGACCATGTGGTAGCTAGCTTAATAAACACGTTTTATTGGCTGTTCTCCCTTCCCCATATCATGTCTCCACTTGCCTGCCTGTGTTTCCTGCTTTCCCAAATAAATTATCTGCACTAAAATTCTCAGGGCCTGCTTTGGGTTGGGGGAGGGAGTGGCATTCAAGCTAAGGTAGCGTGGATGGGAATCTACGTTGAAGGACGTATTCTCAGTACTTCTTTTTGGATCCTTTCCTTCTATCGTTTTTCATCTCCTTATATCTTCCTAAACTCTTATCTTCCAGCACATATTTCTTCCGAGATGTCTGGTGTTTGTACTGGAATTTTAAAAATTAATTTACTATATATTTTCACTTCTATAAGTTCTTTTTAAAAAAACATTTTATTGGATTATAGTTGTCTAAAAGTTCTTTTTCAAGTCTTCCTCTTCTTTTCTAGTGATGTCTTATTCTTTTGTTTTCAATTCCTGCCCTTTAGTCTATGATTTCTTTCTTTCTTTCTTTCTTTCTTTCTTTCTTTCTTTCTTTCTTTCTTTCTTTCTTTCTTTCTTTCTTTCTTTCCTTTTCTTTCCTTTTCTTTTCTTTCTCTGTTGGGTCTTCGTTGCTGTGCACGGGCTTTCTCTAGTTGCAACGAGTGGGGGCTACCCTTCGTTGTGGTGCGCGGGCTTCTCACTGCCATGGCTTCTTTGGTTGTGGAGCACGGACTCTAGAGCGCAGGCTCGGTAGTTGTGGCGCGTGGGCTGAGTTCCTCCTTGGCATGTGGGATCTTCCTGGACTAGGGCTTGAACCTGTGTCCCCTGCATTGGCAGGCGGTTTCTTAACCACTGTGCCACCAGGGAAGTCCCTAAACACCTGTTTTTAATTTTCCTGAGTATATACCTAGGAATGGAATTGCTGGGTAATATGGTATTATATGTTTAACTTATTGAAGGACCACCAGACTATTTTCCACAAGAATTGCACCATTTCACATTCTCACCAACAATGTACGAGGTAAGGGATTCAAGCATTCCACAATCTCTCCAACACTTTTTGCTTCTTACTATATCCATCCTAATGAAGTGTGAAGTGGTATCTCGTGGTTTTGAGTCACGTGTCCCTGATAACTAATGATGCTGAGCATCTTTTCATGTATTTTTTGGCCCTTGTGTATATCTCCTTTGGAGAAATGTCAATTCAAGTCTTTTGCCCATTCTATTTGGGTCATTTGTCTTTTTCTTTTAAATTTATTTATTTTATTTATTTATTTTTGGCTGCATTGGTTCTTTGTTGCTGTGCGTGGGCTTTCTGTAGTTGCAGCGAGCAGGGGCTACTCTTCATCGCAGTGCGCAGGCTTCTCACTGTGGTGGCTTCTCGTGTTGTGGAGCGCAGGCTCTAGGCATGCAGGCTTCAGTAGTTGTGGCTCACGGGCTCTAGAGCGTAGGCTCAGTAGTTGTTGGTACATGGGCTTAGTTGCTCCGTGGCATGTGGGATCTTCCCAGACCAGGGCTTGAACCCATTCTCCTTCATTGGCAGGCAGATTCTTAACCACTGCGCCATCAGGGAAGCCCTAGCTGTGCTTTTAAAGAACATTTGTTGGGACTTCCCTGGTGGTCCAGTGTCTAAGACTCTGTGCTCCCAGTGCAGGGGGCCCAGGTTTGATCCCTGGTCGGGGAACTAGATCCCACATGCTGCAACTAAGAGGCACATGCTGCAACTAAAAGAGCCCATGTGCTGCAACTAAAGATCCTGGGTGCCGCAACTAAGACCCGGCAGAGCCAAATAAATAAATATTAAAAAAAGAAAAAGAACATTTGTTGTATTTAACACAGCATTTCGAAATGTTTTGTAGTGGGCGGATTTTCAGGTTATCTAGTAAAAAGAAAAGTTGGAAATGGAAATCCTTAAGTGGCTTTTCTGCTATATCATGCTAATTCTGTCTCTTCTGCCACTTATTTCTTGGGAACATCTTCCTCTCCTGGGGCAGTAAAGGGAGTGGTGGGGTGTGAGGGGTGTGCATGGGGAAGGGGAGGTTGGGGGCGAAAGGTTTCCCAGACTCTTGGGGCTGGTGCCATGACATGAGAAGCAGCAGTGTGGGCTTCCTCACCGAGATGTGTCTTAGGCTGCCTGTCACACAGCCTGGGGTCCCAGCATGAGAGTCCCCATCCTCCTCTGTTTTATTGGCTACCTCTTTTATCAAGCATTAGTTTAGCAGATGATTCAGAATTAGACTCCAGGGAATTAGAGGTTGGGAAGAAAGATTGGTGTGTGTGGTGTGTATATTTGTGGTATGTGTATGTGATGTGTGGTGTGTGTATGGTATGTGTGTATGTCGTGTATATGGTGTGTGGTGTGTATGTGGTGTGTGCGTATGTTGTGTGTGTGTATGTGATGTGTGGTGTGTGTATGGTGCGTGTGTGGTGCATGTGGTGGTGTGTATGTGTGTATTGTGTGTGTTGTGTGTGGTGTGTATGTGATGTGTGTGTATGGTGTGTGTGGTGCATGTGGTGGTGGTGTGTATGTGTGTATTGTGTGTGTTGTGTGTGGTGTGTATGTGATGTGCGGTGTGTGTATGGTGTGTGTGTGGTGTTTGTGGTGGTGTATGTGTGTGTGCTGTGTATATGGTGTGTGGTGTGTGTGTGTGTGTGTGTGTAAGGTCAGGGAGGAGTCAAGGCAGCAGAGGTGGTTGGAAGTGTCTCCGGGAAGAGTACTAGCAGCTGACGGTCCAGCCATCATTTCAGAAGGGCCTGGAATAGTGACCAGGCCCCTCATCTTTAACTTGTCCATTCTCTGGCCAGGACCCACACTGATGGTTCCCATCGGGGCTGGAACCGGATCACTCACACCTAGCGGGACAGGAAGCATCAGCTCTCTCCTTCCTCTAAACACGGCTGCTAAATTGGCTCAGGTTGAGGTGTTTTTCCAGACTTCCCTGGAGTCTGGCCCTGGAAACCGGATCCAAAAGCTCAGTTGCTCCAGTCTGGATTCTTCCCTGGCCTGCGCCGGCCTGCCCCGGACAGCCAGCCTTCCTGGTACTGCCGTCTGTGGGGCAGTGTCTGAGGGGCACCCGTGACTGTGTAGGGGCGCCAGGAGGGCCAGGCAGCTCCTTAGGGCAGCTGCTAGGAAGTCTCCCACCAAAGCGTTCAAAGCCTTATCGCCTTGGAGGTGTTTCTAATACCATTTCCGTTCATTGTTTCCTCTCGGTCATTAGGAGGAGGCCTATCCCCTGTGGTGGCAGCTCACAGCTATTGTGGTGGGAAAGGGGGGGCTGACGGACGTCACAGCTTGGGCTTTATCTCCCCTCGGCCCAGGGTGTCCACAGCACGGGGGTCACTCACCAGCAAGACAGTCCCAAGCCACAGAAGGTCCTGGAGAGCATGGCCTAGGTCTGGTGGCACCACTGCAGAGGCTGAGTTTCCCGAAGGACCTTGGGGTCACCTGCAGTCCCCATTTGCAGGGGAAGGTATGGTCTTTGGGGAAGATGGCTGGCTCATAGTGGGAGGAAGATGCAGGACTGATCCTCACCCCTGGGGAGCTGGGGTTCTCCATCCCTGGACTAGCTTGGAGGGTGATTCACAGCCAGGGACCCTCTAATGCTACCTCCTCCACTTGCCTCTGGGGGTCCTGTGGCTTCTTACGCTCCTGCCTGGGCTTTACTGCTTGTAATACTTGACCAGATGGGACAGGAATGAGCTCTGCCCTCACCTCTGGGTACCTTCTGGAAGCAGCCTGATGTACCTGTGTGTTGGGCACCTGCTCCAAGACCAAGCCTTGGCCATAGTAGACATTAGAGTGTTCCTTCCACAGATACATCATGGATGGGGTTTACCTCTCCCTTGTTTGGCTGGATGGGGCAGTGGGTGGTAAAGGAGCTCCCCACCCCCAGGGAATCTCAGGTGACAGACTCTGCACTTAATTTTGCAGCTTTTCCAGAGGAGGGAGCTGTGGCCGGGACCCTGAGTGACTCGGGGTATTCTGTGCCAGCCAGGGTCAGTTGTCCTTTTCTGGGGCGGCCACACCACAGGGAACCTTGCCCACCACCCAGGGCTGCTGGACTCCTGTCTATTTATCAGATCAACTCAGCAAATGTTGCCTGAACACCTCCTGGGTGCTGGGCACTGTGCTAGGTGCTGGGATGGGGGTGAGAGAGGAGTTGGTGTACATTGTGGGTGATTGACCAGAAAGCCTGGCTCCTGAGTGTTCTCAAAGCCTGGTGCCCGTGGTAGGAGCAGAAGCAAGACAGTTCCTACTCCCCAGTTTGCTGCCGAGCGTGAAAGGATGCAGAGGAGGAGGGAATGAGGTGCCCCCGGCTCTGAGCGGCCGCGGGAGCTCAGGGGATGACACCTGGGGGCGTGTGGAGGCCAAGGCAGGGCTTTCCTCTCTGTGTGCAGCAGGGACCGCTGTTTGGGGAAGGATGCCCGGGGTCCTGGATCACAGTGATTGTTACTCTTGGGCCTGGCCACAGGCTTTTTTGGGGACCAGCAGTCCATGTTTAAGGGGCAAATGAGAGTGATTCTCTTCTCTTGCTTGAAAAAAATTCTCCCTACTTCATGCATGGCCAGGAGCACATAGCAGCAGCCACCTGTGTGGCCAGTGATCGCGAGCTCAACTCTCCTGCTTCTCCGCAGATGATCCCTGCCAGGCTCACGAGGTTGCTGCTTGCTCTGGCCCTCACCTTGCCAGGTAGGTACAAAGGGGCTGCCACTCTTCACTGCTGCCTCAGGGCCATTGGGAACCCCCCCCTGCCAGGGACCAGCAGGTGTGTCTGGAGCCCACCTGTGTGCCCAGCCCCACGTTCGGCTCATGCCGGGGCTGCCGGAGTCACTGGCTCCCTGGTTAATTCCTCTTATGAAGGTTCTGCAGAGCCCACTGCCCTGGACTTGTGTTTCTCAAGGACCCGGTGCCTGTAAATGTCTTCTCCAGTTAGGGAACTAGGAAGCACCAGGGCCACACAGAACAGTCCTGTATGCTGGGGATGGAGGATGGGGAGGAAGGAATCCAAGACTTGGGCAGATTATTAGCTTTAGAATGGATTGTGGAGCTCATCTAGCTGTACAGGTGTACATCTGATAGTACCGATGAAGAGACTGAAATGACTGCTCCAAAGTCACACAGAACCCAAATCCGAGGCCAGCTCTCCTTCACTGTACAGCACTGCCCTGCTTCCCTCACTGAGAGGCTGAGTCTGTGCAAGGCAAGGGGGACCCTTTTCTGATCCTGAGTCTCCATTTAGATGACTAGGCCAGCAGCATCCAGCCTGCTGCTCACGGGTTAGTCTGGGGCAGAATGTACATTCGTCATACCCTCTGCATCTTTCTACTAGGTGTGTTCTGTGCCAGGGGATCCAGAAAACTTAGAGATGGACAGCTGTGGTTTCCACCTGCCAGCACACACACACACACACACACACACACAGTGTGAGAGTGGCAGGAGATAGCGTATGACCCTGCAGGAGTCAATACTTCACAGATTCTATGTGTCAGGCACACAGGTTGATCTGTTTAGAATTCAATATATTCAAGATATACCAGTAGATGAATGTAGAAGGATGCTCATTACAATCTATGTACAGATCAGAAAACTGGAAAATGCTAGAACCTGTACCAAATCCATTTAGATGCAAAAGATAATGCAGCCACCAAAAATGTTTTGGAAGTACGGCATGATAAATTCTTTACAATATATTGAGAAATAAACAGGTGATAAACAGTTTGCTCAGCATGCTGACAAATTTGCAAAAAATCTGTATATACACAGTAAAATAGAAATAAAAGATAAACGCTAAAACGTTAACTCTAGTTATTGCTGAATGTTGGTTACAGATGATTTTAATTTCTTTTTGTTATTCTTCCATAGTCTCCAAATTCTCTCTAATGAGCACGCAGTACATTTAAAAATCAGTGAATATATGTCATTAAAATGAATAGGTTTCCTGAAAAACAGTTCCTCCATTATTGCTGAGTCCTGGGTCATATTTTGGTGCTGAAAGCAACAGCTTTATTGTCACTGAGGATGGCAAGTTCTTCCCCGGGGCCTAATTTCTAACAGACGCAGCCTCGTTTCTACCAGGCTGCAGTGGTTTGGGCTGGTGGTGCCAGGTGTGCTCACGTGTGGCCTTTCCCTCCAGGGGCCCTTTGTGGAGAAGGCACTCTTGGCAGGTCGTCGATGGCCCGATGCAGCCTCTTCGGAGGTGACTCCATCAACACCTTTGATGAGAGCATGTACAGCTTTGAGGGAAGCTGTAGTTATCTCCTGGCGGGGGACTGCCAGACACACTCCTTCTCTCTCATAGGTGAGTCCGGGCCCTGGGATGAGGAACTCAGAGGTGGGTGGGGAGTGGGGACAGCATAGCTCAGCCCTGGCAGGTGAGGGCCTTGGGGATTGCGGGTTGGGATTTCCTACTCTTAGGACAGTGCCTGAGCGGAGAGCATGGTGGGGAACGGCCTCTCCACGACGTGGGGATTCCCTCGGCTTCTCCCTGGGCCTCTACCCGTGGGAGCCTCGTGGATGGAGAGAGTCTCCGTGCTTCTCCAGTGGTTGAGTCTGTTGCTCTGGGTCCAGGCAATGCTCTGGAAGCCCTGAAGCATCGAGAGAATTGATGACCCAGAAGGTGGTTTTTAATAGCAAAAGCCTGTAGAAAAGGGAAGGAAGGTTGCATGCTCTTGCTGGAATTCAGAGTATCAGCTGATGTTGAGCACCCCCTGTGTTCCTGGCAAAGTGCTGGTATCATGCCCGTGTTATCTCTGCCCCCGTGCAGCAGCTCTGCGATGTAGGGGCAGGTACCGTCACCCCCCTTCACACATGAAGAACTGAAGCCCAAGGCGGTTGCACGATCCTCCCAAGGGCTGACGGATAATAAAGGAAGAGCTTTGATCCTGGGCTTGTCAGGACGAAGGACCTTTCTTCTGTGTTAAGGAGAGAGGGCACTTTCCAAGGCTGGGAGTGGGGCTGGAGGCAGTGATGGAACACTGTGGTTTGGTGAACAGTTAACGAGATGTGTGTGGTGCATGAGTGAGGGATGCAGCAAAACCCAGCAAAGGCGGAGTCCTTAGCCTTGGCAGGGCGGGGCGTGTGGAGGGGGAGATGGCAACGGACAGACCTACACTGTTACAGCAGAATTTTTCGTGGCAAACAAGGAGAGTGAGGGAAACTTTACTCAGGAGGGACCAGTGCAATGGAGCTTTTGCAGTAGAGGAAAAAGATGGGCTCCACTCCAAATATAACACAGACGAGTGGGGATTTATAGTCAGGGAGCCGGGTGTGGGTTGCTGGTGGAAAACGACTAAGAGGAAACATCAGGGGTCAGGGGGCATTCTGGCTAAACCAACTTGACAGGATTCTAGCTGAAGGGAGGCCAGGGTGATACGATGTCCAGGGTGGGTTACAAGGAATATGATCAGATACTGAGGGTAGGGGATTTTCGCTAAACTGACCCAGCAGGATTCTTGCTAAAACTGGACTAAGCAGGCCAAGGACAGAGTCCATGGGGGCACCTAACCGAGGAGAGGGCTCAGAGGAGCCTGACTCAGGTTTGGTTACGGAGAATTGGTCAAGGAGAGCATCTTGGTCAACACCCAGACCCTCACATGAGATGCAGGCTATAGGGCTCTTGGGGTGTTACTGTTGGGGCCGTGCAGCCTAGTGGGGAGGTCCTTGTGCTGGGAGCCGTGGTTCCCTATTTCCAGCGTGCATGAGGCTCACCTGGAGGCTGGTTAAAACAGATTGCTGGGGTCCCCCATCCCTCCCACCCCACCCAAGGTTTCTAAGTCAGTGGGTCTGTAGTGGGGCCTGAAATGTTCATTCTTAACAAGTTCCCAGCTGCTGCTGCTGGTTTGGGGCCCCAAGTTTGAGAAGCACAGGCCTGGGGAATAGTGGAGTGCAAGACTGGGTCATGGGGGCAGGCTGATGGGGCCAGGTCCTGCTGTCTGCTGGGGGAGTTTGTTTCTTGATTCAGCAGGCAACGAGGGGCTAGCGTAGAGCCTCAGCAGAAGCTGGTTCTTTGCCAAGATGCTTCTGAAAGGGAGAGAAGCGGGATGCAGGGTGGCCTTGGCCGTGGTAACCAGGCGGGTGATGAAAAGGAACAGAGACATCCCTAGGGCATGATGAATTGAGGAAGTCATCCTGAACTCTGAACTCTGGGGACCCGTCTTGCTTCAGAGCAGCAATGGAGAGAAAAGGTATCCCCTCACCTTCCCTGGGGAGCTGAAGGCCCCAGGTCCTTCCTCCTCAGGTGGTCCCAATGTTTATTTCAGTGGATTCCTCCATCTTAAAAGTCACAGTGCATTTGTTCTGCTTGCTTTTTAAGAGTCCACATGTGAGATCGTACAGTATTTGTCTCTCTTTGTCTTATTTCACTTAGCACAACGCCTCCACGGTCCATCCACGTTGTCGCAGATGTACCGTGGGCACTTGGGGGCATGTCTATCAAAGTCAGGGTAACGCTGACCCCTGTTCCTCACATCCACGCGGGTCGGTGTCAGAAGTCCGGCCTCTCTGGCCATCCTTCTCTGGGTTTCGGGGACCAAGGAGGAATGGAAGGGCTCTCTAGGTCAGAGCATCTCTGTGGGACACCCCCTCAGCGTCCTCCTTTTCTTAAAACAATTTGCTCTTGTCAAGTGTCAGTTTTCTGGCAGGTAGTTGGCTTAAGTCAGGCTGTAGATCAATCCCATTTCAATGTAGATGGGTTTAATTCCCACCCAGAATTGAGCCTGCTAGCATCAGAGAGCATGGGCGGCTGCTTCTTCTGTTTTTAGGGGTGGGGGTGGGGTATTGGCAGGAGAGGGATAATCTGAGGAGCTGAGCCCGGCGGGGTGGGCTGGCACCGCTGCTCCGGGGGCCGGAGGTGCCAAGGGGCCCAGCACCCCTGGACGCTGCCGTTCCATCCTGCAGGCACGGCTGTGCCCTCCCACACGTCTCTGCTCTATTGTTCTGCTATGACATCCTGTTTCCTCGCTTCTAAATGGCAAATTCCCGTTCCTCTCCTGTGACCCTTGTTCACATCCTGGGTAAAGTGTTTGTGTCCGAGCATCAAGGGCCACCTGGTGCCAAGGCGAGGCCCCTTGCCCTGATGTTGGCTCCCGGTCCGGCAGGCTCCATCCAGGGTCCCAGGTCAAGGCTCCTAGCCAGACAGCACGGGGACCCGGGAGGGACCTCAGGAGTTCTGGTGGCCCCTGAGCCACCCTGCAGGATGTGGCTCCCAAAGCAGCCCCGAGAGAGCCACGGACAACCGGCAAGGTTCTGCGTGAGCTCCCCAGCATGAGCCTCTGCCTCCCCGTCAGTATGTGGCCAGGTCACACCAGATCGCCGTTGTGCAGCTTTTGGACGATGATCACCTGCATCAGAATCACAGGAGTGGCCCTGATGTGGGCTCTGCCCGTGTTAGCGGTGTAAACCAATAGTTCTCAACCAGGGTGACTTTTTTTCCTCCAGAGGACATTTGGTTGTGTCTAGAGACATTTTAGATGGTCACAACTTGGGGGGTGGGGTGGAGGCTAGTGTCATCTGATAGGTAGAAGCCAGGGGTACTGCTAATTATCCTATGTGCACAGAGTGGCCACCTCAACAAGGAAGTATCTGGCCCAAAGAAGTATCTTGCTGGGCAAAAATGTTCTTTTTTAAAATTTTATTTTTTATTGAAGTATAGTTAAATTACAGTGTTGTGTTAATTACTGCTGTTCAGCAAATTGACTGTTATATATTCTTTTCCATTATAGTTTATCACAGTGCATTGCATATAGTTCCGTGTGCTCTACAGTATAGGACCTTGTTGTTTAGCCACTCTCTATTTAATAGTTTGCACCTACTAACCCCAAACTCCCAATCTTTCCCTCCCCTGACCTCGGCCACCACAAGTCTGTTCTCTATTTCTGGGAGTCTGTTTCTATTTCTTAGGTAGGTTCATTTGTGTTGTATTTTAGATTCCACGTATAAGCGATATTGTATGGTATTTGTCTTTCTCTTTCTGACTTACTTCGCTTAGTAGGATAATCTCTAGGTCCATCCATGTTGCTGCAAATGGCATTATTTTATTCTTTTTTGATGGCTGAGTAATATTCCATTATATATATGTGCCACATATTCTTTATCCCTTCATCTGTCGGTGGACATTTAGGTTGCTTCCATGTCTTGGCTATTGTGAATAGTGCTGGTATGAATATAGGGGTGCATGTATCTTTCTGAATGATAGTTTTGTCTGGATATATGTGAGCAAAAACGTTTCAAAGCCACTTGTTTAGATGGCCTCCAAGCTCCTTCATGCTGCCACGGTTTGCTTTTCTGAAGTCTCCTTCCAAACCTCCCCTTGCTGCCCCTGCCTTGGGTGTGGAATTCCGCAGGGTCCTGCAGGTCTGTCCTCACCGAGGGTCCCAATCCCAGCACCTCTACCCCCACCTCCACCAACGGGCCGCTGCCGTACGCAGTGCTGGGCTCTGGGTGCCCCTGGAAGGCTCCTCAGCTTCCAGATGCCATCGCCCCTGGGGCCACGCAGAGCCCACCCTTCAAATGCTTAAACCAGCCCCCGGTCCGAGTCCCAGTCCCGTCATCACTCACCAGCTGTGTGATGATGGGCAGGTGACACCGAGTGTCAGCTGCCTGGTGGACCCAGGTCCCACGGGCTGTGGAGTCAGGCTGTATCACCTTTTACCTGGAAAAGATGGGAGCTCCCATGCACCCCAACAGTGGGAGGCTCGGGGCTCTGTCACGTTCTCCTGGTGCCCTTTTGATTGACTTCCTGCTGGAGTCTTGGCTGGCCCAGCCTTCAGGCCCTTCCTTCATTGTGGCAGTGACCTCTCGCCTTCCCCACGGCACCTGTTCAGCCCTGCTTCCCATGGAACAAGTGACTGTTGAGGTGATCTTACATCCTTGAAAGCCTTGAAAGCAGCTTCAGGATGGTGGCTCACGCCAAGCTGCCTGATTGCAGGCAGTGTTCCCCACCCACTCTCCAGCAAACACCCCCCCACACCTCCTGCCCCTCCCCTGGCTGGCTGCCTAGCTCTCTCAGGCACCCTTCTGAATCCCCACGATGGGGAGGGAGCATCTTTGAGGAGAGGTGCCCAGGGTTCCTCTCCTGTTCCCAGGAGGGAGATACCTCTAGCTCAAGGTGATGTACTGGCTGAGTTACCTAGTGAAGCAGGTGCAGAACCCTCCAGCCCTCTTGAGACTGGGGATGGATAGGAATTGTACTGGTGAGGAGGAGAGGGGCTCTGTGGCCGGGAGGAGACCCCAACCTCTTGTGCTCATTGTACCTCTGCCAGCAGGCAGGTGGTGAATGGGGCTCCCTCCAGGCTGGGGTGTGGTGGTCAGGGTGAGCCCCGGCAGAGGCCGGGAAGGGATTCAGTCTTTGGCCCACTGTGAATGTCGAGGGGCCGGGAAGGCTCCTGGGAGGGACCGCAAACTGAAGGCTGTTGCCGGGCTCTCCCACTTGTTTGCATTTTCCAGCATTTTATTATGGAAAATTTCAAACATACGGAAAAGTTGAAAGAATAGGACAACGAACACCCCTATACCCACCACTCAGACTCTGCCATTAACATTTGAGTTTATTTGTCCTATCACTTATCTTTGTTTTTCTTCAGCTAATTTCTTGCTGTCAGAAAGTCTGTTCAACTTTTGAAAGATTTGCTTGCTACACAAACTGTTGGAAGTGAAAATGCAGTTTGGACAAGACTCCTCAGTGGGACAGGAGAAAACCCTTCCCCGTGGTTGGCATCTCCTTTAACCCCTGCCAGCGTTGGTCTGGAGCCCAGCAGATTGTGGCCTGTGGGCTGTGGGTGGTCTGTGGGCCTTTCCTGGTGGCCCCTGAGCTACTAACAGTATATCATTCAAGACTCTATTCTTAGAATGGGCTTGTTAGTTACATGCCACGGCCCTCACTGAAATCTTACCAGAAACAAGTCTATTTTCTGGCTCATTCTGGTTGGTTCTGGGTGTGTGTGTGTGTGTGTGTGTGTGTGTGTGTACCAGGTGTCTCTGTCCTCCAGCAGCCTGGGTCCAGCACAAGCCCTGGTTGGAGGACGCCTCCTTCCAGACCTCTGCTGGGCTGTCCTGAGACCACCCT
Source organism: Mesoplodon bidens (assembly GCF_964165515.1). Taxonomy (NCBI): domain Eukaryota; kingdom Metazoa; phylum Chordata; class Mammalia; order Artiodactyla; family Ziphiidae; genus Mesoplodon; species Mesoplodon bidens. The sequence continues at coordinate 5,279,731 of NC_138167.1, read as the reverse complement.
TCTTAGCTCGCTTTATCAGTGGCCCCAGCCGTGGCAGCTGCACGTCACGTCGACAGACCTTCCAAGCCTCCTGCACTTGGTTCCATGGACATTCTTGCCTTCTCTCTCTTTTTTTTTTAATTTATTAAATTTACTTTTGGCTGTGTTGGGTCTTCGTTGCAGTGCGCGGGCTTCTCATTGCGGTGGCTTCTCTTGTTGCGGAGCACGGGCTCTAGGTGCATGGGCCTCAGTAGTTGTGGCTCGCAGGCTCTAGAGTGCAGTCTCAGTAGTTGTGGAGCACGGGCTTAGTTGCTCCGCGGCATGTGGGATCCTCCCGGACCAGGGTTCGAACCCGTGTCCCCTGCCTTGGCAGACGGATTCTCAACCACTGCACCACCCCTTGCCTTCTCTTTTGCTGAGGAGCTGGAGCTACAGTCCCCTGACCCTTCCAGGAGCAGGCACATGTCCTCATTTCCAAGCTTAACCTTTCCACCTGGGTCCCCGTCCCATTTCTACAGGAGCATGAAGGCGTGGCACCCCCAACTTTGACCCCTGTTTCTCCAGCATCTTCCACCTCTATCTTCACCGGCTGCCCTCATCTTCCCTATTTCCATCAACTTCTCAGTCTCAAAGGCTTGAGACGCAGACCACACTGTTCCTTCTGGATCCTTCATCTCCTGTGGCCACTCAGTTATCTTTGAAAACCAATAGCCTAGCACAGGAACCTGTTCTCCGGACAAGCAGTGGGGTTGTTAGGTCTTCATTAAGCTGCAAAAATGTCTCTTCCTGTTTTCCCGCTTTCATGTCAACCGCCGTCACCCTTGCCTCTGCATTTGCCCCTCACAACGGCAACGTCAGAGACCATTTGATCACGTGTTTGGCTATTCAGACATCTCTAATGGCAACATCTGTGTCCTTAGTAAGTTCGCCGCATGGAGTGAGGCTTTTTTTTTTTTTTTTTTTTGGTTGCTGTACGTGGGCCTCTCATTGTTGTGGCCTCTCCCGTTGCGGAGCACAGGCTCCGGACGCGCAGGCTCAGCGGCCATGGCTCACGGGCCCAGCTGCTCCGCAGCATGTAGGATCTTCCCGGACTGGGGCATGAACCCGTGTCCCCTGCATTGGCAGGCGGACTCCCAACCACTGCACCACCAGGGAAGCCCTGGAGTGAGGCATTTTACCTTGGTATCTCTAAACCTCTCCCAGAGAAGCAAATTCCGTACAGTGAAGAGAGACGCACAAATCTCCATTTTATTTATTCTTTTTGAAGTTTTACCAAAGTATAGTTGATTTACAATGTTGTGTTAACTTCTGCTGTATAGCCAATTGACTCAGTTATAGATGTATATGTATTCCTTTTCATATTCTTTTCCATTACGGTTTATCATAGGATATTGAATATAGTTCCCTGTGCTCTATAGTAGGACCTTGCTATTTATCCATTCTATATATACCAGTTTGCATCTGCTAATCCGAAACTTCTAATCCTTCCTTCCCTCCCTCCCCCCGGCAACCACAAGTCTGTTCTCTATGTCTGTGAGTCTGTTTCTGTTTCGTAGATAGGCTCATTTGTGTCACATTTTAGATTCCACGTGTAAGTGATATCATATGGTATTTGTCTTTCTCTTTCTTACTTCGCTTAGTAGGATAATCTCTAGGTCCATCCATGTTGCTGCAAATGGCATGATTTTGCTCTTTTTTATGGCTGAGTTGTATTTCATTGTGTATATATATACCATTCATCTGTTGATGGACATTTAGGTTGCTTCCATATCTTGGCTATTGTGAATAGTGCCGTAATGAACATACGGGTGCATGTATCTTTTTGAATTATAGTTTCGTCTGGTTATATGCTCAGGAGTGGGATCACTGGATCATATGGCAACTCTATTTTTAGTTTTTTGAGGAACCTCGTACTGTTTTCCACAGTGGCTGAAGCACTTTGCATTCCCACCACCAGTGTAGGAGGGTTCCCTTTCTAAGAGAACATTTTAAATAACACATCCCAGAGTTCCTGTCCCCAATAACCACATTGTGGCTTTGATTCACTGCCTTAGAAAGCATTCGACTCATGCTTATTTTATCTTTATACTTCGATTGTAAACTCCCAGAAGGAAGGGGTCAGAATTTTACATTTCTCTTTTGAGAAATATAAGAGACTACTAGAGGGCTATGTATCAAGAAGGCACTCAATAAATATTTTTAGATGAATGGAAAGATGAGTGCACCAATGAGATTTCTGGGAAATTTTTGTTGCCCATTTGTTAAATCTTTGGGGGGAGTTTTCCACTGAGATAAGATTATAAATAAATGTATTCACTTTTTTGGGTAATAATTGCTACCCAGTTTAAATAATTCTTTTCTCTTTCAGGGGACTTCCAAGATGGCAAGAGAGTGAGCCTCTCCGTGTATCTTGGGGAATTTTTCGATATCCACGTGTTTGTCAATGGTACTGTGCTGCAGGGGGACCAGAGGTAAGTCGGAGCCCAGAAAGTTCAAATTAGAAGGGGCCCTGATAATTCCCCTGTACTCCCCCATCGTCTTTCGGATGAAGCAGCAGGGCCCAGAGAGAGGAAGTAGATGTGCCCAGAGGAAGTGAGCAGGGTGTGCGAGAGTGGGGTGTCCCAACGCTTGGACTAGGCACACAGCCTCTGCCCCTTGGTCTGAACCCTGCAGCATGGTCGGGTTGAAGGGTGGAGGGACATCCGGAAAATGGACGAGAAGGCCACTTCCTGAGTTCCTCCTGTCCCTCCAGGGTCTCCATGCCCTATGCCTCCAAAGGGCTGTACCTAGAAACTGAGGCTGGGTACTACAAGCTGTCCAGCGAGGCCTACGGCTTTGTGGCCAGGCTTGATGGCAGCGGCAACTTTCAAGTCCTGCTGTCAGACAGACACTTCAACAAGACCTGTGGGCTGTGCGGCAACTTTAACATCTTTGCTGAAGATGACTTCCGGACTCAAGAAGGTAGGCTTTTCTGGCACGCCGTTTCCTGAACGCTTGGCTGTGCTGTTCTGCTCACCAGTCTTCACTATGACTCTTCCCCTGGCGTTCCAGCCTCCCCAAGTCCTCAGCTCAACTTATCCCGCCAACCTTATCTCTTAGCGTTCTACTTCGCTGCCTAGACCCCCCGTCAAACCAGATCTTGGGGGCTCCTCGGACCCGACGAATTCCCCACATGGCAGATGGTTGATAAATGCTGGATGGTTTGAATTCCCCACGTGGCAGATGGTTGATACATGCTGGATGGTTTGAACAGATCCTCCTGAGCCACTGTGTTGGAACTTTGAGGATGAAATCTATAAAGGGTGGTCCTGGGACTTCCCTGGTGGTCCAGTGGTTAGGACAACATGCTTCCACGGCAGGGGGCCTGGGTTCGATCGTTGGGGAACTAAGATCCTGCAAGCCACGCAGTGTGGCCAAAAAAAAAGGGTGTCCTCTACACTGTCCAAAAAGGCTAGTTTATGTGGGTGTGCGTGCATGTGTATGTTCACAAGCAACAGGAAGTAATAGACAATGCGAAAACCACTGCTAATCTTCTTTCTTCTTCTGATAATTTCAATTACATAAACATTTAAGTAGGGATGTTCTTTTGCAAAAGCTGAACATTTGTGTATAAGTTCTCCTTCTTTTTTACGGTTAAGGGGTAAGTGTGTAGAGAAACAGTTGATTATTCCTTTCATTGGACTGGAAAATAGTAAGATCATTTGTTTCTGTCTTCTCCAGCCCTGATTTCTTAAACTTTTTATTGTTCAGTATGTACATTTGAGGCTATCAACTTTCCTTAAATACTGCCTTAGCTGTATCACACCAACTTTGATAGGTACATATTTTCATTTTCATTGAGTTCTATGAATTTTCTATTTCCATTTTGAGTTTTATCTCAACCTATTAAATGTGCTTAAAATTTTTACATGTTCAGAATTTTAAAAGCTATCTTTTGCAACTAAATTGATTTCTGATTTAAATTAGAAATTTGGGGAGATTTATCTGTGGCCTAGTACATGATCTTTTGTTATTGTTCTATGTATGCTCCAACAGAATGTTTTCTTATTTATTTATTTATTTACTCTCAGTGGAATCTATGGTACAAGATGTTTATTAGAGATCAACATCGAAAGGAAGGAGAGGAAGGAGAGCTGAGTAGAGGGAGAGCTCTAGAGCAAGGACTGCCCCTCAGAATGTTCCATACCAGGCTAAGATGTCTGGGCCCCATTCGCTCACTGCATATGGACTGCCTCTAGAAGGGTATGACATCAGGAGGTAGTTCTCTGTAGCTGAGACAGACTCTGAAGAGCAAATCAAGTCCTGCGTGAAAGGGATCTGGGTAGTGCACCTCTGTTTCTACCTCAGATGGGTTGCAAGATTTTTGGCCAAATGTGTGAAGCAGGGCCTCATCCAGCTAAGATTACTGGTAATTGAAGTAGCCAACTCTTAGTTCTTTGCCACCAGTATCAGCATTATAAAGCCATTTCTCTGTCATTACAAATATAAAACAGTTTTCAGTGGTAAAAAGATAATGAATTATGGTCCTATCACATTGGTTATATGGGTGTAAAAACCTGGGCTGGACAACAATGTCATAAATACATTTGCTTTTGGAATTAAGTGTTGGATATATTTTACATCTGAAGAAAAAGAAGAAAATAAATTGAAATATAAGACAAGAAAAAAATTATCTCAGAATGCAAATTGGTTCTTTATTTTAAAGTTTATTTTATCTGATATGAGTATTGCTACTCCAGCTTTCTTTTGATTTCCATTTGCATGAAATATCTTCTTCCATGCCCTCATTTTCAGTCTGTATGTGTCCCTAGGACTGAAGTGGGTCTCTTGTAGACAGCATATATATGGGCCTTGTTTTTGTATCCATTCAGTGAGCCTGTGTCTTTTGGTTGGAGCATTTAATCCATTCACATTTAAGGTAATTATCAATATGTGTGTTCCTATTACCATTATCTTAATTGTTTTGGGTTTGTTTTTGTAGATCCTTTTCTTCTCTTGTGTTTCCCACTTAGAGAAGTTCCTTTAGCATTTGTTGTAGAGCCGGTTTGGTGGTGCTGAATTCTCTTAGCTTTTGCTTGTCTGTAAAGCTTTTGATTTCTCTGTCGAATCTGAATGAGATCCTTGCTGGGTAGAGTAATCTCGGTTGTAGGTTCTTCCCTTTCATCACTTTAAATATATCTTGCCACTTCCTTCTGGCTTGCAGAGTTTCTGCTGAGAAATGAGCTGTTAACCTTATATGGGAGTTCCCTTGTATGTTATTTGTTGTTTTTCCCTTTCTGCTTTTAATAATTTTTCTTTGTCTTTAATTTTTGTCAATTTGATTACTATGTGTCTCAGCGTGTTTCTCCTTGGGTTTATCCTGCCCGGGACTCTGTGCTTCCTGGACTTGGGTGGCTATTTCCTTTTCCATGTTAGGGAAGTTTTTGACTATAATCTCTCCAAATATTTCTTGGGTCCTTTCTCTCTCTCTTCTTCTTCTGGGACCCCTATAATGTGAATGTTGGTGTGTTTAATGTTGTCCCAGAGGTCTCTTAGGCTGTCTTCATGTCTTTTCATTCTTTTTTTTTTTTTATTCTGTTCCACAGCAGTGAATGCCACCATTCTGTCTTCCAGGTCACTTATCTGTTCTTCTGCCTCAGTTATTCTGCTATTGATTCCTTCTAGTGTATTTTTCATTTCAGTTATGGTATTGTTCATCTCTGTTTGTTTGTCCTTTAATTCTTCTAGGTGTTTGTTCTTTAATTCTTCTAGGTCTTTGTTAAACATTTCTTGCATCTTCTCAGTCTTTGCCTCCATTCTTTTTCCGAGGTCCTGGATCATCTTCACTATCATTACTCTGAATTCTTTTTCTGGAAGGTGACTTATCTCCATTGCATTTAGTTGTTTTTTGGGGGTTTTACCTTGTTCCTTCATCTGGTACATAGCCCTCTGCCTTTTCATCTTGTCTGTCTTTCTGTGAATGTGGTTTTCATTCCACAGGCTGCAGGGTTGTAGTTCTTGCTTCTGCTGTCTGCCTTCTGGTGGATGAGGCTATCTAAGAGGCTTGTAAGAATGTTTCCTGATTGGTGCCAGATTCTGTATCTTTTTGTTGAACTACCTTTGTTAATTGTGTTATTCAAGTCTACTATTTTTTTTACTACTTTTTGTCTGCTTCATCTACCCATTACTATATGAATAATGCCCTCACTGTCCCCCCACCTTGTTTCAATAACTACTAAATTTGGCATTATTATCATAGTTTTACATAATTGGTGCTTCTTTGGCTATGCCTTCATGTTTAACAGGTTCTTTGCTCATAATTTCTCCTTTTATGTTACTATTTTTTGTAGGTTCAATTTCTATTTTTAAAAAAAACATCCCTTAGTAGTTCCTCACTCAGAGTCTGGTAGTGATAACTGAAACAAACACTCCTTCATTCTTATATGATATGTTAGCTAGGTATAGAATTCTAGGACATTGGTTATTTCTAACAGTGCTTTGAGGATGCTGTTCCATTGTTGCTGTCAAGAAGTATGTTGTCAGTCTAATTGTCATTTCTTCACAGATAATGTATCTTTTAGCTTTGTGTATGAGTCATCTCATTGCTTTTGGTATTCTGAAATCTCACTGTGCTATTTCTATGTGTGGGTTTTATTTTTATTATCTTGCTTGAGACTTTTTGTGACTCATGAATCTGATGATCCCTACCTTTTATCAGAAATAGGAAAATTTCAGTCATTATCTCTCTTCTGTTAGACATATGTTGGATATTTTTATTCCACTCTATTTTCCCTCTTTACCATACTTCCACTTTTCTATCTCTTTATCCCTCTTTGTTGCTTGAGTGGTATGGTCATGCTGGCTGGTGAGAACCAGTCGTGTGCATCTTTCCCAGCTCCATTTTCAATAATGTCATGTTGGTAGCTTGAAACTGGCCATGGTGGGAGTATTTACACCATGGAAACAAGCAAATCAGGGCTTTGCTTTCCCCCCAGAGAGCTGGCTTATCAGCACATCACTATTTAGATCTATCTTCTAGTTCACTAATTCTCTCTCAACTCTAATTGACAGATGATGTCTAATCCATCAATTGACTTTTCTTTTCTATTTCATTGACTATATTTGTAATTTTAGAAGGTAAATCAGGCACTTTATCAACTCTATTATTTTTCTTATTGTCTTGTTCTTTTATCAAGTTTTGATTTCTTCTTTATAACAGCAATTTAAAATATATTTCTTTTATAACCTCTGTACAAAAACTTTATTATCTGAAGTTTTTAGAGCTTGAATCATGTTATCTTTATGTCTGCTGGGTCTTGCTTGAAGTAGATTGTTATCTGTGTTACATAATTTTGGATTGTAAGCTCATCTTTAGAAGGGTTTTATGCTAATTTTTAATATGGAGTTACTGAATCTCACAAGAAGTATAAATTGGAATCTCAATGCTAAATGAGGGCTTTCCTATCACTAGAAATTCTCAGAGGAGACTTTTCCCCTCCTATTCAGAGTCCAGACCAAGGAAATAAACTTCCTTATTATTTTCCTACATCTCAGAGTGAATTTTTTTCTTGTTAGCTTTCTCACAGAGTGGGTAGTCCTTCAAGACTGCCAGGTTCACAAAGGGGTCTAAGCCCATCTCCCTACATCATGCAGACCCAAGACTCATTTCCATCAATTTCCAAGGAGCTGTTAAAACCCAAGCACATTAGTTGGCAAAACTGCCACCCCCACTGTAATACCCTGTAGTCAGAACATCAAGTCATATTTGCCAGTTCTATTCTTAAACTTTCTTTCCTTGCTTTTAAACTTTCTTCCCTTCCCTTCCTCCTTTCCTTCTTCTCCTTCTTTTTTGTCCCTTGTCATTCCCTCTACTTTTTAAAATGGGATTAAACACAGATTCAACAGGATATTTGTCCTTTGCAGTGGCAGAGTTTTCAGATTTTTCTAATGTGCTGTATTGCCAGAAATGGAAGTCCCAGCCCTAAGATATCTTTTTCTCCAGGTTTTAAGATCTAAAAAACTAAAAATGGTTTGGGATTAACAGATACACACTACTGTGTAGAAAATAAACAACAAGGACCTACAGTATAGCACAGGTTATATTCAATATCTTGTAACAACCTACAATGGAAAAGAATCTGAAAAAGAGTATATATGCATATGTATAACTGAATCACTTTGTTGTACACCTGAAACGTTGCAAATCAACTATACTTGAATTAAAAAATACTAACTAAAAATGGGACCTATGTTACTAGGGAGAAGGTGGTGCATGTTGGCAAAAAGTCAGGGCTCTGGTGATATTTTGGAAATCACTCAGAGGACTGTGGGTTTATTTTTTTTTTGGTTGGCAAAGACTCGACAGTTAACCCTGCTTCCTGACATCATGGGAGCCTGCCCAGCTGGTTTTAACTCTGGCTCTCAGAGATTTTTCTATAAACGAGATGATTTGTAATTCCATCTATCAGGCATCCTTATGTCTCATTTCAGATTTAGCCCATAGGGTTTCACTTCCTAAAAGGTCAGGAAAGGATCTAGAGGTCCTCTAGTCTAACCCATCATTTTACATATGAGGAATCAGGCTCAGGAGATTATGGGATCAGCCCAAGATCACACAGGGCGATCGAAGGAGAACTGAGACCAGACCAGGGGTCTTGATTCTCTCTCGGGCTTTCCCCACATAGCACAAAGCCTCTTCTCCGCCTCTTCCTTGAGATGGTATATTAGAAGGTGGGCAAGCCTGTGTGGCGTGGTGACTAAGAACCCAGAGAATGCCTGTCATAATGCCTGGCACATAGTAGAAACTTCACAGATTTAAGTGCCCTTCCCTTTGGCTTCTCCATGTATTAGTTTCCTGCAGCTGTCAGCAAATTACTGCAAGCTTGATGGCTTAAGACAACAGAAATTTATTCTCTCACAATTCTAGAAGGCCAGAAGTCCAAAACCAAGTTGATGACAGGACTACACTTCCTCCAGGGGCTCTGGGGAGAATCTGTGCCTTGCCTCTTCCAGCCACTGCCAGCCATACTTGACCTGTGGCTGCATCATTTCAATCTCTGCCTTGGTCTGCACATTGCCTGCTCTGTGTGTGTCTCTGTCTGATCTCCCTCTGCCCCTCTCTTTTTTTTTTTGTGGTATGCGGGCCTCTCACTGTTGTGCCCTCTCCCGTTGCCGAGCACAGGCTCTGGACGCGCAGGCTCAGCGGCCATGGCTCACGGGCCCAGCTACTCCGTGGCATGTGGGATCTTCCCGGACCGGGGCACGAACCCGTGTCCCTTGCATCTGCAGGCGGACTCTCAACCATTGCGCCACCAGGGAAGCCCTCTCTTTTTTTATAAAGATTTTTTTTTTTTGATGTGGACCATTTTTAAAGTCTTTATTGAATTTGTTACAATATTGCTTCTGTTTTATGTTTTTGTTTGTTTGCTTGCTTTTTTGGGGCACGAGGCATGTGGGATCTTAGCGCCCTGACCAGGGATCGAACCCGCACCCCCTGCAATGGAAAGCAAAGTCTTAACCTCTGGACCGCCAGGGAAGTCCCTACCCCTCTCTTAAAAGGACGTATGTGATTGCATTTAAGGCTCACTCAGTGAACCCAGGATAAGCTCTTCCTCTCACAATCCTTTATTCAATCACATCTTTTGCCGTAAAATATTCACAGGTTCTGCGAACTAGGAAGTGGCCATATCTTTGGGGGCCATTTTTTTCTGCTCACCACACCCAGAGGCCAACTCACTATACTTCCAAGTCCTGCTTTTCTTTTTCTGGGGATAGTTTATTTTCTATTTCCAAGTGCGTGATCTGATCTTGAAGCATGCTTCGCTCTTCCAGATCTGGCTATGCAGAGGCACTGCTTGCCTTGCTGCTCCACTGAGCCCCTTTGCAATGAAGGTGCAGCAGTTCTATTTGGCACTGACTTGGTACCAGGTACCATGCAGGCCCGGAAGGCCCTCACAGTCTCTTGTGGGTCGCTGATAGGAGTGTGTTTGCTCTGAGTACCAGGGCACAGATGCTCTGCGAGCACCAGGGATGCAGTGATGGGGATGCTTAGGTTCATGGCACATCCTTACCTTCATTCTGCAAACATATGTTGAGTGTCCACCATCCAGCAGATAAGAGTTTAGAGATAAGAGCCACAGCCTGTGCCCTGAATTAAGGAGCTCACAGTTGAATGGGGGGTGAATATAAGTAAAAAGGACACTAACACAAAGGATGATGAGAGCCTTGATAGAGCGATGGCCAGGGTGCTGAGGGAGCACAGAGAGGGGCACCCAACCAGACGGGGGAGGGAGACAGGGAGTCGAGCTAATTCAGAAGGGCCTCCTGGAGGAAGTGGTTCCGGGGCTGCATCTCAAAGAATAAATTGAGAGAGTCGGGGTAATAAGGGGGTGGAGAACATTCCGCACAGAAGGAGGAAAGGGAGCAAAGTCCTGAGAAGCGAGAGTGGGTGGACTGTTCCCCGTCGCCTTTGCTGGCGTCTTCCTCACTGTGCCCATCCATCCAGCCGCCCCCCACCAGACGCTGGCTGAACCCGGGTGCCCGTGCCCTGTGGTGTTAATGCCGGGGTGCTCCTGCCACAGATGCCTATGTTTTAATCTAAAGAAAGTTGATTCAGGTGACAACAGGCCTAGAGTTCTCACTCAGAACTCCCGGCTCTCACGACCGTGACTTCACCCTCCTGAAACTTTCTCCACAGGGACCTTGACCTCGGACCCCTACGACTTTGCCAACTCCTGGGCCCTGAGCAGTGGGCAACAGCGGTGCCAGCGGGCGTCCCCTCCCAACAGCTTGTGCAATATCTCCTCTGAGCTGCAGAAGGTGGGTCCACCCAGGCTTGATGTGGGCTGGGGGCGGGTGCGGGGTTTCTGGAGTCAAGAGGCAGAATGATATGCAGTCCCAGGTCCTCCATCCAGGGGAGGAGTGAGTCCCTCTGGCTGCTCCATGTCCCACGGGCCCCTTTCCTCCCGAAAACCAGCTGGGGCTAGAGTCGCGTAGACGCTAATCCTAATACTGTCCTGGGCCTGGAGCTCTAAAGATGGGCCTGGTCGAATGAGTTGGTACCGTGAGTGACTATACTTTTCTGTTTTACGTTCCAACGCCCTCTCAGCCCCAGATATCACCATCATCACCTGCCACCTGTCTGAAATTCTGTGGTAGAAAACCATTCCTTTTTAAGGGCCCAATAAGTGGTTGTTATAAAGCACAAGTATGGGGCCAGGCCCCAAGGTCTCACCAGCACATCAGCAGGAAGGGGGTTACCTCCTGGTGGGGAGGGAAGAAAGCTGGGGGGAGGGAGGAAGGTGGGGGAGGGAGGGGCAAGTCCTGATGTCCCCAGCTTGGATGTTGTAATAGTTTCCTGAGGCTGGAGTAGCAAATTATCTCAAACCCAGTGGCTTACAGCAACAGGAATGTATTCTCACGGGTCTGGGGGCCAGAAGTCTGAATTTGGTTTCAAGGTGTCTGCAGGGTGGGCTCCCTCCAGAGGCTCTAGGAGAGAGTCCCCCCTGCTTCTTCCAGCTCCTGGGGACTGTGCGGTTCCTTGGCTTGTGGCTGCCTCCGCCACTCGCTGCCTCTGGGGTCTCATGCCTCCTGTGTGTGTGCTTCTGTCTGGAGACAGAGCGGATGGGGGCTTCTCCCGCCCCTCCCCACATGGCCCTATTTCTCCCTGTACTTCGCAGCTCTTTTCCCTTCAGGGTTATCCTTTATGATCGCACTTGGAGAGGAGGGGGTCTGGGCGGGAGGGAGTGGGCGGGACTGCACGCTGTCTCCTCCTTTTGCGGGTGGAGATGGCCTCTGTGCTTCTGTGTGGGGTGTTGGGAGGACGATGCTTTAGGTGGGGAAAGACCTCCCTCGATGGACGACCTCCCTCTCCCCCTTTGGGGCCAGGCCTCCTGGGCTGAGAGAGGAGAGAGCGGCATGGCCCCAGATGCAGCTGGGCTCTCGTCAGCACATGGATGCCCTGTCCAGGCTGCACTCAGAGACTCACCGTCTGGGGAACGGGTTCCTTGGAGGTGATGTGAGTCAGGTTCCCTGGAAGCAGAGGTTTGTGGGCAGCGAGTGACCAGGGAGGCTCTCAGGGAGTGAGCGAGACGGGGCTGGTCAGGGGGAGAAGCTGAATGCCACGTAGTTACGACCGAGGCCTCGGCTGGTCCTTCAAGGAGCTCTGAAAGCTGTGCTGGCCCATGGGGCAGGGAGGCCCACACCGACCAGTCGGTCATTGGATGTAGGCTGCCTCTGGGCAAGGAGACGGGGCGGCTCCCTTGGGCTGAGGGCAATGCCTGCGGAGTGACTCGGCTGTGAGTCCCCACCAGCCAACACCCTCAGCTCCCGGTGGGTGAGTCCTTCTGCTCTGACACCCAACCCCTGGTCTACATGGGGGGCGTATACCGCACCCAACATCCCCCGCAGAGCCAGCTACTTGACAGCATCGCCTCCCTACCATCCACCCCCCCGAGCGACCATGCTGCTCCAACCCACAGCCGTGGGGGGGGGCGGCCCCTGCTTATCCCCGGGACTGTCGCCATGACGGGACTTGACCGGCCACATAAGCCCCTCGCCTGGGCCTGTGCGGATCTGCAGGGCGAGGAGGAAACCAGAGCTGGCGCTGGCGCTGGGGGTTAAGGAGCTGCCCCGAGTCACCAGCTAGCATTGCGGAGTCAGGACTCACACGCTGCCCGCCCGCCCCCATCCCGCCTCTGCTGTCTGCCTGCACCGTCTCAGGCTGCCCAGGTGAATTCCACCCTTGTGTTTTCCTTCAGGAGCTGGGCTCCCTGAATCTTGAGGTTCCTTTCAGCTCTGAAATTCTTTGTGTGTGTCTCTGGATTGGACTAAAGAGATGGTTGATAATACGTCTCACTAAATATTCAATGGATGGATGGATGCAAATTGGGTGGTGTAATTTATCTAGGGATTGGGACACCCCCATGATCACAACCCCGAATCCTTCATTTGTAAGACCAAATCGGCATGTAAGTAGAGAAACTCCAGCCCTCTCCTACTCCAGTAGCTAAATAAAACACACAGCCACCTGCACACGCACACACCTACCTTAGCGTGAGAGAGCTTCAGTGTTAGTTGCCCAGTCTTTCTATTTTCATGGAACAATTTGATCTTCTGAACCAAGGAGTACGTCAGCACCAGGAAAATGCTCTGGGCTCTGCTTGATCCAGCTGCCTGGACCGTAAACACAATTTCCAGTTTATCAACAAGTACATTCCTAACGCCTCTTTTTCTTGGGTTTCCAGTGTTTCAGTGGTGCTAGGTTTTCCAGCTGGTCCGGAAACATCTCTGTCACCTGGAGCGTAGCCCAGTACTGGCAACTGTCAGAGGCAGACCAAGTTCTAACCGCGGGGGGAGGGTGTTATCCTGGGGAAGGGGGGTAGTTTCCTCTTCTTTCCAGGAAAACTTTGAAGTAGCAGCCGCTTGTCCTTGTAGATCCTTAGTGTTTCCCGTCCCTGGGCCACTTTGTAACTCTGCTTTGTGACTCTGCCCGGCTTTGTAACTCTGGGCAAGATGCTTGCCTTCTCCAAGCCTCAGTTTCCACATATGTAACATAGGCACAGGACCAGTGCCTGCTCCACGAGGCCGTCTAAGGATAAGGGAACACGTGTGGAGTGCTTAGCCCAGCGGGGCTCCATTGTATGAGCTGTTACTGTTATTATTATTCCTTTTGTGTCTGTGTTTGCCCCTGGAGTGGCCGTGCTTTGCGAGTGGGAGTGGGAGAAGCAGGCCAAACACAGACAATACTTGAAGTGTAAGCTCACAACTCATTCTTTCTCTCCTCCCCTCCTCCCAGTACAACCCCATTCTTTTGGAGGCGGGGGATTGATCTGAGCACAGCTTGGGGTTAGAAGGAGAGCAAGTTGCCTACACACATGGACACGGAGGGGGGAAGTGCAGGAGTCAACTTTTCTTCTGGGGCTTCTTGTAACCCAGGGGCATTTCGGATTGAGGGCCCTCCAGGAGCCCAGTGCAGCCGGGAGGGGAGGAGGAGAGATTTTACCCTGTCTTTCTTTATTTCCAAACGTACACTTCCATAGATGGCTGTGGTTCGCTGTCCCCCGCCCTTTTCAGTGTTCTCTAGGCAGGGGTAGGATTGCGGGGTTGGTGGAGGGGAGGGTGACGGGGAAGTTGGTTGGTGAGCTGGGTGGGGGGCAGGTAGGTACCTCTGTTACCGAGGGCATGGGCTTGTCTCACTTTATTTTGCAAACACAGGCAGCGCAGAGTAAGTGCAAGACAAGTGTTCCCACCCTCGTGGTACAAAGGAATGCTCTCATTGACCCCGAAGAAGAAGTGGGAGGTGAGGACAGGATTTTCAAAAGGGGAACCTGATACAGAGGCAGAACAGAGAAGGCAGCGGGGCACTTTGTCTCCCGGAGACAGAGGGGGAGAGCCTGGGGGGTGGGACGTTGGGGAGGTGCTGGGAGAGAGTCCAGAGAGGCCTCCTGTGTCTCCCAGGTGCCTTTGGAGGCTCCAGCTGCACACTTGCTACTCACTTTGTCTCCTGGGTGCCGTAAAGTTCTTATTAACCAGTGTCCTGGGAGCAGGTTAAGAAATCGGTTCCCAAGTTTTCAGGGCTGGGCCGAGGCCCCCCAGACACTCAGACCTCCCAAGGCACAAGCTCCTTCTAGGTTGTTTACCTGAGAAGGGGCTGGGCTTTGTCTCAGCCAGTCAGGCTGTGTTTGCCCACGAGCGGGGCACCCCCCCTTGGCTGGGAAGCACAAAGACATCTCCTGGGAGGTGATTGATGTGGTCTCTGGAACTGTCCACAGCCTGCTTAGTCCCGCTGGGTCCGTGGGTTCAGAAGTCGGGCTGGTAAATGGGCATCATTTACAAGGGATTGCCATTGTGGCTCCAAGAGCCGTATTCAGTGGCAAAGTGTTCCGTAGGGGAGACGGCACTGGCTGGAGAGCTTTCCTTGAGCTGCCAGAATCTATCCGCCCACTTCTCTGGAACTTTCTGTCTTTCTAGGGTGGCAGCAAGGAGTCAGCTCATTCTGAGAGCCAGGTCATATTACTTATACCCGGGGGATGAATGTTTCCTTGTTATGCCAACAAAACCCGGAGCCTCTCTGTTGGGACGGATAATGGCTTGTTTGATGGCACACAGATTTGCGGGTTTTTTTTTTTTTTTCCAGCTTTTCAGAGGGCAGGACTGCTGGAGTCTGGGGCTCAGGGTGCAGACCTAGTAACAAAAAGTGCCCAGCTATAGGTGCTCAAATAATCGGCGTTAATTTTCAGGTAACTCTACTACACAATGAATGTTTGAGAGAGATCCTTAGGTCACTTTCAAAAAACAAATTTAATTCTGTCAGTCTGGGGAATGTCAGCAAGGGCTGAACCTTACACAGGGATCTTGTTTGTGTCCTGTAGCCCTGTCTGCACCGTGAAGCCCACGGCTCCAGGAGGCTGGATGTAGGCTGCAGCTGGCCCATGCAATGCTCTTTCTAATTAGAAAAAGGGCACCCCTTTCTCAAGACACTTTACCATCACCTGCTGGGGAGTTGCCATAGTAAACACTATAAATATACCTAGAACATAGTACACATGTATGCTGTCTGTCATGGGAACGGTAGCCTTGGGTGTGTTGCCACTGCACTGTGCGACTTGCAGAGAGCTATACTTGATGGCCATGAACTTGGCCTCGCTTCCACTGGGAGGTGTCATCGCTGCAACCCTGCTCCTCCTTAGGATAAACTCCTCCATAGTGGAGGGCCGTCTCCTGCTTCTGCTGCTCACATCTGAACATGAGGCCACTTCTGTTACCGAACTCAGGTCTGGCTGCTGGCTGCTGGCTGCTTGAAAGCCAATACTCAGGAGGCCAGTGCTGGTAGAAACAGAAATGTTGCTCTAATCCGAAAGCCGGCAGTTTGGGGAGAAGACGGGACTCGTGTCCCAGAATCGACACCAAAGGTTTTGCTTGGCCATGAAAGCTTTTAAAGGGAAAAAGGGGAAGTCATTTCAGTGAATCATCAAGATAGAGGGTCAGATTCATCGCCATCCACTGCGTGCAGGCTTGTCGACTCCTTGTAATCTTTCTTTGAGATGTTATGTTCTTCACACAGTTTGTGAGATTACTGAAGGGGAAGCTGGGGAAAGGAGCTGGTCCCCTGTTAATCACTTATTCTCCGTGTCTATTTCTTTGATCTAAGGAAAGAACAGGTTAAGCAAAGAACTGTGTGACCAGAAGATCTGAAAGGTGTGCTTGGGTTGGAGGTTAGTTAAAATATAGCTTTGCTAATGTGATAGTGCAAAAGGGGCCTCCTGCAGGGACCTCCTCCTGCAAAAAGCTGCTTATACTTCCCTGCCCCTGGCCCGCTGAGTCCTCTCCATATCCCTCCTCAGAATCGGTTCTCAAGACGACTCGTCTTTCTTTTCATCAACGTTAGGAATCTCAGGCTCATAATAACTCAGAGTGAGATGAGATTCCAGAAGCTCTCTAGTCAGTCTCCTGCCCACGTATGTTCAGCTAGGCAGGTGGTACCGTGACCTGGACTTTAAGACTCAAGTCTCTGAGACATCCTTGCTGGGCTCTTCCCCGCTGTTGTGCAGAGCTCAACCCTCTGCAGCCCTTCTTGACTCCCTGAGGAGGAGTCACCCCTTTCTTTTACCCCCAGTTGAAGATGAAGACCTCCCTCGGTGCCCTTGACTACTGGAGAAGCCAGATGCTTGCAGTCTGGTTTTTCTAGGTCCTATTCAGGACTTCGTGTCCAGTGGTACTCCCATCTGTCACCTAACAGTCCCAGGTTGGCTGTTTTCCACTGGCTCTGAATTTGACGTTTATTTGGGGAACACAAGCCTTATTCCTTTCGTTCTGCTGCTGTTCATGTCTGCACATTTTCTCCCCCTCTCCTCCTCCTCTGAAAGCCTGCTGTTCACCTGTAATTCCTCTTCCCCCCAGGAAGGCACCTGTCCCCGCTGGAGCTAACATTTGTAAATACTCAAGTTTACTTTGAATGACAGTAACATGTGCCCTCCACGGCACAGAGAGGCACACGAAATACCCATTCTGCTGGGGACAACGCAATTCACTCTTCACATCCTCGTGAAATATCGCCCACGCCTTTTATTTGCAAAATTCGTACTCAGCTCTTTCTCCTGTTTCTGCCCACAGTCGCCTTGGAAGGAGGCTCACAGGCCTGGAGGGAGGTGATTTGGTGGGAGAGGGGCTAAGTGCCCTGGCAGAGCTGGGGGCTTACTGACCACATCCACTCCTGGCATTCCTGCTTCCTCTCCTGGCCTCCTGCTTTCACTTAATTGGCCTGGAATAGACTTTTCTTGGAGACTGGGAAGAATTTTGTTACGTTCATTTGCTTGGTAGAATAGTTGTGATTCATAGAGAGACCAATTGTGTGAGAGTCTGGTCCAGGGAAGGTCAGTAAATCTCAAGAAGAGATCCTTGTAACCCAGGACCCCCAGAGGAGTTAGTTGTCAGGTAACCTGAGCTGGTTCTGCTCCGCTGCTCAGATGGTGCCCACCCACTGTGTCCTAGTGATGCTTACATCCGAGTTGGGGTTTGAACACAAGTACACACACACACGTACACATACACCCATACACATATACACATACACAGGCATACACATACACACACACACATACACACGCGCGCACGCACACACATACACACACGCACACACACACACATGCACACACATACACGTGCGTGCACACATGCGCACACACATATACACACATGCACACATGCACAATACACACATGCACACACACACGCACCCGCATACACATATACACATACACATATACACATATACACACCTACACATAGGCACACACATAGGCACACACACACATGCACACACACACACACATTCCCCTTTTTTCAGAGTGAGAACTGCTCTCTCAAGTCATCCGTAGGCTAAAGAATGAGGATTTATTTTGGATACTTTGCTGAAATCTGAGAGTCCAGGGCGCGGGCCCTGGTTTGGCTTGCTTTGCTGTGTCCTCACGTAGCTGCGTCCCTGCTCTGCGGCTCAGTGTCCCCTCTGAAGACAAGTAGAGCTCTGCCCAACCCTGATGGAATAAGCACCCTTTTCCTTTCCAGCAAATTCCCTCACCCACCTGAGTGCAGGGGGCAGTGAGCCCCTGGGCTTGTGGTGGGACAGTGACCTTGGCCACTCTGCCTTTGGGGGTCTGGCCTCATGGCAGAGATCAGGGGCTGCCACAGGGTTTCAGCACTTCCCTCAGATTAAGCAGATGCAAATGCATCCCTAACCCAGCAGCCTCAAAACCCTTCCATGAAACATTTCCTAAGTGGCTTTCTTTCCCTTCTCCTCCTCCCCGGCGAGGCCAGGAATCTGAAGGTGCCCATCAGCACGTATTTATTGAGGTGTTTTGTATCTTAACTCTGTGCAAGTCCGATTTGCAATCTCACTCAGGGACAAGACACATAGGAGATATTGACACAAACAACACATGACAGAGAACAACACAAATGCCATTTCGGGTTAGTAAAGGGTGAAGTGGTGCAGCAGCTCTTCTCACACAGCTGGTTATCCTTCCTGACCGGGAGCAGGATGGGTGGAGCTGTTCCAGCCCCAGAGCTTGCACGAACCCCACAGTGGGAACCGGGGGTGGGAACTCGGCCCTTGTCCTCCCAGCCAGCTGGTCCTGCCCTGATCCCGGCTCAGATGCTGCCCAGGAGAACAGGGGGGAGGGGGAGAAGGGTCCTTTGGAGGACTCTGTGGCCATCTCCCTTGGCACTGGGGACTTCAGTGACATACCCAGTTACCCTACTTCTCAAGAGGGCTGAACACCAAGTATCTCAGAGAGAGGAATGTTCAGCTCCACAAAACCCTAGAGTTAGTGGAAATCATGGCGTCTTTTCGAGCCAGATCTTGGAATGTGGGTGGGAATCCCAGGCCAGGCAGAAGTTATAATTAGAATCAGCAACCCTCCCCCATCCATCCTTACAGGCTGACCAATGAGAAACTGTGCCCTGCCACAGGGGTGAATTCCTGAACCCACTGCTTTGGACCAGTTCAGGCCCAGGCACCTCTGGACCTCCTCCAGGGACAGCCGTGGGACACCCACCCCAGGGCCTGGCTGAACAGTCTTGCACTTTATATATTAGCCTCCCCTTTCTTTGTTCACTTCAGACCTAGGAATGCCCCCCTCCCTTCTCCTTCGTCAGCTGTTTGGGAACTAACACAATAGCTAAGCTCCAGATCTCTTGCTGCTGTTTCCTCTCCTCAAGCCCCCATTCCCCTCCCATCTGCCCTTGGGTAGATGTGCTTCTTTTCTCTCTCTCTCCCTCGAATCGGCTTGGCATCTCCAGGGAGGAGGCCTGGTCTTCTCTAATGAACTGAAAATGTGATTAAGTTAGGCTCCAATTGGGTCTGCACAGCCCCCCAGGCAGGGTGAGGTCATGGCTTGATGGAGCTGGGCTGGTGCTCTCTTGCCAGCCCCTGGCACCCCAGACGAGAGGTGCAGGAAGAGAGAAGTAGCTGATGCTGGGCATCAGAGCCAGGGAGATGCTGGAAGTGAATTAGCTGATCCTCTTTGTTCTCCCTGCCAGAATGGTTTTCCAGGGGGCTGAGGAGAAGCCATTTTCGAGCTGTTCAGCTAGTGTTGACAATAGGCCAATGATAATAGTCACAGGCACTCGACTGCCCTCCCTCTGTAACGTCATTTAGTTTTATTTTGCAGCAAAGTCTAAGGCAGGAATTGCTGCCTTTGTTAGTTAGGACTAGATTCTCCTGTGCCAGGACACCTAAAGTAGAAACAGCTTACACAGTATAGAAGTGTATTTCTCCCTCATTGTCAAGGAGTTCAGGGTGGGATGTCCAGTACGGATGCCATGGGGTTGGGATGAAGGGTCCTTCTGTCTTATTTCTCTGTTGTCCTCAGCCTCTTGGCCCAAAATGGCAGCTTATGTGTCAGGCATCATGACGACATTCCAGTGTAGGAAGACAAGCATTGAAAGAAGCACACCCTCCTTTGGAGGCTGCTTCCAGGGAGTTGCACATGACACTCCTGCTTATGTCCCGGGGGTGGGGGCAAAGCTTAGTCTTATGGCCACTCCCAGATGCAAGGGAGGCTGAGAAATGGGATCTTTATTCCCAGGGGCTATGTGCCCAGGGGAAGATTGACACCCGAGGGTTTTCTGACTAAGAGAGAAAGGAGGAATAGATCCTGGGCAACTTTCAATCTCTTCTGTAATCTCACTCTTTTAAGGGTGAGGAAATAAAGGTGCAGAGAGGGGAGATAATTTTCCTGAAGTCACACATTTTGTAAGTGATGGGGTTGGTGCTTCTAAAACCTGCACTCTATCCACTGTACTACACTGTCTTCTAATCTGATTGATAGGAAACAAGGTGGGGAGGGTGGGGGC
The DNA here is from genome assembly GCF_964165515.1 of Mesoplodon bidens. Taxonomy (NCBI): domain Eukaryota; kingdom Metazoa; phylum Chordata; class Mammalia; order Artiodactyla; family Ziphiidae; genus Mesoplodon; species Mesoplodon bidens. The sequence goes on along the minus strand of NC_138167.1, from coordinate 5,259,421 downwards.
ATCGGGAACATGGAAAACCAGGTAAATTGAGGTTGGGTGGCAGTGATCTCAGGTGGCCTTGGCCTGCAGTGGCTTGAAGCAGGGTTTCAGTTCCCGGCCTGAGACTGAAGTCAGGCCGTGGCAGTGAGAGCGCCGAAACCTAGACACTAGACCACCAGGGACCAGTGGCCAGTGACAAGGCCCTGGCCTGTCAGCTGTGTAGAAATGAACTTCCGCATAGAGATGGAAAGTAGTGAAACAAGTGAAGTGTTTATTAGGAGGAAAAAGGGTACGTGTGGATAGACACATGGGCGGGCTCAGAGGGAGAATCTTGCCTTTGTGGCAGTTTGAATCACTATTTTTTTTTTTTAAAATTATTTATTTATTTATTTATGGCTGCATTGCGTCTTCGTTGCTGCTTGCAGTCTTTCTCGAGTTGCAGAGAGCGGGGGCTACTCTTCGTTGTGGTGCGCGGGCTTCTCATTGCGGTGGCTTCTCTTGTTGCGGAGCATGGGCTTTAGGTGTGTGGGCTCTAGTAGTTGTGGCCCACGGGCTTAGTTGCTCCGCGGCATGTGGGATCTTCCCAAACCAGGGATCGAACCCGTGTCCCCTGCATTGGCAGGTGAATTCTTAACCACTGCGCCACCAGGGGAGCCCTGAACCACTTTTATGGGACATTTCTTCTGGGTTTCCTTTGGCCCATCATCTTGCTTTGCCTGGTTTTCTGAGTACGTATTTGGTTTATTTTAGGGTCCTCCCCTGTGTGCGCACGCATCTCTTAGCCAGGATGGATTCTAGCGAAGAGGCTTATGGGTAGGTTGACATCACTTACTACAGGGTGGCACCTCCTCCCTTTTGGACCCCCGAGGAGCCTTTATGCACATGGTAGTCTGGAAGGTCTCCTTGACCTCGAGAATGAGAAATATGTGGTCTCTTATCTGCACAGGGCTTAGCTTCTCCTCCCTCTTGCTATCTTGGAGATCTGCCCACAGGGTACAAACTCCAGAGGCTCAGCCTGGGGCCCATCTATCTCCTGCAGGAGCCTGACCTGGATGGCATCAGGGTTTGAGTCCGCTCGGTGACTCTTTCACCAGTACAGCCATTGGCAAACTAAATCGGCTGAGAGCCCTTTACACTCTTAAAAATGATTGAGGACCTCAAAGAGTCTGTTTATCTGGCTTATATATGTTGATATTTGCCATATTAGATATTAAAATGGAAAACTTTAAACATATTAATTCCTTAAAAAATAAGAAACATTATATTTAACATGAATACCATCATTTGAATAAAGATAGCTATAAATTCCAAACAAAAAAAAAAGTTTGGGGAGAAGAATGGCGTTGTTTCAGTTTTGCAAATCTCATTACTGTCTGGCTTGAGAGAAATCAGCTGGATTCTCTCATCCGTGTCTGCAGTCAGCCTGTTGTGATACCACACATCATGTAGCCTCTGGAAAATTCCACTGTGCATTTGAGAAAGAATGAGAGCATAAAGGTCAGATAACATCTTAGTGTTATTATGAAAATAGTTTTGACCTTGTGGATCCCTGAAAGAATCTTGGGAGTCTGTAGGGGGGTCCCTGGGCCACACTTAGAGAACTGAGGACCTACTGAATTCTTCACTCTTTCCTTGCTTCAGTTTCCAACCCTGGAAGGCTGTATGCAGCCTTTCTCTGAGGCTTGTGTTCTCTGAAGGGGTCTTCAGGCCTCGGAAGGGCCCGTGAGTGTGAGTGGATGAGGTGGTGGTCTCTGAAACAGTTTTATTTCTTGGGTTATGGAGAGTGCAGACCACCATGGAGGGGAGGAGGGGTTTGGTCTGCCTGACCTTAAAGCCGGGAGATGGGTGGAGACTCTGTGGAGGACCGTCCGGCCGGGGGTTCTATAGGTCAGTGGCCCTGGGGGGGTGGCGAGAAGCGAGAGGAAGCCGCCCAGCTACCCAGCAGCCTGTGTCCCTCTGGCCTACCCAACACTGCCGTGCATGACTGTGCCCTACTCCCACAGACGACGGGGTGCAGGAGACAAGCCTACATCATGGATGGCTTGGGATCCAGGCATGGGAACCCAGGCCCGCTCACCAAACCCTGCAGTGGATGGAGTGGCCTGGGATGAATCAGAGAAAGGCACCTACGAGTGCTTTACTCGGGGAATAACAAACAGAGGGTCTGGAGGCACGAGCTTAGGAGAAAATAGAAACTGATTCAAGGAGAGTCCGTAAGGTTGGGGATATGACAGGGGCCAGAGCTAGCTGCTAAGAGAAGCTGAGGCCACTGACCTATTAGAACAGTGTCCCGGGGGCAGCCGTGCCTTTCCCAGGGGGTCTGTTAGCAACACCGGCTTTGGCTCAACCGTAATTACTCTGTTTCTCCTCCTGCCTGAGCCTGGCTAACAGCCTTGCCTGGCGTGGCCTCCCTTCTGCCCTGAAACCAAATCCCGTGTCGCGTCCAGAGCCTGGTTCAGACTGTGCATCCTTCCCTGGTACCCCGGCTGCAGGTTCCTTCCTGCTGCGATTGGCCGCGCTACTGGGAAGACAGCCTTAAATTGAGACCACGTCTTCTGGCTGTTACGTAAACCTTCCCTATGGAAACACCTGATGCAGGTAGCTCCAAAGCTCCCTGAGAACAGGAGGGTATGACTTTCTCATTGTTGTGTTCATGACTGTTGATCCAGCACTTTCTTATTGCCTGGTCTGTGCGTCTTGGGGATACAGCTCCTGTCTTTGAAAAGCCTGCAGGGAAACGGGTAAGACGGCCCCAGAAATCAGGCAGGAGTAGATGCACCCAGAGGCCTGTGGGAGCCTCTGACTCCGGGACCAAGTCTGCTTGCTTTCTATTGTGGGTCTTGCCTGGCACAATGCCTGGACATTGTAGGTGTGCAAGAAATTGAATGAGACGTTGGGGTGCGTTCAGGAAACCATCAGTAATGTGGGACATGGGGAGGGGGAGGGCTGAGCCAGGGCAGGAGGCTGGGCTCAGACCATGGAAGGCCAGGCCTCCCTCCTCCCTCACGTGCTGGAACTTTGCCCTCCAAGATGGGGTGGGACTTAGACTTACCTTTTCTATTGACTACACGGCCTGTGCTTGCTGAGCAGAGGTTTGTTCGCCTCCTACTGGTCCGTGTCTCTTCACTGGCTCTGAAAGGACATCATAGCTCCATCTTGGACTTGGGTCCACGGAGGTGTCCTGTCTCGGGACCTGGCCTGGCAGGGCTGCCTGTGGTGGATCAGGGAAGAGATGTCTGGGAGGCAGAGATGGCAGGCTAGGTGTGTCACCCTCTGCCACTGCAGGTTGCGGCCGGATGGGCTGCAGGGGCTGGTAGACGTCTGGAAGTCCTCCCTGACCGTCACACTGTGGTCACCCTAGTGACCAAGCTCAGGCCGGGGCTGCCAGAGGAAGGATGGAAAGACAGACTTTTCCTAGAAAACAGCCTTCTTGCTAAGGCTTTCTGTAAACCATTTAATACCTCCAGGGACCTCCCGGGAAATGTGCTGGAGTACTGTTCCCACTTTTCCTTTGAGCAGGGAAAAGACAAAGGTGGGCCAGCTGGAGACGGGCCATGCTGGACTCTGCACCTCCCTGCTCTCAAAGGGAGAGGGGGTGCCTGGACTCCTGGTCCTGTGTCCACCGAGGTGCCTGGTGCCTGTGCCTGCGAGAGCTGGTTCTGTGGTGCAGGGATGGCTCTAAGCCACTGTCCTACAGCCCAGGCGGTGGCAGCAATCACTAGAAAAACCCCATGGCGTTGCCTTTGGGAGCTCTTTTTCTGGTTCCAAATTGTATGGGGGGCAAGAGGTGGGCAAGAGCCAAGGCCCTGGCCCTCCTGGGGGCGCCCTCCACTGCCCTGTGAGAGTCCAGGGACCTCACTTTCTGAGTGGCATTTCTGATGGGCCAGGCAGTGTGACAGAATGGAAGGAACCAGACACAGGCCTCAGCCTCCTTCCCTGAGTCTCACTTGCCAGTGAGGATGGAGATTCTTAGACCTGCCGATTAGAAAGAAGAGTGGGTTCCTCCATCAGCCCCCGCTTCGTTCTGGAGGAGTGTGACCCTCCCAGGTAAAAGATCCACAAGAGCTGCCCTCTGTTCACCAGGGAGCCCCCAGATACTACTGAATTGATAGTGTTGCCGTGGCAACCATTCATCCCCGGACAACCCAGGCAGATGGAGATGGGGAAAGGGACAAAGATGTCCCTCTGTCCTGCTGGTGACCTGCTCACCATTCTGAAGCTAAACCTAATGGCAGGAAGGACAGTGGAAGGCCTCTGTTTGGTGGCCAGGATGCCGATGACGATGACGATGATGATACGGGGTCACCATGTCTTAGGCTAACCTTTTACGTGCGTTATTCCATTCGGTCTTCATTTCAGTCTTTTCAGATAGGCGCTGTTATTATTGTCCCATCCACAGAGGAGGCGGGGTTGAGTAAACAGCCAGGCTCACACAGCCAGCACGTGGAAGAGGCGGAGGCTGGGCCTGGGGCTGTGAAGTCCCAACAGGTCCAGGGCAGGACCCTACCTGGCATTGTATTCAGAAACCTCAGTTTCCCCCGTGTGAAGTGCTCACGTGGCAAATGGAAGGATGCTTGTCATCACCCGAGGCCTCTGTGACATGGGACCCACGGCAGCCGTCTTTGTTCATGGGCTGCTTGCTCGGCTCCAGGCTCCATGTGTCCACCTGTGAGACAGTGTCTGTAGCTGGTATTCCCGTCTTACTCCAGGACACCCGTCCGTCTCCAATGAGGGACGAGGCTTACCTCCATGCCCGCTGCTAGGCAGTGGCAGAGCTGGGCTTCAACCTCTGCTTTTTCTCGGCCACGCAGGGAGGTAGCTCAGAAGGGTGGGGTCGTGGAGGGAGGGAGAGCTGCGCTCAGCCAGGCTCCCAACATGCAGAGCTGCTAACTGTCCTGCCCACAGTCCTGCCTGCTGCAGCAGCTTTGCAATTCAGCAGTCCACGCGGCTGCTGCTTTTCTGAGGTGCATAGGGAAACAACTATGCCCAACTGCTTGGGCCAACTGGCCCTGGAGCTCCCCGGGTCCACCCCAGGGCCTTCAGCGATCAGGGGCCTGGTTCTGATGGCAGACTGTGTAGGCTGGGCAGGGATAAGACACAGGTTTCCCTAGGACCGCAGCATGGCCCTGGTGCTTCCCCAGGTGGGTCTTCTGGGTGTTGAGTAGCACTGGGTCAGATTTCTATTCCTCCAGAGGCCATGGGCCTGGCTCCCGGCTCTTGATTTACACAGCTTCGCTCTGACCACCCCTTGTACAGTTTGAGCAGACTGGATTTCCCTCTTCTCAAAACTGGTCACTTCTTTCCTTTTTTTACTGTCCCCTTTACGAACGCCGATTTGCTCGGATTTACCTGCCAGGGCTCAGCCCTTCCTTCAGATGCTCTCATACTCCTTTCATTTTAGCTGAAGTCCTTTCACAAACAACTGGCTTCCATTCATTTGCAGAGCATGTCTATGCATGAAAGGAATTATGCACCCAGTGGGGATCACTAACAGCGACAATACTGTGTTGTGTTAAATCTACAACAAAGTGTGATATCGACTGTAAGATGCACCCAATTTCAGAGATATTACGTCATGAAAAAGATGTGCATTTAAATTACTAAAAGCACAGGGCTTCCCTGGTGGTGCAGTGGTTGAGAATTCGCCTGCCAATGCAGGGGACACGGGTTCGAGTCCTGGCCCGGGAAGATCCCACATGCCGTGGAGGAACAACTAAGCCTGTGTGCCACAACTACTGAGCCTGTGCTCTAGAGCCCTCAAGCCACAACTACTGAGCCCACGTGCCACAACTACTGAAGCCCACGTGCCACAACTACTGAGCCCGCGTGCCACAACTACTGAAGCCCACGCGCCTAGAGCCCGTGCTCCACAACAAGAGAAGCCACCGCAGTGAGAAACCCACGCACCACAACGAAGAGTAGCCCCCGCTCGCCACAACTAGCAAAAGCCTGTGCACAGTTACGAAGACCCAACGCAGCCAAAACTAACTAACTGACTAACTAAATAAATGACCAAAACACAGAATGCAGAGACGCTCACAAATGCGGTGTATAGGGAGGGGTTTGTGCTAACGTGTCCAGGAGTCATCAGTGAGAACCACTCCAAACCTGCCTGTGTAATGGGGTCGAGGTTGGCAACAAAGTGATGAAACCCAGGAAGAGTCCTTGCCTGGTAGCTCCCTGGCACACATCATAGAGTCCTGGCATGTTTTTGCTGATGGGAACTGGTCCAGTCTTGTCCCAGGAATCCTCTCGGGAAGGTTTGCTCAACTGCATCCCTGACACACTGAGTTTACATCTCTGTGGATGAGGCCCGGGAAGCTCTACTTTATAAAACTCCTTGTGGCACCTCCTCATCTCTGGTGGAGGAACCAAGGTCAGGGAGGGGAGGTGACCGGGGCGTGCAGAGCAGATGCTGACTGGCCTTCCTGGACTCTGAGCCACGTGGCCTCCATGAGAACTTCAAGTTCAGCTCCTTTCATGAGTGTCCCTCTGCTCTTTCCCTGCAGAGGACACTGCCTTCCAGTGGAGGTCAGGGCCCCGGCCTCTGCATTTCCAGGGTTCAGTCTAGGAGGTCGCCCTGGTCTCGGGCTGCCCCACCAAGCAGGGGTCCGACAGTGTTCCACTGACTGGACTGTTTCGTTTGACAGATGTTGACAAGCACCTACTAGGTGTGAGCGAGCATGCTTGGGTTTCCGGGCAGGGTGGGTCTCCAAGCGCCAAGGTCGGGATGCCAGGCTGCGTGGGTGGCGCCCTCGCTGAGGTGGCCTCTCCCTCCTGCAGGGCCTGTGGGAGCAGTGCCAGCTTCTGAAGAGTGCCTCCGTGTTCGCCCGCTGCCACCCCCTGGTGGACCCCGAGCCTTTCGTGGCCCTGTGTGAGAGGATGCTGTGCACGTGTGCCCAGGGGCTGCTGTGCCCCTGCCCTGTGCTCCTGGAGTACGCCCGGGCCTGCGCCCAGCAGGGGATGCTGCTGTATGGCTGGACGGACCACAGCTCCTGCCGTGAGTCAGCATGGGACCCCCGCCGGCGGGAGTGAGCGGTGTCCGTCTGGGTGTCACTCCATAAGCCCTCCGGCTGTCACACCCCAACCAGCCAGTGCCTGCCAGGACCCACATCCCGGGGACCAGTTCCCGCCCGGCTCCTGCTCTGTCCCCTGGTCACAGAGCAAGTCCCCTCCCTAACGGCTTCGAGGAGGCTTGAAAGGCCCCCCTAAAAACCCCCACGTCACTTCTCCTGCCTCTGTTCTCACGCCCCGTCTTCCTCGCTTGCCCGTGAGCAAATCCATCCCCTGGACTCAAAACCCATCCCTGACTCCGAGGGGAATCGAAGCAGTTAAAGTCTGAACTGACCGGGAGCAGGGCGGTGGCCAAAATGTCCCCGGGTGATCTTGGGATCCTGGCAGGCTTTTATCAAGTTCCTCCCTTTCATTTAATCCCCTCTCTCTTCCGGCGGGTGCTCACCATCCCTCCCCCTCTCCCTCTAATCTCATGGGTCCCTAGTCATTGTCATTGTCGCCACCCCCAAATTATCCTGATTAAGTACGAGCTTCTCCAGTCACCTTGCAGGCAGCCTCCTGTCCCCGCCGAGACTTCCCACAGATCACAGGGGGCACAGACTGTGGAGCAGCCCAAATACTTACACTGCACACATGCCTTTCAGTTTGTGTTTTTCAGCTTATAAATTAGAGCTCTTCATCTTTGCTGTGGGGTGTGAGAAGGGTGGTTATTAGCAGCAGCGATCTCCTCTGGAAGGGGGGTGGCTGTTTTCTTAGGTCTTTGAAGGAACGGTGGGGAGAGGCCTGAGGTATCTCGGAGGAGAAGTGGTTTGGGATGCTGGGAAGCTCTGGCCCTTCTGGTCCTGCAGCCTGAGCGTCAGGCAGCAGCAGGTGAAGAGAAGGGAGAAAGGAGAGCTGTCCTTGTCCATGAGGGGCTGGGTCCAGCGGGAGGACGGAGGCTTAGGTGATGCGGCCGCCAGCGCTGTCCTGCCTCAGTGGACATAGATAGAAATGAACATCCCTTGTGTGGGGCGTGGCCGTGAGGCTGTGTGCCCAGTGCTGGGTGGGGCATCTGATTGAGCCCTATTTCTTGAGGAAGAGGAGCCCTCAGAGGAGGGATGGGATGGAGGACACCACTTACCCCTTGCTTGGCCTTGGGGGCCTTGCATTTTCAGCCGGGGACGTTGGCCCCTGGGGTGCCACTGAGGTGGAGATGGCCCCTGGGTCCCTGAAGACAGAGGGGGGCAGACACAGGGGGCACAGGGGCTCTGAGCACCACGTGGCTTGTGAGATGCTGCCCTGGAAGGGAACAGCTCCGGGCAGACTCCTGAGTTTTCCATTTCAGGACCGGACTGCCCCGCGGGCATGGAGTACAAGGCATGCGTGTCCCCCTGCCCCAGAAACTGCCAGAGCCTGCACATCAACGAAGTGTGTCAGCAGCAGTGTGTGGATGGCTGCAGCTGCCCTGGTAATGACTTCCCACTTTATTTACAAACCTGAGACCTCGCCAGTGCCCTTGGCTTGGGGAAGCCAGATGAAGGCCACTTGTGCTTGTTCCCCATTGCCGACATCAGAGGCCTTTGATTTATTTTTTTAAAGTCTTTGTATGGAGTGATGAGGTTCGAGTTGGTATTTATTTCTAATGTATGTTTTCCTGTTGTACTGTGTCCATGAAAGCACGTGTGTCTGGGGAATAGAAGGATGGTCTGGGCTCCAAGAGTGACTTTGTCTTGGGAGCACATGGCCCTATCTGAGCTGCAGTGTTTTCTCAGTCAAGGAATTGTCTGGGAGAAAGATAGTCTCAACTGTTTCCTAGGTTTGTCATGTGAGCTCAGCTGAAAAAGAACTTTGCATCAGGAAGTCTTTCTCAGGAGAGACCTTGTGAGCGTTGGTGAAAGGGTCTGGTTAAGTGCTGAGAGTGAGTCTTGTGTGTTTTGACTCGTGACTTCTCTACTGGAGGAACTTGAACAAAACCCTTGCCTCCGTTTCCTCATCGGACAGGATGGAGATAAATAATCTTCCCCCTGTCTCCCACTGCATTGCTGTGAAAGATAAACATAGCACAGGTTCTTTGAGCTTCCTGGAAGAAGCCTTCAGACTAGACTCACGGCTTCCCTACTGGAAGGCCTTTGAACAAACCTGTTTCCCCCATTTCTTCGTCACTGGAGTGGAGATAAATAGCCCTCCTCCCTCTCTCATTGCAAACCATGAAAGATCGGCACCGCAGAACGAGTCCTTTGAGCTTCCTGCGAGAAGCCCTGAGCTGATGGTCACGCCCGGGGCTTCTGTGGTTGTGAGATGAGTGATGATGATGCCGAGGCTGAGTCTTTTTGCCTTGTTCCCCTTGACCCAGAGGGACAGCTCCTTGATGAAGGCCGCTGTGTGGCAAGTGCCGAGTGTTCCTGCGTACATGCTGGGAAGCGGTACCCTCCGGGCGCCTCTCTCAAGAGAGACTGCAACACCTGGTAATTGGGGCCCAGCAGTGCGGTCTGCGAGAGCTGCCCGGGTCTGTGGGAGGGGCGGCTGGGCCAGCAGGGGCAGTAAGGGCACCGGCGGCAGGTAGAACAGGACCTGGCCTGGCCTGGGGGTGGTTTGGGGAAGGGTGTGGAGGCTGATGATGGGGAGCAAGGATTACATACAGAGCGGCCTGGAGTTGGGGGGCTGGGGGGGGTGAAGGCCCCTTCGCATGCAGACAACTTCTCTAGCTTTCCCCCCAGCCATGCTTTAATAAGTGACTCTCTCTCCCTGTTGCCCCTGCTTTGCTTGAGCCGTTTCCTCCAGAAGCCCCTCTGGTGTTCCCTGGGCTGGGTCTGTCTGTCCCCTGCAAACGGGGAGAGGAGAACGCCTCCAGACCTCCTCGCTGGCTACCTTTCCCTACTGGGCAGTCTTCCAGGAGTCTCAAGGGCTGCCCAGCATGGGCCAGGGTGTTACCCCTGTCAGCAGCCCGCCCTTCCTCCGGTCTTCTACCAGCTGTGTGTGTGTATGCATGTCTGCGTGTGTGTGTGTGTGTGTGTGTGTGTGTGTGTGTGTTTGGAATTTGATTGCTTAGTGCCTGGGTAGACCCCCTAGGTTTCCCTCTTCTATCTGTCTGTTGGGGTTTCTTCCCCTTGGCATTGTCTCTATGATTCCTCTGTGGCCAAAGCCCCTTCCTGTATACCTTCAGCCTCATGAAGCCCCCTCAGGCGTGAGCGCCTTTCTTCTCTCAGACCTCTCCCCTGGGGCTGTGGGATGGGCAGTGCACTCTCTAAATCCATTCAGGGATGCCTGACCCACCTGTAACCCGTGCTTCTCTCCTCAACAGCATTTGCCGAAACAGCCAGTGGGTCTGCAGCAACGAGGAGTGTCCAGGTAGGTGAGCTTCCCCTCCCCTCTGCCCTCCTCCCAGTGGAGAGGTACAGCCTCCCTTCCTAGACTGGGAGGACCACCTGACCAGGCAGGGAAAGGTGGTCTCTGCACAGGTTGGATGCAACCCCCGACCACAGCTCCAGTGCAGAACCAGCTGTGCTAACCCTCTCCTCCCAGGCCAGCAGAGGGAGGTCCCCCAGCAACCGAAAGGGGAGACTGCACCTGGGAACTCTTTCATTGTCCTTTTCCCTTCACCTGTTTGCTCAAAGGATTACGGTTGAATGTGCTGTGAAAACTGCAAGGTCACAGGTGACTAAACAAAGATGAAGCAAATTCCTTGGAAAATTAAGAGTAAGAAGGGCCTGGTAATGCTTTAAGCTAGAAGTGAGAAATTTCTGGAATTTTCTGGAATGCCTTATCCAAAGATCTTGGCAGCATCCAAGAGCTAGGAAAACCAGGTCACTCAGTGATCCCTCCTACCCTGTCCTTGCCCTGGAAGATCTATTTAGGAAAAGTTTCCTTATAATTTCTGCCCTTTACTTTCTCCTCTGTTTAGCCCCAACTCTATTCTATCTACTGCAAATTTTGCCCACTCAAAGCTCCCTTTGCCTCACCTTCCCGATGACCCTGGCTCTTCTCCTGATGCTTCTCCCCTTTTGGTCAGTCATGTGATGTTTGCTATGTGTTAGGCATGGTGTTCAGTACTTTACATGTATTACATCATCACCACAACCTATGAAGAAGGTGCAATTTATTCTCATTTTACAAAAGAGGAAACAGATCCAGAGAGGTTAAGTAACTCACCCAAAGTCACACAGCTGCTATGAGACAGAGACAAGATTCAAACTCACAACCACCTGACTTCTGTCTTGCCTTTCCCTTTCCTCTCCTTCCTAGTGCTCGACCCATCCCTTTGCAGGAGGGTCTTTGCCCTCGTTCATGTTCATGAACCCTGGAGAGGCCCCACGCTTGGTTAAAGACCATCTCAGCCTCACTCAAATGCTGGATGCTACCTTGGGGATCCCCATGTTTGTGGAATGCAATAGAAGACCGCAAGGCAAATAGCCAAATGAGAGGCTCCCCTCCTGTTGGCCCCGAGAGACCACATTGGCTTTGGTGGGCTGGCAGGGGGTTGAGCTTACATACCTGGGATCCTATTTGGGGTCGGTGGCTTTAGAGTCACTTAGGACTTATCCAGTGCTCACTATACTGGGAAAATTCTGGAACTAGATGGAAACTAGATGGAAGGTGGGCCCCAGGACTAAGTCAATTAGTCTGGCCCAGGGATGGCCAACCAGCCGTTTATCTTCTGTGCAATGCTTGAAGGAAGCACAAAGCACAAAAGATGCTCTTGCACGTGGTGTCAGTGCTCCAATTTAACATAATCATACCCTGTGAAAGACCTAAAGAGTCATGTGAAAGCCATGAGGTCGATGTAATGGACCTGTGAAAAAACTTTTAATGTCTAAATAATAAGCATTTGTTGTATAAGATCTATGAAGTACAGTGGGTGGAATTAGGAATTTAGCTTATTGTGTTCTATCAGATTGACTACTAGATTAGGAATTCTTAATAACAACTTTCTATAGGGAGGGTCTTCCTTCCATCCATCCATCCAACCATTCATCCATCCATCTATCCAATCGCCTGTCCAACCATCTAACCATCCATCCATCCATCCATCCATCCATCCATCCATCTATCCATCCAACAATTATTTAAAAACCCACTGTGTACATGATGGAATGCTTAGTCTGGAGTAGACAATGTAATCCCCTGGTCTTCAATTCAAAATTCGGATGGTAACTTTGCTGACGATGCACGAAATTTTCTTGATGCCTTGATGGGAAGAGAGCTAGTTCCAACTCTGAGGTCTACTGAGTGGTTTGATATTGTGCCAACACAACCAATAAGCTCTTGCTCTGCACGTTCAAAGCCCTGACCCTCTTTTTCTAGATCTGGAGCTTAGTTGGTCCTTGCCTCCCTGTCCATTTCTACCCGTAGCGCACAGCATATTTCTACACCTGCCAAGAGTCAGCTGGCAGGGGTCTGTCTTATCTCCCAGGGTGAAGATTGCTGACAGAGCTTCTGATGGGAAGGTTCTGGAAGGGGATATGTCTGGCTCTCCTAGTAAAGCAAAGAGCAGGCTGGGGCTTCTCTGCAGTCCCTGGAGGAGCTGACATTGTGATTCTTAGAAATAGAGATCTGGGTTTTGATTCCCTGGAGTAAGATGAGAGTGTACTAGTTGTCTATTACTGTATAACAAAGGGCCCCCAAACTTAGCAAACAACAAACATTTATTATCTCAAAGTTTCTGTACGTCTGGAATCTGCGTGTGGCTTAGCTGGGTACCTCTGGTTCCGGATTTCTCATGAAATTGCAGTCAAGTTGTTGACTGGGGCTGTGGTCTCATCTGAAGGTTCCTCTGTAGTGAAGGGAATCACTCTGAAGCTCACTCATGGGATGGTGGCCAGGCCTCGGTCCCTCACCTTGTGGATCTCCCCTTGGGGCTGCCTCATGGCATGACAGCTGGCTTCCTCTAGGGTGAGTGACCTCAGAGAGAATGAGGCCGGGCAGCCAAGACAGAAGCCACAGTCCTTTAAACACCTGCTCTCCAAGGTGACATCTTTCACTTGTGCTGTATTATATTTGCTAGAAACAAGACCACATGTCCAGCCTGCCTTCAAGGTGAGGGCGTCACACAAGATGTGAATACAGGAGGTGGGGACCATGGAGGGGGGGACCTTAAAGTCTACCTAACACAGAGAACCTCATGTTTGGGAGTGGGAGGGAGAAAACAATCGCTGAGGAGAGCATCGGTCTGCATGGAGAGGGGCTGGAGCTTCTGTTACATGATCCTTAGGCCTTCACTGCTCCTGGCACACCTCTGTTCTGGTTAGGATTAGGGCAGCTCCAGGTGCCTGGGGCTCTGTTAGTTTAGTTTCCACTGAATCATAAATGTTTGGTTGGGATCAATGAGGAAGGAGCGTGCCTGTTAATAGGGACTGTTCCTCAAACAAATAAAGCTCTGGTGACAGAATTTCAAACTCCTGACGGAGAGTGTGGAAGGTACTCTGCTGGAGCTGGGAAGTTTATTCGTGGCCCAAGCCCTGTGAACGTGGAAAGGTAGCGTGGTCCTGGGGCTGGGAGCGTAATGGGCTGTGGACTCAGCCTGGTAGGAGTTCCAGTTCCACCGCTTACTAACTGGGTGACTTTTGGCAAACTGCTTAACCACTTGCAGCCTCAGTTTCCTCATCTGTCAAATAGGATGATAACAGCAGCTTCATCCCATGAGAGCTGTGGTTACTTGACACACAGCAAGTACTCGGTAAACATTAGGTGTTTTCATCGTCACAGCCACAGCTGTTTCATTAAGCAGGGTCAGAGAAGGATGGAGACACAGAGGAGCCGGGGATGGGGAGGGGTGGTGCAAAGCAGGGTGTGGCCGGGACAGGTGGGGCAGGAGGCAAGACAGAGCCTGAGCCTTCCCTGGGCTTGGTGGCATGGAGGCCCATGCGCCTGCCTGGCCTGGAGCGGGAGGGAGGACCTTGGTGCAAGGCGTTGCTCTTTTTTTTTTTTTTTTTTTTCGGTACGCGGGCCTCTCACTGTTGTGGCCCCTCCCGTTGTGGAGCACAGGCTCCGGATGTGCATGCTCAGCGGCCATGGCTCACGGGCCCAGCCGCTCCATGGCATGTGGGATCTTCCCGGACCGGGGCACGAACCCGTGTCCCCTGCATCGGCAGGCGGACTCTCAACCACTGCGCCACCAGGGAAGCCCTGTGCCTCAGTTTTCTTTTCTGTAAACTGGGAATAATAATGCCAGCCTCACGAGAGCAGTAAATGAGGTAGTGCCCATAGAGCACTTAGAAATGCGTCTTGCATGTTTGGTTGAGATTATGTTAATGTGATTTAGAGGCAGGCTTTGGTGAACATTTATGCTGGGAGGAAGCCTGAGTTGCTTTGAAGAAGGCCTGTGGGCTGGCCTTTCTATAGCCGCATGGAAAAGTGTAGAAGCCAATGAGCTGAGCAGAACAGCCCCATGGAGGCTCCTTTCCTGTGAACAGAGGGGCTTATTTAGAAGAGGTAACATGTTTCCATCAAATGAGAGACTTTTTTTTCTCCTCCTTTTTTCCATGAGGGAGGATTCTTATTCATGTAGTGGACTTACTTTAACTTCTGGCTGTTCTTGGTTTTATGCTATTTGCTATTTTAAGAATCACCTGCTTTGCGTGCATTCACCGAACTTTTATTGCCCACCTGCTGCGTCCAGTGGTGGCCAGCGGCTTGTCAGGCTGCCTTTTGCTGACCAGCTGGCTGGGAATGTCTTGGGCATCCTCTGGGCAGAGCTTGGGCGAGTGTCACCGTGTGGCGCATTCTTCTGGCTCCTGTTCCAGCCCCCGGGCCCACGGCTCCCTAGCACCTCACTCAGCTGTGTTTCTGGGTTTCCCGTGTGGTCAGCCCCATCCCTCAATTGTACCAAGGAGATAAGCTAAATATAATACAGTATTTAGATTTCTGATTCCCGAGAAACTCCAGAACGCCCATCGGGGGAGGTCAGAGCAGGAAATCAGATCAGAGGATTAGATTCTGACCCAGAAGTTTTGCTTTCCAATGTTTGCATATTTTCTCATTGACCCCTCTTTTCCTGAGCATTGTCAGAGATAATGCAAGTTTAATTTCTTACTCAGATAAGAGTGCTGTTGAGAAAACAAAGAGAGGTTGGGGGAGGAATTCCCACCCATCGCACTGCAGTGGGGTCAAGACATGTGATACAAAGGGCCGTGTCATTCTGTTTGTAGAATGATGGTAGCTTCCAAAAAATAGCCTTTTTTTGTTTTTTTTTGTTGGTACGCGGGCCTCTCACTGTTGTGGTGTTTCCCGTTGCGGAGCACAGGCTCCGGACGTGCAGGCTCAGCGGCCATGGCTCATGGGCCCAGCCGCTTCGCGGCATGTGGGATCTTCCCAGACCGGGGCACGAACCCGTGTCCCCTGCATCGGCAGGCGGACTCTCAACCACTGCGCCACCAGGGAAGTCCCAAAATAGCCATTTAAAAAAGACTTGGTTGTGACACCTGTGGATTTGGAATTCCAGCGTGGCTATAATCAGTCGGGATGACCCTGGCCCCTAAGTCATTGCCTGTTCTGCTCGGACTTCCACAAACAGTGACCCCTCACTCGTGCCCTTCTTGTGGGGCAATGCAATGGGGAGGCACGATCTGCTTCTACCACACTTCTGACACCACATGTGTGTGTGTTTCCCCCCGACAACCACCAGTCCTTCGACTTTCTGGACACCACCCGGGTGTCCTACGATTCAGTTCAGTTCTGACCCTGACTACCCAGAATTAGCACAGACCCCGCAGGTGAAGGGCTCCATCCAAGGGCTCCTGCTTTTGATGCCAGCTATGATAATTGCTAGAATGGCTCACAGAACTCAGGCAAACACTTTACTTACTATTACTGGTTTATTACAAAAAATATTATAAAGGAGACAAATGACCAGCCAGATGAAGATGTACACAGGGTGAGCTCTGGAAGGGTGCTGAGCACAGGAGCTTCTGTCCCTGTGGAGTTGGGGTGTCCTACATGTAAATATGTTCACCAACCTGGAAGCCCTCCCAACTCTGTTGTTTAATAGGAGTTTTTATGGAGGTTTTACTATATAAGCATGACTGATGTTTTTTTTTTTTTTAAGATTTTTTTTGATGACCATTTTTTTTTTTTTTGCGGTACGTGGGCTTCTCACTGTTGTGGCCTCTCCTGCTGCGGAGCACAGGCTCCGGACGCGCAGGCTCAGCGGCCATGGCTTACGGGTCCAGCCACTCCGTGGCATGTGAGATCTTCCCGGACCGGGGCACGAACCCGCGTCCCCTGCATCGGCAGGCAGACTCTCAACCACTGTGCCACCAGGGAAGCCTGATTAGGACCATTTTAAAAGTCTTTATTGAATTTGTTACAATGTTGCCTCTGTTTTATGTTTTGTTTTTATGGCTGCCAGGCATGTGGGATCTTAGCTTCCCGACCAAGGGTTGAACCCACACCCTCACGTTAGAAGGCGAAGTCCCAACCATTGGACCGCCAGGGAAGTCCCTAAGCCTGGTTGATTATTAACTCAGTCTCCAGCCCCTCTCCCTTCCCTGGAGTTTGGGGGATGGGACTGGAAATCCCAACCCTCTAATCATACTTAGGTCTTTCTGTAACCAGTCCCCATCCTGAAGCTCTCGAGGGACCTGCTAAGAGGGGCTTCAGTAGAACAAAAGATGCCCCTCTCACCCAGGACATTCCTAGGGCCCTAGAAGCTCTGTATCAGGAATCAGGGACAAAGACATGTATATTTCTTCTTATCACAGAAGATGAAGCTGGTGAGGATGATCTGGGGCCTCCCTATTTTCTCCTGATTTCTCTGGGCTGAGTGTGCCCTCCTGGCCCACACCATCATAGAAGGGGTTAGTTGCTCTGGGGACCAGGCAGAGGGACACTCACTGTAACCTGGGGCTACTCCTCCCCCTGCCTTCCAGCACATACCAAGGACAGGGCCACACCTGGACCCAAAGCTGGTCCTGCTCCTCCCCCCGGCCGCCCCCGCCCCCGCCCCAGCCCCGCATGCCTGCTGTGTCTTTCAGTGCAAATCTGGGCATGAGGTGGCAGGCAGGGGGCCGATGGGGCTTGTCTTTGACAGGTGGACAGCTGGAACCCCTCTCAGGCCTTTGGGGACCCCTGACTGTGTGACTGGGCTCAGCATCAGCCCCTGGAGATGGGTCCAAGTGGGCCTGGCTGTAGGACCCTCCTAGGGGGAACTAGGAGTGCAGAGCAGAGTGGTGCCCTGGAGGATGATTCTCTGCTGTTTGGGGGCCAGGGGGCACGGGGAGGGGAAGGAGGGCCCCTACTTTATGGAACGGCTGTGGTGTGTGTCTGCTTTGCTTTCTCTATACAGTAGAAGGCAAGGAGGAGAGGAAACAGGTAAAGGGAGGCTGGGGAAGGTTCCAGATGCCGGCCTCGGCTTCAGTGGGTCCGCTGTGGGCTGAGCTGGGGTCGGACCAGTGGGGAGTCACTGGCGGCATTAGCAAAGCCCCCCTCCCCCAGCACAGACGACCTGCGGTCTGAGATGCACTGGGCCAGCACCACGGGCCGGCACTGGGGCCTGGGAGGACGGAGTAGCTGTTGGGTGGGTGCGCATCGAGGGCTCGAGCGGCAGGGTGATGCCGGGGCGTCCTCGTACCCACCCCCAGACACGTCAGCTGGCTCGGGCAGCAGTGAGATCATGGGCAGATGGGGTCCTGGGCCCCCACTGGTCCCAGCTGAAGTCACAGCGTGGATTTGCCCAGGAGGAGGCCTGAGGGCTGCCCCTCGGCTGGCGAGGGGGTGAGGATTGGGTCCTGGCCTCTGCACTGCTGGGCTCCCCCTTCCCCCGTCACGACTCTGGGCGGCCTTTCTGCCCTCTTGCCCTCCTGGAGGGGGGAGTGCCCACAATGGCAGCGCAGAGAAAGACCTCTGCAGGCCCAAGGCCCTTGGCCCCAGCAAAGCCAGAACCTGGAGCGGCCGTGGGGAAGGGCTGGGGGCCACGGTGAACCCAGAGCACAAAGCTGGAGCATAAAGCCGGAGCCAAGGGTTCTGGTCTGGCTCTGCCAATCCTTGGGTGTGGCTGTCACTCCCCTGAGGCATGGAACTGACCCACCCGGCCCTGACCTCTCAGGGCCAGAGGAGTGGGGCCTGAATAGAGTCCTCCCGTGGAGCCCCTTTATAGACTGCAGTGAGGGGCATCCCCAGAAGGTGTCCTGCTGGGACACCCACTGTCCCCTCCCCTGTGTCCCGCCAGGGCATCCGCTGGGACACCCACTGTCCCCTCCCCTGTGTCCCGCCAGGGCACCCGCTGGGACACCCACTGTCCCCTCCCCTGTGTCCCGCCAGGGCACCCGCTGGGACACCCACTGTCCCCTCCCCTGTGTCCTGCCAGGGGACCCGCTGGGACACACACTCTCCCCTTCCCTGTCCCCCCAGGGGAATGTCTCATCACAGGACAATCCCACTTCAAGAGCTTTGATGACAGGCACTTCACCTTCAGTGGGGTCTGCCAGTACCTGCTGGCCCGGGACTGCCAGGACCACTCCTTCTCCATCATCATAGAGACTGTCCAGGTGAGCCTCGCCAGGCAGCCCCAGGGCAACCGTGGGGGTGAGGGGTGCAAGATGGCCCCGTGTGCGCGTCCTTCCTCTGGACAACCGAGCAAAGGGGAGGACAGACAGGGCGCACAGGGCTCCCCTGAGGACCCTGAGCCCCTGTGGAACAACAGGCCCAAGGAACAAGGGCAAGCAAGGCCTAGAATCCTGATAAAGGACCAGAGCAGAATGGCGCTGGGTGGGGGGAGGCCTGGGCTTTGGGCCTCTCTGTGGCATAGCCCCGGGCCCTTCCCAGAGATGGTTCTGGGACCAGGGAGTGGTTCCGTGCGAGAAGGGCTGCGTGGGTGGAGGGCTTTCCCCGAGTGGATGGGTCAGGGGCTGGGCCGCGGGGCTGGGGGGGGGCGTTTGGTGACGTCCCTCGGCGTGCCCCTCCTGGCAGTGTGCCGACGACCCCGACGCGGTCTGCACCCGCTCGGTTACCGTCCGTCTGCCCAGCCAGCACAGCAACGTCGTGAAGCTGAAGCACGGGGGAGGCGTTGCCATGGATGGTCAGGACGTCCAGATCCCCCTCCTGCAAGGTGGGTGCCCTCCTCCCCCACAGGACCCCCGCCCAGCTCACCCTCAGCACCCCCGCCCCCCTCAGCAGTGCTCACTGCCACCTCTTCTGCGCAAATGTTTAGGAGAGCTAACTTTGGAGGGCAGGCTGGGTGTCCTGGCCTGCCTCCGGCAAGAAAGGAAGGCTTCCTGGAGGAGGAGGAGGAGCAGAGGAAGCTGGGTGGGGGTGGGGTGGCTGGTGATGGGTCAGACCCCAAGATGTCACGGGGCAAAGCCAGATGACCCCGTGACCTGTAGGAAAATCTACCTGTTCAGTGACTTTGCCAGGTTGTTATGTGCCATTTTGCACAGCCTATTTCCAACCTTCACCCTCAAAGGGGCTCCCAGACCCCTCCCCTCTTCTTCTTCTTCTTCAAGACCACTGGCCAGCCCATGCCCCATTATCCCGGCTTTGCACATGGTGAACTTGAGGGTGCCTATGTGTGTTAATGCTATGTGTGTCTCTCCGGGGAAGAGGTATGCCTCCTACCTCTTCCCCAGAGAAAACTGCCGTTTCAGCTGTGCACAGAGCACCACTCAGCCGTGAGGACTGAGTAACTTAGCCTGGAAGCATGTGCAACAGCAGAGGGGCCCAGGAAATGCTCAGGGGTTAGGGGTTCAATGGGAAACGGAACCAGGCTCAGGGCACCTGCCTCAGCTAAGGATGCAGGAGCCTCTGCTGCCCTCTTGTGGCAGTACAGGGAATGGCAGGCTACAGCAGGGATAGATATGGAGGCGCCTTCCTGGGGGAACCCGATTTGCACTACACCCACCCTGATCACCTTGCCTCTGAGAACCGCCCCCCCCACCTTAAGCCTCATGGACATCCCCAGCTTCCCCCTAACTCACTGCTTTCATTGCTACAGTCCTTTGTGAGATACCCCATCTTTCCCTACGATCTATCTGCCTGCCGCTCTCCTGCCCTCTCCCCATCTTAGCCTAAATCCCGTCCTTGCTGGGTTCCAGGAGACCTCCGCATCCAGCACACCGTGATGGCCTCCGTGCATCTCAGCTACGGGGAGGACCTGCAGATAGACTGGGACGGCCGCGGGAGGCTGCTGGTGAAGGTAGGTGCCCTCCTGAGCACGGCCACCCTGCAGCCGGACCTTACAAAGTCCCCGTTGTGCTCTGGGGGGAGCGCTCAAGGGTGGGAGGGGAATTCCTTTCTCCCCCGGCCCTGCGCCCCCAGAGTGAGGAACAGGCCTCTCTGTGTGTAAGAGGCTGGTGTTTGCTGTCTGGATGCCCCTTGTTCACTCTGGGAGTTCCCAGGTGCTGGGCTCTGGTACCCCAAGGGGCATCCAGACTGGGTGGGGGGTGGGCTCATGCAGGGCTGGGGAAGCAGTTGATTTGCTGCCCAGGCTCCTGGCTGCAACAAGGCCTGGAATCGGGGTGTTCCCCGGGGCAGTGCACCCACAGTGGGACTCACAGCCAAGACCCTGTGTCGTGTACCCACTGCCTGTAAAGGGTTATGCTGGGAACTACCAAATCCCTCCCCTGGTCCCGGGGCCTCTGCAGCCTAGGGGCCACTTCCTCTGCTTTCTGTGGCCCTAGAGTCATGCTTGGAGAGGGAGCCATATATTTCACAGGGCTTCCAGATACATTTTTTCCCTCTGGAAATTTCCCTAGAAGGTATTGTCACTGCCATTACATAAACGAAGCAAGCAAGGCTCATGGGGGCTGGAAGACGCGCCCAGGACTGCGCACCCGATCAGCTCCCTGGGCAGTGTCACCCCCAGTAGACCAGCGCTTCTCACTTTTAGGTCTTCAGATGCCTTTGCACTCTTCAAAATTATGGAGAACCCTGAGATCTTTTATAGAGGTTATAGTTGTTGATATTTACCAGATTAGAAATTAAATCAGAGACATTTATTAATTCATTAAAAAATAACAATAGTAAAGCGACTACACATTGATATAAGCATTAAAAAATCTGTTTTCCAAAACAAAATTAGGTAGTGAGAATACCATTGTTTATGTTTCTGCAAATTTCTTTAATGGCTGGCTTAATGGAAGACAGCTGGAGTCTCATCGGCTTCTGCGTTCAATCTTCTGCAATATTACGTGTCCTGCAGACACTGGAAAACTCCACTGCGCACTTGTACGGAATGAGAGGGAAAAAGCCAAATAACATTTTGTATGATTATGAAAATAGTTTTGGCCTCGTGGACCCTTTGAAAGGGTCTCAGGGATCACCCCCTGCCATGGGTCCCACGTCCACACTTTGAGAACCCCTGCCCTGAATACACTAGGATCCCTGGAGAGTCCCCGCCTGCTTCCGGGGGTCCCGTGTTCCATAGGCCCTCGGTACGATGCCGTGATGGTCGCCTGGGGTGTCCTCAATGACATCCTGGTGTCCTCCATCCTTGTGATGTCATGTTCTTTCTCTTGTCTTTGAAGACCCTGAGAAAGTTCCAAATTAACGCCTTGTTTTTCTTTTATAAAAAATAAAACTGTGACCACACGCTATAGAACATGAAGGTTTTTGGAGATCTTATCAACCCCTCAAGTACAGTGGGAAATAAAGATCCTATCTTTTCTGGAGCAGGAAAGTGACTCCCAGTCATTTGGTTACAGATGAGAGCAGAACTTGGGTCTCCTGCAGCCTGGTCTTCAAGGGAGGTGCCCCTGGTAGCCGTCCCACTCTCTCAGGTGTCTCCCACCACACCGAGAGGGTGGTCTTGATCTGTCAGGTGCCCCTCACCCCTTCAGCAGGCACATAATATCTTGGTCTTGTCTTGGGTGCCTGACCTCCCTGCCTCAGGTTGATTTGTCTCCTCTGAGGACAGAAGGGGGACTTGTTTCTGTGGGAATGAGGTGCAGGGTTATCTCTGGGGCTGCGTTTGGTCAATTTGGCTAAAGAGAAGAGGCCTCCCCTGGTCAAGACTCAGGACGGGGCAGACGACCCCGGGGCCTGGGGAATGCGCTGTGTGTTTCAGCTGGAGGAGGAAAGGGGGAGCTTGTGGATGGGGTGGAGGGAACGTGTCCCCATGCTGACCCCGGGGTTTGTGGGGACCGCCGAGCTGAAGACCCCTGCTGGAGGTTAGGATGGCAGGGAGCGGCAGGGCGGGCCCCCACCGCCCCCCACCGAGGCAAGCAGCCAGATGAGGTGGGATGAGGGGCTGCCAGTGGCTCCCCGGGTGAGGCACGGGTCCCGAGGCCCAGGCAGCGGGGCCCTGCTGGCTGTGATGCAGGCGCAGCTCGGCATCAGGCCAAGCGGAGTCGAAGGGACTCTCTGACACTTTTCATCCTGTCGGAAGTGACACTGCTATTTCAGATGGCAAATAGCAAGCGCGTCCTCCAAGTCCCTGATCTTGGACAGTTGAGGCACTGCGGGCGGGGAGGAGGGCAGCCTGGCCTGGCCTCCACGAGCACGCACGCGCACCCCCCTAACCCTTGCTGAGCCAATCTCTGTGACGAGCCCCAGGGATGGAAGGAGACAGGCTTAGAGGGAGTGGGGGAGGGTGGAGACGGCAGACCTGGCGGGTGTGCCGGAGGTGACTTGGGGAGCCTGAGGCACTCAGGGCCGGAGAACCAGGAGGGGAGAGAGCAGACACTGAGACGGGGGTGAGGGGTCAGACGCCTCCCCAGCTTCACTGCTTCGCCGGGGCCGGCCTTGGGTGTTGGCGTCCGGAGGAGAGCCTCGCTCACTCACGAACCCGTCCAGACACTTCAACCATCCACTCACCGAGCTGGTGGCCGAGGTCCAACAGTGAAACAAAGCGGACCAGAATCCTGGCTTCGTTTAGTTTAAATTCTAATGGGGGCAGATGGACAGTAAGCAGAAGCAACAAGGAAATTGTGTCACGTGTTAGAAGGTGATAAATCTTGGCGAGCGAGCGAGCGAGAGAGAGAGAGAGAGAGAGAGAGAGAGAGAGAGAGAGAGAAAGCAGAGGAGGGGCAGGAAGTGCTAGGTGGGGAGGATTGATGTTTTCATTGCGAGGTGAGGGGAGGCCTGGTGCCTGATGAACCAGCACTTGCTATTTGTCAAGCAAACGAGGAAACGTTACTCCATCCTCTTTCTTATTAATGATATTTACTTGGGTACAATTTATACGGGTTCGGAACCCTCACTCGATTGTTCATCCTGCATCTTGTCAAGTCAGAGCTGGAAGGGGCTCCAGGAGATGACCTTACAGAGCCCGGCCCGAGCAGGTATCAGAACACAGGGAGGTTCCGCAGCCGCAGTTTAACCCTGGTAAATTGCAGAGCAAGAGTCAGGGCCCTGGGGTCCCAGTCTCTGCTCCAGTTTGAACCAGGACCCCCCTCAATAGAGACCAGCAGATGCCCCCGGCTGTACCGTGTGAGACACAGGCTCGACTCCCAAAAACGTTCTCGAATGTGCATCCCGGACTCAGAAGCATGGAGAACAAGCCATGTGCCGGTGGCCTGCATGCCCTCCTGCTCACCCTCGCAGGCTGCCCTCGGGTCCTCGCTGACCCCCACCTCCTCTGACTATGATCACAACCCCCGGGGTCCTCTTGGCTTGGGGCCTTTTTTCCTCAGTGATGCTCAGTGGCCAAGTCAAAATCAAGAAGTTAGGAAGGGGGACGGTGGCTCAGTGTTTAAGAATCCGCCTGCCAATGCAGCGGACACGGGTTCAAGCCCTGGTCTGGGAAGATCCCACATGCCGTGGAGCGATTAAGCCCGTGCGTCACAGCTACTAAGCCTGTGCTCTAGAGCCCGCGAGCCACAAATACTGAAGCCCACATACCACAACTACTGAGGCCTGCGCACCTAGAGCCCATGCTCCGCAACAAGAGAAGCCACCGCAATGAGAAGCCCGTGCACTGCAATGAAGAGTAGGCCCTGCTCGCCGCAACTAGAGAAAGCCTGTGCATAGCAACGAAGACCCCATGCAGCCAAAAAAATAAATAAATAAAATAAATAAATTTATTAAAAAAAAACAAAAAGA
Source organism: Mesoplodon bidens (assembly GCF_964165515.1). Classification (NCBI taxonomy): domain Eukaryota; kingdom Metazoa; phylum Chordata; class Mammalia; order Artiodactyla; family Ziphiidae; genus Mesoplodon; species Mesoplodon bidens. Next base: position 5,235,481 of record NC_138167.1, on the reverse strand, counting down.
AGTTAGGAAGGTGTTTTTCTTTGTCACCCAATGTATGTTCTAAGAAGACTTGCACCATAACAGCTCAGCCTGCTTCGCCCACGTGTGTGGCAAAGATAAGTGTGCAAGAAAGGGGCACTGGCTTTGCACTCCATGCCCCTGGGCATCTCCTCTGACAGGCAGGGTGACGGAGCTCCGCCCATCCACTGGTCGCAGCTCTGTGACCTCAGGCAAGTCGCTGTCCCTCTCTGTGTCCCTGTCTTTAAGTGACAGGATGATCTCTAAACCCTTTCCTGCAGGACAGGTCTCTGACTCAAAGGATTTAAGAGGGGGCACAGAGCTGCTGGTGAAGATACTGCCGTTCCTGTTTTATTTTCTTTTGCAGCCTAGGGCTTAGCTGTGGTTTATTAAATTCATATCTATTTTTCACCTGGGGATCGCTTTTGATGAAAACCATCTCATGAGAGCAAGGAAGCTGTGGCTGCTTTGGCGGCTGCTCCAAGGTGGTCTGTGCTCCGCAGCTGTCCCCGGTCTACTCGGGGAGGACGTGCGGCCTGTGCGGGAATTACAACGGCAACCAGGGGGACGACTTCCTGACGCCCGCGGGCCTGGTGGAGCCCCTGGTGGAGCACTTCGGGAACGCCTGGAAGCTGCGTGCGGACTGCGAGGACCTGCGGAAGCAGCCCAGCGACCCCTGCAGCCTCAACCCGCGCCTGAGTACGTGAGACCTGGCCTGGGGGCCCCCGGAGCCCCGAGCTCCCTGGGGTTCCGGTGCGCCCACCGTGGGGGGAGGGGAAGGCGCGCCCCCAGAACCCTGAGATTCCCCCGGGTTCCAGTGCATTCCGTGGATGGTGCGCCCACCCTTGGGGGATGTGGGTCTTTGTTTTCACCATCAGCATTTGATGATCTTCATCCGGATCATTTATTCTTCAAAGTCTCTTTATTGAGCACCCTCCGTGGGCCACACCCTGGGAAAGAAAAGGGTGGCCCGTAGTTCTTCCCCTGGACGTTCTCGGTCTCTCGGAGCAGCAATTAAATTATCGTAAGATAGATGCACGGGGCTGGCCATGGGCAGATTCGTCTGCAGACTGCCCCCTCTTACCCTCTTACTCATCAGGGAACCGTTTCTCCCTAGGAAAAGTGGTTGATTATGTATTTAAGCCATCAGGAAAGTATATTGGCTGCGGAAGAAAAATCGCCATGATTCCCAGACCTGAGAGAATTTGTTTTTAACCGCTGCGGCAGCGAGGGAGGGGCGGGGACGGGGATTTCGAGCCGGAGCCGGTGACCCTGGGGTCCGCGCGCGCATCGCCTGCGGTCGCCTCAGACCGTGCGGGGCCCCGGGCCACGCCGCTCCTCTCCCCACAGCCAGATTCGCGGACGAGTCCTGCGCCATCCTGATGTCGTCCAAGTTCAAGGCCTGCCACAGCGCCGTGGGCCCGCTGCCCTACCTGCAGAACTGCCGCTACGACGTGTGCTCCTGCACCAACGGCAGAGACTGCCTGTGCGACGCGGTGGCCAACTACGCGGCGGCCTGTGCCCGGAGAGGCGTGCGCATCGGCTGGCGGGAGCCCAGCTTCTGCGGTGGGTGCCCTCCCCGCCCGCTGCCCCTGCACTGCCGTGCCACCTAGCGGGATCCACTCGGATGCCCTGCGGTCTCCGCTCTGGTCTTGTTCAGAGCGCCGTCTGAACGGGCCCAGGGCATCCCCTCCCATCTCCTCTCGATTCTCATCTCCCCGAAGGACAGGGCGGTGGGGACGGACCTGTACCTGGAGGGCAAGTTGACCCCCTACCTGGGGGTCTAGAGCCTTGGCGTCCCTGCCTGGCAGAGATTTCCTGTGGTCGCTGCCACCTAGTGTGGGATGCATGTAGGGCCGGGTTGAGGAGTCACTGGGTCCCTGCATCCCTGGAGGATCTGATGAAGTGATGGGAGATGCAGGTACCAATCCTCTGCTTGTAACTTCAGGCAAACCATGGGGCAGTCCCCGCCCACATCTCCAGCACTTTGTGAAGTCGTATAAAATAGAATAACATCCTGGTCCCCAGACGACGTGAGAGTCCCACCCTGCACTGTTAGATGCCTGGCACCGGAGTTGGTATCTGCCCCATGCTCTGGTCCCTGGTTGGTTGTTACTGTCGCTCTGGGAACATTTGCCGAGTGCCCTGCATGGTGAGGCTGTAGCAGTGCTTCAGGGCCTCCACCTTCCTTTTTGAGGCACAGATGGAAGCTGCCTCCCTACTAGGTGCCTGTCACACTGAGCAAGAGAATTAGTAGATTGAGGCAGAGGTAACCAGGGAAGGCTTTCTGGAGGCGGTGCTTTTAAAAGGCACTTTCTTGACAAAATGTTGTTTCTGTTGGTGGAATAATACTTGGGATGCATAGAAGTGAAGGCATTGAAGGAGAATGAGGTCTAGTGGATACTCTGGTTTATAGGGTGACGTAGATGCGTTTGGAGACTAAAATGTCAGTGGTTCTGACAGAGCAGGAAAATAGGAACTACAAGAAACGGTCAAAGGACTTAATATGTATTTGAAGAGAAGTTTAGGTTTCGGGGCTCTAGAAGTGTCACTATTTGGGGTCAAATGAGCCAACTTATGATTCGACTCTAAGCCACCTTATAAAAACAAGAAGCAGAGACAAAGTAAGGACGAAACGGAACAAGTGTTTAGATGTGTGAGGCTGTGCCCCCGTCCCTCTAGCCCTGGGGTGTCCCGGGGTCACGGGCCAGCAGCTGGGAGAACTGAGGCTGGGACCTCGCTGGGTAACTCGCTTCGAGCGCTTTACTTCACCCTCCAAAAACCCTTATCAGCATTTGCTGTTCAGAAATTGGGGGCGTAATTTGGAGGAAGTGGCGTCTGTCTGACTGTGCTTTGGTTGTCCCCCAATGTTAGAAATTATGCATTATCCCTGTGCTACAGCATCCGAGGGATTTCCTAATTTAGGGCCGTCTCCCAGCATGCTGAGGGCTTACCGAAATAGTCTTTAAACTTCAGGAGCAGCTGTTCTTAACCTCCACCCAGAACAGAACAAGAGGGGGTGAGCTGACCCGGCAGCAGCGGCCGCTGAGCTTTGTTTAGAGTTTCCTGGCTCCTGAGGCAGGAAGTGTGGGTGGTGGGAAGGACCTGTCCCTGGAGACGTTTAAGGACAAGAGGCGTCTGTCTCTGTGAGTTGAACCAGTGAAAACCAGCCAGGTGGTCACGGGTTGTCCCTCGGAGGCCCGAGGAAGGTAGGCAGGATGCCTGGGTTCCTGCCTTCATCCTGCACCTCATTCTCCCTTCCTGAGAAATGAACAGACTCCCTAAACCACTAACTGCATCCCCAAGAAGAGGCCACACCCACTGGGGGACACTCCCGGAGCAAGGCCTGACTGTGTAGCTGCCTTGCAGGGTGCTGTGAGGAGAGTCCGGAGAAGCACAACACATGTTTTTCCTTGTAAACTGGTTATGCTTCCTTTGGAAAGACAAGACCACGGGCCCCTGGCAGGCAGGGACCAAGTCTTAGCGTCTCTGCATCCCCCAGCCTAGCAGAGCCCCTGCCACGCCGTGGACACACGACCAACATCTGTTAAACTGATGCACGTTACCTCTGGGGAAGAAGGAGCAATATAACACAGCTCCGAGCCAGCTCCCCAGAGAGAAAAGCCTTCCTGCTCCTCCTGGGTGGGGGAAATTGCCCTTTTAGGCGTAGGCTCAATGGATTGAATGGGATTCCCATCTTTATGGCCCAACGCGTCCCATCTTAATCTGCCTTTGCTCTAAATATTCATCCCATGGCACAGCCTCTCCGCTGGTTCAGAGAAAAGCCTGTCTGATATGGTTAAAACCCCTCCCCTCAAACACCACCCCCGGAGCAGTTGTAGGCAGGGAGTTTGCAGGGCTTGGCCATTTCTGAGGCTCATGGCCAGGCTTTCCCTTTACAGCGTCTGTGGAACACAGCCAGCGGGTTTCTGCTGTAGAAATGGCTTCTGACAGGGAGGGGAAGGGTTCTAATGGTCCCGGGAGGAGTGTCCCCAGTGAGATTCTCATTTCTTGGATGACAGCTGATCAGCAACGAGAAAGCGGTGTGAAAGAGCCAAGGGTCCCCCCCCGCCCCCCCAGTAAAGAATTCCATCATCAGGGTGCTCGCGAGAGGGCCGTTAGCGCAGAGTGGGCTGAGTGCTGGCCAGGACCTGCCAGTGCTGGGTCCTCTTAGGAGAGGACCTTTGTCTGGAGCCTGTGGAGCTGGGACTGCATTTCCCCTGTTATCACAAGAGCAATAAAGCAGCAAACATTCACCACCTGCGAGGCACGGCTCTAAACTCACTTAACCTTCATAGCGACCCAGGTGGACGTTATTTTTATATTCCAGAGAGGACACTGCTAACTAGAGGTGGCCCTGGGACTTGAACCCAGGAACTTGGGATCTGGCGCCCACTCACTCCCTCAGCTGCTTTGCTGCGTTGCCGTGTGCTTCCTGTCAGTCTGTGTCTGTTGTGCCGTTTCTGGGTGGGAGGCCGGGGGGTGGGGTGAGGGCTGTGGGTAGGTAGACGCTGCCTGCTTTGCTGGGGCAGGTCTAAGGGTGTCCCTGCTCTTTGTGACTGGCACGTCCCCAAAGCCTGGTTCCTGGGGGACTATTTCCTCTCTAGAGCATAATGGTTAAGAGCTTGAGCTTTGGGGTCCCAGAGAGCTGGGTTCAAATCCTGCCTCGGCCTCTACCTGGGAGGCGTGACCCTGATGAGTCACTAAGTTAAGTTTCAGGTTTCTTACCTCTGGGGGGGGGCGGGGTTGTGAGATCTAATGCCTTGGAGGCAGCCAAGGCATAAAACCCACGGTGAAGAGCGGGGTGTTCAGTAGGTGCTCAGTTAAGGGAGCTGTTATTTTTATTATCATCAGGGAAGAAAGGCCCTTGCCCATCCCTGCCAGTCCTTTTGAATTTTTTTTTTTTACATCTTTATTGGAGTATAATTGCTTTACAATGGTGTGTTAGTTTCTGCTTGATAACAAAGTGAATCAGCTATACATATACATATGTTCCCATATCTCTTCCCTCCTGCGTCTCCCTCCCTCCCACCCTCCCTATCCCACCCCTATTTACAGCCCTAAAGTCCACCAGGATTTCTACTATGTCCCAGGCTTTGAGAATTCAGAGATGACCAAAGCATGGTCCCCCTGGTTAAGCAGAGGAGAAAAACGTGTACATCTGTGATTAGAACAGACATTCGTGAAAATAAAAACACACTTTTGCTCACAGTGGGAAGAGAAGGCGGTGACCGTATGGATATGACTGGGGGTCCCAGCGGCAAGGAGTGGCACCCCCGGTCCTAGAACCACAGTCCTGGTCATCTTAATGCTTTTCCACTGAGGCTGTCCTTCCCCCGCCCTCTCTCCCCAGCGCTGAGCTGCCCACGAGGCCAGGTGTACCTGCAGTGTGGGACCCCCTGCAACCTTACCTGCCGCTCCCTCTCATACCCGGACGAGGAATGCACCGAGGTCTGCCTCGAGGGCTGCTTCTGCCCCCTGGGGCTCTACCTGGATGAGACCGGGGCCTGTGTGCCCAAGGCCCAGTGCCCCTGTTACTACGACGGCGAGATCTTCCAGCCCGAAGACGTCTTCTCGGACCATCACACCATGTGGTAAGTCGAGCACTGGGACTGGGGACCTCGGAAATAGCAGGGCAGGGAAACGTTCCTCCATGTCCTTCGTTTCATGGATGGGTACACTGACGCCCAAGGCGGGCAGTGCCTGTCCAGCATTGCACAGCAAGTCGGGAGCAAAGCTGAGATTTCGGCCAGGTCTTCCGACCGCCTTGCTGTGCAGCGCCCTGGAGCTCCAGGCTCGTGGCAGAAGTAAGTCATGACAGTAAGCCAGCTGTCACGTGTGGAGCCCCATTTCTCTGCACTAGGTCGCAGCTTCCCTTTTCTAGAACAAAAGATGGGAGTTCTCCTTGCCCCCCTCCCCTTCAGCCTCCTGTCAGTGTTCTCGGCCTGAAGCACTTGAGCCAGGAGAAGACATACCAGAGCAACATTGCCTCAAGGGTGCATCACTGTCCCGACTTGCTTCATGCTTTTCCCGAAAAACAGCTCCAGGTCATGCACGCTTCCTGCTGTCCTTCACCCAGGCCCTTGGTCATGGTCAGTTTCAGCAGGGCTGTCACGGTCGCAGAAGAAATTTGTAACAGAACGTTTATAAACTCCTCATTGGCACCAGTTCTGTCCCAGTGCTGGGCTAGAGATTGTAACCTAAAGATGAACCAGACACAGGATGGGCCCCAGAGAAGCTGACAGTCTACGAGGGACACCAGTTGAAATGTCCTGATTATGGAAAATTTCAGACATCAAACTGGAGAGGATAGTGTAAGGGGCCCTAATGCATCCAGCCGCAGCCTCCAGAATTATCACCACTTTGCCACTCTGATTTAATCTATCCCTTCCTCCCCTTTTTGGCTGGAATAATTTAAAGAAAACCTCAGATATTATTTCATTTCATCTGAAAATACTTCAGTATGTATTTCCAACAGAGAAACACTTAAAAAAAATAAATCTAACCACAATACCATTAGTAACCTAGACATTAACAATCATTCCTTACTAACATCTAATATTCAATCCATGTTCACTTTTTCCTGATTGTCTCAAAATGTCTTTTTACAATTGGTTTGTCCAAGTCAAGATCCAATCAGGGTCTGCACGTTGCATTTGGTATGAAGCTTTTTCTCATCACTCCAGTGAGATTAATTTGCCATCCTTCCCAATCTCCTATATCCAAAGTGGGTTGTTTACACTTGTATTAAAACAGTTATGGTCGGGCTTCCCTGGTGGCGCAGTGGTTGAGAGTCCGCCTGCCGATGCAGGGGACACGGGTTCCTGCCCCGGTCCAGGAGGATCCCACATGCCGCAGAGCGGCTGGGCCCGTGAGCCATGGCCGCTGAGCCTGTGCATCCGGGACCTGTGCTCTGCAACGGGAGAGGCCACAACAGTGAGAGGCCCGCGTACCGCAAAAAATAAAACAAAACCAAAAATCAGTTATGGTCATTGGGCCTGGATTTCTGCAAAAGTGTGTTAAATCTCCCCTCTAGACAGTGACCTCCTGAAGAGTAGAGACTGTATCTTAGGCCCTGATCCCTAGTAGCTAACTGTTCTGATACAAAGTAGGTACCATTCATGTTTACTGAGATGAAATAACTATATTTGATAGACTCGCTGTATCAGAGCCATAAAAACCCCTGCTCATTCAGAAAAGGGAAGGATCTCTTCCGTTTGGGAGGAATTGGGGAAGACTCAATGCAGGAGGTAACTTTTGAGTTTGAGGAGGATTCTACTGGCAGAAGTGGGGTGGAGGGTTTTGGGGGTGGAGCAGCGGTCCAGGGACTAAAATGCACAAGGCATACTCATCAGTCACCAAGGTAAGTCCTCTGGGGGAACATATGTGTGCATGAGGGAAAGATAAGACCGGGGGGAAGTTGGGACCAACATCAGGGGTCAGTCTTTGGAAGATAAGGTGAGGACTGATGCTTGAGCAGAAGGCCGTGGGACCTCGGAGGGTTTGAGCAGAGAGGAAATAGGGTCAAAGTGTAGTTTTAAGGAGTAGGTTCTGGAAGCTGCATGAGTTATGAGGTCAGTTGTGGGAAGATGTTGACATAGTCTAGTCGGAAGGTAAGGCCCTGGGCCAAGTAATAGCAGCAAAGATGGAGGGGGTCAGGAGCTAGAGATGCTGGGAAGGTAAACAGACCAGTGAGATGTTTGGGAGGAGGGGGAGGTGTACTGAAGGTGGTCCCAGGGTTCTGAACTTGAATGCTTGGGAGAACAGCGAGACCGAGAACTGCAAGAGGGCTCTTTGTAGGTGGAGGGAAGATAATGAGTTCGGTTTGGACCTCGATGACTTTGAGTGACCAAGAGGGCATCTTGGTGAATGAGTGGAACCGATGGCTGGAATTATGGGTTTGGAGCTTGAGTAAGAGATTGGGGCTGGAGATACCAGTTACAGCCATGAGAGTAGCTAGTCTTCTAAGAGGGGAGGACCAGAGATGTGAGAATGTTCAGAGGACCAGGGGAGGAGAAAGGGGATCCCATGAGAGAGGCCAAAGAAAAAAGGCCAGCGGAAAGGGCAGAAACAGGAGAGGCCCATATCATGGACATGAAAGGAACAGGGGAGTTAGTACCATCTTCTGTTGGCTTGGGCATTTGGCCTTTGCCCAGTGGTTGTTTTACCATAGTTGTCAAGCTATAATATTCAAGGTGTTTCTCTCTGGGACCTTGAAACAACACTGTTAGGGAAGCAGGACTTGCTTTTTTAGTAAGGAATTGGAGGCTTAGAGAGATTATCACTTCCCCAAATCATCCAGCAGGTGGCTGGAACCCAGGGACCCTTGAACTCTCCATGTTACATGGAGAGGAGGCTGTTGAATTTGGCGATCAGAAGGTCACAGTGGCCCCCTTGTTTCATAATGTGGTGAGGAAAGAAGACAGAGGGTAGGGGGCTGGGGTGACTCGGAGGACAGCAATGTGGCTGGTAGCATATCGGAAGCACAAGGAAGGTTGGGGGTGGACAGCAGCTCCTGGGTGGGCAGAGGGCCAGGGGGTAGCCCTGGCTTCAGGCTCTTCTCAGGGTTTGGGCATCAGTGGCCACTCCATGACCACCTCCTCTTCCCAGCCTTCCCTTCAGGCACCAGGGCTGAAAGCTATAGATCATCTGTTTTTCCACTTCATTTAGAAAATTGGATTTCAGGGAGAATGTGAGCCAGAGGGAACTCAGGGCTTGTCTGTGGCTATTTATTTTTATTCTTTTAAATTAATTTATTTATTTGGCTGTGTTAAGTCTTGGTTGCGGCACCCGGGCTTCTCTCTAGTTGTGGCACGTGGTCTCCAGTGCGCGTGGGCTCAGTAGTTGCGGCGAGCGGGCTTCGTTGCCCCGCAGCACGTGGGATCCTAGTTCCCCGACCAGGGATTGAACCTGCGTCCCCTGTGTTGGAAGGCGGATTCTTAACCACCGGATCACCAGGGTTCTATTTTTATTTTTATTCTTCTGACAACACACTGAAGAATCAGCACAGCTGGGGCAGGTGTTAGTGATGCCCATGGAAAGGTGGCAGGAAGGTGCAAGCACACGTGACCTGGAGGTTTCTCCAGACCGTTCGTGTGGTATCCAAACGGCCATCACAGTGGAGGACTCACTCCAGGTAGGCAAGCTGTGAGCCAGGAGTTGACTTTTAACCTACCTGCAAGGTTTTCTTTTTTTTTTTTTTTTAAAGTAAAATTAAGCTTTTTGGTCACGTCCAAATGATAGCTAGAACATGGCATTTGGGGGAGGATCTTTTTAAGCCAGGTGTTAGTTAAAAACCAGAAGTGCAGAATCTGCATGTGCCCAGGGAGGGAAGGGCTGACTCCCTTGTTCATTCAACAAATGTTGATTGAACAGCAGTCACGTTAAAAATGTTCAAAATCATTATAATCAGCAAAACGCAAAATGAAGCAATAAACGTTACTGCATATCTGTTTTACTGGGAAAATTTGAAATCTGGATAATGCCAAGTGTTGACAGGGCCATGGGCCATGGGGCCGCTGACCTGCTCCTGGTGGGCACAGACTTGTTCAGATACTCCCAGTCTTGTTTCAAAATCTCGATCTGATTATGTCACATTCCTGCTTGGAATCCTTCCAAGCCTTCCCCTCAACAGGCCTTAGGATGAAGGTCAAATCCCTCCCACGGCCTCCCAGGCCCCATGGGATCTGACCCCTGCTACCTGTCCCCTCTCCGATGCCCTGGCTTCCTTTGAATCCTGAAGGTGCTTTGCTCCCTTCAAACCCAAGTCCAGTTGTACCTGAGAGGGCCAGGGGCACAGTCTATGTGAATTGGACATCCACACCTGGTAGTCCCACCTGGGCATATATATTAGAGTTCTTCATGTAGGGTACATGTATGAAGATGTCAATCACAGCCTTGTTTACAGTGGCAAGGAGTGAGGGACAATCTTACATGGTTTCTACCCTCTTGGATCTTTTTTTTTTTTTTTTCCTATTTTTTGGCCACGCCACTAAGCATACGGGATCTTAGTTCCCTGACCAGAGATCGAACCTGCTCCCCCTGCAGTGGAAGCTCGGTGTCTTAACCACTGGACCATCAGGGAAGTCCTACCTTCTTGGATCTTATAGTCCAGTGGCAGAGAGAGATGTTAACCAAATAATAACTCAAATGCATGTAAAGTTACAAGTGTGGTAGGAAGCAAAGTATGTGGTCTATGAAAGCTTGAAATGGCGGGGGGGACAAAAGCGGTTTTGTGTGTGTGTGTGTGTGTGTGTGTGTAAGTGATGTCAGGTTAGAGGAAATAGTGTGTGCAGGAGCGTTTGCATTTGAGTGGGGCAGTGCACCTTCAGGATGAAAAGAAGGCCAGGGGGATGGATGGGGGACGGGTAGCAGGGCTCAGACCGTGTGGAGCCTGGGAGGCCATGGGAGGGGTTTGACCTTCATCCTAAAGCCTGTCGAAGGGACGCTCTTGAAGGATTCCAAGCAGGAGTGTGACATAATCAGATTTGGGTTTTGCAAAGATGCTTGGGCTGTCATGAGGTATGTGTTTTGGAGAGAGGTGAGGAGAGATGCAGGACATCAGCCGGAAGGCTTTTGCACCATCCAGGTGACGGGGGTGGGGCTCAGCAGTGGAGACGGAGGTGGGTGTGGCTTCCAGCGACATTCAAGCCACCAAGCCCAGGGCTTGGGGATGCATAGGGTGTAGGGGGTGGGGAGAAGGCAGTGTCAGGGCTGAGCCCTGGGCTTCCGGTTTGTGAAACTAAATGGATGGTGGTTTCATTCGAAGAATCCAAGCCCCGGGGGAGAATTGGCTGTGGAGGAGGGATAGTGAGCTCAGTTCCGGGCACCCTGAGTCACACAGGTGGTTATCACATAAGCATTTGAATACGTGGATTTTAAGTTCAACGGAGAGAGAGATCGGAGCTGCTGACATGAATCTGTGAGTCCTCTCTGTAGTTGGGGCTGGACTTGCAAATGACACACACAGTAGGAGGAGGAGAGAGGGGCTGGATGAGTCCACAGGGGGGCGGAGCTACAGTGGGCCTGAGAGGAGCCACCAGCAAAGTGGGAGGAAACCCAGGAGGGATGTTTTGTTTTCTTCTTGTGGAAGGATGGAGCAGGCAGCAGGGAGGACTAATGTGGAAGGAGACCAAGTAGGAAAAGAAGTGAAAACAGTTGCCCTGGGTCCAGTGGCGTGGAGGTCGCTGGTGGCCTGAGCAGCTGCGTTTCAGCCGGGTTATGGGATGGATGGGAGCCCGGCCGGAGCGGGGCAGAGTGCCCCGTGGGAGGTGGGGAATCCCTCTAAGTCAGGCTGTGACCTCCTCTCTGCAGCTACTGTGAGGATGGCTTCATGCACTGCTCCACGAGCGGAGCCCCGGGGAGCCTGCTGCCCGACGCGGTCCTCAGCAGCCCCCTGTCTCACCGCAGTGAGTACCACCCCCCACGGGCTCTCCTCTCCCTCTGCTCAGATGGTGTGGGTGAGGCTGTGTTCAGGCACGCGTTGGTGTGTGTGACTTCCAGGCCTGGATGTGCCTTTGCATGTACACATCCCAGTTGTTGAGGCAGGAGGAGTTTAATTTTGTGATGGGGAAGGACTGAATTGCCTGCAGGATGGACCAGGGAGATCTCTCTTCTGCCCATGGCGACCTTAACCCAGGGAGCAGCTGTGGGTACAGTGGTCCTTCATGGCCTCATTTGACTGAGGGACACGGTGACCGGAACACCTCTTTAGAAAGCTTCTCTGATGGATTTGAGACAGAGGAGTTTGGACTCGGCGCCCTCAGTTTGAAGGTCCTAATAGATGCTGCGCTGTTTAGGGACAAGGCACAGGAGGGAGACCTGGTGGGACCATATCCCACGTTTATGGATCAGAAGGACCCAACATCCTTGCTTAGAAAGGACCCTCCGAGTAGGAGGGAGCGAGATGCCTTTAGGCAGGTAAATGGGCTATTTTCAATCTCCAGCTTGACCTCTTCTCCCTACCTCTCACTTTCCTAAGGCCCCCTCTCTCCCAGTGACACAGCTCTGTGCCTGCGTTTGTCTTCCAGCTGGTCCTGGTGGGGAGTCCAAGAGCAGGAGGCCCGCACGGGCGGGTGAGGGCCCACCTCTGGGTCCTCGCTGTGTGCTCACCTGGTGGAAGGGGTGAGGGAACTCCGTGGGGTGTCCTTTAAGGGCGCTAATCCCATTCCTGAGGGCTCCACCCTCATGACCCAAATCACCTGCCCCAACCTCACCTCTTAATAGCATCACCTTTGGGGGTTAGGATTTCCACATATGAATTTGGGGGGGATACAGACATTCAGTCCATAGCAGACCTCAAGGTCACTCATCCCTCTTGCCTCTTTCTTCTTCCTGCTCTCTCTCACTGTAACGTTTTTTCCCGACACTCCACCCCTCTCTGTTGCATTCTGCCTCTTAGGTCTGATGCTTCTCTTGCCCAGAGTCTTCTAGCCTAGTGACAGGAAGGTTTTTTTTTTTTTTTTTTCCAAAGTCAGGAAACTCCTAGAATTCTGTGCCATTTGGAAAAGCCATTTAACCTCTTAGGGTTTCAGTTTCCCAACAAAAGTTTCCATATAAAAACAAGGCTGGACATTCTGACTTTCTTGTCCATAAGAGATACTAAATGCTATATATATAGGTAAGATACAAATGCTGTTCAATGAATCAGGGTTCTTGAAACACAGGTGCTGTGTCAGTTATCTGCTGTCATCATTTACTCAGTCAACACAGTGATACCTACTAATTGCCAGGCAGTGGAACAGTGAACAAAGCAGACAAAGCCCCTTGCCTGCATGGAGCCTGTGTTCTAGTGTGTGGATGGGATGGGGGTGAGCAATCAACAAAGAAGGAAAATAAATGGCATTCAAATGGTGATGTCAGAGCGTGGAGAATGACAAAGCAGGGAGTGTAGGAGTGTCCAGGGATGGATTGTTACAGGTTTAAATAGAGCGGCCGGGATGGCCAGGGGCTGGGCAGAGGATGCCATGTGAGCAAAGCCCCCTTTAAAGTTGTTGTGATGAAATTAACTAATTTTAGGAATTTAAAATTAAATGTGTTGGAGCAAAGGTTCCTTTTAAGCACCCAAACCCAGGTCCTTTAAAGCCTGGCTCTGGATGTTTTTGCAGTGCGTCCTGATTCAGTTCAACATGCAACAGCGCAGGGTCAAGGGGGATGAGGACCGTGGGCCATTAGAGGGATGCTGAGCTCGGCAGAGGCATCTTCAGTGCAGGCAGAGGTCAGAGCTCAGATGAGTAGATGAGGCTGCCATTCACGACCCAGCTGGAGGTCCAGCAGTGCCTTGTCCCAGGGCGTGGGCAGCCTGAGCCTCTGGGATTGAGTGACTGCAGGCAGGGGGCAAAGGACAGAGTAGACGGCAGATCCATTCACCCCTTCGATGATCGTCTCTTTGGTTTTCCTGACTCCAAGACAAAAGAAGCCTGTCCTGTCGGCCCCCCATGGTCAAGCTGGTGTGTCCTGCTGACAACCCGAGGGCTGAAGGGCTGGAGTGCGCCAAAACCTGCCAGAACTATGACCTGGAGTGCGTGAGCATGGGCTGCGTGTCCGGCTGCCTCTGCCCCCCGGGCATGGTAAGCCACCCAAGCCGCAGAGGGATGGCGACCTGCCGGGTTCCCGCGGGCAGGGGACAGTGAGGTGGGCTGCGGAGGCAGAGAGAGAAAGAAACAAGAGCTACACAAGGACGGCACTGGGGCTGCAGATGGGGTGCAGGCGGGGGCAGGGGTGAGCCCTCTGTGGCTGAGTCAGCCGCCAGAGGCAGGGAGAGAGCTGATGGGAGAGTTGGGGTGGATCTTGATCTTGGTGAGAGCTGACAAAAATACAAGAACTTAGCACAGCGGTGCCCTAGGAAGCAAGGCAAGGATTTCCGGAAAATACTTAAAAGTGCTAACGGGCATTTCCACTAGAATTTTCCCAAGGGCTGCATGCCATTGTATGAAGATGAGAAGACACATGCATGCACACACACACACACACACACACATGCACACATTTTTGCATATGATTTGCGTTTATGTGTATAACTCTCTGTCTCAAGAGAAGACACTGCTGTCAGCAAGCCGCGGGCCCACCAATCCCTTCCCCACACCGAGCCTTCTTTTCCTCATCTGTAGGGTGAGCCATGGGGTCTTGGTCAGCTCCTAACATTCCGTGTCTCTGGGGCTGAGGCTGCAAACCGTTACTCTCGGCCAGCCCTTCCTCGTGGTCCCCCAGCTGTTGGTCTGCGGCCGCCTGGTTCCTAGTGCATTCTGGTGGTGGCAATGGCCTGAGCACACCCAGGCCCCCTTAGCTCCATCCCAAGTCTAGTCTTAGGACACCTGTGTATTAAATATACATAGACTATTCTTGTCAACCTGAAGGATGCAACTTCTGGATTCTTCTCTTTCAAATGCATCCCGTCTTCTTGCTTTCTCTAATTCCCCATACCCAATGTGAGCAGTGAGGGCTGGGGTGAGGGTCCTAGAGGCCAAAATTGGTGGGGGGAGGCAAGATGGCCCTCTTATGGCTGTAAAGGTCATTCATGATGCCCAGGCCTCGGCTTGGGGGCAGTATCCTGGGCTGTGGGAGCTGGAAACTCAGATGCATCACCAGCGGCCCTCAGGAAGGCTGCGGACTGGGGTGTGTGCAGGGCACACGGTCTCTCTCTTTCCCTCCAACCCTCTCTCCTCCGAGACGGACAGACTAGCTGTTATCCATTCTCCCTGGGTGCTCCCCTCTGTCTTAGCCTCGGAGGATTCTAGAACTATCTTTTCTAATGGGGGAGCTAGAGATTGGCCAGGGAACATCCCCAAACTGGAAGATCTTGTTTGGTGCCTTAGCAGAAGGAGGTATAAAGGAGGGGGAAACTCAGACAAGAAATAGGAGCGTGGAGAGGAAACTTCCATATTGTTCTTTTTTTACCCCAAGGGCCTCTTATTTTGACTGTTCCTTCTCCATACTTGGAGAATAAATTCTCCCGACATCAGAGAAAGCTCTGGCAAAAAGAGGGATGCTGCTCAGGAGACTGGAAGCATCAGGGGCTCTTTCAAATGAACTTTATTTTCCCCACGAAGGAAATAGTGCAGAAGCTGCCCCGAGCTTCCAGGCTTGAATCTGGGCTCCTGATGTTTACTTCAACAGAGTGGCAAGCCACTTAACATCTTTGTGTCTTTATTTTTCTCACCTGTAAAATGGGGTCAGGAGAGTTCTTGAGAGGATTGGAGGTGACAGTGGTGGGTACATGGAAGAGTCGCTTTGTAAGTGGTGGTTTAATGACCGCGGTTACAAGAAGTTCATGGAGGAAAAGCATGAACCATATTACGGACAGAGATGCTATGGGAAACTAGTGCACCCTGGGGAGCAATTTTTTGGATCTCAGGATCCACATGTAAGACCCACTAGATCAATAAAATGAAGGGGTTGCCCTAGAAAATTTCCCAAGTCTTTTTCCATGGTTAAAAAAATCCTTGAATGAACTTCCTGCCTTTAAATTAGACGATTACCTGCTTCCACCACGAGGTGGCAGCAAAGCACAACCCACCGCCCAGCTCACTCCGTCCCAGTCGGGGCTGTAATTGTCTCCAGGCAGAGCCAGGAGCCCTAAAGACTCACGCTTTCAACATCCCCCCCACCCCGCCCCGAGGACACAGAAGGAGACCGAGGAGAGAAAGGACACAGAACCATTCAAGGCTACATAACTGTGTCGTGGAAATCCTGGCCTCCTGACTCCCAGTGTAGTACCCCTGTCTGGAAGATGCTCACTTACACTCTGAAGTCTAGTGGTCACATTTTCCAAACTGGTACCCAGTTCTGCTGGTACTGGAAAAGCTCTCAGCTGCTGAGACGTGTGTTCATTTCCCTGGTCCTTTGAGGCCCAGTTTTCTCACTGGCCCACTATGAAGCCTGAAAAGACATTGGCGCTGCTGTTTGGGGGTTTTTTTGTTTGTGTTTTTTTTTTTAATTAATTTTTATTGGAGTCTAGTTGATTTACAATGTTGTGTTAGTTTCAGGTGTACAGCAAAGCGAATCAGTTATACATATATGTATATCCCCTCTTTTTTAGATTCTATTCCCATATAGGTCATTACAGAGTATTGAATAGAGTTCCTTGTGCTTTACAGCAGGTTCTTATTAGTTATCTGTTTTATACATAGTAGTGTGTATATGTCAATCTCAATTTCCCAGTTTATCCCTCCCCCCTTTCCCCTTTGGTTGGCGCTGCTTTTTGAAAGGTAGAGCTTGGGCTCAGGGGCCCATCCAGAGAGGGCCTCTCATGTGCGCACTGTAAATCCTACGAGATGTAATTCTAAAAGGCCCAGGAAAGCCCTCCTCAAAGATATCTCCCACACTTCCTATGATTTGTCACCTAATCAGGTTTACTGAAATATAATAGGTATGAATTTAGTTTGGTTAATAAAAAACAACTTTAAAAAAGCTTACCTTATAAATCCTCATAGGAAGTCATCCGCATTTTAGCATGAGCTATTTCATCAGATTCTTTCTTCTAGCAAACATCTAGTTGAAGGCAGCTGCATTGAGCTGGAAGTATTGGTGGGGAGAACAGAGGGCAGCTGGAAGGCAAAAAAAGATTCTGGAGAATGGGTCAGTATGGCGGGGTGAAGATGGGGCCTTTTCAGAGCAGAGCAACAACGCCCATTTTTTTCTACTTCGTAATTTTTCTTGCTGATCAAGACCCAGGACTGTGTTCTCAGCACGAGCCTTTCTTACTCAAGGTGTCATGAGCTGATGGACAATGGCGACAGCTATTTCTGCCTGTTTTCTTCTGAAGTCCTCGAAGGTCGTTCGTCAACTTTCGTCAGCTTTATCTTATTATCCTTCTGGTGTCCTAAAGGGAAAAACACTAGGCAGGAATGGTTCTCTTCTTTTCAAACATGAAGTTTAAGTAAGTGACTTGCACGAAATTCACTGCGGGGCTGCTGTACCGGCCCACCCTACACGTGGACCCGTTCTCATCTCCATCCCGTCCATCTCCTGCATGTGTCTTTATCTTTCTATCTCTGTGGGTTCTTTAGTGCTTTAGGACTCCGGGTGCTTTTGGCTGGGCTGGTGATATTCGATCTTCTGTTCCAAGTCGGGAGCCTCCTGCTGAGAAACCTCTCCTCTCCCTTTAAGGCGCCGTTTGCTTCCTCCAGCTCTGACCTAGGTCTAAACCCATGCCCCTTCCTTATTTGATACCAAGGTCCTATTTTAATATCATAATCCATCAATGAGTCATCTCCTTTCACTAAAATAAGCAGGGTAGAGGGGAGCCATGTGGTTTGTCAGCGAGAGCTTGGAAGGGGGTGACAGTATTATCTCATGGCCACGCTGGGATTTGAGTTTTCTGTCCCTTGGAGGAGGGCCGGGCTCCCTGGGACTCACCCCTGGCCCAGGCGAGGGGTTACCTGGGCCCTGGGAGTGCAGGACTTTTTGTCATTGGGTTGACCTCCCTGGAGAGAGGTAAAACATCCAGCACGCAGACCAAGAGGCCTGGGAGCGCCCCCCCCACCCTGCTTCCGCTCAGGGGAGGTGAGCAGGGCCGCTTTCTGGAATCCATCCTGCATCGCTTCGCCTCACATGATGTTTCCCATCACGAGGCTCGTTGTCTGGTTGATCTCCATTAACTGCAGGAGCCGAGGCTGGCGAGAAGGTCGGGGGTCCCCAGGGAGGCCACGGTCATTCCCAGTGTAGCCACGAGGTGGCGGGTCTGGGACTTACATCAAAGATGACAAGCTTGGGGGATGCGGGGGTGAAGCCTGATTGCAAGGCCTTTGAAGACTGGGGTGGAGGGACGTTTCCCATCCTCCCTGTTCCCACTGGGCTGCCATCCTCCCTACTGGGTGCCTAAGCTGGATGTCTGCCAGGGACATCGTGGCCCCCGGAGGTACGAGCCACCTAGAGCGTGGTCCCCCTGCATCTTCCTCACTCTGGCTCCCATCCTGCCCCTTCCCTTAGGCCTCGGGGACTCGGGAACTCTCCAGAGGCTGCGTGAAGCTGGTGGCTGAGTCATGGAGGTTCTTCTTCCCAGCCCTTCCAACACACAAACACACACACACGCGCATGCACCCACACGTACACACACATACACATACACATGCATGCACACACACGCAAGCTCACACACACAAACACGCATGCAAATACAGACACATGCACACATATACATACGCACACACATGATTTTAGTCTGTGATCTTTGACATGAAAGCCCTTTGTTCAGCCCAAGACCACTCTGTCCCAGGGCTTTGTCTGGCTCTAGGCCCAGGGAATCCAGGCTTGTCTGTGGAGTGACAGGATCGCACAGATGCTAAGTCACCCAGACCAGCAGCTTCTCACCCCTCGGGTGGCTCTGGAACCAGAGTGCCGTGATCCCTTCACCCAGGGTCACGCAGAGCCGGCGTCCAGGGCTGCCTCCTAGGGTTGGGAGAGAAGCAGATCTACGTGTGGGATCAGAGTGGGTTTGGCCAGCTCTCCCTAAGGTCACTGGGGCCAGCGCGTCTTCATTCTTTTCCTCCTGGCCCCGACACCCCTGAGGAGTATAACCTGTCACATAGTTACTCCTTCACTGGTGGGGGGGTGGGGAAGGAGGGCAGGCCCCGTGAGGGTGTGTTGGACCGTCAGGGGACGGGGTGACAAGGGTGCACGTGGGGCTTGAAAACCCCCAGCCTTTGGTTCTGGTCCATCCCTGCCTGTGGCCACTATTCAGCTTTCACCTCTAGGGCATTAAGTGCATTGTTCACTAATTAATTCATTTTATTAAATACATTATCTGTTTTCTTCAACTATAGAACATAGTGGATGCTCAATGAAGAATATTCAGAAAAAAAATTTAAAAACCAAAAAAGAAAATAAGATTCCCTTATCCTAGCCCACCAGAGGCAACTTCTACACTTCCCAAGCCCTTTGGAGGCAACTTATATATTTCCTTCAAGACTTTTTTTTTTTGAAATATATGCATATATATATTAATCACTGGGACCATATGTGTATACAGTTTTTTTTTTCTCCCTTGTTTTAGAAATTAACAGCATAAGTAGTTCTCAAAACTTTTCAGATTTTAATGTGCTCCACAGGACACCATCCCCTGGAGATTCCTTAATGGGTTTAATCATGTTCCTATTGTTGAACACTTAGTTGCTTCCATTTTTTTTGGAATGATAAATAATTGTACATTATTTTTTGCCTATAACTCTATTACCTTTGGAGAAGTGCTCTGGAGGAATTACTGGGTCTAAGGAGATGCACGTCTCAAGGGCTTCTGACGTGTGTTATCAGAGTCTCCACCAGGTCCCAGGGCTCCTGCCCCTGCAGTGTAAGGGTGGAGGGGGTCAGAGTGTCTTCAGCTAAGCCAGGGGGACCAGTGTAGACAAGAGCCGGGATTCCAGCCCCAGACTGGGCATGCCTCCCTGGGCTGCCTCTGGCCGCGGCTGTTGGAACAGTCGTTCCGGCCCCAAGACTTTTGGATCGCTTTCCCTTAGGTCCGGCAGGACAACAGGTGTGTGGCCCTGGAAAGGTGTCCCTGCTTCCACCAGGGCAGAGAGTACACACCCGGAGAGACGGTGAAGGTGGACTGCAACACTTGGTGAGGCCGGGAAGGGTTCCAGGGACGCTGGGGACGGGGGGGTGGGGTGTTGCTCTGGCACTTGCTCCCCTCCCACCTGTGGTAACGTGGCTGCTCCTTTCCTTTTCTCTGTGCCTCTGTTTCTCCATCTGTCAAATGGGAAACTTTATCATCCTGTGTACTCACCCCACGGGGACACTTTCTGGACAGCAGTGTTTCCTGGGGAAGATAAGGGCCATATCCATCACTGCATGCGTGACCAAGCTATCCCAGGGCACGGGGTCGGGGGTCCTTCTCTGGCCTTGTCCTGTCCCCCAGCCCTATTGCGAGTGTGCCTGCCTGGAAAGAGACCGTCCTTCACACAACCCCGGACTCTGCTCACTCACCGTGCCTTTCTTTGGGGCAGTGCACGACTTCAGGGAAGGCCACGGGGACAGGCAGGAAGGGGCTTAGTGTCTGGGGCCTGAGGTCTGAGCTTTCCACCGCTGCCACCCCTGATGGGCTTCCTGATGTCGGCTCTGTTACTGGGCAGAGGGATGGGGCCGTAGGGCAGCCGGCAAGTCGCTGTGGGTTGACACACATTGCTGCCCACCCTCTTCTGGCAGAAGCTCACAGCTGGTCACCGTTTCCCCAGCTCAGAATTTTCCTGCTATTCTGGACGTGTGTCCCCTTAGCCTCAGAGGGGCTATCGGCCTCAGTGTCTTTTCTGTAGAGACCCTGTGGCCCCTCCCAGGTGATGTCCTGGGAGGCTGGGCTTTGGCACGTCCGGAGCAGGTGGTGACAGAGTGTCCCCGGGTCACCTCGGCCAACCAGGGCCCTTCTTTGCCTCGTGACGGGGGTGGGGGCAGCATGGCTTCCCTCTCTTCCTGGCCCCGTGCTTTAAAAATGTGTGGGTTCATGACCGCGGGGCCCTGTGAGGTCTGATCCACAGGCTGCAGACCACCCTCCCAATGCTTCCTGAGGCCTCCTGGAGGGTGGGTGGCATCCTCCCTGTCCCGAGGCCCGAGGGCCCCCCCCTCACCCCCCTCATCCTGTTCCCAGTGTCTGTCGGGACCGGAAGTGGAACTGCACGGACCATGTGTGCGATGCCTCGTGCTCCGCCCTGGGCCTGGCTCACTACCTCACCTTTGACGGGCTCAAGTACCTGTTCCCCGGGGAGTGCCAGTACGTCCTGGCACAGGTGAGAGCAGGGCTCGGGGGTGGGTGTGCTCCCAGGCCGGATGCCACCGTCTGTCGGTGGAAACAGCCCTGGGGGCTGGTTTCTACGGGAGTGATTTTCCAGCCGCTGGAGAGGCAGGACCTCGAGACTCGAGTGACTGCTGTGTTCCTCCAGCTCACCTGCACGCCTCCCAGGACGGAACAGAAGCTCATTCGTTGACTGGCCTTGGTGTGGGGCAGGCTCCCATCCGCCCCAGTCCCAGCACAATGGAATGAGAGGAAGGCTCCCTTTCCTTCTGGCAGACATGGCCTCAGTCAGAGGACCAGTGGGGAGTGGAGCCCGGGCTGGATTTCAGCCCCAGCACCCTTCCTGCCAGCATCCTTGGGCAGTGAACAGCCCACTCAGGGAAGGTTGAAATGCCCCTGGAGTTTGGTTCCCGCCCTGTGATTCTATTCTATTTTATTCTGTTCTATTCTATTCTCTCTTTTTTTTTTTTTTTGCCGCACCTCGAGGCTTGTGGGATCTTAGTTCCCCAACCAGGGATTGAACCCGGGCCCTCGGCATTGAGAGTGCAGGGTCCTAACTGTTAGACCGCCAGGGAAGTCCCCATTCCATTCCATCGCGTTCTCCACCATTTTCATTTCTAACCTCGTGCAGCTCAGAATGCGGGGGCGGTGAGGGGCTGTGGGTACAGAAGGTCCTGCTGCCCCGGCAGGCCAAGCTGCTCAGCCCCCTTTCCCGCCCACGGATTCCTGCAAGTTTCTCTTGCTGGTTGACACCGTCCAAGGAGGGCTGAGCGCTTTGTCCTCCAGGCGGCTGGGCTCTGTGCGGCTTAAACAAATGTGGTCTCTCCGTCTCCGCTCTCAGGGGCGTCAGGGGATGGGGCTCGGTGTGGGCTGGAGGGAGGACCGCAGACCCGACGGAGCCTCAGCCCCAGAGACAGAGCTGCAGGGCCCGGGAGTCAGGCAATGAGGGCAGGGGCATCAAGCATGAGCCTGCCCAGCGCGCGGGGAGCGAGCCCCCTGCCTCTGGCCCGCGCCCCAGGCTGGCCCCAGAGAGGTGGGCAGCGTGCTGGGGAGACGGGCGTGCCCCCCACGAAATGCTTTTACCCACACCCAGGAACCCTCTAGGGCTTTCCCACACATCGTCTATGGAAGCCCGTCTTTCTGTTATCTGTCTGCCTCCCAGCCTTGGTAGCAGAAGATAGGGTGATACCAGCTCTGGGGCTCCACTGCCCAGCCAGGTTCAGATCTGGGCACCCAGAAAACACGACATTTCAGTGCAACGAGAGGGGCCGGTCAGACCTACCGCCACAGCTCTTCCTGCCTAGGAGAAGCTGGCCAGGTGGGCCAGTCGGAGCCCCTCCGAGTCGTGCCCCTCGTGGGGCTGCTTTTCCTGCCCCACTGCCAGTGCCGTTGTCCCCTGATACTTTGTCCGGGGGCCCCTCCCTTTCCTTCCTTCCTCCTTTGGGAGGTGTTAAGAGGACTTAACTCTTTCTCCTTTAGAAAAATCTCAGCTGGTGACAAAGCACTTGTACCTTCGTTCCCTCTTTTAACTTTCACAATCCCATTAACCCAACACAAACCCGTTTAACCTACCAGTCCCATCAAGTTGGCGGATCCCATCTTACAGAGGGGCACATCGTGTGTGTGGAATGTATGTGTGTGTGTGAGTGTATGTGTGTGCATGCATGTGTGTTATATATGTGTGTGTGTGTGGTATGTATGTATGTATGTGTGTGTATATGAACGTGTGTCTCTGTACGTGTGTCTCTGTGTGTGTGTGTGTATGAGGGTCAGAGAGGTAAGTGACTTACTCGATATTATCCAGTAAGTGGCAGAAACAAGGCCCGGCCCTAGCTTTTCTGTGTTGGGTGTTTTTTTCCCATCCCATCACAGCAATAGCCACAATGGAAGATATTTGCCAGAAACGTGTCCGCTTTTGCCTCCTTTCTATGCAATTCCCCAGCGAGGACCAGTGCTCCCACACCCTCTGTTCCCTGCTAGGAATGGTAGCTCAGCTGGTGTTGCTGGGTCCGGCAGTCTTTGGTTACAGTTCTGGGCCAGCAATCCAGAGGGACTCCACCAGAACTTAGAGCTGCCAAGTGCCACGTGGCTGGACGGTGCTAGTTCCCCGGCTGAGGCTGGACTAACAGGCTCAGGGGGAGCTGTAGGCTGATGGGTCCACATTCCCTCTCCCTGTGTCCCTCCTTCTCTCCCTCCCACCCCTCACCCCCCCCCCCCACCTGGCTGTAGGCACCTGGTTCATAGGTGATGGCTGAGGATGACACACCTGTGAGTGTCCTCCGTCTCTCTCTGTCTCTCTCACACACACGTGGACACGGCAACCTCCTGTAACACATCCTTCAAAGGCCTGAGGTGATGGGACGCCAGTCTGCTGATCTGGGGAGGAGTAGCAGGGGTAGTGTTTCTATCCTGACACCTGTCTTTCCCCAGGATTACTGTGGCAGTAACCCTGGGACCTTCCGGATCCTGGTGGGGAACGAGGGGTGCAGCTACCCCTCCCTGAAATGCAGGAAGCGCATCACCATCCTGGTGGAAGGAGGCGAGATTGAGCTGTTTGATGGGGAGGTGAGTGTGGGCTCATCCCTCCACCCTCACGCCCCTCCGTCGGCTGATGAAGAGCACATGCCGAGTGTTTGTCCAGGACGTGTGTGGATGGAACGTCGTGCACCAGTGGAGAGATGAGGTAGCGCTGTATCCTGTGACCTCGCCTCGTCCTGTGAGGGTGGCAGCTGGCAGATGGTGACAGGTTACACGGTCCATTTTAGTGGAAGGAAGTGCAGACACACATGTGGAGAAGGGTGTGTAACCGTATCTGCACCAGCGTTCGGAGAGCCAGGGCTGACCTCCGGAGGTGATGGGAGATGGGAGGACGGGAGGACTTTTATATAGGAATACGTATATATGCACACATATATACATATATGTTATATACACACTATATATACAAATATACACACACACGAGTATACTATACATACACACATATATATTATATATCCACAGTTATATATATTATATATACAAATGCACACACATACACGTATATTATACATACAAATATATCATACACACATATACATATATATTATAGCCCACATATATTATATATACAAATGTATATGCACATATATACATGTATATTATATACCCACATATATATATATAAATATAATGTATACAAATGTATGAACACATATGTACACATACAGTATAAATGCAAATATGTTATACACAATACACACATATACGTATATATTAAATCCCACATTTATATGTATTATGTATACAATGTATACACACATATACACGTATATTATGCATACAAGTATACACACAAATACATATGTATTATATACCCACAGTTTTAGGTATTATATATATGAATGTACACACATGTACACATATATTATACATACAAATATATTACACACACACATATTATATACCCACAGTTATATGTATTATAAATACAAATGTATACACACATATATGCACATATACTATACATACAAATATACACATGTATACATAATATACAGATATATCCCATTTACATATATTATGTATACAAATATATTCATGCATATACACACATATATAGTATATATTATATACCCACATATATATTATATACAAATGTATACACACATATACACACTTGTATACATATATTATTCGCAGAAATATATACACACATATACATACATATATACACATATCTAATATATATACAAGTATATACACACTTATTATACATACAGATTATATATACACGCATATATATATTTTTTGGGAGGTGATGGTGTTTGGGGGTGTTTTACCTTCTTTTATGTTTTCCGGTTCTTCTCAGATAAAATCTTTTCTAAAGAGCTCAAAGCGCACAGACTCAGGCCCTGTGTGCTAAGAGCTCATGGAGTGGCTCTCAGAAGTCTACCCGAGAACTACCCAGGAGACCTTGTTTAAGACACCAACCGGGCTTCCCTGGTGGCGCAGTGGTTGAGGGTCCGCCTGCCGGTGCAGGGGACATGGGTTCGTGCCCCGGTTCCGGGAAGATCCCACATGCCGCGGAGTGGCTGGGCCCGTGAGCCATGGCCACTGAGCCTGCGCGTCCGGAGCCTGTGCTCCGCAACGGGAGAGGCCACAACAGTGAGAGGCCCACGTACCGCAAAAAAAAAAAAAAAAAAAAAGACACCAACCTTCGGGTCCACCCTGAGGTCCTGGCTCAGGTCTGGGTGAGGCCCAGGAACCTGCGTCTCAAGTGGCAGGGGTCCCCGGAGCACAGCTGTGCTGGTCTGGCCACATTGGTACCTGGGAGACCTGGGTCTGGGCTCACCCCTTCCCCGTATCTTTATTTTGTTCTGTGGCCTCAGCCCGCATCCTGCCTTCTGTCAAATACCCACCACTGATACCAGGAGGTGGGAGGTGAATTCTCCTCCCTTAGAGAAGATAGCTGTGGAGCAAGCAGGACCTGTTGACTTGGGTCAGCCGTGTCCATTTCAGGGACAGTTCTACTTAGGACAGACGACAGTGGTGACATAGAGTGGGAGGCTCTGCCTGTGGTGTGTCCCCAGGGAGAGGACCTTGGCGAAGGGGTGACAAGTTCTTAGCGTCAGCCTCAGTCTTATGGGTTAGATGGTCAGCCAAGTACCGTGAAACGGGGGGCGGGGAGGGCTCGGCACCGGCAGCGAGTCAGCCGAGTCAAGGGCTCAGGTCCTTTGGGGGCTGAAGTCTGGGATTCCTGCTTCCAGTGCCGAGCTTCCCTGTCTCCCTGTTCAGCTCTGACTCCTGCTGACGGCAACTCGAGTGGGAGATGGGAGGAAAGGGGAGAATCTAGTGCTCGTTTTAATAAAGGGGTAGATTTATTTTTTAATAAGCCAATAAGGGATTTTATTTTATTTAATTAATTTATTTTTTTAACGTCTTTATTGGAGTATAATTGCTTCACAATGGTGTGTTAGTTGCTGCTGTATCACAAAGTGAATCAGCTGTACGTATACATATGTCCCCATATCACCTCCCTCTTGCGTCTCCCTCCCTCCCTCCCTATCGCACCCCTCTAGGTGGTCACAAAGCACCGAGCTGATCTCCCTGTGCTATGCAGCTGCTTCCCACTAGCTATCTGTTTTACATTTGGTTGTGTGTATATGTCCATGCCACTCTCTCACTTCGTCCCAGCTTACCCTTCCCCCTCCCCGTGTCCTCAAGTCCATTCTCTACGTCTGCGTCTTTATTCCTGCCCTGCCCCTAGGTTCATCAGTACCATTTTTCTAGATTCCATATACATGCATTAGCATGTGGTATTTGTTTTTCTCTTTCTGACTTACTTCATTCTGTAGGACAGTCTCTAGGTCCATTTTAAATCGGTTGCCTAGAGGTGCTTAAAATCATCACCACATTAAAAACCTCTTTAGGGGACCACGTGTATTTAATGATCAAGTGTCCAAAAAATTCTTTTCACGACGTGATAGGTGATCTTCTGCCAGTAGGTTTCATTGTATTTTTAATCTCGTAATTATGTTTTTGCTGCCACTCCTTTATCCTAGGATTCTTGGAGAGAGGTAGGCAAGATGGACGCAGCTCTGGCCGAATGGGGCAAATGACCAGCGGCTCTGGAGGGCCGCGGGGCGGGGGAGCTGGGCCTTACACCTGAGCATCCCTGTCCTGGCCTCACACTGCCTCCTCCCTCAGGTGAGCGTGAAGAGGCCCATGAAGGATGAGACTTACTTTGAGGTGGTGGAGTCCGGTCTGTACGTCACCGTGCTGCTGGGCAAGGCCCTCTCCGTGGTCTGGGACCGCCACCTGGCTGTCTCTGTGTTCCTGAAGCAGACTTACCAGGTGGGTGGCCCTTCTCCGCTTCCTCCTCGTCCTGTCTGTTTGCATCTTCAGCTTCCTGAGCAGCAGCCCGTGGCCCCCGCCCGCCGTCTTGGGGGGAAGGGTGGGTGGTCACCTAGTGCAGCCTCCCTCCCGCTGCAAATAAGACTCAAGGGTTAGAGGTCGCCTTGGCTGTTTCCCGAGACAGGCTCCCTCTGAGAAGGATGGCGGCTTCCCGGACCCTGCAAACAGTCCCTTGACTGGCCTTGCTAGGCAAGCAGTTTATATCCACAAAGGAAGGAAAGAAAAGATTGGGCAAGAGCTATTCTTAAGGTTTCTTAACCTCAAGAGGCAAACAGTCATGCGTGCTGTTATTATACCTCTGTGGAGCATTCCGGGTGCCCCTCCCATGGGGCCACAGGCCAGCAGCGGCCGACGCTTGCCGTGAAACTGCTCATCACCTGCTTTGGGGAAAGCCTCTTGCAGTATCTGTCCAGGTTCCGATGGTTTGCTGGGACTTCATTTTCTCTAACTGGCATGAATGTGACAAGGGCTCTGTCTGCCCTGGTGGCAGGACAGACCTTCCCAGCAACTGTTCTAGGCACTGTGGACACAGCAGGGAAAGAACTATATATACATATATATATAGTTATATATAGTTATGTATATATATATATATATATATATATATGTATCTGAACTTTGTATCAGTTTCCTATTGCTGCTATAACAAATTACGACAAACTTAGTGGCTTAAAAAAGCAACACAAATAGATTATCTTCTAATTCTGGAGGTCAAAAGTATACAGTTGGTCGGCAGGACTGCATTCCTTCTGGTGGCTTGAGGGGAAAATCTGTCTTCTCGCCTTTCCTGGCTTCTGGGGCTGCCCGCATCCCTTGGCTGTGGTCCCACCCTCCATTGTCAAAGCCAACGGCCTAGCATCTTCCACTGTCTCTGCTTCTGTCATGTTGCACTCTGACTTCTGTGCTCCTTAGAAGACCCTGTGATTGCACTGAGCCCACCTAGATGATCCAGGACAGTCTTTCCCATCTCAGGATCCTTAACACAATCACACCTGCAAAGTTCCTTTCGCCATGTGTGGTAACATATTCCTGCTTCTGGGGATGAGAACGTGGATCTCTTTGCGGGCAGCATGGTTTTGTCCACAACAACCTTGGTGGAGATCATAGTCTAGTGGGGATATTGTATGTTTTAGATTGGTTGGTCTGTTGAGACCTGTCTCAAAGGGTGTGAGTGGAGTCTTTGCGGAAGGGAGGGAGGGAGCCACGTAAATATCCTGCCTTGAGAATTCAGGCAGATGGAGTAGCAAGTGCCAAGGCCCTAAGGTGGACGGTGTTTGTGTTTGGACACGGAGGCCAGGGCAGCTGGAGAGGAGGGGCTTGGGGTGACTGGTAGTTAACAAGGGC
The DNA here is from genome assembly GCF_964165515.1 of Mesoplodon bidens. NCBI lineage: Eukaryota > Metazoa > Chordata > Mammalia > Artiodactyla > Ziphiidae > Mesoplodon > Mesoplodon bidens. The sequence goes on along the minus strand of NC_138167.1, from coordinate 5,207,526 downwards.
AGGGACAGGGCAGGGGCCATGCCATGGGGGCTGTTGGGCCATGTAAAGATCTTTGTCCCTTTGTCCATGTTTCCCAGCAAAATAGAATAAGTCACATCTCTTTGTCCTGAAGCAGGGCTCCCAATTTGTTCTAAGAGCATGGCATCTTTTCTTTTCCAGGCCAAATAGCTCCAGTTTTGTCCATGGTTCTTATGTGATTGTTTCCACCCATTCGTTCATTAGTTGGTCAGGACTTGTGTCCTGCAGCCCATGATAGGTGAACATGGAATTGAGTAAGATATTATGTCAGCCCTGGTGGCATTTAGTGCTGGCCAGCCTGCTCTGAACAGGCTGCAGTTGTTTAGGTAAGGGACTCACCTGTCCACGGTCAAATAGGACTAGAACGTTCCATCCTCAGACTTCTCACACTCTCATTGGTGTAATGCTGGACCAGCTCCTCTTCTGCTCAGACCTGGGGCAGCTGATGGTCTATACTGAAGACACCAGGGCCCTGGAGGCCTAGTGGGCCATCCAAGGGACATGGGCGGGCTGCCTCTCTTTGTGAATGACCTTGGTTTCCTTAACCTTAACATGAGGTCATTGTGGAAGCCGGGAAAAGGCCTTGGCAAGGTCAAGACTTTGCTGATCACCCTGGTCTCCTTCTGCGTCTCCCTCCCTGTCCCCGCCCATCCTCCTCTTCCTCAGGCGAGCCTGCCTCCCATGCTGCCTGGAACCCTTGCTTTCCTGACTCAGAGAGTTTGCTCTGAGGTTTGCAAAGCTTATGCTCCCAACTGGTCCCCCAGGAGCAGGTGTGTGGCCTGTGTGGGAATTTTGACGGCATCCAGAACAACGACCTCACCAGCAGTAGCCTCCAAGTGGAGGAAGACCCTGTGGACTTTGGGAATTCCTGGAAAGTGAGCCCGCGGTGCGCCGACACCCAGAAAGTAGGTCGGGGTCGCGGTGCGGACCGTGGGCGGTGGGTGCTATGGCTTGTGGCGGGGGCAGAGCCTGGGGAGAGGGCCTCCTGGAGCCCTTCTGGGTTGACTCTTCCGGGTCCATCTGTGTACTCCTGCCCGGTTCCCCAGGTGCCACTGGACCCATCCCCGGCCACCTGCCACAACAACGTCGCGAAGCAGGCGATGGTGGATTCCTCCTGCAGTGTCCTCACCAGCGACATTTTCCAGGAGTGCAACAGGCTGGTGAGCACGGCGGGGCCCCTGGGGGTAGGCGCTTCTGGCTGTGGATGCTTCCAGGAGCCTCAGAAATCGTCTGCAGCTGCTCACCTCTCTTGGCTTCAGGCTGGGGAACAGAAAGAATAATTGAGGGTGTATGAGGAGACCAATGCCTGGCAGATCATTTTTCTTCTGTGCAATACATGGTTCTCTGGGCAGCCAATGCTGCTGCTCTTCCAGCCTCAGTCTTAGGGTTTGTCGCCCACAGATTATCTTGTCTCCAACATTAGAGCAGGAGTTTCCTTCTCCCACCCCCACCGTGTCTCTGGCCCCGGGCACCCTGCCGCTGCCCCCGTTCCCAGGTCTTGTCTCACGGAAAGTCTTTTCTGGTCTTCAAGCCAGATTTTGAGCCTGCATTTTATGGTTTCTTTTTGTAAGTCTTTTGTGGTTGTTTAATTTTTATTATATATTGGAATATAGTTGGTTAACAGTGCTGTGTTTTAGATGTACAGCAAAGTGATTCACTTATACATATACATGTGTCTCTTCTTTTTCAAATTCTTTTCCCATTTAGGTGATTACAGGGTATTGAGCAGAGTTCCCTGTGCTATACAGTAGGTCCTTGTTGGTTATCTATTTTATTTTATTTAAAAAAATTTTTATTGGAATATAGTTGATTTACAATGTTGTGTTAGTTTCTGCTGTACAGCAAAGTGACTCAGTTATACATATACATAGATCCACTCTTTTTTTTTTAGATTCTATTCCCATATAGGCCATTACAGACAGTTGAGTACAGTTCCCTGTGCTCTACAGCAGGTTCTTTTTGTGTCTTTATCTCACAAGGTGACAAGGAATTCCCCAAACATGTTTCAATGCAATTTTCTCTCTATCTCTGTATGAATGTATATACGCACACCTGTGTATGTGTGGGTACATGTGTGTATATGTATATGTACACACACACACGCACACACACAGCCAAGTATGCGTGTATGCTGCTCCCCGGCACCTCCCTCGTGGGAGTGACTGGTTGAACACCTGTGTCTCAGCTCTTTCTGTCCATCCAGTGATTTGTAATCCCTCAGGACCCGAAGGATACTTAGGATCCCCTGGTTTGGTGGAGACCTGAGGCACCTGAGCTGCAAGGGCGGAGACAGTGAGAGGGTCAGGGAAACAGGGGCTGTTGGGTACAGTGACTGGCTTAATGTCCGAATTCATTCTCAGCACAACTGCCCTGAAAGAGGTGGGTGTGGGGGGCACGTCTGGGGCAGCCGAAGGTCAGAGGTGGCTCCTGAGACTGAGCACAGACCGAGGGTGGGCTTCCCCTCCGGGGAGATTTAGGGTCAGAGCCCAGGAGCACCGGGCCGTCCGTGGTCCAGCACACTAGCCTGTAGCATCTCAGCGAGACAGTGTGAGTGGTCCTGATGTGTTTCCTCAGTCTCTTTGCTGAGTGGAGGCCAGGAAAGAGAGTGTGTGTGTGTGTGTGTGTGTGTGTGTGTGTGTGTGGTATTTATGTAAAACACGCAGACACCCAAGAGGGTGGGAGTGGCTTATGGGGATGGATGGATGGCTGAGCAGGTACGTGGACAGATGGACAGAAAGGAATGTTCTTTTGAAAACTTCTCAGGCACATCTCTTCTAGGAGAGGCTGGCAGGGTTGCTTTTCTCCCCTTTTCTTGCTGGACTCCACGTAAGAATGTAGGATTTCTGCCTTTTCACCCATTCCCTCCTTGGGACCATTGCCTCACATCTTTCCTTCTTCCTGGAGCCCCTGTCCCTCCTCTGACCTCTGGAACATTCACGCCCAGACCAAGAGCCAGGGTCCCCAAGTGCAGCCCAGGCCACCTGCGTCTCCCTTGCAGGTGGACCCCGAGCCATACCTGGATGTTTGCATCTATGACACCTGTTCCTGCGAGTCCGTCGGGGACTGTGCCTGCTTCTGCGACACCGTCGCTGCCTACGCCCACATGTGTGCCCAGCACGGCGAGGTGGTGGCCTGGAGGACGGCCACGTTGTGCCGTGAGTCCTGCTGTCCCTCGTGGTCCCAGACACGCCCCTCCCCCCTCACGCATCTAGACCTTGGGACCTTGGGGGGTGAGGAAGGGCACCTTGGCTGGGGAGAAGACAGAGACCCATGCGGGGGTGATGGCCGAGGCTGAAGGGGGTTAGGGCATGCATGGGCATGAGGAGGCATGGGACTGAAGACAGCGATGGGGAGGGATTCTGGGAAATGGAGAAGGGGGAGCAGTGACGAAGAGAAGAAGGTGGTCAGAGTGTCTGTGATTAGACACGATCACATTTGTCATGGCGGTCAAGCAGCTCAGACATTTATGTTGCGTCTTCCTTCCTGCATGTAAGTGGCTGATCATTTCTATAAGGAAAATGGATTCAGAACCACTAGGTTCCTGGCTCAGGGGCTCTCAAAGCCTAGACACCTCTCACGTGGGTGACTCCGTAGTTCCCCAGTACCATCATCCCCTCCTTGGGGCCGTCTGTCTGGGGTTGCCCAGGGTTGCCCGGTGCTTTAATAACGGTCCTGCCTGTTTTGGGGTCTGCACAGCCCAGAACTGCGAGGAACGGAACCTGCGGGAGAGCGGGTACCAGTGTGAGTGGCGCTACAACAGCTGTGCTCCCGCCTGTCCCGTCACGTGCCAGCACCCTGAGCCGCTGGCCTGCCCCGTGCAGTGTGTGGAGGGCTGTCACGCACACTGCCCTCCGGGTGAGGCCCTGGCCCCTGTGGGGAAGGGGTGCGGGGCTGGGACGGTCCTCAGAAAAGCTGGCTCTCTGCACTGCTTCTTCTCGGCCTCGCCTGGTGGCGCCCTGTCCCCAGCCCCACTACCCTAGGTCGTGTTTCCATGTCCTTCCACCAAAGCCAGGCCAGCTGTGGTTTTTGTCAAGCTGAGCTCCCATGCAATGCTTCTGGGGTCTATTTATGGGCGTATCATCTAGAGCAGCACTTTCTGGTAGAACTTTCTTCAGTGCTGGGAAAGTTCTATTCAAATGTGGCTCATGTGTCTGAGGAATTGAATGTTCAATTTTATTGAACGTTACTTAATGGAGACTTAAATGTAACCAGCCACACGTGGTTACTGGCTACAGTATTGGATAGCACACATCTAGAATTATCAGATATCTGCGTCGGTGGAGGAGTAAAAATACCCTTGGAGATAAGATTTGCTTTGTCCTGGGGTTTGGAGGAGGCGAGGTGGGGGAAGGAACACCCCCTCCTAATTTTTCAGAAAGAAGGATGCTCCCTAAGCGGTGAGGGGACCCTTGGGGGAGGCAGGCAGAGCTGGGACAGGCCTTTTAGTGCAAGGAGAGTCTTCCTTGTGGGAAAGGTGGGAACTTTGGCTCCTAACGAGAGGCTTCTCATGCAGGGAAAATCTTGGATGAGCTTTTGCAGACCTGCGTCAAACCTGAAGACTGCCCTGTATGCGAGGTGGCCGGCCGGCGCTTAGCCCCTGGGAAGAAAATCACCTTGAACCCCGGGGACCCTGAGCACTGCCAGATTTGGTAAAACAGTCCCCCTGGTTGTCCGAAGTGATGGGTCTTACTGTCTAACCTGGAGTCCTGCCCAGAAGTGTCGGTTTGGGGAAGAATGTCCCGTTCTTACTTACTTTGCTTCTCTGTCTTTGAGGACAGGCTATATTTCTTTTCCAGGAAATACCTCTCAGGAGATTTAGGTTTTCTACCTCTTCTTGCTGAAGGAAGGACGTGGTCTCTTCTTATCCTAGATGACTAGAGGTGGCATCTAGTCTGGGGACAGGCATCTATGGAAGCCAGATTTCTTTTTTAATGGAGGTAGGGATGCAGGGGAAGAAGAGAGGTGGAGCCCCTAACTCTGCAGTGGGGCACAGATACCTCGGGCCATAGCCAAGGTCCCAGGATGCGGCTCTTGTAGCTGGGAGTCACGGGTCACTGCCCCCTGGCTCCCACCGGGGTTGAAGGAGAAGGTTCTAGCCTGGGTCTCTGCCACAGGCAGCTTGATTTCTCCTGTGGTCTGGCAGAGGCTGCCACTTTCCAGGACACTGGTGAAAGAGAGAAGTGACCAGGGGATTGGAAATTTGGCCTGGCGGGGTGAGAATTTGTGTGGGGGGCTTGGGGCTGGGTGTGGAGCATAGTTAGACCCTGGCACATGATGGGTGTAAACGGTGGGTCCATTGCAAGAAAGAATGAGTGAGTCACTGTCTTTGTCTAACATCCTGGAGACCCCCGTATACCACTCCCAATACTTTATTCTGCCAGATAAAGCTGGGATTTTGAATCTTTATTCATCTCTCTGAAATGATTTTACTCCAGTTTTCCTCTCTTCCTTAAGGCCCAACATGTTAACATAGTACAGAATTCATGCAGCTTAAATTCTGTTGTAATAACTACTGAAAAGCATTCTTTTTTTTGTTGCCATATGCGGGCCTCTCACTGTTGTGGCCTCTCCCGTTGTGGAGCACAGGCTCCGGATGCGCAGGCTCAGCGGCCATGGCTCACGGGCCCAGCCACTCCGCGGCACATGAGATCTTCCTGGACTGGGGCACGAACCCATGTCCCCTGCATCGGCAGGCGGACTCTCAACCACTGCGCCACCAGGGAAGCCCAAGCATTTATCTTTGATAGAACATTTATAAGTTCTGGTCAGCATCAATATTTTAGAGCACTATTTGTCTTTGGAGATATTTGGGAGAAGGCTTGGATTATAATTAAATATTTATGTTGCTAGAGACATAGGTTGAAAATAAACCTACTTTGAATGGCTGTGTGGATTGCTAAGAAAGAAGAAAGATTCTTTTTCAGGTCCTAGGGTGGGTGAAAGCTTTGGCTTTCAAGGGGATCAAAACTCAAGGAAGGGCTTCCCTGGTGGCTCAGTGGTTGAGAGTCCGCCTGCCAATGCAGGGAACACGGGTCCCTGCCCCGGTCCGGGAAGATCCCACATGCCGCAGAGTGGCTGGGCCCGTGAGCCATGGCCGCTGAGCCTGTGCGTCCGGAGCCTATGCTCCGCCACGGGAGAGGCCACAACGGTGAGAGACCCGCGTATCGCAAAAAAAAAAACAGCTCAAGGGAAGTGTGTGTGTGTGTGTGTGTGTGGGGGCTGCTTGGGGACTATGTTAAACACGGTGTCTCTCTCGAGTGGGGAGTGTTCCTTGGGGGCTCGGGTTCAGTGGGCTGGGAAGTGCCCAGAGGTTCTTCCTGAACCATTTCTGTCTCTCCTCTCTTGTAGTCACTGTGATGGTGTCAGCCTCACCTGTGAAGCCTGCCGGGAACCGGGAGGCCTGGTGGTGCCCCCCACAGAAGGCCCGGTCGACCTCACCACCCCGTACGTGGAGGACACGCCGGAGCCGCCCCTGCACGACTTCTTCTGCAGCAAACTCCTGGACCTGGTCTTCCTGCTGGACGGCTCCTCCAAGCTGTCCGAGGCCGACTTCGAGACGCTGAAGGCGTTCGTGGTGGGTGTGATGGAGCGTCTGCACATCTCCCAGAAGCGCATCCGCGTGGCCGTGGTGGAGTACCATGACGGCTCCCACGCCTACATCGCACTGCAGGACCGGAAGCGGCCGTCGGAGCTGCGGCGCATCGCCGGGCAGGTGAAGTACGCGGGCAGTGAGGTGGCCTCCACCAGCGAGGTCTTGAAGTACACGCTCTTCCAGATTTTCAGCAAGGTGGACCGGCCTGAGGCCTCCCGCGTGGCCCTGCTGCTCACGGCCAGCCAGGAGCCCCCCAGGCTGGCCCGGAACTTGGTCCGCTACGTCCAGGGCCTGAAGAAGAAGAAGGTCGTCATGGTCCCCGTGGGCATCGGGCCCCACGCCAGCCTCAGGCAGATCCGCCTCATCGAGAAGCAGGCCCCCGAGAACAAAGCCTTTGTGCTCAGTGGCGTGGACGAGCTGGAGCAGCGGAGGGACGAGATCATCAGCTACTTCTGCGACCTCGCCCCCGAAGCGCCTGCCCTCACGCAGCAGCCGCTCATGGCCCAGGTCCCCACGGCGCCGGAGCCCCCAGGGACTTCGACGCTGCCACCCAGGAGGAGGAGCTCCGTGGTCCTGGATGTGGCATTCCTCCTGGAAGGGTCGGACAGCGTGGGTGAGGCCAACTTCAACAGGAGCACAGAGTTCTTGGAGGAAGTGATCCGGCAGATGGACGTGGGCCGGGACGGTGTCCATGTCTCGGTGCTGCAGTACTCATACGTGGTGACCGTGGAGCACTCCTTCAGAGAGGAGCAGTCCAAGGAGGAGGTCCTGCGGCGGCTGCGGGAGATCCGCTACCGGGGTGGCAACCAGACCAACACCGGGCTGGCCCTGCAGTACCTGTCGGAGCACAGCTTCTCGGCCAGCCAGGGGGACCGGGGGCAGGCGCCCAACCTGGTCTACATGGTCACGGGAAGCCCGGCCTCAGACGAGATCAGGCGGATGCCCGGAGACATCCAGGTGGTGCCCATCGGAGTGGGGCCTCGCGTGGACGTGCCGGAACTGGAGAAGATCGGCTGGCCCCAGGCCCCCATCTTCATCAAGGACTTCGAGACGCTCCCCCGAGAGGCTCCTGACCTGGTGCTGCAGAGATGCTGCTCCGGAGAGGGGCTGCATCTCCCCACCCCGGCCCCCATCCCAGGTATGCGGGCGCCTTGCATGGGGGCGAGGACTTGGGGGCACTGTGGGCGGCCTTGGTGGAGACGCGGTTCGCAGGTTCAGATCTGGCTTCCCTGCTCTGTGCCTTTGGTGAGACCCCTGCCTTCAGAGTGTCTGTGTTTCCTCACCTCCCGGGCAGGGAGCAGCACCTGTGATCTTTTTTGGGGGGAAGGATCTTTTCTTATTGTCTGAGTTTGAAAATGCAAAGGTAATGCAAGCTTATTATTAAGATTTAAGCAAAACCAGGATATGGAGTAAAAAAAATACAAGTCCTACTTTACCATATAGCCTCATCCCCACCCAATTCCACTCCCTGCCTTGGAGGTAACCTGTTAAATTTGGCGACTATCAGCTTTTTTACCACACTGGGTGGATAAAATTTTTCTCAGCACCTGACATTCTTCGGGGCAAGGCCAGGAAGTCCAGTAGATTCTGGAGCCGGGCTGCCTTAGTTTGAATCTCACCTCTGGTGCCTACGAGCTGGGTAATTTTTGCAACTATTTTGGTAATAATTTTGGGGTAATTTTGGGCAAGTACCTCTGTGTCCGTCAGTCTCCTCATCTGTAAAATGGTGGTGACAGGAGTACTTGTAATACGCTTAGAGCAGTACCCAGTACTTAGCAAGTGCTCAAAAATGACTTAACTCCACTGCTGTTATTATTACCTCTTAACTGATACTAACGATGCATCACTTCCTAGCTCTTTAACATCTTTACTTGGTGTGGCTGGGACCACCCCAGAGTCACTGGTCTTCTTTTACGGTCTCTTGATCCCCATACTCGCTTTCCGTGCCTTTTTTTTTTTTTTTTTTTTTTTTGCGGAGCGTGGGTCTCTCACTGTTGTGGCCTCTCCCGTGGTGGAGCACAGGCTCCGGACGCGCAGGCTCAGCGGCCATGGCTCACGGGCCCAGCCGCTGCGCAGCATGTGGGATCTTCCTGGACCAGGGCACGAACCCGTGTCCCCCGCATCGGCAGGCGGACTCTCAACCACTGCCCCACTAGGGAAGCCCTGTGCCTTTTTTTCTTTGTTTTTGTTTTCATCAGAGCCACAGATTTATCTGAATTCTCATGCTATTTCAGTAATAGCATCATCAAATCTCAGAATGGTGTTTGGGCCAGAGTTTGTTTCCTCACTGCGATTGTGACACTGTCCCCAAACATTAACATGAGCTTTAGGCATTTTTAATCGGTTCACCTTCTAGCTCCTTGCGTGCCCCGTGGGACCTGAGGACGCACAAGCCCACCTTCCAGGGATGTGCTGCTCCGTTTCCTTTTGTCACCTGCCTGTTTTCTGCTCCAGTATTTCACTCAGTTCTAGAAGAGTTGCAGCCCCCGAAATGGAGGGAGAGGATGCCTCTTGCTTCCATCTGTAGCATTTAAACTGCCTTTGGGTGGAGTTGGAGTCTCCCCAGTGCCTCCAAACCCGGGGACTCACGGCCCCCTTCCCTGCTGCCTGGCGCCAGCTGCCGAGGTGCAGAGCTGGGGGACACGCCTCCCCTTTGTGGCACCGCGTGGTCGGCGGCGCCCTGCTCACCCACTGAGTGTGCGTCTGCTGCAGGGGCCTGGTGCCGGTCCCCCACAGCCCTGGTTGCTCCCCTCTGCTCTCCTTGCAGACTGCAGCCAGCCCGTGGATGTGGTCCTCCTCCTGGACGGCTCCTCCAGCTTTCCAGCTTCTTACTTTGACGAAATGAAGAATTTTGCCAAGGCTTTCATCTCAAAAGCCAATATAGGTGAGTGAGGGGCCCGAAGGGGCGCTTTCAGGGGCTCTTCCTGATTCAAACTGTGGCTTCTGTGCTTCCTCTCCTGTCAGGCCCTCAGCTCACCCACGTGTCGGTGCTCCAGTATGGAAACATCACCACCGTCGACGTGCCGTGGACCGTGCCCCTGGAGAAAACCCACTTACTGAGCCTCGTGGACCACATGCAGCAGGAGGGAGGCCCCAGCCAAATCGGTAACGCACTGGCAGGCTGGGGTGCAGGGGCCGCGTCTGGCCCCAGTTCCTGGCATAAGTGACCGGTTAACCCCGGCCGGCCCCTTGGCTCCTGGGCCTTAGTTTTCTTCCCTGTAAACCAAGGGCCAAGGAGCTCTTCCCGATCTCACTTGTGTGTGAGACTCTCTGAGTCTCTGAGTTACTCCATTTCGATGACCTAAGGCTGCCCCTGGAGACAGGATGCTCAGCCGGCCTCACACCCACCTTCCCCGCATCAGGACTGACTGTGTGGCCCGTTCTCTATTCCAGGGGACGCATTGGGCTTTGCGGTGCGCTATGTCACATCCCAAATCCACGGTGCCAGGCCTGAAGCCTCGAAGGCAGTGGTCATCCTGGTCATGGGCACTTCCATGGACTCAGTGGATGCGGCTGCCGCTGCCGCCAGATCCAACCGTAAGTGTCGGGGGTGCAGTCCTGCGCCCGCAAACTGCTAGTGGGTTCAGAGAGGGTGGCGGTTACTTTCCAATGTCCTGGCTGATTTTGAAAACTTAATACCCACATGGGGCCTGGTTTCAAACAGCGGGAAATTGCCCAATCCCTGTGTTATTTGGAAACCAAGCAGTAATAAATGTGTGTTTATCCTTCATTTGTCTGCATGCTTTCAACTGTAACTTTTTTTTTATAAATGTATTTTATTTATTTACTTATTTATTTATGGCTGCGTTGGGTCTTCGTTGCTGCACACGGGCTTTCTCTAGTTGTGGCGAGCGGGGGCTAGTCTTCGTTGCGTGCGTGGGCTTCTCACTGCGGTGGCTTTTCTTGTTGCAGAGCACGGGCTCTAGGCGCGCGGGCTTCAGTAGTTGTGACACGCAGGCTCAGTAGTTGTGGCTCGAAGGCTCTAGACCGCAGGCTCAGTAGCTGTGGCGCACGGGCTTAGTTGCTCTGCGGCATGTGGGATCTTCCCGGGCCAGGGATCAAACCCGTGTCCCCTGCATTGGCAGGTGGATTCTTAACCACTGTGCCACCAGGGAAGACCTTGACTGTAACTTTTAACTTCTCCAAATATTCCCTCTGTGTTCAGGGCTGAGTCATACCCCCGCGCCTGTGGTGTCCTTAGCCTCTCTCCACTCTGAGGCTGGAGTGATTCATTTTGGGGCTTTGAGAGCCATCGGAGACCTTCCTGTATTCTGAGCCCCTGTCCAGTACCAGCCTAAAGGGCTCGGGGGGGCAGGATGGACAGGAGACCAAGGCTGCTGCTTTAGGAAGGGGACGGATGCAGGTGTGCTTGAGCCTCGGTGCCTTATGAGAGCTTGTGCTGTGAGCAGCAACAGCACGTGAGCCGGGGCAGGCAGTGTCGCACTGGTGGGGGGCTGGGTGAGTGGGATGACATGACATGACACCTTCCCGTGCCCCCTGGAGAGTGGCTCATCTTTCAAAACCCCACTATGTCTTTCCTCTGGTGTCTTCCCGAGAGTTATTCACTCCCTTTTCTGTACCATTGGAACTACTCAAAATGTGCAAACCACATTGTTTTTATGTTATATATCTGTTTCTTGCATAAACTAGGGATTCTTTGAAGGCATGGGCAAAATCTTGCTTATTTTTGTATCGTCTATGCATGATGCACAAAATAGGTGGCCATTTAACGTTTGTTAAATGAATGAATGTGACCTACTGATGAAACCTATTATTTTATGGAAAAGGACCCTGAAAGGGAAAGGATGTACGTTGGGGTGATACAACCAGCTTAGAAAAGCTGAAAAGCTGCTAGCAGAAAATCAGCTCTAGTCTTAAGCAAACTGCAAATACCTAGAACTTTCTGGGGAACTAATTGAGGTAATTTTATGATGGAGACTTTTCTCCTTTAGTATCAAGAATCCAAAGAAAGACTTTCATCGAGAAAGGAAGCAGCTGTGGTCTGGAGGAAACAGACATGATCCAGGGCGCATCACTGAACCATTCAAAGCCTGTTTCTCACCTATAGACGCACGTACCCCAGGCTAAGCCCTGTGACTGACATTTTCTCTTCTCTTCTTACACTCACCTCCTGGGTGGTCTCATTCTGTGTCATTCATCTAGATACATTTATGCATGATTGACTTAAGAATTCCTATCTCCAGTCTGCATTAGGAATTAGAACATCTCCACCTAGATGTTCTAACAAGCAACTCAGCATAAACTGAATTACTGACTTTCACATCCAAATCTCCTCTTCTTTTTTTTTTTTTTGTGGTACACGGGCCTCTCACTGTTGTGGCCTCTCCCATTGCGGAGCACAGGCTCCGGACGCGCACGCTAGGCTCAGTGGCCATGGCTCACAGGCCCAGCCGCTCCGCGGCATGTGGGATCTTCCTGGACCGGGGCACAAACCCGTGTCCCCTGCATCGGCAGGCGGACTCTTAACCACTGCGCCACCAGGGAAGCCCAAATCTCCTCTTCTTACAGTCTTTCCCATCTTAGAAAAATGGCAGTTCCATCCTTCCAGTTGCTCAGGTCAAAAGCCTCAGCATCCTTAATTCCTCTTTTTCTCTCCTACGTCCATCCAATCCATCAACAAACTATAGTGCCGTCTTCAAAATACCCTGAGAGTGCCACCATGGCCTATCACCTACATACCACCTCCACCACTGTCTCCTACTTCAAGCCCCCATCATCTCTCACCTGGATTACTGTAATAGCTTTCTACCTGGAACAGCTTTCTACCAGCTTCCATCCTTGCCCCCTGGAGTTCATAATCAGCAGAGCAGCCGCAGTGACCCTTTAAACACTGAAGTCAGCTTTACCCATGTCACTTCTCTGCTCTCAAGTCTCGGCTGGCCCCCATTTCATTCAGAGAACATGTTTAGTCCTTCCCGTGGCCTCTGAAGCTCTGCACGATCTGTGTCCCTCTCCTGCTTTCTCTGCTCCAGCCTCCCTGGACTATGCAGTCAATTTTCTGCCCCAGGGCCTTTGCACTCACTGTCTCTGTGCTCGGGATGTCCTCTTGGCTCCTTCTGTCCTTCATCTTTTCACTGCACACATCTCCAACCATCCTGTATGAAACAATAACCCTCACCCCTACCCTTGTAACGCTTATCCTCCTTACCCCATTTTGGTTTTTTCCTAAGCACTTATCCAGGTCTGAAATACTAGATGTTTACTTACTTGTGTGTGTGCTGTCTGTCTCTCCGCAGTGTAAGCTCCATGAGGTCAGGACTTGATCTGCTTGGTTTACAGCATCCTCACTGCTTAGAACAGTACCTGACACAGAGTAGGAGCTCACTGACGTTTGTTGATTGACTGAATGCCCTCCTCACAGGGTCGGTGTGAGTGGCCAGTTTGGAAAACATGAGGCTCCATGCACACGCTGGGTGTAGCTTCAGGCCAGCGCATGTTGAGCCCACCTGACCAAAGGTTGACACACACCCTTTCTTGCTCCTCTGTAACCCTAGGAGTGGCAGTGTTCCCCATCGGAATTGGAGATGGGTATGACTTGGCCCAGCTGAGGATCTTGGCGGGCCCAGGGGCCAGCTCCAACGTAGTGCAGCTCCAGCGGATCGAAGACCTTCCCACCATGGTCGCCCTGGGCAATTCCTTCCTCCACAAGCTGTGCTCTGGTGAGTCTTGGGTTGTTTTTCTTATCCCCCTCAAAACAGAAACAAAAGCAACCAAACCCATCTAGAGACTCAAAGGTTCACATATACAAGATTTGGCCTTGAAGTAAGTTTGTTTTATAGGCCGGGACCTGTAAGTTTCTACTCGTGGAAGGTCGTAAGGCAAACCTCCAAGGGGTTACCAGAAAGTTCTCTGTGTATAGACCTCCTTCCATCCTTACTGTCCATGCTAACTTGAGCACAGGGCTCTTGGACAAAGAAATGGAAGACAGAGGCAGGGAACGCCAACATCCTTAGATCATGGACCTCTTCCCCATGCCCTGCACTCACCGTCAGCATGGGTATAAAGGGCTTTAGAAAAGCAACAGGGATTTATCGTATAGCACGAGGAATTACATCCAATATCTTGTAATAATCTATAATGGAAGATAATCTGAAAAAAAATAACAGTCCCTTTGCTGTACACCTGAAACTAACACAATATTGTAAATCAACTATACTTCAATAAAATACGAAACTGAAAAGGTTAAAAAAAAAGAAATTACAATAACATAGAACATAACATCAAACTACCATAGTTTAAGTTGATTTAAGGTTAGAAACTTTTTATTTTTTTACCATACATGCTTTTTTTAAAACCTGGTTTTATATATTTTCCTAATGTAATTAGCTGTGAGTCTAAAACCTACTACAGAGTTATTGCCCTTTCTTGCTAGATGATAGCTCTCTGGGTAGGAATCTTGATCTCTTTTAAGTTTTCAGCCTCTTGCTGCATTTTCCTCCTCTCACTAGGCACTGATCTATATACAAAAGAGGACAAGGAGATATTGATTGTGGTTGTTGCCATATTATCACTGTTGTGTCACTGTAATGACTACTAACCACAAAGCACCACGGAAGGATGTCCTCCTAATCTCCTGTACCTGCATCCTCACTGCTAAACCCACGCACGTTCTTTTCAGAGTTAATCCAGCTTCAAGGACCAGCCAGGTAGCCGAGTGAATGGCTCGGAATTTCTGGATGGTGGGTGGGAACAGAGACCTTGCTTGTGTCTGTTTCAGGGTTCATCAGTGTTTGCATGGATGAGGACGGGAATGAGAGGAGGGTACGTTCATTTCCGTTGACTTTGAAGGAAAGATCAGGAATGTATATTTGGGACCCTCGTTCCCCTGGTGAACTTTTCCTCCTTTGGTCTGGGTCCAGTTCTCCCTCTTACCATTATAGCCTTTTTTTTTTTTTTTTTTTAATTTTGGTTGTGGTTGGGGTGGATCCACCTGTAAATCCTATGTTCTGTATCCTGTCTCCTTGCCATTTAGGCCCAAGGCCTAGTTAGTCTCTATGTTTTCCAAGGGGGTCAGTTGCCTGGTGGATGTTGAAGTGCCTCATTCCATTCCCTGCCTGAACCTGGTTCTTTCTCTGCAGCCCGGGGACATCTGGACCTTGCCGGATCGGTGCCACACGGTGACCTGCCTGCCAGATGGCCAGACCTTGCTGAATAGTCACCGGGTCAACTGTGACCAGCAGCTGCAGCCTTCCTGCCCCAACAGCCAGTCCCCGATCAGGGTGGAAGAGGCCTGTGGCTGCCGCTGGACCTGCCCCTGTGAGTTCTCTGCTTCTCCAGCTTGGACGGTGTTCAAGGCGCAGTGCTTTTCGCTTGGCCGTGCAGAGAGGTAGACCAGAAGCCCGTTTCCCCCTGCACCCACGTTCCCTCCCTCTCGTGACCTCGGGACGTGTTTCCGTTCAGCCCCAGGGCTCCCTGTTCCCTTCCTGTGCCTTTTGGAGGGCACTTCCCCAGATAATGCATAGCCAGAAGGAAGAATTGATTTTCTGAGGTCAGTGCTCAGCTTGGCTGTTGACGAGTCACCCTTAGGGGGTCTAGGCAGTGCAGGTACAGCGGTGAGAGAGAAGACCCCAGGAAGCTCCCGCATCATACCTGTAGGTGTTTGAGCGTTGGATGCAGGGTGTACCATCACGGTGGCCTGGTTTAAGAGGGGGACATAGTCAATGCCATCGCATGCAGACCTATGGGGAGCATTCATCTGTCTCATGGTTGGGAGAAATGTTTGCTTATGGCGATCCCTGCTCAGCAGTGGGTGGATCAAGATGATTATGATGAACAGACACAACTTGTGGGCTGAAGTCAAAACTGTATCTTGTATCTCACTCTCCCTTTAGAATTTATTGAGTGGGATAAATTTCCTTTTTGCCTGGATGAGAACTCTACCAGACCTCATATCGTTTCTGTTTATTTATAAAGAGTTCTGTGGTTGCTTTAAGTCGTCAAACACAGTCTTAATTTGGTAATTAGATGCCCACTCTCGGGTAATAATCAAGACTTGGAACTTGAGTTAGAGTTGAAACACCTCCCTAATCCCTGTGTGGGCTCCTGGCCTCTGGGAAAGGGGTGTAGTCAGCCTCCCTCCAGCTTGGAGTCTGGAGAGGGAGGAGCTGGAAGTGGCTTCTCAAAGTTCTTATGTGACTGGTGGTTCTGTGCGGGGCCCTGCACTCACTGGCCTGGCAGGTGTTGAAGGCAGCAGCTTTTTCTTACCAGCTCTCAGGAGTGGTCCTTTGATATCAGCTGCATATTCTATATTCTTTCGCTGTCTGCTGCTTCACCCTGCCATCCTTCTGGGTTTTTTGTTTTGTTTTGTTAGTTTTTTTGGTTTATTCATTTGTTTGTTTTTGCATCCAACCCCTCATAGGCCCTCTTTCTCTCTCTCTTTTGACGTCCTCCTTACTGTGTAGCAGAAGTTCTCTTAGGATCCCCCCCTTTTTTTTTTTTTTTTGCGGTACGCAGGCCTCTCACTGTTGCGGCCCCTCCCGTTGCGGAGCACAGGCTCCGGACGCACAGGCTCAGCGGCCATGGCTCACGGGCCCAGCCGCTCCGCGGCACGTGGGATCTTCCCGGACCGGGGCACGAACCCGTGTCCCCTGCATCGGCAGGCGGACTCTCAACCACTGCGCCACCAGGGAAGCCCAGGATCACTTTTAGAACAACCCTGGGCCACCAGTCCTCTATAGACCCTACACAGAATACACGTAATGTAGTTTCAGAACTGCTAACCAATACCTTTATGAAAAACAAATCTACTAACTAGAGTACACATTTGTGCACAATTCTTTTTGTCTTCAGCCTTTGGGTATATAGTAAATTTTTCCCCAAAGTTATTTAGGCTGGTTTCCCCCCTCCCTTCTGTGTACTTACGTTATTCTTTTCATTGTATCTGTTTGTGTTCCATTTTGAATTCTCCTTACTGCCATCCGAGCTGATTCTCTTTGTTTTCTGTATGTGAAGCATTCACATGGTTTTCAGTGTCAGAAGTCTATGGAAAGCTGTACTCGCAAGTCTCCCTATCAGTCCAGAGAGCGCAGAGGAGATAGGAGAGGAAGTCTGGACAGGTCACGTCCATACTTTGCTCTCTCCGTCCAGGCGTCTGCACTGGCAGCTCTACTCGGCACATCGTGACCTTTGATGGACAGCACTTCCGGCTGACTGGCAACTGCTCGTACGTCTTATTTCACAACAAGGAGCAAGACCTGGAGGTGCTGCTCCATAACGATGCCTGCAGCGCCGGGGCAAGGCAGGCCTGCATGAAGTCCATCGAGCTGAAACATAACGGTGTCTCGGTTGAGCTCCGCAGCAACATGGAGGTAGGAGGTGCTTTCTGTGGGTCCCGTAATGTGGCAGCGGCAGCCCCTTGGGGAGGCCACATGGACCCGGTGGCGGTTGGTTTTAGCTGGTGCTCCTGCTGGGGACTCGGCCTCCTGCCCTGTGAGCAGAGCGCCACCTTTGTAGGAGGGGCTCATTGCTATCTTCCTCGTGGTGTAATTTCATGTCGTTTTGGGTCCAGATTTGGAAGAAAGGGTCCATTTTCGATAGCATGACTTTGTGAATGCAGTGCCAGTTTCTGGCCCTGGTAGAAGAATGGGGGTGACACCAGGCTGTTTGCCCAGGAGGCATTATGTGCCCTGTACCCAGGGCCTGTGAACCTTCCAAAGGAAAATAGTTAGGGCCTATGAAAGTATTCTGGGCCCAAACAAAATGTGTGGACCCAAGATTCAAAAAGAAAACTGCCAAACTGATAAAAAATAAATGTTTGATTCGATGTTTACAAGAGGTTGCTTTATGCCAGCTTCTTTACACGTTCATTTAGAAATCGTAAATATTTCATTACGTGAAAGCAGCTTATGGGTTAGATGTTCTCCTCTTGCAAGAATTCTTGAACGTGCACAGTGATTGCTGAAAAATCACAGCTTGTCATATATTAAATGAGTAGCTCATAGGCAAAAATACAAAAATCAAAAGGATAAAAAGCCTTCTAAAATTTTTACAGCAAAAATTACATTCATTGTGGGATGTGAGTATATTTTAATAGGTTTGATAAGATATATTGTGGGGCCTCCAAAGAGCTAGTCAATCAAATCAAATCAAATCTTAAAGTAGTCCTATGAGATGCTCCTGGAGATAGGGCACTGACCAGTTGGCGAATAAACAACTTCCCCAGCTTTTCTTGAGGCGTCATCTTCCCTGTCGAGTGACTCAAGTTTCCTCTTAATCCCTGGGCTTTCGGGTTCCAGATGCATGGCCGTCTGTTCAGTGTTACAAGAGTCCACTCTTTTGCCAAGCTCTGCAAAGCTCCTTTGTCTTTGAAGAGCTGCTGGCAAATGTCCGGGTTTGTGGATAACAGTGGACTTGAGTGGGGTGAATGTGTAGGAACTGTCAGGAACTTTGGAAAGTGGCTAAGAGTGAAACCCTAGGATTCCTTGTTGCCCTGACTACTGATGGGTGGTTTTCTTCTTTGGGCAGGTGGTGGTGAATGGGAAGCTGGTCTCTGCCCCTTACGTGGGTGGGGACATGGAGGTCAGTGTCTATGGTGCCATTATGTATGAGGTCAGACTCAACCATCTGGGCCACATCCTCACCTTCACCCCACAAAACAACGAGTTCCAGCTGCACTTGAACCCCAAGACCTTTGCCTCAAAGATGTACGGTCTCTGTGGTAAGAATATCTTCTGACTCTCCTCCCTGACGTAAACCCTCCTTGCTTTGTCCTCAGGGCCCTTGGCCACTGCTATTTCTGGGTCCAGTAGTAAGGTTCAGACGCTGGCGGTGATGGAGAATGGCCAGGTCTCCGGCCTCAAGGGGTTGGCCCCCTGGGCTCCTAACCATGTCTTTCCTTGCTTGTCTAGGCACCTGTGATGAGAATGGGGCCAATGACTTCATGCTGAGGGACGGCACAGTCACCTCAGACTGGAAGACGCTGGTCCAGGAGTGGACGGTGCAGCAGCCGGGGCAGATATGCCTGCTGGGTCCCGAGGAGCCATGTCCCGTCTCCAGGGGCTCCCACTGCCAGGTCCTCCTCTCGGAGCTGTTTGACGAGTGCCACGCAGTCCTTGACCCGGCCACATTTCACGCCATCTGCCAGCAGGACAGTTGCCACCAGGAGCAAGTGTGTGAGGCCATTGCCTCTTATGCCCACCTCTGTCGGACCAAGGGGGTGTGTGTTGACTGGAGGACCCCCGATTTCTGTGGTGAGTCTCCTTAGGCACCCCCAAATGCTGTGAAGACCAACGAATGGGGGACCTGCTCAGCCTCTCGGGGCCTCACGTTCTTTATCTGGGCAACAAAGATCAAAATCTCTGGATTTCCTGTTTCCTAGGATTCCATTCAGGATCAAATAAGATGGTAGATGTATAAGTAATTTGAACATAGAATTTCTATGTAATGAATTTCTATGTAAATGAAAGTGTGGTCCTTTCTAGCAGTGGTTCTGCAGTTCATACAAATGTGATTTTAATGTATTAGACACATCCAGGCAACAGCAAAGTACAGACTAAGCAGTCACCTTGAATTTGGAATTGCACCAAGCATTAGCAAAGGCTCACAGAGCAGCCCATGCCTGAACAGGATTTTGAAGTGTGAGTGGACTTTTGCCATTTGAATACCAAGAAGGCTTCTTCATTACAAACACCACAGGACTGCTAGTGTAGACACCTCCCAAGGTCAGCTTCCTTACTTGGACTTGGCATGTATTTAATATTTAACAGGTCAGGGATACCAAAATGAATCAGACATGGCTCCTGCTCTCAGGGGGTGCTGGAGTGATAAGAACACTGAACTTCAACATCCTCAGTTTCTAATGTAATCCCTGACCTTTTTTGTGAGGGAAATCGATGTGTACAAGCATCTCAGAGTCCCCGAGTTTATTATTATAATGCTGTCACAACTTTTAACTGGGGCTGGAGGACTTGGGCATCCTAGCCCCAGCTCAGCTGGTCATCAGCTATTTCCTTAGTCTTTCTGGGCCTCAGTTTCTGCATCTTGGAATGAGATAGTTGGACTAGATAACCCCCAGGTGTCTTTGGGGCTCTGGTTTTCCAAGCCCCCGTGGATGACACAGTCTGCTTTCAACCTACCTGCAGATTAAGGGGAAAATGTTAGTTTCTGAGTTACCGATCACACCTTCTCTGCTTATTAATTTGTCTACTTCCAGGCAATTTGTCGTGCATTTATAGGAAAGTCTTTGGTGCTCTAAATGCTTGGAAACCTTCTCTACCACCTGCCTTGGCACCGTGAAAATGGGAGGAAGGGGTTGAGCAGGACCAGAGTGGGAGAAGTGGATCACTTTGTAGCTTTTCTCCCAGGGCAGCCCTCCATAGCTGTGGATTCCTTATTTAAGTTTAAGAGAATTTTCGAAGCATTAAACATATGTGTATACAAAGAAAAGAACCATAGAACTTCCTAAGGATACACAGGTTCACATCGTCAGTTGGGATTAAATTTGGCTACAAGTAGGAGAGAAGTAAAATTCTGTGTCACACAGCTGATCAGAGGGAAGCAGTCCCAGCTCTTTCTGGGTCTCGAAGTGGATTCGAGTTCTTTGCTCCGTCCTCAGTTGGGTGTGCTTTTTCCTCACGGTTTAAGATGGAGCTCTGGCCATCACATCCAGGTTCCAAGTGGAGGGATGAGGGGAAGGAAGGAAAAGGGCCAGAGACGCAGCTGTCTTTTCAAAAAATGATTCTTAGAAACTGCTGTTAAGAGTCTTCACTTGCTCTTACAGTTTATTGGTCAGAACGTAATCACATGACTGCACTTAGTTGCAAGGGAGGTTGGGAAATGTAGTCTTTATTCTGGGTGGCCACGTGCCCGGCTTGAAGGTCTATTTCTATGGAAGATGGAGAGAATGAAAATTGGTGGAAACTAGCAGTTTCTGACCCAGCAAGTTTGTCAGATGATCAACTGCCTTGAAGCTGAACCACTTCCCTCTGGTTGGTGCAGACCCTTGAGGGTGACCCCCTTCTCTGTCTGCAGCTGTGCCGTGCCCACCATCCCTGGTCTACCACCACTGTGAGCGCGGCTGCCCCCGCCAATGTGAGGGCAACTCGAGCTCCTGTGGAGACCATCCCTCAGAAGGCTGCTTCTGCCCCCTGCACCAAGTGCTGCTGGAAGGCAGCTGTGTCCCCGAGGAGGCCTGCACCCAGTGCGTCGGTGACGATGGGATCCGGCACCAGGTAGGAGCCCTGGCCTCTCGCCCCCCGTGGGGCCAGTAGGGGGAAGTGTTCACCCGTGATTGGCCCCTTCTAACCTTGGCTGCAGGGCTCTGCTCTCCAGGGGGGTCCCTGAGGGATAAAAAGACAGTACGGCATAATGGCTTTGGAGTCAGACACATCTTGGTTCAAAACCCGGATCTGTCATGGGTTAGCTGTGTGATCAAACACCAGAGTGTAACAACACATTACTACCATTACTATATTTATCATTATATCCATGTTAGTAGAATGCTAGGAACCCAGGAGGAGATGGGAAAAGAATATTTTACATGGTGATGTCTACCATTGTTAAGATATATTAGGTACCTTACATTGTACTAAGCACTATATATTCATTATTTCAACATTTTTCAAAGGTGTGTTTAGCAGGCAAGGTATTGACAGTTACCTGTGGTCAAGAGGTTTTAAAGAACACCAGCTAGCCAGGTTTCTTTATTGCAGGATTCTTTAGAGCTTTTGATATGCTAATGTACATTGCAATTTTTTGCTTCTCAGACTTATTAGACTATAGAATTGTGTGTGTGTGTGTGTGTGTGTGTGTGTGTAGCATCCCCTCTCATAAATACTCACAAAACACCTATGAGAAAATGAAGGCTTAGAGAGCTTGGTACCTTGCCCATGGATGCAGTTTGTAGGAGATGGGGTTGGGAGTTGGAGTTAGTATTTGAAGCTCTGTCTGATTCCAAAGAGCTTGCTCTTTTCGATACATGAAATTTCCCTTTTGCTAGGTCCCCTTTGGGCTGATTTTCTTGGAAGTCATTGAGTCATCAAGTCATCAGTTCTCTTAGCCTTTCAGGTATCATTATTTTGAAAGGCTGTTCATTTACCAAACTCCCTCATCTTGGACTCAGATGGCTGTCATATCTCTTCAAAGTTGCCAATGTGTGTATTGTAGTACCTGGGGCAGTGTGTGTCTGTGGACCTGTGAGTATGGGCAGTGGTCCTGCCTTTCAAACTGGCAGTGATACCACAGAGCCTGGTAGAGGGGGAGCACATTTGGCTTCTAGCAAAGGAGGATGTGTTCTGTGACCATGGGCTGCACTCAAGACCTAACATCTCCATCATCACCAAGGAAGACCTCCATCACTAAGTGGACCAGGTCAGGTGACTTAACACTGTACTTGATCAGAACTAGGAGAACACACGGTGAAGCTAACTAACCAACTGGAGAATGATGAAAACAGTCATTCCAGGATTACACTCCTCTGTCGCTGCCCTCGGAAGCTAGGAAATGGACCATTTCATTTGATTCTCCCCAAAGCTCCATAGGGTAATTATTACATGTCCCTCTGAATGGGAAACTGAGGCTCAGATGACAAGAGGTGATTTAAAAAGACCCTGTGCACTACACCAGGTCACCCTATAGTGTCCAAGCCCTGCCATTGGTCTCACGGGAACTGTGAGCTAAACTCTGAGCTGAGTGGGTGTCCTTGTAAGCATGGCACCAATAAGGCGATTACTTGGATGGTCCCACTGGCTCTGTTGTGTTGCTGGGCTTTAGCCTGGCGGATCCCGTTTGTTCTCGCTGTGTAATAGGTAAACCAGGAGAGAAGCCCAGTCGCACTCTGCTACCATATTTCAGCTGGCCAAATTAAGAAACTGCCTGTACCGTAATGTTCCCCCAAAGAGTTGACAAAACCTTACATCGCTCTCCCTGACTTGCACAGCTCCTGGACTCCCGCTGGACGCAGATGACGTGTACCATTGCCCTGGGGTGCTGACACCCAGTGGTCATTTCAGGCTGGTTTTGCCGTTGGTGGCAAGGTGCTCTCAGAGGCAGTCAGAAATGGTCTCTACCCCCTTCCTTGGAATCCTCGAGATCAGAAGGAAGCTCAAGTTTGCATTTCTGGCTCTCTGTGAGTCAGGTGTCTGCAGGGACCCGAAGGCGGGAGGCTTGTGAATTTTATCCTAGGGTCTCTGCCCCCTTCCCCACTCCTCCTCTCCGACCCTTTTCCCTGCTCCCTGCCCCTTCCATCCCACACACTGGAATACGCATCAGAGTTGTATGAAGAGGGCATCCAAATAGTGCAGTATTTTGACATAGATACAGTCTGATAAATACATTTTAAAATCAAGCGACATAAAATTAGTTAATAAAAAACTATGAAGGGAACACAGCCGGTTTTAGTTATTTCAGAAAATATAGTTTAAACGGATGAAGACAAATATCCAGCCAGTCCAGCTTTGACTTTCAAAGTAGAGAGGGAATAAAAATCTAATACGAAGAACATTTCCATTAAGTGAATTTTCTTGAAACTGAAGAATAAAGCCCAGAAAGCTTTTCTTCGGGGAAATAATCCAGGGTAGAAATCTCTTGTGGTGATTTTGGAAGGGCAAACTATTTACCAGTTTCCATAGCTCTTGTTTATTTTACAAAATGCACTCTGCCTTTGTAGCCAGCTGTCAAGGGATCCGGGGCCATGCATGGGCTGTCCCGCCTTGCCCCCCGCCCCCCGCCCCGCTGTGCTGGGCAAGCGCTGCTTCAGCTCCACTGGGGATTGCCTGCATCACCCAGATGGTCTGCTGAGCCTTGTCTCCTCTCTGTTCTGTAGCGGCTCAGCGCTGACCTTTAATTTGCATCTTCCCTCAAATCCTGGCCGGGGTGGGCGGTGCCTGGTGACTTGCTGAGTGCCTGCTTTGACCTTGGGCTCTGAAGACTTCAGTTTTCCCTTGCTGCATTCTCTGCAGGTCGTTCTCCTGTCATCTTTATTTAATCTTTAACTCCAGCCAGGTCGCTTCCCTGTTCTGTCCAGGTAACAGTCCTGCACCAGGCCCTGGAACCTGGGGGCTGAGACAGGGCTGCCTGGAGTTGGCCTGTCCTGATGCAGGAGTGCCCTCTGCTGGCCGATTGGCTGCATAATGCGCCAGGTGTACTGCTGTAAGGCTGGCCGCGGGTGCTTTTAGAAGCTTAGCCTTTGCCATCCAGGGCTCTTTTTCAGGGGCCATAGATTCTGTGACCTGCCTCATTAAAGCTTCCTGGGAAAATGGAAATCCCTGGAAGAGGACGTTTAACACCTGCTTTTGGTCATCTATTGTGATGTTGCCAAGGAGAGTTGCAAAGCTGTATAATTCGTTCTTGAATTTTAGATGTCTGGAGTTCATTTTTAAAAAGAGAAAAAAAGGGACTTCCCTGGTGGCTCAGTGGATAAGACTCTGCACTCCCAATGCAGGGGGTCCGGGTTCGATTCCCGATCAGGGAACTAGATCCCACGTGCATGCTGCAACTGAGAGTTCGCATGCCACAACTAAGGAGCCTGCATGCCGCAACTAAGACCCAGTGCAACCAAAAAAAAAGAAAAAGAGAAAAAACTCCCCAATACATAAACGTATATCTCCGTTCTTCTCTCATCACTTTTGCCACTTAAACGTCTAAATATAAATCCCTTGATTTATGGTTTTCTTGGCATCACCATCAGTGTAAAAGAGCAGGAAAGAGTCAGAGCAGAGAGAGTCCTGGGGAGACGTGTGAGCTCCCCCGCCTTCCTCCGCTCCGCCCAGCCTCGCCTGTCCCTGTGCCCCTCCCTGGGTCTCCCCAGCCCCTTGGAGAAGCTGGAATAGTAGCCGCTGCAGCCTCTGTTCTGTTTCCTGGTCCTCGTCCCTCCCTCTCCACCCACTCGCTGGCACCCGCTCAAGGCTTGTCCTGGTTAAACGTCCTTCCCTCTGAGGCGGGTCCTGCTTACAGGGCCTCAGGGCTGCACCCTGCCCGCCAGGTTAAGCACAGCCTCCTGCAGTGGCCACGTCCCCAAGGATGTGAGGCCTCTTTGGAGCCCACAGCCCTAGCGAACTCTTCTTTTGCACTCCTGGCACTCTTTTTTTTAGTTTAAAAATCACCTTTGGGCTTCCCTGGTAGCGCAGTGGTTGAGAGTCCGCCTGCCGATGCAGGGGATGCAGGTTCGTGCCCCGGTCTGGGAAGATCCCACATGCTGTGGAGCGGCTGGGCCCGTGAGCCATGGCCGCTGAGCCTGCGCGTCCGGAGCCTGTGCTCCGCAACGGGAGAGGCCACAACAGTGAGAGGCCCGCGTACAGCAAAAAAAAAAAAAAAAAAAAAAAAAAAAAAAAAAAAAAGGAATGAAATTGAGTTATTTGTAGTGAGGTGGATGGACCTAGAGTCCACCTTTATGGAGAGTTCACAGACAGTAAACAGCACCAAATATAAATTTTCGATCTGATGAATTTTGACAAGTGCATTCGCCTGTAAAAACCGTCATCATGATGAAGATAATGAAATTTCCATCACCTGCGAAAGTTCCTTGATGACCCTGTTTAGTACACCCCCAGTCCCCACCTCCATCCCCAGGCAACAACTGGTCTGCTTTCTGTCAGTATAGATCTGTTTACATTTTCTGGAATTTTATGTAAATGGACTCATGCAGTATTTTGCTCCTTTTTTGCCTGGCTTCTTTCGCTCAACATAATACTCTCGAGATCCATCCACACTGTACGTTCCATAGTTTGTTTTTATGGCTGAGTAGTATTCCGTGGTGTGGATGCATCAAAATTGAGTGATCTCATTCACCTTTTCACGGGCAAGTCCTATTTCCTCGGCTTGACCGTCAGCCATTCGAGGGCTGGGACAGTGTACCCAGTGCCTGGCACTCCCACAGCCCCTCAGCGGGCTGGCCGAGCCTGGCGGCTATGGTTTGGAGAGAGAGCATGTGGTGTGCAGGGCCAGGATGCCGGGTCCAAACCCTGGCTGTGCCACCTGGTCAAGCTCCTGGTCTGTGCCTCAGTGTCATCACGGGTCAGTGTAAGTAATGGCCATACTCGCCCGATAGGGTTATTAGAAGGAACGTACAATGAGTCAGTGTAAAGCCTTTGGGGAAATATCTTGAACGTGTTTCATGCTGCGTATTACCGGGAAGCAGCAGAACACGGTGATAACCAGTGGATTCTGGGTCCAGATCCCATCTCTGCACTGCGACGGGGTGACCCCGAGCAAGGGCCTCCGCTTTCTCCTTGGACGAGTGGGGATAACGAAGAATGTCCCGGTCGTGGGGCTGTGGGGAGGATTACATGAGTCGTTTACGTGAAGCCCTTAAACCATGTCACGTGACACTTGCCCCTCAGATGTGGGCTGTTACACGGATGCAGCAGAAGGTGTCCAGGGAAGCATCCAAGGTTTAACCCCGCAGGAGGACGGGCAGCCTGGGGAGGGGTTGACCCGGAGATGTCCCATCTCTCTCCCTCTCCGCGGCAGATGCTGACTGCGGACCATGGAAGCAGAGGGAATAAGTAAGACCTTCTTGACCGGGGGACTTTTTAGCGGCCTTTGAGCCGCTGGATAAGGAGGCGTTTATTCAGGGGTGACTTCACTGGAATTTCCCTTGACGGCCGAGCCCAAAGGGACCCAGTCCTGGCTCTGCAGTTCCATCTGTGCTCTTCACAGCCGCCTGCTGCTGCTTTTTTTTTTTTTTTTTTTTTGCGGTAAGTGGGCCTCTCACTGTTGTGGCCTCTCCCATTGCGGAGCACAGGCTCCGGACGCGCAGGCTCAGCGGCCATGGCTCACGGGCCCAGCCGCTGCGCAGCATGTGGGATCTTCCCGGACCGGGGCACGAACCTGTGTCCCCTGCATCAGCAGGCGGACTCTCAACCACTGTGCCACCAGGGAAGCTCCTGCTTCTTGCACAGTTCTGGGAGGCAGGCTGGGGGGCCCTCCCCTCGCCTGGGAGGAAACGGGCAGTGGCACGGAGGGTGAAGCCAACCGATGTAGGAGTTGGGGGGCTTCCTGACTCTGAAGCCCTTGTGCAGTGGGGATGCCTGCTGCCCTGGTGACCCTCACCTGGAAACTGCACCCTGGTCTGGAACGTCACCACCAGTCCCAGCAGTGTGAGGGTCCTGAGAGTTCGGCTGTCCCCCCTTCAGCTCTTCCTGCTGTATAGTCTTAAGTCCGTTGCAGAAATGAGTGGCATCTTTCTCAAGCTGCAGCCCAGCTTCTCCTTTGGCCTGGGAAGTGGCCGGCGGGGTGACACAGGAGTCCTCATTTTCTCGCCTTGCTTTGTTTTAGCGTCACCATCAGAAGGGCTGCGATGAAAGCTCCGTGTTTTCTGAGACCTGGGGCTTGCCCTTCTCCCGAGTGTACGAAGCAGTGTGGGTGCCCCAGGCACCCCAGTCCTCTCCAGCTCCCTCCTCCTCAGGGTCCTCAGCATCTGTCAGCTTGTCTTGGTTCATCTGCGCAGCTCTGACCCAGGCGGGGCTCGGGCACTGGGCGTCCCCCAGGGAGACCAAGCCAGGGGTGGGGGAACCCAACTTCCATGAACTCCTGGGCCCTCTCTGAACCTTGTTCTCCCTCAGCTTCTGGAAACGTGGGTCCCAGACCACCAGCCCTGCCAGATCTGCACGTGCCTCAGCGGGCGGAAGGTCAACTGCACGACACAGCCCTGCCCCACAGCCAGAGGTGAGGCCCCTCCCTCAGGGCTCCCTCCAGGCCCCGAGGCCACCCTGTCTTCAGACCTGGTGGACCAGATCCACACGCGGATTCCCCATGCCAGCCCCACCCTGCTTGCCTCGCCGGGCTGGGCTCCCCTTCCTGCACGGGGGTAGAGCTCTCGGGGGCGGGTGTGTGTGTGTGTGTGCCTGCTCTGCTGTCCCCTCCTGGGCCCTCAGCCTCGGTCTCCCGAGGGTGCATCTGAGGGGACAGCCGGACACACCGGGTGACTCATTCGTCAGCGGGCCTGGCTGGTTCCCGCGGCCGAGAGTCTGCAGTGGGCACCGCTGTCTCTCTCTCTGACCTCTGCGGCCTCTTCTCCCCCAGCGCCTGCGTGCGGCCCGTGCGAGGTGGCCCGTCTCCGGCAGAGCACGCAGCAGTGCTGCCCCGAGTACGAGTGTGGTATGTGTCACCCGTGGCATTTCTCGGCGTCCAACCCCAGCCCCGCCCCGGGGAGAGGGGGCCAAGGTGGTGCTGCTGAAGGGGCTCGTGGTCAGGAGCAGGGTGTGGATTTTCCAAAACCTGGAAAGAGTAGCCTCTGGAAAATAGGGTTTGTTTCCTAGAAAGATTCTGCTGTGACTTATTAAATGTAAGTTTTGAAAGCATTAAAAAAGAATGGGGTGCAATGTTCACAGCAACATTATTTGCAACAGCCAAGATATGGAAGCAACCTAAGCGACCATCAACAGATGAATGGATAGGGAGTTCCCTGGTGGTCCAGTGGTTAAGACTCCATGCTTCCATTGCGGGGGGCACGGGGTCGATCCCTTGTTGGGGAACTAAGATCCCGAGTGCCGCGTGGCGTGGCCAAAAAATAGGAAAAAAAACCCACAAAACGGATGAATGGATAAAGAAGATGTGGTACATACATGCAATGGAATACAACTCAGGCATGAAAAGGAATAAGATTTTGCCACTTGCAGCGACATGGATGGACATGGAGGGTATTATGCTTAGTGAAATGAGTCAGAGAAGGGCAAATGCTGTATGATATCACTTATATGTGGAATCTAAAACTACAACAAACTGGTGAATATAACAAAAATGAAACAGACTCACAGATATAGAGAACAAACTAGTGGTTACTAGTGGGGAGAGGGAAGGGGGAGGGGCAAGATAGGGGCAGGGGAGTAAGAGGTACAAACTACTATGTATAAAATAAATAAGCTACAAGGGTATATTGTACAGCACAGGGAATATAGCCAATATTTTATAACAACTATAAACGGAGTATAACCTTTAAAAATTGTGAATCGCTGTGCTGTACACCTGAAACATGTAATATTGTTATCAACCATGCCTCAAAAATAAAAGAATGGGGTAATCACTGGTGGGGGAGGTGCAAGGGATTTACTGCAGAGCCAGTTATGCCAGAGTAACTGTAGAAAAGGCCACACATGGGCGCCTTGACTTCAACACGTTATTTGTCAAAGGGTTTCATTACAGGTTTGCAACTTGCATTGTGAATAATGGGCTGAATAACGGTATAATTAAATGAATCCAGAGCTGATGGAATTCTGAGTAACATGGCAGGAAGTCTCTAGTGCTTTGTCCCTGTCCTGTCCCAGGCGTTTATTAATTGTACAGATGAAGACATAAAGCACAGGCTTGTGAAGTTTGAGGCGATGAAACCTTTGAGGGAGAGCAGATAGATCAAGACGGTCCGAGGATCTAAAAAAGAAATCATCTGAGACATTGCTTTAGGCTGATGAAATTTATCAGGGATAAAGAGAAGCCTTATGTGGAGGGGCGGGGGTGAGGGGCGAATCTGACTGGGGAACAATTTAGTAAAAATAGGTCTTAGGATGTTAACAGTGGAGGGAACTGGGGGTCATTTAGTTCAAAGCCTTCATTTTATGGACATTTTGAAGCTTCTCCAACGTGCCAGGCACTTTGCCTTCATTATTTCAAGACATCAATAGACCGACCCTGTGAGGTAGACTGCCCACCTTACAGAAGATGATCCTGAAGTCTAGAGGGCTCAAGTGATTGGCTGAGATCTGGAGTCCCTGCAGATGACAAGAGTAATCAACATGAGTTTGTCCTATGGCTTGTATCTATCTATCTGTCTATCTACCTTTCTATCTATCTATCTATCGTTCTATCTATCGTTCTATTATCTATCTACCTATCATCTTTCTATCTATTGTCTATCTACTGTCTATCTATCTATCAATCATCTATCTATGTATCTATCATCTATCTGTCTATTATCTACCTATCATCTATCGATCTATCATCTATCTGTGTATCTATCATCTATTTATCATCTATCATCACCTTCCCCCGCCCCCTCCCTGTCCGTGTATCTCCATCTCTATCTCCATCTCTTCCCCTATCTTTTCATCTTCCTGTACCTTTTCCTCTATCTCCATCTCTAGCTCTGCCTTCATCTCATCATCATCACATATGTGAAACAGTAAAGGTCTGCGTGAGTAGGAATGTAGTGTAAGGAGCCACTCACTAGCACAAGAGTAGCCTCGCTGAATTCTGAGTGCACGTCTCTCTCTGGGCCCTCAGTGTGTGACCTGGTGAGCTGTGACCTGCCCCCGGTGCCTCACTGTGAAGGTGGCCTCCAGCCTACACTGACCAACCCCGGCGAGTGCAGACCCAACTTCACCTGCTGTAAGTTCTCCCTCTGTGGGTGAGGACGGGGCGGTGCAGTCACTGTCCCCTGGTCTGGGAAGGCATCCTGTATTCTAGTGAGCTGAGCCTGAGCTTGGGGTGTGTCTAGAACAGAGGGGTCAAGGTCACACGTGGACTGAATCCCCTAAGACTCCTCCCAGCCGCAGGCTGGGGAATGGGGTGTGGACACAGCTGCAGGCATCCCCCTTTTGGGCTTATTAGGTGGCATTTGGACCTGAGATGAAGAAGCCTCCAGATCTAATCTTTATTTTCTCCCACCCTCCCATAAGCCATGGAGGGGAAGGAATGTACCCTTGGTTTGTTCAAATCACTGGATCTTATTCCCAAATAAATTTATAGACTTTTCTTCCTCTGTATGTTTATGTATTTAATTTCTAAATACTACAATTTAAGCATAGGGTTGGACTAAAGACAGTTTCTGGACATGTCAAGAAGCTGAATTCAATATTTAGTTACTGAGAATACCCATTTCTCGTCCTGTTGATTGAGAATCTCACTTGAGTTCTGAGATGAAAGCCCTCGAGTATGGGAGAACACATTGTATCTGCAGAAAGCTGGGAACAGGCAAAGGCATGGGATGGGATTTGGCAGTGATAAAAGGACATTGTGGATTTGACAAGATTGCTGTCATTTTTCATTCATCATTGTCGGAGGACCTAAAACTCTAGGTCATTTATTATTCCAGGTACTGAGGTTGGGGATAGGATCTCATAAGCCACCAGCTTATAAAAATGCTAACCAGTACCTATGTGCCCAGGGCTCTCTGGGTCTTAGAGATTCTATACCAGTCATCTCTGAGTATCTGCAGCTGGAGGGACCCCACCCCTTCCAGATGTGCCTGGGAAGGTGGTGGAGTGGACACCCAGCAGCCTTAGCTTCTCCATTAAAATAGCTTCATATTTCTCCTTTGGGTTAGTTTTCTTATTTTTCTGCAGACTGACCACTTTTTGGTATGATTGACTATCCCTCAGCTCCTGAGCTGGACTCACGTGTGTTTCTGACTTAATATTCTGGGGCTAGAGTTCCCTGGGACCTTATATAGTAGCTGAATGCTTAGGAACCCAGGCTGAGTGCAGCGCTCAGTGTGGCAGGACCGGGCCATCACCTCGTGCTGCCCCTCAGCCTGCAGGAAGGAGGAATGCCCAAGGGAGTCCCCACCCTCCTGTCCCCCGCACCGGACGCCAGTCCTTCAGAAGACCCAGTGCTGTGATGAGTACAAGTGTGTTTGCAACTGTACCAGCTCGGCGGTGACCTGCCCACTGGGGTACCTGGCCTCCACCGTCACCAATGACTGCGGCTGCACCACCACCACCTGCCTCCCGGATAAGGTAGGGGCTGCTCGGCTCCAGCTGGGACAATGGCCAGACACATGCTCCTGTGGAAGACTTGCCTTCCTGCCCACACGAGTGCTGTGTGGCCCAGTGAAGGGGTATCAGCATTCCATCTCAGCCTAAACCTAATTAGCTCAGGAGGTACTAACAGAGACGCTACCATGTTCTGAGCATGGCTGGGTGCCATAGACGATTCTAAACCCATGAATGATTCTAAAACCTAAATTATAAAACAAGATGCACTCCCAGGAATCTCACCTCTACCCTTACTTTCCCTACCTTGTTCCTTTTCTCCCTTCATAATTTATCATTTTCATTGGTGTATCCATCTATTTTTCTTTTCGAAAATATAAGCAAATTTTATACATTTATATTGCTTCCTATTTCTCACCGA
This sequence comes from Mesoplodon bidens, assembly GCF_964165515.1. Lineage (NCBI taxonomy): Eukaryota > Metazoa > Chordata > Mammalia > Artiodactyla > Ziphiidae > Mesoplodon > Mesoplodon bidens. The sequence goes on along the minus strand of NC_138167.1, from coordinate 5,175,893 downwards.
AAGGGTAGCATATTATAAATTGTTTTGAATGTGTATTTTTTCACCGAACAATTTGTAGTAGAATTATCCTCTGTCAGTATATGGAGATCTGCCTTATTCCTTTTCACAGCTTAGTAATCTATTGCCAGGATGCATCTTAGTTCAGTCATATCGATTCACAGTTGAGTGGCTTCAATCTTTTGCTATTGCTAGTAATGCTGTAACAGCCTTGGGCATCTGTCATTTTGTCTTTTTGCCAGAGTGTCTTTTGGGATAGATTCCTAGAAGAGGGATTCTGGGTGGTAACAGTTTTTAGGGGGGCTTCTTAATCAAAGAGCCAGGGGTCTCATTCACTGAGTTCATTGTACGAAAGCGGGAAGACGGAGCAGGTATAGGAAAATGGTTTTAAAAATGTGTACTGTTACTATGTGAATACACGTGGAGACCTGTTTGTAGCTTCAGAGGACACACTTGGGATCGTTTAAAACCTGCCTCTGAGCCTCATGATCCAAGAGTTTCTTTAGTACCTCATTCCTAGAAAATAAAGTCTGAGCGTTGTATATCACATGCATCCCAGGCTCTACGATTCTAATCGTAACCAACCGCTGGGATCTCATGTCCCACGTTCCTTCCATAGCCTACAGCTCTTCCAGACAGGATCCCTTGTCTCTCAAGCACATCTCCCGCTCTGTCTTCTCTTGATACATTCCTTGTCATTGGTGGGCATCAAGGGAACACTCATTCATAACCCCTGCCCACCCTTCCCTCACCTTCAGCCACTCCTAATGGGAAAGAGGGCTATACGTGGGTGGGTTCCAAGTTCAAGGACATTACTGGGTCTGAGAATTAGGGTGCAGCTTTCCGTGTGACACAGGAAGGAGTTAAATGCAGTTAAGGCAGCAGTGATAGTGGGTCAAGGCGGCCAGTGTGTTATATCCCCACTGGAGGGCCTCGAAGGACTCAAAAGGAGCCACACTCCCAGGGTGAACCTTCCAAAGGCAGGTGGGCAGGGGAGGGAAGAGGGCAGACTCTACTATGTAAGCGCCCCTTCGTGTGGGCAGAGACTATGTTGCTTTCATTGATTGCTGTAGTCTCAGCACCTAGAGTAGCTTCCAACACGCCGTAGATGCTTACTCACCTCTTGTTGAGATGAACTGAGTCCCTTCACTCTCGGAAACCTTGTGTCTACAGGTGTGTGTCCACCAAGGCACCATCTACCCCGTGGGCCAGTTCTGGGAGGAGGGCTGTGACGTGTGCACCTGCACGGACCTGGAGGATGCCGTGATGGGCCTGCGTGTGGCCCAGTGCTCTCAGAAGCCCTGTGGAGACAGCTGCCGGCCGGTAAGGGGGAGGAATAGGGTAGGGAAGTAGGGGAGGGGATCCCAGGAATAGGCAAGAAAGGCCCTTTAGGAACCTCTGGTTCAAGGCCAGAGGGGAGGGGCCAGGAGGGGAGTGGGGCTGGGTAAAGGAAAGAGGCCTGAGGAGAGGACGGCTGCGTCATCCTTCTGTGATCAGCTCTTGGCTCATAGTCATGTCTGCTGTGCGGTCTTGAGTCCACAGGGCTGGGAGGTTGGTCTAAGCAGAGATGTGGATTAATTGCCTAGAAAACAGGGCTGGATTTTTTTCCCTATCTATCTCTTCCCTTTTCGGACATCTCCTTAGCCTACACCTAGTACAGACATATGTCCTGAATTTTCTGAGATGGTCCCCGTGTCAGTGTACTATAGTGTTTCTACACAGGTTGGTGATTTTTCAGACCAGGTGTATCATGCGAGGTACAGAAGTTGAGCCATGTTTATACTTTGAGGTATAATTTTGGGGTTTGAAACCCCCGGTCCAGTTTTTAATTCTTCTTGTGGAGGCCTTCCCCTAAGGCTCCTGTGTGCTTGGGGAGCTTTATTCTTGTACATTGAAGACTGAGCAGACTCTAGAAAAAGGGAACCACAGTCCGCGGGGGTCTTGTGGGTTCAATTCTGTTTGCTGGTTTAATGCTGTTATTGTTAGCGCAAGTTCATGTGCCCGACGCACCGTGAGGCCAAACGCAAACGTCGGAGTTTGGAGCAGAGAAAGGTTTATTGCAGGGCCATGCAAGGAGATAGGTGGCTCGTGCTCTAAAAAGCCCCGGAGCTCCCAGAAGGGTTTCAGCAAAGGCTTTTTAAAAGCCAGGTGGGGGGGGGGCGGGGTCGCAGGGTCTGTGATCAGCTCGTGCACAGTTCTCTGATTGGCTGATGGTGAGGTAACAGGGCGGGGTCACAGGGGTTCACATGACCAATCCTTAGGCTCCAGGAGGCCTGGGGCTACGTTCTCAGGTCATCCAGCAGTTAACATGTTCTGTTTGGTGGGGCGTTTTCACATCTGCAAAACAACTCAGGAAATGTGCATCAAATACTGTTACGTAGGTCCTTCAGAGAGGAGCTAAAGCAGAGGGTTCGGGGGAGGCCCCCATGGGGTCCTGACCGGTTACATTACTGTTATCACTGCATTATTATCAGTAGAAAATAATGATAAAAGAAGAGGAGGCGGGGCAGGCAAGTACATGCGTCTAGTGGTTGCTTTTGTACCGGCGGTGAAGGGCGGGCTCTCGATGCTTTTCTTCGGACGTGTGTGTGGTTTGGTGACGGAGGGGAGGGCCTGAGAGTGAACCCAGACATGGGGGAGTCTGTTCAGTTCCTCTGCGCTCTACCTGCTTTGCCCATGCTGAGGAGGAGCAGGGCTGCCAGGCCCCCTTGGGAGAGGGTGATGCTGTGGTTCCAGGTGTGCCTTTGGGGAACACGAAGCTTTGGAAACCCATCGGCCTCCATCTCCTCCCACAGGCCATGGGAGGCAGTGGAAAGACCTTGCTATCAAGTGAAGGGAGTGCTGCTGAGAGGTTGTTTTTATCAAATTGGCACCGAATATGTTTTGTGTTTTGGTAGGGAGTTTTGATTGCAAAGAATGGAATCCACTCAAGCTAGCTAAAATAAAACGAGGGGGAGGGGCTTGCCTGGTGGCGCAGTGGTTAAGAATCCACCTGCCAATGCAGGGGACACGGGTTTGAGCCCTGGTCGAGGAAGACCCCACATGCCACAGAGCAACTAAGCCCGTGCACCACAACTACTGAGCCTGCGCTCTAGAGCCCCCGAGCCACAACTGCTGAGCCCATGCGCCACAACTACTGAAGCCCGCGCGCCTAGAGCCTGTGCTCCGCAACAAGAGAAGCCACCGCAGTGAGAAGCCCGCGCGCAGCAACAAAGAGTAGCCCCCGCTCGCCGCAACTAGAGAAAGCCCACTCGCAGCAACAAAGACCCAACGCAGCCAAAAATAAAATAAATAAATTTTAAAAATAAATAAAAGGGGGATTTATAGGAAAGACAGGGATCACTCAGAAACGAAGTTCAGGGCATGCAGGTGGGCCCCGTGGTTGTACCACTTTTCTCTCCGTTTGTCCCGTGAGCCCCTGTCTCCGCTTCTCTCTGCCCATCCGTCCGGTTCCTCACTGCGGGCCTGGGAGGACGTTTCGCTTTCTCAGAAGCTTCACTTGCACGTGGCTTTATGGAACCTGGCTTCAACTCAGTGTGGCTTTTCAGGTCCAGGGTTCGCCCCGTCCAATCAGACCTGTTCAATCTGTATGCTCCAGAGATGAACTTCTCAAGAAGAAAATGGATGGGCTCAGCTCGGCCCATGGACTGGGCCCTCTGTCCAGTCCCCACTCTGGTCCATCAACCGCTGGGGAGAATGTAGGGCACGGGGTGTGAACCTGGCTGTCTAGAGGCCAAGGTGCTGGAGGCGGCTTCAGGAAGATGGTGGGTCCCGAGGTCAGAAATGAGTGCAGGGGGGCACCACGTCCAGAACTCTCAACCGGATGATAGCTCTAGGGTGGCAGAGTGGCCTGTCTTAGAGACAGAATGTTCACACCTTCTGGGAGGAGAAGGAAGCATTGAGGTTTAGTTACAGCTGAGGGGAGGCTGGGCTTTGGTCTGTATTGTGTGTTGAAGTGGGAGCTTTAGTGAATGGCCTCAGGCTTCATTCTTCAAAGAGGGGAGTATCAGCTCTGGTCAGACTCCAGAGGCATTTAGGCTCACTTACCTGAATTCATTTGCTGTCTAGGCTGTGACAAAAAAAAAAAAAAAAAAAAAAGAACACTACCACCATCACCCTCTGATTCTTCCTTTATAAGCCACTGTCTGCAGAAATACGCTTTCCCCTACCATCTCCATAATTAATCCTCTGCATGTCACATCAGAAACGTGATGTAAGATAAGCAAAGGGCATTGCTGGTGTCCCAAAGAATTTCATGGGTGTACTGTGGCCTTGCTTCCACGTTGACAGCGAGAGGAATTCCTGCTCTTTTGTATAAACCTCAGAGGAGTTTTTCTTTGAAGGCTTATAACCCTTAGACCCCAGAGTCAGACTAAATTGTAGCTTCAGGAACTGTGTTCTGAGCAACTAAATGCAATCCATTATGGTTTTTTTTTTGTTTTTTTTTTTGCGGTACGCGGGCCTCTCACTGTTGTGGCCCCTCCCGTTGCGGAGCACAGGCTGCGGACGTGCAGGCTCAGCGGCCATGGCTCACGGGCCCAGCCGCTCCGCGGCATGTGGGATCCTCCCGGACCAGGGCACGAACCCGTGTCCCCTGCATCGGCAGGCGGACTCTCAACCACTGCACCACCAGGGAAGCCCTATCATCCTAATTTGTTGGCGCCTCCAAAGCGCCTAGTACGTCATAGGTGCACGATAACTAACTGGATCTCAGCTGATCAAGGACTGAGGACAGTTCACTGGGCACTGCTGTGATGCAGGTCGGGGTGTAAGTAGGTCCCATGGAGATGCTGCAAAGTTGAGCCAGGTCTCTGGGGTCCTCGTGTTCCCCCGGGAGAGGCACTGCCGGGGATGATACCGAGTGCTGAGTGCATCCTCTGACCGGGCCCTGCTTGTGAGTGCTCTTGGGAAGCAGAGCGGGTGTGGTACCCACCCCCATCCCGAACGGCTGTGGCTGCAGTTTGTCCTTCTCTCCGAGATGCTGCACAGGCCCGGGTTCTTGCCTCTCGGCCCCTGGGACAGCCTCACACGTCATTGTTTTGTCTGTTCTTTGTACATCGCTTCACAGTTTTCACTGGAGGGTTTCAATCCAAGTTCCCAATGCTTTGCCCAGGTTGGAGGACCTCCAAGAGGAGGGACAGGCTGGCAGACTTCAGACGTGCAGGATGCTGGCCTCCCTGGCAGGCTTTCTGGGGAAAGTGGGTCTCATCTCACTGTGCCCCCTAAACTACTAGGTAAATGTCAAGTGACTACCTGGGGAAGCCCAGCTCTGCACATCACTGAGAGGTCCTGGGGTCAAGGCACTCATGTTGTGCAGGTAATTAGCCCTGTTAGGGCAGAGCTGGGACTCCAGGCTTCTGGAATGTTCTCCCCCAGTCAGTGAGGGACCCTAGATTTGGGCTGTGATAAACATCAGGGCAGCTGGCTGCTTCTGAGTGAACTCTGACCATCTTTAATACTCCCATGGACTGGCTCTTCTTACGTGGAAGTTTGTAGAGGGCAGGGTTGTGTCTCTTTGGCTGGTGTAAGACCCATAGTGACTCAGTGGGTGATGCTTCCTGACCACTTAGCATGATCGAGGGGCTGGTGGAGGGCAGAGATGAAAACAGCCGGTCCAGCTGTCCCTCTGCAAGCCCCAGGGGTCCGTACACCTGCTGAGTGGACCAGAACACCTGTCTTTGCTGCGGGCCTGTCCTGACGCTCCACCCTTTGTGTGTTTTCAGGGCTTCACTTACGTTCTCCATGAAGGCGAGTGCTGTGGAACGTGCCTGCCATCTGCCTGCGAGGTGGTGACTGGCTCCCCTCGGGGAGACTCCCAGTCCTACTGGAAGAATGTAGGTCTGGGCCAGGGTGGGTAGGAAGGAGGGTGGGGGCCTCACCAGCCTGGTCGTCCATCCGGGGTCCGGTGCTGCCCTTGGTTTCGTCCGTAAAGTAGAAGCTCATTCCCTGCCTTTTGCTTTCCCCACAGAGAGTTTAATGCAGCTGTTGGTTTATCCAGATGTCAGCCAGGATTACCTTGCTCCCGGGGAACTAGTTAAAGTTGCCCCAGACTTCCCATTTTGTGGATTTTGGGAGAAGCCCAGTTCTCTCCCTGTGAACGCCTGAGGGTGGGGGTCATGTTCTCCTGTTTAACCTGTGAAGCTGAGGACCTGCTTCCCCTGATGGGTGGTGCAGGGCTGTGTCGTGGGCCTGGCACCCTGCCACACCACATAGGCGGCGAATACTGCTCATGCCACACTGGCCCAGGCGGCGTCCTCTGACCCTTTCACTGGTTCCTGTTGGAGAAATATGTAACCCAGAGAAGCAAACTACATTTCTGTTCCCAGGGCCCCTGAGCCCCCTTCTGAAGCTCTGGCTGTAGCCCCTGAGCGTGTTGGCAGCCCCCATCTCCCCATCCGTGTCTTCTCCTGCCCAGCCCCCCACCCCCAGATCCCCTCCCCCGAAACAGAGCAGGGTAGCTTCTCCTTCGTGGCCCAGAGGCTCTCACTTTGACTCTGGATGCTCATAAAGCCATTTTCTGAAGCACAGAGGATCCCTCCCCGGGAGTCAGTCTTAGCCCACATGCTAGGATGCTAACCGTCCTTTTACTCTGATGGATAAGGAGGAAGTGGAGGGGTGCTGAGCCCTGGAATCCTCAGGACGTGGATGCTGGGAGGGGGTGAGGTGCACCTAGGGACCTTCCCCTTCTCAGTCCTCCAGTGAGACCAAAACACACTCTGTGTAGAAGGAGGGCAAAGCGTTACCTGTGCCCCGAACGTGCTCAGCTCCTACCCCGGCCCACCAGTCCCCTTCTCCTTGGTGGTGACAGACTGAGTTTCCCACAGGCATTCCCACCTCCCTCTTCTAATTCTGGTTACCTGTGGATTTCCCTGCTGTGTCCCTCCTCTCCACGCTTTAAACCTCTTTGCTCCCCATCCCATCCTGGGATCAGGCTGGCTTTGCACCTCCTCCCCAGGGCCAGAGGCTACTCCATCCTGGTTGGGGCTGACAGCTGGTCCCTTTGAGGCTCAGCATCCTCCTCACCGCTCCACCCTCCCGCCTCTGGTCTCTCATCTGCCTCCAGGGCTCCCCCAGCCCTGACCCCCATCAGTGTTCACAAAAGAGTTTCCCTTCCCAATTCAAGTCTCCATCTTACCTGTAAGACGTGCAGGTCGGCAGTGGCTCTGGGGGGACCAGCAGGTGTGGGTAGGGACAGGTCCTCTTGATGCGCCCAGAGCTTGGTGGGTAAATGATCGGAGTGGGGTGTGGCCCGCAGCGGGAAGGTTTGGTCAGGGTGAGTCAGAAGGGGGGTCAAGAGAGAGGCTGCGGTGTGTGGCACTTTCTGCTTCTCTTCTGGAAAGAGAAGAAAGGGAACAGGGGCCAAGAGACGTCGCTGGGCCTGGAGTGGGCAGGCCGGGTGCCCCCGCTTGCGTGTCTGGGAGCTGGATCACACAGACCGTGCTCACGGTCACGTGTTGTCCAGGCAGAACCTCCGCAGGGACTTTCTGAACCATGTTCTGGACACTCAGTGGTCCTTGACTGTGGTGCCCTTGGGGACAGGCCACCTGTGTGCAGCCTGGAAGCTCAGGGCAGATTGCAGGGCTGAGGGTCAGACGCCAGCATCCCCGGCTCTTACCTGGGACAGGCCACCCATGTGCAGCCTGGAAGCTCAGGACAGATTTCAGAGCCGAGGGTCAGGCGCCAGCATCCCCAGCTCTTACCGGCTCCCTGTACCAGAGGGAAGCAGCACGAGGCTGGGTGCTGGGCTGAGTTTCCCTCCACATCTCCCCTCCACTGTCTCCCCATGCAGCCATTCCTGGACACTCAGCTCCCAGCCGAGCCAAGGGTGGAGGGAGCATCCTTACGTATCCCCAGGTGCTTCCTCCGGTGGCTCAAGACTCTGTCTTGGGAGCACACGGGGCTCTGAGCTAGGATCTTGGTCAGGGTGACTCTGACCCAGACTCACTGAAGGACCCGGATGAGCTGTCCCTCCCTCTATGGGCCTCACCCTGTGGGCAGGGCTTAGCCGTTGAGCCGGGCTCACCTCCAGGACCCACACCAGCTCCTGAGGGGGCTGCCCACTCCCAGTGGACCTTGGCCCCCTGACCAACTCGGGTGCTCCGACCACAGGTTGGCTCTCACTGGGCCTCGCCCGAGGACCCCTGCCTCATCTACGAGTGTGTCCGAGTCAAGGAGGAGGTCTTCGTGCAACAGAGGAATGTCTCCTGCCCCCAACTGAACGTCCCCACCTGCCCCTCGGGCTTCCAGCTGAGCTGTCAGACCTCGGGCTGTTGCCCCACCTGTCACTGCGGTAAGATGTGCCACCAAGCCCGCCTTCAAGCCTCTCTTTCCTCTAAGGCTCCGGAATCCTTGCCTTTTGAGCAGCTCAGGGAAATGGGGAGGATCACATCTTTCCATCCTTTGCTAACACTTTGGGGAGAAAGCAAATAAGATGAGGGAAATGGGACAATTTCCTGAAGGTCATCACTGTGTCAGTGCTGGTTTTATACCTTGTCTCATGTCATCCTTATGACAATCCCATGAGGTGGGTACCATTATACCTCCCTTTGCTCTTGTGAGTTAGTGAGTGGTAGAACTGGGCTTGGACCCAGGCTTCTCTAATTCTAGAGACTCCTTCTCAATCATTCGGCTGGAAAAGGTATTCCGACTGCCCATCCCCTAACCCCACCAACCAACCAACCAACCAAATAAACAAACCAATCAACCAACCAACCAGTCAGCCAAGTAACCAACAAACCACACAATCAACCAACCAACCAAATAAACAAACAAACCCAGCAACCAACTAACCCACCCACCCACCAACCAACCAACCAGCCAAACAACCAACAGCAGTAGCAGCAGCAGACAACTCTCACCACCACCTGTCCTGAATTCTCTGTGTGATTTTATCTTGGGACTTAAAGTTTCCAGAGTAGAATTTCTTTCTTTGACAAGCCCAAACACTCTCCCACTCACCCCTTGGGAGTGAATCACTTAAACAAGTGCCCTCCCCTCGAGGACTCCAGGGACCTTCTCCCTGCGGGCTGGATGGTGGGGAGCAGGCAGCTGCCCCTCCTCAGCGGGCCTGGGGTCACTGTGGCCACATGGGCTCTGGCAGGAGGACCCACAGCGCCTGGCGTTGGGTGGGGAGAGGGACCGGCAGGGGCAGTGGGGAGGCCCGGCCCGGGAGGAGCAGCCGGGTGGTGGGCCTTCACCAGCTGTGCTCCGCACGCTCATGCCCTGTGCCTGTCTCTCCCCAGAGCCTGTGCAGGCCTGTGTGCTCAACGGCACCATCATTGGGGTGAGCTGCTGCCTTCTCCAGGGCGCCTGGGGGGCAGGGGTGGGGTGCTGGGGGAAGGGTGTCCTTCTAAAGTACAAGTGAAAGGAGCCAGGGCGGCCTGCCCCACCCACACTTTCCTTTCCTCCAGGGCTTCCCAGGCATCCTGGAGTGGAACCCCTACCTCTCCAGGGCCTGGGCCCCGCCTTCTAGCGCTCACATCCCGGCCCCAGGCACACGAGCGTTTCTTCTGTGCATGCTTCCATCTGCCCCTCTCCCTCTCTGCCGGGAAAGCCCTGACTCTTACCATGCCATCCTTGAGGTGGGGGGTGGGGACGGGAGGGAGCAGACCTCTCGGGACAGGAGGAGAAGCAGGGCGATGGATCCTGGCAGCTTTGGGCAGCTGGGCCCCCATGCCTAAGGCAGACGGCTCACGGGACTGAGGGCAGTGGAGGGTCGGGGGGTCCGGGTGCCAGGAGGCCTGACCCTGGTCCCTTTGGTTCCAGCCCGGGAGGAGTCTGATGGTTGACCTGTGTACCACCTGCCTCTGCACCGTCCAGATGGGGGTCATCTCCGGATTCAAGCTGGAGTGCAGGCAGACCACCTGCGAGGACTGCCCACTGGTGAGAGAGGCTCATGGGGGCCTGGGTGTGGACTGGGTACTTGTGGGACCCAAGCAATGGGACCTCACCGGGCTCTTTAAATAAAAGCTTCCGTGATTTTCTGATTATGGACATATTTGACAACGGTAAGGAAGAGAATAAAAGTCACCTACCCAAATTGCATTTCTCAGATATAATTATAATTTAGTTTTGGAAATTTAAACATTTTCTTCCTGTATTTGCAAGGCTTATGATACCATATTTACAGTTCTGTATTCTTTTTAAGCAACATACTACTGTTCTTTGAAAACATTAAAAATTAGTCAACAAAAATTCATCAGTTACTAGTTAGTCCACAATTATTTATCAGACACTTGCTATGTGCAGGGTTCTATGCAACATTCTTTGCAACATATACTTTTATTATTGGACATTGCGTTTTAATAGTTCACAACATATACTTTTATTATGATTTATTTTATTATATTATTATGCAACATATACTTTTATTATTGGACATTGCATTTTCATAGTTCACCCTGCCAGGTCACGATGACTGAGTTTGCTCAGAACTCCTCTGAGGGTGGGTTCTGGGAAGGGGAATCGTCATTTCTAGGTGGGTAGAGGAAAGCATGCACTTCACCATTCTTATCGTGACTCAGCCCCACCTCGCAGAGCTGCACCCAACGCTCAGGAGGACGCCTTGACTTCCTCCACAAACTGCCTTCTGCATTTGGGGCTCCTGCTGTCTTAGAAAATATGGTTGGTCAGATGAGTTTCTTGTGAGCTAGATGCACAGGATATTGTCATTGCTCTTTCGGATGGTGGGGCAGCGGGCGGGTTCTGGGCGGGGTCGGGGAGGGGCGATGCGGGGGTTAGGGACAAGGTTAGGACAAGCTGCTGGCACGGTCAGCGCTCTTGAGGTCGGGAAGTGTTCTGCACCTGTGCCCTTCATGGCACCTGGCACCGTGTGATGCTCCAAGTAGGGGCTTAATAGCATATTTACAAGGGGAGTGAAGGAGTCCGTAGGAGACATAGCTACTTCTGATAGAATGGCTCAAGGAGAACATTCCCGCCTCAATTAGAAAGAAGCCAGCGAAGTATGCCTTTTTGCTTTTTTTAATTTAAAATCCCAGTTGTTTTAGGGTTTCGGATGCAGGTGTGTGTGTGTGTGTGTGTGTGCATGCGTGAGAGAGAGAGAGAGAGAGAGAGAGAGAGAGAGAACTCCCCTAGATACATCTGGGCTTGAATATGGGCTGGAATGATGCTGTCTGGAGTCTTTGGCATCGCTTTAGCTGGATGTCCATGGAACTACAGTGGATGCAGGAAGCGGTCCACACTAAGCTGTCCTGTAGGAGGGGCGGGGACGAGCCCACTAACTCTCTACCTGCGCCCTCTGGTGGCCAGAGGGTGGCATGGCCACTTCCTCTGCGTCCATAGAAATCCAGCTTTAGAATCCAGTCTAGACTTAGGTTTCTAAATATGTTTAAATTCACGGCCCCTTTTGGTCTGTGTACTCCTCCTCCTCGCCTCCAAAATTCCGCTGTCTCCCCAGGGATCGCCTCCCTCTTGAGATCCCTGAGATTAGCCCTGCTGTGTATCTCTCAGCCTTCGCTGACCTCTGCCTCAGATGCCCCCATTCTAGCTCAGCTTACCTGGTCTTGTCACGTTCCTCTGCCACGAAGGGCCTCCGTGTGGCCTCCTGCAGGTGGGGAGCTGTGGTGGGTCAAGTTTAGGTCGGTCTGTGTCTGTTTGAACTGCCGACGTCAGATGGAACTGTTAGCATCCTCAGAGACATGGGTCCTCTCTCTCCTTCAGGGGAGACGATGCTTATACCCAAAAGGAGCCCAGAGGCCTGTTTGTGCCGCTGGGTGGTAGAGACAAAGGAAGGCTTGAGGAAGAGAGGTGACACTGACCAGGAACATTGAGAAGGCCTCCCAGAGGAGCATGACCATGGGCTGACCTTGAGCAATGACCCCCCAGGAGGGGGCACAGGGACAGACTGGCATTTAAGCAAGAGTTAGAAAAGGGCAGCGGGGAGATAAGACTGGGGTCCTTGAGCAGCCGATGTAGTTTATGCAAAGGGCTGGGAGACACCTGTGAGGAGAGTTTGAGGGGCATCCCTGGACAGGGGGAGCAGGGCTAGTTGGCTGCTCAGACCTGAGTGAGTGAGCCTGTGGCTGGCTGGGCACCTGGCTGCTCCTGATTGGATGCTCCGGCAAAAGTCTGGTCAGCGCTGCCCTCCGTGTCCATCTGGCAGCTGTGCGGTGCGTACCCCGTCAGCAGTGGCTGGAAGCCCAGCGGGGCTCAGACAAGCCCGTCACCAGCGCAGCTGTGTTCTTGCCTTGCGGGGTCTGTTCTCTCTGTTTCGTCCTTCCAGTGGTTTCTGCCGTGTTCCCTGTCCTCCCGTCCCTCTTCCCCGAGTCCCACAGCACCTCTGAAATCATTGCCCCTCCTCTCACCGTCCCCCCTCCTCCACTTTCTCCTGTCCTTTCTTCTCCCACAGCGCCTACCACCTTTCCCTGTTCTTGGCTTCACCGTGCCCTCTGCCTCTCTGGGGTGTGGAGTGTGCGTCCACCGCCCCATCCCTTCACTTTGCAGACCCCTCCTCCATTGGTCCCCCACCCCTCACTTCTCCTGTAAAGATTTTGGGCACGTTCTTCTCCTTGGGCCTGCTGAGTGGAGGGCATTTCCTAGTCTCTTCTTCTAACACTCACTAAAAAATGCCCCAATCCATGCTCCCATGAAATCGTGCCTGATTTAAGCCTCATTTTATTTCCTCTTTTTGACTCACGTACATTCATGCTGTTTTTCCCATCTCTTTCTTCCTCTCCCATCCACCTTGGTCCACACCTGCCAGGAATTGTGCGTTTTTGAAAACACAGTTGAAGCTCACCGGAGAAACACCACCTGATGGCCTCAAATGTCAGCAGTGTCCTTCTGAGTGTGTGTGTGGCCTGGGCTTTCTCTCTGCGGCTTCCCTGATGAGTTCAGTGGACGCTCATAGACCCCTAACCTCCCCTGCTGGTTACGAGCTGTCAGTCGGAGTGCAGTGAGCAAGGGAGCAATGTGAGAGGACCAGGTCTTCTGTCCGGGGCTCCAAACTGACCTGCTAGAGATTCATAGTAGAAAAACCTCAGGACCCCAAGGAATGAATCTCTAAGTGGTCATTACTAAATGTAGCAAAATGCAAAAAAGAATGACACCATAGCTGGTTTTCACATAACTAAAGTTCTTCTTTTAAACACCCCTACCTTCACCCCATATAAGGAGCCAGCTTGTCCGTGTTCTGGGACCGAGCAAGCATGGGCACCTGTTACTTGTTCTCACTGCCCCTTGCTGCAGCAGGGACCCTAATAAAGCCTTGCCTGAAACAAACAAACAAAACCAAACTTTACTAGATTTAGTTCTTTTTTTTTTTTCTGGCATGGTGGGGAGAATTAAAAGAGCTTTAATTTTAACGCAGTGATGAGACGGCTGATAATCACTTTTTGGTTTTGTTAACATGGTTTAAAATACTTTGCAGAATAAAAAGTTGGTTCCACTATGTTGGTTCCACTGGTTCCCAGATTGGGGGGCGGCGTTTTTGTGAAACAGTGAAATCCTTCTTCCGGGAAGCTGCTGGATTGGCAGGAAGAGAGGTAGGAAGACAGTTACGACTGTGATAGAGTCCAGCGGTGGATGATGATTGCTTGGATCAGGTGATGACAGAGGACCCTGGCATGACGAGCTGTGGATGAGTTCAAGATGCAGTTTTTGGCAAGATCTGGTGATGAGTGGGGCAGAGGGGATAAGAAAAAGAGAGAAGACAAGGACGACCCCCAGATTTCTAGTTTGAGCAACTGCTTAATGAAACCATTTACCATTTGGCCTACTTACGATCGGGATCTTAGGGGGAGGTTTAAACTAAGGCTGCTTTTTCTCCTGGTTACAGGGTTACAAGGAAGAGAAGATACAGGGCCAGTGCTGCGGGAGATGCCTGCCTATGGCTTGCACCATTCAGCTACGAGGGGGACAGATCATGATGCTGAAGGTGTGTGTGGGCAACTTAAACTCAGGGGTCTCCCTATCACCACTGTCTGGTTTCCTATTTGGGGATATTTTCTTCAAGGAAGAGGGACTAAGTTTGGGTCAATATTGACTTCCTTCTGTACCTATTTCTGATTTTATAAGGGAAAGATGGATAACCTTTAGGAGGTACAGAATTCGCTCTTTGATTTGGTTATTTTGTCACTCTCTGTGACAAAAGTTGGTGTAGGGCCTCATGATTGGGAGTGAGTTGATCTCTAAGATTTTCTCCAGCCTTGATTGTCTCTGAGACTGGCCAGGCAATCAGGGTGACACAGACTCAGATCTATGAAAGCCAGAGTGGGCTGGTGGGGCTGGCAGGTGGCACCTGGCTCACCTCTAGTTCAGCTTTTTTTTTTTTTTTTTTTGCTGTACGCGGGCCTCTCACTGCTGTGGCCTCTCCCGTTGCGGAGCACAGGCTCCGGACACACAGGCTCCGCGGCCATGGCTCGCGGGCCCAGCCGCTCCGCGGCATGTGGGATCTTCCGGGATAGGGGCACGAACCCGTGTCCCCTGCATCGGCAGGCGGACTCTCAACCACTGCGCCACCAGGGAAGCCCTAGTTCAGCTATTGATTGGCCAGTTTCCCTCTGCTATGTCTTAATTCTTTAAGCTGTTAAGTGGTCAGTAGAGTGTAGGGATGCCCTACATTTATGCAGCCCTATTCCCAGTTCATAAGCTGTAAAACTGGACTCCACCTCCATTCTGGGTTCTGGGTGTGGAGGCTTTGCACACACTGCCTCCGTCTTGTTCCAAGGTCCCCTACATTGTCTCAACAACTCCAAGGAGTCAAGGTCATGGCTTGCAGTGGTTTTGTACCCCAAACACCGTTTTCAGATTTGCTCTGCCCACCTCCCCTCTTCCCTTTCAGCGTGACGAGACTCTCCAGGATGGTTGTGACAGTCACTTCTGCAGGGTCAACAAGAGAGGCGAGTTCATCTGGGAGAGGAGGGTCACGGGCTGCCCACCCCTCGATGGACACAAGTGTCTGGCCGAGGGGGTGAGTAGCTGGGGCTCAGGCCCTGCTTTCCTCTTGACTGTCTCCATCTTCAACTCTAAGAAGAGGGTTCTTCTGAACAGCGGTCCAGCTCTGCTGTTGGACATGTGATTCTCAGTGTCCAAGGAGAACCCTGCCCTAGTTTAAAAATCAATGAAATTACAAAATCAAAGCCCGATGGAGGGACAAAACTCTCTCAACTGTACCATGCTTTAAGAAAATACCTTCCCTTAAGGGAGACTGGATCTGTGATCCTTGAATGGGATGGTGAGAGATCAAACTGATTTCCAGCCTCCCCTGGGAATGATGAGCCTGGTGACTCAACTGGAAGAGAATTCACAATAATCACACGCACAATAATCACAATAATCAGAATCATTTCAGCCTGGCCAGGTGGGGTGGTCAGTCTGCTCACATTTGTGATGGGAAAACCCATTCATATCTGGGGACTTAAGCTCAGGACTGTGAGTCCAGAGGCAGGACTTGGCCTGGAGTGACTGAAAGGGTCGGCTAGATACTATTTGTGCCTAATCTGGGACTTTGCTGTTTCCTTAGGGGAAAATCATGAAAATTCCAGGCACATGCTGTGACACATGTAAGTACCTTACCAATAGCTTGTCCCTTGAAATCCATCAGGCCAAGTCCAGGGACTGTTCTTTGCAATGAACTTTCTTCTAGAAAGATATTGCAGTCACTGTGTTCAATTCCTCAGGGAACTCCCACCCCACCCTGCATGTCCTTGGACTGCCCCCTGCTCAAGCCCCCTTTCAAGATGCCTGTAAAGCAGACTCTTCCTCCTTCCTTCCAAACTCCTGGCAATCACTAGCCTCTTACCTTCCTTTCCCCTTGCAGAGTCTTGGGTTGGTCACAGTCCTATCATGAGAGAATGTCTTCTCTCTGCCACCAGAACTCCTGAAGACAGGCACCTTGATTCATGATCTCGACAGAGCGGACATTCAATCTGCCTCTAATCTTTGGATGTCGTTCAGCTCTCCCAGAGAGAAAGGGAAGCCAGCAGCTGGCTGTGGGGCTGCAGAGAACACAGCCTTCTCGAGGATTTATGAGGCTGGTCTCAGTTTTATTAACCTCGTCTTCTTCACTCTCAGCTCCTCTTGACCTTGCATTTGTGTTGTACTGGTTGGTCCCAATAGTTACGGCCACAGCTTTGGAGACGGAGCTCAAGCCTGCCCATCAGACAGCATCTCACCACACGTTCTTGCACTCTTTTTTTTTTTTTTTTTTTGCGGTATGCGGGCCTCTCACTATAGTGGCCTCTCCCGCTGCGGAGCACAGGCTCCGGACGCGCAGGCCCAGCGGCCATGGCCCACGGGCCCAGCCGCTCCACGGCACGCGGGATCCTCCCAGACCGGGGCACGAACCCGCGCCCCCTGCATCGGCAGGCGGACTCCCAACCACTGCGCCACCAGGGAAGCCCATGTTCTTGCATTCTTGTTTCCATGAGCACAAGTACCTTTCAGAATCCCAGTGTTACTGCTGTATTCTCTGAATGTACAATTACTTGCCGGGACTAATATTCTTCGTCTTTTAGTTTAGATAGTTTTTGGGTTCACGGGCCCGTGTTCCCATGTTTATTTTTGGGTAGAGAAACGAGTAAAAACACGAATATCTTCAGCGTTCAGTCATTCCTTCTTTTCTTGATGGCTCACTCTGACAGTCCCTGTAGTTGCTGTAACCAAGTTGCAGATTGCGGAAAACACACTCTGAAAGCGTCTTTTTCTATGGTTCTTGTCTGCGTGGTTGAAGAATGTGGTCAGGAAACCATCAGAGGACATGCATTCTCTCTAGGCGTACTGCACATGGAATTGGGCCGAGGCTGTTATCTTCAAAACTAGCAGCGAGGCAGAAAGGGGCCTGTGTTGGTCTGTGCTTTCAAGAGGTGGGGACCTTCCATAAGGAAAAGAAGCCAGGCTCAGGGATTGAAATCTACAGCAAAAGAATATAGTGTGTTGGCCTCAATATGTTTTCCTTATTCACCCTCTTAATGTGGTTGGCAGGCTTTCACTTTAAAATGACATTATTTGGGAGTTGGGAGCCCAACTATTAGGTAGTTAAAGTTGATTTAGATTTGGAGCCATCCAGGAATGGAAAACTCCCATTGTTTGGATGGGCAATAATGAGCTGGCGTTAAATCTTAGATTATCAGTGGGCCAAGTAGAGGTTCAGATCTGAATGCTTTTAACCCCTGTATATAAGGAGACCCATGCAAGCGACCCAGAGATAGCTATACCCAAAGGGAAGATTCCATAAGGGCTCCTACGATCAGCTCCCACAGAGACAATGACATTTGCAGGGATGGATAGATATTAATTGTATTTATTAGCTACCTCATTGCCCATTAGCTTCTGGATATTGTTATAAGCGCAGGAGGATTGCTCTGATCATTATGGTTTTTATTTTATTTTATTTTATGTTTAACATCTTTATTGGAATACAGTTGCTTTACAATGTTGTGTTAGTTTCTGCTGTATAACAAAGTGAATCAGCTATATGAATACATATATCCCCATATCCCCTCCCTCTTGGGTCTCCCTCCCTCCCTCCCTATCCCACCCCTCTAGGTGGTCACAAAGCACCGAGCTGATCTCCCTGTGCCATGTGGCTGCTTCCCACTAGCTATCTATTTTACATTTGGTAGTGTATATATGTCCATGCCACTCTCTCACTTTGTCCCAGGTTACTACCCTTCCCCCTCCGTGTGTCCTCAAGTCCATTCTCTACGTCTGCATCTTTATTCCTGTCCTGCCGCTATGTTCATCAGAACCTTTTTTCTTTTTTTTAGATTCTCTCTCTATATATGTGTGTTAGCATACAGTATTTGTTTTTCTATTTCTGACTTACTTCACTCTGTTTGACAGACTCTAGGTCCATCCACCTCATTACAAATAACTCAATTTTGTTTCATTTTATGGCTGAGTAATATTCCATTGTAAATATGTGCCACATCTTCTCTGTCCATTCATCTGTCGATGGACACTTAGGTTGCTTCCATGTCCTGGCTATTGTAAATAGTGCTGCAATGAACATTGTGGTACATGACTCTTTTTGAATTACGGTTTTCTCAGTAGTGGGATTGCTGGGTATATGGTAGTTCTATTTTTAGTTTTTTAAGGAACCTCCATACTGTTCTCCATAGTGGCTGTATCAGTTTACATTCCCACCAACAGTGCAAGAGAGTTCCCTTTTCTCCACACCCTCTCCAGCATTTGTTGTTGTAGATTTTCTGATGATGCCCATTCTAACAAGTGTGAGGTGATACCACATGTAGTTTTGATTTTCATTTCTCTAATAATTAGTGATGTTGAGCAGCTTTTCATGTGCTTCTTGGCTGTCTGTATATCTTCTTTGGTGAAATGTCTGTTTAGGTCTTCTGCCCATTTTTGGATTGGGTTGTTTGTTTTTTTGATATTGAGCTGCATGAGCTGCTTGTAAATTTTGGAGATTAATCCTTTGTCAGTTGCTTCGTTTGCAAATATTTTCTCCCATTCTGAGAGTTGTCTTTTTGTCTTCTTTATGGTTTCCTTTGTTGTGCAAAAGCTTTTACATTTCATTAGGTCCCATTTATTTATTTTTGCTCTTATTTCCATTTCTCTAGGAGGTGGGTCAAAAAGGATCTTGCTGTGATTTGTCATAGAGTGTTCTGCCTATGTTTTCCTCTAAGAGTTTTATAGTGTCTGGCCTTACATTTAGGTGTTTAATCCATTTTGTGTTTATTTTTGTATATGGTGTTAGGAAGTGTACTAATTTCATTCTTTTACATGTAGCTGTCCAGTTTTCCCAGCACCACTTATTGAAGAGGCTGTCTTTTCTCCATTGTATATTCTTTCCTCCTTTATCAAAGATAAGGTGACCATGTGTGCATGGGTTTATCTCTGGGCTTTCCATTCTGTTCCATCGATCTATATTTCTGTTTTTGTGCCAGTACCATACTGTCTTGATTACTGTAGCTTTGTAGTATAGTCTGAAGTCCGGGAGCCTGATTCCTCCAACTCCGTTTTTCTTTCTCAAGATTGCTTTGGCTATTCAGGGTCTTTCGTGTTTCCATACAAATTGTGAAATTTTTTGTTCTAGTTCTGTGAAAAAGGCTATTGGTAGTTTGATAGGGATTGCATTGAATCTGTAGATTGCTTTGGGTAGTAGAGTCATTTTCACAATGTTGATTCTTCCAATCCAAGAACATGGTATATCTCTCCATCTGTTTGTATCATCTTTAATTTCTTTCATCAGTGTCTTATAGATTTCTGCACACAGGTCTTTTGTCTCCTTAGGTAGGTTTATTCCTACGTATTTTATTCTTTTTGTTGCAATGGTAAATGGGAGTGTTTCCTTAATTTCTGTTTCAGATTTTTCGTCGTTAGTGTACAGGAATGCAAACCCTAGTGTGTAGGGTTTGTCATACATGGCCTTTATTATGCTGAGGTAGGTTCCCTCTATGCCTACTTTCTGGAGAGGTTTTATCATAATTGGGTGTTAAATTTTGTCGAAAGCTCTTTCTTCAACTATTGAGATTATCATATGGTTTTTATCCTTCATTTTGTTAATATGGTGCATCACATTGATTGATTTGAGTATATTGAAGAATCCTTGCATTCCTGGGATAAACCCCACTTGGTCATGGTGTATCATCCTTTTAATATGCTGTTGGATTCTGTTTGTTAGTATTTTGTTGAGGATTTTTGCATCTATGTTCATCAGTGATATTGGCCTGATAGTAGTTTCCTTTTTTGTGATATCTTTGCCTGGTTTTGGTATCAGGGTGATGGTGGCCTCGTAGAATGAGTTTGGGAGTGTTCCTCCCTCTGCTATATTTTGGAAGAGTTTAAGAAGGATAGGTGTTAGCTCTTCTCTAAATGTTTGATAGAATTCGCCCGTGAAGCCATCTGGTCCTGGGCTTTTGTTTGTTGGAAGATTTTTAATCACAGTTTCAATTTCAGGGCTTGTGACTGGGCTGTTCATATTTTCTGTTTCTTCCTGGTTCAGTCTCGGAAGGTTGTGCTTTTCTAAGAATTTGTCCATTTCTTCCAGGTTGTCCATCTTATTGGCGTATAGTTGCTTTTAGTAATCTCTTATGATCCTTTGTATTTCTGCACTGTCAGTTGTTACTTCTCCTTTTTCATTTCTAATTCTGTCGATTTGAGTTTTCTCCCTTTTTTTCTTGATGAGTCTGGCTAATAATTTATCAATTTTGTTTATCTTCTCAAAGAACCAGCTTTTAGTTTTATTGATCTTTGCTATTGTTTCCTTCATTTCTTTTTCATTTATTTCTGATCTGATTTTTTTTTTTAAATTTTTGACTGCGTGTGGTCTTCGTTGCTGCATGCGGGCTTTCTCTAGTTGTGGCAAGTGGGGGCTACTCTTCATTGCGGCACGCAGGCTTCTCATTGCAGTGTCTTCTCTTGTTCCAGAGCACAGGCTCTAGGTGCACGGGCTTCAGTAGTTGTGGCGCATGGGTTTAGTTGCTCCATGGCATGTGGGATCTTCCCATACCAGGGCTTGAACCCGTGTCCCCTGCATTGGCAGGCAGATTCTTAACCACTGTGCCACCAGGGAAGCCCTCTGATCAGATTTTTATGATCTTTCCTTCAGCTAACTTTGGGGGCGTGGTTTTGTTCCTCTTTCTCTAATTGCTTTAGGTGTAAGTTTAGGTTGTTTATTTGAGATGTTTCTTGTTTCTTGAGGTAGGATTGTATTGCTATAAACTTCCCTCTTAGAACTGCTTTTGCTGCATCCCATAGGTTTTGGTTCATCGTGTTTTCATCGTCATTTGTTTCTAGGTATTTTTTGATTTCCTCTTTGGTTTCTTCAGTGATCTCTTGGTTATTTAGTAATGTATTATTTAGCCTCCATGTGTTTGTATTTTTTACAGTTTTTTTTCCTGTAATTGATATCTAGTCTCATAGCGTTGTGGTTGGAAAAGATACTTGATACGATTTCAATTTTCTTAAATTTACCAAGGCTCGATTTGTGACTCAAGATACGATCTATCCTGGAGAATGTTCCATGAGCACTTGAGAAGAAAGTGTATTCTGTTGTTTTTGGATGGAATGTCCTATAAATATTAATTAAGTCCATCTTGTTTAATGTGTCATTTAAAGCTTGTGTTTCCTTATTTGTTCATTATGGTTTTTAGAGTCTACAGTTACATAAAAGTAAGTCCTATCCATTGACATCACCAAAGCACAGTGAATCTAGGCTCCTCCTGCAATTAAAATTGTGCCATTAAGTGAGTTAAACCCAGCGATAACTATATCTCTGAATATGAAGGGCCAGGAGAAGCTGAGGGGAACCAGGACCACTGACTTGCCCTCCCCATGGCTGGCTTTGGTGATCGGTTACTGTGAAATTGACCTATTTCCAGTAAATGAGGGAACTGGGCTGGAGAGTGTTGTATGGAAGAACAGGTCCCATCTCTCACCTGTCCTGTAGGTGAGGAGCCTGAGTGCAAGGACATCACTGCCAAGCTTCAGTACGTCAAAGTGGGAGACTGTATGTCTGAAGAGCAAGTGGACATTCACTACTGCCAGGTAAGGGGTCCTCGGCTGGGAGGGGCAAGTTCTTTGTTTGGACACATCTCTTTAGTTACAGAGTCGAAGCATCTGGGAAATTCACAGGGGGGAGAAGTGAAAGGAACTGGGAGCTTTTAAAATTTTTTTAAAAAGCCAATGTTTTATTGAAGTAAATGGGAACTTTTGACCCTAGAAGAAAAACACTGAGCAATGATTCAACACGTCCTTTGAAGAGAATGTAGAGTTACTTAATGGAAGATGGGAGCTATGTTTCCTGAAGATCAGTCACACAGGCATAGAAATTGCAGCTAGAGGGCTTGGGTGTGACAGTTCCATTAGGACAGGCCTTTCACACCTCCCAAGAGCTACTTTTACACATTGTTTGGCTGTCCTGTGTTTCTCCGGGCAAGGCCAGGCCTTCTTGATTGGAGGAGGGCAGGTGGAGGAAGTGGGCTGCCCCAGAGCCCTCCCCACCCTGGCGCTCTCCACCGCCCGCAACGGCCGCCTCTCTCTGCCCCGCCGTAGGGAAGATGCACCAGCAAAGCCCTGTACTCCATCGACACAGAGGACGTGCAGGACCAGTGCACCTGCTGCACGCCCACACGCACAGAGCCCATGCAGGTGCCCCTGCGCTGTGCCAACGGCTCCGTCACCCACCATGTGGTCCTCAACGCCATGCAGTGCAAGTGCTCCCCCAGGAAATGCCGCCAGTGAGGCGCGGCCCTGCCGCGGACACCCGTCACCACCCGCTTGGCAACCCCTGCTCGGCGCATGCACGCTCCGCTCCCGGGCTCCCCCGGGCCCACAATAAAGGCCAATCTGTCATCTTGCCAAAGGCTCATGCTTCATCTAGGCTGAGATGGCTATTGTAGGCTGGGCTGGAGCTCTGAGGCTGGTGCTGAAGGGGGTGGGGGGTAGGGGAGCACAGGCTCCATCTGGAAACACTTGAGCCCCGGGGTCTGCGGGAGGCACGCCCACGTCCGGGAGAAAGTGGCATCTCAGCCTCCACAGGGAGGGAAGGGGAAAGTGAGCGCCAGGCCTCCTTGGAAACAGCCCGGTGGCTGAAGGAGAAGGGATTTGCTCTGGAACACCGGGGTCTCCAGTCTCTGAATCCAGGGGCTTCTGGGCAGAGCAGAGGGGGACCCTAGAGCCAGGCTCCAGCCAGGCTCTGGCCAGTGTGGCTGACTTGATGGGGAAGGAGCCCCAGTGGGTGTGCAAGGGGTTCTCTGAGCCCTCGGCTGAGCCAGTGCCTGTGTCCCTCAGTGGCCCCCGTGGGAGGGTGAGAGGCTGGGGGCTGGGGGGCTGGAAACGTGGTGCTGGGCGTGTGTGGGAACGTGGTCCCTCGCGGCACAGGCGTGGCCGTGGCCGGGGACCCCCAGACTTGGGGGCGGCCCAGGTTCCACCCATGGCCTTCGCCGGACTGTGTGGCCTCAGCAAGCCCCTTAGCGGTTTTCAGACTTAGTTTCCTCAACTGGAACCAGGAGCGTCAGTCTCACTCACTCGGTTGGGAGGGTCAAATAAGCCAGAAAGTCCGGGAGTAACTGTGAATTGCTCTATAATAACGGGAAAAGTGACCAGAAGAAAAATGGGGAAATCAAGGTTCAAAGGGGAACCCTAAGTGTCCCTACCGTCAGTGGCAGAGCGCTGAGGATTTCCTGTGCTCTGAGGGGTGAGGGAGCTGAGTTCCTTTTGGGCTGGATGCTGGAGGCCAAGGCCTTGCCCACTCCAGGATCCTTTAGTGGACAGAAGAGGTGTAGGTAACGCCAGACCTCACCGGGTCCCTAAATCACTAACCACCGCTGTCACATTCAAGGAGAGATCATCCTTTCTTAGACTTTTATGAAAAAAGCTTACATGTATATGCTGGCAAGATGGCAGAGACTCTAGGTGGGGAGAGCACACCCATGAGAATAAAGCACCTGTCCTGGCTGTGAGACAGGAATTTGACCGAGGATTGACTTTCATGCCAGATCCTTCTAACCCAGGAGAGACTCAACTCATTGAACATACTGGACGACGGAGCTGGAAAGGATTTAGACATTATCTCATCCACTGCCCTCTCCTGCCCCTTTGCAGAGGATGAAAGCAGCTCAGAGAACTTGAGTGACTTGCCAAAGGTCACACAGCTGCTGGGTGGCAGGGTCAGGTTCAGAACCCAAGTACCTGGACACCTGGGCAAGAACTCCCGAGCCGGTGCATCAGAGCCGCACGTCCCTGGTGCTGACAGATGCGGCCCTGTTCTCACAGGAACCAGTGACGGCTGCATTTCTAGGTCTTTCTGCTTCTGTCACTGCTGGGGAAGAACCTCCAGGGAAGATACATTAAAGGCAAATGGCATGGGTTGTGTTGAGTCGTTTTGGTGGGGAGTTTAGCCGGGTAGAGGGAAGGAAGGATGGATAGAAGTTTGATGTAACTGCCCAACAATTCAAAGGCTGTCATCCTCCATCCATCACCCCGCCTCCAACTTTGAGTGCCTCTATGGTCTCTGTAGGAAACCAGATCCAGGGCCAGAGAATTACTTGTCTGTCTTCTGACTGATCGCCTAATGCTCCACCTGGGGACGAGGTGCCGTTGGAGGCATCGGCCACAGAGAAACTCAGCAGGGGGTCTGCCTCTTCAGCAGAAGGTGTCAATTTTCCAGCTGCCTCCATAGCCTGAGTTCTCCTCCTATTTACTGCTAGGACAGTTCACTACCAAGAAAAAAGCTGAGTCAGAAAAATTGCACATTTTGATTGAAAAAAAATGCAGGAAGTAGGGTAAAAAGGAGAAACTGGTAGTGGGGGTGTGAGCCAGGAGCTGTCCCCATTCTGCATGTGTTCCAGGGCGGGTCTGCCTCTGGTCTCAGGCACTCTCTTTTTTGTCACCCTTAGACCAGATGGCACAGTCCCCAAAGTGAGAGTCTTAGGGGGAGTCTCAAGGGAGGAGTATGCAGGGACCAAGGGACTAAAAAAGTGCTGGAGGGAGAGAAGAGAGGGAATGGATAAGGAACCACCATGGTGGAAAGTTTCCAGTCCTCTTGGCGTTGAAAACATGTAGAGAAGGGTTCCCAGAAGTGAATGGAGAAGGGCATTGTCTCAAGCAGCCAGGAACCAAGTGTTAGAGCACAGACCCTGGAGCAGTCCTCAGAGGCACGGTGCCTGACCGTTTACACTGCAGTCTCCTAATCTGTGAAATGGGCACACAGGCAGTAACTACCTCATAGATTTGTTACTAGAGTTAGATAATTCCTCTGGGGAAGGCTCTGAGAAGGGTGCTGAGGGGGAGGTAGTCCACATCCACACCAGCCATGGTGCCCAGGATACAGCCGGTTGGCACACACTGCTTTTGGTTTTCCTTCTGCTCAGCCCCTGACTCCCCTTCACTGCCTCAGTTTCCTCATCTGTAAAGTGGGGAGCAATCCCCACCAGCCCACCTTATCAGCATAGGAGATAGGAAAGTCCGTGGTCATTCAGAGCCTACTTGACATATAATGTTAACATAATACCTTTTCATTTTCAGGGTCCCTGGTATTAATGCACTTGGGGGCGTCTTGGAATTGTAGATTCTGTCATCCAGAATGGCCCTTTGGAGGTCTTCTCTTCCACCCCCCTGCCCATGGCTAGGTATCAAAGCCGTTCCGGAGAGATGGAACTCCTCTTTGTCCTGGGATGGAGCTGCCACCTGTCTACCTCCTCAGCTGCTCCCAGCGTCTCCCTGGGAAGCTTTGCTAAAACCTGCCCCTCCCTTTGCCTCTTGCAGCCCCTCTTCCTGTCCCCGGGGCACGATTCCTCCACTCCTGCGCCTTTTAGTCTAGAGAAAGGTGGGGACAGCTGGTGGCGGGTAGAGTGCAGGCAGGCGTGCCGGGGAGCCTCCCACCCCTACCCAGGCGATCAGGGCCAGGGCGGCGGGAAGCAGGCTTCCCGGGCGGGATTGGAAGCTAATCAGCCAGACTGTTCACGAGATAATCCGGCTGAATGCTCACACCGGAACCAGGTTAGCAGGCAGCTCCCCGGGTGGGGAGAGCAGCGGTCTTCCTGTCTCGCCCCTCAGCTTCATTAACCGGAACGTGTCCCGGACTCAACCCGCCCACGGGAACGCGCTCCTTTCTCCACGTGGCGCGACCAGCGCCGGTGCGCCTAGGGTGCAGCGCCGGGGGAGGCCTGGTAGCCGCTGGCGAGGGATGGGGGAGGAGGCAGCGGCAGCAGACTGGGGCGGGCACGTCCAGACGGAGCTGAGCCGCGATGCAATTAGTCCGGCGACTGAATACGCCAGTGCAGACGCCAGAGCAGCCCCAGCAGAGGGGCAGTCCCGGTTTCCTGCCCTGCGCGCCCGCACCATGGCCACCCCCGGGCTGAGCGGTGAGTCCCCCCTGCCGGGGACCCTGGTCCTGACAAGTTGTAGAAGGCAGAGGGGCTGGGAGTGAAGGACATGGCATCTTACCGCTTGGGATTCGTGACCCCAAGTGAACCTGGGATGGTGGTTCCAGAGCTGATCCTTTTCTCCCAGGATGGGGAAGGCGAGGGATGCCTGAGCACTTTCCTGGACACTCATTTCCAATCTAGGAGAGAAGAGGTAGGACAAGAGGCGGAAGATCGGTGCCGTGGCTTTTTGGTGATGAATTACCAATTCCTATCTCTTTATCTTCTTGTTAAGTCGGGGGGTGTTTAGTTTAGTGCATCTGAATGGTAAGTAAACACCCAGGGTTTAAGTCAGAAACAATCTGCTGAGCACAGAGGTTCAGATTCGCCCCCTGCAACTTGACTTTGGCATTCCTGGAGCAGCTTCACAGTTTCAGGAAGTCTCCTCCAGCCCTTATCCAAACCCACCCCAGGAAAGACATTTACACCTCGGGGTGCAGGGAAACACAGGCGTGACTTTCCTGGGGACTTTTTTTTTTTAGAGGAAAAGCAAATTGAGGCAGCGTTTAGGGGGGCAGGATGTGATCCTGCCACACCTCCAAATGATACTGAGTAGAAAGACGTGTTTGGCAGGGTTGACCTCGCTTGGAAAGGGATTTTGTTGGGTGTCTTGTTTCTGGTGGTTCGTGGGAGAGGCGTGGAGTGGCGCGGGCAGGGTGCCCACTTCATTGGCATGAACAGTGGGCAGAAAGGGACTGGAAGGTAGGCATCAGCCACAGTCCTGAGACTTTGTGAGCAGGTGTGGAGAGACACCCCGGGACCACGTGGATGCTGGTGCAGGATAGAAGTTCCCACTGAGCAAGGTTAGGTCTCAGCCCAAAGGCAGGTGACAGGTGAGGGAAGATCCTAGACAAGGTCGGGCGCTTCTGGAGGATGACGAGACTCCGGGTCCCTGCACTTACCTGGGCTTTGTGCTTGGGACCGGACATTAGAGACCTGCCTCAGCTGCTCGCTGTCCAGGGCCCAGTCTCCCCCTCACTGTGTCCTGTCATGCACCATCATTTTGGGAGCCAAGGACCTGAGACGGTCCTTTCGGGGCACCTGCATCGCTCTCTGGGTTGCCTCTCCGTGGGTCCTGGGCCTCTTTGCTGGCTGGTGGAGGAAGCTGTGTGAGGAGTGGGCATGGGTTCCCAACACCAGCCTCAGGTTCTGTCCAGTTTCTCTCCGCCCCTTCCCTGCCCTCTTCCACTACAGGGCACAGCGAGGGGGCCGGAGGCACTGGGGACTAAAGTGGAGCTTGTCTTTCATTTTCTTTAACGAGGACCTGATTCCTAGAGCACACGGAGAACGGAAACTCGACCACTAGATATGAGAATCTTGCCTCTAGCTACAAAGTAGAATCGGTCTCTATTTGTATGCAGGTGGCTGGGGAGAAGGAGTTTAAACAGAGATTGCATTCAAGGAAAGAACCAGCCATGTGGACACCTGGAGAATGATCTAGCAAAGGCAGTAGTGGCGAAAGACCCCATGGCAGCAATGGGCTTGGGCTGTCCAAACAATAGGGGGGAAGCCCAGTGCCTGGAGGGAGAGGGAGAGGGTGAGAGTGAACCAGGTCACGCGGAGTCTTGGGACTCAGGCCGTATGTTTTTGACTTTTCAAAGAGGAAGGGAAGAGTAACATTTACCAAGCATCGCCTGTATACCAGACACCGTGCTTTGCTTCCCCCCAAATCTGGGGGTCAGTGTTAAGTCCATCTCATTGACGAGCCACCTGAGGTTCAGAGAGGTTAAGAAATATGTCTGTTACATCGTGTTAATTACCGAAGCATCAGAGAAGGATGAAGTTGGAATTGAAATTCATTTCCCCGCCACCTCACCTTGTTGCTTTTGTTCTGTTCTTAAGAAGCCTCAGAAGGCAGTATCGATACCAACAAGGAGGGGTGGATGAGAAATATGGGTGGAACTGGGGCTTTTAGGGAGATAGGAATTTTGCAAGGTGGTAGGTGATGCTGTGGTCATAATCCAGGCAAGGCTTGCCTTGACACGACTTCCAATCTGGAATCATCATGGTTAGTTTACTTAGTGGGGTCAAGCCCAGGAAGGCAGGTTGTCATCACCAAACTCCTAAGGCAATGTGCCACTGTGATCTCCACCGGGGACATGATTTAACGAGCACGGGTTTTCTGAGTTCCACATCTGTGGCTCACAGGCACGTGGGAGAGACGGACCCACCGCGGGCAGAGGACTTGCCCAGTGTCTGATGTGCTGTAGCAAACCTGGCTCACGATCGTTTCAATGGATCTGCACACCATGCACCCGTGCTTGCGGCTCACATCAGTTCAGAGCACACCTGCCGAGCCAGGTACTACACTCAGTGCTGGAGCTACAAGGATCAACAAGGGCACACAGTGGCCTGTCAGGGTTCTTGGGGCCCTAAGTTGATCCTAGTAGTGTAGCAACCACGTCCACTGTTGTTGGACATGAGAAGGAGGAACCAGGATCAAACCTGGGCTTGTTTAGACCAAACCAAAGAAATTAGCCCTGTCCGTACTTCAGGTATTTCAAGATGTACTAGAGGTCTTTCTTAGGCTCCTTCTGACAGCCCTGCCTTTCCTCCAGAAACTTTAAGGAAATAATTTATAAGTCTGTCTGGCTGACAGCTCTCCATCTAGGTTAACTTGTGCTGAAACTACGAAAGGATGGCCATTCTCACAAGGAGCCAGGGTCAGATCCTCTCTCTGTGTAGCAAACACAGGTATAAAGCACCCTTGCATCTTCTGACTGGTTCACTGACCAAGGGATAATTCCCACTTTCTAGCCTATTGTTCATCATTAACTAATTAAAATAGCTTCAGAATTAGAAAGTAATGATACAAGCCCATTGTGAAAAAAAATTAAATGCAAATAAATAAAATACCTGTTTATAATATTTTGGTAATTATTCTTCACCCTAACTCCTTTTTAATCCATTTTTATTCTTGCCTATATCAGTAACTATTTCTATTCCTTATTTATTAATCTTCAAACAAATTACAACAAAGGAAAACCTAGATGCAATAAAACTTAAATCAAGGATAAATTAGCAAATGCCAAATAATGAAAGATTAGGAACATATTATTATAGCACCAAAACCTAGAGAAGAATAGGTCCTGTAATTGAGTGAAAACTTACCTATGAGCCTCCTGACAGGCAGAACAGAAAAGAGGGAGTAAGTTCCGTGGGTCTCATTGCCTAAGAAAAGGAGACTAGTTCCTCAACATTAAAGTTTAAGAAGAATGGCACAGTGGTATTTGTGTGACATATAAGACATCGCCTAGCATAATGGGCTGTAGTTTCATTAATAGCTTTTCAGAAACAGTATTATTTTTCATGTGGGCATTTATTATATTGTTTCTGATTTTTTTTTTAAAAGAGGTGTTTCTGTTTTCCTCTTTTCTGGTCCATTCTGTTCCATTCTATTGAAAAAAAATGCTGTTTTCAAACCATTAGATAACCAACTATTGGGTTAAACCTCTAATTTGAGAAGTTGTGGCTTACAGCAGATAGAAAACTTAGAGGCTCATAGTCCATTTTGACCAATGGCTCACAATCTCTTTTCCTCGCCTGTGTAAGAAATTGATGCACTCTTCCATCAGGTGCAATACTTTTAATTAATTAATTTATATTTATTTTGGCTGCACTGGATCTTAGTTGTGGCACGTGGGCTTCTTAGTTGTGGAACGCAGGGTCTAGTTCTCTGGCCAGGGGTCAAACCCGGGCCCCCTGCACTGGGAGCTTGGGAGTCTTACCCACCGGACCACCAGGAAGTCCCAGGAGTAATTCTTATCCAAGTTTCTATCTGTTATCATTTCCCTTCATTGTGAAGAACATGCTTTAGCATTTTAAAAAAATTTTATATTGGAGTATAATTGATTTACTCCAAATTTTATTTTATATTGGAATATAATTGAGTATAATGTATTATACTGTGTGTATTATACAGTTTAATGACAAATCATTAAACTGTATAATACTGGTGACAAATCCTCTCAACTTCTTTACCCACTCAAAACTCCAGAATTCCATACCACAAAGCATGGAAGAGATGATTGGCCAGAAATCCCTCTCTGCTCATCTTTTCAGCATCTCAATTTTTTATCCACCCTTTCCTCGAGCACCTACTATGTGCCAGGCTGCAGTAAGGATCAAAAGTGATATCCAGTCCCTACCTTTGAGAATCTCTCCCTGCATGGGGTGTACAGGTGTGAGGGGGTTGTCCAGTCTGTCAAGTTGGGGGAAGTTTGAGCAAGGCTGTGAAGTACAGGTACTTGACGTGGATGGTATCCCCCTGGGCTGAGTTACTGCACTTGTAAGAGGAGTTATTTATTATTGTCCACATTTATGAGGGGTACGTATTAGGGTAATGCTCTTGCTCTATTTATTATTATTCACATTGATAAGGAAGGCATTCTATTAAGGTAATGCTCAGATAACTGCTCTAACGAATAGACAAAAAAATAAGGAGTAAAACACAACAAGAGTTTACTTCTTGTTAAAGTGATAGGCCTGGCTGGGTAAACAAGTTGGCGGGGTGACTCTTTTCCAGGAAGCTTTTCAGGGACCCGGGGTGACGGAGGCTCCTCCAGCTTCAACTATGACTTCCGAGGTGGCCCTGAGAATTGCCGTTCCAGTTATCTGAGCCGGGAAAAGAGCGTGGAGGGGCATGCAGAAGCAGGCATGGAAGGTTTCTATGCGCCAGGCCTAGAAATAGCACATATCACTCTTCTCACATTCCTCTGGCCGGAATTCAGTCCCGTGGCCACATCTAGTTAGTTACAAGGGAAGGAGGCTAGGAAATGTGGTCTAGCTGTGTGTTAAGGAGAAGCGGAGGACATGGATTTTGGTAAGCAGCTTGTAGTCTCTGTCACAGGGGCCTATCAGAAATGGTAAGTTTGGTGTGGTATAGTCACACTTACTATACTGTATTAAAGTTACAGATTTAGACATCTGTCTCCCCAAGTAGGCTCTGAGATCTTCAAGTTTCAGCACCCAGGACAGGACAGGGTGTGTGGTGAATGCTTATTAAATGGTCTGTGAATGCATGAATGAATGAATGAATGAATGAATGAATGGTGAGCTGGTGTGAAATAGCTGACCAACAGATTCTGCTGCTTCTTTATTATCTGTTTTAAAAATTGAAGTATAGTTGATTTACAGTGTTGTGTTAGATTCAGGTGTACAGCCAAGCGATTCAGGTGTACATATATATACATATTCTTTTTTGTATCCTTTTCCATTATGGTTTATCACAGGACACTGAATATAGTTCCCTGTACTATACAGTAGGACCGTGGTGTTTATCTATTTTATATATAGAAGCTTGTATCTGCTAATCCAAAACTCCTAATTTATCCCTCCCCCACCCGCTTTCCCCCTTGGTAACCATAAGTTTGTTTTCTATGTCTGTGAGTCTGTTTCTGTTTTGTAAATAAGTTCATTTATATCATTTAAAAAGATTCTACATATAAGTGATATCATATTTGTCTTTCTCTGACTTTTTTCACTTAGTATGATAATCTCTAGGTCCATCCATGTTGCTGCAGATGGCATTATTTTGTTCTTTTTTATGGCTGAGTAATATTCCACTGTGTGTGTGTGTGTGTGTGTGTGTGTGTGTGTGTGTATTTACCACATCTTTATCCATTCACTGTTGATGGACCTTGAGGTTGCTTCCATGTCTTGGCTATTGTAAATAGTGCTGCTATGAACACTGGGATGCATGTATCTTTTCAAATTATAGTTTTCTCTGGATATATGCCCAGGAGTGGGATTGCTGGATCATATGGTAACTTTAGTTTTTTAAGGAACCTCCATACTGTTTTCCACAGTGGCTTCACCATTTACATTCCCACAAACAGTGTAGGAGTGTTCCCTTTTCTCCATACCCTCTCCAACACTTGTTATTTGTAGACTTTTTAATGATGGCCTTTCTGACCAGTGTGAGGTGGTACTTCACTGTAGTTTTGATTTGCACAGTTGCTTCTTTTAAAATAATATTAAGAAATTAAAAAAGTGACATCTGGCTATTTGAGTTAGAGAAAGCAGGTGAAGGTATTGTGAATCTTCCTTTAAATGTGAAATATATACTTCATTGGTCCTTGAAACTCAAGCAATTTGACTTTTTGAGACTCGGAGTTTGAATTTAATTTCTCCTTGGGAAACTCAGTCCTTTGCAGAATTTAAGTACACACCTTTATGAAATGAATACATTGGGTTAAAGGAAAGAGAAAAAGAGAAATTATAAAAATAATACATGAACTAGAGATACAGCTGCATATTAAAAATTTTTTTTAATAACAATTTTCTTATGAAGGATTTAACCAAAGTATTTAGTTATGGGACTTGGCTATGATCCTCTGAAGTTAGGTGAAATGATAAAATTCTACCTGAGGGGCACGTTTTAAGAAAGCTGCTTTATCAATGTGTGCTGTATCATGATGGTGT
Source organism: Mesoplodon bidens (assembly GCF_964165515.1). Taxonomy (NCBI): domain Eukaryota; kingdom Metazoa; phylum Chordata; class Mammalia; order Artiodactyla; family Ziphiidae; genus Mesoplodon; species Mesoplodon bidens. The sequence goes on along the minus strand of NC_138167.1, from coordinate 5,143,626 downwards.
TATGTACTTAACTCCATGCTCCTCCTGGAAAATCACATATCTGTGTCGTCAATTTAGAGGAAGATGCTTGCCTTCCTGTTTGTTATGGCAGGTAGATGTGTCTCCAGTTCTTCTATAAAGTATATCAACTCATTCAGGCACAAGTTAACTACATTTAATGAAATTTAGCATTTGCCTTTACTTGGCATGTATAGACCCATTCCTACCCCCTTTTGATTCTCAAGCTGGTTTTATGATCAAGGCTCTAATGTATGCTTTAAAAGTCAGGGAGCCAAACTGAAGCTGCACAGGTAGGTCCTACCCCAGGTAGAAGCACACACCTCTGCTGTAGCAGCGGGCCAAGCTCATGGGTGCCAAGCATAGAGCTTTTCCTTCTCCACTGACAGGTTTCCCTTGCTTCTAGGTTCATGTAGCACCCAACTTTTTTTTTTTTAACACCCAGGTCAAGGCAGGTCTAGATCTAAATATTTACCTTCGCTGTGCTAAGTGGCCCTTCGTTTTATTTGTCCTAAGCTTCCCTTGTTCACGTTCTAGGTGATGCTTCTTCCATCTAACATTTTAGGACCTGTGACTAGATCTGTGCTCACATTTTTGATTCTGTTAGTGATTCTATAGACCAATGGTCTCAACCCTGGTGGCGCAATAGAACGCCCCAGGCAAATAAGTCCAGATCTCGAGGTGGAACCAGACATCAACCTTTTAACTTTTCTAGGTGATTCCAACGTGCATCCAAGGTTGAGAACCGCTCTCTGTGTCCATTTGTCCTCGCTTTTACTGATCGCTGGGTCCTAGTATTTTAAATCTGGCCTCGCATGGCAGGCTCCTCCCCACCCTCCCCATGGAGTAGCTCCTGGGTGCTTCTGTTTATCCCTTTCCAGAACTTCTTCTCCTAGTTCTGTCCTTTGGAATGTGGTGATTGTAACTTCCCTGTTAGTCCAACGAGGACACATCTGGTCTGAAGTGAGAGCAACCTGTATTTGGCTAGGACAGCAGCCTAGCAGAGGTGAAGTTATGAGACATTAAAAAATGTGTCTGGGGCTTCCCTGGTGGCGCAGTGGTTGAGAGTCCGCCTGCCGATGCAGGGGACAGGGGTTCGTGCCCCGGTCCGGGAAGATCCCACATGCCA